>NC_137279.1:155305000-156555000 GCF_054371585.1 Giraffa tippelskirchi
CATCTCAGGTGCCTTTGGAACCACTGGGCGCTGTTTCACATCACCCCAGTGGCAATGCCAATAGAACTGTTATTAGCCTAGGAAACAATTCAGGGCAGTCTCCACTTTACATTTATTTTTCAATCTGAAGTTCTGATTGAAAATAGTGCTTAAAAGTCTTTCTCTCCTCCACAAACTAGCACTCTCATTTTTGCATCTGACACTTGACTTATTAATCACAATATTTTCTGCCCCCAGCACAGACTTGGTAAAGTACAGGTTCTCATCAAATGTATACTCATTCTGTTTTTGGTTTACGTCAGAACCAAAGGACTTTATTGCAGGGGAGTGGTGATCATGAAGTAGTCTAGAGAATGTTGTTGTTGTTTAGTTGCTAAGTTGTGTCTGACTCTTTGTGAACCCATGGAATGTAGCCTGCCAGGCTCCTCTGTCCATGGGATTTCCCAGGCAAGAATACTGGCGTTGCCATTTCCTTCTCCAGGGAATCTTCCCAACCCAGGGATCAAAACTGGGTCTCCTGCAATGACAGGTGGATTCTTTGCCACCGAGGCCCAGGGAAGGCCACAGTCCAGAAAACAGGCATAGTAAAAAGTCATTACCACTCTAGGCTGGAATGACAGAAAGAGAAGGCGTTACAGCAGGCCAGGGGTAGAGTCACTAGAGACTGGAACCAAGGAGATGCCCAGAAGAAGAAACAGCCTCAGCAGAGATTTCAGGAAAATGTTTCCTGACTTGTAACCCAATGTGCAGCCCCACATAGCCCAGACATCCCACACTTCCAAGGAGTTTTTCCAGAAATCCTCCTTCTCTGTCTCCCTTATGATATGTGGGATTTCAGAGCAGTGGAGAAGAGTGATTAAAGTCACAGAATTGATCACTTCTGGTAACTAGCTTCCGTGTGCCTTAATTTTCTCGTCTGTAAAATTGGGAAATTCATATATATCTCGAGGGGTAAAAGTTGAAGATGAAATGTGAGATTATACTTACAAAGCATTTAGGCTTGTCTGGCACAAAGCAAACATTCAAATTATGCTAATCCTCACCCTCCCTTTTTAAATGACACAGAACATGCCATAACAAAAGGCTTTTGTATTCCACCCCTTTCTATTAGAGAAAAACTTTTGTATGGAGACTAGAAAATCTGTCAAAGGGCAAGGGATCTTTCTGGAAATGTTGGCCATGGCTCAGAGTTTAACTGTATGCCTTGGTGGATGGGAAATGAAGTACAGGGTGAGTGGTTATCTATAGATGCGTAATTGGAAAGCCTTCAAGGTAGAGAAGGGAAGGGCCATGAGAAAGGCTGACCGGTTGAGGGGGGGTGACTTGAGGGTCCCTCCTCTTCTTTCTCCAATCTCCTTGTCAGAGACTTTGGTGAAAATGACAGTCCAATTGTGTAAATTATTTTTTTCCTCATGTCTTTCTATTTTTCTTTTTTCAAGCTTGGATCTTACTTGTATAATAAGAAAGAAAAATTAAGCACTAACTTTTAGGTCAACTAACAAAGCTGACTCTATTGGCAAGGCTTTAAAATGAATGGGGGACTTCCCCGACAGTCCAGTGGTTAAGACTCAGAACTTCTACTGCATGGGACAGAGATTCGATCCCTGGTCGGGGAAATAAGATCCCACATGCTAGGTGATGTGGCCAAATAAATAAGTGTTGTAGCTGCTGGTTAGTTGCTCATTCATGTCTAACTCTTTCGAGACCCCATGAACTGTAAACTGCCAGGGTCCTCTGTCCATGGGATTTCCCAGCCAACAATATTGGAGTGGGTTGTCATTACCTTCTCAAGGGGATCGTCCCAATCTAGGGATCGAACCCATGTTTCCTACATTGGCAGATGGATTCCTCACCACTAAGCCACCAGGGAAGCCCTAAATACATAAATAAATAATAAAATGAGTGGTAATGGGAAAATGGAAATAAGGTGAGTTCCACTGGGGATTCAGCTCTAACCACATGGGACGGTGGTGGCTGTTTCAAACCAGTCTCACCAGCTGAGTCTGCAATCCTGACATCTTTTGTTCTCCTGGAGAGGTCCTTTGCAACACAGACTTGTGGTGTAATGCCCTCAGGGAAGGCCTGCATGCTTTTAAATCTTGGAATGTGCAGATACTCCTTTTTTTGTTTGTTTGTTTGAGGCATAATTACAGTTAAAATTGGAGTTCTTAACTTCTCTTCTGAGTGAGTGAAGTCGCACAGTCGTGTCTGACTCTTTGTGACCCCATGGACTGTAACCTACCAGGCTCCTCCGTCCATGGGATTTTCCAGGCAAGAATACTGGAGTGGGTTGCCATTTCCTTCTCCAGAAGATCTTCCCGACCCAGGGATCGAACCCAGGTCTCCTGCATTGTAGGCAGATGCTTTACCGTCTGAGCCACCAGGGAAGTCAACTTCTCTTCTACTTGCCGTTAATCTTGGCTATCAAAGTATCAGTTTGCTTTTGTGACAGAGATGGATGGTGTTCACCAATATTCTCTTCTTCCTGGGCCCCAGCTAGACTACTTTCCCAGCCTAACTTGCAGTTGGTCATGGCCAAGTGACTGAGTCTGGCCAAAGGAATGGGGAATAATGATGTACATCACTCAGAAGCCTGGCCTCTGACTGTTCTCACATAACCCTCCATGCTCTCTTTCTTCACAGATCAGCTGACTGGAAGCTGAAGATCCACTGCCTGATTTTGAAGCCCAGAGGGATGGTGGAGCTTTCAGAAGGAGGGAGCTGGGTCCCTGAATGACTGCATGAAACAAATTGCTTCTGCTCTTCCATCAATCACATTGGACTGCAGTGTGAACAAGGAACACCTTGGCTATGTCTGGCATTGAGATTCTGCAGTTGTTTGTTACTGCAGTCAGAGTACTCTTATGAATACACCTACAGAGAAGGCATACTGGGGGAGAAATATCTAACTCTGGGTGGTGTCCCTGGCAACATGGTGCCAGATGGACACTTCCAAGGAAGATTAGCTGGAGCTGCATATCACCATCTCCCAAGGGGCCACAACAAGCAAATCAGATCATTGGATGTAACCTCTAAGGATAATTTTCTCTCAATTACATTTGCTGGCTTATGTTTCCCTCTTCCATGAATAATTACCTCGGCTTCTTATTTTCAGCTGTGGGTTGTTAATGATGATGGAGGGACCTGAACGGGGTGGATAGTAAAAGCTGTTACAAAATGGAGAAGGTTTTTGAATATTTCAGAGGGTTTGCTTCTGTGAGCTTGGCTTGAAATATTACATTGCCTTATCCTGTGATACTAACAGGCCTCCATGAATTCTTTCTTTCATTAAATAATTACTCTGACCAAATATCCCACTAGTCCCTGATACAGTGGGATATAACTCTGAAAAACTGAACAACTGTGGTTCTTTTACTCAAGGAGCTTATGGTCTAACAGAGAAGAAAGACATTAAATAACCAATTACCCAAACAGATAATCACACAAGCGGAATAGGTGCTATGAAGGAAAAGCCCAGTGTAACAGCAGTGTTAGAACATATAATGGTGGGGGTGGGTGTGTGGTGGCTAAATTCACTGAAAGGGAAACAGCTCCCTGAGAAAATGACGTGAACTTTGAGACCTGCAGGATGACCAGTTTTCCAGGGGAAAAATATATAAGGTATGGGAAGTAGATCTTAATGTAGGATAACTACATTAATATAATTAACATTAATATTACTAATAATATTAACCAATGGTTACATAATACTTATTACAGCTTGGGTAATACTCTAGTACTTTACATATGTTCATACATTTAATCCTTTCAGCAGTCCTATGAGGTAAGTACTATTATTATTTTCATTTTGCAAATGAAAAAACTGAGGCATAGATATGTTAATAAGTTGCTAATAAACAGCAAGGGAAGAATCTTCACTCCAACTAACTGGCTCCAGAATTTTGTACTTAGTCACAATAGTCTGCTGAGTCAATAAAGAATCTGCCTGCAATGCAGGAGATGTGGGTTCAATCTCTGGGTCGGGAAGATCCTCTGGAGAAGGAAATGGCAACCCAATCCAGTATCCTTGCCTGGGAAAATCCATGGGTGGGCTGGGCCATGAGGAGCCTGGGCAGGCTACAGCTCATGAGGTTGTAAGAGTCAGACATGATTTAGCGACTAAATCACCACCATGGCATGCACTAAGAGGTCAATAAAGTCCCCTAAAATTCTGAGCAATCTTAATCTTTGTTTTCTCCACGTGTATTTGGTGACCCATGAACTTTGGGGATCATGACCCTGGGGGATAGAGAGGTGGTCCTGCCCCGTTAGTAGCTTGCACATCATATCAGCCATGATTCTTCCCTATGGAGTTTAGTTCTTCTGGATGATCTGCCTGGGGGCCACCTGGACATCCTACCCATGGGTTCAGTGTTCCTTCCTCTTTAATTAATGTTTTTCTCATGATGCCTGTGACTCCTCAGCCAGCCTGATACACAAGCTGACTTCATCTAACTCAGCACAATCGTTACCCTTGTATACCCTCCTCACACAATTCACCCCTCTTGCAGTCAAGTACAGGAAATGCAAAAAAAAAAAAATCAAAGCTTCTAGAGTTATGTTGTTCAATACAGCATCCACTAGACACATGTAGCTATTTGCCTTTACACTTAATTAATAACATTTAATTGAATAATTTAAAAGTTCCTCAGTTGAACTAGCCACATTTATTTTTGGCTGCACCATGAAGCATATGGGATCTTAGTTCCCAGACCAGGGATAGAACCCATGCCCCCTGAATTGGAAGCACAGAGTTTTAACCACTGGGAAGTCCAAACTCACCACATTAAAAGTATTCAATCATCACAAGTGTCTTGTGACTACTATATTGACAGCATAGTTAAAGAACATAGTTAAAGTTTATATTGTTGCAGAAAGTTCTATTAGACAATACAGAAACTTGCTTTATGCTTCTTGGCTTCATCTTAAGATCTGTAACCATAGCAGAGTGCATTTTATTCCAGAACCCATTCATAATACATGATACCTCATTCATATTCATAGATTATCCATCCTCATTCAACTAATGCACACTAATGTACATTGAATATCTACTGCTGTCAGATTCTATACTGTATACTGAAAAAGGCTGAACTATCATGTTGCTAAAAAGTCTTAGATGACTACAGCAAAAAGTGTCTGAAATATGGATGCACTGGACTATCCCAATTTTGGGGGGTTTTTAGGTAGACAATCAAACCTTGGGTAAGGTACTTAAGCTCTCTGAGCCTCATAGCACTGTTGTGGGTATTAAATGAAGGTATTAAATATATGAAAAACACTTAGTAAACATTCAATAAATAATAACTGTTATTGTTCACATCATCATCATATTCCTAGTTGACAGGCAACACAGTGGGAAGGGATCTCAGCCTTATTCATTTTGGGATAGTAATAAATGTTATAGGCCTTCTTTGTATTGACCACAGATTACCCTCTTTATGACACTTAGCTCTGCCATGGAGAGCTAGATATCTGAAGACTATGCCTGCTTATCCCCTCCCCACACTCAGCCCTGGGTCCTTGACCTACTTACCCCACTTCTGCAACTCCTCCTTTTCATTTATTTCTGAATATTTTCTTCTTTCACAATATTTTTCTAAAAAGTACGACTCAGAACCTCTCCAGGTACTTCAGGTATTGCCCAAATACTATATATTCAGTGACTACCAAAATATGTGCCACGAGGAGGAATTCACTTAATAATTTTTTAACATTTAAAAAATTCATTCAAAAATCATTTATGAAGGTTTACTCCTATAACTGAATTTTGAAAGTTAAATACAAGACTTAGTTCATATCCACTACACACACGCACACACATTTTCTTTACATAAGTGGTATCATAGTCTACGTTTTGTTCACATTTTTCATTAACAATAAATCTGGAAATATCTCCAGTGCTGAGTACAATATGATGCCTCCATTAATCTGAACACAAAACTGTATTTCTATTATGAGTGAAGATCCTGTTAGTTGTCTTTTTAGAGGGTGGAGGATTTTTTAACAGTAGATTAGGCTAGTGTATAGTTACTTAAAATCTCAGAATTTTTTTCATAAAATTATTAAGCCAAGTTCCTCGCATTCTATACTTCTGCAACTGCTGAATATTTTAAACCTAAATGTAGGACTTGGCATTCATTTCCATTAAATTGCATTTTGTTGTTTTGACCTAACTTCAAGGTCTTTCAAAATCTTGAGTGCTTTATCCAAAAGGCAATCCCTCCCAGCTATAAATCTAATAAATATAATTTTACTTCCACTAAATCACTGCAGCATCTAAGGCCAAAAACAGAGGCCTATAAAACAGGTGTGACCTTGCTTCAAATACATGGATCTGCTTCCACTGATCTTTGCAGGTGACTTGTCCTGGGACTGTGTGTTTGAATGGATCTTGACCCGTCACTTTCACACTTCCTCCATTTTAGGTCTTCTTCTTTATTGTTTTTTTAAAATGTTGATTTATTTGGCTACGTCGAGTCTTAGTGTGGCATGCAGGGTCTTTCATTGTGTGTGGACCTCTCTTTAGTTGTGGTACATGGGGCTCAGTATTTGTGGTATGATGGCTTAGCTGCCCTGTGGCATGTGGGATCATAGTTCCCTGACCAGGGATCGAACCCACTACCCTGCATTTGGAAAGGAGATTCTTAAACACTGGACCACCAAGAAAGTCCCCTAGGTTTTCCTCTTTATATTTGAACCAAAAGACTGTCAAGCATGATAAATCAGCGAGTGATTCATTTACTACTCCTTAATAGCTTTGATGACAAAAACAAAATTCATCATAAGAATTTGAAACAGCAGAGATAAAATAGAGTTTCAGGATTCACCGAAGATTCGAATTGGAAATTAAATATAGATCAGAAACTCATTTGATGAATCCTTATTTATTAATCGTATCCATTAGGAGGGGATATATGAGAGGTGACATCCGGTCTGCTTGTAAAAAGTCAGCCAACAAGGAGGGATTGAAAGGAGTATCTCGTACACGTCACTTTTTCTGAACCTCTAGTTTGGAGTGTGTGGAGTTATTAGTGGGTTCACAAATGTCATTCTCTGTCACCGTCCAGGCACACAGCAGCGTTGCAGCTCCCCACTTTTTATAGCCTTCCCCAGAGGCAGTCACTCTTAATTGTTTGACATACACCTTTCAAGATCTTCCTTCTACATTTCCACATATGAATAAATGAGTAAAAAATATCACTATAAGATATTTAGAAATATCAACCAAATTCCTTTCTTTTTATTTTTTATTTTCAAAATTGATAAGGTTTAAAAAATTTTTTATTGGAGTATAGTTGCTTTACAATGTTGTGTTTGTTTCTACTGTACATTAAAGTGCATCAACTAAATGTATACATATATCCCCTCTTTGGATTTCCTTCCCCTTTAGGTCACCATAGAGCATCAAGTAGAGTTCCCTGTGCTTTGCAATAGGTTCTCATTTGTTATCTATTTTATACATAGTATCGATAGTGTATATACGTCAATCCCAATCTCCCAATTCATCCTATCACCTCCCTTCCCCTTTGGTATCCATGTTTGTTCTCTACATCTGTCTCTATTTCTGCTTTGTAAATAAGATTGTCATACCAATTTTTTTGGATTCCACGTCTATGCATTAATATATAATATTTATTTTTTTCTTTCTAATTTACTTCTTCCTTTCTTGCTGTAACTCTCCAGTTAAACAGCTTGGCTTTTTTGTGCTCATTGAGGGAAGGATGATAAAAGACAAGTACGGGGATTGTGAGGGTCTTTCCTTGGCTTTGGTTTTCCAAAGTCTAAAACCCTTGGAATGAGGACGAATCTTAGTTTTTATAGTGCTAAGTAAGAAAATTAAGGATTCAAGGACAGAGGGATTGCTCACTTATCATTTCTTCTCCCTTGGATATTTCCCTGGGAGGAGGGAGCAGAGAGTCTGAAAGAAAGTAGTGAGCACATAGATTTCAGACTGTTCTGGAGTGAAAATCTTGGTAGGTTGCCTCTGAGGCAGCATTCTGAGATGTTGCTTGTAGACTGTCCAGCACCCTGGCAGGGAATAGAAACAGCAAAACAAGTCCTGGGCCTGACGAATGACTCCTGTGCCCAGAAACAAGATGGAGAAGCAGCAGGGAGAAACTCCTGGGCTGACAGGATGGAAACACCTAGGGGGCTGATGACCATAAATCAGGAGGATGGATATCTTGGCAGGTGCCTATGTTGACAGAGGACTTAGAGTATCAGAGGGACCAATCGCCACCCCTATCTCCCAGTTCCTTGAAACTCAGATGCACCCCTGGAGAAGAGGAATGATAAACTTCAAATTCATTGAGAGTATATCTACAGAGTTGATATGGTGAGGATTCAAAACAGAAATTAGACCAAATTATAAGAGAAAATTATAAAAATAAAACAAGTTCTTTTTCTTGTATATCTGAGTAATGGACTTACTATCCATCACACACACAAACACACACATACTAGTTTTTATATAAATGATATCATAATCTATATATTGTTTATATTTTTTATTAATGGAATTCCCTAAGGGCACTCATCTCACACGCTAGTAAAGTAATGCTCAAAATTCTCCAAGCCAGGCTTCAGCAATACGTGAACCGTGAACTTCCAGATGTTCAAGCTGGTTTTAGAAAAGGCAGAGGAACCAGAGATCAAATTGCCAATATCCGCTGGATCATCGAAAAAGCAAGAGAGTTCCAGAAAAACATCTATTTCTGCTTTATTGACTATGCCAAAGCCTTTGACTGTGTGGATCACAATAAACTGTGGAAAATTCTGAAAGAGATGGGAATACCAGACCATCTGACCTGTCTCTTGAGAAACCTGTATGCAGGTCAGGAAGCAACAGTTAGAACTGGACATGGAACAACAGACTGGTTCCAAATAGGAAAAGGAGTACGTCAAGGCTGTATATTGTCACCCTGCTTATTTAACTTATATGCAGAGCACATCATGAGAAACGCTGGGCTGGAAGAAACACAAGCTGGAATCAAGATTGCCGGGAGAAATATCAATAACCTCAGATATGCGGATGACACCACCCTTATGGCAGAAAGTGAAGAAGAACTAAAGAGCCTCTTGATGAAGGTGAAGGAGGAGAGTGAAAAAGTTGGCTTAAAGCTCAACGTTCAGAAAACTAAGATCATGGCATCTGGTCCCATCACTCCATGGGAAATAGATGGGGAACCAGTGGAAACAGTGTCAGACTTTACTTTTTTGGGCTCCAGAATCACTGCTGATGGTGACTGCAGCCATGAAATTAAAAGACGCTTACTCCTTGGAAGGAAGGTTATGGCCAACCTAGATAGCATGTTTAAAAGCAGAGACATTACTTTGCCAACAAAAGTCCATCTAGTCAAGGCTATGGTTTTTCCAGTGGTCATGTATGGATGTGAGAGTTGGACGGTGAAGAAAGCTGAGAGCTGCAGAATTGATGCTTTTGAACTGTGGTGTTGGAGAAGACTCTTGAGAGTCCCTTGGACTGCAAGGAGATCCAATCAATCCATCTTAAAGGAGATCAATCCTGGGTGTTCATTGGAAGGTCTGATGTTGAAGCTGAAGCTCCAATACTTCGGCCACCTCATGAGAAGGGTTGACTCATTGGAAAAGACCCTAATGCTGGGTAGGATTGGGGGCGGGAGGAGAAGGGGACGACAGAGGATGAGATGGTTGGATGGCATCACCGACTCGATGAACATGGGTTTGGGTAGACTCCGGGAGTTGGTGATGGACAGAGAGGCCTGGCGTGCTGCAATTCATGGGGTCGCAGAGAGTCGGACACGACTGAGCGACTGAACTGAACTGAACTGAAGGGTCCAGTGGTTAAGAATCTGCCTGCCAATGCAGGGGACACAAGTTTGATCCCTGGTATGGGAAGATTCCACATGCCACAGGGCAACTGAGCCCACATGCCCCAAGTACTGAAGCCCACTCACCCTAGAGCCTGTGCTCTGCAACAAGAGAAGCACCGCAATGAGAAGCCCACTCATCGCAACTAGAGAGTAGCCCCTGCTCACTGAAACTAGAGAAAGCCCACATGAGACAACAAAGACTCAGCGCAGCCAAAAATACAAACAAACAATATATCTGGAAAATTATCCAGTGCATAATGGTCCACATGTGGATAGACTATGATTTATTATTTATTACTTAACCGTACCCTTACTGTAAGATATTCAGGTTGTTTCAAGTGTTTGCTGTTTCAAACAAGACTTCAACATATATTCTACATAACTTTGTGCACATATGTATTTCTGTAGAAAGGAGTCCTTGAAATAAATAGAATATAGGATCAATAGACATGTGAATTTTTTTTTTTTTAAGACATGTGAATTTTTAATGTTGATAAGATATATACTAGCAATTTGCCATCCATAGGGACTCTATCAACTTGTATATCCTGTAACAGTATATAAATTTCCCTTTACATTATAACCTCACAATCCTGAATATTATTAGTATTTTAAACTTTTGGGAGTTTGATAGTTAAAAGTATTTTTCACTGTTCACTTCAGGGTAATTGCAAAGTAAGAAATTTTCCTCCTCTTTCCAGCTTTGGCCAGCTGGAATATCCCATCTTAGGAGATTAAGAAGCAGGGATTTCTTGGGTTTCTCCGGGGGCCCAGTGGTTAAGACTCCACGCTTCCAATGCAGGAGGTGCAGGTTCCAGCTGGGGTACTAAGATCCACATGCCGCACCGTGTGGCCAAAAAATGTACAGACTTCTAAAAGAAACAAGTGATTAACCAAACCAGATTTCTAGTAGCATCTTACTTAAATATATCACAATGTAATCCTGATTAACAATCTCATTTTTCTCAGATACAACACCTAATAAATTTAATGTTGAAACTCTTTTATAGTTGTCCATAACTTATTAATAAATAATGCAGATATGGAATAATAGAGAATTTAGCTGCTTTTCAAGCATTCATGGAGAGTCACAAAGCTTGACAAAAGAATATTCAAAAGTACAGTAAGGTAGAAATCATACCCCCCCAATTTTTTTTTCTTATGTTTAGGCCCCATTGTGCAGCATGTGAGATAAGTTCCCCAACCAGGGATGGAACCCATGCCTCCTGCATTGGGAGCACAGAATCTTAACCACTGAACCAACAGGGAAGTCCCATACTAAAAAAATTTTGACCACAATGCAATAATACTATAAATTAATATCAAAATTAAAAAATCAAAAACCTTCTGCATAGAATTTGAAAGAAAAACTATTAAACAGTCTTTGTATAAAGAGAATATACAAACAAAATTGAAAAATTTTTAAAAGTACTATAATGAAAGCATTGCATCTCAGAATTTGTGAAATACTGCTATGAAAATAATCAGAGGAAAACTCACAGTCTTAAACATGTATAAAAAATGATAAAATGAACATAAATGAATTAAATTTTCAACTTAAACAGCTTGGGAAAAAAATCAACAAACTGAATCAAAATTCCAAGGAAGGAGATAATAAGGAGAAAAATATGAATCAATGGAATATGACATAGATAATTAAAATGTCTTAGGAAAGAATCAGTGAAAGGAACATAGCTACGTTTTGAAATGGAGGAAATTTAAGAAGTCTTATTTATGGAGAAACATGAGACAGATTCCTTCTAAGGCCAGAAACAAGATCAAGGATGCTATTGTCTCCACTACTACTTAATACTGTTGGAAATATTAACCAGTGCAGAAAGAGAAACAATTAGAAACAAAAGAAAAAACAATTAAAACCAAAAAAGTGGAAAATAGGTAAAACTATTCCTATGTACAGATATTAAACATGGAAGAACCAGCAGAATCAGTACTATAACACAGAAATGATAAAAGAATTCCCTAAGAGAGCAGAATGTAAAACTGACATACGAAAATTAACAGCCAACTGTCTGTCAGTCAACTGCTACTGGTCTTCAAGAAAATAAGAAGCTAGTACTAGAATGTAGATCAGCTAGGCCACTAAATACACTACTGTACTAGACTGGCAATTTTTTAAAAAGAAAAACTTCCTAGTACCTGAAGAGCACAATGAGTTGATTTACATAATACTGAGAGTAGCACTGGGACAAAGCAGATAAATATATCAATGTGGACAGGGAATAAGATTTTCAGTTTGAGAAGAAAATATAAAATAAAAGGGGGTATGGAAAAATCCTGCAATGTTTAAATTTGCATTAGAAACATCAGTATGAACTTATAACTTAAAATATATACATTTCTTAATTCTATCTAATGTCACCACAATGACAATGAGCATACTTGGTGCCAGGATCCTGGTGTTTTCTAAATACTCCATTATCCCACTAAAAGAGACCAGAACTCTGTGGAGAAATGACTAATTCCAGGTCTTGGAAGGGAAAGTATGAGATGACACTGTGAAATCTTATGCCAACAATCAAATAAGTATTCAAACACTGATGGAGCCACATTAAAAAGAAACGAGAACAACTTGAACAGGATCCTACTTGCCAAATTTGGGATAATTTGAACATGAGAAAATAATTGTTAGAGCTAAAAAGGTGGTTAGCAAGACATGAGGTTACAAGATCAGTACACAAAAATCAATTGCATATCTGTACTAGGAATAAACAATATGCAAATGAAATGAAGAAAAAATTCCATTTACAATAACATCAAAAGAATATAATACTTAGCAACAGTATTTTCTAAAAACCGTAGCAAAAGATATGTACACCAAAAAACTACAAAACTTGATTGAGAGAAATTGGAGAAGAATTAAATAAATAGAAAGGCATCACATGATCATAGGTGGGAAGACTTAATATTGTTAAAATGGCAATATACCCGAAATTGACCTGCAGATTAAATGTAATCTCTAGCAAAAAATCCCAGCTGTCATTTTTTGCAAAATTGATCAGTTGACCCTAAAATTCATGTTGAAATTAAAGGCACCCAGGAAAGATCCCTTCTTGAAAGAGATCAAAGTTGGAGACTTGTGTTTTCTATTTCAAAATGTACTGCAAGACAGTGTAATCAAGATTGTAGTGATGGCATAAGGAGAGATACATAGATCAATAGGAGAGAATTGAGAATCCAGGAATAAAACCATTTATTTATTTTTAGTTGATTTTAACAAAAGTACCAAGACAATTCAATTAAGAAAGAATAGCCACTCTAACAAAAGCTGCTGCACAATTGTCCACATGCAAAAGAATTGTTGGAGCCCCACCTTATGCCATACACAAAAATTAACTCAAAATAGACCAAAGATCTAAAAAGGATTATAAAATTCTTAGAAAAAAGCATAGCGGTAAATCTTTGTGACTGTGGATTAGGTAATTGTTTCTTAGATATGACACCAAAACACAAACAACACAAGAAAAAAAATGGTAAATTGCACTTCAGTGTTACTGTTCAGTCGCTGAGTCATGTCCAACTCTTTGTGACCCCATGAACTGCAGCACTCCAGGCTTCGCTGTCCTTCACTATCTCCTGGAGTTTGCTCAGATTCATATCCATGAAGTTGGTGATGCTATCTAACCATCTCATCCTCTGCTGTCCTCTTCTCCTTTTGCCTTCAATCTTTCCCAGCATCTGGGTCTATTCCAATGAGTTGGCTCTTCACATCTGGTGGCCAAAGCATTGGAGCTTCAGCATCAGTTCTTCAAATAAATATTCAGGGTTGTACTTCATCAAAATTAAAAACTGTTGGGACATTCCTGGTGGTCCAGTGGCTAAAACTTCACACTCTCAATGCAGGGGTCCTGGGGTTCAATTCCTGGTCAGGAAACTAAAAGGTCTGTGCTGCAACTTAAAGATCCTGTGTGCCACAGCTAAGACCCAGCATGGCCAAAAAAGTAAATATTAAAAAAATAAATTAAAAAAAACCTGTTGTGCTTCAAAGGACATTATCAAAGAGAGTGGAAAAACCAACCCATATAATGGGAAAAAATTTTACAAATCTTGTATCTGATTAAAGTCTAGTATGCAATTAAAAGAACTCTTACAACTCAACAATAAGACAAATAACCCAGTTTTTAAGTGGGCAAATGGTATACATAGAATAAATAGACATTTTTTCAAAGAAGATGTACAAATGGCCAATAATAAAATATGAAAGATGCTTGACTTTATTAGAGAGATGTAAATCAAAATCACAATAACATTCCACTTCACATCTGTAAGAATAGCTATAATCAAAAAGACACATTAGGACATGGGAGAACAAGATGGTGGAGGAGTAGGTGGACATGGAGTACATCTCTCTCCACGGATACATCAGGAATACACCTTCAGACAGAGAAGTGCATGCAGAACACCAACTGAGAGCAGACAGGAGTACCTGACCAGTGGAAAAGAATATATACAACCACACAAAACTCACTAGGATGAAGGAACTAGGGGGAAAAACAGGAGTGTTAGTAGGACTGGACTTGCCCTTAGTGGTGGGGGAACTGAAGCAGAGGTCCAATCCCCACATCGGGGCAATTGTCTGAGTCAGAGGAGAAACATAGGCTGAGAGTGAAACAGCTGATTTGTGACAGCCTAAATGGAATGAGAATCAGACAGTCCTTGCCGTAGCCATACATACCCCGGACAGGGACGCAGGTCCCCTGGAACACAAAGGGGCTGGGAGCTGGAGTTTAGGGATTGTGGAGAAATCCCAGAGTGGGGGCTGCTGTTGACTGAGGAAAGATGGATCAAGGGAATGTGAGGGAGGAGATCATGGTGGGAAATGCCTGTGGAGGAAAGCAGGGCAGCCACGGAAGCAAGCTGATACTGCTGAGTCACGTGTAGGGGGTGGAGCCATCACCATAGCCTCTCTCCCCACCTGCCAGCATCAGCAGCTGAACAATAGAGAGGCTGGCCCATCAAACGCCTGACACACCGAACTACAGAGTAGGACCCCCACCCAGGGTGCTCCTTTAAGTGCCTGATGTGAAGATCTACAGAGTAGGACCCCAGCCAGAGGGCCCCTCTATGTGCCTGTTGCATTGAACAGAGAAGGACCCCAGGCAAGGGAGCCCTCTAAGTGCCTGAATGGGCGGAGCTACAGAGAAAGACTGGCCGAAGAGGCCTTCTGATCACCAGCTACCAGAGGCTCGAAAAAGACTCTGATAAGAGCCATAAGTTCTGTGGCGGAGACACAAGTGTCCCTGAACACATGGTGCCGCCAAGGTCCCCGCAAGCCAAGCAGCGGCGTCACCTTCACGCTCAACTGGGGCAGAGCTGCCACAGGCAAAAAAATCTTGCTTCTATATGTGCAGGGTCACTTTGGTAGTGTCTGACTCTTTGTGACCTTGTAGACTGTGACCTGCCAGGCTTCTCTGTCAGGGAGTGGGGTGGGGGGGTGGGGGGGTGGGGGGGTGGGGGGGTGGAGGGGGTTCTCCAGGCAAGAATACTGGAGCATATTGGCCAATACCTATCGCCATACCCTTCTAGAGTGCTATATTTCCTGCTGTCCTAGCTGCCAACTTCCCTCAGTACCTGGTGCTGCCAGAACCCCTGCGACTCAAGCAGCTGCACCACCTCCACACTGGCCCTCACAGGGGCAAACCCAAGTCCTCCAGGGCGGCCTCAGGAGCAAACCCCAGTGGACGACCCACATGCAGATGTGGAAATAAAACCACAATTGAAACCCAGGGGCAGTGCAGGTAAGGCAGAAGACTCAAAACCTTCCCACTAGCTGTACAGCTGCAGAATAAATCCACATGATCAAGTAGGCAGACTCTGTGTCTATGGAATATATAAATGGTAATTGAGAGCTCCCATAAAAGAAAACACACTAGTTGTTATAGCTGTGGATATTGGAGGCAAGAACACACAGGAGTAGGACCAGAATAGAATCTGAGCTGCCCCCACAGCAGGTCCAGAGATCAGCACAGTGTTGGAGGGCATCCTAGGGAGGTGAAGTGGACTGTGACTCCCAGTGAGGGAAGGGACTCTGAGAACAGTGACTCAAGAAAAACATTTATTATTCTTATGTTTTGACTTGTTCTGTACATTCTTTTAGATTTTCCCCCCTTTTTTATCCTCCTCTGTGGTAGTTCTTGATTTTATTGGCACTATGAAATCTAATTAAGCTTTTGAGCTTTTTTTTCCTCAGTCACATTTTTATTGTTCTTATAAACCTCTGCCTCTATGTTGGACTTTTGCAGTTCTGTGGAGTTTTCCTTTTTTTTTCATTTTTCTTTTCTCTTTTTTTAATTTTAATTTTTAAAACCTATTATTATTTTTTCTACATTTACTCCTTTGTTTGCTTTTCCTACTGTTCTTTTCCCCTTGCAGTTAATCTTTAATGTATATAAATCTTCTTTATCTACCTCTATTTATGCATCTAGCAGTGACCTGCTTCAGGGGGAGAGGCTCTGGGGTGGGAGTATCTGCCACCTTTTGAAGGAGATTATCTTCATTACATCCACTGTAGTCTGGCCTCAGGTCAAACAACAGGGTGGGAACACAGCCCCAGCCATCAACAGAAAATTGGATTAAAGATTTACTGAGCATGGCCCATCAAAACAAGACCCATTATCCCCCTCAGTCAGTCTTTCCCAACAAGAAGTTTCCATAAGCCTCTTATCCATCAGAGGGCAGACAGATGAAAACCACAATCACAGAAAACTAACCAAACTGATCACACAGACCCAGTCTTGTCTAACTCAATGAAACTATGAGCCATGACATGGAGGGCCACCCAAGATGGACGGGTCATGGTGGAGAGTTCTGACAAAACGTGGTCCACTGGAGAAGGGAATGGCAAACCACTTCAGTATTCTTCCCTTGAGAACCCCATGAATAGCACGAAAAGGCAAAATGATAGGACACTGAAAGATGAACTCCCCAGGTTGGTAGGTGCCCAATATGCTACTGGAGATCAGTGGAGAACTAACTTCAGAAAGAATAAAGAGACGGAGCCAAAGCAAAAACAACACCCAGTTGTGGATGTGACTGGTGATAGAAGTAAAGTCTGATGCTTTAAGAGCAATACTGCATAGGAACCGAGAATCTTAGGTCCATGAATTAAGGCAAATTGGAAGTGGTCAAACAGGAGATGGCAAGAGTGAACATCAACATTTTAGGAATCAGTGAAATAAAATGGACTGGAATGGGTGAATTTAACTCAGATGACCATTCTATCTACTACTGTGGGCAAGAATCCCTTAGAAGAAATGGAGTAGCCATCACAGTAAACAGAAGGGTCTGAAATGCAGAACCTGCGTGCAATCTCAAAAACGGCAGAATGATCTCTGTTCCTTTTCAAGGCAAACCATTCAATATCTCAGTAATCCAAGTCTATGCCCCGACCAGTAATGCTGAAGAAGCTGACATTGAATGGTTCTATGAAGACCTACAAGACCTTCTAGAATTCACACTCAAATGTTCTTTTCATTATAGGGGACTGGAATGCAAAAGTAGGAAGTCAAGAGATATCTGGAGTAACAGGCAAATTTGGCCTTGGAGTACAAAATGAAGTAGGGGAAAGTCTAACAGAGTTTTGCCAAAAGAACGCGCTGGTCGTAGCAAACACCCTCTTCCAACAACACAAGAGAAGACTCTACACATGGACGTCGCCAGATGGTCAATACCAAAATCAGACTGATTATATTTTTTGCAGCCAAAGAAGGAGAAACTGTATGCGGTCAGCAAAAACAAGACCAGGAGCTGAGTGTAGCTCACATCGTGAACTTCTTATTACTAAATTCAGACGTCAGTTGAAGAAAGTAGGGAAAACCACTAGACCATTCAGGTATGACCTAAATCAACCCTTATGATTATACAGTGGACATGACAAATAGATTCAAGGGATTAGATCTGATAGACAGAGTGCCTGAAGAACTATGGATGGAGGTTCGTGACACTGTACAAGAGGCAGTGATGAAGAACACCCCCAAGAAAAAGAAATGCAAAAAGGCAACATGGTTTTCTGAGGAGACCTTACAAATAGTTGAGAAAGAAAGAGAAGCTACAGGCAAAGGAGAAAAGGAAAGATATACCCATTTGAATGCAGAGTTCCAAAGAATAGCAAGGAGGAATAAGAAAGCCTTCCTCAGTAATAAATGCAAATAAATAGAAGAAAATAACAGAATGGGAAAGAATAGAAATCTCTTCAAGAAAATTCGAGATACTGAGGGAACATTTCATGCAAAGATGGGCACAATAAAAGACAGAAATTATATGGACATAACAGAAACAGAAGATATTAAGAAGAGGTGGCAAGAATACACAGAAGAACAATACAAAAAAGATCTTCATGAACCAGATTACCATGATGGTGTGATCACTCACCTAGAGCCAGACCTCCTGGAACATGAAGTCAAGTGGAACTTAGGAAGCATCACCATGAATAAAGCTAGTGGAGGTGATAGAATTCCAGTTGAACTATTTCGAATCCTAAAAGATGATGCTGTGAAAGTGCTACACTCAATATGCCAGCAAATTTGGAAAACTCAGCAGTGGCCACAGGACTGGAAAAGGTCAGTTTTCATTCCAATCCCAAAGAAAGACAATGCCAAAGAATATTCAAACTATCACACAATTGCAATCATCTCACACACTATCAAAGTAATGCTCAAAATTCTCCAAGCCAGGCTTCAACAGTGTGTGAACTGTGAACTTCCAGATGTCCAAGCTGCATTTAGAAAAGACAGATCGAGCTGCATTTAGAAAAAGCAGAGGAACCAGAAATCAAGTTGCCAACATCCATTGGATCATCGAAAAAGCAAGAAAGTTCCAGAAAATCACCTGCTCTGCTTTATTGACTATGCAAAAGCCTTTGACTGTGTGGATCACAACAAACTGTGGAAAATTCTTCAAGAGATGGGAATACCAGGCCACCTGACCTACCTCCTGAGAAATCTGTATGCAGGTCAAGAAGCAACAGTTAGAACTGGACATGGAACAACAGACTGGTTCCAAATCAGGAAAGGAGTATGTCAAGGCTGTATATAGTCACCCTGTTTATTTAACTTATATCAGAGTACATCATGTGAAATGCTGGGCTGGATGAAGCACAAACTGGAATCAAGATTGCTGGGAGAAATACCAATAACCTCAGATATGCAGATGCTGCTGCTTCTGCTGCTAAGTCGCTTCAGTCATGTCCGACTCTGTGCAACCCCATAGACGGCAGCACACCAGGCTACCCCGTCCCTGGGATTCTCCAGGCAAGAATACTGGAGTGGGTTGCCATTTCCTTCTCCAATACATCAAAGTGAAAAATGAAAGTGAAGTCGTTCAGTCGTGTCCGACTCCTAGCAACCCCATGGACTCCAGCCTACCAGGCTCCTCCATCCATGGGATTTTCCAGGCAAGTGTACTGGAGTGGGTCGCCATTGCCTTCTCCAATGGAAATAAAAAGAAAAGTAAACAAGTGGGACCTGATTAAACTTAAAAGCTTTTGCACAGCAAAGGGAACTATAAGCAAGGTGAAAAGACAACCCTCAGAATGGGAAAAAATAATAGCAAATGAAACAACTGACAAAGGATTAATTTCCAAAATATACAAGCAGCTCATACAACTCAATGCCAGAAAAATAAACAACCCAATCAAAAAATGGGAAAAAGATCTAAACAGACATTTCTCCAGAGAAGACATACAGATGGCTAACAAACACATGAAAAGATGCTTAAAATCAATATTAGAGAAATGCAAATCAAAACTACAATGAGATATCACCTCACACCAGTCAGAATGGCCATCACCAAAAAGTCTACAAAAAATAAATGCTGGAGATAGTGCGGAGAAACGAACATTCTTGCACTGTTGGTAGGAATGTAAACTGATACAGCCATTATGGAAGATGGTAGGGAGATTCCTTAAAAAACTAGGAATAAAACCACCATATGACCCAGCAATCCCATTCCTAGACATATACCCTGAGGAAACCAAAATTGAAACAGACACATATATCCCATTGTTCACTGCAGCAGTATTTACAATAGCTAGAACATGGAAGCAACCAAGATGTTCATCGGCAGATGAACGGATAAAGCAGTTGTGGTACATATACACAATGGAATATTACTCAGCCATAAAAAGGACTGCATTTGAGTCAGTTCTGATGAGGTGGATGAACCTAGAACCTATTATACAGAGTGAAGTGAGTCAGAAAGATATAAATATCATATTCTAATGCACACATACAGAATCTAGAAAAATGGTTCTGAAGAATTTATTTACAGGGTAGCAATGGAGAAACAGAATTAGAGAATAGACTTACGGACCTGGGGAGAGGGGAAGAGAGGGTGAGATGTATGGAAAGAGTAACATGGAAACTTACATTACCATATGTAAAATAGATAGCCAATGGGAATTTGCTGTATGGCTCAGGAAACTCAAAAAGGGGCTCTGTATCAACCTAGAGGGGCGGGATGGGGAGGGAGATAGGAGGAAGGTTCGTATACCTATGGCTGATTCATGTTGAGGTTTGACAGAAAACAAAAAATTCTGTAAAGCAATAATCCTTCAACAAAAAATAAATTTTAAAAAAAGACACAATAGCAAGTGTTGGCAAGAGTATGAAGAAACTGGAACACACTGGAACACATTGCTGGTGAGAATGTAAAATTCTCACCTTGGAAAACAGTTTGGCCATTCCTTAAAAAGTTAAACATAGGGTTACCATATGCCCCAGGAACTTAAATCTTAAGTATTAATATATAACCAAGTGAATTGAAAACATCCATCCACACAAAAACTTATACACAAGTGTTCATTGCAGCATTATTTTTTATAACCAAAAGATGGAAACTACCCAAGTGATGAATGAACAAAATGTGATACATCCTATATTAATAGAATATTTTCCCCCACAGAAAAAGAATTAAGTACTGATTCACGCTTCAACATGGATGAACCTTAAAAAAAAAACAAAGCTAAATGAAAAAGCCAGGCATAAAAGGCCTCTTACAAGGTTCCATGTACAATGAATGCCCAGAATAGTCAAATTCATAGACAGAAAGTAGATGAGAGATTACCAGGGGCTGGGGAGAGGAAGGAATTAAGAAATCAATAAATACTCAAAACAGTAAATACATTTTAAAACTTTTTTTTTAAAAAATGTAGCAACTTAGTAATTAAAAATTTTCCCAACTATATAAAAGTTAAAAGAATACTACTCCTAATACCTTTCACCCAGAGTCAACAGCTATACCCTTTTTTTCTTTTTTGCCACATTTGCTTAATAACCGAAAATGAGCTTGGCTAGATATAAAATCCTTGGTTCACACTTTGTTTCCTTTAAAATATTACTCAATTGTTGGTTTGATTTTTATACTGAATCACTTGGTCTTTTTGATTTAAAGGTTTAGAGGAGTTTTTCTGGACATATAAGAATATGTCTTAGGCTTTTCTGGTGGCTCAGTGGTAAAGAATCTGCCCATTAATGCAGGAAACAGGTTTGATTCCTGATCCTGGAAGATCCCACATGCCGAGGAGTTAATTAAGCCCATGAGTCACAACTATTGAGACTGTGCTCTAGAGCCTGAGCTCTGTGATGAGAGAAGCCACTGCGGTGAGAAGCCAAGCACCACAACTAGAGAGTAGCCCCCAACTCACTGCAACTACAGAAAAGCCCCTGCAGCAATGAAGACCCAGCACAACCAAAAACATAAAGGATATACCTTAACATTGACTATTCTGAGTCAATTTTCAAAATTCCACAGTGTAGCTTTCAACATACAGTATCCCTTTCAATATATAGATTCAGGGTTTATTTATTTATTGGTAAGTTTTTATTGCATTACAACTTTAAATGTTGGCTTTATATTTTTTCTTCTTTACAGAATCAGTTATAGGTATATTAGATCTTCTTTGTCTGCCTTCTACAGCTATTTTTTTTTCTGAGTTTCTTACTTTTTCTTATTTTGTTTCATCGTCATGGAAATTTTCATCTCACTTTTCCACAACTCCTTTGTATACTTTGATGAATCTATTCCTTCTTGTGCATCTTGTAATTCAGTCCTAATTTTGGAGATGGAGGTCATTTCATTCCCTTTCCTTTCTGTGTTCAGTCAATTCTTATTTCACACCTTTTTGCTTTGTGCCCACTTCTCATCTGCACTTATGGATTACTGATTTGTGGTGTTTTTTCATATCGTTTATGGCTTGTCTAACAATATTTGATTCAGGTTGGAGTGTTGTGCTACAGCTTCTTCTGCTTTTAGGTTGGGCCTTGAATGCTTTCATCAGCTGAAGAATTTTGAATCTCAATTGATTTCCTTTTGAAACTAACTTTCTGTGAATATTGGCTGCTTTCACCTGTTCATTTTCAAGACATTTGGATTTTCAAGACTTTTGGATTTTCCTGGACCAGATGTTTCCATGGATAGGGTTGAAGGATTTGCGTGACTTACTAGTTTCTTAGTTCAAGAGTGCCCTCTTCAGTTGGTACAGTGAAATGGTTTCTTTAATGACTAGCCTTTTGGAGGATGGGGAGGAGGATTAGGGAGAGTTTAGTATGATTCGATTAATGAAACTCTCATTTCTCCAGAAACCATAATTTCTACCAACTTCTTTATTTTTCCCAATTGTTACTATATCTCCAAGAGATGTCTCCTCCTTCTAAGTTCCCTGTTTTCTCCCAGAAGCTGCACCTCTACATACATGTTTATTAGACTCTTTCTTCCCCCATTAGTGAGAACCCTAATCCAGCATGGCTCTTCTCAATATGTTTCCACTTAGTGTGGGACACTCTAAATGTCACTGCAGTCTCCTTTTTCCGAATAATCCCAGCCTCACTCTCCATTTTCAAATGGGCTCCACAGGCAGTGCTCTTAATTAGAGATATTTCTCCACTCAAATACAATAAGTTTGTTTTCTGGTTATGTGGTAGATATAATTGTGTTATGTAGTAAGTTAATTGTGATTTTATTTGCTTTCCTTGATCTGTATAGTTTGGGGAAGATATATAGAAAGGGTAAGACTTAGGCAACTGTCATCTTCAAAGAGTCGTCACCATCTAGCTTCAATTGAAAAATGCCAACATGTATAAATTTTTAGGTAAGGTTTTCATGCATGCATGCATGCAAAGTCACTTCAGTCATGCCCAACTCTGCAATCCTATGGACTGTACCCTGCCAGGCTCCTCTGTCCATGGGATTCTCCAGGTAAGAATACTGGAGAAGGCTGCCATGCCTCCTCCAGGAGATCTTCCCAACCCAAAGATCGAACCTGCGTCTCTTATGTCTCCTGCATTGACAGGCAGGTTCTTTACTATTAGTGCCACCTGGGAAGCCCAAGGTTTTCATATGAGCACTAAATAATTGAGTTGTTTTATTGGCTTAATATGGGCTTCCCTGGTGGCTCAGACAGTGAAGAATCCACCTGCAATGCAAGAGACATGGGTTCGATCCCTGGGCTGGGAAGATCCCCTGGAGGAGGGCATGGCAACCCACTCCAGTATTCTTGTCTGGAAAATCCCCATGGACAGAGGTACCTGGCCGGCTACATACAGTCCATGGGGTCACAGAGTCAGACAAAACTGAGCGACTAAGCACAGCACACTGGCTTAACTGGTGTACAATGCTTGGCCCATTGTGTGACACCAGAGTATATCTTCAATAACTGTAATCTTCTGTTACACATGCATATACGTACACACACATATAATATTTACATATACGTGTATATATATGCATGTGTATGTGTGCTTCCCTGGTGACTCAACAGTAAAGAATCCACCTGTCAATGCAGGGGTCAGGGATTCAATCCCTGGGTTGGGAAGATCCCCTGCAGTAGCAATGTCAACAAACTCCAGTATTCTTGCCTGGAAAATCCCATGGACAGAGGAGCCTGGCAGGCTACAGTCCATGGGGTCACAAATGAGTTGGACAC
Organism: Giraffa tippelskirchi; assembly: GCF_054371585.1. NCBI lineage: Eukaryota > Metazoa > Chordata > Mammalia > Artiodactyla > Giraffidae > Giraffa > Giraffa tippelskirchi. The sequence continues at coordinate 155,328,791 of NC_137279.1, forward strand.
AACTGAATGACTACATAATACATATATTTATATGCACATATAAAATATACACATATATAAAATACATATACAACATATCTAGTTTAGGTTTCCCTCAAGTATGGGCATGGTTTTCATTTAATTATTAGATGCTTACATATTCACTGGCTGAAATGAATATGGGGAAATTAAACCCAATTGAACTCTGGGGGAAAAAAACCTCAAGTTATTTAAACAGGTAGTGTTCTCTGATAAATCAGAATTCTATATAAATAAGCTTTTATTTGGTCATCAAAATTAGAAATCCTCTCCTTCATACCTCTTTTCCCTTGTATACCCTACCCCCTCACTTCATGGACATCCAGCCACTAAGACCCTCTTTCTACCTCCTGTATTCTTCTCATCCAGAAGTCCCACATCAGCTTAAACAGATGTGCTCTTCGGCCTGTGCAGTGTTTTTACAAAGTTTAAATTGCCAATGTTTAAAAATAAGATTTCACACAGTGGCTCCCCTCAGAAAAATATAATACAACCATCCCTTTTTGTTGAACTCTACTATCACATCTTAGTTCAGACCTGTAGTACAATTACATCATGCAAAACGGATGAGTCTCTTCTCAGCGTAAAGTCTGCTGTGAATTTTGAGACCAGGTCAATACAACTTCCCAGTTCAAGTTGGTCTTATCTTTATCTCCCCAGTCCTGCCTCACACGGTTCTGGCATCCATCTGGCATATGTGCTTGTATTTTTATGTACATCCCATTCCCTTGGCCTGGGTTCCCTCTTTTCCTGCATCACTCAGCTCAAATATTAGCTCGCCCTTCTTCTTGGCTTGGTTAGCCAAGAGTTGCTCCTTCTGTGTTCTTTCAAGTATAATCTAGTGATTTAACTCCATCAGTTACATAAAGAGTTATTTAACCATATGTCCATCCCCTCCAGGAGACTGTAAGGAAATCAAGGACAAAAACTGGGTCTTACTCATCTTTGAAGCCCCAGTCCCCAATAGTACTTGATAAGTTAAAGTTGTAACTGAATGACATACTCATCTTGGACCCATTTCTATCAGTCAGCTGTGATACCAGCTCCTAAATCTTAGTGGTTTATAAAACCAAAGGTTTGTTTTTCATGCACATCCATCATGGACTGGCTGCATCCCTGCTCCACATCTTCACTTTCAGTTCAGTTTAGTTGCTCAGTCGTGTCTGACTCTTTCAGACCCCGTGGACTGCAGTACGCCAGGCCTCCATGTCCATCGCCAACTCCCAGAGTTTACCCAAACTCATGTCCATTGAGTCAGTGATACCATCCAACCATCTCATCTTCTGTCGTCCCCTTCTCCTCCTGCCCTCAATCCTTCCCAGCATCAGGGTCTTTTCCAATGAGTCAGTTCTTCGCATCAGGTGGCCAAAGTAGTGGAGTTTCAGCTTCAACATCAGTCCTTCCAATGAATATTCAGGACTGATCTCCTTTAGGATGGACTGGTTGGATCTCCTTGCAGTCCAAGGGACTCTCAAGAGTCTTCTCCAACACCACACTTCAAAAGCATCAATTCTTCGGCACTCAGCTTTCTTTATAGTCCAACTCTCATATCCATACATGACTACTGGAAAAACCATAGCCTTGACTAGACAGACTTTTGTTGGCAAAGTAATGTCTCTGCTTCTTCACTTTAGGATTCAGGTAAAAGAAAAGCCCCATAAAGCTGCCAAGTTTCAATGCAGACAGAGAAATAGGTACCCATCCTCTGGTCCTAAGGCTTCTACTTGGAAGCAACACCTTCATTTCTGCTCACCTCCAGTGGTTAAAGCCCATTATATACCCAAGCAATGAGCCAATGGGGCCAAGATATAAAATCCTCCTAAAAAGTGAATGGTTTGAACTTTAAAACAATGTCACACATTGCCATCAGGTCCAGTTCACCCTTCAGGGACACGGAAGACTGGAGAACAAGTTGCTGTGTCAGCTGGTATCTGACTTCAGCTAACGGAAAGTCCCTGCAGGAGATAGGAGAGGGCGAGGTTGGGAGAAGCCAGGGCATGTGCCCCCGTCCCTGTCACAGGAATATTCTCCTTCAGAGGCTCTGTTTCCTCTCCACCTCAAGCTCCCACCAGAGAGGTCTGCTGGAGCTACTGCTTCTGCTGAGTAAGCCTGGACGGGATGACCTTAGAGTCAGGCACTCTGATCCAGTCTCCTTACCTGTAGGATGGGATCTACTTACATCATCCAGTTGCTTCAAAAATAAAGAATGTCCATGGAAATAGGTAAAGAATAAAGTGCTGGAAAATAAAGGAGTTTGAAGGTAAACAAAGTGAGGCAACATAGTATAGCATAAAATGAGACTGGGGGGTCATAACTCTTGGATTTGGGGTCTCGCTCTGCCACCAACTATCACGTTATCCAGGGAACACTGTATTCTCGGTTTTCCCCATCTTCAAAGTGGAGAAAACACTGCTGATAATGGGAAGGTTGCAGAGTGGCATAAATGAGAGTATTTGTGGAGGTGTGTACTGCCACGTATACAAAGCTATATAGAAATGTTAAATGAATTCACTAGTTATAAGCAGAAAAAACTTTATTTCTATCAAATTAAAAAGTATGAATCAATCTTCAAGCCAGATAAAATCATCAATAACACAATTAACAGAGCATGTACAGATTAGACTACAGGTTTAGGTACTTTGAATTAAGCACATACACCAAAATCAAGAGGGCTGATAACTTTCACACCGAGGAAAAGCACTGACGCATCGTAAACACACGACTTCTGGGAAAATGGAGCTGACATTTCACAGGAGAGTAAACCAGAGGCAAGTTGTCATTAGGTTAGAGAACTGATTTGAGCTTGAGAGGAATCACAGTGAAATGCCATTACAATGCAACAATTTCCCGAGATCTACTCATCTCAAAAACAAGAATATATAAAAATCAGTAGTACAAATTCTCATAAAACTAGGAAAGCCCTCTATGCCCTGACACCTTGGAGCTGACATAAAGATTGAGTTTTCATTTTTCTTCCCTTTATTCTTCTCTAAATTAAACACAAAACTTTGTTTTTATTTAGCACATTTCTGTCTCAAGAGAAAGGTTTTATGAAATGAAATTAGACACACATCAACCCCAGTGAGAATCTTCAAGGTGCAATGCTCTTTTGACATGTGTTTAAACAGGAAATCTTTTATTTCAAGAATGACACTGTGCTTTCTGGAATAGCCTAATTATATCGCCAAAGAAGGAATGAATATACCCACCACTACCCCTCCCAAAACACACACTACCTCTCTTTCTTTCTCTCACACTCACTCACACACACCAATTTAGGGAATTTCCTGAAGCATACAGATAATGACATTTATTTTGGCAAGAACTGTACAATTTGTTAAAAGAAAGATAAGGTATGGCATTTATCAGCAACTGTAATTATGTCTCAACAGACGCAGGAAGCTAATTTTCCTCACAGTTGAAATACGGCTTCACAGTTCCCCCATCATCTGGGTCTTGCACACGTTGCATCTGGAAACCAGACTGGGTCAGTTATATAAGGAAAGGGACCTTATGACCAGACCACATTCCCACATTAAAAGGTGTCTGTTACTGGGTTCCTCTTCTGAAACACCAAACAGACAAGGGAGTTACATGAAGATGGAAAGGAATAGAACGCAATTCATACTATAGATATGACTCTGTCTTACGAATTGCCTTTCTGGCAAAATTACTGCAGCAAGAAAAGATATTGTCTATTAAGTGAAAAGCAATACATGGAAATGCATCAGGTAGATATGAATGCCTGCTGAGATCCCGTGACCCAGCAAAGGACAGATGAAACACCATCCTCTGTATACACAGTATGCGGCTCCGCCAGGACCAATGATGCCCATTTCCTGTCTCGGCACTAGAGCCAAAAGCAAAGATTACAGGTGGGAGCAAATACATTGTTTTACCTATTCATGAGAATAGGGAGCTCAAACTAGAGAAACATACAAAAAAAGCCTTTTTGAATTTCCTGATTAATCCCTATATGTATAGGAAAAGTTTAAGTAAACAGGAGCATTTCAGTTTTAAAATACAAGGAGGCAAGATAATTGAGATAATACTATTACATAGGCTACTTGTTGAGGATTTAGTTAGATAATGGATGGAGTGCACATAGCACCAATAAACAGTGACTACCAAGCCCTTTTGATACCTGAACATACTTGGAAAGTTGCTGTCTTTGTGACTTAAGCAGACTTCTCTCTCCTGACCACACACACCCACCACAAGCAGGTGGTTAAAACTTCTTTAAACAAATAACCAAAATCAGATATTGAACTCAGTTTCCAGTGATTTAAAAAGTATAAAAACTCTATTTATGGGTTTACATAGGCATCTTTCTATCAAAATGTATCCTGTCAACAACCTATAGGGCTTCCCTGGCAGCCCAGTGGTTAAGACTCCGCATTTCCACCTCAGAGGGTGCAAGTTCGATTCCTGGTTGGGTAAGTTCTGCATGCTTCATGGTGTGGCCAGAAAAGAAAAAAACTCAACCTAGAAATGGCAGGAGAGGCCACAGCATCACCTGTCTCCCAAGAACCCTCCATCGCCTGTGCCTATTCTTACCGTTTCCCCTTCCCTACCAAAGAGAGGGGCACACCCTGGATGAAGCTGGAGCTCATGTGAGCTGAGCTATTGGAAGGTACTGAGAGTCACCCTGCCTGAGAAGGCAGGTGAGATGGGAAGCCATTTCTGCCAGAATTGTGAGTGATAAGCAGTGCCACCACATCAGAGGGCAGGCAAAGATGTGGATTTGGCATTCAGGACCATGTTAATGTGCAATGTCACACAGGGAGGATGATATGAAAGTCTAGGATGATCCTGGAATAGGAGCTCAATCACCATTTGTTCACCGGCTAGCACTGTAGGAAAGATTGGTTACTATGGGGGCCTTGTCTGGGGGTGGAGGCAAGGGAGTCATTTGTTCTGATGTCAGGGAAACAAAGTATTGAGTAGTGTCTGGAGGGCTCCCAGGAGTCTAGGGGAGTGTGTGAGCACCGTGGCTGGGGTGGCGCAAGCATCAAGGTCCCATCAGGGACACAAAACTATGACACCGAGAGAACAAGTGAGTGCCGCTGCCACAGAGTAGCCTGGACGCAAGCCAGGCCTACTTTGACAGCCTTTCATTTTACTTATGTACAAAAGAAAAGTCGCTCAGTCATGTCCCACTCTTTGCGACCCCCATGGACTATACAGTCCATGGAATTCTCCAGGCCAGAATACTGGAGTGGGTAGCCGGTCCCTTCTCCAGGGGATCTTCCCAACCCAGAGATCAAACCCAGGTCTCCTGCACTGCAGGTAGATTCTTTACCAGCTGAGCCACCAGGAAAGCCCTCATTTTACTTATAAATGAGCAGTTATGGATGATCAAGGGCTCAGACTCTCTTCTAGCAGCTTCCTTTACTTAAGCAAAAGGGAAAAGGGAAAAGGAACAGTCTCATACAGAGGTGGATGTCACCAGAGTGAACCCTGCCATTCTGGATGTGAGGCCACTCGGAAATACAAGCAAGCTCAGAGCCCTGCGTTGCTTGGGACAGGATGCAGGTAGTTAACATCTAGGAGCAGAGCCAGGAAACCTGCATTCAAGTCTGTCTACACTATGTGTTGGCAGCAGAAGCCAGGGCAAGATGCTTTACTTTGCCGACCCTCGCTTTGTTTATAAACATGGGATCGTGCCTACCTCAAAGGACGCTGGCAAGATTAAATGAGATGTTTGCAAGTATCCTAAAACTGTACACACATGACACTCAGCAGGCCTTCAATAAATGGTACCTATTATATGCTTGTTTTAGTGTTAAAGTATATGAAACACAGCAGTGTTTTCAAGTTCTAAATAAGCAGGAAGCTGGTGGGGATAAGAGAAAGAAAAATGAATGCAGAGCTGGCTAGAATCAGAGAAGGAGGGGATATGTAAGAATTTTAGAAACCACCCAAGCTACTCTTTGTGCCTAACTTTGATGGAACCTCACATGTGGCAGTAGAAGGAAAACTAAACAGATCCCTTCAATTTTATCTTGGTCAAAATATTTTCAAGAAAATTTTATTTTATTTTAGTGCAAAATCATTGAAGGAAAAGCTAGACTTTGCTGAAGAAAACCAGAAACATTTTTTTTTAGTCTATCGAACATCATCCAACAAGCATCATCTTTCAAAAGCCCATGGAAAGTGTTTGGCTTTCATTATGGTCTCACCTAGCAAAGGTGACTGCCCTCTACTGCAGGGCAATCTCAGAAATAGCACACACTATTGAGATGCATTGAGCGATTCTGACACTGGCTTAAGTGTCTATTTTGCTGGAAGGGAGAAGGGAGGGAAGGATGAAGGAGCAGAGTATGGAGTCAGAGATCACCTAGGCCATTTCCCATACCTCCTCCCAAAACTCCAAAGCCCATGATTACATTGGACCATCTGCTAAACATCAACAGAAGTGAGGAAAGTTTTGAAGATTTTGCTGCTTCCAAAAAAGCACACACTTTCCTCTCCTGAATGATCTCTATAATAACCTTAACCTTCTACTTTTCCTACCTTATGGAAATTGTCTCCATGGCAAAACTACTCTAAATTGTGCAATTTTCCTCACATATGACTTGTTTTTCTCTATGCCTGGTTCCCCTGGAAACCTGAGCTGTATCTGCACGTCTGGATTTTCACCCTATCCCCATCAAATGGCATTCAAACACAACTCTTCTCAAAAGTCACTATCACGCACTGATGTTTCACAAATCTGAACTGGGCATTTTAACTGCATAAACATAGAAAGTAAATAATCTTACTTCACTTGGATTCAGAGGATGAGGAAGAAACTGGTCTGTGTTTCCACTAAGGTAGCCAAAGAACATTCACATGAAGGAACAAAGCGAGAGGGACTGGCCAGAGTGGGGGCAGTATTTGTAGAGAAGATGCATGGCTACCATACAGAATCCATGGGTCAGTGAATGACTGGAAATTCACTGTGATATCTTCAGAAAATAATGTGTTCCAACATCACCTATGCTGAAAGGCTTTTGTTTTCTTAGCAGTATCAAGAGTTAGACAGAAGTCACTCCTAATAGTAAAGGACTCTCGCTGGCACAATCACGATGCATGAAGAGGAATATCTATTTTTAAGGCAACAGGAATAAATTTCATTGTCCTTCCCAGAGGAGGGCGAGCATTAGTGGCCACCAAGTCTGGAAACCAGGCAAATCCTTAATAAATGGTTTATTGATACTACATTCCAATGAATGACAAAATAGCATGATCTATATTTCTAGACTTAATGGCCACCCTATAGAAAGCATCTTTGGAATAGAATAAAAAATTACAATTTTATCAAACCCCATAATCATAAAGCTGTCATCATGAGTCTAGGCACAGCTAGTGCAACATTTTCCTTGACCCCACAGGCTCCATTCCCTTTACCAACAATTTATAATATGCTTGGGTCACTCACAAGAGAAAAACACTGTCAGCATCAATATTTAGCAGCATTTTCAAAATATATATTTGTCTTCACTATAAGCTAAACTATTCTTTCAGTCCAGTAATTCCATATGGTCTTATTTACTTCTATACATAAGATACAATCTTTTAACATTTATGGAGGTGAATATTTCCCAGTTTTTGAGAGTTCCCCGAAGACTCTTAGGGTTTTATTTTGCCACAATAGAAGAAAGGAGCAGTGTCAACTCATAAGAGTCAGGCCAACAGTTTAAGTAGACCCTCCACACAGTTCAGTTCCTGGTGCATAAAGAGACTGAACATCATCCCCCAGCTCTCAGCTCTCAGACAGGAATTTGAGAGGGATAAAAGCAGGAACAATATTACTTAATAGTCTAGGGAGGGAGAAAACAGATGTCTAGTAGAAGCCAAGTCCTTTCATTCTAGCATGTCTGAAAAAGAGAGATTCAATGGAGTACGGATGCAGAGAAGGCGTCATTCCTAACAGAAAAAAAATGAACTGTGGACAGTCACTCAAGGCCAAGAAGCAATCACTGAGAGCTACTGTTTCAATCCCACTGTCACCAGGAGGGCACATGCCAGAGAACCAGGCACAAAGGCAGCTACAGCCCCTGGCATTCTCAGGCCTCCTGGTGCTATGTCTCAACAGCCTTCAGGGGCTAGGGAGAACCAGGGAGCTCCACTATCACGTGTGAAAAAGCTACTATGGCAACAACCTGGCTGGGGAAAATCAGCTAGAGCTTGGGTGATACACCGCTTGGAATCCAGCCTATGTTGCTTCCTTTCTTACAAAGAACTTGAGACATGTGCAGGGACATCTTGAACACGTGTAGGTGGCCCCTCTTTTAGAAAGGCAGAGAAGAGCCTCGTCATTAACTCATTCTATTCATTAGTTTTCATGTCTGTTCACCATTTAAACTAGAAAAGACACTGAAAGCTCTCTCAGCTAGCTGCTAACTGGGACGCGGCACCAATGCTACACATACAATTGAATGAATGACCATGTCTTCCTGGTTCTTCCACTGTGCAGGCTCAGTAGGCTTCTTTGGACTGAACAGGTGTGATCTTGTTCGAGAAGAGCGTGTAAACATAGGGCCAGATTTTGTTAGTCTCGGTTCCCGAAAATTGGTGGAGCACTCCTCGGCTCCTGAAAAACAAAGTCCGACATACAGGGCATTTTAGGTTCCCTTTTGACATGATATCAGCGCAGATGAAGATCCTGGGTATAATGTAAACACAATCTTCTGGTCTACATCACACATCACTGAATGCCAAAACCAATGTATCAACACTCCCAGTTCAGTATAACTAAATAAAGCCCTATCCTCTGCAATTCTGACAAGCTTGCTGTCATGCCATCTTTTCTCCTCCCCTTTAAAAACATGATAACGTTATAGGGACAACCCCAAATCTGCCTCAATATACACAGTGAAAAGGAAATCAGTGACAAAACTTGCTACTGTAAAACCCTTGTTATAGATCATGAAACACAAGATGTATCCTAATAAATGGTCAAGAACTTCATATCTAAAGGCTGGCTAAATTATTTGGGGGCTACAAGATCAGACAATGATTACAGCAGAGGCTGTACACTGCTGTTCTGAATGCATTCCATACATGGGCTTTGTTTGGCGTCCAAGCTATTAAAAATTTTTTAGGGAATTGCCTGGTGGTCCAGCAGTTAGGGAATCGGTGCTTTTACTGCCAGGGGCCCAGGTTCAATCCTTGGATGGGGAAATGAGATACCACAAACTGTGCAGCATAGCCAAGAAAAAATTTTTTTTTAATTTTTTGCCAATATATTATAAAATATGGGATTTTCTTCTGCAGAGAAAGCCTGACTTTTGCTTCTTTTGAAAAACAGGCTCACTGGCCACACTTAGCCTGAGTGCTTCCATGGTGATAATTGGCTCAAGCAACAGAGGAGCTGTCTAGTTCAATGGTCACTCAACTGCCCAGCTTGACACGTCCTCTACCAGGTTTGACACTCATTTCCATCACCTGCCTGGCCCCTGTAGTTATTTGAATTTGTAACCTGTAGTTTATAGCTTTAGCTTCTCTTTATTAAACTCCCTCCAGATATATCTAAGCCAAAAAGGCCCTTCTAATCTTCTATCCAAGTCATACATTTACACATGGGAGTATCAAAATGTAAACCATTATTTCAGTCCCTTAAAAAAATGAAAATGTCTAGATGCAAATTCATAATCACACAGAGATGATCAGGCTGTGGTCCTTATAAGAGTTTAAACATAAAAATACCAGGCATTCTCTCCCATGTACACACCAGCATTTCATCTCATTTCATCTGAGAGATATTTGGCCTTTCAGGTTTATCAAGCTTAAAGAAATACCACCCCACTGCAACCCACTGTCCTTCCCATGAGGGGCCACACCTTTTCAGTTGGCCAAGTGGCATGGAAACACTGAAGCACACTCACTTGTATAATTCGATGACTGGTTTTGCCACATCCTTGTACTGTCTTAGTCTCGCAGCAACTGCTTCAGGTTTGTCATCCTCCTGCTGGACCAATGGTTCACCAGTGATGTCATCAATCCCCTACAAATACCAGAGAAATCAGCTAATGTGGCCAACACTTAAGCCATTTCATACGTAAAAACTTTCCTGGGCTAAACTGTACATTCACCTTTGATTCCCATCACCTGATGAGTTAGCCCCAGGGCACAATAAGAATGATGAAGGTGGTTGAAAAAGAAACAGCATTAGTAAGTATGTTAAGCTTTTTTCATAGGAGATGAAACATTAAATCTTTAAGACTTCTGATATTTCCGAACATATTCCATTGCTTGATAAATGATACCTTTAATTCATAGTTCAAAATTCCATGCACTTTGCCCAACAACAAAACAGCCGCTACACAGTGTCACTCTGGTCCTCTAAATATTCCTAAAACTAGCTTCTTTCTAAAGCTTGAGTTCTTAAAATAGAAAATGAATGTCTCAAAGAACCAAATGGCTTCCTTAGGAAAAACACTAATCAAAGAGAAGGTATGTCAGTCCTGTTTTTGCTACTTTCAAATTCTATCACGTAGTTCTTCTAAGATTAAACTCACTCAGGTTATTTTAGCAAATCAAATAATGACATCTAAAGTTAGAACAAAATAGGCATGAATCATATACTCATGATAACCACAAAGAAGCATTCTGGCAACTGAAAAACTGTAATTTTAGAAAATCTGATTTTTTGGTGTACTTTAACGGGAAGTTAAAGTAGAGGAGCTATATCTGCATACAAAAAGCAAAATGGACACCTCAGAATTTCACCTCCCATGTCCATGGCTATTGGACTACCAAGGCAGATAGTCACAGGAAATCAATCTGTCAAAAGGCAGAATAGAGTAGAACTCAGGCATAGAGCAGAAGGCTCAGGCATTCAAATGGATAATCCAAAATTGGCTGTAAGTTTGAAATGCACTAAAATTCTAATACAGCGCAAGGCCTTAAGTATATAACTTACACTTAGAATTTACTGGTGAGCCACATAATTATCATGTGTGTAATACAAGGCTGTTACCCTGATGGAACAGGAGAGATGAGGGGTGGGAGAAGGAGATCCATCACTCATTCCTCTCCTTTATTTTACTTATTGCTGCAAAGCTCAGGAGTTATTTCCAGGACTTCAGAGCACCCAGAAATACAACACTGCTTCCAGAAAGAGCAGAAGGATACTAGGACAACAGCATCTCTCCCAGGGGAGCTTGGTCATAGCGGCTGGTTGACTTGGCCCAAACTGGCACTTCCACTGCTGTCTTTGGAAATAGCATTGCAACTGCAGGTGGTCTTTTAGGGGTACCCAGGCTTTGGAAAGCAACTCAAATTCTACAAGAATCTCCACATCAGCAAGCCTAAGGAGGGCCAAAATATGATGCATTTGTGTTAGATTCCAGTGCCAACTCAGAACCCTCTTTTCCTCCTTATCCATTTTCCCCCCATACTTGTTTTTTGGGATGGAATGATGGAAGGGCTCTACAAAGGAATTCCAGAATAATGTACATTTTTAAAAGAAGACTTCAGAAGGAGACTACTGCTTAACCTAAATGAAAACCATTTATAAGAACCCAATGATGACTTAAGGAACTAGATGGCATCCATACATAACCCCTTGAAGTAGTTTTCTGTAGTTGTTATTGACTATATTCAAGTCTATCCTAGTCCATAAACATTAAACCAGTAAGACACAATAGCCACACCTTTCACATTTAGATAGGAACAAGTAATACTGGCAAATAAGAATGATCAGATTGAGCTAATTCATGCCTTTACCAGGAAGAACAGTCACTCTTTAAACGAGTTTACCAAAAGTTTCTTTAACCATATATATACCTTTACATGTACTTAATTTTATGCAGACACATAGTTGTTATATTGTGAACTTCTTTTAAAGGGCAATCTTCTATGCCTTTGGCTCTCTCTCATCTCTGTACATCCTCATGCTCACTACTCACATGATCCCACTCATTCTAACCCTGTGCCTTACTCTGTCCCAGCCCCAAACACTGGCAGCCCAGGATAGATCCTTTATATCTTTATCCCTACTTTTATGAAGCTAGAGAGCACTTATAATCATGTAAACAGATATGTATAAATAAGGGTGGTCATGGTTTTACAAAAATGGAATCATTCTGCTGTTTGCATTTGTCATTTAACAACAGTCATGGAAAAATATTACTTTAGGCCAAAGAATATAGTAAGTAAAGCACTAGTCACTCAGTTGCATCCAATACTTTGCAAGTATTTTGCAATACTTTGCAATACTTTGCAATTCTCCAAGCAAGAATACTGGTGTGGGTTGCCATTTCCTTCTTTGGGGAATTTTCCCAATGAATATAGTACTAAGTCAATTTTCTTTTTACTGACTACATAATATTCCAAAATGTGATTATTGCCAAATTTATTTAGCCATCCCTAGAGATGAACGTTTGTATTGTTTTCAAGTTTTATCTTTCTCACTACAAACAGCACCAAAATAAGCCTCATTGTGTACATGACCTTACCTGCTAGTGCTTACATTTTCATAGACTGTACTCCCAGAAGTGGGTTGAATGAACTATGTATTTAAAATTTTAATGTATGTTGATAGGTTGCTTCTCTAAAAGAAGATTAATATTTCATATATCTAATTCAGATAACAGTACTGTGTTCCCAGATCCCAACCAGCAATAAAAGCGTTAATTTACATTCCTTCATTACAAGTGAATGATAATTTTAAAATATTTGTTGGCTGTGTATATTTGCTCTTTTTGGAATAGCCTATTCATATAGTTTCTCCACTTTTCAACTGAGATGTTTTACCTCCTTGTCAATGTGTGAAAGTAATTTGTATATTCTTACATGTACATGAGGTGGGTTGAAGTCCAGGTTATATACTCTTCCACTGGGAGGGTGAATCCAACGTCGGCTGAGACGATCTTTGAGCGTTTCAAATGGAATGTTCAAAGTGATCACTAAATCCAGGTCACATATTCTGTCCAAGGCTTCAGCCTGAACTAATGTTCGAGGAAAACCTAAATGCCAAAACAAAATATATTAAATGCAAGACACTTCCCAATTCTAATCAGCTGTTGAATTATTTTCAGAGACAGAATAATCAAATCTGCACAAATACTACCCAGAAAGGAACTTTAAAATCAGGAATTTAGATCGACTTCCATAAATTGAATACTAGAAGAAAATATGCTACTTTATAACCTAGCTTCAGCATTTGGAATATAAAAGGTTAAGGAGTCACATGATAAAAGCAATAAGTACTAAAAACTAGACTAGTCCCAGCTCTGGTATACCCTCTGCTCTTAACTACCTGTGTGACCTTGAGCAAGTTGTAACACCTCCATTTCCTGTTCTGTTAAAGAACCAAGGGGACAAATTTATATTTGTGTCCTTTTAGTCATAATAGCTTCTGTATGTGTATATGCACTAAGTAGCTTCAGTTGTGTCCAACTTTTTGCAACCCTATGGACCGTAGTCTGCCAGGCTCCTCTGTCCATGGGATTCTCTAGGCAAGAATATTGGAGTGGGTTGCCATGCCCTCCTCCAGGGGATCTTCCTGACCCAGGGATTGAACCCACATCCCTTACATCCTCTGCATTGGCTAGCAGGCCCTTTACCACTAGCGCCACCTGGGAAGCCCTTGTAATAGCTTATGAGTATATTATTCTAATGGAGAAGGCAATGGCAACCCACTCCAATCCTCTTGCCTGGAAAATCCCATGGACGGAGGGGCCTGGTAGGCTGCAGTCCATGGGGTCGCGAAGAGTCGGACATGACTGAGCGACTTCACTTTCACTTTTCACTTTCATGCACTGGAGAAGGAAATGGCAACCCACTCCAGTGTTCTTGCCTGGAGAATCCCAGGGACGGCGGACCCTGGTGGGCTACCATCTATGGGGTCGCACAGAGTCGGACACGACTGAGCGACTGAACTGAACTGAACTGATCCCAACTTATATATATATTTTTCCCATCCACTTTTCCCCTTCTATTTGTCATGAAGTGATGGGACCAGATGTTATGATCTTAGTGTTTTTAATGTTGAGTTTTAAGTCAGCTTTTTTACTCTCCTTTTTCACCCTCAATGACAGATTTTATTTTCTTGGGCTCCAAAATCACTGCAAATGGTGACTGCAATTAAAAGACACCTTTTCCTTGGAATAAAAGCTATGACAAACCTAGGTAGTGTATTAAAAAGCTGAGACATTACTTTGCCAACAAAGGTCCATCTAGTCAAAGCTATGGTTTTTCCAGTAGTAATGTATGGATATGAGAGTTGGATCACTCTCAAAGAAGGCTGAGTGCCAAAGAATAGATGCTAGAGAAGACTCTTGAGAGTCCCTTGGACTGCAAGGAGAACAAACCAGTCAATCCTAAAGGAAATCAACCCTGAATATTCATTGGAAGGACTGATGCTGAAGCTCCAACACTTTGGCGACCTGAAATGAAGAGCTGACTTATTGGAAAAGATCCTGATGCTGGTTCAGACTGAAGGCAAAAAGAGAACTGGGTGGCAGAGGATGAGATGGTTAGATAACATCATTGATTTAATGGACATGAATTTGAGCAAACTCCAGGAGATAGTGAAAGATAGAGAAGTCTGGTGTGCTGCAGTCCATGGGGTTGCAAAGGGTTGGACATGACTTAGCCACTGAACAATTTCCCCTCCAGGGATTGACCTGCTTTAAATTTCACTCCAGGTTTGGCTGGGATAGAACTAACAGAAGTATCTTGTTTCTAAACAGTTTGTCAGGTTGATCTGTTGTTAAAAACCTGCCTGTATCCAATATCACTTTTAAAAATATGTCCTCTAAGTCTTAAAAGAGCCAGATGGATGAAGAACAGGAAAGAAAGTATAATAGAAGATGCAATATTCAGAAGAGAAACTTTTAAATCCCTTCAAAAAGGACACCAGCCCATCTCCACCCTTTCATCATTAGAAGCAAAGAGAACTTTGTAAAGATGGGTCTTCATGGCCCTAAAACACTTAACAATCAAAGAACTCCTTTTCCTATTATAAGAAGTCAATTATTCAACCATGAGCATGCCACAACCTGTGTTACAATCCCCAAGTTGTATGAATGCCAAAGTGATATCAGAGTGTTTGTTGAGATGAATATGCCAAAACCTACCCAAAGTTGTCTCTATGCCCCTGCTCCAGGTAACAACCTCTGCAGAAAACTCTCTCCAATGTTCCCTTCAAAGCCTTCCTTATTGCCTGTCTATAAGGCCAGGCCCTTTTCTCCAAAGTCCATTCCTCCCAGGCTCCTCATCCATCATCTTTTGCACATTCCATTACCAGGAGTCTGAGCTAAGTTATGGATGAGATTCCTGATTCCTTGTTCTTGCATGTTCCCCAGGTACAATCCAACTCATCTGTTCGCTCAGCTTCACCTCTGAGCTGCCCATGACACCATTTTCCTTATCTACACTTCCCTACAGTTGACTTTGGCCACATCAACTTGCATTCAGTATTGCTCTCCTCAGGCCTCACTACCTTTGTGTCAAAGATACCTCTGCCCCAGGGCCTTTGCACTGGCTGTCCTCTGCCTAGAATGTTCTTCCTACAGATCTCTGAATATGACTGTTTATCATTTGAGATATTTGCATAAATAAAACTTCCTCAGGGAGACTTCTTACACTAGTATATTTAAAATAGTCCCACTTCCCTCTAATTATCTATCTTATTCTCTTCAATTTTTCTATTACTCATTACTATGAATAATTTCCAAGTATTCATGTTTATTTTCTATCCCTATCTCACTCACTCTCTGAGAAATGGGACTTTTCTGTCTTGATCATTGCTGTACCCTTTTGCTTCTAAAAAATTAACACTGATGAACAACTTAGTACAGGGCCTTGAGTTATTTCCAAACTTTATACCCTGATGAACTTGCTTACAGTATTTTGCAAGTTCCATGAGAAATTATCCATTACCTATATCTTACTAAACTCAAAATCTGGTCTGCAGTCCAGTGTAAGCCTTGGTCACAGTAAGCACAGAAATGAGAAAAAAAAATTAGGAATTTTATAGGAATTCCACAGAGTAATTTTAAGGCTGTTGAATCTAAAATTGGGGCTTGAATTTGGTGGTTTTTTCCTTTCAATTTTTCTAGTAATTTGTTTCTATTGTATTTGGCAAAAGAATTATTCTGCAGTGGATTGAGAAAACAAAACTGGGGTTTCACATAGTTTATTCTAGGCTTTCCCTGGGGCTTCTTTTCTAATTTCTCCAGTAAAGGAAATTATCCATTGGCCCAATTTTCTTTTCTTAAATTTGATGTTGTTTATTACAGAATCTCTTAAGAGATTAAGTGATATCTCTTTGAGAAGGGACACAGGAACAGAGAGACCCAAATCCAGGGCACATTTCAACTCTATTCTTATGACAAGGAAAGCGCAAGTTCAAGCAGAGGTGAGGACAGACTTATCTTGCAGAGCACATCTCAGTTAGTTCATCGGCTATCATGAGCCTAACTCAATGTAAACACATGCTCCCACCAGGCACAAGAGCCCTTCTAATACTAGAGATAGCATCAAAAGAGACTGCTTTCCCATCCTCATTTGTTGTCCTCTTATCATCTAGTATTCAGGCTGGCTTCAGCAGAGAAATAGGTACTTCTAATCTTGCAGTCTAGGCTCCTGTGCCAATAGCCACCCAGCTATATCCTCTCTATCCTCCCACACTGACTCTCTGGCTAAGCATCCCCTTCACATAAAGGCACCCACCTGTTGGGAAATTATGATTGGAAGTATGTTCACGGTGCTTCTGCAATGGGAACTGAGATGAAGTGTTTTCAAAATAGGAAAAATATATATTGCCTTTAAATAAACTGCTAACTAGATTTTTTTCTGACTCTCATAATTTCTGTTAGATCAGATTATGACTACCTGGTATTTGAGGAAGTAAAAGATCAGATCATATCTGCCTAAGACCAAGTACAATGTGGACACCTTGGCCTTAGCCCTGGAAGGTAGCACTGCCTGGTGCACAGTGGGCAAACAGTTGGGTAGTTGTCTTCTAGTTTTCTAATCAGTGAACATACTTCTTTGATTAGTCTTCCTTATTTGTAAATAATTCCATGAAATTATATGACTCTCTTGAGCTCTGTGAACTAAATATGTAGCCCTCTTTCTGTTATGGAATGGCTTGATGACTTTAAAATCAATTTATTAAGCAACTTCTCTTTTGATTAAGTTAAAAAAACAAACCAATTTTCTGAATTGGGATTTCATAGCATGTGAATGTGGATTTCCCTGGTGGCTCAGACAGTAAAGAATTTGTCTGCCAGTTCAGGAGACACAAGAGACACAGGTTCAGTCCCTGGGTTGGGAAGATCCCCTGGAGTAGGAATGGCAACCCACTCCAGTATTCTTGCTTGGAAAATTCCATGGACAGAGGATCCTGGGCAGGCTACAGTCCATGGGGTTGTAAAGAGTCAGACAAACTGAGCACACACACATACACCCATATATTGAAGATGTAAGCAACATTTTAATTGATGAGTGTGTACAGAATTTTAGAGATCACTTAAAGACCTGAATTCTCAGTCACAATCCCTGGGGCCTCATTTTCCAGCATCACTTAGCTACTACCCTGACAAGAAAACATTATTCTTTATCCTTTGGGTAGAGCTGAAAAAAGCCCTAGGAAAGAAGAGGCAGCTCTAAGAAAAGCAGTTTCCCCAACAAATAAAAACTCACATCTTGTTGGCTAAACTTTCCTTGTCTAATGAGGGTAGAAGGCAGTCTGCTCAGCTCCCCTAGAACTGTTTCTGAGTTTTTGGGGGGCCTCTGGAGGAATTGGTGGGAAATGGAATCGTGTACAAAATAAGCTGGATTCACCAGGAACAGATTTCAAAAACATGTTGGATAGTGCCAACCTACTGGGTTCTCACATTCAGACCCATATTTAATTCCTTTTCTGAGATTTTCTAACACTTTGGGGGGTCACTGGTTGCTCTTTGCACTCTTGCCACAGTTACAGCTCAGCACACAGACTCTGCATTCTGGTCCCCCCCCAGGCACCAGGGAGCTCAAATCAGCCGCAGCTGACAGCCCAGGTCACAGGTCCTGTCTGTCACTCTAGTGAGCCAAAAGAACAAAGGCTCTATGGAGTAGGGGAACAGTGTTCATCTGTCTATGAGATTATTAAAATATGAATATCCTTCAATCTACAGATCCTAAATTTAAGGCTTCAGGACAGGGACTTCTCTGGTGGTCCAGTGGTTAAGGATCTACCTCCCAATGCAGTGAATGCATGGTTGTTGTTGTTGTTTTATAAATTTACAATTTATATATAAACCATGTTTCCTGCATAGAAAATCTGTAGCTAGTATATACAGACCCCAAAAATGACTTGAGTATTAGTTGATCAAAAAACCAACAGGAAGTGCACAAAATTTCATTAATAGGAAAAATGGCATTTAAGAAGTAAAATGTTATACTTTACAAATTTCCATATCCTTTGAAATATTGAAAAAGATGATTTTTTTATGAATCAATTTTAAATTTCCCTGTGATAAGTGAAAAATTTAAATATATCCACTTAATACCTTTAGGAGCATTAAAATGAAGCCTTAATATTACATGGTCATGAGCATCTTTGTGTAACAATGTCTCTGTCATTCAAGCTCCTGAGAGTTAGTCCAACGGCAACAATGAAAACAGTCAACATTCCTGGTTACAATCTCTCCAATATCACCCTTTAGGTCACTTTCAAACTTGAGCCTTCTCAGTCTGTTTTTCTGGGCTATGCAGGTCTGATCCCTGATTGGGGAACTAGATGCCACAGGGCAACTAGCGAGCTGGCGTGCTCTGGAGCCCCCATGCCACAACTAAAGAGAAGCCTGCACGTCGCAACAAAAGATCCCACATGCCGCGATTTAGAAGGCCCAATGCAGCCAAATACATAAATCAATGGATTGCATAAATAAATAAAAGACTTCAGGCCATAAAATAGGAAATAGTATTCTAAAAGGCAGGATGGTAGCTCCAGAATCCCTTGAATTGATTTACATCAGTGTCTCCAAGGTGGGCTGAGCAAATCCTCCAAGTAATTCATTTGTAGTTCTCAGAAGAGAATGTCAGAAGAGGTGCAATGTGACCAGAACATTTCAAGCCATTTTTAAAAGGACATCATTACCAATCCATACATATTTTCTAAAAAGAACACGAAGTCAGAGGGGTAGAATGCAGACTATCTTATACCTGTCAAGCAAGATGTCCCTGTATCAGAACATGAGATGGTCATGTTGACTTGGGAGGTGGCGTAAATGTGCGCACTTACTTTAGAATACATTTAATTATCATTTGATATCCACTCACCCACATTCTCTTCTAGAAAGCCACTCTTCATATGATTCACCTCAGTATTTTGAATTGCTAAGATATTGGGATTTGAAAGGAAACAATTAACAAATGTAGGGAATGTTAAACCATGATCTCTTGAAGTCTTGTAAGAGAAAAGCTTAATCTAAATAGGAATAGTTATTCTGAACGTGAAAGTATTTCAATGCATACATAAAGTATTTAAACACATAATTAAGTGATTTAGACTAGGCAGGCCCAAGGAGAACTTGCCACTCTAGCTATGGATATTCATTATTCTTTAAATATGCTGTCTCATGGTGCCTATTAAAATGACAAGATCCCTGAGGGCTGGGGCTGTGTTTATTCCTGAAACGCCCAGGATAGTCCCAGGTATTCCAGGCAGGCAGGGATTACTGACCAAGTGGACTGATGCACACTCAAGTTCTGTCAACAGGTGGCAGCATTAATAATTTTTCCACTTAGAAAGAACAGCAGTTGTGGCATGCTTTTTTTTTTTTACTAAAAGTAATCCTCAAAGACATGCTTTTAAATGACTAGCAGTATTCCAGCTCCTTATCAGACTATTCCAAGTGAATATATTCCACTGTTGAGGAAACCAGAAAGTCCAACAGATCAAATAAAATAAGCATCATATTTAAGCACAGAAAGCTTGCTTTCCTCCCTCTGACTATACATGAGACTGTTCTGCTGCATGGTTTCTGATCAGGAGAACGAAAAACCTACCTCATGGGATCCCTGGGTGAGTGTGTCCTCAGTCACTCAGTCACGTTCAACTCTTTGTGAGTCCATGGACTGTAGCCCACCAGGCTCCTCTGTCCATGGGATTCTCCAGGCAAGAATACTAGAGTGGATTGCCATTTCCTTCTCCAGGAGATCTTACCAACCCAGGGATCGAACACCCGTCTCTTGCATCTGCTGCATTGGCAGGTGGATTCTTCACCACTGCACCATCTAGGAAACCCAATGGGATACCTATCTCATCTCAAAACCCGGCCTGGAAAAGCTGCTCTGTCCTGTTCAAACAGCCTGCCCGTGCTGAAAGCAGAAATGTTATGCAGTTAAATGTCTCCCAGAAGCAATCATGTTGCATCACTGCTTACAGTGCCTCACAGGTTGTTTTTTAGACCTCCCCAAAAGATGTACTAGGTGCAGGGAGATGTCACTAAATTCCGGACTGGTAATATGTTCCCAGCAGTGCTGGCCACTGGGCCTTGACCCCAGCCCCTCTCAGCCATGCCAAGAGCCTGGGGGAGGGCAGCTGGAGCAGGAGGGGTCACAGCAACAAGCCAAGGCAGCGGAGGACTAGAGGAAATAGGACATTTCTGTTTTTCTAATTTGGAGTGCATTCACTCCAGAGGAAGGGCACAGAGCCAGAGTCCACCACCACATTCCCAGGCAGAAAAGAAAGCCCTCCACTTGATGGAAATAAAAGGGCACTTCTGAAGGGCAACTTCCAACATCCGCCTGGGATCAGCAGCTTGCAGAAAGGTCAAGCAACCTCAGGGACCCTTCCTACCTCCATCCAGTAAGATCTAGGGCCAACATGGAGGTTTCTGACCACCCATCTCTTCCCAATTGTTGGGAAAATAAGAATCAGGTTACAGACTGTTCATTACAATTAATCACTGAAGGATTAAAGCTTAAAGCAGTCAGTTATTCTTCCATGGTTTTCCCTAACCCAGTGGGGCATTCAAACCATTCACACCACACATTTAGTATTAACTTAAAACTAATCACCATCAAAATCTGTTTTGTGAAGAACTTTTCTCTCTGGTATCTTATCTGTTTACACAATATTTATTTGTATGTGTATCTGAGACCTCCATATTCTATTTCAGCCAATTTGTATTAACACATGGTGAAAAGATTAAGAAGCAGCTGTGCTCCAGATGTTGGCAAAGGGGGCTTATGCTACCTCCTATCACTCTGTGAGCTCACAGTTCCCTCCACGCCAGGAGTGCTCAAGGGCATGCTTCCTGCTCACTGAGATCTTCCAGGGACACTTGGACTCCTGTTATCTATCTTTGAGTTTTAGAGATTTGTAAGAAGTGGGTACTGCTCTCAAAGAGCTTATAGGTTAGTAGTAAATGATTTAAAAACCTAGATAGGCTATAATCATTACTGAGTGATCTGATAAATACAGGATACAGAAAATTTGGTTTTGAAGCACAAGTTTGGATCTTGGAAATGGCTTATTGAAATTAAAGAATTCCTAGTAGGCAGGCATTCGTGGGGAAATTCCCAGATGGCATGGACATCTTCCGGCATCAGTGGAAGGATCTGTCCTGTTTAAGGACGTGTCTGACAACGACTAACTTGAAATCCCTGTTCTTAAACAAGCTATTCTAAAAGCACTAAGCCCTCTTCCTAGTAAGAGAAGATGTATATTGCACTGAGGAAGGCGCTGCATCTGCAAAACTTTTGCTTAAAGGCTCTTCTGTTTAAGAATTCTGCTTCTTCATTCTCTCAACGTAAGACTCTAGAACCAAATTAGGGAAAAATTGGTCCCATTGTGTCTTAGTTGAAACAAAAGGAATTTGTAAATTATTTCACCACAGCCCACATTTTTGCCCCAAGTACCCCCTACACAGGCTTAGCTGTAGGCTACAGGCCAGACTTTCTATTATCGGACAGATCTTTTCTATGCACAAACACAGTGGGCGGCACTGGAAATACAACCATGAACGACACAAATATAATCTCTGCTTTCTGAGGCATACACCTGGGGTGGGCCATAAGGAAGTATGTAGCACCAAAATACAGATGTATATCTAACATCACATGATTATAAGGTAAGAAGGAGGAATGACGTGGATAGATAGGATGGTACACGAACGATTCACCAAAGAGGGGATATCTGAGTAGAGATGTGAATGCAGCGATGCACATGGATGGGGAGGGTGGAGGGCAGGGTATTGCAGGGAGAGGGCATAGTGAATACAAAGTCCCTGGAGCATAGCATGCATGGAACCAAAAGGTAGAGAAATTATAAGGTAGTTATGGAATATAAGCAGATTTGTTCTCCTCTGCCCTGAACAGGTATGAAGGCAAAAGGAAACATGGCAGCAAGAAAAATTTAAACCAAATACAATAAAGACAAAGAATATAGCATCCAATACAATAGAAAAACTGAACAGATAGACCAACAAAAAGATATAATACCAGAATTGTGTTGTTTAGTTGCTAAGTTGTATTCAACTCTTTGTGAACCCATGGACTGTAGCCCACCAGGCTCCTCCGTCCATGGGGCTTCTCAGGCAAGACTACTGGAGTGGGTTGCTATTTCCTTCTCCAGGGGATCTTCCTGATCCAGGGATCGAACCCATGTCTCCTGTTTGGCAGGTAGATTCTTTACCGCCAAGCCACCAGGGATGCCCATAATATAGGAGAGCTTTCCAGAAAGGAGAGAACTGAACTGGAGATCAAAAGGACACACTATATAAAAGAGGAAAAACAAAATCAATATTGAGAGATTCTATTTACTTAAAGTATGAACAAATAATTCTTCAGAAAGTCTATACAAGAAAAGAAACCACATTCACAGAAGGGAAAAAAGTCAAACTGGCCTTGGGCTTCTACAGAGCAATAATCCAGGCCAGAAGACAATGAAACACGACTGCAAAGGACACAAGGACCACTTGAGACTATCACAGTCAGCTGAACCATTGAACAATAAGGAGATGTTTTCAAACATGAAAATTCATGGAATATAGCACCTCAGGAGCTGTTCTGCCAGGAGGGCAGCAGAGAAGGGAAGAGAGGGAGAGAAGAGAGGAATGCAATAAAATCCAGTAAACCACGTGATGAATGGGAAAGCTGTGTTAAAAATAATGCAAATAAACTTATTTACAAAACAGAATGAGTCACAGATGTAGAGAACAAACTTATGGTTACCAGGGGGAAGCGCAGTGGGGGAGAAATAAATTGGGAGATTGGGATTGACATATACACACTACTATATATAAAATGGATAACTAATAACGACCTACTGTATAGCACAGGGAACTCTACTCAATACTCTGTAATGACCTATGTGGGAAAGGAATTTTCAAAAGAGTGGACATATGTATATGTATAACTGATTCACTTAGTTGCATAGCAAAAACTAACATCTTAAATCAACTATATACTCCAATAAAAATTTTTAAAAAGTAGTTCAGTTTTATTCATATAAAAATCATATGCAAGTGACTTGTTTAAAGTGTATAATTCAATAGTTTCTAGTATATTCAGTGATGTAACTAAGATTAATCAAAATAAAATAAACAGAGGAGTGGTATGGGGGAAAAATGAGTGCACAGAATTCATTAAAATTTCTTAACTGTAAGATTGAAAAATGAGAAGTTAGAGAAGTTTATAATAACTTTTCACATTAAATGCTAACAAAATTGGGAGGAAGGGGAGAGGGGGTGGGAGAAAATGTAAGTATATTATTTAAATTTGAAATGTGAGATTAAAAAAAAAACCAAATATGTCAATCGCATCTTTTCATAATCTTAAGAGGCTTCGATGGGAATTAATATCCCTGGTGATGAAGAAGGTTTTATCTGAAATTCAGTATTAATTCTTTAGGGTTCACTTTAGCTTTTGCTATAGTTCCATTTGAGTAAAATTAAATGCTTTTTTTAAAAAGTATGTAAAATATGGTGTTATTCTTACAGAGTTTTACCTGCATTATGTGCATGGAGAGGTATCTAGAATGGTGGTCTGCAATGCTAACCCTTGTTATTTCTGGCTAATGGGATTTCAGGCAAAATTTGTTGCTTTTATTTTGCATTTTTTCATATGGCCTGAATGTTTTATAGTGGTCATGAATAATTTCTACAAGAACAATATGAAAAAAGTAAAATTAAATCATCTGTGGGAATTCCCTGTTGGTCCGGTAGTTGGGATTTGGTGATTTCACTACCGAGGGCCTGTTTGGGGAACTAAGATCCTGCAAGATACACAGTGCAGCCCCGAGAAAAAATAATAAAATAAAGTGTCTGCTCTTTTCAACACCACCTTCTATTTTTAACCCTAATCAACTTGTTCATCTTTCCAAAATCTGAGTTTTCTTGTTAGTAATAGGAAAATCAACAGATTTTTATACTGTTTTGTTTTAGATTACTAGATAAGGTTTAATGGAAGATGAGTGATTTTATTTACTTAGGCTTTCCCCACGTGTACGTAATGAGGGGTAAATATGCTGATCCTTAATAGAATGACAGTATTTTTGTTAATTTTCTCAACACTTCAGTTCTAACATCTATATCAGTATTTGTCTATGTATATTTACATTAATAATACTCAATTAAATTATCTTTACCCTGAAAATAAGAACACATATCTACCACCTGGCCACCTACTATGTTCCAGAACTCCACTACAAGTTTTACATTTGTTAGTCAATCCTTGCAAACCTATGCCATACATACTCCTATTATACAGATGAGAAAAAAGAATCCAGGAAAGGTAACTTTGCTTACTGAAGACCATAACCTACTTATTCAGACCTGACTCTCAAGTTCATGCTTCTTCTACGTTCAAAGTAAGTGTACAATAATTGTTTTATTATTAATTAAACTAGCAAACTATAACTCATATGCTTTGGATGGAGTTTTGCAATGAATTATCTTAGTTCACCAAATTCCCAAGATGCCTAGTTCATAAATCACTGAAGCAAGCTCCCCTAACATCTAAAATTAGCCTTACTTTATAGACTTTTAAGTAAGTAGCATAAACAAATGAGATAAGTACATCTGAAAATGTTTGAGAAGAAAGGCACAAATACAGAGAAACCATGCCTTAATATTTAAAGTATGTCTGAATTCTAAAAAAATTTTAATTGGAGGATAATTGCTTTCAAACTGTGGTCCTGGAGAAGACTCTTGAGAGTCCCTTGGACAGCAAGAAGATCAAACCAGTCAATCCTAAAGGAAATCAACCCTTAATATTCATTGGAAGGATTGATGCTGAAGCTGAAGCTCCAATACTTTGGCCACCTGATGTGAAGAGTGGACTCACTGGAAAAGACCCTGATGCTGGGAAAGACTGAAGACAAAAGGAGAAGAGGGCAGCAGGGGATGAGATGGTTGGAGAGCATCACCGACTCAATGGACATGAACTTGGGCAAACTCTGGGAGATGGTGAGGGACAGGGAGGCCTGGCCTGCAGAGGTCCATGGGAGTTGGACCAACAACAACTGCTTTACAATGTTGTGTTGTTTTCTGCTGTACAACAATGCGAATCAGCTATAAATACATATATATATCGCCCCCTTTTGAACCTCCATCCCACCCTCCAAAAATTGTTTAATTTAGCTAACTTTTAAATGTTAGTTGGAAGGAAAGTTCAAAATAAATTATTTACTCTTCCAAACTCAGTTTTAAATTTTTATTTTTAACTTCCTTCCAACTCATTTTTAATATTGACTTCGACACTTCTTCAACTCCTTGTTTTGCCTTTCAAGAAGTGTTTAACTTTTGCCTCCACCCACTTTTACAGCCTCATCTGCTCATAATTTTTGGCTCTCAAATTATCCAACTACTTGTAGCTTTCAGAACACACATGTTGTTTCATACCTCTGTACCTTCTGTGCATGATCTTCTCTTTCTAGATTGTGCTTTATTCCCAATTTCAAAATTTTGTGTCCCCTCCCTCCTGGAAGCCTTCCTAATAGCTGCCTCCCTCGCCCTCAAGAGGGCCAGCCACTTTCTCCTCTGTGCTAGCTCTCCCCTCCTACCCAGTTCACTGGTGTTCTCAAGATCCTACACTATGATTATTTAAGTAGCATTTGCTCCTCCTGGACTATGAGGTCAGGAAGTAATGCTATTCCCTCCTCAGATGGATTGATGGGATATACAAATAATGCATACTCAATTTGTTTATTGATCTCTGAACCAAGTTTTTCTAGGATACGTCCAAATGTTTGTTTTCCATCTGGTCCTTAACGCTTCCGTGTTAAAAATCTAGTCATTCCCTGAAAACACAAATGGAATAAACAAAGTCAGGATTGTGTACTATATTAAGATTGTTCCTCATCCTGAGGCAACAGTTAGATCAATTAGAAGAAACACACCAGAAATAGACGCAGGCACACAGTCTCAGGAGAGAATCCAACGAAATGAAGAAGAGATCCAGAGTTTTACAGTGTTTTTCAGTCAGATACTCTGAGCTCATGCAGACACCAAAGACACTGAACAAAGAAGGGTCATGGAATAAAAATCAAATTCTTTGAATTTATGGTTACCAGCAGGGAAGGGATAGCTAGGGAGTTTACAGACACATACACATTGCTATATTTAAAATAGATAACCAACAAGGTCCTACTGCATAGAGAACTCTGCTCAGTATTTTATGTAACAACTTAAATGAGAAAATTTGAAAAAGATACATGTACATGCATAACTGAACCACTTTGCTGTATATCCAAAGCTAACACAACACTGCTAACCAACCATACTCCAGTATAAAATAAAAAGTTAACAAAAAAAAGAACCCAAGTTCTTACACTGTGAATTAAACCAAGGACCCTCACAAAGACTTAACACTTTACGTTTCTCTGCAGTTTATTATTGAAATGCTAATGTCTAACAACTATATTGATTTCTATACATATACATGTATCTTTTTCATTTTCATATTTATTCCTATACACATGAGTATGTCAAGAAGGATGAGCCTGGTGAGATGCCAGAGATTATGACTGTTCAATCCATGCTTGGCATGCCTGAGAACTACCACCGTGCCCAGCAGAGTTCCTTCAAGTCTGTGACTCTCCACTCTTCAGCAGTCACTCCAATTGCTTCACATCTTCTGTTCAAGGTTAGGAGAGTATGCTGCTGCTGCTAAGTCACTTCAGTCATGTCCGACTCTTAGCGACCTCATGGACTGCAGCCTATCAGGCTCCTCCGTCCACGGGATTTTCCAGGCAAGAGTACTAGAGTGGGGTGCCATTGCCTTCTTAGGAGAGTATACATACTGCCTTAATAGTGATCGAAGATACAAAGGTTCTTTGCGACCCCATGGACTATACAGTCCATGGAATTCTCCAGGCCAGAACACTGGAGTGGGTAGCCTATCCCTTCTGCAGGGGATCTTCCCAACCCAGGAATTGAACCAGGGTCTCCTGCAATGCAGGTGGATTCTTTACCAAGTGAGACATCAGGGAAGCCCAAGGACTAAACATCTGAAGGTAAATGGGTATTACCCTCTTGAACACATGTGCTCATACACATACAAGGAGAAAGCCTGATCCTTTTTTCTTCAAACAGAATGCCTTCAGTGACCTTCCAAAAAATGTACTACATGTTTTATTTTTGATATACCCTACATTCCCAAGGGCAACAGAAAAAAAATTGCCCTTGGCATTTTCTTGAAAGATGTGATTCAGAAGACATGTGATTGTTGGCTTTTTCTCTGTAGGCATATGTTGCCCAGCGGGATGTCACACCCTTCAAAGGTCTGATTCAGAAAGAAAAATACAAAGTTGGGATAAGGTCAGAGCAAACACATACAAACACTGCACACATTCAAGTGGCTCTGACTTCTGCTAAAAAAAAAACAAAAAAAAATCCCAGAATTACCCACAGAGAGCACCCGTTAGTGCTCAGAACAAAATCAAATGGAATATACAAATGGAACATGACTGAACGATGACTCTCCTTGTAAAGGTATCTTTATCTCTAATAAAAAGGTTTGAATTATATTCCACTTATAATTCCAAAATTTAAGATTGCTTTCCATGAAACCAAACTTTGACAGCAAATACAAAATATTTCGATATCTACACCTAAAGTCATCTGGCAGACAATTCTGTTACAACTTGAGATAAATTAGGACTGAGCCTGAGAACTTGCATGTTACTGTTTAAATGCACAGGTTTTGGCAGCCATGTTTAGAAATAGGGGAAAAGAAATCTATTACCTAACATACCTCCCGACGGGCCCCATCTCATAGCCAGCATTTTTTTTTTAAATGAAGAATTTGTATTTGAGCTGGTTATTTGTAAGAGTTGGTTACTGTGCCTTAGTTACTATTTCACCTTAATATCACCTAGTAAGCAGTAAACATCTTAAAGAAAAAAGCAAAAAACAAAACCAGAGTTTCATAGCAAAATTAGAAGACTTATACATGACATTCCACTGGCTGAATATCTTAGAAAATATGAAAATTATTTTTATAAAATTGCTCTCACTCATTGAACATCTAAGGAAATTAAAGAAAGAAAAAGAGGGGGAAAATCATACCTGTATACACATATTAATACAAAAAAAAGAGTGTTTCTTATCCAACTAAAAAGCGCACTGTGAAGACAAGGTGGTACTGGACTGTTTTTAGCAAGTACATAGCTGACCAAGCCACAGAGCACTCACGAAGCCATTCACAGCCACCCCTGGTGTTTCCTTGGCATACATCCACACTACTCATTTTCCACCCACCGTTTGCAGGATGCCTCTCCACAGCCATATGGACCAAGATGATGAGTCATCTGTCATCCAAAATTCTTCTCCTGACCTTTCCACATTCAATCACCTTTAGCACACTCAACCGGCACATCCTCCGCAGAGCACATGCCCTGGAACATAAGGGGTTTCAAGCTGAACATAGAACTTAGCATTCCTGACGGTCCCCACTTTGCCAAAAGGATTTCTTCCAGAGCTTTAAAGGAAAATCACAACCAAAACCGTGACCAGATGGGTTTTCAAGGAGAAAAATATAAACTAAATCAGTGAAGAGACTGACGTCCTTTACTAAAAACAGGCCTATGATGTAAAAGAATTTCAGTTATTCATTCACTGAGAGGAAAAGTTATGGCAAAGCAAAGCAGTGAAAAGATACATAAAACATTTCACAACTGAAACTGACTTTTTAACTTTGTGTAGCTGAAGATGTTTTAAACTATTTTTGAACTTAATGCTTCACGTAATCACCAAAAAAAAAAAAAAAAAATTCATGACCTGCCCCTCATGTACAACAAACCACAAAATCTCATATAGTACTTCCTATAATGGGAAGAATTCTTCTAAGCCCTTTACGTATATTCACTTATTTCATCCTTTCTAAAATCCCTGTTTTCCATGAGGAATAAAATGCAGAGAGCTAATAAGGTACTTTGCCCAAGGTCACTGACATTGCCTGTAAATGGCAGAACTGGGATTGAAAGCACTGGTACGACTGGGATTCAGTTCAGTCACTCAGTCGTGTCCGACTCTTTGCGACCCCATGAATTGCAGCACGCCAGCCCTCCCTGTCCATCACCAACTCCTGGAGTTTACCCAAACCCATGTCCATTGAGTCAGTGATGCCATCCAACCATCTCATCCTCTGTCGTCCCCATCTCCTCCTGCCCCCAATTCTTCCCAGCATTAGGGTCTTTTCCAATGAGTCAACTCTTCGCATCAGGTGGCCAAAGTATTGGAGTTTCAGCTTCAACATCAGACCTTCCAGTGAACACCCAGGATTGATCTCCTTTAGGATGGATTGATTGGATCTCCTTGCAGTCCAAGGGACTCTCAAGAGTCTTCTCCAACACCCCAGTTCAAAGACATCAATTCTTCAGCGCTCAGCTTTCTTCACCGTCCAACTCTCATATCCATACATGACCACTGGAAAAACCATAGCCTTGACTAGACGGATTTTTGTTGGCAAAGTAATGTCTCTGCTTTTAAATATGTTATCTAGGTTGGCCATAACCTTCCTTCCAAGGAGTAAGCATCTTTTAATTTCATGGCTGCAATCACCATCAGCAGTGATTCTGGAGCCCAAAAAAATAAAGTCTGACACTGTTTCCCCATCTATTTCCCATGAAGTGATGGGACCAGATGCCACAATCTTAGTTTTCTGAACGTTGAGCTTTAAGCCAACTTTTTCACTCTCCTCTTTCACTTTCATCAAGAGGCTCTTTAGTTCTTCTTCACTTTCTGCCATAAGGGTGGTGTCATCTGCATATCTGAGGTTATTGATATTTCTCCCAGCAATCTTGATTCTAGCTTGTGTTTCTTCCAGCCCAGCGTTTCTCATGATGTACTCTGCATATAAGTTAAATAAGCAGGGTGACAATATACAGCCTTGACATACTCCTTTTCCTATTTGGAACCAGTCTGTTGTTCCATGTCCAGTTCTAACTGTTGCTTCCTGACCTGCATACAGGTTTCTCAATTAGTGGTGATTAAACTAACCCACCTTCCCAAAGGAGTTTAAGACACATGATCCTTTTTTAATGGTTACGTTTCCTTAAAACTATACAAGTTCATTTTATAAGGTGAGAAAATTTTACAGTTAAAGAATTTAAACTAGAGAAATGTAAATTACTGTTAGGTGGTGGCAAAGCTCAAGTTATCAGTCATGGAAAATACCAACATAAAGAAGTAGCGGGGGGTTAAAACACTAGGCTAAGTCATTCCTCTCTTACTCAGTTCACATTACCCCTTTGATGAAAAAATCCTCCTTCCAACCCCATTCATCAACTTGCAGGGCCTCACTCTATTCATGTCTTTTACCATAAAGTTGCCAATCCCACTTTCTACCATGAGAAGAGATAATTTTCTCCTTTGGGTCCTCAGGGTACCACATGAGTATTGATTTCATTATACTGTCATAATTTTTTACACACCTGACTCCCCTACTGTGATATAAGACCCTTAATAGAGAAAGTGTCTTGTCATTTTATCAACAGCACCTAATAGTTCCTGACTCACAGTAGGAGCTTTATTCATTACTAATAAATAAATATATATTTTCCACAGACCATTATAGCCTCTCACTTGACAGAAGTTTTCAGTTCAGTCTGTTGGTTCCCTGCAGCCCCATGAGAACACAGTTCCCAATATTTTTAATGGAAGGCATTCTAGAAAGATCTATGCTATAGTCAACTTTTCAGAACACCTCCACACTGAAGAATAGATGTTGAACAGTAGAGTTCACAAAAAATGGTCCATAGAACCAAACACACAGGTTCTCAATAGGGTAGGAGATTCTAGGGTTAAATAAATTCAGAAAATGCCTCATGATGTCACCTTCTATGATGAGTTAAATCACACTATCATATTAAAGGTCCATTAAAGTCCTAAGAAGTTGGTTAACTTTGGATTTACTAACTTTGAATAGGTAAGTGAACCCTACTTTGACTCTGTTTTCTCACCTGTTAAATGGAAATAACAATCTCTACCTTCATATGGTCACTGTAGGGATTGAATGAGATAATAAATATCTAATACTCAGATCACTACTTGGCACACAGTGAGTGCTCAATAAATTCAAGCAATCTTTAATATTTAAACTAAAATTTTCTAAATTACAGTCTGTTTTCTCATCAAGCCATTACTAACACTACACACTTTGAGAAAGACTGATACAGAATAACTATCCTACAACATATTAGTCATTTTGGAGATTTACAGCTCCAGACTTTAGGAGAAATAGGCAATCTGATAGTTAAAAACGTAGGACAATTCACTCTGGCTTCTCTGTGGCTGACAAACATTAAAGTTCACATTGTCACAACTTGCTGAGGCTTTGGTTCTCCAAAGTAAGACAGGAAAGAGAACACTGGGTGAACTAAAGGAAAACTACTCTGCAATGGAAAGAAGTTTCTTATAATATATAAATCTCACTATCCTTTCATTCCTAGAAAGCAGTATATTCATCGTTTCTATTTTCACTGCCAAGGAATCTTGCTATTTAAGAGTAAGACAAATAATCCACATAGTTCATTTTTTTTCAATTAATAAATCAAAAGATTTATACTGGGCTTAATCATCTACTTCAAGTAGATGTTTCTTAATTCCAGCTTCCTGTAGTACAAAACTGCAGTAGTTCATGTGTGAGCATCTGTATGCATTTTCCTAGGTAACATATCATAGGAACCACTGAGCTGTTTTTTTTCCAAACCATTTTTATAAAATTGAAGTATAGTTCATTTACAATGCTGTTTCAAGTATACAGTAAAGTGAATTAGTTATATATATACATAATTGAATATATACATATTATTTTTCACATTCTTTTCCATTATAGGTATAAGATATTGAATATAGTTCCCAATGCTATACAGTACATCTATGTTGTTTACCTGCTTTATATATATTAATATATATGCTCAGTCACATCCAAGTCTTTGCGACCCCATGGATTATAGCCCACCAGGCTCCTCTGTACTTGGCACACAGTGAGTGCTCAATATTAGAGCTTTTTCCAGGTAATAATATTAGAGTGGGTTGCCATTTCCTTCCTACTTCAGAAGAGCTTCCTGATCCAGGGATCAAACCCATGTCTCCTGCATTTCCTGCATTGGCAGGTGGATTCTTTACCACTGAGCCACCTGGGAAGCCCATTTTATATATAATAATGTGTATATGTTAATCCTAAACTCCTACTTTATCTCCTTCCAACTGTTAGCCCCTTTGGTAACCGTAAGTTTGTTTTCTATGTCTGAGTATCTATTTCTGTTTTATAAATAAGGTTGATTTTGTATCATTTTTTAAGAGTCCATATATAAGTGATATTATATGATATTTATCTGAGTTTTTTGAAAAATTAGGCCTATATATTATTTAGATATTAAAAATCAAACAGTAGCAAAGGGTATATACAATGAAAGGTAAATCTCTCTCCCAACCCTAATCCTTATCCAGAGCCAACCACTGTTATCAGTTTTTTATATCCTTCCGAAGACAGCTTATATATGTGTGTATAAGTACATACAGTAATATTATACCGTTTCTCCATTTTTACAGATAATAGTATATTATATATACTATATTACAACTAGTTTTTTTCACTTGGCAGTTTATCTTAGAGCTCTATCTGTATCAATACATAAATATAGATATTTGGTTAATAGGCATACCAAAATTTAAAGCAACTCTATGATAAGATATTTGGTTTCCCAGGTGGCGCTAGTGGTAAAGAATCCGCCTGCCAATACAGGAGATACACGAGACTAGGGTTCAATCACTGGGTCAGGAAGATCCCCTGGAGAAGGAAATAGCAACCTACTCCAGTATTCTTGCCTGAGAAATCCCATGGACAAAGGAGCCTGGTGGGCTACAGTCCATGGGGCTGCAAAGAATTGGACATGACTGAGGGACTGAGCACAGGATAAATACTTAGGTTGTTACCAGTATCTTATAACAAAGGTCAAAGCTATTGTTTTTCCAATAGTTATATATGGATGTGACAGTCAGACCATAAAAAAGGCTGAGCACCGTAGAATTGATGCTTTTGAACTGTGGTGCTGGAGAAGACTCTTGAGAGTCCCTTGGACAGCAAGATCAAACCACTTAATCTTAAAGGAAATCAACTCTTTATATTCACTGGAAGGGCTGATGCTGAAGCTGAAGCTCCAATACTTTTGGCCACTTGATCAAAGAGCTGACTCATTAGAAAAGACCCTGATGTTGGAAAGATTGAAGGCAGGAGGAGAAGGGGACAACGGAAGACGAGATGGTTGGATGGCATCACCAACTCAATGGCCATGAGTTTGAGCAAACTCTGGGAGATGGTGAAGGACCAGGAAGCCTGGCATGCTGCAGTCCATGGGGTTACAAAGAGTCGAGGGACTGAACAACAACCAGTGTCTTGCAAAGATTGCTGAAAATAAACGTCTTTGAATATATATTTATAGGCAAGAAATGAAGCAGGGAATTGGTAAAGACTACTTAATTGCCCTCCAAAGGTTACCCATTTTATTCTCAAGAATACTTATTTCTTATACCCTCAATTAAAAAAGATTTTCAGATTTTCTCTCTTTTTTAAATCTGACAGGTAAAAAATGATAACAAATGCTTTTAATTTATGTGGCTTATTTTGAATGGAAGAACCTCTGACTTAAGATGAGTCATACTTATGATGACTTAGTCATGGAAACAAAAAGCACCATCAAAACTGGAACAATAATGGGAATTCAATTAAGGTTTGCTTCAAGTTGATGGCTTTAGGGATGGTAGTCTGCAGACAAAGGAATTAAAAGGCTTCACCACATGGGTTTTTTAATTATGTTGCCAAATTGGAATATGTCTAAAGAAATGACTGGGGGAAAAAAGCACTTTGCAATCTGTAAGAAATTATGGAAGTGTTCAAGGAGACCATGACCCACTACTAGCAGAAGCCTGGTGGACCCCCAGGTTCAACTCACCATCAAGTAGCCAGTGTTCGCTGCGCCTGTTCTCCAACTCCGACAGCATGAGGCGTGTGATCACATGATCGGGAACCAAAAGGCCTTTCTCTATGTATTGCTTTGCCATATCACCAACTTCTATTAAAAAGACAGGAAAAAGAGACACTCACAAAAGCTTCTGGGGAAAAAAAATATGCTTACCAACTCTCTCCTGACAGTTTTGCTTTTTCTTCCATTCCTGCCTGATGTCCTAGAGGGAAAGGTTTTTAAAGAGTAATAGTTTTAAAACTGGCTTCAATAACGGTGACACTGTCTCCCAGGTGTCTGCCAAAGAATTAGAAAAGCATCTCTTGAAGATATACACAGACAGAAATAAAAATGAAAGGAAATATAAATTAGGGCAAAGAGAAAATCAAGAGTAGGAAATAAAGCTGGAGTCTAGAGGGAGAGTGGCACGCAATCAAGGCCGGGAGAGGAGTGAAGTCCAGTCTGCTTGCTAGCAGTGAGCCACACACCGGACCCAAGCCTCCCACCAGTTTCCGGTAACAAGGAAATAGGATCGACTTCACAATTCACGGTCCAGGGAAGACTAAAGGAAGCTGAGAGACTCAACCATTCCTCAGAAACCAAAGGAGAAAATTTCCACTCCTCTTCTAGAAAAAGTGCTGGATGATACAAACAACAATGGGTTTCTTTCTTTTCATGAGCAGATAGCACCTTGCTGATGCACTTGTAGAAGCAACTCAGTGTTTTTAGTGGAATGCCAAGTTCATGAAAAGACGTGAATTTCAATTTTTTTTTCAAAGGAAAAAATGCTCCTATCATAATTGATTACATGTGTTTGTATAATTTGTTATACGTGGAAATTGTCAGTTGGGCTCAGGAGAACATCTGTTAAGTTTCTAGGAATTGAATTTTTTTTAATCCAGATGAAGTCCTCAGCTCTCTAGCAATCTGATAATGAACCATTAGAAACACATTCTTGACAGGCCAATTAAGTTCTTATAAAAACACAGAGCAGAATTATATTACTGGGGAAAAAAATGTTAAAAACCATTTTGCCCCCACCTTCTGCTTGAATTTAATAAGGCAGAGACCTTCCTTTCCCAGACTGAATCTATACTGCCAACTTCATCTTCCACACTGAAACATGAGTTGTGAAGAGTTCCCTATCACTGGATTACTACCACTGGGCAAAGTGCTCAATGTTAGGCCCAATGATATGGATTCAGAAATGCACTGCAAGAAAAAGAACATATGAGCGGCTAAATATGAATGTGAACAAAACACATTCATTCAATAAGCATTTATTGACTGCATACTACTTAACAGGTAATATTCTACAAATGTAGCAGTGACTGAAAGTTGCAGCTTACCAATATTTAAGCAGTATGACTTCATCTGAAAGCAACAATAAGAATCTTTAACTGGGCGTACAAACTACCAGGCGCTGTGCTTTAAACATTTTACTTGTGTTATTTCATTGATTCTTCATAAGATCTTCACCTTTAGATAGGAGATAAAACTTGTATTTTTTTTAGGACAGCTTTATTGAGATACAAATCACACACCATAACAGTACAAGTCACACCGTAACATTCACCATTTTAAAGTGTGCAATTGAGTGGCTTTTAATACCTTCTCCATGTTGTGCAAGCATCACCACTACCTAATTTCAGAACATTTATATTACCCCAGGAAGAAACCCCATACCTACTAGCGGTCACTCTCCCATTCCCTCCTCCCTCTAGGTACTGATAACTACTAATCTACTTTTGGTCTTTATAGTTTGCCTATACTGCACATTTCACATAAATGGAAGTGTACACGATGTAGTGTTTTTGTATCTGGTTCCTTTACTTAGCATGTTTTCAAGGTTCATCCATGTTGTACCATATCAGTACTTCATTTTCAATGCTGAGTATTATGATTCTATTGTGTGGACATATCACATATTGTTTATATATACATCAGTTATCAGGCATTGGGGTTGCTTTCACTTTGGGGCTATTTTGAATAATGCTGCAACATACATTCATGTACAAGTTTCTGTGTAGATATACACTTTCAGTTTTCTTGGGTAATACCTGTAAGGAACACATTTACATCTGAAAAATCATTGTCAGACAGAATGCTCAGAGCAACTGAGAAGCTTATTCTGTGATGGTCAGGCCAGTCCCAGAGTCCTGTTCCCAGTCTCATCCACCAAACTTTAAGGTACACGCAAACAACAAATACACATCTTCCAAGGTGAGAGACCAAGATGTGAACTGGTTCGAAACATCCCATGAAGAAACAGTTAATGAGGAGGAATTGTCTTGTATGGAAAAGAGAAGACCCAGAGAAGGACATGATAACAACAGACCCATAACCTGATTCTGGACAGATGGAAAAGGCATTATCTTATTTAATCCCCCAGGGCTTAGAATTAGTACTAGCGGGAGTTGCAAATGGACAGGAAAAGTTGCCTGAAGAAATACTTGAATGGAGACTCAGAGAAGGGATATTATAGAGGGATTTTGAAAACTGGATTGGGCTTAATTCATGTTTCAGTCCCTACAGATGGAAGAGTCATGGTACTGCAGTACATTTTAATTCAGTAATTTAATGAAGAACAGTGTCCAAAATGATACCTCTAAGACCTCTGATTATCTCCTAAATGGCTCATAATGTACCTCCGCTGACACCTCAAACTTATCCTGTCCAAAATCACATTACCCTCCCACTCTATTCTTGTCTTGGATGCTTCCTGCCTCATCAGTAACAGAGTCCTCCCCTATCAACAGATTCCTTGGATTCAATTATCCAAAGTCAACCGTGGTCTGAAAAATATTAAATGGAAAATTCCAGAAATAAGCAACTGATCAGTTTTAAATTGGGCACTGTTCTGAGCAGCACGATGACATCTCTTGCCATTCTGCTCCATCCTGCCTGGGATGCAAATCATCCCTTCATCTACAGTATCCCACCTGTTAGTCACTTAGTAGCTATCCTGGTACATACTGTTGTGCAGTGACCTTATTTTACATAATAATAACGCAAAGGCAAGAACAGTGATGCTGGCCATTCAGATGTGCCAAGAGAAACCATAAACAGTGCCTCTTTTAAGTAAAAAGGTAAAAGTTCAACTTAAGGAGGAAAGAAAAATATTGTATACTGATGCTGCTAAGATATATGGTAAGACCAAATCTATCCATGAAGTTGTGAAGAAGAAAAAGGAAATTCATGCCCCAGTTTTGCTGCTGCACCTCAAACTTCAGAAGTAATGAACACAGAGCATAAGGGCTTAGTTAAGATGAAAAAAGCGCTAAATCTGAGAGGTCACATTCACCTAACTTTTACTAGAGTATGTTGTTATAACTGTTCTATCTTATTCAGTTCAGTTCAGTTGCTCAGTTGTGTCCGACTCTTTATGACCCCATGGACTGCAGCACACCAGGCCTCCCTGTCCATCACCAATTCCCGGAGCTTGCTCAAACTCATGTCCATCGAGTCGGTGATGCCATCCAATCATCTAATTGTCGTCTCCTCCTCATCCTGCCTTCAATCTTTGTCAACATCAGGGTCTTTTCTAACGAGTCAGTTCTTCACATTAGGTGGCCAAAGTATTGGAGCTTCAGTTTCAGCATCAGTCCTTCCAATGAATATTCAGGACTGATTTCCTTTAGGATTGACTGGTTTGATATCTTATTATTAGTTATTGCTATTAATCTCCTACTGTGCCTAATTTATTAATTACCATTAAATTACTTTATCAAAATTACTTTATCCTAGGTATGTATGTATGTATAGAGAAAAAACATAGTATATATAGCGTTCAGTACTTTGGTTTCAGGCATCAACTGGAGATCTTGGAATGCATTCCCCACAGACAGGGGGGCACTACTGTACTCTCCTCAGATATCATCTAAGATTAAGCACCAATTGTCT
This sequence comes from Giraffa tippelskirchi, assembly GCF_054371585.1. Lineage (NCBI taxonomy): Eukaryota > Metazoa > Chordata > Mammalia > Artiodactyla > Giraffidae > Giraffa > Giraffa tippelskirchi. The sequence continues at coordinate 155,367,111 of NC_137279.1, forward strand.
TGATTTTCTTGATTTCTCTTGTTGTTGGTGGTTTTTTAAAAATATGTATTTATTTGGCTGTGCCAAATGGTGAGATCTAGCTCCCTGACCAGGGCTCAAACCTGGGCTCCCTGCATTGGGAGTGTGGAGTCAGTCACTGGACTACCAAGGAAGTTCCTCTCCCATTCTCTACACCTAGCTGAACACGAAAACCTTAATATTATACTTCCACATGTCTCTCATATCCAGGACAACTGATCAAAACATAACAGCACAACAGTAACTGCTGAACAAACTAGAACAAGTTGTGGTCCTGCAGAACAGTCTGTGCCACTGTGAAATACACACTGAAGGCCCTGGACTGCCCTGGTATTTAACAAGAGTGCACGACTTATCAGAAAGTGGAGAAAAATGAAGGAAGCAGTGAGACAAACTCCAAAGCCTAAGTTAGAAATCTTTATATAGTGAAGAGGAGAGAACTGATAAAGGATCTCATAGCTAAGATCAAAGCAAGTCCTTTACCCATACCAATCCTTGACTGGTTACAAAACAAGAGTGCTTTTGGGTTCTTGTACATATGAGTCAATCAAAAGAATAATTAGACTACCTAAGCAGCCAATTCTCAATTCTTTGCTTACTTGACTTCTCAGTAGCATGTGACGTGACTCCTGTGCATGAATACAGAGTGACCCCTTTAAAGCCCATTATGCCCCTCCTATGACTTCCCATCTCATTGAGAGTATAAGCCAAGTCCTCCCCTTGGTCTCCAAGTTCTCTGACCTCATCTCCCACTTCTCTCCTCAACTACCCATCCTAGTCCAGACACAACAGTCTCCTTGCACTTTCCTGAAGATCACAAGCATGTGTCCACTGCAGGACCTCTGCATTTGTTCTTCCCTCTGCCGGAAAGACTCTTTCCCCCAGAATTTCAAAAGGTCAAGTCCTCTCAGCATTCAGGTCTCTGAGTATCACTTCAGATAGGACTCCCACCCTATCCAAACAACACAAGCACAAACACACAAGTCCCAATTCCCCTCTATTCTCTTGTTCTACTGTGCATTCTTTTCCAAAACTATAGGCTTAACATATTATATACTGATATATCAGTGAATTCACTTTCTGCCCCCAAGACTATAATATAATTAGCTCATTGGAAAAAATAATAATACTTTGCTCACTGCCATATCCTGAGTGCTTACAATATGGTCCGGCCTGCATAGAAACTCCATTAAAATTTGTTGTATGAATGAATGAATACATTGAAGATTATAGAGAATTCTTTTCCCCAGGCAAGAATCAATCTGATCTGCCTTACAGTTATTACAGAACCATTACCCCAATGTCAAATATAGCCCAACCTTGCCAGGTATCAACTTTTTCAAGGGAGATATGAGACAAAGTGGGATCAGTACTAACTAGGTGAGATGACCATGTAGGGTTTCACAGCTCAGTCTCACTTCCTCAGCATTTCAAACTATGAATAGAGAATAGCCACGTAGTGAGGATGGGGGGGAATGAGGAGAAGGAAATAGTAGGAGCCAATGTTGCAGAGGCATGGAGCTGCTTGGCATACCTGGAGGAACTTCAATCAGTAACATCTGAAAATAAGCACATCATGAAACAGAGAGCACCAGACAGGCCAGAAAAGGAGCATGGGCTTTGAAGGATTAAAGGGAACAGGTAGCTTCATAAATGGCATTCTCATAGCTAAAAGCAATTACCAAGGGCCCAGGACAAAATGAAAATATGGAGCCTCCTGGTTCAAAAATTAAAAATTTCAAGATGGTGACAGCAGAGCATTGCACTAAGTGCAGGGCCTTTTGTCACGTGACACAAGTCATGTGCCCATGGCAATGTGAAATTTGGATGGGGTTGGCGTGATGAAAGCAAAGGAGGCTGTGACAATAATCCCGGCACAGACAGGCCTGCAGAAACAACATTAGATGATATTCTGGCCCTTGAGAGAGTACCTTGAGCTGACCCATCATCAACTGTGCAACTCCAAGTTCAAAATAACACTGTGGAAGACTTCCAGAACCATCTTAATCCAATTTACTAATGAAGAGAAAGCTCTAAGGGCAGCATCCTTTCCCAAGTATTTTTGGCATCCTTGGCTCTTCTCTGGAGCTGGACAGACAACATGCCCTCTAATCTGTTACAAAATCAAACTTCCTCTGAGTTTCTCAATTCCCCTCCCCTGCCCCGTGAAAAATCAGGAAAAGCCAACAGCACCCAGAGCTAAATGAACTTAACAACGAATTTACATCTGAATGAAAACATCCCTACAACAGCAATCTGAAATAAAACACTGGTCAGAAGACAGGCCCATTCCAGAAAACAGGACCTTCATCTGCCCTTGTCAGTTCGCTTGGAAGAGAAAGCAGTATCATTAAACGCTAATGCAGCATGTTTGGCTAAAACATAGACCTGAGCCAATTTCTCAAGAAGTATGTCAAAGAAAAGCTGTAGATACACATAAGCTCTCTTACAGTTTTTGCATCCTTTGTGCATACATATGCACACACGTGTCACTAAAATAATAAACCATAAACCACCGGGAAGGTTTTAAAAATGAACTTTATAAATGAAAGCCAACAGCTTTGCATTTAAGTGTCACAACCGAAAAAAAAAAGAACACCTAATTATGTGTTTATGAGATTGACCATAACACTGTTAAAGGAAGCACACTGATGGAAACTGCCCACCCTGGCCAGGCATCATAGTAACCATTTGCATGAGTTGTTTTACAACAGGAGGTTCTGGTAAGGAACACTGAACTAATAAGCCTCCACCAACCGGAAGAGTTAGCGAAAGGTCAAAAGGAGACATATCCGACCACCTCCCAGAATCCTTCTCTCTGGCGTCCATCTTGGCTGAACAAGGCATGCATCCCCAGGAAGGACTCTGAGTCAGAATGATTGGCTAAAGAAAACCCGGAAACTAATCCCATCACCATAAAACCTGAGACTGCAAGCCATGTGACAGAGCTGTTCTCCTGGGTTTCCTTACCCTGCTGCTCTCCACCCGGGTGCCCTTTCCCAATAAAATCTCTTGCTTTGTCAGCACATGTGTCTCCTTGGACAATTCATTTCCAAGTGTTAGACAAGAGCCCAGTTTTGGGCCCTGGAAAGGGTCCCCCTTCCTGCAACAAATGGTGACACTGATGGGACTCTTCTTCGCTGGGACTGACATCCTGACCACTCGGGGTACTCAGGGGCCAGCTTGCCTGCCAATGAACCAGACCCAGCAGTTGCAACTGGGACCCTATTGTCCCTGTTCTCCTCCTAACGTGGACAACTGGCCAGAGTACCCCGACCAGTAAGGAACAAGAGACTTTATTGACCTCTCTCCCCTTTCCTCTCTCTTTCCTCTCCTTAACTTTTCCTATCCTTCTCCTTCTTTCTAGTCCCCCAGTTCTGGAGCAGGAATCTGGTCGAAGGGCCTCAGTCTGAGCTGAGGATTGGAGACTGATCACCTCCTCTTGGCAGAGAACTCGAATTCTGGTTCTGTTCTGCCTGGTTTCTGGTAGGGCTGAGTTCCAGTCCTCCCTTCTTTGGAGGCCCAGGGTAAAGTCCCATAATGCCTAGGTATCTGCAGATGGCAGGAGACATCTGTAAGACCACCCCTTTTGCCCCCATCTCCCGCCTCCTCCCCCTTCTTCTTTCAACTTGGCTTCCTTTCCTCCCTTTGAAATCTTTGAAGACCTGAGATATTTTCCTTTACTCTGTTAGTACTTGGATCTGAAGTTCTGTGTCTATAGGAGGTTTCCTGAGAGACTGTATTCCTATATTTAAGGGAGTGTCTGATGAGGACTGCCAGGTTTATATGGGTGTTTTAACTCTGTTTTCTGTGTTCTGATTTCTGATGGCCATTTTGCTTTGTCTGGCCACCATCTGGTTTAGGCCTGACGCCATTTTGTTAGAACTTGATATTCTTTCCCTGTGCCTTGAGACCAGGGCTCTCAGGAACACTTATCTAGACCATCTCTAACTCCTGAGACTGAGGAAAAATGGGGAAAAGCCTTTAAATTTTGTATTTATTCCAACTGTTTCTTATGAACTAGTAAATTTTATATTGTAATATCTAATTCATGACTAAACTTAGAAAATGAAGCTAGATCTTGTGTTGTATCTGTCTAAATATGTCTCAGTATGTCTTTGTCTCTGGATACTATTTTTGAGATTAACCTGTAAATGAGCTCGTTTTAATTGGCTTAAAGAAAGGTAAGCGCTTACAAATCAAATAATTCTAAATTAAACAATAAATTCCAAGTTCACGTAAACTGGTAAATACTCAGTATTAAATACTTGATATTGATGTTTATTTGTTGACCTATCTAATATAGACATGTCTTAGAATAATTAACATTAAGTAGAATGTTTTCATTATACCTAGGTTTAATATAAGTTAAATATTATCATATCTGTTACAAGTTTGTCAACAAGGAAATTACCTCGAGTGAAGAAACTTCTAAAAACAATGTAAATGAGATATGAGATTTTAGATAAGCCCTATTAAGAATAATTATGCTTTAGGAATATCTGTTTAAAATAGTCTCTCCAGACTGGGGTAACTTGAATTTCTAAGGGTATCACTAAACTAAGTGTTGGAAGTCTATTGAATAGTTAGGTCATTTCCAAATAAGATTTTTAAACATTTACTACTAAATACTGATTTCCTTTTACAGAAAAACTAAAGAGATTGGGACTATAAATGAATAATGTTTGGTGCCATCCTAAAATGTTTTAAGAAATCAAGGGTTTTAAAAATTATCACTGGTATTTATGCTCACCAATCTATAAAATGCTAATATAAAAGTTAGTTCTTGGTTGCTAAAGGAAAGTAGAAAGTGTGTTATCAGTAAAAAAAAAAAGGTATGAAAAAATACTAAAAAGAGTTAGGCATGATCAGGATTTTTTAATTGTAATTGGATTACAATTAGTTAGATAAATAGATTTTGTTAGGAATGACACAGCCATAGGAAAACTGGTTAGAGCCAACTAGGTCCAAGATGGTGGAGCTGACTTTCACTAGACCTTGAGATATATACACCCATTGTGACATACCAACAAGCTAAATGATACACCCATCAACATTGACTAAATCTGACCAAATGTTCTAAACCCTTTTAATTGATTTTTTTGTCAAAACTTCCTAAATCGAATTCTTTTGAAGTTCCTGTGACCTCTAGCTAACTTTGGGGTGCTTCAGAGGGCCCCTGAAACACCCCAAAGAGAGAGATTAAACTGTGTTTACTTGATTGGTTAAATTACATGAAAAATACTATCAAATGAGTAATAAATTCTCTTATGTTATAATGTATGGTAAATATTACTAATATAGATATCCTAGAAATTATATGGAGCTCTTAACATTCTGATATGTCCTGGTATTCTAATGAAAAACCTGATGACTTCACAAAAATTAACAAAGGACTGAATGAACCAGTGAATATGCTTATAAATTTTATGGCTTCTATCTTTTATGGTTTCTAAGATTCAAATGGGTTTGAATCTTATGTTTTCCGGGAGTAGAGAAAACCTTCCTCACAAACTAATTATGACAATACTTTGGTAAAATTATACATTATAAACAAAACAATTATATTTTCTTTCTATCTGACTCCTCCAGAAATTGGAAACTCTTAGGTTTCCAGTAAGTTTATCAAATGACTTAGGAAAGTTATCTCACTAAAAGGTACAAAAATCTCAAGGAATTTTGGAGACCTTAAAAAGGGAAGAATTAACCTAGATTTGTTAGGCAAAATCTGTGATAAGTCTTTGGAGCGAGTTTCTCAGCCCTGTTTTATTTTAAAAGTTCAATCTGAGACTCTATAAATGTTTCAGCAAAATAAAGTCTATGATCAATTATGGTTATATAAATCATTAGATCAAAATTAGTGAGAACAGACCTATTTTGCAAACAAACTAGCCTTAATTTGGTTATATTTGATAAAAATGAGGGTAATTTTAGGGAGAAAAAGATGTTTCAATAAATGTTAAATCCCAGTTTGTTAATGGAGGTCTGCATCTATAAGACTCATTTCTTGGATAGTTCTTTGCTGTTATGTGATACTAATGTAAAATTTAATTGAATTCTTAAAGAACACCCTAAGTTTGTTTCTGAATCTTATCTCAGTAATCTACCTTTGGATGAAGATCAGATGCCTCATGACCTGCAACCAGGACTGGAAAAAGACATAATTTAAGGGACTGCCTCCAACCTGGATGGAAGGACTTTTTTATCAGGTACTCTTAACTAGCTCATGCACAATGAAACTGAAGGGAAATTAACTCTTAGATTAATTCCCACTTCCAAAGGCCCCTACACTGGATTGGTCTATAGAGAAGACAGCTGAACTGATCTCACCTTAAAATGATGCTCAAACAGAGAAGAAACTACACTACACCAGGATGAGAAGACGACGACATCAGAGGTAGACAGCTTGCCCAAGATGCTGGACCTGATTCCTATGATCATTTATAATGTTTTCTTGATTTCTTAGACCTGTGCATATAAAGCAAGTGCTTTTCTATCACAGGCCTATGATCCTATGCTAGTTTTAGAAATCAATCCAATTGTTGGGTTTGTGGCCAATTACCCATGTCTAGTTCTGGGTTATCTTGGTAAATTTCTCTACTACAAGGCTCTAACTGATTGGCCCTGAGAAAACTTACTTAAAAAAAAATTATAGTCATATTCAGGTCACTGTGATATTACTAGATGGGATCCCCTCACCAGGCCAATTAATAATGCCTGCTCTGACTCTGGCCATAAATTTGAGATTTTTTCTATTACTCAAGTTCAATCAGAGCAACAAGCAAAGTTTCAGCAAAGGAGGAAAAAAAATCTCCCACAATTATGGGATGGATTTATATAGATAACACCAGGCTATGGTAATGCAGGTTTAAAGTCTCCTCTCTGTTGAAAACAATTAAATCATACTAAGGATAATCAGTCTAGTAACACTAGAAAACTGGGCTATGTGCCTTATAGACAGTGCCAATACATAATTTCCCTGGAAGATAAAGATTCTACAGAGTAGACTAAGTCAGATGACCTGGGATATACTGGGCTACATCTAATGGAAGCTCTTAAGACTTACTTGTGACTTTACTAATACTGCTGGCTATGTTATTTGTATTTCACCTGTTTTACAAAATCGCTGTTTCTTACACTGCCAAATGTGTGACTGAGGCCTCTGATAGAATAATATATAGTTCCATATGAGATAGATGATGGTGACAGTGTAACTCTAGATATGGAAAGAGGCAACAAGAGGGAATGTTTTCCTGGACCAAGAGGCTAGTAAGACAGGTGGTCCAGAGAATTTTGGATACTATTTTATGGCCTAGTCCAATAACAGCACATTGAGTGGCCTGTCAACAAAATCTTTGCCAAACCTGAGAATGGACATTCTCAGCACCATGGGATAGAATAGTCATGAAATGCCCCCCTCAAAATCATGGTCAAGTTTATGAGCAAAAAGGGGCTCTGCCAACTGAAAACTGACACTTGCCATCTACATCTACAAAGATTAAATCATGGCCACTGCAACTGCTGACCTTCAACTGCCCTGAAAGGAGTTCAGGGTAAAAATCAGGAATGAGGCACTCTGTGCTCTGGGAAAAACTGGCAGAACAGGCTTTCAGATAGTTTAGATCTTTTCAGAAGAAGATTTTATGAGTTCCAATTCTTACATCTTCTCATACCTAGACAAACACTGACATCATTAATGGTGACATCTGCTTTGGCTATTAAGGAAAATTTTACAATTAAAAGTCAAAATAGAGTAGCTATGGTTCAGACATCCTGGAAAATAACTAGGTGATGCTATGGGTATACTTTCAGACTAGACCTTGCATTGCTAAACACTCAAGTTTTTGGAGTCGTGTCAGGCTTGGATGCCACCATTCTCAAAACAATGTCTGCTGGAAGCTAGTAACTGCAACCTCACTTTTTATAAAAGTAGGCAACTGGCTACCTGGCTACAAGTCTCCCCAAAGTGCCAAGTCCAGACTGGGTTTCAGGCCTATCCTTCTAAAAAGAAATGAAATTTATTTTGTCTATTAAAATTCCAGTTTATCACTCCTCCAACTACTTCTAATTGAGTCTGTCACACCAAAATGGCAAATCAAGGGATTGAGATTTTAATCATACAAGACTCAGATCTAGAACTTGGAACTCAGGAATATTTCCAATTCAATGTCTATCCTCCAAGCTGAGGCAGTCCTATGCCCCATTTTGACAGGAAGTTATCACAGTCATAGTTGCCTAGTTCCCTAAATTAAAACTGGGCAGAACTCTGTGGGTCTCTGGAATACAGATCTGTTCTGTGTTCTCCATTTCTTGTCTGTAGGATATAGGCTTCATTCAGCCTCCTTGACCTTCCCTGAGTTCCAAAGGGTGGATTCAAACAATTGCTCATCAGGGAAGGGAGGGGATACAGAAACAGAGGAGGAACAATCAAATGGTGGTACAGCCTCCAGACAGGGTCCCGGTTCCTACTCAAAGAAATATGCATAACAATGTCTTTAAGTTCTTCTACAGAACTGGAGCCTCCACCCAGGTGGAGGATGGTAACTTCAGACTAAACACAAGACTCCTGGAGCACAGCTGTTGCCTCACCACCAACCAATAAAAAAAAAGTCACAAACCCTGTAGCCCTCACCCCAACTGTTGCCTCCTGTTTCTGGGGACCAGTGATGATGATCCTGTTAGGTCTCCTCTTTGGCCCCTGCCTATTTTATCTCTGAGAGGAGCCAACAGTTTCGAACTAAATTGCTGTTATTACAAGGGTGAATGCTGGTTTCAGGCAAAAAATACCTTGACTTAGATCAGGTAGAGACTTCTGCTCTGCTATGCAGGCCTACGCCCATGCACAGCAGGAAGAAGTTACAGAAGAAAGAGACCTCCAAGCCAATTCCTTGAGTATGAAGCCTCTCAGGGGGGAATTGTTAGGGAAGCACACTGAGTGAAACCGCCCACCCTGGCCAAGCATCATAGTAACCATTTGCATGAGTTGTTTTACAACAAGAGGTTCTGGTAAGTAACATTGAACTAATAAGCCTCCACCAACCGGAAGAGTTAGGGAAAGGTCAAAAGGAGACATGTCCGACCACCTCCCAGAATCCTTCTCTCTGGCGTCCATCTTGGCTGAACAAGGCATGCACCACCAGGAAGGACTCTGAGTCAGAATGATTGACTAAAGAAAACCTGGAAACTAATCCCATCACCATAAAACCTGAGGCTGCAAGCCATGTGACAGAGCTGTTCTCCTGGGTTCCCTTACCCTACTACTCTCCATCTGAGTGTCTTTTCCCAAAAAAATCCCTTGCTTTGTCAGCACATGTGTCTCCTTGGACAATTCATTTCTGAGTGTTAGACAAGAGCCCAGTTTTGGGCCCTGGAAGGGCTCCCCCTTCCTACAACAACAACACTGTTTAAGGCCACATTCGGAAAAACTGTCTTCAGAAAGGTAAAGATTAAGTGTCAGAATACAAAATGGTATGTATTATAAAATTATGCACGTATATGCACGGACGTATGTTACTATCCTCAATGTTAAATGTATTATAAGAAAACAACATTCCACTCTTAAAATATAAAATTTGTGGCAATGCAGCTAAAAAACCTATTTCATTTAATTACTATTAAACATAAATTGGAGAAGGCAATGGCACCCCACTCCAGTACTCTTGCCTGGAAAATCCCATGGACGGAGGAGCCTGGTAGGCTGCAGTCCATGGGGTCACTAAGAGTCGGACATGACTGAGCGACTTCACTTTCACTTTTCCCTTTCATGCACTGGAGAAGGAAACGGCAACCCACTCCGGTATTCTTGCCTGGAGAATCCCAGGACGGCGGAGCCTGGTGGGCTGCCGTCTATAGGGTCGCACAGAGTCGGACACGACTGAAGCGACTTAGCAGCAGCAGCAGCAGCAAATATAAATTAAAACATACATGGCTTTGGTTACCTTGAGAAATATATTTTTTCAATTTCTAATCAAATCAGACAACAAATATGTTTTCAGAATTTAATGTCATCTATTAAGTTGTATGGGGCTTCCCAGGTGGTTCAGTGGTAAAGAATCTGCCTGCCCATGCAGGAGATGCAGGAGACAGAGGTTCAATCCCTGGGTCAGGAAGATCCCTGGAGCAGGAAACAGCAACCCACTCCAATATTCTTGCCTGGAAAATTCCATGGAAAGAGGAGTCTGGTGGATTACAGTCCATGAGGTCACAGCAAGTCTGACATGACTGAGTGACTGAGCACACATGCACTAGATTATATATTTAAGATAATATCAAGTTTAAAAATTTAAGATAACACAGAACTTAGTGTACCTATTAAATTGGTCACTTCTCCAAAATTCATGCTTCCAAGATATGGAAAATTTTTTACTGGCTTCAATTCTTTCACATTAAAGTTGTTCATATTCACATAGATCATTGTATTCAGGGCAGCAAGTATGGCAAAACACTGTCCACTGCTAAAAGGGGGATTTTGGACACACATTGTGAATTATCTTAATTAAAAAGAAAATATCTTAGTCTAAATAACTAGGAGAGCTACTAAGGAAATAATATTTCTTTAGAAAAACCATAAAAACACACATATAGATTTGTAGTCAGCACAAAATCCATTCTATAGCCACCCTAAATATTCACAACTGCCAGCGCAAACATTCCAGAGACTAAATGACTTCCAAAAAGAAACAAATGCATAAAGATCCAAAACGTGAAAGAAAGATTACTGAGATGGGGGAGGGGGTAGTAAACACTGTTCACTAAGGGAAAATTGGAGAATATGGAATGTAGCTGATTTTGTGGGCTTAAATACTCTCTGAATCCACTTAGTATTCACTCAGTCCATATTTATTCAGAATCTACTATGTACCAGGCTCTGTACCCACTTCAGAGGAGGCCTGTACCACAGCTTAGAATCTAAACATTGGGATAAGGTCCTAGCCCCCCAAGAGTGTTCAATAGTAAAATTTCATGGAATTTTAAACTGTCAGGCAAAAAAAAAAAATTTGAATAGTCAGCAATTATCACTTTGGGCTTCCCTGGTGGCTCAGTGGTAAAGAATCTGCCTGCCAATGCAGGAGATGCAGGTTCAATCACTGGGTCAGGAAGATCCCTTGGAGAAGGAAATGGCAACCCACTCCAGCATTCTTGCCTGGGAAATTCCATGGACAGAGGAGCCTGAAGGGCTACAGTCCATGGGGTTGCAAGAGTTGGACAAAAAACTTAGTGACTAAATAACAACTACTACTATATGCCAGGTACCATGCAAGCACAAGAGTTACAAATATGAGACCACCTCAAAGAATGAGAGGAGACAGACAGACTCATGAACAAATATAATTATTGAAAACTATATTCTCTGAATCCACTTGGAAGGAGCATGAAAGTTGCCACTATGTCCTAACAAGTGGATAACTGCACAGACTGAAAAATCAATAATTCTTGATTCCATAAGAGAGGGGAGGACACCAGGCAAATTACTGTCCCCAAGGATGGAGAGACAGTTGAGTAAATACGTGGGGCCACAGCTTAACTGGACATAAACTCACAGCCAGTGCCAGGAAGGAAAACGTGAACTGTAATTGACAAGCTGCTGAAGGCTCTATGTGGACAAAAACTCAGTCAAAGGGGGAATCCCATAATATTATGAGATTTTCCTCCAGACACTCTACCTGGTTGCCACAGTAAGTATCAGAGGAAAATCCTCTCAGGCTTCTGGCAGGGTGAGGGGAAAGAAAACCATTTAAAAATAACCAGAGCACTTGGTTCTTCTTAGCAATTCCAAGCACGTGGAGATGAAAGAGGTTCCACCAAAGGAGGATGCTACATTTAACCTTAAATCTCACTTTGGAAAATAAATAGTTTCAAACACAAGGCTCATAATTATACTAATAAAATTCCAAATTATCATCTTGCCCTGGTTACAAATCTCAAACCAATTTTATTTCCCCTTTCCAGCTAGGCTTCAAAAGATAGGATTTAATATTCAGTAGCTTCCTCTTAACACTAAGCTCCTCCACATCCCACCATCTCATGCCACTGTTTTCTACCCTACAGCCGGAGTGGTACAAATTGCATATCTGAGCATGTCACATCCCTGTTCAAAACACGCCAGGGCTTCCCTGGTGGCATACTGGATGAGACTCCACCTGCCAATAGGGGACACAAGGTTCCATCACTGGTCTGGGAAGATTCCACATGCTGTGGACAGTTAAGCCCGAGTGCCTATGCCCTAGAGTCCAGGAGCCACAACTACTGAGCCCAAGTGCTGCAACTACTGAGCCCACTTGCCCTAGAACTCACGCTCCACAACAAGAGAACTCAACCCAATGAGAAGCCTGAGCACCTCAACGAAGAGTAGCCCTCGCTCACTGCAGGCAGAGAAAAGCCCTCACAAAGGAATGAAGACCCAGAGCAATCAAAAATAAATAAATAAAATTTTTTAAATGTGTGAAAAAAAAAAAAACCGAAAACACTTCAAAGGGATTCTACTACAGTGGCTTTCAAGTCCCTCCAAGATCTGGCCCCTGCCTACCTCAGTGGCCTCGAAGATTTTCTCCCATCCCGCACATGTGGCCATCCCACATCCTCTCCAGTCCCAGGTCCTTTTTCCGAAATAAGCTAGGCCCCCCGTATACGGTCCCATGGCATCCTATCCTCCCTCCTTACAGCACTCACCACATCTGCATTTTATTTCTCATGTCAGTCCTCCCCAGCATACAACAAAGGATCGTGTCTATCTGGTACACCACTGTCTCTAATGCCCCATGAACAGCACCTGATACAAAGCAGATGTTTGATACACATTTGAAGACCAACTAGTCCCTCCAACTCTTTTCAGTCCCTAGAGGATCAGGGCTAACTGCACCTTTCATAACAGGTGTAGCTACTTCTGACAGAACCAGACAGATGTGTAAACACTTCAACCACTAACCTGTATGCTAGATTATGAATTTACATTGGGATATAGCTTTCCCAGCCAGGACTCTCACATTCAGTTCAGTTGCAAAGAGATGTCAAAAACAAACTACATGGAAGTCGTAACAAGTGAAGTTCACTGACTTTGCTATTACAATTCATTCATTCAGAAATTTTACTGAGCAACTACTCTGTGCCAGACATGGCTCATTTCACTACATGTCAGAGAAACAATGAAAGGACCATTGTTTGTTACAGGAGCCACAAGGACCACAAGTTGTTATAGGCCGCTAATGGTTTGGTCAGGGATCAAGTTGACAACTTGGCCTATTTCAAAACAAAGTCAAATTACAAGTATAGTCTCCTATATTTCACTGGCACGACCAAGAGATAAAAATATTTTTTGTTGTCCTAAAATCTGCCCATTTATATGAAAGTCTAAAACAGATTAAATTACACTGTATTATTCAAAGTACTATTGAAAGACCCGTGTGTGTGTGTGTGTTAGTCGCCAAATCATGTCTGACTCTTTGCAACTCCATGGACTGTAGCCCACCAGGCTCCTCTGTCCATGGGATTTCCCAGGCAAGAGTACTGGAGTGAGTTGCCCTTTCCTTCTCCAAGGGGTCTTCCTGTCCAGGGATCAAACCCTAGTCTCCCACATTGCAGGCAGATTCTTTACTGCCTGAGACACCAGGGAAGCCCCATTGAGGGACCCTGCATCTTGTAATTAATTACCCTCTTGTTTGTCACACACTTTTGCCACAGATGTATTGAGGGACCCATACAACTATGGCAAAAGTATATGGGAAAGCAAGAGGATAATTACAACAGGCAGGGTAGCAGCTGGGGTCATAGAGAAAGAACATATAGGGGCTTCCAAGGTACTTGTGATGTTTTATGCCTTAGGTTGAGTGGTGGATACACAATTGTTATCCTTTACATCATACACACCATGCTTATCTGCTTTTTGTCTGACTGCCTATAAAGCGATAGCAAACTGAATACAGAAGACAGAGCTGGACAAATGTCCACAAAGCAGCAAATAGCCAAGATGCCTGGCTAAATCACCAGAAACACATAACAACTCCGTGTTCTCTTCATTGGTCAAGTTAGGAAAGAGAGTGAAAGAGACCACTGTAAAAGAGCTTGATATCCCCTTAAGGATGCCTAAAGTAGGATAAACCATTGCCCCCTCTCAGTATCATCCCTTCACAGTGATCCCTCAGGACATCACTGAGAAGGCCAACTTTCTCTCTGTCTCTCGCTCTCCCACACATACACACACACCACAAGGAATATTCAAAAATGAACTATAGCTTTGTGATTCCGCAAACAAGTTCTTTATCCCCTGCCCGCTCACTTGGAAGAATATTTTGGTACTGAAGTGGTTACTTGGAAAAAAATAAGATAAAGAAAAACTTTATTCTATGAACTGTTTATCCTTGATACCACTTTGATAAACTTCTCCTAACAGTAAATAAGCTTTAAAAAAAAAAAAAAAAAGTTTGGTTAAGAAATAGATATCAAAGTCTGAGGAGGCAGAAATTACCAGAGAAACTTCTGAATTTAAGAAACTTAGGCACTTAAATGACTCATTTCAGATGTCCAGGATCCATCTGTCAAGTGGCCTTGCTCAAAGCCAGGCTTTCCCTCCTTTCACACCAAAAAGACATTGGTTTTAAATCACTCCCTGACACTTGCTATTTGTAGCTATGAAGGCAATTCTGAACCTAGTGTCACAGTCAAGAATATGCACTTTAAAACTAGACTGCCTCGGTTCACATTCTGGCACCCCACTTAAAGGTTATACAACTTGGTCACTTTGTATGTTTGTACATCTGCTTCTTCATCTATAAAATGGAAATATTACCACATAGGGATGTGCTAAAACTTGTTTGTGATTAATATGTATGTATAAAGGACTTGGAATGATGCCACTTTGCAAATTTCATTCAAGGACCCAGGGATAATCAACATATGTTCCTATACGCCAGGTGTTGTCCTAAGCAGTTTATACATATGAACCCATTTAATCCTCATAAATACCTATGAGGTCAATGCTAGTATTTTCCCCATTTCGCAAACAAGTAAACTGAAATACAGAAAGAGTAAGTAATTCCCTGAAAGTAATTCAGCTAATAATAAGTAACAGAGCCAGGAATCAAATTCAAGTAATCTCCATTTCCTTAACCACTTCACTACACTGTCTCTCAGTGTTTGAGAGCATTTCCTTGAATAATGGCACTTTGGATGTTAGAGTCCATTCTCCTGGAAGGGTGAAGCAAATCCCTAACAAAAGGGACAGGAACATACATTTCTGTCATATATGCACGCATGCTAAGTCACTTCAGTCTTGTCTGACTCTTTGAGACCCTATGGACCGTAGCCTGCCAGTTCCTCTGTCCATGGGATTCTCCAGGCAAGAGTACTAAAGTTGGTTGCCATGCCCTCCTCCAGGGGATCTTCCTGACCCAGGGATTGAACCTGTGCCTCTTATGTCTCCTGCATTAGGCAGGCAGGTTCTTTACCACTAGCGGCACCTGGGAAGCGTGTGTGTGTGTGTGTCTGTGTGTGTGTGGTATATATATATGCATTAATGGTGATAGTGTGCCCTGTGGGAAATACATGTCTTCAACTAAATAAAAACTTACAGCAACTATTTCTGTGCAGCTGCTTCCTACCAAGCTCTTAAGCACCCTGCAACCCTATACCTCCAAACTCTCCACATGGGCCCTTCTCTCCTCTGATCCATGTCTACACAACTCTCAGAGGGGCTTTCCAAGAAAAAAAAGGAAAACATAGTTGGCACAAGTCGCTTCCTCCTCCACCACCAAGAATGCATTCCCTGGCCTACAGGATGATGTGGAAACTCCTCAGGATGGCAATCAAAATCCTTCGGTTCCACCTGGATCTATTCCTCAAACCTGACCTCCCACACAGATTCTTCCTTCAGGGTCTCTTCCCTCGAGCGGTCCACAGATTCAGGAAAGAAAAGGGCAAGACAGGAGAGAAAGACAGTGCTGACAGACGTGTGTCTGATACACACAGGGACACACAGGTGGTCACCACCATCTGACCTTAGGTCCCAGAACACTTGCCTCCCTAGAACTGGGCTTTGAAGGGCTGGTAGAGGTTGTCTGGAAGAATCACCTTTCAAGGACTTCATGTACCAGCCACCTCACAGCCATGTATTTCCTACTCCCTTCAGAGAAGTAATCCTCTCTCCTGTACTCCACCAGCACCTGGGCTGAAGTTAGTACATGATGGGTCTTCAGACATTAGAAAAAAGACAATGCCTTTGGAAGATGCCCATTTCTCAAAGCTGACTCAGCTGTAAGCCAGGGAACACAGCTCGGTGGACAGAATCCAAGCTTGACTATAAGCCCACCCCCAACACTCCCCAGCCAAGTACCCTCCCACTCCCTATGCAGGTTCACAGCCTGTACAACTATATGTGGTTGCACATCTACCTACATGTCATTCATCGTGTTCATCATGTTTAGAAATCCTCCACACCAGATTATAATACCCTTGAGGCCACACATGATGGTATTTCCAGGTGGCTCAGTAGTAAAGAATCTGCCTGGCAATGCAGGAGACACAGGTTCAATCCTTGGGTCGGGAAGATACCCTGGAGAAGGAAATGGTAACCCACTCCAGTATTCTCACCTGGAAAAATGTCATGGGCAGAGGAACCTGACAGGTTACAGTCCATGGGATCACAAACAGACACAACTTAGCGACTTAACTACAGCAAGAGCCACTCCACTTGAGATCAAGAGCTACCCTATCTTTAAAATCTCCATCCTTCCGTTGCTAAGGTCCTACAGATTAGATGAACTTTATTATCACTACACCCACAATATCTTATATCTATCATATTGTTCAATAGTCCTGATAAAGTCAACACTTTAAGGCAATTAAGGCCTAGAAAGACCTTCTTAATCACAGTAAGAATTATGTAAAGAAATATTTTCTTTAAATATTATCTTTTCTAGTCTACAAGCAATAAATGCTGGAGAGGGTGTGGAGAAAAGGGAACCCTCTTACACTGTTGGTGGGAATGCAAACTAGTACAGCTACTATGGAGAACAGTGTGGAGATTCCTCAAAAAACTGGAAATAGAACTGCCATATGACCAGCAATCCCACTGCTGGGCATACACACTGAGGAAACCAGACTTGAAAGAGACACGTGTACCCCAATGTTCATCGCAGCACTGTTTATAATAGCCAGGACATGGAAGCAGCCTAGATGCCCATCAGCAGACGAATGGATAAGGAAGCTGTGGTACATATACACAATGGAATATTACTCAGCCATTAAAAAGAATACATTCGAATCAGTTCTAATGAGGTGGATGAAACTGGAGCCTATTATACAGAGTGAAGTAAGCCAGAAAGAAAAACACCAATACAGTATACTAACACATATATATGGAATTTAGTAAATCGGTAAAGATAACCCTGTATGTGAGACAGCAAAAGAGACACAGATATAGAACAGTATTATGGACTCTATGGGAGAGGGCGAGGGCGGGATGATATGGGAGAATGCCACTGAAGCATGTAAATTATCATATGTGAAATGAATCCCCAGTCCAGGTTCAATGCATGATACAGGGTGCTCGGGGCTGGTGCACCGGGATAACCTGGAGGGATGGGATGGGGAGGGAGGTGGGAGGGGGGTTCTGAAAGGGGAACACATGTACACCCGTGGTGGATTCATGTCAATGTATGGCAAAACCAATACAATATTGTAAAGTTAAAGAATAGATAAATAAACTAATTTAATAAAAACAAAACAAAACAAAAAAAATATTATCTTTTCTAATTCTTTGGTAAGCCTTGAATAATTAAGTAAAATAAACTACTGGATTAATTAGCAAACCATTATAAACAGACACAGTGTAGTTTGTTAATAGGTCTCACAACAATTGCTTCAGTCTATTCAGGCTGGTGCAGAAAGATCATCACCACAGGTTGTCTTTGGATCCCAAACTGGAGCTCTTCACAAGAAAGGATCTGTTTCTGCAAGTGGATGCCTGCCCCTCCCGAAGCCACCTGACATTCTCCAACACCCACAAGAGGTACATGAGTCACCTCTTAAAGATTCTGAGAGTGTAACTCCAAAATATTATCTAACAGACTAAGTGGAGAGTTCAGTGTGAAAGAAACAACTTATCATTTCCAAACTAACATGCAGGTGCTTGCTTGGAAGTCACCCCAAGTCAGAGTTTGCACTAGGCTCAACTGTCAATGGCACCCCACTCCAGTACTCTTGCCTGGAAAATCCCATGGACAGAGGAGCCTGGTAGGCTACAGTCCATGGGGTCGCTAAGAGTCAGACACGATTGAGCGACTTCACTTTCATGCACTGGAGAAGGAAATGGCAACCCACTCCAGTGTTCTTGCCTGGAGAATCCCAGGGACGGCAGAGCCTGGTGGGCTGCTGTCTACGGGGTCGCACAGAGTCGGACACGACTGAAGCAACCTAGCAGCAGCAGCAGCAACTGTCAAAAACCTGCTGCCTCTCTGAGCTATCTCCTCTTCTGGGTGTCTATGTGTCACAAGTTAGGTTCTACCCAATGGTTTCCTGATAAATCACAAGATATTAGTAATTGTAAACCAAGACTAAAGAAGACCAGAGGAAATTCCCTGGTGGTTCAGTGGTTAGGACTCCACACTTTCATTGCTGAGGCCTCGGGTTCAATCCCTGGTCAGGGAACTAAGATCGCACAAGCGACACAGCAAGGCGGAAAAAAAAAAAAAAAAACGGTACCAGAGATAAATTTATAACCTATTTAATGTAAAACAATGCAAAATTTTGAAACTATAAAGACTTCATTCTGTCCACTCTTTGTTCCTTTGGACATCATCAGACTAAGTTCCCCCTGGGATCAAATCACTGACCACATCTCTCCTAACTTCACACAAAGCACTCCTGTCTTCAAAACCTTTCCTCTGCCATTTATTCTCAGGATAAAATGTTTAGCTCATCATGGGGTCATTACTGGGGCTTCCCTGGTGGCTCAGCAGTAAGAATCTGCCTACAAAGTGGAAGCCGCAGGAGACATGGGTTCAATCCCTGGGTTGGGAAGATCTCCTGAAGAGGGCATGGCAACCCACTCCAGTATTCTTGCTTGAAGAATCTCATGGACAAAGGAGCCTGGTAGACCTCAGCATGGCACGAGGTCATTATTATTATTGGTGTTTTAACCAAAGGAAACTGTGGTGAAAGTTATTTGAATAAATATTTGAAAACCACTTGTGATCTACATGATCAATCACTACTCCCAAGGTTAAAAGGAGGTTAATAGCAAAAAAATTATTTTTTTCTTTTTAGATTTGAGCCCAAATATAAAGTACAAATGTTTCTCTTTACCACTAATTCTGAGATTAAAATGAAAGAACTTATAGTGTGATTTCTTTTTTTCTATTGAGCTCTAATTCACATAACATTAGTTTCTGGTCTACAACATAATGATCTGATATTCATATATATTGAGAAATGATCGCCACAATAAACCCAGTTACCATCCGTCAACGTACATAGTCACAAACTTTTTTCTTATGAAGAGAATATTTAAGATCTATTCTCATTAGTATGTATACACATTAATATTTCTATATTCAAAATAGAAAACCAGGGACCTCCCTGGTGGTCCAGTGGTTAAGACTCTGTGCTGTCAATGCAGGGGGCATGGGTTCAATCCCTGGTTGGGTAACTAAAATCTCACATGCTGCAAAACATGACCAAAGAAAAAAGAAGATAAAACAGAAATCCAATAAACAAATGAATTACTTTTGAGGGGAAAAAAAAGAGATCTATTCTCTTGGCAATTTCAAATGTAAAAAATATTATTACATAATACAATATTATTAACTATAACCACCACACTATATATATGTGCATCCCAAGGGCTCTTATACTTTAGTTTGGACTTTTTGACAGGCTAAACCCCCACCTCTGGCCATCATCAATCTGTTCTCTGTATCTATGAGCTCAAGGTTTTTTTGTTTTGTTTGTTTCTTAGATTCGACATTTAAATGAGATCATTCAGTTGATTTATTACTAATATCATATTTTAAATCAAGGGACAATATCCTTTTAAAAATACAGAACTGGCTGCATAATGAAGCAAAGAGCCAACATGATACAATGAATTACCACAAGAGTGGGAATCTGGAGTCTTGACTCTTTTAAAGTTTGCCTCCAAGTCACTGCCCATGGCCTGAACACATCAATGTCATTCACTGATTGCAGCCTTAAGTTTCCTCATTTGCGTGAGGGAGGTGAACTCTTCTTCCTCTGTTATCTCAGAGGCAGAATTTCAATTTCCTAAACTTCAGTTCAGTTCATTCACTCAGTCGTGTCCAACTCTTTGCGACCCCAAGGACTGCAGCACGCCAGGCTTCCCTGTCCATCACCAACTCCTGGAGCTTGCTCAAACTCACGTCCATCGAGTCGGTGATGCCATCCAACCATCTCATCCTCTATCATCCCCTTCTCCTCCTGCCTTCAATCTTTCTGAGCATCAGGGTCTTTTCCAATTAGTCAGTTCTTCACATCAGGTGGCCAAAGTATTGAAGCTTCAGCGTCAGTCCTTCCAGTCCTTCCAGTGAATGTTCAGAGTTGATTTCCTTTAGGATTGACTGGATTGATCTCCTTGCAGCCCAAGGGCCTCTCAAGAGTCTTCTCCAACACCACAGTTCAAAAGCATCAATTCCTCGGTGCTCAGCTTTCTTTCTCTATGGTCCAACTCTCACATTCACATACATGACTACTGGAAAAACCATAGCTTTAACTAGACGAACCTCTGTTGGCAAAGTAATGTCTCTGCTTTTTAATATGCTATCTAGGTTGGTCATAACTTTTCTTCCAAGAAGCAAGTGTCTTTTAATTTCATGGCTGCGGTCACCATCTGCAGTGATTTTGGAGCCCCCCAAAATAAAGTCTGCCACTATTTCCATTATTTCCCTATCTATTTGCCGTGAAGTGATGGGACCGGATGCCATGATCTTCGTTTTTTGAATGTTGAGTTTTAAGCCAGCTTTTTCACTCTCTTTCACTTTCATCAAGAGGCTCTTTAGTTCCTCTTCGCTTTCTGCCATAAAGGTGGTGTCATCTGCATATCTGAAGTTATTGATATTTCTCCCAGCAATCTTGATTCCAGCTTGCGCTTCACGCAGCCTGGCATTTCGCATGATGTACTCTGCATATAAGTTAAATATAAGCAAGGTGACAATATACAGCCTTTATATACTCCTTTCCCAATTTGGAAGCAGTCCATTGTTCCATGTCAGGTTCTAACTATTGCTTCTTGACCTGCGTACAGACTTCTCAGGAGACAGGTAAGGTGATCTGGTATTCTCATCTCTTTAAGAATTTTCCAGTTTGTTGCAATCCACACAGTCAAAGGCTTTAGCATAGTCAGTGAAGCAGAATTAGATGTTTTCCTGGAACTCTCTTGCTTTTCTATGATCCAACGGATGTTGTCAATTTTATTTCTGGTTCCTCTGCCTTTTCTCAATCCAGTTTGAACATCTGGTAGTTCTGGGTTCACGTATTGTTGAAGCCTGGCTTAGAGAATTTTGAGCATTACTTGGCTAGCATGTGAGATGAGTGCAGGTATAGGTATTCCTATACCTGGCTTTTGACTTGGGCTTTCAGGCTGCTTAGCCCATCTGAAACCACAGCAGGATCCTTTCACCCACCTAGACTCTACCTCTGAAGTGAGGACAGGTGAGACCAAGGAGAGTCTCCATGCCTTCACGCACCGCTAAGGTGCTGACCACTATACCCATTCTAGACATGACAAGTGGGGTCTGGACCAGAACTCGGGTCTGACCCATGTGCCTAGGAATAAGGGCAAATGCATTGTTTGGCCTCTCTGCTTTTTACCTCTCTAGCCAGGCTGGATATTTACATTCACTTAGTCTAATTTTGTACCCTAGGTCCAGAAATGTGTTGGCAGTGGGTGTGTTTTCTATAATAGCCAAGATAAAAATATGCATGGACAAAAGCCACGACTTTGGGTAGGGGAGGGGCTCACATTACTGAGAAAGAAGGTGATCAAATGTCTAAGCACAAAGAATATTCTTAAGCTTTCTCATCCCATCAGCAGATCAATTATGTGATCCCCCACATACCGATTCAAAGAACAAAATTTCACAGTGACTTCATTTTAACACTTTTAAATAAATCATGAAAGGAAAAAGATACTGTAAATTTCATTAAGCCAAAAAAATTTTGGAATATTTTCTTGGCCCAGAATAGGAACACATGCATTTATAGACACACCATGAACATCTGGTGAAGGACCACATGCTGCCTTACATAAGCAGCAGGAGAAAAAGCAGACTGGGATGAAGGCAACAGAATCTGGGCAAGGGAACAAGTGGGAAAAGGCAAGTAATCCATAAGGTTTGCCAAAATCAAGGCTGAGTTTTAGACCCAGAGCGTTCAGCCATCTCCTCAAGCTCAAGTGCTGCAAGTCTGCCTTGGCATCCACAATACAGGCACTTCCAGCCCCAAGGAGCAGGATCATACTTTACGATCACAAGCTGTCTAGATTTTCTCTGCCTCCCTGGTGACCTGACCACAACCCAACTACTTGCCCCATGCAGAGGACAGAGGGGATTTTCACTTTTAAAGCAAGATAAAAGGAATTCCTTCCCATTGCAAAAGGCCTGGGTATGGATCTGGCTGTGCCAGGCACCTTATCAGTTGCCTCTCTGTGCAGGATCTTGGCTGCAGATCTGCACAAGGGAAGCTGCTGTTTCCTCCAGAGCCATCTGCTCAAACAGGATGGATTGCTACTGCTGCCCACGGTGGGGGTGGGGGGAAGGGTCCTCTCTCTCCCCCTTGTCTCCCTCCCTCTGTCATAGCTTTCTGGCAGTACTCTGATGGAGAACTACTCTAAGAACCCCGAAGATGTGCACGGTCACCAGCCTCCCAGGGCTGGTAGCAGACAGTCCTGCAAACAAAGGGAAAGAGGAGGAGAGAAAAAGTTGATGGTACCACTCTTTCCCTCTAGGGCTCCCAGTGGGGTATATGGTCCACTGAGAAGGCCAACATGCCATCATCCTTTAACACCAGCAAGGACAACAATAATAATAATACCAGAGGGCAGCCATATAAAAAACAGTACAGAAGTTCTGCATAAAATCAAAAATAGAATCACCTGGACTCCCCTGGGTGGTCCAGTGGTAGAAAATCCATCTGCTAATGCAGGGAACACAGGTTTGAAACCTGGTCTGGGAAGATTCTACATGCCACAGAGCAGCTAATTCCATGCTCCACAACAAGAGAAGCCAACACAAGGAGAAGCCCACACACCACAACTATAGAGTAGCCCCTGCTTTCCCAACTAGAGAAAGCCAGTGCTCAGCAATGAAGACTCCGTACAGCCAAAAACAAATAAATAAAATTAAAAAAAAAAAAAGAATTACCATATGATCCAGCCATTCCACTCAGGGCATTTATCCAAAGAAAATGAAAACACCAACTTGAAAAGATTTATGTCACCTTGAGTATACTGTGGGACTTCCCAGTTGGCTTGGCAGCAAAAAATCTGCCTGCCAATGCAGGAGACACAAAATATGGGGCTTGATCCCTGGGTTGAGAAGATCCTCTGGAGAAGGAAATAGCAACCCACTCCCAGTATTCTTGCCTGAAAAATGCCATGGACAGAGAAGGCTGTCAGGCTACAGTCCATGGGGTTGCAAAAAAAAGTAGGAGATGACTCAGCAACTAGACAACAACAACAATGTTCACTGCAGTTCAATAGCCAAGATATGGAAACAACCTAAACGTCCATCCGTAGATGAATGGATAGAGAAAATGTGAGTGATACATACACATACACACACACACACACACATACACACACACACACATACACACACACACAGAGGGAGAATATTACTAAGCCATTAAAAACAATGAAATATTGGGACTTCCCTGGCAGTCTAGTGGTTAAGACATCATGCTACCAATTCAGGGGACCCAGGTTCAATCCCTGGTCAGAGAACTAGATCCCGTATGCTCCAACTAAGAGTTCACATGCTGCAACTAAAGATCCTGCGTGCTACAAAGAGAGAAGATCCCTGCTGCAACTAACACTTGCTGCAGCCAGATAACTAAATATTTAAAAAAAAAAAAAAAAAAAAACTAAGTTTAATCTTAAAAAAAGAGCGATTAGAGAATGGTCAGAACTGTAGATGGTGGAGTGAAGTGCTGTGTACCCACTGAGCAGATGATGGGAATCTAAAAGTGAAAGTCGCTTAGTTGTGTCTGATTTTTTGAGACCCCATGAACTATACAGCCATGGAATTCTCCAGGCCAGAATACTGGAGTGGGTAGCCTTTCCCTTCTCCAGAGGATCTTCCCAACCCAGGGACTGAACTGGGGTCTCCTGCATTGCAGGTGGATTCTTTACCAACTGAGCTATCAAGAACACAGCATGGGAGCCTGAGTCTTCCAAATTCAACAGATAATGCTGGAGTACTGGTCAAGTGCCACAGACTGTTCACCAGTGTCACCCATCACCCTGACTGTAACAGCGTGTCTATTCCTGAGAACAGTCACTCCCAGGTCACCCATCACAATGACTCAACACTAACGACCAGGATTTGCAGTTTGCAAATCTGTTTAGAACTCAGTCCAAACTTGCCCAGAAGCAGAAGAAATCAGAAGAAAGCATTGGATTTCATCCTCTGACTCTAGAAGTCTTACCTCACTAACTAATTTGAAGATGAGCTGATAAATTACCCAACAGGAAACATTAAACTTTCCCATTAAACCAAGGGATGGCTTTCAGGCTAAGATAATTATTCCCAGAGTTGCCTCTATTTCAAGAAGAGTTCCTGGATATCTGAAGATGTTTCCCTTATAAATCCAAGTGCCACTAGTATACTAGTGATTTCAACCTCTACACTTACTCTATACTCAAGTCTCTACATCTTTTCCTGCTAGATATGCATATACATGAAATTTGAATGCTCCACCAGATACACAATTTTAAACTTTCACACTTTTTGCACCTGCCAAATGAAAGAAGGAAAACAAAGCAGACGTGAATAGTTTAGCAGCTGCCACAGCTGTTCTCTAAAAACTGGTACAAAGAAGGTGACATACACTCAAGACAACAATTTCCCATTTCTTTTTCCTTTTTTTAAACACTAAGCCAAAAAACACCTGGAGTCCCTATAAATGATCAAATTCACGTAGCAGATTCACCTTGCCATGGCAAGGCAGCACTGACTGGCAGCAGTCAACAAAATGAAGTTATGTTTTTAACTCATTCTACTACAAGTAAATAATCGGATTCCGCCTCTTTGGAAAAAAAAAAGATAAAAACCTGCAGGTAAATTTAAACCTAATGAAAGCCAATGACAACTGCTATGGTGATTACTAGTTTATTTAGCTTTACATATTTTATGCGAAGCATCAACAACATCCAGTTTCTGTGACTGTTTTTGAGGGGGAGGTGCACGAGGTCTTCATTGCTGTGCGCGGGCTTTCTCTAGTTGCAGCAGGTGGCACTACTACTCGGGCTTCTCACTTCACTGGCTTCTCTTGTTGCAGAGCACGGGCTCAAGGGCACTCAGGCACAGTAGTTGAGGCATGTGGAATCTTCCCAGACCAGGAATCAAACCCATGTCCCCTACATAGGCAGGCAAATTCTGAACCATTGGACCACCTTTTAAGAAGGACCATGTCTCTTACTTTGTCCAGAAAGCAGCACTGGATGAATCTGTAGAAGAAAGGAATGAAGGAAAGAGGAAAAGACCACTGCAACAGAGTAGTGCCCTAACACGTTGCCTTGCTTGTGTGACACCTTGACTTTCAAGAAGAAAGCTTTAAAACATGGGATTCTGTAGCTTGTTTTTGGTTTTTTGCCTTTCACTGGTCACTAACTATGAAAAAGATTTCCAAGACATGCTTATAATCAGGTCTGTATAACTAAAGGCAAACTGGAGAAGAACCAGAATTAAAGAAAGATTCTATGATCATAATTTAACTTCTAGAAACACCACTTCCTAATCCCCAGTGGGGTCTGGCTTCTGTCACTTAGAATATCTCTTGCCAACTAACAGTAGTTCCAGCTCTGGCTCAGCCACCATCTGTGTCCATCTTTCACAGTCCCCACCACCGAGGAGAAGCAGTGTTGCAGTGCTATTTGGTTTGGCTAGATTCCTCTACACATAAGCTCAGTACATGCATTTTTAATTCTCTAGCTGTGAACTTCAGCAGTATTTGAAACACGACATTTCAAAACCTAAAGCTGACCTTGATGAGATTTGGACTGGCACTCTGAGATAACCTAACAGAAACATCTATGCTGGGGAAAGAAATCCTTACATGAGGCTTTTAGAACGCATTTCCTCCACAAGACTAACATCCCCATGATAACTACAAACAACACATAATACATCTGTCTGCAACACACGATACATCTGTGAGATTAGTGAGGCACTCATTTTGGGCAAAAAATTGGAGAGGATATAAAAGAAAACAAGCTCTAGTAACCAAGATAAATAATATTTTAAAATATTATCCAATGTTTTAAAATATCAAAATTAAGGCTATGGATTTAGAAGATATTCACAACTTAAAAGTTAAGAGTTTTTAGTATTTCAAGCCTAGGAGACAGCATCTCAAGTAACCCTGGAGAACCACTAAGGAGGTGAGGGGAGGAGCCAGGTAGAGTTTTGCAACAAAGGGCAGATAGTTTGAACATCAAAAGATTATTATTGATTAAAGAAAACCAGATATCCCAGGTTAAGGAATTTTGCACTATTTTATGTATGCTGCTACTGCTAAGTCGCTTCAGTCGTGTCCGACTCTGTGCGACCCCATAGACGGCAGCCCATCAGGTTCCGCCATCCCTGGGATTCTCCAGGCAAGAATACTGGAGTGGGTTGCCATTTCCTTCTCCAGTGCATGAACAGGAAAAGTGAAAGTGAAGTCGCTCAGTCATGTCTGACTCTTAGCGACCCCATGGACTACAGCCTACCAGGCTCCTCCGTCCATGGGATTTTCCAGGCAAGAGTACTGGAGTGGGGTGCCATTGCCTTCTCCGAAAAATACAAAAGTCCTGGCTCACTGAAATCATTCCTTTGATACAAAGGAATCTATCTGGGGCCTGTATCCTGTGTCGTCACATCCTGAGTTTCTTCAGGGCTCAACACAGGGAGCGGCTACAGTCTGATGGCTGCTAGATGGCAGGTATTCTTTCCTTCCTGAGTTCCCCAGGGCTCACCAGCTCACCATCCGTGGTGTCTGCAATTGCTGAGGACTGTGACATCCTTTGTTTACTGATACAGCAGGAAATATTTCATTTCTCAAGGCCAAAAAAAAATCCATGATGAAAAATTATGAAATTTCTAAATAAAGACAGGATCCAATCCTGCACTTGTACAACTCACTGTCACTCACTTCACCCCAATCTCAGTCCTTTCAGATTTGGTCTCTATTTAAAATGCTGGTATTTTGGCACGTCCCTGGTAGCTCAGTGGTGAAGAATGTGCCTGCCAATACAGGGGTCACAGGTTCAATCCCTGATCCAGGAGGATCCCACATAACAAGGAGCAACTGGGTCCATGCAACACAACTATTGAGCCTGTGCTCTAGAGCCCGGGAGCCACAACTATTGAGCCCACGTGCCGCAACTACGGAAGGCCGTGAGCGCTGGAGCCCATGCTCCACAACAAGAGAAGCCACTGCGATGAGAAGCCTGAGCACCACAACTGGAGAGTAGCCCCCTGCTTGCTGCAACTAAAGAAAGCCCACATGCAGCAACGAAGACCCAGCACCAGCCATTAATAAATAAATCTTTAAAACAATAATTTTTAAAATGTTGACATTTGGCTTATTTTACTCCATGAAACTATTTATCTGGCTGACTGATTTTTTTGGCAGCCCTTTAAATTTTTTACTTAAGGAGGGTGACTTGCTCGCTCTTTTAAACCTAGCCTCAGCCCTGCCAAAACATATTAACTTATTTCACACAAGGAAACTTGATGAGGCAGCTCTATCATGACTCTCATTTATAAATGAATAAACACAAAAAGGTTAGCCATTGATGCTTTGCCCAAATTCCCACAGCTAGGGTGGCCAAGTCAGACTCCAAACCCAGCTATGTGGGTCATAGCACAAACTCTTATTAAAGGCAACTCTCAGAGCTTTGCATCTCTAAAGTATCTGGCATGGTGAAACTGATCAGGATCCTGTGGGGCCCCGCTGGACACAAAGTCTTTCTGGGTCCCCTATTTCTTTTATTTATTTGGTTAGTTGCGGCACACAGGATCTTTGATCTTCATTGCATCCTGTGGGATCTTTAGTTGCAGCATGTGGGATCTAGTTCCCTGACCAGGGATCAAACCTGGGCACCCTGCATTGGGAGCTCAGAGTCTTAGCCACTAAACCACCAGTGAAAGTGAAAAGTGAAAATGAAAGTCGCTGAGTCATGTCCAACCTTTTCTGACCCCATGAACTACACGGTCCATGGAATTTTCCAGGCCAGAATACTAGAGTAAGTAGCCTTTCCCTTTTCCAGGGGATCTTATCAACCCAGGGATCGAACCCAGGTCTCCTGCATTACAGGCTGATTCTTTACCAGCTGAGCCACAAGGGAAGCCCAGTGAAGTCACCTCCATTTCTTATTTAAAGGATAAAGGCTTCAGCCTCCTTCCTAAACCTTCCCAGAGATCCAAAGGGCAGATTCAAACAGCTACCAATCAGGGAAATAAGGAAGGCAAAAACAAAGGAGGAACAAACAAGAAACTATAGTACAGTGATTAAAGCAGCATCCTGGTTCCTCCTCAAGGGAATACATAACAGTATCTTTGAGTTCTTCTGCAGGAACTAAGGCTCCACCCAGGTGAGGGGTGGTAATTTTGGAGCACCACTCTGTTACCTCACCACCAATAAATCAGAAAAAAATTCACACATCCTGCAGCCCTCACCCCAAATTTTGTCTATAGAAACTCTTCCTCAAAAGCCATCAGGGCGTTCACGGGGTTTTGAGCACAAGCCACCGGTCTCCTTGCTTTAACCTGCAATAAAACTTTGCTCCAAGCTCAGATATTTCTATTGATTTGGCCTCATCTCTCCTTTGATAACCTAAGTCGCTACAATCCTGGGTTTCATAAAATAATACGTGGGAAACAATCCAAATAGCTATAATTAATGACAATCTGGGTAAATTTGGTCATGAGTTGTTCATTGCTGATCTGTGTCCTG
The DNA here is from genome assembly GCF_054371585.1 of Giraffa tippelskirchi. Lineage (NCBI taxonomy): Eukaryota > Metazoa > Chordata > Mammalia > Artiodactyla > Giraffidae > Giraffa > Giraffa tippelskirchi. Next base: position 155,396,292 of record NC_137279.1, read on the forward strand.
CAATATTTAGGCTGATTAATTCCATCTGGAATTTCTCCTGGAATCTTTCTAATTTGTCCCTAATTCTCAGAGGGAACCAAGAAAGCAAGATCTCTGAACCTTCACTCAAGGACAGCACTACAGAGCTGAATAGTCTGGAGTAGCTGGTGTCTGAACTTAGGTCTTCGCCCTAATCTTCAAATACCATTAGCTTTATGAGGCTACATGAGCTACACTGCATTGCAGGACAATGTTCAGAAATACTCCCAAATAATGTATTCATTTAGGAAGTAGAATATAGAAGTAAATCCACTATAACTGTAAGCAGATAGGGTAGGAGGTCCCTGGGGAAAGAACCAGTAATGGCTTTCGTGACATGAGAGAACTCATTTTGGCCTAAGACATTTTGTGATGTAACCCTGATAAGGATGCTTGCCCTTGAACAGGTCTCAATAATTATGATCTTAAGAGAACAAAGGAATGCTGGAATAGAGAAAAGGCAGTCCAACAACAGTACAATGATAAAGCAAGAATCCTAGTTACTCCTCAAAGGATATACATAATAAAATATCTTTGAGTTCTGTAGGAATTAAGACTCCCATCCAGATGGAAGACAGGATAAGGATGTTGCCCTCCAGACTTCAATCAACCAAGACTTAGACTGTTGACCTTTGCCCCAATTTTAGGCTGAACTCTCCTGGCTCAAGCCCCTTCATGAATATGCATGTACCCTTAGCTTAAACTTCCCTGATTTTGCTGTTTGGGTATGCTGCTTTGAGAAAGATCACAAAGTACTTGCTGCAAGTAATAATAAGTCCTTCATTCTCCTGTACTTTGGCTTGGTTGTGTCTATTGGCTCAGCATCCACTAAGAGGTGAACCCAGCTTTCTGGTAACTTAGCTGCAATGATCCTGCCACATTTAGCTAGCTGTCTAGCTGTCAGGAAGGATGACCACTGCAGATTAAAAGGGCCATAGTGAAATCAGGCTGCAAAAGAACCTAGAAATGATATCATGGGAAGAATGGCTGGGGGAACAAGGGCTATTTTTCTTGGGGGGAAAAAAAGACAACTTAAGTCAGGGAAGTGGTGCCTAGCAACTATTTTCAATTATCTGAAGAGCTAGTGGATTTAATTTATGTGACAACAAAAGACTGAAGTTGGATAAGTGGATGACAGTTTATGGATGACAGTTTCAAGGAGTTGGCTTTCATCTCAGTATGAGGGGAAAAAAAAAAATCTTCCAACAATTAGACCTGTCCAGCAATGAAAGAGCCTGCCTCCAGAGGAGGCAAGTTGGCTGTCAGCTGCTGTAGAAGGGATCTAGCACAGAATGGCCACTTGGACAGAAGGACTTAAAATCCATTCCAATTTTAAGATGTTAAGAAATGGAACAAATAATTAAACTTAACACAGTCATTGTTATGCATAGTGTTTAGCTTCTAAGAACCCTAGAAAACTGAAACAAAACTGAGTTCAGTGAAAAGGTTTTGCACTTTCATCTTATTCCAAGTTGCATTCTTGATTTTTTTTTTTTAAAGCTAAGCCAATGAAGTAATGCAAGTTGAAAGTCAATCTCCCTATTTGAAAAACTAAATTATGTCCTGAGATGGTATTTATAGTTACCATTTAAGAAAACTGGGAAACTATTCATACTGCAATCAATATTTTATAGCTCTCCTACAAACTACATTGGTTATTTTTACCAAGACCTACAGGGGTCATGCAGAAGAAAAATACAGAAGCAGCTGTGTTAAAATTTAGGAAAACCAACCAAAGCAAAAGTTGAATTTCAGTTATGTCAGCTACTTTGTTTATTAAAAGACCTTGAGAAAATCTAACCTATCAGATAAAGAGGTAAAATGAAGAAAACTGTCCTTTTCCTTTCACCGCTGTGGCCACAGCCATGAGTATGCTCAGGCTTCAGAAGAGGCTTGCTTCCAGGGTCCCCCTGCTGTGGCAAAACGGTCTGGTTGGACCCCAAGGAGACTAATGAAATCGCCAAGGCCAATTCCTGTCAGCAGATCCGGAAGCCAATCAAAGATGGGCTGATCCCCTAGAAGCCTATGACTTCTTGGACTCAGTGGTGGAAAAACACCTTGGCTCGCTGGAAGGGCAGGCATAGGGGCATAGATAAGTGAAAGGGTACTGCCAATGCTCAAATGCTTGAAAAGGTAACCTGAAAGCAGAGGATGAGAACTGCACTGGCTGCTCAGAAGATACCATGAATCTAGGAAGACTGACCACCACATGTATCAAAGCCTGTACCTGAAGGTGAAGGGTAACATGTTCAAAAACAAGTGGATTATATCCACAAGCTGGATATATGTCCATGGAAAATATATATATATATCTCATGGAATATATCCACAAGCTGAAGGCAGACAAGGCTCGCAAGAAGCTTCTGGTGGACCAGGCTAAGGCCTGCAGGTCTAAGACCGAGGAAGCCGTCAAGCACCGTGAAGAGCAGCTTCAGGCCAAGAAGGAGGAAATCATCACGATTCTGTCCAAGGAGGAAGCAACCAAGAAATAAAGTTCTCCCCCTCTTCTCTGTAAATAGTAGCCTCAGCAATTGGATAAATCACACATTCAATAAAAACAAACCTTATTCTGCCTTAAAAAAAAAAAGAAAGAAAACTGTCCTTTTAATGATGACACAATTTTTAAAAAGCAATTTTCCCTGCCTTCCAAAAGAGGCACATACATAAGTAGCTTTGTTTGGATAAGAGTGGAAACAAAGGGTTTCCCTGATGGTCCAGTGGTTAAGAATCTGCCCCTGCAATGCAAGGGATGTGAGTTTGATCCCTGGTCCAGGAACTAAGATCCAGCACATCTCAGAGCAACTAAGCACCGCAGGCCATAACTACTTTAGTCCAAGAGCTTGGGAGCCCCTGTCACACAATTAGATGCCACAACAAAAGCTCCTGAGTACTGCAACAAAGACCCAACTCAGCCAAATAAATAAATATTTTTAAAAAATGGAAATAAGACAAATTCAAAGGAAAATAGGACAACACAATTAAAACAATGAGCAAATGCTTATATTATAACCTCTGCAGAACAGAGAATGGTTGAGTGGTGAACACACACACACACTCACACACACACACCCAAAACACATCCCTTAAACACCACTGGATTATGTCACTGATTCCATTCAAAGCACCATATTCACTGAGGAAGATTTTAAATGAAATGAAAATATATAACTCCAGAGAGGAGGAGAACAAACCAGAGAATATTTGACATAAATGACCTCCTCTGACCCTCCCTAAAGCCCTGTGAAATAGGAATTCTTACAAAGGAGGAAATCATGTTCATTAACTTCCCGCAAATTTACGAAGTCAATAAGAGATTGAGCCCGAGGTATGCATGACTGCAAATCTCAACAGTATTTCCTCTATGCCATGGGGTCCGCTTCAGAACCAGCCACTTGCTATGCCAAACCCACAAGGGTTCTTTCAACGGGAACTTCCCACAGGTATGGACTGCACCCCTCTGTTAAATGGGACCACTTTCCCTGACAATCGCTGAAGTTTCATACTTCAAAGGGCTGAAGTTGGATCTGCCCTTGCTCACCATTCCCATACAGTCACATCTGATGTCACCACTTCAACTTCTCCCAAATATTTCTTCCCACTACTTCTAAACTACTTCTAAACTTCCCACTATGATCTAAACCATCGTGACACTACCCTCACTGTGCTCCACGTCCTTTCCACCAGTCCACCGGTAACAGTCACACCACTAAAGGAATTTGAGGAAGGCACTCCCTATAGTTTTCCTATTTACAAACTCCATCTGGGATTTCACAGACAGCCCCCCTCCCACCCCTGCCAGGAACATTTCCAGCCTATTGCCTATAATTCCCAACTCTAGGTTTAATCAAAATACCCTTAATTTTAATCACCTACTCCCAGACATGATCCTTCCTTCAAAAACACCCTTCTCAGGACTTCCCTGGAGGTCTAGTGGTTAAGACTCTGCACTTCCAATGGAGGGGATATGGGTTCAATTCCCTGTCAGGGAACTAAGATCCCCATGCTGCATGGTGTGACCAAAAAACTAAAAAGTTAAAAGAAACAAAACACCCTGCTCCCATTTTTCCACCTGCCAGTACCTAACCCATCTGTAAAGGCCCAGCTCTAATGCCATCTCTCCCATAGCTTTCAGTTATTCTGTCACCCCAAAGTATAACAACTATAACACACTGCCTGTGTTAGATATTGGTGATACAAAAATGAACTCCCTCCACTGTTCTTATAATAAAATTTTCATGCCTTTTTATAGTATTCAGTATAATCTCCCTGATAAAACAATTAATTGGCTGTATGTTTTACCTTTTGAATTTCTTAAGGTTAGAGACCATTTTTTTACTCCTAATAACAAGATGCCATTGGAATATCTTGATTTAACAAGTGCTTACTGAAGTTTAAAGTCTACCCATTCGTCTGTGGACACTATAACAACCTCTTAACTGACCTTGGAAGTTTCACTCTAGAACCATCCAATCTAGTTTACAAACAGCCTGAATGACCTATTAAAAATGTGAATCAAACTGTCAGTTTCATATTTAAAAACAATGGCTTCACCTTAGATTAGGTGATGGTGTCTCAGCCACATCACTAAAAACACAAACATCAAAAGAAGAAAAAAAAAAAAAACAGATAAACTGGACTTCATCAAAATTAAAAACTTTCCATGGACACCATTAAGAAAGTAAAAAGACAATTCACAGGGAATTCCCTAGTGGTCCAGTGGTTAGAACTTGGCACTTTCACTGCCAAGGGCCCAGGTTCAATCCCTGGTTGGGGAACTAAAGTCCCACAAGCCGTGCAACATGGTCAAAAAAATATGAACAAACAAAAAGACAATTCACAGAATGAGAGGCAATATATGCAAATCATATATCTAATAAGGGACTTATATCCAAAATAATATAAAGAATTCAACAATAAAGGATAAATGAGCCAATCTTAAAAACAGGCAAAGGATTTAAACAGACATTTCTCTCCAAAGAAAACATACAAATGGTCAAAAGGACACGGAAAAAAAATGTTCAACGTCATTAGTACTTAGGGAAATGCAATTCAAAACTACAGTGAGATATCACTTCACACCGACTGGGGAGGCTAAAAGAAAAAGACAATAACAAGACTTGACAAGGAAACGAAGATATTAGAAAACTCATTCACTGGTGATGGGAATGTGTAGATGATGAAGCTGCTTTAGAAAATAGTTTGGCAGTTCCTCTAATGTTAAACATAGTGTTACCACATGACTTAGCAATTCCACTTCTAGGTATACACTCAAGGGAGATGAAAACATGTCCACACAAAAATTATGTATAATGATGTTCATAGCAGGAAATGACCCAAGTGTCCATCAAAGAATGAAAGATTAAAGCGTGGTATAGCATAGTGTTACCACATGACTTAGCAATTCCACTTCTAGGTATACACCCAAGTGAGATGAAAACATGTCCACACAAAAATGTGTACTGATGTTCATAGCAGGAAATGACCCAAGTGTCCATCAAAGAATAAAGTGTGGTATAGCCATCTAATAGAGTATTATTCAGCAATAAGAAGGAATGAAGTACTGACACATATTACCACATAGTTGAATCTCAAAAAATGCAAAGTTAAAGAAGTCAGCTGCAAAAGAAAATTATGTATTATATGAGTCAACCTATATGAAAGATCAAAAAAGGCAAATCTATACTAACAAAAAGTAGGTTAGTGATTACTAGGAGCTAGAAGGAGGAGGGGAATGGGGAATGACTGCTAATAGGTCCAGGGTTTCTTTCTGGGGTAATGAAAATGTTCTGTAATTATATAGTGGTTGCACAGGGCTTCCCAGGTGGCTCAGTGGTATAGAATCCACCTGCCAAAGCAGGAAGATGCAGGACACTGGGTTCAATCCCTGGGTCGGAAAGATCCCCTAGAGGGGGAAACGGCAACCCACTCCAGTATTCTTGTCTGGATAATCCCATGGACAGAGGATCCCGGCAGGCTACAGTCCATGGGGTCGCAAAGAGTCAGACACGACTGAGCACACACGCATGATGGTTGCACAACTCTATAAAAAAAGCACTGACTTATGCACTCTAAAAGGATAAACTTTATTATATGAAAGCTATATCTCAGTAAAGCTAATTAAAAAAAAAATAAAACTCCATTGCCTTGCATCCAGTTATAATGAAGTCCTAATTTCTGGCCACCCTACACCTTTCCAGCCACTTCTTCTGCCATCTCCTCTGCACTCCCGAGACACCTCTCTTCTCCACTGATGGAAAGCTCACTCCTATATTACAATCTTGTCACATGTTCATCCCTCTGCCCAAGTCTTCACACACCTGGCTGCCACACTCATGTTCAGAGCTCAGCTTACACATCATCTGTTCAGACAGGCCTCCGACTTCACATTCTGAAGTCGTTGTCCCAGTCACTCTGTCGCTGCACTATTATATTTTCTTCATAGTACTTACATAACAAATAAGGTATACAAAGTTATCTCAGTTGTTTTTCCCTTGTTTTTCCCTCCTGCCATAGTAGGCTATCAAAACTTCTGTTGAGTTAAACTAAAGCTAATGAATTTACTCTTCAGATGGTGAAAGACTGTAACTTAAGTTATGAAATGGATCATCTTACAGGGAAGAGATAATGAATGCCGTGTTAGAGGTACAGATGGGTATGGGAGAAATTCCAGATTAGAAAATGACATGTAGCTACAACAGCTGTGGAAAAGCTTCATAGAAATAATGGGACTGCAAACAGACTATGAGAGATTCACTGAAGTGTGAAAGGCATTACGGGAGAAAGGGTGAAAGTTATATCTGAATAACACCCTCCGTCAACGATGTTCATGACCTCAACACTTCACCCACATATACCCCACCATGACTCATGAGAATGTAACATGGAATCTCGAACTTGAATCCTGGACCGAAAATGCCTCAAGGACACTTGTGCATACCTCCCCCTACCTAATGCAGGCACAGAAACATTTGTTAAGTGACTAATAAGTAAAAAAGTACAGGTATTATTCCAGAAGTCTTACCATTATGATAAGAAACAATTTCTGCCTATTCACAAATACATATGGTTTCTATTTTAGACCTCTTTTGGCCCATTTTTATGAGAGAAAAGATGAAGTTAGTGTTTCCTATTTTAGAATTTTTTTTTTTAATGTTTTAGGGACAGAGTGGTAACAACAACAAACCATGTATCTCCAGCTCACCATTAAAGGGTCTGCTCAATCTCAGTGGACTTGTGGAGAACTAAGCTGCAGATTCCCTGCCACTCCTTCCCAATGTGACATTTCTAAGACATAAAGAAGATATTCACTAGCTACTGGAGCACTTGCAAGGCAGCAGAACACAATGGGAAGTTTAATCCCAGCCATGTAGTCTCAAGTTTGAGTGCTACCTTCTCTATTTGACTGTCTGATGTAAGGCAAGTAGCTTAACCTATCTGATGCCATTTCTTTATTTACAAAATGAGGTATTACTTACAACTGCTCCAGATTTGTGTGTAGACTAGACAATGTGCATGGACTTCCCTGGTGGCTCAGACAGTAAAGAATCCACCTGCAATTCAGGACCTGGGTTCAATCTCTGGGTTGGGAAGATTCCCTGGAGGAGGGCAGGGCAACCCACTCCAGCATTCTTGCCTGGAGAATCCCATGGACGGAGGAGCCTGGTGGGCTACAGTCCATGGGGTCGCAAAGAGTCGGACATGACTGAGCAACTAAGCGCAGCACAGAAAATGTGCCCACACTGGCTAGTCTAGCGTGTGCTTGACCCACTGCAAATGTCAGTTACAATGATCAAGTCACAAGAATTACAAAGTGCCAGGGTCACAGGTTGCTGGTCAATTAAAAAAATGCTTTAGAACTGAAAACAGTTGATTTCTAGCTTCTTGGGAATTTGATGAGCAGGAGTGACTTTGCATTATTTCAATACTATCAGTCTGGCCAAGGAAGAGATGCTTGCTGCCAGACCTGTCATTTATTCAGTACAAGAACCCTTGGAACTTGGAAGTGAGACTGTTAAAATATAACATCAGCCATCTAATTGGGACTGCATGAAGCTCTACAAATGAGACCTTTTGTACTATGTCTCAAAGGCCAATCAGAACCAAACATCAAGTGATGGAGGGGAAAAGGCAGAGTAATCTAAAGCCTCTATTACCTAATTTAAAACATATTTAAAATATATACATTTGTACATATATCTAGTTGACTAAAAAGACAATACACAGTTGATATATCTGATTCACTGTGAAAGCATACTGTCTAAAACTTAAAAAAAAAAAAAAAAAGAATAATTTCCAAGTCTTAAGTCTTCTCACAACATGGATCACACAGAATGCTAAAGAGAAGACTAGCATAATATAAAATGATTTAACAATTTACTTGGTAGATTGTTAAATATGCAATTCTTCATGCCCTTCATAATGATTGTATTTATAGCTAATCGTCTAGAGCCAATTTACTCTAGTTTCAAGATCAGTTGCCATCACTGACCCAGGAATTGAGTTCCAGGAAGTTAGATACAGAAGATTAAAAGTTTCCTGGTATCATATGTGTATTGATCTTAAAGGTAAGCGCAGTAATGGAAACTGGAAAAGGTGATATGAAGCAAGAACAACCCTTTCCTTTGATAATATGTATAATTAAAAGAATATGTATAATTAAAAGAATATGTATAATAGAATGATAATATGAATAATAAAAAGGGTAAAACAGGAGATTGAAAAAGCTAGCTTGAAATTCAACATTCAAAAAACGAAGATCATGGCTTCTAGTCCCATCACTTCATGGTAAATAGAAGTGGAAAAAGTGGAAAAAATGACAGATTTTCTTTTCTTGGGCTTCAAAATCACTGTGAACAGTGACTGCAGCCTTGAAATGAAAAGATACATGCTCCTTGGAAGGAAAGCTAGGACAAACTTAGCGTATTAAAAAGCAGAGATATCACTTTGCCGACAAAGGTCTGTATAGTCAAAGCTATGGTTTTTCCAGTAGTCATGAACGGACGTGAGAGTTCGACCATAAAGAAAGCTGAGCGCTGAAGAATTGATGCTTTCAAATTATGGTGTTGGAGAAGACTCTTGAGAGTCCCTTGGACTGCAAGGAGATCAAACCAGTTAATCCTACAGGAAATCAATCCTGAATATTCATTGAAAGGACTAATGCTGAAGCTTTAATACTTTGACCACCTGATGTGAAGAGTAGACTCGCTGGAAGAGACCCTGAGCTGGGAAAGATTGAAAGCAAAAGGAGAAGGGGATGGCAAGAGGATGAGATGGTTAGATAGCATCACCAACTCAATGAACATGAATTTGAGCAAAATGCAGGAGATAGTGAAGGAGCGGGAAGCCTGGTGTGCTGCAGTCCATGGGGTCACAAAGAGTTGGCCACGACTTAGCGGCTGAACAACAACAATATTTAAAGAGTGAATGAGGTCTAAAATGATAATATACAAAGTGTGATCAAGTCACAAAAGCAATGATCCCATGGACCTCAAATAAGCTCTGGAGGAGGAATTCCAGGTATGCCATGTAAACATCCACCTCTCCTCACCTCTTAGTTGAGCTGACTTGTCAAAACTCAGCTCAGAAATATCCTCTGAAAAGCTTTCCTTAACTCCGTGCAAGCATGCTAAGTTGATTCAGTTGTGTCTGACTCTGTGCAATCCCATGGACTGTAGCTTGCCAGGCTCCTCTGTCCATGGAATTCTCCAGGCAAGAACAGTGGAGTGGGTTGCCATTTCTTCCTCTAGAGGATCTTCCTGATCCAGGGAGTGAACTCAGGTCTTCAACATTGCAGGCCAATTCTTTACCACCTGAGCTACCAAGGAAGCCCCCTTTAACACCATATGTCTGTGTGTTAGTTGCTCACTTGTGCCCAACTCTTTGCGACCCCATGGGGTGTTGCCCGCCAGGCTCCTCCATCCATGTGATTTTTCAGGCAAGAGTGCTGGAGTGGGTTGCCATTTTCTTCTCCACTTTAACACCATACACAAAAATAAACTCAAAATGGATTAAAGAACTAAATGTAAGACCAGATACTATAAAGCTCTTATGGCTGAACACGAGTCTCTTATGTCTTCTGCATTGGCAGGAGGGTTCTTTACCACTAGTGCCACGTAGGAAGCCTCTTCCTTAACCCCATTTCCTCCTAAATGCTAGGTAGGCTGCCTCTTCCCTATGTGCCCAGGACCTACAAATGTACACCTTGCAGCCTTTCATTGACTGCATACTTGTTTGCCTGACTGCCTCTCCCAATAAATTTACATCTCCTTTAGGGAACAGACCTTGACTCACCTCTTTGTATCCCATAAGCCAATACTGCCTGGCACTCAAGCCTTTGTTGAAAGATAAAATCAAGAGACAGTCAGCAAAGCATATTTTTGTATACTGAAAGACTGCAAATAATCCACAGGCAATTGGTTAAATCACCATTCTCAAAGTGTGGTCCAAGGATCCCTGAGGGTCCGTGAGACCTTTCCCAGCGTCTGTGAATCCCCCTTTCTCTAAACACATATTTGCATGAAGCCAGATTCTCTTCCAAAACTTTCACTTGATAGCATGGCAAACTGACTGAGTAAGAAACCAGATGTGAGACTCTACCTTTCTTCTATTAAACCAAACATTAAAGAGACTTGCAAATATGCTACTCTTCTTTGGACTTTGTTCTAGAAAACAGTGCTTTTTTTAATAGAAATAGGTTAACATGGGTTTATTACTCTTGTGTGTGTTAGTCACTCAATCGTGTGTGATTCTTTGCAACCCCATGGACTGTAGCTCACCAGGCTCCTCTGTCCAAGGGATTCTCCAGGCAAGAATACTGTAGTGGATTGCCATTTCCTTCTCTAGGGGGTCTTCCCGACCCAGGAATCAAACCCAGGTCTCCTGCATTGCAGGCAGATTCTTTACCATCTGCGACCAGAGAAGCCCAAGTACTCTTACTTTTAACGAATTAATAAATATTTTTTAACTTTCTTAGTTTTGATTTTAGTATAGTTAATAACTATAGGTAGAACCTGTATAAACAAAGACTCTTTGGGGTTCTCAATGTTTTTTAAATGTACTAAAAGGTCCTGAGACCCAAACAGTTGAGAATGGGTTGGTTAAAGAAACAATGATATAGTTGTATGATAAGAGTATGTAGCCAATTTTTTTCAAAGAATATGGTAGGTTGATAAACACTAGTAGAAACCAATGTCCAAGGTATAATGCTAAGTTTTAAAAAAAAGGACAGGGACTTCCATAGTGGTCCAGTGGCTGTACCTGTGCTCCTAACGCAGGAGGCCTGAGTTCTATCCCTGGTCAGGGAACTAGATCCCACCTGTCACAACTAAGAGTTCCCATGCTGCAAGTAAAGATCTTGTGTGCCATAACTAAGACACGTGCTGTGTGTGTGAGTCACTCAGTCTTGTCCGACTCTTTGCAACTTCATGGACTGCAGTCCACCAGGCTCCTCTGTCCATGGGATTCTCCAGGCAAGAGTACTGGAATGGGTTGCCATTTCTTACTTCAGAAGATCTTGCCAACCCAGGGATCAAACCCAAGTCTCTTGCATCTCCTGTATTGGCAACAGATTCTTTACCACTGCACCACCTAGGAAGCCCTCTACATGTATCACCTTTTTCAAAAAATCAAGAGTATAAGAAAAATTATATTGAAATAGTACAAAGCATTAAACTCACTTTGAAGAACAGACTGTATTGACACTGGAAAATATTAAATGATACATTGTGAAATAAAACAAGCAATTTTCAAAACATTAATACATAATATATTCTTGAAAAACTGTCGGGAAGATATTCTGCACATAAAAAAGTATTAACAGTATTATTTCCTCCTAGTTAGTGTTAGTGGAAATACAAATTTTTTACTTCCTCATCTTTCTTGCATATCTAAACCTTTGGTAACTTAACATAAACTATTTCTGCAATCAGAAAATCAATGAAAGGCCTCTTTCCTGGATGGAACCATGGAGGGTGCAGAAAAGAAGAAAAAGAAGGTTCCTGCTGTGCCAGAAATCCTTAAGAAAAAGCAAAAGAATTTTGCAGAGCTTAAGATAAAATGCCTGAGAAAGAACTTAGCCCAAAAGATGCTTTAAAAGGTAAGGAGGAAGTTAATCTATGAAAAAGCTAAGCACTATCAAATGGAATACAGGCAGATGTACAGAACTGAAACTTGAATGGCTAGGATGGCAAGAAAAGCTGGCAACTTCTCTGTGCTGAGGAACCCAAATTGGCATTTGTAATCAGGATCAGAGGTATCAATGGTGTGAGCACAAAGGTTCAAAAGATGTTGCAGCTTCTTCATCTCCATCAGATCTTCCAAGGCACTTTTGTAAAGCTCAGCAAGGTTTCAACTAACATGCTGAGAATTGTGGAACCATACATTGCATAAGGTGTTACCCAAACCTGAAGTCAGTAAATGAACTGATCTACAAGTATGGTTATGGCAAAATCAAAAAGGAAGAGAATTGCCCTGACAGATAACATGATGTTCAATCTCTTGGCAAATACGGCATCATCTACATGCAGAACCTGATTCATAAGATCTATACTGCTGGAAAATGTTTCAAAGAAGCAAACAACTTCCTATGGCCCTTCAAACTGTCTTCTCCATGAGGTGGAATGAAGAAAAGGAACACCCATTTTGTAGAAGGTGGAGATGCTGGCAACAAGGAAGATCAGATCAACAGGCTTATTAGAAGGATGAATTAAGGTACCTACCATTATTTTTGTAATCTGTTTACTTAATAGAGACTGCTTTCAAGCTGAAAAGAAAAAAGAAAACAAATGAAAGCGTTTAAATACACAAGTGTAGGGAATTCCTTGGCAGTCCAGTGGTGAGCACTTCACACTTTCACTGTTGAGAGCCCAGATTCAATCCCTAGCCAGGGAACTAAGATCCTGTAAGTGGAGCAGTGCAAATGAGGAGGGGGGGGATGGGGGTGGGGATGTTGAAAAATAAAAATACACACAAAAGTATGTGTTCAGTTCAGTTCAGTCATTCAGTTGTGTCCAACTCTTTGCGACCCCACGAACTGCAGCACGCCAGGCCTCCCTGTCCATCACCAACTCCCGGAGTCCACCCAAACCCATGACCATTGAGTTGGTGATGCCATCCAACCATCTCATCCTCAGTCGTCCCCTTCTCCTCCTGCCTTCAATCTTTCCCAGCATCTGGGTCTTTTCAAATGAGTCAGCTCTTCGCATCAGGTGGCCAAAGTATTGGAGTTTCAGCTTCAACATCAGTCCTTCCAAAGAATATTCAGGATTGATTTCCTTTAGGATGGACTGGTTGGATCTCCTTGCAGTCCAAAGGACTCTCAAGAGTCTTCTCCAACACCACAGTTCAAAACATCAATTCTTTGGTGCTCAGCTTTCTTTATAGTCCAACTCTCACATCCATACATGACTACTGGAAAAACCATAGTCTTGACTAGACGGACCTTTGTTGGCAAAGTAATGTCTCTGCTTTTCAATATGCTAAGTTGGTCATAACTTTCCTTCTAAGGAGTAAGTGTCTTTTTAATTTTATGGCTGCAATCACCATCTTCAGTGATTTTGGAGCCCAGAAAGATAGTCAGCCACTGTTTTCACTGTTTCCTCATCTATTTGCCATGAAGTGTTGGGACCGGATGCCATGATCTTAGTTTTCTGAATGTTGAGCTTTAAGCTAACTTTTTCACTCTCCTCTTTCACTTTCATCAAGAGGTTCTTTAGTTCTTCTTCACTTTCTGCCATAAGGGTGGTGTCACCTGCATATCTGAGGTTATTGATATTTCTCCCGGCAATCTTGATTCCAGCTTGTGCTTCCTCCAGACCAGCATTTCTCATGATGTACTCTGCATATAAGTTAAATAAGCAGGGTGACAATATACAGCCTTGACGTACTCCTTTTCCTATTTGGAACCAGTCTGCTGTTCCATGTCCAGTTCTAACTGTTGCTTCCTGACCTGCATATAGGTTTTTCAAAAGGCAGGTCAGGTGGTCTGGTATTCCCATCTTTTGAAGAATTTTCCACAGTTTATTGTGATCCACACAGTCAAAGGCTTTGGCATAGTCAATAAAGCAGAAATAGATGTTTTTCTGGAACTCTCTTGCTTTTCCTATGATCCAGCGGATGTTGGCAATTTGATCTCTGGTTCCTCTGCCTTTTCTAAAAACCAGCTTGAACATCTGGAAGTTCACGGTTCACATATTGCTGAAGTCTGGCTTGGAGAATTTTGAGCATTACTTTACTAGTGTATGAGATGAGTGCAATTGTGCGTTAGTTTGAGCATTCTTTGGCATTGCCTTTCTTTGGGATTGGAATGAAAACTGACCTTTTCCAGTCCTGTAGCCACTGCTGAGTTTTCCAAATTTGCTGGCCTATTGAGTGCAGCACTTTTACAGCATCATCTTTGAGGATTTGAAATAGCTCAACTGGAATTCTATCACCTCCACTAGCTTTGTTCATAGTGATGCTTCCTAAGGCCCATTTGACTTCACATTCCAGGATGTCTGGCTCTAGGCAAGTGATCACACCATCATGATTATCTGCGTCATGCAGATCTTTTTTGTACAGTTCTTCTGTGTATTCTTGCCACCTCTTTTTAATATCTTCTGCTTCTGTTAGGTCCCTACCATTTCTGTCCTTTATTGAGCCCATCTTTGCATCTATATTAAATAAAATACTTAGTAAGCAAAAAATTACATGAATAAAGCAGCACCAGGGTGGCGCAATAGAGTCCTCCTGCCAATGCAGGAGTTGCAGATTCAAATCCTGGGTTGGGAAGATCCCCTGGAGAAAGGAATGACAACCCACTCCAGCAGTCTTCACTGGAGAATCCCATGGACAGAGGAGCCTAGTGGGCTACAGCACACAGGGTCACAAACAGTCGGACATGACTGAGCAACTAACACTTTCACTTTTAGCTGCTGAATAGACTATAATATAGAAACTTTAAATGGTTTTGAAGAAGCGGTAAGAACACAGGAAAACACTCACAATATCCAAGTGGGACGCCAAGTTAGTTTGTTGGGCACAGCAGGGCAAATATACAGGAAAAAAATAATTTGTTAGAATTTCCTAGTGTCAGTGTGGAATAGTGGGTAACCTTCACTTGCCTTTTCAGTTTCTTCCACAGCTTCACATTTTTCAAATTTTCTACAAGGCATGACTTTGGTCAGAAAAAGCTACTTTTAAAAAATGAGCAGGACTTCCCTGGTGGTCCAATGGCTAACACTCCATGCTCCCAATGCAGGGTGACCATGTTCAAACCCTGGTCAGGGAACTAGATCCTGCATGCCACAATGAAGACTGAAGATCCTGTGTGCTGCAAATAAGACCTGGCACAGCCAAATAAACAATTTTTTTAAAGTGGATTTCCATTAAAAAATGAACACACTGAAAAGAAGCTCCGATTCAGCTACGCATGTGTCAAAGTCAGTCTTATTGTCACGGGACCTTATTCAAGTCAAACAGTTCTCTCAAAGTATGTGTGAAAACCCTCAAACGAGAAAAAACAGGGGGATGTACAAGTGGACCTGCAGATAAGAGAGATGCCTCCAAACTTGTCAGGTCCTTGACCTAGGCTACATCCCGAGTCTTACCAAACGAGGGAAAAAATATGGAATATACCATACTCCAGAAATAGCAGACTAAGCCAAGACTTTGTATCATCTCCAAAAACATGAACTATTAATATTTAATGTTGTTCTAAATACATTGGTGAACATTAGTCTCTTTAATACAACTTTTCCAATTGTCAGATGTTTTCATTCTTACATAAGACACACATTTATACTTAATGAGCATTTAAAAAAAAAAAAAAAACCTGAACCTTCTGAACTAGATCATCTTTTCAGGAGAGGCTCAGCCCATAGTCTAATTTGAAATGCCAATCCCATCTGCAAACCTCAGCAAGAGCTGCAGTTAATATTAAATTAAGAGCAGAAACAGGTTTGTTCCTGAACATCTTTACTCTCAAGTCCAGGATACTTCCAAAGGGAAACTTTCCAATTTCCCTATGCTTGAGATAGTAGAGCCAGCACAAACCTTAAAACAGGATTCTCACACCTTTCAGAGGGAGGCTTTAGTCACTGATCTGATCACTCAACAAATGAAGGTACCGCTAAATATAAACGGGGGAGTGGGGTTTGTTTTGGGCCACACCATGCAGCATGAGGGATTTTCATCTCCGACCAGGGACTGAACCTGCATCCCCTGCAGTGGAAGTGGGAGCATGGAGTTTCAATCACTGAACTGCCAGGAAAGTCCCAAGGTTTGGGGATAGTGGTTTTTGGTATTTATTTTCTTTACTTATTTGGCTGTTCCGGGTCTTCATTGAGGCTTTTTAGTTGAGGCAGGTGGGATTTTTTCTTTTTTTTTAGTTTCAGCATTCGGACTCTTGTGGCTCACACCATCAAGAATCTGCTCACAAAGCAGGAGACTCGGGTTCAATCCTGGGTCAGGAAGATGCCCTGGAGAAGGGAATGGCAATCCTCTTCAGTATTTTTGCCTAGAGAATTCCATGGACAGAAGAGCCTGGTGGGCAATAACCCATGGGGTCACAAAGAGTCGGACACAACTGAGTTACTAACTCATTCATGCTCTAATTCCCTAATCAAGGATCAAACCCAGGCCCTCTGCGATGGGATCACAGTCTTAGTGTAACCACAGGCCTTCTCCTTTATCCTCTGCTTTAGCTCCTCTCAGAAGTACCTTGATAATAGTATTTGATGCAAATTCCCTGAGTTGCTTTGCAGATGTGAAACCCCCCTCCACCAAATGGAAGAACTACTTGTTGACCAAGAGCACATAGCCTCAGGCCTCCTGGAGCCTAAGGACAAATAAGGTTAACCCCTGTGACACCACTCTCCTGCCTCGAATTGTGCTCTGGCTGATCCTGTACCCTGAGACACTCACCTGCCCTTAAAAAATGCTTTGCAAAAACCATTTAGGAAGCCCCAGGATTCTCAGGGCATAAGCCACCTCCTAGCATGGACTTGCCAATAAACCTTTCTTCGCCCCAAACTCTTGATGTTTCAGTTTGGCCTCACTGCACAATCTGGCACATGAACTTGCTTTAACATTAGCCACTGGAGTACCAGGAAAGTCCCAAATTTTAATGGAACCCGACTGAGTGCCAGCTGTTGTGTGTCTGTGTGTGCATGCACACGCACACACATACACGTTCATGCATATGTATGGAAACACACATACAAAAGCTAATATTGTTTATGACAGTGTCCCAGCTTCTGGCAACTTAAGAGAACTCTCCCATCTATTTACTCATTCAGTGTGCTAAAAAAAAAAAAAGTAAGCCAAAAATTTGGGGGTGGGTCTTCAGATAAGGTATTTGATAAGTCTCAGCCTGCAGAGCTTCAGGCAGACCAGGCAGAGCCAATGGGTGACAGACATCACAAGGCTGAGATCCATAGTAAACACAAACTTTTATCACAAATCAGAGCTAATTAAGCAGAATGGACTTAACCACTAAAGGCTGTTTGACTCTTCTGGGAAAGATGTAGATAGAATTTATGACCGTGTCTTCATCAGACTTGTTGAACTCCTTTTATTCATTAGGCAATTTGTCAGATCCGTCCTTTAAGTCTCTCAGTGGCAACTGGAATATGGTGAAGGTAGAAAAAAAACATTGCTATAGCCCCCAGCACCTAGAACACTGACATATAGCAGGTATTCAGTAAGTATCTCCTGGATAAATCAAAATACATTTGCTGCTCTGCATCAGAAGTGTATGTGACAGCAGCAATAGAATCCACAAGCTATGTGCAGAGGAAAGAGATGAATTTTGCCAGGGCAGGTGAGGGAAAATTGCCCAAATGCAATTTTGGGCAATGCCCAGTTGAGTAGCCAGTCCTTTCCTGGAAGAGCAGCTTTTCACCAGGCAGTAGCTGCAGGAAAACCATGTGGACAGGAGTATGTCCCAATCCTGCAGGCTGCAGCACATGGCCTGAGCTACTTTCCAATTCAAATTCCTACCAAGGTTTTACTTCCTGGGATTTTGCTGTGCTTCAGCTTCTCCTTCAAACCTTCAACGATAAAGGGGTACCTACAGAACGGTCATTGTGCTTCGCTGCCAGGAAATTAGTGAAAAGCAAACAGCAAGTAACAGAAAAATAAATGCTGCGAATGTTTTCTTATTTACCAGGCAATGAGCTTTGTTAATACTCTTATATCTTCTGAGAAAAATAACCCAAGAACACCCTCCAAGTCCACTAGAAACAGGCCACTTTCAAAATAATCATTGTCCTTTATTTGTCCTCTTCTTCTTTCCCTGATAGTGCTTTTGTTTTTTGGGGTTTTTGGCCCTACATCCCTGACCAGGGATCAAACTTGCATCCCCTATACTGGGGGCACGGAATCTTAACCATTGGACCGCCAGGGAGGTCCATTCTTGATTAAGTTTTTTTAATTGATTCATGCATAAACTACTTGATTCTCAACAGAAAAAGATAATTTTAAACATTGCAGAGTCACTTTTTACTCCAGGGAGAAACACTGGCAGGGAAATGAAGCCATTTGAAAGAGAACGTAGACTAAAATTCTGAACAAAGGAAAGTTAAAATGAACAAAATAAGGGAAAACAGCAAGTGGAAAAGTTTTCAAACCCCCTAAAAAAGTGCAGAAACGAGCGACTTCCCATCACATTCTCTTCAAAAAAGGAAAGAGTGGGCTTCCCCAGTGGCTCAGTGGTGGAGAATTCTCCTGCCAGTGCAGGAGACATGGGTTCAATCCCTGAGCCAGGAGAATTCTAAAAGGCAAGGAGCAACTAAACCCATATACCACAACTATTGAGCCAGTGCTCTAGAGCCAGGGAATGGCAACTACCTGAAGCCCAGGTGCCCTAGAGCCAGTGCTCTGCAACTTGAGAAGCCACCCGGATGAGAAGGCTGAGTGCCGCAACTAGGAAGTAGCCCCCACTCCCTGCAACTAGAGAAAACCCCAAGCAGCAAGAAAGACCCAGCACAGCCAAAAAAATAAATAAGTAAATCATCTTTTTTAAAAGGAAAGAGGCACTAACCCAGTCCCAGGATGGATGGTGCAAAGCCGTCATGCCAGAAGGAGGCAAGTTACAGAGAAGGCAGAAAAATGGGCTCAATCCCACCCAGCAGTTTCCTCACCTCACTACACCCACTGAGAAGCCCCACCTGACCACAAAACCCACCTGGCCACAAAAACCTTGCCTTGAGCCAGCCTACCCTCTCACAGTTCTCCCCCCACCCAAACTGCATTCCAAACAGGGAAGGAGTAAAATGCATTTGAATGTGGTATTAAAATTAAAATAGACCCAGTGGTGGTAACAATACCTGCAAGAGAAAATTCCAGGTGCAATTGGGTATACAGGATGCAGTCTTCTGAATGTTGAAGGGTGGGGAACAGGATTATTGAAAATCAAAATAAAAGTTTGCTCTAAAAACCTGCTTTAAGAAATAAGGAGTAAAACTCTGCCTTTGAGATACTTCTTAATTCCCCGCCGCTTTAAGGCTTTCCGTTTTCCAAGCACCGTCCTCCACCCACCTCTATCAAACTAATCTGTGCTTCTGTAATGAAGATACCGTAATAGGCTACAACCACCTAGGACCAGATGAGAACAGAAGACAGAGTGAAGCACCCCGTTTGCAATAACAAGTTTTCATAAATGAGTTGCTAATTGTGAGCATCTGCATCCCAGAAGAGCCAACTACCTCGCAGCAGCAGCACAACTACCTACCTCTCGCCTTTTAACGCCAATTCATTATGAACTCGTGTGAACGCGGGGTGGGAGGAGAGGGGAGAAGGGCCGCACTGACAGGCTAAGGAGAGCAGGCGACCTGTAGCCCCAAATTCACCACGCCAGCCAAGGGAGGCATTCTCAAGAAGCCATTTCCAGGGAGGCTGGATTCAAACTGTAATTTGTCAGATCGAGTCTCCTAGTCTCCTAATGGTCAGGCCCCGGCTTGAGGAGGAGGGGGAGTTAGTAGTGAGAGTTTACCTTAGAAGGCGGCAGGGAACAGACAGGCCTTTCAAAGTCACCCAGGGCTCTGCCCAGAGACCCCAGGAGGCGTGGAGGGGCTGGAGCCGCTCGCGGCTACGAGCCCCGCGGCGCCACAGGTTCCCCAGCGCGCGGCCGAGCCCGACTCCCACAGGTGGGCGGCGCTCGGCCCGGGGGGCTCGGGCGAGAGGAAGGGATGCTACGGTCACCAGGGACGCGGTGAACCGGGTGGGAGACGGCTAAGCGGTGGGATGGCTTGGCCTTAAGGAAGCCGGGCGAGAGGGAAAGCTCGGGGTTTTCAGCTGCCGCGATCCGCTCGGTGATGACCTGCTTTTCTCCAAGGCAAGAGCAGCCCGTGGGGGCGGGGGTGGGAGGGTCGCGCCCCTCCCACCCTCCGCCCAGCTAGCCTCTGCCTCCTCCCCGGCGCGGTTAAGCCGCACGGCCGCGGGCCACCAGCTGCATGCGCCCCGGCACGTAGGAGCCTGCACGACCACACGCGGGCGGGGGAAGGGCGCCCGGGGACCGAAGAGACTCAGCCCCTGGCTGGCCCTTCGCCTCCCAGCCTCACCCGATCCCGCGTCCGCTCACTCGCCCCCACTCCCTCTCACCCGTGTTGGCCTTGATGTTCTCCCGCAAGAAGTGGCCGCTGGAGAGATGCTGGAAGCCAAAGTTCTGGGCTATCCTCTGGCACACGGTGCCCTTGCCCGAGCCCGGCGGCCCAAGGATGACCGCACGCAGGAGTTTGGAAGCCATTGCCTCGGCGAGGAGGAGGAGGCCGAACTGACAACCGGGACAGAGGCCTTGGAGAAGCCCCGGGAACTTTGTTTCTTCTGCCCTTGCCTTTGACACCCTGGGCTCGCGCGGGGATTCGCCGCCGCCCCTGCAGGGGAAGGAGAGACTTTTTGAGACAACCCCTCCCCTCCGCCCCGCGCCTGGGCGGCTCGAGGGCGGAGTAAGCGCCACGCTACACCTCCCCGCCCTCAACGCCCCCACTCTGCCATCCCGGAGAACTCCCGAGCGCCCGCCGCTGGCGGGGGTAGCCCTCGGGAGCTCGGAGCGGGGTCAGCCCGGCCAGGCCCACCTCGATCCTTTCCTAGATCTCGCGCCCCACGCCCAGTCCTAAGAAGGGGTCGGGCATCCCCACGCCAATCTCCACCGAGTGAGACAGCCGGAACAGGCGGTGACTCCAAGCGCGCCTCCAGTAGCCCCACGCCGCGGCGGCTGAGTCCCAACCCGAGTCCCCGCACGTGGGCTGCGTTTGGTCCGCGCCTCCGCCTCTCCCCAGCGGCTGTCACATCCCCGGGAGTGGCAGCGGCCGCCTCCTCAGAGGTCTGAGGGATGCTCTCCTCACCGTGAGGAGCCCGAGTCCGGTGCCTCTCCACCCCGAGGAGTCAAATAAACACACACCTTGGCCGGGACGCGGCCCTCTGCGAGGCTTCTAGCCCGGATCCCGCTGGGCGGCGCCGCCTCCGCCCGCCCCCACTCGGAGCCCGGGCCGGCCGCGCGGGGCTCGCGCCTTACGTAAGCCGGGAGACCGGCTCCGCGCTAGCCGCCCGCCTGCGCTCCCCACCCCGCCCCAGCCCTGCGGCTCGGCTCCCACCCGTCTCCTCCGCGCTCTTGCTCCCCGAGACCCCGTGGGGCCCGCGGGACAGAAGGAACGTGGAGAAGACGCACGCGCCAGAAACCCCTCTTTTGCAGTAGGTTAGGGAGCCTGTCTCCTGTGGAAAGGAAGGAAAAATACAACTTGTTGAGTGCCTACTGTGCGTCAGTTTCGGAGCTAGGCGATTTCCTTGAAGCAGCAACCGTTCCAGGTAGGGCGTGCACAACGGAGGAAAAACGAGGCTTGGAGTACGGCCCTTCCTTCACTGAGTCATTCATTCAACAAAGGTTTATTGAGCGCCTACTATGTGCCAGACGCTCTTAGTTCCTCAGCATGTAGCTGCGAACTAGAGATGGACTCCTTCCTACCCTGTGGAAGTTACATTTCAGCGGGCCTTTTGAACTCTCATTTGCACGACTCCAAAGCGCAGGCTTCTAGAGTTAGAAGGAAAAGGGCGGGGGGAGAGGGGAGGGGTTAGGAATGATCCTGCGCTCAGGATCTCGTAGACTGGTTCCAGAACTTGAGAAGCCAGGACGTTGGCACTAAATTAACAACTGAATCCCGATGGATGCTATCTTCTCCCTCGCCTCCCCAGCGCATCCCAATATCCCAAGCCATATTCTCTTTAAATCTGTTCCAGCCCCACACACAGCCTTCATATCCCACTCCGACTTAATGTGATAACCGCCTGCCCACAAGTCTCCAGCTTCCGGCCGTCCATATGTGATGAAGCTGCGAGAGATACTGCTTAAGTGAGAATCAATTTCCATTATTTCCTCACCTCAGATATTATCGACTCTTCAGCATAAAGGAAAAAAAAATCGTCAGCAGGGGCACACAGGTGCCTTCCGTACACCTCTGCCATCCTTCCACAGGCCTCCTGTCTCCTGCCATTGCGGAAATCCCCTGCAGGATTCTGGCTCACCAGTTCCAGAGGGACAGTGTGGAGAAGAGCCTTCTCTAGCTTCCTGGCTGCTCTGTCTGTGCTGGGGGGCTGGGGAGGGGGTGAGAGAGACTGGCGTGGGATCCCAGGTCCCAGCCCTTCTCCTCCACACACTGATAGCCAGACAGAGCCTAGTCTCTCACTACCCAGGAGCACCCCAATGCTGCCAACCCCCCGCCGCCAACCCCAGGCCAGTATTTGTTCCAAAGTCCCCTTCCACTGGCAAAACTATCTCAGTAATTTCCCTGGTGGTCCAGTGTTTAAGAATCCGCCTAATGCAGGGAGTCACAGGTTTGATCCGGGATGGAGGAAGATGCCACATGCCCTGGAGAAACTAAGCCCGTGTACCACAACTACTGAGCCCAGCACTGCAACTAAGAGTAACTCCTGCTCCCCACAACTAAAGAAAGCCCCATCAACCAATAGAGACCCAGTGCAGCCAAAAATAAATTAAAAATTAAAAACTATCTCAGTGTTCTGTGGACCTCAGAGAGTTGTTATATAGAGCCCTTTTAGCCCTTCTCCTGGAAGCAAAGAGGGGAAAGAGCCTCTGGGGCTTTGGAGGGGATGACAAATCCCCCCTCTTCTTCCTGCCATGTGCCCTATAATATATAGCAGACCCTCTGCAGTCCTTCTCCAACCTGAGCATGTATCAGAAGGATGTGGAAGGCTTGTCAAAATCGACTGCTGATCCCTACCCCCAAAGTCTCTGATTCTGTGGGTATGAGGTGGACATTTCTAACAAGTTCCCAAGTAGAGCTGGAGCTGCCTATCTGGAGAGCTCACTTTGAAAACCACCGCTCTTGGGAAATCGGTATTCAGACACATGTGGTCTGGATTCCTCCACCTGCTGTGGGATCTTTGGCCCTTAACCTCTTTCTAAAACGAGATTGGCTTTAGCTGGAGCCAGAGGTCCCTTTGTATTTACCAAGAACTGATTCTATAAGTTGCCGCAGGAAAGATAGCTTCTAGCCCCCACAAGGAGAAGGCAATGGCACCCCACTCCAGTACTCTTGCCTGGTAAATCCCTTGGATGGAGGAGCCTGGTAGGCTGCAGTCCATGGAGTCTCTAAGAGTCGGACACAACCGAGCGACTTCACTTTCACTTTTCCCTTTCATGCACTGGAGAAGGAGATGGCAACCCACTCCAGTATTCTTGCCTGGAGAATCCCAGGGACGGGGGAGCCTGGTGGGCTGCCGTCTATGGGGTCGCACAGAGTCAGACACGACTGAAGCGACTTAGCAGCAGCAGCAGCCCCCACAAACTAGATGTAGATAGCTTACCTTGCTATCTCACCCAGTTGTTTTGCCTAGTTTTGAAATGTCTTCACCAATATCACCTTATGGTGTCAGGCAGCTCTGTTAGCCACCCACATTGTCCTACGACTTGATGTTTTAAGAGTTTAGGAACATATATTATGAAACAAAAAAGGAGTTGTGACATAGGTAAACATAAGAGAAACCTGGCTGAGATTAGAACTTAACATTTCACAAGAGCCTTAATGGACCTTACGTGTATACAGCCATCCTCAGGGTCCCACAACTCAGCTGCTGATTGGAAGCAGTAGAACTGGAAGAAATGGGCTTGGGAGTCAAATACCCTAGGATTCAATTGCAGCAGCATCATTCAACAACTCTTCAAGCTCTTAATGTCTGTGAGCCTTAGTTTGCTTATCTGTAAAAGGGAAATAGTACTCTCACAGGTGGTGATAAGGCTTAAATGAGATAATGTATGTGAGAATTTAGCACAGGACTGGGCATATAATTAGTATTTATTCATAAACATCATCATGATTAACCATGGAAGAATTGTATAGCCTCTTTGATCTCAGTTCCCAGATTATAAGCTAGTATAAAAGCTGGCTTAACCACTTGTAAAAGAATGAAACTAGAACACTTCCTAACACCGTACACAAAAATAAACTCAAAATGGATTAAAGATCTAAACGTAAGACCAGAAACTATAAAACTCCTAGAGGAAAACATAGGCAAAACACTCTCCGACATAAATCACAGCAGGATCCTCCATGACCCACCTCCCAGAATATTGGAAATAAAAGCAAAAATAAACAAATGGGACCTAATTAAAATTAAAAGCTTTTGCACAACAAAGGAAACTATAAGCAAGGTGAAAAGACAGCCTTCAGAATGGGAGAAAATAATAGCAAATGAAGCAACAGACAAACAATTAATCTCAAAAATATACAAGCAACTTCTGCAGCTGAATTCCAGAAAAATAAACGACCCAATCAAAAAATGGGCCAAAGAACTAAACAGACATTTCTCCAAAGAAGACATACAGATGGCTAACAAACACATGAAAAGATGCTCAACATCACTCATTATTAGAGAAATGCAAATCAAAACCACAATGAGGTACCATTTCACACCAGTCAGAATGGCTGCTATCCAAAAGTCTACAAGCAATAAATGCTGGAGAGGGTGTGGAGAAAAGGGAACCCTCTTACACTGTTGGTGGGAATGCAAACTAGTACAGCCACTATGGAGAACAGTGTGGAGATTCCTTAAAAAACTGGGAATAGAACTGCCATATGACCCAGCAATCCCACTGCTGGGCATATACACCGAGGAAACCAGAATTGAAAGAGACACGTGTACCCCAATGTTCATCGCAGCACTGTTTACAATAGCCAGGACATGGAAGCAACCTAGATGTCCATCAGCAGACGAATGGATAAGGAAGCTGTGGTACATATACACAATGGAATATTACTCAGCCATTAAAAAAAATACATTTGAATCGGTTCTACTGAGATGGATGAAACTGGAGCCCATTATACAGAGTGAAGTAAGCCAGAAAGAAAAACAACAATACAGTATACTAATGCATATATATGGAATTTGAAAGATGGTAACGATAACCCTATATGTGAGACAGAATAAGAGACACAGATGCACGGAACAATTTTATGGACTCTGAGGGAGAAGGTGAGGGTGGGACGTTCTGGGAGAATGGCATTGAAACATGTATATTATCGTATGTGAAACAGAACACCGTTCCATGTTCGATGCATGAGACAAGGGCTCAGGGCCGGGGCAATGGGATGACCCAGAGGGATGGGATGGGGAGGGAGGTGGGTGGGGGGTCCAGGAAGGGGAACACATGTAAACCCATGGCTGATTCATGTCAATGTATGGCAAAAACTATTACAATATTGTAAAGTAATTAGCCCCCAACTAAAATAAATAAATTTATAAAAAAAAAAAAAAAAGCTGGCTTAAAATTCAACATTCAAAAAAACGAAGATCACGGCACCCAGTCCCATCACTTCATAGCAAATAGATGGGAAAACAATGGAAACAGTGACAGATTTTATTTCTTGGGCTCCAAAATCACTGCAGTTGATGACTGCACCCATAAAATTAAAAGACACTTTCTCCTTGGAAGAAAAGCTATGACCAACCTAGACAGCATATTAAAAAGCAGAGACATTATGTTGCCAACAAAAGTCCATATAGTCAAAGCTATGGTTTTTCCCATAGTCATGTATGGATGTGAAAGTTGGACCATAAAGAAAGCTGAGCACTGAAGAATTGATGCTTTTGAACTGTGGTGTTGGAGAAGACTCTTGAGAGTCCCTTGGGCAGCAAAGAGATCAAACCAGTCAATCTTAAAGGAAATCAGTCTGAATATTCATTGGAAGGACTGATGCTGAAGCTGAAGCTACAATATGTTGGCTACCTGATGGAAAGAACTGACTCATTGGAAAATTGGAGAAGGCAATGGCAACCCACTCCAGTATTCTTGCCTGGAAAATCCCATGGACGGAGGAGCCTGGTAGGCTGCAGTCCATGGGGTCGGGAAGAGTCGGACACGACTGAGCGACTTCACTTTCATGCCTTAGAGAAGGAAATGGCAATCCACTCCAGTGTTCTTGCCTGAGAATCCCAGGGACAGGGGAGCCTGGTGGGCTGCCATCTATGGGGTCACACAGAGTCGGACACGACTGAAGTGACTTAGCAGCAGCAGCAGCAGCATTGGAAAATATCCTGATGCTGGGAAAGATTGAATACAGAAGAAGGGGACGACAGAGGATGAGATGGTTGGATGGCATCACTGACTCTATATATATGAGTTTGAGCAAGCTCTGGGACTTGGTGATGGCCAGGGAAGCCTGGCGTGCAGCAGTCCATGGGGTCACAAAGAGTTGGACACAACTGATCGACTGAACTGAACTGGACTGATGACAAAGTACCTAGCAGGCTTCCTGGCCCTTGTAAGATATCCCATAATGGTAGTTGTTCTTAACACAAACACTCATGTAATTGGCTTCTTCTATTTCCTTTGCTTAGGGTTTTAAGTCCATTTATAATATGTATGACAGTCTACAAAATAATTCACATCTATGTGTTAGTCTATAGACAAACTGTAAATTCTGAGGGCTGAAGCCAAATTGAATTCATTTTTCTACTTTCAAAAATATACAGCACTGGACTTCCCTGGTCATCCAGTGGTTAAAACTCCATGCTTCCACTGCAGGAGGCACAAGTTCAATCCCTCGTCGGGGAGGATCCTGCATGCCACATGGTGTGGCCAAAAAAAAAAAAAAAATGATATAGATAGATAGCCCTTTGCCCATAGTAAGTAATCTGTAAAAACTGGCAAATCTCACCGCCTCCATCCTAACACACTCACCATCAAGCTGCATGGCCTCTCTGCAACTTTCCATAATATAAAGACTATGTTTGTTCATACTTTACACTTCCTTCATTAGATTCTTACAAGCTTGCAAAGAAGATTGAGCAGAGATTCTCACTCCTATTTTACAAATGAGAAAACCAAGGTTCTGAGAGGTAAGGTGAACTGCCCAAGATCACAGAACTAGCTGGTGATATGGTGGGGTCCAAACCCAGATTTTCTTATTCCAGGCACAGTGCTCTTATTTACTAAACTTCAGTCACTTCCACACTACTTTCACAATTTTGCCATAATCTTCTAACATCTTGGCTCTAATCTGCTTATCATGTTTTTTTATATCGACTCAATTTGTTTAAATAACTTATTTGAAAAAGAAACTATATATAACTCACTAACCATAAATACAAAGGATACACTAAAATAAATGCAAGAAAAATAGAAGTAAGCTACCAAATTCCTCAAATCTACTTGTTGAGTTTCTGAGCTTAATCTTTGTTTAAAAAAAAAAAAATATTTGTTTAAAAAAAAAAAAAGATGTTGTTTACCAAGTGTTGGCCAAAAGATAAAAAGACATGGAGCATCTAAATGAGACTGTTTGTCTACAAACATACAGCTCAAAATAGAATTAGAAAGGGAACACTTTCTTAACTTTTAGTTTATTATTATCCAAAGCCAGGTCCATGTACCACCTAGAATCAGCTCCATCTCCACATCCAATTATCTTTAGCTTCATCAGGAATGCTTTCACATACTTCAAAGTGTACCCTTGAAATGTAATTTAGTATAACTCACCAGGATTTTTTTTAATGATGTGACCTCAACCATAGTTCACAGATATGATGCCAATCCCACTTCAAACATTAACCCCTATGTCCCCACCCCATCCCCTGCTCTTCACACTATCACTCTCCTTCACTGTCTTTCTATCATCATCCAGGCTTCCTTCTGTTGTATTTCATGAAGACTGTAGCCTCCTTGAACATAGTTGTTACCTGAAAACTGAGTTTGCCTCATCGTGGGTGTCAAACCAATAGGTATAACCGAGTCAGAGATCAGGAAAAGGAAGAATTTATAGCTTGCAGCAAGTAAGGAGAACACTAGGGATCTTCCCCAAAGGAGTGTCTCTCCACACAACAAAATGGAGAAGTTTTAAGCTAAGGTTACATGCATATTCAAGAAGAGGCTTGAGTAGAGGTGAAATGGAGCAAAGATCAATGGAGTTCAAGTCTTAGTTGATTGAAGTCAGGAGGGTCAGCATCATTCTGTGCTGAACCTGGCTGGGGGGCCTCAGTTCCTCCAGAATTCAGACATTATTACATATAGCCCTTAAGAAGGAACTAGGACTCTGCTTTATCCCTGCACTATTGTTTGACTGCTTTTTCTCTGTTCCTACATTCCCTTGTCTCCTTAAGATTATCAATTTTACCATGACTTGTTCAGGGATGAGCTTTGTGTCTAGGCTTAGATCAAAAAAATGGCTCAGGCCAAAATGGCTTCTCTTGTGTCAAGAGAAGTTCTGTTTCTCCAGGGCCCCCCAGTATATCTGTGGACATAGTGACTTCATCTTGTATGTCAGGGCCTCCACACAGCTAGGTATAGAGTCCAGACTTGGAGGGCAAATATTATCAAATGACTGACTCATGGCTGAATGCAGAGTGGGTAGAGTCCAGAGGGACAGAAAGAAGGGATGCTAGCAACTTGGATACAGCAAGTTTCAGAAAAGAAAGATGTAAAATAATGGAAGAAGGAACAAGATATTAGCCCCAGATTGCCTGGCTCCTTTCTCCCTGCCAGCACTCATGAAAAACTTAGGACACCAAAAGGTTGTATTGAGAGAAGAATAAATAGGGAGGACTAACATGGCATTATGTGTAACAGCAGCACTTTGTTACAAGTGAGTCATTTCCAAATTTTACTAGTTCACATGGTTATTAGACTATAACCTCTTAACAGTTATTGAAAAGAGGCAGCATTATCTGTTTTACAAGCTTGCTCTCAGATCAAAAAAAAAAAGTGTTCCCAAACTGGCCTGGGATGATCCCACATGCCTCAGAGCAACTAAGCCTATGTGCCACAACTACTGAGCCTGGGCTCTAGAGCCTGGGAGCTGCAACAAGTGAAGCCACCACAATGAGAAGCCCAAGCAGCACAATGAGGAGTAGCCCCTGCTCGCCACAACCAGAGAAAAGCCGGTACACCCAAGTTAATTAATGAAAAAAAAATAACTGGAAGGAAATAAATCAACATTCTTCATATTTACCTGGTATAAGCCATCATTCTCTACCAACATGAAACCACTTACAAATTGATCCTGGGGTAAGAGTCTGTGATAGAGGTGCTTCCTCAGGAGATGAAGGTGTTGAACTCCCACCCTTGGTCTTTTCACTGTGAAACACTAAAAAGCAAAGTAATAATCTGTTAAGCTCTACCCTCCAAATATAATGATCTAATGATGATGTCTTGCTCAGAACTTTGCTCTGATTTGCACATGTAGTAGTGGAGATGAACGAGACTGTGTCATTCCCACTCTCCACACCACTTTTCCAACCACAATGAAAAGCAAAACTCTGTCTCTGAGTTGCCTCTGAGTTGTCTCTGAGTAGGCAAGTCTCTACAGTCCATATGCCTTTGACTCTGTCTTTTCTCTGTGCAAAGTTAACTGCCAGGAGAAGTACAACTTTTTTCCTGCTCTAGCTGGATGAAGGTACTAGAACTGAACACTGAGTTTATTCTGCCCAAGTCTTGCTCATCAAGGCTGGATAGGTAAAGGGGATCCTGCTTGTGGGAGCCTTCTAAGTTTGGTCTTCTGATATGGGCAATATAGGCTAAAATAAACATTTATTGAGTATTTGCTAGGTACCATTGTTTCTCTCTCTCTCTTCATGTGTGTGTATATAAATATATTTTGTTGTTGTTCAGTTGCTAAGTCATGTCCACCTCTTTGCGACCTCATAGACTGCAGCATGCCAGGTTCTTCTGTCCTCCACTGTCTCCCAGAGTTTGCTCAAATTCATGTCCATTGAGTCAGTGATGCTATTTAACCACTTCATCCTCCGCCTCCCCCTTCTCCTTTTGCCTTCAATCTTATATATATATATATATATACACACACACACATATATATACATATATATAACATATATAAAATTGTTAATATATTATTATGTTATATACAATATTAATTCTTGTCACAGCCCTATGCCATAGGTAGTCTATTATTTTGCATCCACTTTATAGATCTTAAACCTGAAGCAAGACATCTGGCAAGTTGCCTGACATCCTATAGACATAAATAGAAGATTTAAGGACATAAATCAAGCATCCTGACTCTAGAACCAGTGTTCTTTAATCATTGTGCTATGCGGATTCAAAGATGTCTGGATTAATAGTGTTATCTTTTTATTTTATAGATGAAGAAACTGAGACACTAAGAGGTTAGGTAGTTTATCCCCCAGTGTCATTGAGCCAGAGCCGGCATTTGAACCCAGGTATCATGAGTCAAAGCATATAACCACTACACCCTACCCAGTCTCCCTAGTACTTGAGTGAAAAGGGTCCTATGACTCTGTCAGGAGCAATCTTCACCAGATTGCTGCTCTGGATGCTAGAGTGGAGAGATGCTAACAGCAAGGAGAAAGTCACTTATGTTCAACCTGGCTTCACTCCCTCAACAGCCAGGTAAGATCAACAGGGTCCTATGAAAGGTTCTTCCCACTAGGCCCTCTGTCTCAGGAATTGCTGCAGGTTTGAATTTACATCTTCCCTCCTGAACCTGCCAGTTGATTTGTCAGCCTCCCACTGCCAACCTGTTGCCAGATCATTGCTGTGTCTCACATCTTGTTGCCAGATCCCTTTGACGGGAGCTTGACTCACTGTGGATCTGGCTCTCAGGTGTCAATTCCACTTTGTTCTCCATCTCATAACCACAAGCCTGCCTACCAGCTTGGGAATCAAGTTCAAGCTGCCCTCCCCCACCACCACCACAGCCCCTTCACCACACCAGTCCCCAACTTGGCTTCCAGATCTCCAGCCAGGGCCATAGGCCCCCATCTATTTGACAGGTCACTATAGAATCCCAGGGACAGCGGAGCCTGGTGGGCTTCCATCTATGGGGTCGCACAGAGTCGGACACGACTGAAGCGACGCAGCAGCAGCAGCAGCAGCAGCATGGACACAACTGAGAGACAAACCAAAAGGGTAGGAAAAGGGTATAATTTAAAAGGGGTGTCTTACCTACAGACTGGGAGAAAATAGTTGCAAATGATGCTACTGACAAGGGACTAATCTCCAAAATATACAAATAGCTCATATAACTCAATATTAAAAGAAACAATCATACCAACCAAAAAACGGTCAGCAGACTTAAATAGACATTTCTCCAAAGACATACAAATGGCCAACAGGTCCATGTAAAGATGCTCAGCATCGCTAATTATTAGAGAAATGCAAATCAAAGCTACAATGAGGTATCACCTCACAATGGTCCGAGTGGCTATCATCAAAAAGTCTACAAATAATAAAAACTGGAGAAAGTGTGGAGAAAAGGAAACCCTCCTACACTGTTGGTGAAATGTAAATTGGTGCAGTAACTATGAAAAACAGTATGGACTTACCTTTAAAACCTAAAAAATAGGACTTCTCTGGTGTTCCTGTAGTTAAGAATCCTCCTGCCAGATGGGAGGGAGGTACAAGAGGGAGGGGATGTATGTATACCTATGGTTGATTCATGTTGAGGTTTGACAGAACAACAAAATTCTGTAAAGCAATTATCCTTCAATTAAAAAATTAATTAATTAAAAAAAAAAAGAATCCCTCTGCCAATGCAGGGGACATGGATTAGACCCCTGGTCCAGGGAGATTCCACATGCCTCGAAGCAACTAAGCCCAGGAGCCACAACTATCGAAGACCATGTGCTCTAGAGCCCAAGCTCTGCAACAAGAGAAGCTACCATAATGAGCACATACGTGCACATACACAAGCCAATCTATCTTGACTGCTACACCCTCAACCTTGGATGCTGAATGCTGTATAGAAAGTGTTATTGATTATACTTACATAATGTGATTCAGAATCCCTGCACCCCCGGCATCTTCTGTGGATGGATATATTCTAAGATGAGATACACAGCAACATATAAGACATTCTGCAGGTAGTCTGATGAACACTTTCTTGTTCTGTACACTGTATTTCTTCCATAGCAGGATAACATTTTACCATGATCCCTTTCCTTCTTCATGCAACAGGTGAGAAATGTTATGCCCATCACTTTAAGAAATGTAATGCAGGATTTCCACGGTTGCCCAGTGGTTAAGAATCCACCTGCCAACACAGGGGACATGGGTTCGATCTCTGGTATGGGAAGATCCCACATGCAGCGGGGCAATTATGCCTGTGCGCCACAACTACTGAGTCCACGCTCTAGAGCCTGTGCTTCACAACTACTGGGCCTGCCTGCCCTAGAGCCTGTGCTCTGCCACAAGAGAAGCCACTGCAATGAGAAGCCCTAACACTGCAGCAAGAGAGTAGCCCCTGCCCACCGCAACTAGAGAAAGCCTGTGCACAGCAATGAAGACCCAGTGCAGCCAAAAATGAATAAAATTCAGGACAAAAAACAAAGAAAGGTGATGTAGCAGAAAGAGAGAAACCAAGAGTCTTTTCTTGGCTCTGAGTTTGGGGCTGGGATCTCAGAAGAAGTGGAAAAAAATGCAGTTGATTTGGGAGTCTGCAAATGGTTGAAAGCTTTATACTATATTCTATGTTACTAAACTAGGAAAAATCCCCTGGGTTAGGAAGATGAGAGTCAGAGGAGAATTTAAGTGAAAATGATTTCCTGGAAAGAAAGGAAACTGCCTATCTGTTTAAGTCCCAGGACTGAGCCCAGCAGGAAGGATGTAAGAAAAAACAGAGAATTGGAGAAGATCCAAATGCAGGGAAGTGTGTAGCCCCTTCCCCAGGTAGGACCTGCATTCACACATGCATGGTCAGTCGCTCAGTTGTGTCCAACCCTTGAGACCCCATATGGACTATAGCCCGCCAGGCTCCTCTCTGTCCATGGGATTCTCCAGGCAAGAATACTGGAGTGGGTTGCCATTTCCTCCTCCCGGGGATCTTCCCGACCCAGGGATCGAAACTGCATGTCCTGAATTGGCAGGAAGATTCTTTGCAACTGAGCCACCTGAGAAGCCCCAGGTAGGACCTAGAGAAGTGACAAAACTTCACAGTGAAGTGCATCACAGAGTGAATCTGGCCCACAAGCATGTTCTGTTTGGTTAGTGCCAGGTTTGTATTTTATTATTTTAGATTATTTATTTATTTATTTGGCAGCGCTGGGTCTTAATGGTGGCATACCCGGTATCTTTAGTTGCAGTATGTGGGATCTAGTTCCTGATCAGGGATGGGACCCAGGCCCCCCGCATTGGAAGGGTGGATTCAGCCACTGGACCATCAAGGAAGTCCCAAGGACAAGTTTTTAAACAATTTGATTCTGGATGACTTTGAGTGGAGCATGCCCTTTCCGAGTTCTCCAGTCCTTACTCTCTATGATCTTACACCTTGTCTAGTGTACTGCTGCTGCTGCTGCTGCTAAGTTGCTTCAGTCATGTCTGACTCTGTGCAACCCCACAGACGGCAACCCACCAGGCTCCGCCGTCTCTGGGATTCTCTTTCTCCTAAAGGCACTGAGTTTAAAATCCCTGACTAAACAGACAGACAAGAAAATATTAATGCGTCACACAGTTCCCAGTATGCCTCAGCAAAGTAGTTTCATTTACTCACAAGAGGGTGGTGCAAGAGGAAGAAAGAGTGGGCAGGTCAGCTGTGATTGAAAACCAGATGTAAACACCGGTGTCTCAGTGAATGCTGATGTGGAGGGGTGACAACCAGATCAGGATGTTTCCTCAAAGTCATGACACTTCCAAAGTCCCACTCTCCAAAAAAAAAAAAAAATGAAGGCAAAGCATAGCGACAGATATTTTGTGGTTGGACATTATGTTTGACTCCCTCGTAGCTATGCCCTCTCTCTTTAATTGAGGACTAGTAGTAAAGCTAGGGAAACTGACCCTGACTCAAGTGACATACCTGATTGGTCCAAGGACATTTCAGTTGCCCCCACCATTAATTAATTCAAGAATAGGGACTTCCCTGGTGATCCAGTGGTTAAGAATCTGCCTTGCAATGCAGCGGACGCAGGTTCTGTCCCTAAGATCCCACATGCCAGGGAGAGACTAAGACTTTGCACTGCAACTAGTGAGCCCATGCACATCTGGACCCCCTTCGCCACAACTAGGAAGTCGATGTGAGAACCAAAGATCCCACATGCCACAACTAAGTCCCGGTACAGACAAATAAAGAAACAGAAGAATAAGCAGCCAATTCTGAGCAACTATGAGTGAGTGTTTTATGGAAGTTTCTGGTTCAGAGTCAGCAATGGGAGCCAGTCTATCTTTCTTTAAAACAAGATTTCTTTGTAAACCAACTATTGTTGAGAGCCACCCTACAGTCATGTGGTGGACCAGCATTAGTTTGAAGCCAACAGCATGTATGGCAGAGCAGGATGGAAAGAACTTGGTCCTTGATGATATAATTCAGCCTCTAGAGCAACCTTGAATTCTTCCCTACTTTTGGATGTCCTCTTACATTAGCCAATAAATTCCTTATTGTTTAGGTCAACTTGAGTTATATTTTCTATTGTCCACAGATAAAGCATCCTGACAGACTCATAATCAATATCAATTTTAGTCATAGAAAAATTTTAGAAGTTACAATTTTCACATCATAGTCGAAGAACTATGATTCATTTTGCTAAAATGTCATGTTATCTAAAACTGAAGTTGCTTTTTTCACAAACCCAGTATTTACATAAAGCCTTGAAGATATATTTTTTTTAAGTGTTCATGGATGATTACTGGAAACAAGATGATTTCCACTCTCTACTTCTGCCTCATTCATCATGTAACAAACATTTATTGAGTGCCAACTGCATGCCAGTCATTCAATACAATGATGGTCAAAAGAGTCCCCTTTTCACTGATTACAGTTTATCAGATACGAGGAATTCAGATTCAGAAATGATTTAAATACCTCTGCCAGGAAACGTATAGATGAAAGAAAGAGATACGAGTTAAATTCTTAGATGAAGGAAAATTCACCAAGGAGGGTATCTTAAAATGCTAGCAAAATAGAGTCCAAGTGGAATTGGTGGTAGAGTCAACAATCTCAGGGCAGGACTTTCCCAGTGGCCTAATGGTTAAGACTCCTTGCTTCCACTGCAGGCGGGCAGGTTCCAACCCTGGTTGAAGAAGTTCTCCATACCATGGGGTCTGACCTCCCCTCAAAAAAAATTTCAGGGGTGTTTTAAATGGCAGCAGCCTAAAAATGCCTTGTCTTAAAATAGACCATATCTCAGGTTATACTCAAGGTTTTTCTCCAGTTGGATCCAGAAAACATCCTTTTCTTTTCTTCCTCACCATAAATATGTATAAATAAGCCACAATTCACTTTATTCATTCAACAAACATAAATGAGTTTCTACTTTATTCCATCTTCTAGGCTAGGTGATGGGGCTACAGAGTTGAATATGGTCCCTACCTTTAATACCATTTACCACTAACGAAGAAGCCAGACATATAACAGCAACAAAAACAAAATAAAACAAAGCCAAAACAAAAAATTGGAAAGAACAAAGTCCAGTATCAAAGGGACCTTAATTAGAAACCAGGATCCACAATTTACAATCTGGGTGATATGGATCCATTTGTCTCAACTTAATTCCTTTATTTTCTCTTCAAGAAAATTAGAGCTACCAAGGGAAATTCTCATGCAAAGACAGGCACAATTAAGGACAGAAATTGTATAGACCTAACAGAAGCAGAAGATATTAAGAAGAGATGGCAAGAATACACAGAAGAACTATACAAAAAAAGATCTTAATGACCCAGATAATCACTATGGTGTGATCACTCACCTAAAGCCAGACATCCTGGAGTACAAAGTCAAGTGGGCCTTAGGAAGCATCACTAGGAACAAAGCTAGTGGAGGTGATGAAATTCTACCTGAACTATTTCAAATCCTAAAAGATGATGCTGTGAAAGTGCTGCTCTCAGTATTTCAGCAAATTTGGAAAACTCAGCAGTGGCCACAGGACTGGAAAAGGTCAGTTTTCATTCCAATCCCAAAGAAAGGCAATGCCAAAGAATGCTCAAGCTACCACACAATTGCACTCATCTCACACACTAGCAAAATAATGCTCAAAATTCTACAATCTAGGCTTCAACAGTATGTGGGCTATGAATTTACAGATGTTCAAGCTGGATTTATAAAAGACAGAGGAACCAGAGATCAAATTGCCAACATCTGCTGGATCATTGAAAAAGCAAGAGAGTTCCAGAGAAACATCTACTTCTGCTACACTGACTAGGCTAAAGCCATTGACTGTGTGGATCACAACAAACTATGAAAAATTCTTAAAGATTTGGGAATACCACACCATCTTACCTGCCTCCTGAGAAATCTGTATGCAGGTCAAGAAGCAACAGCTAGAAGTGGACATAGAAAAACAGACTGGTTCCAAATTGGGAAAGGAGTACGTCAAGGCTATACATTGTCATCCTGCTTATTTAACTTATATGCAGAGTACATCATGAGAAACACTGGGCTGGATGAAGCACAAGCTGGAATCAAGATTGCCGGGAGAAATATCAATAACCTGAGATATGCAGATAACACCACCTTTATGGCAGAAAGCGAAGAGGAACTGAAGAGCCTCTTGACGAAAGTGAAAGAGGAGAGTGTTGGCTTAAAACTCAACATTCAAAAAACGAAGATCATGGCATCCGGTCCCATCACTTCATAGCAAATAGATGGGGAAACAATGGAAACAGTGACAGACTTTTGTTTCTTGGGCTTCAAAATCACTGCAGATGGTGACTGTGGCCATGAAATTAAAAGATGCTTGCTCCTTGGAAGAAAGGCTATGACCAACCTAGATAGCATATTAAGAAGCAGAGACATTACTTTGCCAACAAAGGCCTGTATAGTCAAAGCTATGGTTTTTCCAGTAGTCATGTATGGATGTGAGAGTTGGACTATAAAGAAAACTGAGTGCCAAAGAATTAATGCTTTTGAACTGTGGTGTTGGAGAAGACTCTTGAGAGTCTCTTGCAAAGAGAGCGATCCAGTCAGTCCTAAAGGAATATTCATTGGAAGGACTCATGCTGAAGCTGAAACTCCAATACTTTGGCCACCTGATGCAAAGAACTGACTCCTTGGAAAAGACCCTGATGCTGGGAAAGATTGAAGGCAGGAGGACAAGGGGACGACAGAGGATGAGATTGTTGGATGGCATCACTGACTCGATGGACATGAGTTTGAGCAAGCTCTGGGAGTTGGTGATAGCCAGGGAAGCCTGGCGTG
This sequence comes from Giraffa tippelskirchi, assembly GCF_054371585.1. NCBI lineage: Eukaryota > Metazoa > Chordata > Mammalia > Artiodactyla > Giraffidae > Giraffa > Giraffa tippelskirchi. Next base: position 155,433,893 of record NC_137279.1, read on the forward strand.
CTGCAGTCCATGGTGTCACAAAGAGTTGGATGTGACTGAGCAACTGAACTGAACTGAACTGAACTGAATTCCTTTATAATCAAAAGGGAAATAATAATAATACCTATATCATAAGATTTTTTTGATGATTAAGTGCTTTCTGAAAAAAATTATGTATCACCTTATGTACATAGTAAGCAGTCAGTAAATATTAGCTACTACTACTATTCATTAAACACTATGATTCAAGCACTGTTCTAAATGTTTGCGATACATCATTGAATAAAACTGACAAAAATCTCTGTCCTTGTATAGCTTACATTACTATTTTCATACAATTTAATACATACAATGAACTATATATAATGAAACCTCACTATTACATTCTTAGAATCTGACTTCTTAACTTGGGATTCTCCCAGATCTCCTGAATAAAGGAATTGGGTATAAGTCTTTTTTTGAAAAGCGGCCCTATAAAGCATGATGAGGGAGAGAAGTGAAAAAGGGAAAGAGAAAGAAGTCGACAGAGTATATATGAATTAGTGGGTCACCACGAGGGGCAACTGGAGCTCATTCTCGCAGGGACTTTTTGAACGACTATGTAGACACACCTCAGAATTTTTCTGGGTTATTAGTCTACCAACTTGTTTTCTTTTCTTTTTTTAAAAAATTAGTTTATTTATCTATTTTTTAACTTTACAATATTGTGTTTGTTTTGCCATACATTGACATGAATCCACCATGGGTGTACATGTTTTCCCCTTCCAGAACCCCCCTCCCACCTCCCTCCCCATCCCATCCCTCCGGGTCATCCCGGTGCACCAGCCCCGAGTGCCCTGTATCATGCATTGAACCTGGACTGGCAATTCGTTTCACATACGATAATTTACATGCTTCAATGCCATTCTCCCATGTCATCCCACCCTCACCCTCTCCCATAGAGTCCATAATACTGTTCTATTTATCTGTGTCTCTTTTGCTGTCTCGCATACAGGGTTATCTTTACCGATTAACTAAATTCCATATATATGTGTTAGTATACTGTATTGGTGTTTTTCTTTCTGGCTTACTTCACTCTGTATAATAGGCTCCAGTTTCATCCACCTCACTAGAACTGATTCGAATGTATTCTTTTTAATGGCTGAGTAATATTCCATTGTGTATATGTACCATAGCTTGCTTATCCATTCTTCTGCTGATGGGCATCTAGGCTGCTTCCATGTCCTGGCTATTATAAACAGTGCTGTGATGAACATTGGGGTACATGTGTCTCTTTCAGTTCTGGTTTCCCCAGTGTGTATGTCCAGCAGTGGGATTGCTGGGTCATATGGCAGTTCTATTTCCAGTTTTTTGAGGAATCTCCACACTATTCTCCATAGTGGCTGTACGAGTTTGCGTTCCCACCAACAGTGTAAGAGGGTTCCCTTTTCTCCACACCCTCTCCAGCATTTATTGCTTGTAGTCTTTTGGATAGCAGCCATTCTGACAAACGTGAAATGGTACCTCATACCAACTTCCTTTCATAGGTAGAAGGTCACTCCTGAGGTGTCTCTCCAGCAGAAAAACACAGCCACCTGCATGCATAGGAATTGTCTGCAGGTCATCTCATGGGAAGGTTAGGGGACTACGAGTGAGGAACAACAACTCTGCCATACTTATAAAATTAATATTTTATTATAAAAGCCTCTCTTACTAAGATAAATTATACTTTTAAAAATTAGCTCATATAAATATTATTGCTAGACTGAGATAGTGCTCAGCATTAATTCCACTCTATCTTCCATCTCATAGATATAAGCGTTAAGAAAGCTTTCCACACATATCAGTGGATGGAAATAAAACGAGTTTTGTTGCAGCAATATCATTTAATTCTTTGAACTCCTTCCAAGTTATATTTCAAAAACCACAGAATGATCTCTCAATGAAATGCATTTTTTAGTTGTCTGTTAGCTGAAACTCAATTATTCTCTCAATTCTGTTGCAAGAAAAAAATTAGAAAATACCTGACTTGCAAAAGTGTTTGCTATCCAGTTAGGTGAGCCATTCACTTTCTAGATTTCTGGGAAGTTTGTCAAAAAGGCTTTCTCAAGAATTATCAAGCAATTATTAAATCAGACCTATTACTTCCCCACCTAGAGGCATTCTGATTAGCCTGGTATGTTCAGAAAGGTTTAGAAAATGAAAGTACTATTTATTAATTTCAAAATGTCTTAGGTAATAACATTTTTGAATTTTATTAGGAATAAAATTTACAAGGAATTTTTCTCTCTTAAATAAAGTAATTGCTGTATTTTTAGCTCATTTGATTTATGGAAATATCTGCCTAACAGTTAACTGGCAAAGTCAGCCCTCACAATCAAACCAACCAGCCAAATAAGACTTTTTTTTCCAATCAGAAAAGATCTGACTACATTTTTCTATCTAAATAAACATATTGAAACACATCCTCATGACAACTATCTCTCTTCTGAACTCAAAATGAGAGAGAGGCAATCTTGCTGAGAATTTGTTCTTGAATGAAATAATCCACCCGGAGGGGTGAGATGGGGGCGTGGGAAGGAGGCTCAAGAGGGAGGGGATATATGTATACATATAGCTGATTCACATTGTTGTAACAGAAACTAACACAATATTGTAAAGCAGTTATACTCCATTTAAAAAATAAATATAGAAAATATCCTATGACAAACCATAATGGAAAAGAATATGAAAAAAAGAATGTATATGTATATATGTATAACTGAATTACTTTGCTGTACAGTAGTAATCAATACATTGCAAATCAACTAAACTTCAATTAAAAATAACTTGTTCTAAAAAAGAAAAAAATCCTGTTTAATGTTGATATTGTTTTCATCAATGTTCCTCTACCTTCCTCCCCCATTTATTTGTTGTCACAAGACTCTGTCAGAAGTGATAAATTCTGTAACAATAGTCAGGGGATAGGAAGGCTGAGGTTATTAAATAATAATTGCCATCATGTTCCTACTCGACAGTGTAATTGGATCCAAACTTCCAACAGGGACCAAAATAGCCCATTCCAGAAGCCACCTTTCCTTCTTCACAGGGTGTGCACCAATTAAGGAAAAAACGTGGCCCCTAATCTGTGTGTAGGCAGCCTAGATTAGAAGAGGCCTAACCTGTCCTTAAGCCACCACTCCCTGGTGGCTCAGATAGTAAAGAACCTGCCTGTAATGTAGGAGGCCCAGGTTCAATCCCTGGGCCAGGAAGTGCTCCTTGGAAAAAGGGATGGCTGCCCACTTCAGTATTCTTGCCTGGACAGGAAATCCCATGGACAGAGGAGCCTAGCAGGCTACAGTCCATGGGGCCACAAAGAGTTGGACACTACTGAGCGATTAACACGTTCATGTTCAGGCTACCCTAGTAATTTAAATAGTCTCTTTGGAGCCATGGAGGTTTTTATACCCAGTGCAAGGTACCATAATAAGCTAGAGACAACAATATCTTTTTATTTTATAAATGGGATAACTGTGATGGTGAAAGGGGAGTTGGGAACAGAAAACTGACATAACACTTGTCATTTCCTCAGAGAAATCCTTTCTGGTGGATTACAGATGGAAACCAAGATCTGGAAACTGACTCCCTTAACATTCCCTGTGCCCATCAGATCCCTTGGAAAGTCTTTGTATCTGTCTTTGAAGATTTACACTGTGTACATCATTTGTTCCTCATAACAACTCTGTGACTTTGGTACATGCAAATTAATATGACTCATTTAGCAGATGAGGTACAGAGACATCACATCAATTACCTAAAGTCACTTGAAACCAGTCAAATCAACATCCCTGAGTTCATTTAGCAGAGCTCCCTGCTTCTGCTCCAGCCAAGTGGACCAACACACCATCCCAGCACCACTGCCTTCCTACCTGGGGGGCTTCTCTGCCTCCTCATAAGATGCTGGACTGAGTGACACTCACTCAATTAGCATGCTTTTTGACTCTGGTTCAGGCTAGTGTTTCCAATATTTTATTAAGAAAAAAATTGAAAACATCTAAATTGAAAAATCATATACACCCAGCTACATATCTAGATTCCATCAATGTTTTACTATACCAGCCAGGCTTTTTCTTAAAATAATTTTATTTCATTTATTTATTTTTGGCTGTGATGAGTCTTTTCTCTAGTTGCAGTGAGCAGGGACTACTCTAGTTGTGGTGCACAGACTTTTCATTGTGGTGGCTTCTATTCCTATAGAGCACAGACTCTAGGGCACGCAGGCTTCAGGAGTTATGGTTCATGTAGTTTCATTTCCAAGGCTCAATAGTCAGCCAGGCTTATTTTTTAAACAAATCTTTGGAAGCTTACATTTCCCCCTTCTATAAGACAGAAAAATATCACTGTACCTTCCCCCGGGGTGTTTTCAAGGAGTAAGACTTCTGACGCACAGAAAACTACAAACACAAATTTTCTCATCTCCACTGGTTCAGGTCATTCATTCGCTTTGTTGCTAAACTGGGAAGTACATTAGAATCACCTGGGGAATTTTTAAAACATGCCGGTGTCCTGGTTCTCCCCTTCCTCAACTGAGTCAGAATCTCTTGAAGTAGGTACAGCGTTTTAGCATTCAGTTAACTAATAGGTAATTAATGAGCACTAGCCATGTAATACCACTCCAAGATGGCGGAGTAGAAGGATGTGTGCTCATCTTCTCCTGCAAGAACTCCAAAATTACAACTCGCTGCTGAACAGCCATTGACAGGAGAATGTTGGATCCCACCAAAAAAGACACCCCACATCCAAGGGCAAAGGAGAAGCCCCAGCAAGATGGTAGGAGGGGAAAAATCGCATATAGAATCAAACCCCAAACACCAGAGACACTCAGAAGGCTCAAACAAAACCTTGTGTTCACCAGGAGACCCCACGGAGACAGAGACAGACATGCCTTTGACTGTTTGAGTGTCTCCTGTGAAGGTAGGGGTTAGCAGTGGCCTGCCACAGGGGCAGGGGCTCTGGGTGCAGCAGACCTGGGTGTGGTATAAGCCCTCTTGGAGGAGATTGCCACTAACCCAACCATAGAGCTGCAAGAACTTACACAGGACTGGGAAAACAGACTCTTAGAGGGTACAAACAACACCTTGTGCACACCAGGACCCAGGGGAAAGGAGCAGTGACCCCACAAGAGACTGACCCAGACTTGCCCGGGAGTGTCCAGGAGTTTCTGGCAGAGGTGGGGGTTGGCAGTGGCCTGCTGCAGGGTCATGGGCACCGAGTGGCAGTGTGTGCACAGGACCTTTAGAAGGAGGTCACCATTTTCTTCATTACCGCCACCATAGTTTGGTCTCAGGTCAAACAACAGGAGGGAACACAGCCCCGCCCATCAACAGAAAATTGGATTAAAGATTTACTAAGCAAGGCCCCATCCAACAGAACAAGACCCAGTTTCCCATATAGTCAGTCTCTGCCATCAGGAAGCTTCCATAAGCCTCTTATCCTTATCCCTCAGAGAGCAGACAGAATGAAAACCACAATTACAGAAAACTAATCAAACTGATCACATGGACCACAGCTTTGTCTAACTCAACAAAACTATGAGCCATGCTGTGTAGGGCCACCGAACATAGACAGGTCATGGTGGAGAGTTCTGACAAAATGTGGTCCACTGGAGAAGGGAATTGCAAACCACCTCAGTATTCTTGCCTTGAGAAGCCCATGAACAGTATGAAAAGGCAAAAAGATAGGACACTGAAAGATGAACTCCCTAGGTTGGTAGGTACTCAATATGCTACTAGGGAAGAGTGGAGAAATAACTCCAGAAAGAATGAAGAGACAGAGCCAAAGCAAAACAACACCCAGTTGTGGATGTGACTGATGATGGAAGTAAAGTCCAATACTGTAAAGAACAATATTGCATAAGAACCGGGAATGTTAGGTCTATGAATCAAGGTAAATTGGAAGTGGTCAAGCAGGAGATGGCAAGAGTAAACATCAACATTTTAGGAATCAGTGAACTAAAATGGACTGGAATGGGCAAATTTAACTCAGATGACCATTATATCTACTACTGTGGGCAAGAATCCCTTAGAAGAAATGGAATAGCCCTCATAGTCAGCAAGAGTCTGAAATGCAGTACTTGGATGCAATCTCAAAAATGACAGAATGATCTCTGTTACTTTCCAAAGCAAACCATTCAGTATCACAGTAATCCCAGTCCATGCCCCAACGAGTAATGCTGAAGAAGCTGATGTTGAATGGTTCTATGAAGACCTACAAGACCTTCTAGAACTAACACCCAAAAATGTGTCCTTTTCATTACAGGGGACTAGAATGCAAAAGTAGGAAGTCAAGAGATACCTGGAGCAACAGGCAAATTTGGCCTTGGAGTACAGAATGAAGCAGGGCAAAGACTAGTATAGTTTTGCCAAGAAAATGCACTGGTCATAGCAAACACCCTCTTCCAACAACACAAGAGAAGACTCTACACATGGACATCACCAGATGGTCAATACCAAAATCAGATTGATTATATTCTTTGCAGCCAAAGGAGAAGCTGTATACAGTCAGCAAAAACAAGACCTGGAGCTAACTGTGACTCAGATCATAAACTCCTTATTGGCAAATTCAGACTTAAATTGAAGAAAATAGGGGAAACCACTAGACCATTCAGGTATGACCTAAATCAAATCCATTATGATTATACAGTGGAAGTGACAAATAGATTTAAGGGGCTAGATATAATAAACAGAATGCCTGAAGAACTATGGACAGAGGTTCATGACACTGTACAAGAGTGATCAAGACCATCCCCAGGAAAAAGAAATGCAAAAAGACAAAACAGTTGTCTGAGGAGGCCTTACAAATAGCTGAGTAAGGAAGAGAAGGTAAAGGCAAAGGAGAAAAGGAAACATATACCCATTTGAATGCAGAGTTCCAAAGAATAGCAAGGAAAGATAAGAAAGCCTTCCTCAGAGATAATGCCAAGAAATAGAGGAAAATAATAGAATGGGAAAGACTAGAAATCTCTTCAAGAAAATTAGAGATACCAAGGGAGCTTTTCATGCAAAGATGGGCACAATAAAGGACAGAAATGGTATGGACCTAACAGAAGTAGAAGATATTAAGAAGAGGTGACAAGAATACACAGAAGAAGTATACAAAAGAGATCCTCATGACCCAGATAACCACAATGCTGTGATCACCCACCTAAGCTAGACATCCTGGAATGTGAAGTTAAGCGGGCCTTAGGAAACATCACTACGAACAAAGCTAGTGGAGGTGATAGAATTCAAGTTGAACTATCTCAAATCCTAAAAGATGATGCTGTGAAAGTGCTACACTCGATATGCCAGCAAATTTGGAAAACTCAGCAGTGGCCACAGGGCTGGGAAAAGTCAGTTTTCATTCCAATCCCAAAGAAAGGCAATGCCAAAGAATGTTCAAACTACCGCAGAATTGCAATCATCTTATATGCTTGCAAAGTAATGCTCAAAATTCTCCAAGCCAGGCTTCAACAGTACATGAACTGTGAACTCCAGATGTTCAAGCTGGTTTTAGAAAAGGCAGAGGAACCAGAGATCAAATTGCCAACATCCATTGGATCATCGAAAAAGCAAGCGAGTTCCAGAGAAACATCTGCTCTGCTTTATTGACTATGCCAAAGCCTTTGACTGTGTAGATTACAACAAATTGTGGAAAATTCTTCAAGAGATGGGAATACCAGACCACCTGACCTCCCTCTTGAGAAATCTATATGCAGGTCAAGAAGCAACAGTTAGAACTGGACATGGAACAATAGACTGGTTCCAAATAGGAAAAGGAGTACATCAAGGCTGTATATTTCTATCCTGCTTATTTAACTTATACACAGAGTACATCATGAGAAATGTCAGGCTGTATGAAGCACAGGCTGGAATCAAGATTGCTGGGAGAAATATCAATAACCTCAGATGCACAGATGACACTACACTTATGGCAGAAAGTGAAGAAGAATTAAAGAGCCTTCTGACGCAAGTGAAAGAGGAGAGTGAAAAAGTTGGCTTAAAACTCAACATTCAGAAAAATAAAATCATGACATCTGGTCCCATCACTTCATGGCAAATAGATGGGGAAACAAAGGAAACAGAGAGAGACTTTATTTTTCAGGGCTCCAAAATCACTGCAGATGGTGACTGCAGCCATGAAATTAAAAGACACTCGCTCCTTGGAAGAAAAGCTATGACCAACCTAGACAGCATAATAAAAAGCAGAGACATTATTTGGCCAACAAAGGTCCATCTAGTCAAAGCTTTGATTTTTCCAGTAGTCATGTATGGATGTGGGAGTTGGACTATAAAGAAAGCTGAGCACCGAAGAATTGATGTTTTTGAACTGTGGTGTTGGAGAAGACTCTTGAGAGTCCCTTGGACTGCAAGGAGATCCAATCAGTCCATCCTAAAGAAAATCAGTCCTGAATGTTCATTGGAAGGACTGATGTTGAAGCTGAAACTCCAATACTTTGCCCACCTGATACGAAGAATTGACTCCTTGGAAAAGACCCTCATGCTGGGAAAGATTGAAGGCAGGAGGAGAAGGGGACGACAGAGAATGAGATGGTTGGATGGCATCACCAACTTGATGGACATGAGTTTGAGCAAGCTTTGGGAGCTGGTGATGGACAGGGAAGCCTGGCATGCTGCAGTCCATGGGGTTGCAAAGAGTCAGACATGACCAAGCCACTGAACTGAACTGAACTGAGCCATGTGTCAAGCACCATCTGATATATCAGAGCAGTCCCTGCCATCATGGTGCTGCATCCTCCTGCCTTGCCACCAAATTCCTTCCTGTGAGGTGTGTCTCACCCCCTTTCATCTAACTCTCCTTCCTTCCCTTCAGATCTTTGTTCAGATCCCAGAATGTTCTATAATACTTCCCCTTCTTCAACCTACTCTTGCCTCGAGACCCAGTTTTTACATGTTGCCTCCTCTGGAGTCTCACCTGGCCCTATAGTTCACTCCTTCTCAGGAGTCCTGCTGCTGGCTTTTCCCATCATCATTATCATAGGAGACAGCACTTTGTGCAAGGATTTCTGGTTTCCCCTGCAGTACTCCAAGTACTGTGAAGAGGCAGAGACTGTTGTATGTGACTTGATATCCTCATTATGTTGGAAAGTGCCTGGAACATGGCACCATTTCAAAATTTAAAACAGACAAGCAGAAGACCAGTTGAGACCAGTATCACATTTCAGGCAATCACCACCACCATGAATGGCATGTTTCCTAACATTTACTCCGAGTTTCTTCCTTAGGACTTGTTTGATGCTCTTTTATCCAAAGGGACGGAAGCTAGACTTTTCAGTGGACAGACCTGATAATGAAGAGCTCTGGAGGCTTACAAGTTGTGTTCTTGGATTTGTCTAAGTCCTCCATTGAAAACTCTTTAAAACTCCTGCCCCCACCAGTGGAATTTGCAAAGGGGCATGTCCTGGAGGAGACAGGCCATGAAAGAGTCCACTCAGTCAGACAGAAATAGCTGAGCACGTAGGCTTTGAAGTCTGATGGAACAGAGGACGAAGTCTCACCTCCACCCTGCTATCTATTTGCCTTAGGCAGTTTACTTAAACTCTCTGACCCTCAGTTTCTTTATCTATAAAATGCAGACCAGTATTCTCGCTCCCCTTTTCTCCACATGAGCCTGCAAACTTCGTGGAGAATCACATTAACAGCTAACGTTTACTGAGGGGTTCACCATGTGCCAGGCATGTTGTCAGCTTTTTATGATTCAAAACAACGACCCTTTGAGGTACTATTATGATCCATGTTTTGCAGGTCATGAAACCAAGACAAATTAAGTTGTCAATGATTATACAACTGGTAAAGAGTAGATTCAAATCCAGACAATCTGGCTCCAGGAGCCCACTCTTATCCATGTCCAAGGGACTTTGTTTACCTTAGTGTCTGCAGGTCCTAGAATACCTAGAATGGTGACTGACATATGGGTGCTAAAAATAACTGTTGAATGAATCAATCAATACCTTCCTGCAGCTCTGTTGTGAGGAGGGAGGAGGTACTATTTATTATCTACCACATTTGATGCTCCTTTATGTATCTTACCTCATTTAATCGTCCTATGAAGTGTGCTGTTGTCAAATCCCTGGTATGCTTGCCTACATAGAGGAGGAAACTGAACAGAGGTTAAGTAACTTGCCCAAGGACACACACCCGACAAACAGTCTCTATGCCTCCTCCCAGCAAAGCCTGTGTACTCTTATCTCTGTACCTGTGGCCTTTAAATATTTTTGTTCCCCTTGTACCTTTCCATATTGACATCTAGGATGGTTTATCATTAGTTGAAATAATTGCAAAGGCTATAATTTCCTCAGTATTATAAATATTGACATTTTAAAAACATTGCATCACCTTTCTTTGGTAGGGATGTAGTTAAAATTTCCTTAAATTAAAAAAGAAAAAAATTCTGGTACTGCTACCACAATTTGGAAATCAGGGCCATGTGCCTGAAGCAATTAAAAAAAAGGGGGGGAAAGCTGTGACTGATAAAAGAGCTCAAGAAAGTACATCTAATTGACACTACATTACATTAATCATTAAGTGCACTTTTGCCAACTGACTATGACAACCCTAAACAAGCAGTGTCTTCCATTTAAGCTGGAGTAACTTTTGTGACTATGGAAGGCCATCATTCATCATTTCTTTTCTTTTTTTTTTTTTTCATCATTCATCATTTCTTTTATGGAAGATTTTTGTAGTTCCTCTACTACATTGTCTCAGAGTACTCTGCAACTTTCCTGACAACTCCGTGTTCTCTCTCCTGCTAAAATGTAGCCCTTTTATGCCAAATTTTTAGAACCTTTACTATCATATCCACTACTTCTACCCTCAGATCCAGATCCATGTCCACTGCCATTGAGGCTGCCCCCCTTCATTGGTCTATAATTTCATTGCTGTTGTCTCCATTATAATTTCCCAAATCATAGGTCCCACCACCACAATAGCCAACATTGCCAAAAGTTTCTCTTTCTTTGCCACCATTCTATCTCCACCTTGGTTTCCACATCCTGGTCCATAGTCCCCTCTACTACCATCTGCCATAGCTGCCACCATCACCTGCAAATCTCTGTATCTACCATTATGCCCTTCATAACTACCTGTGCTGCCACCACCTCTATTAGTTGACTCTGGTGAAGTTACCACTATGGCTTAAGTTCCTTCCAGGACCCATGAAGTTGCCACATCCTCTCTTTCACTCTGCTTGTCTTCCATAACTTCTATGGTTTCGATCCTACCATTCTTTTCAAAATAGTCTCTCAAAATTTATTCTTCTTTAATACTACCAACACATTTTTTTCTTTACTGTTAGCTGGGTACCAGGTTTTCAGGCATCCAACAGATCCTGTTCCTCTAGCAGCAGATATGGGGCACCTGGGCAGAGGGTTCACTTCCATTTTGAGACCTAACTGGCCTCTTTTAACCCAAGTTAGAGGAAGAGGGACTGAGAGGACGGGCTGAATCACTTTTAAAGATATAGCCCATAGAATTTAAAACCAGAAGTGAGTTTGTATCCAGATGATCTGTTTTAAAAACTACATGAACAGGTCTATAAAGGCTAGAAATTTTGCTTTATTCCCTTCTATCCTTGGACTCATTTCTCTTTTTCATTTCTCCCTCAAAATTGTCTTCTACTGTGATTTATTTTATGCATGAAAGTCATTTGTTGGTCACCCTTCCACATGGTCTTTTAAAACTTTTCATGTCTGAAGTTCTGTCTTAATAAAAAACCAGTTCAAGAAAAGCCATAAATAGCTTGTTAAACAAAAATAAGCCAATTTCACTGTTTATATGTTTAAATTTATTTCTGGCTGCCCTGCATCTTTGTTGCTGTGCTTGCTTTCTCTAGTTTCGGGGAGCAGGGGCTACTCTCTAATTCTGGTGTGAGGGCTTCTCATTGCGGTGGCTTCGCTTTTTGCGGAGCATGGGCTTTAGAGTGCAAGCTCAGTAGTAGTGGCGCACAGGTTTTAGTTGCTCCACAGCATGTGGAATCTCCCCAGACCAAGAATCAAACCCATGTCCCCTGCATTAGCAGGCAGATTCTTAACCACTAGGCCACCAGGGAAGGCTCAAGGAAGAATTTATTATTACTTGCAGCAAGTATGGTGAACACCAGGGATCTTTCCCAAAGGAGTGGTGTCTCCTCACACAGCAGAACTGGGGAATTTTTAAGCTAAAGGTACATGCATATTAAGGGACTTGAGCAGAGGAAAGTTCAGCATAGAATTGGGGCAAAGGTCCACAAAGTCCAAGTCTTTAGTTGATTGAAGTTAAGAGGGTCAACATCATCATTTCCTCCTCCATCTGGGTGGAGACCTTAGTTCTTGCAGAACTCAAAGATATATTATTATGTATAGCCCTTACTTAAGCAGAAACTAGGACTCTGCATTTTTTTTTTTTTTTTGGCCATGCCACGTGTGGGATCTTAATTCCCTCACCAGGGATAGAGCACACAACCCCTGCATTGAAAGCGCAGAGTCTTAACCACTGGACTGCCAGGCAATTTCCAGGACTCCGCTTTATCGCTGCATTGTTTGACTGCCTTTTCTCTGTTGCTGCATGCCTTTGCTTCCTTAAGATCTTTGATTACTGAGACCTGTTCAAGAGCAAGCATGAAGGTTAGGCTTAGACAAATGTCTTAGGTCAAAATTGATTCTCTTATGTCAAGAATGTCATTCCCGATTCTCTTTCTCAGGGACCCCCTATCCTGTTTGCTTACACTGGCAAACTTCTATTCCATAAACTTAATCTTACCAACCTCTTGTGACTGCCCATCTTCCGAGCTATTACAGCTATACTAGGTGCTTCTCCTCTGTTCTGTGTTGCCCTACTTGTACCCATCTCTGTCATTCCTTTACAATTTTAAGCCTCCTGATTTTTCTTCTCCTTATTTGTGAGCTCTTTGAAGCCAGGGTCAGTGTCTTTCCTCTTTGTCCCCAGAGCCTAGCTTAGGGTCTAGCCCACAGGAAGCTTTCAATAATTATACTGTTTGAAGGGCTAAGGGAGGAAGAAAGAAAAAACACAACTGTGTTAAAGAGAAATGCAGAAACTAGGAAACGATGAGTCCAGATACAACGGAAAGAGCAGAGCAGATGACCTAAAGCCCCATCCAACCTTGAGCTCTGATGTGTCTGAAATGAGAAAACTCAAAAATAATAGTGAAAGAGGACTTTGATCGTGATTCATCTCATTCATCTCACTCCCTCTCTCCTCTGGTCTGCAAAGAGAAGAAAGACATACTCAGACCCTGAACGAGGAATAAGCCAATGGTTTTGCAGGTGCCATCATTTAACTGTTTGCCTATTAAAGCCCAGAAGTGCACAATCTTTCTCTGCTTCCTCTTTCATATGATCTGCCTTTTCATGAAGGAGAAAAAGGAACAAAAGATTTACTAGAGGAATATGCGGCTGTTTAATTTGGGCTTCTCTTGTATCCTCTAATAGCCCTGCAAACGGGTAATTCTTATTCCTTGCTGAATTACAAAGGACATATTATCCCTGCCCATTCTACTGCAGGAGAATAATGGTGTGGGGAAGGAAGAGAAAGGGACATTATTTTTCCAGGCTTCTTTCCCAACAAAGAGGAAAAAGCTGTCGCCAAAGGGCTATGTGTTTTGCTAGGCACTGAATCCTTCTGTCCGGTAATATCTAAAATCCTCAGGTGAACCCAGAAATTCAAAGTCTCTTCTACTTAAAGTATGAATAATTAAGAAGACAGATACACGAATATTTTATGCAAAATGTTATTTGAAGTGGCACAAGACAAAAACACTAGAAACCACTTGGGCGTTTATTATAGGAGAATATATAAATAAAATATGGTTTACCCAAACTATGGATATTATGTATAAAAATAATGTTAAGTCTATATGTATTTCCTGGAGTGGTTTGAATGAAATAGAGGTGAGAAAAAAACAAGTGATTTTTATGAGTTTATCAGTCCCAATTTGAAAGAGTATGACAAAAATCTCTAAATATGTGGATACATATTTATAGAGAGACATACATACATACATGGGTTTCCCTGGTGGCTCAGACAGTAAAGAATCTGCCTGCAATGCAGGAGACCCAAGTTTGATCCCTGGGCTGGGACTAACTACCCACCCCAGCATTCTTGCCCGGAGAATTCTATGGGCTACAGTTCATGGGGTGGAAAAGACTCAGACACAACTGAGCAACTAACACTTTTTCACTATATATGTATATGTGTGTGTGTGTGTGTGTGTGTGTGTGTGTGTGTGTGATATGCATAGATAAGGATGTGAACAGATACGTACCAAAATGTTCATATTTGTTATGATGGGAGGTGGGGGAAAGCAGATTAAGCAGAAGGGGATATTGTTGACTCTTTTACACAGTGGTACTGTTTGATTTGTTGCCTCAAGTTGGCATTACTTCTGTACTTCAAAGTGAAAACCCCAAATTTCCCAGCGCACACACATACACACACTTTAAAGTACTCAACTGGTGCTTTAAATCTAAAACACAGTTTAATAAGCAGGATCCCTTTGACTTCTAAAGTCTCTCTGGTTAGCTTGTTAAAGCAGTACACCTGGAGAAGAAAGAAAAAAGAGACTAAAACCCTCTGGCTGGGCTGCATTAATCTTTTTTTTAAATTGACCAGCCTGCTGAGCGACAGTACCGAAGGCTGTGGAAGCCCAAGCTCTGGAATCATCCATCAGAACTCTGTGTTCTAGGGAAGGAGAAAAGTAGAAAAAGGCAGACTGATTGCCTCTTGGCTCTTAGCCAAAGGAGCTGCTAGTGGTGGGAGTGGAATTTTTTCATGGCAAAGGAAGAGGAAAAATCAGATCACATTTCCTACAGGGAGAGCCCTATTTATTCAGGAAGATCTTGGGGCCCTTGCTGTTCATAACAGGAGCGTGTTCATTGGGTCATACTTTGATTTTCACAATTAGACATCTTTTCTTTTTTTTCTTTCCTTTTTCTTTCTTTTTCTCTTTCTCTCTTTCTTTCTCTTCTCTTTTTGCTTCCAACTTTGAAGGTGTTTCTCCCTAAAACGCAAATGTCATAGAGAACTGCCATGCGTGACCATTGATAGATAAAGTGCAAAAGAAATATTGGTTCAGCAAGGAAACGTACATCCTCCCAAAGAACCAGACATTTTTCTCTGTTACCTCACTAAAGGAACTGCGTCAGCAGCTTTGGGGGGACTTGAGAGCCCACAACAGGAGGTTCTGGCCCCTTACCTCTTCTGCTCTTTCCCAACCACGGTGCTTGGATGGGATCATGGACCTTCAGAAATCATTTTTGTAAAATTTCACTTGGAATAAACATGGAACCACAGAATCAGTACACTTGGAAGGCACTTAATGGCCATCTACTCCCACCGCTACCAATACACTTACCACTAATACCACTTTACACAGTTTTCTGAGGGTTCATTATCAGCTATGTGCTCTGTCATTGGATATAATCCCCACAATATCCCTAGGAAGAAGGGGCTTCATTGTTCCAGCTGACAGAAGCAGAAATAGGCTAATGAACTTTCCAAATCACACTGCCAATAAATTGCTATGACCAGGCTAACAACCTCCAGATTCCATGCTCTTTGCCCCAGATACACTGCTTGCTTACTGGGGACTTCCCTGGTGGTCCAATGGCTAAGACTCTGTGCTCCCAATTCAGGGGGCCTGGATTCAATCCCTGGTCAAGGAACTAGATCCCACACGGCACAACTTAAAGATCCCATAGGCCACAACTAAGATCGAAGCTCCCACGTGTCCCAATAAGACCTGGTGTAGCCAAATAAAATAAATAACTAAATAAATATTCTTTGAAAAGATGTCACTGAAACATGATTACAATCTCTACTTGGACACCTCCAGTAATGGGAGGCTTGCTATTTTTAGAGATAGTCCATTGTTAATTATGAGGATGTGTTTTGTTTTTTTTTTTTAATTCTGGCTGTCTTCGTTTATGCTGGCCATACTCAGAATATATCTAATCTGTGGGTCTTCTCTGTTATTTCTTCTCAGTGCTTTTTACTATTCAACAGGAATGTTTCTTACTGTTCTGGTCTCACTTCTCTATACATGCTCTTGCTTGTCACTTTCTTAATTTAATTGTCACAGCCAGAGCTGAAAAACAAACAAATGAAAAAACAAACAAACAAAGAAACCTACCCAATTGAGAACTCCAGATGGCAGAGAATGTATCTGTCTTGTTCACTAAATAGAGTAAGACTCTCATGCTTTGAGAGGGCTACGCCAGGGCTTCCCTGGCGGCTCAGATGGTAAAGAATCCACCTGTAATGAGAGGGACCTGGGTTCTATCCCTGGGTTGGGAAGATCCCATGGAGGAGCGCATGGCAACCCACTCCAGTATTCTTGCCTGGAAAATCCCATGGACTGGACAGAGGAGCCTGGCAGGCTACTGTCCACCGGATTGCAAGGAGTCAGACACGACTGAGCAACTAAGCACACTCATGCTGTATGCTGTCAAAGTTGGCTAATGTGGTCCAGCTCACTGCTAGCTTTACTAGCAGTCCCCCCAACCCAAAACTGACAACTCACCCAGAGTTCATTGTCCCTCACATTACTGAGGCTTTCTGAAAGAAATACTGGTACAGACTTCCCTGGCAGCCCAGTGGTTAAGACTCTGGGCTTCCACAGCAGAGGGCGCGAGTTGAGGGAAGATCCCATATGACGCAGGGTGCAACCAAAAACAGAGGTTAAAAAATACAGGCACATAGCCAGGCAGGTCTTCCCCAAACAGTTTTTGTGAAACAGTCTTTAATTGTTTGCCTCTTGAGACAGTATGCTACAGCTGAAAGAACATAGTTTTTGGCCACATATATATCTGGGCTTTACCATTTCTGTGCTCTGTCACTAAATCGTGTCCAACTGTTTGCAAATCCACGGACTGTAGCCCACCACTCTCCTCTGTCCATGACATTTTCCAGGCAATAATTCTGGAGTGGGTAGCCATGCCCTCCTCTGGAGGATCTTTCCGACCCAGGGATCAAACCCACGTCCCGTGTCTCTTATGTCTCCTGCATTGGCAGGTGAATTCTTTACCACTGAGACAATGTGCTACCTGAGACAATATAGCAAAAAGACCATAATTTTTGGCCACATACATATCTGGGTTTCACCAGTTACTGAATGTATAATCTTGGATCCATTACTTTGGAACCTCCTTTTTTATTCTACTTTTTTGCACCCCTGTGAGGTGTGCAGGATCTTAATTTCCTGACCAGGGATCAAACCCACACCCCCTGCAGTGGAAACGCTGCATCTTAACCAATGGACTTCCAGGGAAGTCCCTGGAACCTCCATTTTCAACATCTGCAAAATGAGGATGATAACACCTCATCCATAGAAATTTTCTGAGGATTAAATGAAATAATGGATGCAAAGTAACTAAGACATAAAACAAAGCCCAGTAGATTGTTAATTTACTTAAAATAAATTTAATTTAATTTTATTTTATTTTCTATCTTAATTCTTACATTTACATATGTAACTTCATCACTCAAGGACATGGCAAAGTCTGAAAAGCTGAGACCAAGACGAATATGAGACACTCCTGGTGCTTCTGTGAAGGAAACAAGATCCAAGAACCAAAATATCTGGAAAATAGAAGATTAAGACTGCTCTGCAGAAGACCAGGGAGCTATCTCCCTGGCATAGTGCTAGGCCTAGAAGAATACACAACACACAATCTGCAGCTATGAAACATTGATGGGACGGAGAGCCATCGGGTAAGGCAGGTGACATCCTAACACTTCCAGGTTCCCGCAGAGTCAAAGATAAATCCAATGCAAGAGAGCAGGAAATAATTAGATGGGTTTTCTGGGATTTTAATCCTTTCACTTATTCAATACATATTACAGAGCATCTCACACTAGCTGGTTGCTACGCTCAGCGCTGCCCATTCAGAAAGGAGAAAGACATAGTTGCTGCCCACCAGCAGCTCAAAGTTTGGTAGGAAAAGACAAGAAAATGAATATCCACAGTACAATGGGGTAGGCGCACAAATGGTATTTGAAAGTCTGGTGGAGCCACAAAGGACTGTAGAGGCTGTCAAAGAAAAGACACAACTGTTCCTAAAATCTTACATGTGAACAGTGGACAAGATGCTGTACTTAAAAAGTGGTAAGCTGATGCTCAGAAGAGAGGAGTTCTAATCCTTTCCTGTTACTCTTTGGCTTTGCACAAATATTTTCACTTCTTTGGACTTAGTTGAATGGTTTACGTGTTTCTTAAGGTTCAAGTAGTGACCTAAGAGCTCTGTATGTCTAAGTTTCCTCGTCTGTAAAATAGTATATAATACCTGTCTCATAAGACTGGTTTAATATTTGTAAAAGTTCTCAGAACAATGCCTGATTCATAATGAGCACTGTAGGGACTTTTCTGGTAGTCCACAGGCTGAGACTCTGTGCTCCCAATACAGGAGACCTAGTTTGATCCCTGGTCAGGGAACTAGATTCTACATGCAGCAACTAAAAGTTCGAATGCCAAAACTAAAGATCCCACATGCCACAACTAAGACCGGGCATAGACAAATAAATATACATTTTTTTAAAGCTGTTAACTTTCTAAATAATAATAATAAGCATTATACACTTGTTAAATAAAATAAAATAAGGTTAAGGTTAAGTGAAGTCGCTCAGTTATGTCCGACTCTTTGCGACCCCATGGACTGTAGCCTACCAGTATCCTCCATCCATAGGATTTTCCAGGCAAGAGTACTGGAGTGGGTTGCCATTTCCTTCTCCAGGGGATCTTCCTGACCCAGGGAAGATTGAACCCAGGTCTCCCGAACTGTAGGCAGACGCTTTACAGTCTGAGCCACCAATTGTTCATCATCAGGTTCCTATTTTCAGCCTCTAAGTGAAAGGAATTAAAGGATCTTTCAAGAACCCGATAAGCCCCAGCAGTGAATCTCATATCATCAGACTACACTGCCTAATACCCTTCTGATTGCAGTCATCTACCAACACTGGGTCCCTGCCTTAACTCCTGATTCTCTATGACCCTCCCCAACACTGTTCCCATCATTATTCTTGTGATTTATACACATATATGATTCCTCCAGTGTCCTGGTCTCTTCATCCATGACTTCTCATGTTCTATATCCTACTTGGGAGGGCTCATGTGCATGGGTCACACGCTAAACACTGTCATTTTGATGTTTGACGGAATGCAGTTTATTTTTATGTTCACTTCAGAAGTTCCTACTTGTTCCTCATGTATACAGAACTATGCAAAAAATATTGATTTCTGAATATGTCTTCCGTTTTTCTGATAAAGGTTCTAAATGTGTCATAACAGAGTGGGTTGGGATAACAGAGTTCATTACAAATAAAGTGAATCAATTTCATTCCTAAATAAACATATTTTAGATGTTTCTTAGTTGAAAGTTGCCAGAGACTAAGTGGGTAATGTCTGTGTGTGAGTGTGTGTGTACACGCGCACTCAGCCGTGTTTGACCATTTGCAACCCCATGGACTGTAGCCTGTCAGGCTCCTCTGTCCATAGAATTTTCAGGCAAGACTACTGGAGTGGGTTGCCATTTCCTACTCCAATGGGTAGTGTCTATTTAACATTAAATAAATGAATGGGTAGAGAGAGCCTTGCACTATGCAGCTTGAAAAGAATCTATACACATCTTAAGAAGGTTGTGATTTTATTATTGTTGAGGCAGTCCAAGCATAGGCTGGAAAAGAATTTCCAGATGTAGAGTATTTCAGAAGGGAGTAAGCTTATCAAGAACAAAGGGCAGATATAATGTGGGCACGGTGAGCGCAGGGGGCTGACCTCCTGACAGACCAGGGGAGAGCCAATGCTTTTCGTGGGTTAGTGGCCAATTTTTATAGCCTCAAGACAAAGAAAATTCCTGCTGGAAGGTTGGTGTTAGGTGATTGATGAGGGCACTGTAGGGTGAGTACTAGAGTGGGCATCTTTGCCTAATTTGGAGTCAGGAAGCTTGCTAGTGATGAGCAGAGGGCTTTTGGCAACAGTTACAAAGGGGCTCTGTCTGCTTCGGAGGTGACCTTGGTTCCAGACTCCACTTTTGTGGCCTTGATACAAGGTCTCACACCTGTGGCCTAGGGGCAGGACTCAACAATTTTGACAAAAGAAAGGAACACTGTTAGAAGTTAAGTCAGGGGAACTTCCCTTGCAATTTAGTGGTTAAGACTTCAGAATTCCACTGAAGGGGGTACAGGTTCGATCCCTAGTCAGAGAACTAAGATCCACATGCCATGGAGTACAGCCAAAACAAAAACAAAAACAAAGTTAAGTAAGGCTCTTTCTTCCCTTCTAGATTCTCCCATCCTTGAGTTAACCAAGTTAGTAAAATACTCCTCATTCCCTCTCCCTTGTCTTCACCAAGCCTCCCCACTCTCCACCGTGGCTTCTCCTCTCATAGGTTTCGCTGTGGAATCCTCTAGCCACCTGGACAGCAGTCGCTCCTCTAACTTCAGCTCTTGCTTTGCCGGAGTCAGGGAATCTAGAATTGCACTACTCCCTGAATCCACTAAGAGCGCTGGGCTCCTGCTCTCACCATCCTCAGATCCCAGACTTTCAGTCTTCTGATTTACTAATGTAGCCTCTGCCACTGCATGGGGACTGCAGATTTCTTATTTATATGTGAATTCCCCTCTGCGCTGAGAGCTCGTCTCTTAACTTCCATCTACTTGTTTGGGTCTCCACATCCTACTTAGCCCTTGCTGGAATCCCAGCTCTGTCACTAGTTGTGAAATCTGAAGAAGTAACCTAAGCTTTCTGGATCTCCATTTTCTTTTCTTTTGTTTAATTCAATATTTTTTCAAATATTATAATATTTATTTTCAATGCTTAAGATTCATGCTTCTCTTCCCCTGTAATCAATAGAATAAACTGAGATAATAAAAAGATGGTTTTTCTGTGTGACTTAACAATGGAAATTGAATCTGCAACCTATGCTTCATTAAGAGAAAGATGCTATAGTGAATAACCAACTTAAACACAAAGAACAATAAAGAAGAGAGAGCAAAGGGAGGAGAGAAAGAGGAATCAGGGAGAGAGGAACAAAGAAAGGAAGAGGGAGGGATGGAGGGCAAGAGGGAGGAAGAAGGAAAGAGAAAGGAGGGAAGGAAGGAAAAGAGTCACCATTTTCTGCATCTTCTCAAGACGGACATGAGGACAAAATGAGTATGAGTGATAGATGCGGGTATGGCTATAGATAAGGATACAGATAAAGATACAGAGATATTTATGAAACGTTAGTTCCCTTCTCTGCCTGCCTTTCCCTCAGCTCAGCTTTGGGTGTCATGTTCATTGCTTCCAGCCTCCTTGCGTCTCCATGAAAGCATGACTTTCCCATACTGTAAGCAGGTAGGTTAGGGAATCCCAGAAGAAAGAGAACCAGACATCACTTTCTTGACATAAGAGAATCCATTTGGGACTTCCCTGGTGAAGAAGCAGATAGAAATCCGCCTGCCAGTGCAGGGCACATGGGTTTAATCCCTGGTCCAGGAAGATTCCACATGCCCCAGAGCAACTAAACCCATGTGTCACAACTTCTGATCCTGTGCTCTAGAGCCCATGAGCCTGTGTGCTGCAACTACTCAAGCCTGCATGCCTAGAGCCCATGCCCTTGAACAAGAGAAGCCACCACAATGAGAAGCTGCATACCACAATGAAGATTAGCCCCTGCTCACCACAACTAAAGAAAGCCAGTGTGCAGCAACAAAGACCCAGTACAACCAAAAATTAATTAACTAATTAAAAGATGCTTGCTCTTTGGAAGAAAAGCTATTACAAACCTAGACAGCATATTAAAAAGCAGAGACATCACTTTGCTGACAAAGATCCGTCTAGTCAAATTTATGGTTTCTCCAGTAGTCATGTATGGATATGAGAGTTGGACCATAAAGAAAGCTGTGCACCAAAGAATTGATGCTTTTGAACTGTGGTGTTGGAGAAGACTCTTTGAGAGTCCCCTGGACTGCAAGGAGATAAAACCAGTCAATCCTAAGGAAATCAGTCCTGAATATTCCTTGGAAGGACTGATGCTGAAGCTGAAACTCCAATACTTTGGCCACCCGATGTGAAGAACTGACTCATTGGAAAAGACTCTGATGAAGGGAAAGATTGAAGGCAGGAGGAAAAGAGGATTAAAGAGGATGAGATGGTGGGATGGCATTACCAACTCTATGGACATGAGTTTGAGCAAGCTCCAGGAGTTGGTGATGGACAGGGAAGCTTGGTGTGCTGCAGTCCATGGGATCTCAAAGAGTCGGACACCACTGAGCAACTGAACTGAACTGAATTAATTAATTAATTTTTAAAAACTTTTAAAAAGAGAGAGAATCCATTTTGGCCTAAGCCGTTTTGGATCTAAGCCTGGCCATAATGCTCACCCTTAAACAGGTCTCAGTAAGTAGTGATCGTAAGGGAAGCAAGAGAATGCTGCAACAAGTGGGGAGCAGTCAAGAAACAATAGTGTGGCCTTGGGGCAGGGTTCTGGATCCTTAAAGGATATACAGAGGAATATATTTTGGAACAGGAACTAAGGCCACCACCCAGGTGGAGGACGAAATTATGTTGACCCTCCCGACTTCAATCAACTAGAGCATGGCTTCCGTTGATTTTTGCCCCAATTCTATTCTGAATTCTCCTCTGTGCAAACCCCTTGATGAATATGCTTAAACCTTCTCCATTTTGCTGTTGGGGCAACAATACCTTGGGGAAGATCCCTGATGTTCTCTTACTCCCTGTAAGTCATAATAAGTCCTTCCTGCTCCTAATCTTTGGCTTGGTTGTGAAACCTTGTAACTCAGACTGGGACTTGAACCCACAGTCTTTTAATTGAGATTACACCTGGTCTCAGGACTTGATGAATTTCAGGTTCTTGAGGTCTTGTTGCAGAAAGAATTCCGTGAGAGACAAGGTGATAAGTAAGAGGTGGATTTATTCAGAGAAAAACACACTCCACAGACAGAGTATGGGCCGTCTCAGAAGGCAAGAGTGGCCCCAGGGTATGGGGTTGTTAGTTTTTATAGGGGTGGGTAATCTTTGATGCTGGGGAAGATTGAAGACAAAAGGAGAAGCGGGCAGCAAAGGAAAAGATAGTTAGCATTACGGACTCAATGGATGTGAATTTGAGCAAACTCTGGGAGACAGTGAAGGACAGGGAAGCCTGGTGTGCTGAAGTCCATAGAGTCACAAGAGATGGACACAACTAAGAGACTGAACAACAACAACAACAATTTCATATGTTAATGAGTGGTAGGAGTATTCCAGATATTTTGGGGGAAGGGATAACGATTGCCAGGAATTGGGCCTCTGCACACTTTTTGATCTTTATAGTCAGCCCTGGAACTGTCATGGCACTTGTGGGTGCGTTATTTGCCATACTGATGTGTTCCAGTGAGCGATGAGTGTATACTGAGGCTCAAGGTTTAGTGGAAGTTGACTTGTCTGCCATCTTGGACCTACTGGTCATTGTCCACTGTTGTAGACCAGTTTATGTTGTGGCCTTGGGCTATGTCACTCTTTTAAAAGTTGTGCCCTCACCTCTTCCCTCTTGGTTCAGTTGTGTCCATTGGGTCAACACCCACCAAGAGGTGAACCCAGTTTTTGGTAACAATACCCTCGAAAACAGTTCTGGGTGTCCCCCAGTCCCATGCCACCCCTTTTCCCCCACTTCCTCCCCAGCCTGTGCACTGGGGTCCCTGCTTCCACCATGGCAGAGCCAGCATAGTTCCCAACAGTCACACCTGCTTGGATCATCTTTTCTTCTTCCTGTCTTCTTTCCATCCCCAAACTCATACTCCCCAAGCATTCTTGGTACTCAGAGTCCAGTCTGAGTATCCAGTCCAGTATCACCTGGAACTTGTTAGGAATGCAGAATGAAGTGTCCCCACCCCAGACCTGCTCAATTAGTTATTGTATCTAATAAGGTCCCCAGGTGATTCATAAATGCACTACATTTTGAAAAGCACCGCACTAGATTATTCTTAGGGCTTAACTCAAAGTCATCACTTCTATGAAAATGTTATTGATCCTTCCATCCAACTTATTCACTTACCTCTATACAAGCACTGTTATATACTCCCTCCTCCATGCTCCCATCTACCTACTGGTCATCCATCCATCCACACCTCCATCCACCTTGGAATCCGCAAACATTTACTAAGGGCTTACCATGGCAAGACCTCTCCTCACTGATGGAGATAAAAGTAAATCTACATGTCCCTTTCTCTCAGAGAGATCACAGTCCTACAGAGAAGATAACTAGTCTACAGGCAATTACAAGATATTGCCATTGCCCCATTGTGTGCATGCTCAGTCGCGTCTGACTCTTTACGACTCCATGGACTATAGCCCACCAGGCTCCTCTGTCCATGGGATTTCCCAGGCAAGAATACTGGAATGGATTACCATTTCCTCCTCAAGGGTATCTTCCCGACCCAGGGATCGAACCCTAGTCTCCTGCTTTGGCAGGAAGATTCTTCACCACTGAATCAGCTAGGAAGCCCACAAGATATTGATAAGTGCTATCTATTCAGCAGTTACAAATATGTTTGCTGGAATAAGGGTTTGAGCCAGAGTTTAAGGAGTACAAAAGAGGAACACCTCACTCAGCCAATGAGGTTAGGAAAACTAATCAGAGATGATGACATCTAATCTGAATGCCAGTCCTGTAAGTCTCAACCTACACATGCTTTCTTCTCCAGGAAGCCTTCTCTGACGTCTATTAGGTTAGGGACTCTTGCTCTATGCTCTTATCCCCACAGGAATAAGCCTGCCAAAATGCCCAGAACACACTCCCAGCCCTGGAAACGACAAACGCAAAATCTAAGGGATAAAAACATCATGGAGGGACTTCCCTAGTGGTCCAGTGATTAAGACTTCATGCTTTCACTGCAGGGACACAGGTTCAATCCCAGGTCGGGGAGCTAAGATCCCACATGAAAAGCTGCACAACTGAAAAATAAATAAACGAAATTTAAAAAACCATTGTGGAGCATGTGGTATATGTATATATATGTTAACACATCCCCTACACTGCAACGACTTCTATTCTTATCTGTCTCCCCTACACATCTGTGAGTGCCCGAGTGGGACTATGAATTGTTGACCTCTGTACTTTCAGCCCTCAGCACAGTGCCTGCCATGTAGTAGGCATTCAATAAGTAAGACAGGAAAGCAACAAGAAGATAGGTTTAGAGAGGGATTTCTTCTGGGTTTAGCTCATTGTCCTTCAAACTGGTATCTTGGACTCCCTTCTAGAGCAGTAGGATAAGACTATTAGGGAAAATAGTTTCTTTTAATTAGGAAGAAACTACAGACTATGGGAGGTATATGAGTCCTATGTAAGCTAAAATTATCATTTAAAAATCTCATTCAAATGGCTAAAAAAGTGGAAGAAGACTTTCAGAGGTGGTTGAATAGTAAAGCATAATAAGCACATGTTTTTGGCTTCATTGCCTCACCAGTTTCAAGTCCAAGGGCACATATGTCCTTCACTGAAGACTCGTGTATGTGACTTAGTTACAGCCCCTGTGTTATCTTTCTTCTGCATATGGTGCACAGGTGTGTGCCTCTTCTACTCATTGCTGAGAAGGGAGCCAGAGGTCAACTGACTTGTTCTGGTTACACAAGCCAAGTTTGAAGAGTCTTAACTCTCACCCTGCTTTTCAAATTCTATTGGGATAATGAACTTTAGAGTCAAGCAGATATTAAATGTCTTCTAGTCCACCCATCTTCAACTTTCAGCTTTTGGCTCCATTAGAGGTCTTTCAATCTATGCTGACATCATAAGATGTCTGGTTTGACCTGAATTATAGTTACACATATGTACCATATTTTTCAGATTACAGTATAGACATTTATAACACTGACTCTGGAGCCAGACTGGGCTTGAATCTCAGCTCTACCTTTACAAGCCACATGTCTTGAGGCAAGGCACGTTCTCTGCCTCAGTTTTCCCATCTGTAAGATGGGTGTAATAACCATACCTCTCTCCTAGGATTAAATGAGCTAATATTAATATAGCACTTAGCATAGTTTCTAGGAAACAACAAGGACTATATCAATGTTGGTTAAACAAAACAAAAATAAATCTGACTGTAATATTTATTACAATTCTAATAAATTAATTATTGTGTTTATATTTAACATTGTCTTTCTCTAGCTTTTGAGGGCATATGAGGGCCATGATGGCTTTTTTTTTTTTCTTTTTACAATTTTTATTGGGGTATAGTTGATTTACAATGTTGTGCTAGTTTCAGGTGTAAAACAAAGTGTATCAGTTATACATATACACGTGTCCACTCTTTTTTAGATTCTTTTCCCATATTGTCCATTACAGAGTATTGAATAGAGTTCCTTGCACTATACAGTAGGTCCTTATTAGTCATTTATTTTATACATAGAAGTTAGAAGTTAGTTGTTCAGTTGTGTCCAACTCTGCAACCCTATGGACTATAGCTCACCAGGCTCCCCTGTCCATGGCATTCTCCAGGCAAAAATACTGAAATGGGTAGCCATTACCTTCTCCAGGGGCTCTTTCCAACCCAGGGATTAAACCCAGGTCTCCTACATTGCAGGCAGATTCTTTACCATCTGAGCCACCAGGGAAGCTTTATTTTATAAACAGTAGTATGTATATGTCAATCCTGGCCTTTTTCCTCATAGTATCTGCAGCGCTGGCAGACCAACTGGCACAGAGTGTCTGATGGATACTATTACACAGGGTAAGTTCTCCACCTCTTTCCTCACTCCATCTCCCCAGCTCAAGAAACTACTATGACTCCCTATTGCTTACTGCACCAAATCCAGTGTCTCAGCTTGAATTCCAGACCTAGGTAACCTTGGCCACATTTGGTCTCTCTGTCTCATGCATTCTCAACAAGGGCAATATCGCCCACATGGGGGCAAATATTGGTTCTTGGGGGTCCAAAAAATGTTGCTGTTTGTATGTATATAACATATAAACAGACCTATAGTATATAGCAGATAGCTAAATATCTGTGGTATTGAGATTTAATTGGAGGGGGCGATTAGGAAAAATGTCTGAAAAGGTTCCTGGGCTATAATGAAAAGAAGAAACACTGATCTAGCCCATTTCTTGCCACAGAAAGAACACTCACAGCATAAAGGGTAGAGGAAACCGTTTTCTCCTCTTTGGTCCTCAATTTGCAGGGGGGTAAAATGAGGAAGATCAGCCTGTGACCCCTGAGGCCTTCCCGGCCCTGGCAGTTCATGACCCTAAGAATCGGGTGCTCACCAAACCCACACGTACTACATACTCACCTAGAGCCTTTGCCTCCTGGGGAAGTGAATTTAATTCCCATCCAATGGTCTTCATTTACTCATATCATCCTCTTCCTTGCAACACAGGCTCCCAGAATCTCTGTCTTCTCCTCCTCCCACTTTTTAAAAAAATATGTATTTATTTTCATTTATTAGTTGTGGCATGCAGATCTATTTCTCTGACCAGCAACGGAACCTGGGCCCCCTGCTTTGGGAGAGCAGAGTATTAGCCGCTGGACCACCGGAGAAGTTCTCCCACTTTTGAGCCCCCACCTCCTTCACATGAAGCCTCTCCTGGTACCACTCCCACTTCCAATCCATATAGTGCTGGCCTGGGTGTGTGGACTAGGATGTGAGTAAAGGACAGTTCCTCAGAGCCTGAGGAGATGAGGTTTCCAGTTGGCCCCAGCACGGTGCTTGGCACGAGATCAATGCTTAGTAAGTATTTGCTAAGTGAAGAATGTTGAATGAATGAATGATGTGTCTGTATCTCTGCCTTTTTGCTTCCCCATCCCCTTTCACAATGTCCAAAGCAGCAAAAAACTCGTCCGACAGGGAGGGTTGTCCTCATTTGGGTTTCCTCAGAAGCAGATCATGAGACACAGATGGAAGTGCAAGCGGTCTGTTTGAAGGGCGACTCTGGGAGACACTGGTAGAGGAATGGGAAGTGAGACAGGGAAGGAGCAGATGCCCACAGCTGTTGTGATATTAAGTCACCACTATGGAGAAGCCGGGCTTCATTCGGCTGGAGAACTCTGGGAGTCAGTGTAGTTACCCTACACGAGAGAAAGGAGCTGGGGTACTTATCAACCAAATCCCATTAGAGGACAGTAGAGAGCTGTTCCCAGGGGGCATGAACTCCCTGCAAGTCCCAGTCTGCAGCAGGGGAGGGCACCTCGGTCACCAGAGTCTGGAGAAACCTGTGCTTGTGTGCTCAGTCGTGTCTGACTCTTTGCAACCCCATGGACTGTGGGCCACTAGACTCCTCTGTCTATGGGATTCTCCAGCCAAGAATATTGGAGCGGGTTGCCATGCCCTCCTCCAGGGGATCTTTCTGACCCAGGGATTGAACCCAAGTTTGCTGTTCTGGCCGACAGATTGTTTACCACTGAGCCACCTGGGAAGCCCTCTGGAGAGCGCCCTCTGCCAAAGAAACCCAGGCACTGGCAGTTGATATTCAGGCCAGAACCAGGAAAGCAGTTAAAGCTAAGAGACGGGGGAGGTGGGGAGGGGGTGTATGCCTACAGCATTGCTCCAGGGAAGCAGGCAAGGAGTGGGGGAGAAATGAGTGCTCAAAACCTTTCCTTCTCCCTTTCTCAGGGGCCTAAATACAAGCCATCCCAAACAGATAAAAATATTCCCTTGTATTTGTAAAACACCTAGCACTTCTTGAGTCTCCTTTCACCTATCACATCAATCCTAAGGGGATATTCCTGCCATGTTGCACAATGTCCATCTCTAGATGGGGTTCCTGGAGTTACAAAATGTCCTGCATGAGAGCCAAGCAGGGCAGGGAGAGGTGATGAGCATGTCATTACTTTTGTCTCCATTGGACCTTAGACACCCTTTCAGGAGGGACAGGATGAGTGAGAAAATAAGCACAGGCTGGCGCTCTCTTCTCTGCCCCCGACGGTGGTATGTTAAGTGTTGTGGGGCTCCGCTCCAGCTTCTTCCCATTCCGTAGGACCCACCGAACCTGGGTGCCTCCTTCCCCAGGCTGCTCTGTGAGCAAAGTCAGAGGCAAGCAAACAGCTCAGCTTGGCCCTCTGACACCCCCATCCCAGGGAGGAAAAGGCCCTGAACTTTAGACTCGACTCTGCCACTAATTTCCTGTAAGGCTGTAGCCAAGCCATTCAGCCTCTCGACCCTCGTTTGCCAGGAGTATAAAATGGTACAACTCTCCTGTTGCCACTAAGAAAGAAGCTCTGAGAAAGTATTTTACAGACTGTAAAGTGCTTATAAAAATATAAGATATTATCCTTGTTGTCCTTAATAATGCCTCCTGTCTCTGAACTCCTAGTGTGCTTGTGTCAGAACCACACAATCACACTCATAATTCTCCCACCGTTCCATCTTGAAGGACCTGCTGTTTCCTACAGGTGCCGTGTTCTTTCTTGTCTCCAGCGGCTCCCTCTGCTTCTGCTCACGTTGACTCCTGGTTACCTCCTACAAATCTTTGAGGACTCTGCTGCAGTGATGCTTGTCTAGACACTGTCTCCTGACCCCCCCACCCCCACCCCCTGCACCCTCCCCTGCCCTCTGCAGTCTGAAGAGGAAGTCCCACCTCTGGGCGCCATGCCTCCTGAGCACCCCTCTGTGGCTTAATGCTTTCTTTGTTTCCTTGAACGTTCCTCAAAGCAGGGAGACTATTAGTCTACCAGGGCGGCTGTAACAAAATACCACACACTGGAGGGCTTAAACAACAGAAGTTAATTTTCTCACCAGTCTGGAGGCCAAGATGAAGCTGTCAGCAACGTTGGTTTCTTCTCTCCTGGTTTGCAGTTGGCCACTGTCTTGCATCTTCACATGGTCTTTCTCTGTCTGTTATGTGTCTGTGTCCTAATTTCTTTCTTTGTAGAACAACAGTCATATGTGTCCCCAAGGACCCCATTTTAACATAATCACCTCCTTAAAGATCCTATGTCCAAATACAGTTACATTCTGAGGTGCGGGGATTAGGGCTTCAACATATGAATTGGGAGGCACGCAATGAACCCATAAGAAACCTTACTTTTATATCCCTATGTACAACTCTGGGCTGACACATGAAAAGTGCCCCCAAAGCGCTTTTGAGTCACTGAGTAAACGAATGAACAGGTATGTACTGTACATGTTTTTCCAGCCAGCACAGAAGCTACTTGAGGACAATGAAAGAATACTAACCTTGGGATTGGGGGACCTGGATTATTTTTCCTTGCTCTTGTCAATATAGAAGGTGGTCTTTTTAGCAGCAACATCAAAAGATGCCCCTTTGGCACTTCCCTGGTGGTCCAGTAGCTTAAGACTCTGCGCTCCCAATGCAGGGGGCTTAGATTCAATCCCTGGTCGGGAAACAGTTGCATGCTGCAGCTAAAGATTCTGCATGCCACAAGAAGACTGAAGATTCTGCATGCTGCAACTAAGACCTGACACAGCTAAAGAAATAAAAAATAAATATTTAAAAAATTAGCGATAAAGAAAGATGCCCCTTTACCTAGGGGTCTAACATGCCTGTTCCACTTCTAAAGCAATCGGAGATTCAGAGCATTCATTATTCACAATGCCTAGAGCATTTGCCAAATTGAAGATTTCTACAATTTCAACCTAAGAAAATGCCATCTGCTGCACAGAAACTGATTGTTGGCCATGCTTTATGTGCTACATTCTCTTCCAGTGAGAAACCACATTTCCCTGAAGGGTGAGTGGTTCTTCCGTATCTGCTTAGTAATCACTAGAGAATCTATTGTCTTAACTAGTGCAGCTTGATAAGTCATCAATGTTGATTCAGCCAAATGTTTCAGACACACAAATTACAGCATTTTGGCCTTGGAAGGCACCTTAGAAATCATAGGCCATGAAACTTTAGACTCAAGTTTAAACCCTGCCTTCTTGGATAAACGAAGTTTTTCTGTCAAACAGGTGGAGCAACATTTCACAGACTTATTCAGAGTGTTGAATAGGATAATGAGTATATGAATATATAGTGTCTTGTACCTAACAGGACAGAGTAACTTTTAATATTGGTTTTTTTCCCCTCTCTGTTTTATAGATGGGTAAATCAAGACACTGGAGAAGGCAATGGCACCCCACTCCAGTACTCTTGCCTGGAAAATCCCATGGATGGAGGAGCCTGGTAGGCTACAGTCCATGGGGTCGCTAAGAGTCGAATACGACTGAGCGACTTCACTTTCACTTTTCCCTTTCATGCACTGGAGAAGGAAATGGCAACCCACTCCAGTATTCTTGCCTGGAGAATCCCAGGGACGGGGGAGCCTGGTGGGCTGCTGTCCATGGGGTCGCACAGAGTTGGACACGACTGAAGCGACTTAGCAGCAGCAGCAGCAAATCAAGACACAAAGGAGGAAAAAGCCCTAAGCAAGTCACCAGCCTTGTTTTTTAAATATAATTTTGTTCTTTATTTATTTTTGATGGTGTTGGATCTTTGTTGCTGTGAGGGCTTATCTCTAGTTGTGGCAAGCAGGGGCTGTTTTCAAGTTACAGTGCTCAGGGTTCTCATTGTGGTGGTTTAGAACCACAACCTCCTCATTAGATTTCCAGCCCCTTTCCAGTCTGGTCTCCTGTCTGACATCAGAATTCTCTTTCTAGAACAGAGATCTGCTCTTGTCACTACTCTGCTCAAAAATTCTGCAAGTTTCCTGATTTGTATAGGATGAAGTACTCTTAACCACATAAAAAGCAAAAGTATATTTTAAAATGCAGGTACACATCTGCCAGATCATATACATATATATATATACACGTATATAAAATATACTAATATAGTTTTCCAGGCTGCTCTAACAGGTGCCAAAGACTGAGTGACTTAACAGAAGCTGGAAATTCAAGATCAAGGTGTCGGTTTCTCCTGAGGCCCCTCCCCTTGGTCTACAGATGACTGCCTTCCAGCTGTGATCTCCACATGGTCCTTCCTCTGTGTGGTCATGTTCCTATTGTTTCTTTTTGTGTCCAAATTTCCTCTTACTAAAAGGACACATGTTGGGACTTCCCTAGTGGTCCAGTGGTTAAGAATCCGTCTGCCAACGCAGGCGATGCGGGTTCGATTCTTGGTCCAGGAAGATCCTACATGCCGCAGAACAACCAAGCCTGGGTACCACAACTACTGAACCTGAGCTCTAGAGCCTGAGAGCCACAACTGCTGAGCCCACGTGCTGCAGTTACTGAAGCCCAAGCACCCTAGAGCCTGTGCTTGGCAACAAGAGAAGCCACTGCCATGAGAAGCCTGAGCATTGCAACTAGACAAAGCCCATGACAAGCATCAGTGAAGACCCAGCACAGCAAAAAGAAAACTAAAAAAAGGATACGTGTCAGATCAGATTAAGTTCCACTCTAACAGCCTATTTTAACTTAATCATCTTTTTTTTTTTTAATCACCTCTTGAAAGGCCTTATTTCCAATTCTAGTCACATTCTGGGGTAATGAGGGTTAAAGATTCCATATATGAACTTGGGGAGGAACACAATTCAGCCTGCAACAATATATGTGCATTAGATATGTTTTAAAACTACACCTTCTTGAAAGAGTTTGTTTAAAAGGTATTAAAAGCTAAATTATTTGGTTAGTTTTTATATTTCAGATGTAACTTCTCTTGGACAGGAAGATCAAGAATTTGGTATTACTGGAACTATTATAACTGGCTTGAGTTGGACTTTGAGACCTGCCATAGTGGAACTCTCAGAATTACAGATTCTGCCAGGTCTCAATCAATGTTTCCTGGTTCATTTTCAATAAGATTTGACTTAAAATTCCATCTTATTTAATTTGTATCCCCAGCCCAAGACCTTGTTAGGTAACAAGCAATCAGTCATTGTTTTTTTTTAATTTTTTATGTATTTATGTGGCTGCGCCAGATCTTAGTTGTAGTGCGTGGGATCCTCGATCTTTGTTGTGCCATGCTGGATCTTTAATTGTCACATGTGGGATGTAGTTCCCTAACCAGGGAGTGAACCTGAGCCCCCTGCATTGGGAGCCTGAGTCTTAGCCACTGGACCACCGGCCAAATTTCTTGCTGTTATTGTTGTTCAGTCGCTAAGTCATGTCCGACTCTTTGCAACCCCATGAACTACAGCATGCCAGGCTTCTCTGTCCATCACTTTCTCCCTGAGTTTGCTCAAACTCATGTCCTGTGAGTCAGTGATGCCATCGTTCGCTCAGCCTCTTCATTCTTTCTGTAGCTATTTCTCCACTCTACCCCAGCAGAATATTGGGCACCTACTCACTCGAGGGGTTCATCTTTCAGTGTCATATCTTTTTGCCTTTTCATACTGTCTATGGGGTTCTCAAGGCAAGAATACTGAAGTGGTTTGCTATTTCATACTGTCTATGGGGTTCTCAAGGCAAGAATACTGAAGTGGTTTGCTATTCTCTTCTCCAGTGGACTGCATTTTGTCAGACCCTAACTAGCAGGGACATGCCCTTCAGCCACTCAGTGTAACTGGATGACATGCCTGGTGCCCTGGCTGTCCCACTGCTGGTCGTCATTGAGCAAAAAATATGGAACACTTCCTTGTCATTGCTTTTTTAATTCCATGAAATTAATATAGCAGACCCCCATCCCTTTCTCAGACAGTTTTTGATCTCACTAAGCATCACTATCTTCCCCAAGCACACCTCTCACTCTTGTGCTTTACATGGTCTTGTCTCATCCTGGACTGGCCCTTTCTCTCAGTCATGGAGACCTGATACTTATGTGCAGATAAACACTCCCTCCTCTATTTTCTCGTGGTACCATGTACCTCTCACTACTTAGTGGTTATCAGGATATATTTTTAAGGTCAGTTTTGCTGTCTCCATCACCAGACTTTATACTCTTTGAGGGCAAGAAACGTGTTCAGTGACGCAGTAAGCACTTAGTAAAAGCTAGCTAGGTGAGTGAGTCTGCCATTCTGCGTGATGGCATGGCTGATGGCCATACACATGCATGGACCTAAAGCGTGAGTTTGCCTTAGCCCCATGTTTTTCCAAAACCTGTAAAACATTCACAAGCCCAACCTGACTTCAAGCCAGAGAGACGGAAGAAGTCTTTTCGTGATGAGGCCGCTGGACCCTCAGTTCTACCCTCAAAGAGTGCTCGAAGTAAAATACAACTTTGGAAGTTGACTGCTCCACCACCTTCAGCCCATACTCCTTCCTCTAAGCCACTCTGCCATCTGTCTCTAGCACTGGGAACTTCTCAGTCCAGTCTCAGGGTGTGTTAAAAAATGTGCAAGAATGGTCTGTCTTTGAGAAATGTACATGACATTTGACAAACAAGGGGATGGGGAGTATTTTATGTTTGTGACTGAAAGAGAAAACACAAAATTGGTAATAATTGCCTTTGGAAGGTGATATTATGAATGATTTTTGCTTTAGTCCCTAGAATAGGTTGTGTAAATTTTCTACAAAAGCCACATTTGACTTTTATAATTGAAAATAAAGATACAATAAAATCCCATCTTGGTGTGGCCATAAAATTCACTTGTGTAAAATGTGAGGCCTTGGTATTCTAAGGTTACTGAAATGACCAGGGCAAACCAGATCAGCCAGCCAGGGGATTTGATGCCATTCAAATCTTTCCCTGCCCCGGCTGGGGTTTGGCACTTCCTACTGGTGGAGGACCGCAGTGGCAATTCATAGACTCTTCCAACTGGTTGACTGACCCTCATAATGTAAACTCAACACTGGGGACAATGGGCACCCTTGCCAAATGGAGCTCCCTGTCTCCCAATACACACCTCCTCAGAGGAGAGGTGGGGAGATGTTCTGAGAAGTGGTAGACAGGGTCAGTTGCCTCATATCTGAATTTGTGTAGTTGGTGGGGAGTCATGATCTTGGTAAGTTGTGGCAAGCACAGAGGTGCATCACTCAGATCTCCCTTCAACAAAGAAGATGCTGCTCGGTTGCATGGAGTTCTGTTAGCTGACAGCCTCCAGTTAGCATCTTCAGGATCTGCCTCGGGATAATCTTGTGAGCTAAGGACATGCTGCTCCTTTTCAGCAGCCCCTGGCCAACAACTTCAGCATGGTGGGAGACTGAGCCTGGTAGTTTTTGCCCGATGGGGACCTCTTCTGAGGGACAGTCTTGGTTCTAGAACTTCCCAGACAGTCATCCGACACACTTTCAGATCAGGCTCTGAGGCTTTTCCTGCACAGTTCTGCTTCTTCCCCTCTGTTACCTTTCACAAATGTTATTTCCAACAAACCTCTTGCACTCCCAGCTACAGCTCAGTGAACCCTACAGAGACAGTTTTATACACACACACACACACACACACATGCACATAAACACATATAGGGATCCATGAGTCTGAATAACACATGAGCCATCCATGCCACATGGAAGAACCTGCTAACACCTGCTAAGTATCTACTTCGTGCACGAGCCTTGTTCCTGCCCTCAACCAAACACTGTCTAATGAAGGAGACAGAGAGGAAACTAAATCGACAAAATAGATTGTGATATCTTTGTGTAATACATGCATGCTTCTAATTGTTCAAGTACATAGAAACCTCTAATGAGTTCTCAGTGTTCTCATCCCACTGTTTTCTTTAGTTGAGTGAACATTCCTCTTGTAACCTTGTCGTTTTGCTTTGACAAATCTTTTGCTACTCACACAACAGAGTTAAACTCGAATGCATATACAATGGGGAAATTCTAATAAATTCTAAATTGGGGGCTTGGATTAATGAATCCCTGAATAACAGAGTTGATTATACAGTCCTTTGTATTCCAGTTTCTTGTGTTTTATTGGTTTTGGCTCTGAAATACTGATGATCAGCAGATCTAATAATGACAGTAAAGACCGAAGTCCAAAAATAATAAGACTCAAGCCACAGTCACATTAAAGCCGGTAATAATAATAAGTCTCTAAGTTCAGTTCAGTTCAGTTCAGTCACTCAGTCGTGTCTGACTCTTTACGACCCCATGGACTGCAGTACGCCAAGCTTTCCTGTCCATCACCAATTCCTGGAGCTTACTCAAACGCACGTCGATTGAGTTGGTGATGCCATCCAACCATCTTATCCCCTGTCGTCCCCTTCTCCTCCCACCTTCAATCATTTCCAGCATCAGGGTCTTTTCAAATGAGTCAGTTCTTCACATCAGGTGGCCAAAGTATTGGAGTTTCAGCTTCAACATCAGTCCTTCCAATGAATATTCAGGACTGATTTCCTTCAGGATTGACTGGTTTGATCTCCGTGCAGTCCAAAGGACTCTCAAGAGTCTTCTCCAACACCACAGTTCAAAAGCAGCAATTCGAGAGTTTATGCTTGCAGAGTAAAGAAATGGGTTTTCCTCCCGCTGCTACATCCATGAGGAATTTGAAGAAAGAGCTACACTTAGTCTTATGGCTGAATTGTATCCTCTCAAAATTTATATGTTGAAGTACTAACCCTAGTACCTCATAATGTGACTATATTTAGAAATAGAGTCTTTCAAGAGGTTATTAAGTTAAAATGAGGTCATTATGGTGTAGTCCAATTTGGAGTAATCCAATATGTCTAGTGTCTTTATGAGAAGAAGAAATGGACACAAACATTCACATACATATGAAGACATAAGAATCACTATTGGCAAGCCAAGGAAAGATGCCTTAGAAGAAACCTGCAAATGCACTGATCTTGGACTTCTAGCTCCCATAACTGTAAGAAAATAAATCTTAATTAAAATAAATTTTGTTTGACTTCTAAAAAAAAAACAAAAGCAGCAATTCTTCGGCATTCAGCTTTCTTCACAGTCCAAATATCACATCCATACATCACTACTGAAAAACCCAAAGCTTTGACTAGATGGACTTTTGTTGGCAAAGTAATGTCTCTGCTTCTTAATATGCTGTCTAGGTTGGTCATAACTTTTCTTCCAAGGAGCAAGTGTCTTTTACTTTCATGGCTGCAATCACCATCTGCAGTGATTTTGGAGCCCCCCAAAATAAAGTTTCTCACTGTTTCCATTGTTTCCCCATCTATTTGACATGAAGAGATGGGCCCAGATGCCATGATCTTACTTTTCTTGAATGTTGAGTTTTAAGCCAACTTTTTCACTCTCCTCTTTCATTTTCATCAAGAAGCTCTTTAGTTCTTTGCTTTTTGCCATAATTGTGGTGTCATCTGCATATCTGAGGTTATTGATATTTCTCCCAGCAATCTTGATTACAGCTTGTGCTTCATCCAGTCCAGCATTTCTCATGATGTACTCTGCATATAATTTGAATAAACACGGTGACAATATATAGCCTTGACATACTCCTTTCCCGATCTGGAACAAGTCTATTGTTCCATGTCCAGTTCTAACTGTTGCTTCCTGACCTGCATACAGATTTCTCCAGAGGAAGGTCAGGGGGTCTGGTATTCCCATCTCTTTCAGAATTTTCCACAGTTTATTGTGACCCACAGAGTCAAGGGCTTTGGCATAGTCAATAAAGCAGTAATAGATGTTTTCTTTGGAACTCTCTTGCTTTTTCGATGATCCAATGGATGCTGGCAATTTATCTCTGGTTCTTCTGCTTTTTCTAAAACCAGCTTGAACATCTGGAAGTTCACAGTTCACATACTGTTGAAGCCTGGCTTGGAAAATTTTGAGCATTACTTTGCTAGTGTGTAAGATGAGTGCAATTGTGAGGTAGTTTGAGCATTCTTTGGCATTGCCTTTCTTGGGATTGGAATGAAAACTGGCCTTTTCCAGTCCTGTGGTCACTGCTGAGTTTTCCAAATTTGCTGGCATATTGAGTGTAGCACTTTCACAGCATCATCTTTTAGGATTTGAAATGGCTCAACTGGAATTCCATCACCTCCACTAGCTTTGTATCTATCCATACATGAAAGCCTTAGCTTTCTAATTGTACCTGTAACCTAAGCAAGCAACTTCTGAGAGGAGAACCAAGAATACAACAGAGGAGCCAATGTTCTATAGCATCACAGTTGGATTTTCTCTATTCTAAAAAACTCTGAAAGAATTTGTTGCCCTCCTTGGGGAGTTCACAGGGAGGCAGAAGTTGGGTCACATATTAGTTTTCTAGGTCATTTATAAAAAGGCCTGATAAAAAACAAGTTTCTACTGTATAGCACAGGGAACTATAGTCAATATCTTGTAATAAACCATAACAGAAAAGAATAGGAAAAATAATACATATGTTATATATATATATGAATACCTGAATCACTTTGCTGTACAGCAGAAATTAACATACCATTGTAAATCATCTATACTTCAATAAAGCAAAAAAAAAAAATCTTTTTTAAGAGCCTGGTGTGTCTTTGACACATAAGCATCCAAGTACACCAGCCTCTGGTTCTGTATATATATATGTATATTTATTCTGGCTATACTACATATATGATATATATTCATATATAATATAGATACATACACAGATACATACACATGTGTATACATATATGTTTCATCTGAGTCCCTGTTCTCAGAGCTATGTGAAAGTCCAGTACCTCCCCTAAATGGAGGGGTCGCCATTTAAGGGAACTCCTTCTGAGAGAGTGGCTGTAGGTCTCTTTGCATGACTCACTCTGCCTGCCCACTACCAGCTTGGCTCCTCTTGACCATCCAGTGTACTCTCAAGCCTCCAGAGGAAGCTCTCTCTCTGCCCCTCTGCACCCCTGCACACCAGTATTCTCTCTCCCTTCATTCTCCATAGCAATACTAACACTGGGCAGTTATAAGTTACAAATTCTTACTGACTATGTAAGAATAACAAAAGCAGGTATAGCGTAGCTCAAACAGAAGTCAACTAAAGAACTCCTCCAAATCAATAACAAAAAGAAAACCCAGTTTTTAAAAATGGAGAAAAGACTCGATTTCAAAACAAACAGTTCAAAAAAGAAAATATATGAATCACTAGCACAAACACAAAACAGTTTTTATCAGTGTTCATGTAAATACCATGTAAATTTGTATGAACACCTCATTATTCATCAGAGAAATGCATATTAAAACCATGAGATACCATTTCTCACCCACTAGAATGGCTACATATTAAGACAATGACAAATATCAAGTGTTAGCAGTGAGATGGAGCTCCTACAACTTGTGTACATTGCTAGTGGGGGATAAGATAGTACAACCACTTTGGTAAACTGGGAGTTTACTGTAAAGAATATATCCATTCTGTGTCCAGGAATTTCCCTTTCAAGCATCTACCCAAGAGAAATGAAAATATATGTACACAAAAAATCATTACAGCAACATTTATGCCAACTTTATTCATAACAATAAAACCTGGAAACAAAATGTTGCCAATAGGAGAATGGACAAACAAATTGTGAATTTTTTTGTTTTTAAAAGCACAATAAGAATCAGAAAAACAAGAAATTGATACTCATATTAACATTGATGAATCTCAAAACTATACTGAGCAGGACACAAATGAGTACATACTGTTTGATTCCATTTATAATTCAGTCACTGCAAAGAAGGAAAATTATATTTAAAATTGCTTATTTTACTGTTTCTCTAGCTTCATATGTTTCAAGATTATATCTTTTAAAAAGTTTAAGGATTTACCATGTGCCACTAAATTTCTTGCTCTTCTCTTTCTATTCTACTAAGATTCTCTTAGGAAGATGAAACGCTGAATTAGAAGATCTAGAACCTGAAGATACACTTTCTTACAAGTCTTAAACAGGAAAGAAAAATGATTTGAAACATTTCTCTTATTGTACTTTGTGGACTTTTATAAAATACTGTTTAACATCTTTGTATATTCTCTTCAAGTCTTTGATCACTTTATAATAACAGAAAATAAAAATTAAACTGCTTCATAACTTTGTTTTAAGCTTTCATGTAATTGGTGCTGGTTCATTTGGAATCTTAAATACGTTCTTACTAAATATCTCTCTCTCTTTTTAGAGAAATGCAAATTAAAACCAAAAAGATATGACATGACATACCTACTGGGATGGCTAAAATTAAAAAGTCTAACCAAATATTGGTGAAGATTTGAAGAAACACACACACTGTTAATGGGATTATAAACTAAGACATCCACTTTGGAAAACTATTTGACACTTTTAAAAAGTTAAACTTGCGCTAATCATTTGACCTAACAATTCAACTTCTAAGTATATTACCCAGAGAAATGAAAATGCATGTCCACAAAAACACTTGTATGCAAATATTTACAGCAGTATTTTAAGATTTGTGTGTGAAGTTTGCTCAGTCGTGTCCGACTCTTCGTGACCCCCATGGACTATACATTCCATGGAATTCTCCAGGCCAGAATACTGGAGTGGGTAGCCTTTCCCTTCTCCAGGGGATCTTCCCAACCCAGGGATCAAACCCAGGTCTCCCGCATTGCAGGTGGATTCTTTACCAGCTGAGCCACAAGATTTATTTTTATTTATTTATTTATGGCTGTGCTGGGTCTTCATTGCTGTGTGGGCTATTCTCTAGTTGCATTGTGCAGGCTTCTCATTGCAGTGGTTTCTCTTGTTGTGGAGCATGGGCTTTAGGCATGCAAGCTTCAGTAGTTGCAGCACGAAACTCAGAAGTTGAGGCTCAAGGGCTCTAGAGCACAGGTTCAGTAATTGTGGCACACAGACTTATTTGCTCCATGGCATATGGGATCTTTCTGGACAAGGGATCAAACCTGTATTTCCTGCATTGGCAGGAGGATTCTTTACCACTGAATCACCAGGGAAACCATTTATAGCCTGGTGGCTCAGGGGTAGAGGATCCACCTGCCAATGCACAAGACACAGGAGACGCAGGTTTGATACCTTAGTCAGGAAGACCTCCTGGAGAAGGAAATGGCAACCTCCTCCAGTATTCTTGCCTGGGAAGTCCCATGGACAGAGGAACCTGGCGGGCTACAGTCTATGGGGTCACAAAAGAGTATTATTCACAACAGCCCTCAAACTGGAAACAGTGCTTACCAAATGGCCAGTCAGTAAGTGAGATGTTGTATATCTATAGCGTAGTGTATTACACACAATAAAAGCATTATACTAAATGCAAGGAGGCAGGCCCAAAAGACTACATATTGTATGATTCCATTTATATGAAAATTCTAGAAAATGCAAAACTATAGAAACAGAAAGATCAGTGATTGCCTAAGACTGAGGGTGGGAGCAGAGATGGATTGCAAATAGGAACAAGGGAATTTTTTCTGTTGATGAAAGTGTTCTAAAATTGAACTGTGGCAATGGCCGAATAATTGTATGAACTCACTAAAACTCAACAAGATTTACACTAAAATGGGTGAATTTTATGGCATCTAAATTAAACTAAATAAGCCTGTTTCAAACAAAACAAAACAGAAAGCTATTGTGTCTTCAAGACACACTTTTGGGCTCACCACGGCAATGTCTGCATAGCTCTGCATAACTGGTAAAATTTTCCTTGCAGTCTCCTGTTTACACCCGCAGAAGGCCTCATAGGAGACCAGAAGTGGATGGTCTAGCAAGCAGTACTAATCTTATGGCAGGTGGGGATCTTCTTTGTCTTGGTAGAAGTTAGGAGGAGAAAACCAACAAACAGGAACACAAGCTGAAAAGCATGCCTGGGATGGCAAAGACCTTAAAATCATATTCTAGTTATTCATTGTTCTTCTAGTATATACTTTTTGGTCTTTTCTGTGCCAGGTAAGTGCTGTGGCAATAAAATAATCAACATTATGGGCAACGTCCTTACTCTTTGGGGGCTTATATTCTAGTTGTATGAAACAGATCATACATCAACTGATAGATAGCCAGATAGATAGATGGATGAATAGATACAGAGATAGATAAATAGATGACAGAAAGCTAGGTAGAGCTATAGATAGGTATAGAGATACAGAGATAGATACTATATAGATACATATGTAGATGATTGATAGAAAGTACAAGCTTACCTCATTTTACTGCACTTTGCATGTTCT
Organism: Giraffa tippelskirchi; assembly: GCF_054371585.1. Lineage (NCBI taxonomy): Eukaryota > Metazoa > Chordata > Mammalia > Artiodactyla > Giraffidae > Giraffa > Giraffa tippelskirchi. The sequence goes on from NC_137279.1 coordinate 155,475,702, forward strand.
GTATTTTTTAATTGTATGTTGATTTTCTTTTTCTTTTTTTAAATTTGTTTGTGCCAGATCTTAGTTGCTGCACATGGGATCTTCAATCTTAATTGCAGCATGTAGGATCTAGTCTCTGACCAGGGATAAAATCTGTGCCTCCCGCAGTGGAAGTGTGCATCCTAACCACTGGACCACCAGGGAAGTTCCAATACTGCATTTTTTACAATTAAAGATTTGTAGCAACTCTGTGTCAAGCAAGTCTGTCAGCACCATTTTTTCCAACGGCATTTTCTCATTTCATCTCTCTGTGTCACGTTTTAGTAATTCTTGCAATATTTCAAATTTTGTCATTACTATATCTGTTCTGGTGACCTGTGATCAGTGATCTTCGATGTTACTATTGTAATTGTCTTGGGGCACCGTGAACTGTGCCTATAATAGGATGGCAAACTTAATAAACGTATGTGTTCTGATGGCTCCACTGACCAGCTTTTCCTCTATTTCTCTTTCTCACCTTAGGCCTCTCTATCCCCTGGGACACAACAATATTGAAATTAGGCCAATTAATAACCCTACAATGGTCTCTAACTGCTCAAGTAAAAGGAAGAGTCATACATTTCTCACTTTAGACCAAAAGCTAGAAATGATGAAGCTTAATGAGGAAGGCATGTTGAAACCTGAGAATGGCTAAAAACTAGGCCTCCTGCACCAAACAGTTGGCCAAGTTGTGAATGCAAAGGAAAGGTTCCTGAAGGAAGTTAAAAGTGCCACTCCGACAAACACAAGAATCATAAGAAAGCAAAACATCCTTATTGCTGATATGGAGAAAGTTTCAGTGGTCTGGATAGAGGATCAAACCAGCCACAATATCCCCTTAAGTCAAAGCCTAATCCAGAGCAAAGCCCCAACTCTGTTTGATTCTATAAAGGCTGAGGGAGGTGAGGAAGCTGCAGAAGGAATGTTTGAAGTTAGCAGAGGTTGGTTCATGAAGTTTAAGGAAAGAAACCATCTCCATAACTTGAAAGTGCAAAGGGAAGCAGCAAGTGCTAAGGCTCAGAAGCTGCAGCAAGTTATGTAGAAGATCCAGCTAAAATAATTAATCAAAGTAGCTACACTAAACAATCTAGGGCTTCCCTTGTAGCTCAGTTGGTAAAGAATCTGCCTGCAATGCAAGAAACCTGGGTTCAATTTCTGGTTTGGGAAGATCCCCTGGAGAAGGAAATGGCAATCCACTCCAGTATTCTTGCCTGGAGAATCCCACAGACAGAGGAGCCTGGCAGGCTACAGTCCATGGGGTCACAAGAGTTGCACACAACTTAGCGACTAAACCACCACCACACTAAACAATAGATTTTTAATGTAGACAAAACAGCCTTCTCTAGGGAAAAGATACCACCCAGGACTTTCACGGTTAGTGAGGAGAAGTCAATGTTTGGCTTCAAAGTTTCAAAGACACTTGTTATTAGGGGCTGATGTAGCTGGTAATTTTAAGTTGAAGCCAATGTTCATTTACCATTCTGAAAATCCAAGGGTCCTTAAGGACTACGCTAAATCTACTCTTCCTGGGCTCTATCAATGGAACAACAAAACCTGGTTGATAGCACAGTTCAGTTCAGTTCAGTTGCTCAGTCGTGTCCGACTCTCTGCGACCCCATGAATTGCAGCATGCCAGGCCTCTCTGTCCATCACCAACTCCCGGAGTCTACCCAAACCCATGTTCATCGAGTCGGTGATGCCATCCAACCATCTCATCCTCTGTCGTCCCCTTCTCCTCCCGCCCCCAATCCTACCCAGCATTAGGGTCTTTTCCAATGAGTCAGCCCTTCACATGAGGTGGCCAAAGTATTGGAGCTTCAGCTTCAACATCAGACCTTCCAATGAACACCCAGGATTGATCTCTTTTAGGATGGATTGATTGGATCTCCTTGCAGTCCAAGGGACTCTCAAGAGTCTTCTCCAACACCACAGTTCAAAAGCATCAATTCTGCAGCGCTCAGCTTTCTTCACCGTCCAACTCTCACACCCATACATGACCACTGGAAAAACCATAGCCTTGACTAGACGGACTTTTGTTGGCAAAGTAATGTCTCTGCTTTTAAACATGCTATCTAGTTTGGCCATAACCTTCCTTCCAAGGAGTAAGCATCTTTTAATTTCATGGCTGCAGTCACCATCAGCAGTGATTCTGGAACCCAAAAAAGTAAAGTCTGACACTGTTTCCACTGTTTCCCCATCTATTTCCCATGGAGTGATGGGACCAGATGCCATAATCTTAGTTTTCTGAACGTTGAGCTTTAAGCCAACTTTTTCACTCTCCTCCTTCACCTTCATCAAGAGGCTCTTTAGTTCTTCACTTTCTGCCATAAGGGTGGTGTCATCCGCATATCTGAGGTTATTGATATTTCTCCCGGCAATCTTGATTCCAGCTTGTGTTTCTTCCAGCCCAGCATTTCTCATGATGTACTCTGCATATAAGTTAAATAAGCAGGGTGACAATATACAGCCTTGACGTACTCCTTTTCCTATTTGGAACCAGTCTGTTGTTCCATGTCCAGTTCTAACTGTTGCTTCCTGATCTGCATACAGGTTTCTCAAAAGACAGGTCAGATGGTCTGGTACTCCCATCTCTTTCAGAATTTTCCACAGTTTATTGTGATCCACACAGTCAAAGGCTTTGGCATAGTCAATAAAGCAGAAATAGATGTTTTTCTGGAACTCTCTTGCTTTTTTCGATGATCCAGCGGATATTGGCAATTTGATCTCTGGTTCCTCTGCCTTTTGTAAAACCAGCTTGAACATCTGGAAGTTCACGGTTCACGTATTGCTGAAGCCTGGCTTGGAGAATTTTGAGCATTACTTTACTAGCATGTGAGATGAGTGCAATTGTGCGGTAGTTTGAGCATTCTTTGGCATTGCCTTTCTTTATAGCACACCTGCTGACAAAATGATTTACTGAATATTTTAAGCCCAGTGTTGAGACCTACTCTTAAGACCTACGGCTCAGAAAAAAAAAAATTCCTTTCAAAATATTAATGTTTATTAACAATGCACCTGGTCACCCAGAGCTCTGATGGAAACATTCAATGAGATAAATGTTTTCATGCCTGCTAACATCCACCCTATAGCCTACGGCTCAAGGAGAACAGTAATTCTGACTTCCAAGTTTTATTAAGAAATGCATTTCATAAGGCTATAGATGCCATAAATAGTATTCCTCTGATGGATCTGGGCAAAGTCAATTGCAAACCTTCTGGAAAGAATTCAACATTCTAGATGCCATTAAGAATATTTGTGATTCATGGGAAAAGGTCAAAATATCAGCATTAACAGGAGTTTAGAAGAAGTTGATTCCAACCCTCATGGATGACTTTGAGGAGTTAAGACTTCCGTGGAGGAAGTAATTGCAGATGTGATGAAAATTGCAAGAGAAGCAGAATTAGAAATGGAGCCTGAAGATGTGACTAAATTGCTGTAACATCAATTTAAAATTTTAGTGGATGAAGAGTTGCTTCTGATGAATGAGGGAAGAAAGTGATTTCTTTTTAAAACAATTTTATTTCATTATTTATTTTATTTTGGCTGTGCTGGGTCTTCATTGCTGCCCAAGGGCTTTCTCTAGTTGTGGCAAGTAGGGGCTACTCTCTAGTTGTGGTGCTCAGGTTCCTCATTGCAGTGGCTTCTCTTGTTGCAGATCCTGGGCTCCAGGACGTGAAGGCTTCAGTAGTTGTGACACGTGGGCTCAGTAGTTGCAGCTCCCAGGCTCTAGGGCACAGGCTCAATAGTTGTAGTACACGGGCTTAGTTGCTCCAAGGCATGTGGGATCTTCCTGGAATCAGGGATCAAATCTGTGTCTTGTGCATTGGCAAGTGGATTTTTTTTTAACCACTGAGCCACCAGGGAAGCCTGAGAGTGATTTCTTGGGATGGAATCTACTCCTGGTGAAGATGCTCAGAAGATATTTTAAATGACAACAAAGGATTTAGAATATTATATAAACTTAGTTGATGAAGCAGTGGAAGAGTTTGAGAGAACTGACTCCAAGTTTGAAAGAAGTTCTACTATGAGTAAAATACTATCAAACAGCATTGCATGCTACAGAAAAATATTTTGTGAAGGAAAGAGTCAATCAATTTGGCAAAATCACTGCTGGATTTCCAGCAAATTTCACTGCTGCTTTAAGAAATCGCTACAGCCATCTCACCATTCAGCCACCATCAACATCGAGGCAAGAACCTCCACAAGAAAAAAGATTACAACTCACTGAAGGTTCAGATGATGGTTAGCTTTTTTTTTTTTAGAAGTTAAGTATTTTTAAATTAAGGTCTGTAAATTTTTTAAGACACAAGGCCTCTGCACACTTAATAGATTACAATATGGTGGTGGTTGTTTAGTTGCTAAGTCGTGTCCTACTCTTGCAAACTTTATGGACTGTAGCCTGCCAGGCTCCTCTGTCTATGGGATTCTCCAGGCAAGAATACTGGAGTGGATTGCCATTTCCTTCTCCAGGGGATCTTCCTGACCCAGGAATTGAACCCCTGTCTCCTGGCATTGCAGGCAGATTCTTTACTGACTGAGCTATGAGGGAAGCCCTAGATTATAGTACAGTGTTAACATTATTTTTATATGTACTGGGAAACCAAAAAATTCATGTCACTTGCTTTACGCTGATACTCCCTTTTTGTGATATTCCAGTTATTATATTGTCACCCTGCTTATATAACTTATATGCAGAGTACATCATGAGAAATGCTGGGCTGGAAGAAGCACAAGCTGGAATCAAGATTACCGGGAGAAATATCAATAACCACAGATATGCAGATGACACCACCCTTATGGCAGAAAGTGAAGAAGAACTAAAAAGACTCTTGATGAAAGTGAAAGAGGAGAGTGAAAAAGTTGGCTTAAAGCTCAACATTCAGAAAACTAAGATCATGGCATCTGGTCCCATCACTTCATGGCAAATAGATGGGGAAAGAGTGGAAACAGTGGCTGACTTTATTTCTCTGGGCTCCAAAATCACTGCAGACAGTGATTGCAGCCATGAAATTAAAAGATGCTTACTCCTTGGAAGGAAAGTTATGACCAAGCTAGACAGCATATTAAAAAGCAGAGATATTACTTTGCCAACAAAGGTCTATCTAGTCAAGGCTATGGTTTTTCCAGTAGTCATGTATGGATGTGAGTGTTGGACTGTGAAGAACGCTGAGCGCCAAAGAATTGATGCTTTTGAACTGTGGTGTTGGAGCAGACTCTTGAGAGTCCCTTGGACTGCAAGAAGATCCAACCAGTCCATCCTAAAGGAGATCAGTCCTGAGTGTTCATTGGAAGGACTGATGTTGAAGCTGAAACTCCAATACTTTGGTCACCTCATGCGAAGAGTTGACTCACTGGAAAAGACCCTGATGCTGGGAAGGATTGGGGGCAGGAGGAGAAGGGGGTGACAGAGGATGAGATGGCTGGATGGCATCACCGACTCGATGGACATGAGTTTAGGTAAACTCTGGGAGTTCGTGATGGACAGGGAGGCCTGGCGTGCTGCGGTTCATGGAGTTGCGAAGAGTCAGACATGACTGAGCGACTGAACTGAACTGAACTGAACTGAACTGAACCATTTGAGGTCCTCCATTCCCTCTTCACTCAGCCTAAAATTCCCCAAACTCCCTCAATCACCTTAACTCTGTCACACTCATTGGGAAAGTCACAACCTTGTTCAAATTCAACTTTCCACCCACACTGGTCTCACTTTAAGCTTGTCACTTGTGTGTTCTAAGTTGCTTTAGTCATGTCTGATTCTGTGCAATGCTATGGACTATAGCCCACCAGGCTCCTCTGTCCATGGGATTCTCCAGGCAAGAATACTGGAGTGGATTGCCACTGCCTCCTCCAAAGTTTGTCACTTAAGAAGCCCTTACTGTTTCCCAGCTAATATCTGCCATCTCCCTGATCTGTTCACTCTCCTGCACTCTACAGTCATACGTTCACTTTCTGCTAACTGGAATGTTTTACACCCTTGCCTTTCTTTCCCCCATCTTCATTCTCAGCTCATGACTGTGCTTCTTCCTTGAGAAAATTGAAGAGTCAGAATCCACATGTCCATAACAGTGTATCAGGTTAGACCCTGCCCTCATAGCACACTCAGAGATCCTTTATAAAAGCTTCCACTTATACATTCTCCCCCTTCCCTAGTGGACTCAAGAACACCAGGCCAGCAAATTCTCCCTCCAACCTACATCATGAACTTTTCCTCTACATGGATCATTTCCATCAGTGTATGAACTGTTTCAAGCACTTTGAAGACAAGCAAGCAAAAACCACCCCTTGACCTGATTTCCCTCGTTTGATTACCAAATTACTTCTCTGTAAGCTTTTGTATGAAGAAGGAAATGGCAACCCACTCCAGTTTTCTTCCCTGGAGAATCCCATAGACAGAGGAGCCTGGCAGGCTACAGTCCATGGGGTCGCAAGAGTTGGACACGACTTAGCGACTAAACCAAGCTTTTGTTGCCAAACAGTTGTCTATACTCAGTTCAGTTCAGGTCAGTTCAGTCACTCAGTCATGTCCGACTCTTTGCGACCCCATGAATTGCAGCACGCCAGGCCTCCCTGTCCATCACCAACTCCCGGAGTTTACCCAAACCCATGTCCATCGAGTCGGTGATGCCATCCAGCCATCTCATCCTCTGTCACCCCCTTCTCCTCCTGCCCCCAATCCTTCCCAGCATCCAGGGTCTTTTCCAATGAGTCAACTCTTTGCATGAGGTGACCAAAGTATTGGAGTTTCAGCTTCAACATCAGTCCTTCCAATGAACACTCAGGACTGATCTCCTTTAGGATGGACTGGTTGGATCTTCTTGCAGTCCAAGGGACTCTCAAAAGTCTTCTCCAACACCACAGTTTAAAAGCTTCAATTCTTCAGTGTTCAGCGTTCTTCACCGTCCAACACTCACATCCATACATGACTACTGGAAAAACCATAGCCTTGACTAGACGGACCTTTGTTGGCAAAGTAATATCTCTGCTTTTAAATATGCTATCTAGATTGGTCATAACCTTCCTTCCAAGGAGTAGGCGTCTTTTAATTTCATGGCTGTAGTCACCATCTGCAGTGATTTTGGAGCCCAAAAAAATAAAATCTGACACTGTTTCCACTGTTTCCCCATCTATTTGCCATGAAGTGATGGGACCAGATGCCATGATCTTAGTTTTCTGAACGTTGAGCTTTAAGCCAACGTTTTCACTCTCCTCTTTCACTTTCATCAAGAGGCTCTTTAGTTCTTCTTCACTTTCTGCCATAAGGGTGGTGTCATCTGCATATCTGTGGTTATTGATATTTCTCCCGGCAATCTTGATTCCAGCTTGTGTTTCTTCCAGCCCAGTGTTTCTCATGATGTACTCTGCATATACTAGCTGCCTCTAATTCCTCTTCTCCTGTTCTGTCTTAAAATCTCTCCAATCCAGCTCTTCTCCTGTTCTCTCTTAAAAATTTCTCCAATCCAGCTTTTGTGCCACCACTGATCTGGTCTTTTCAAGGCCAACAAGACAGACAAAAATAAAACCCTACCGTAAAGAAGCATGAAAGAGGCACCCTGAGTAAAAGAAGAGGGTGGGTAGGTGGGAAGAAGTCCTAAATTCTAGCAGCTGGGTTGACTACCTGTATCATAAGAATTCCTTAGGTAAACTGTCTCTCTACTCCATTTGAACAATACTTCCTTTCTATACATTGTATTTGTTTTTTCTGGAATCTACTGTTGTGCAGTTTCTGAACATCAGATTAACCTGCTCACCATTTAGGAAAAGCAGAGTTAAAATCATAGCAGAGAGGGAGAGAGCACTCATTTACATTTAACTGTAAAAATCAGTGTGGAATCTTAGACACGTAACAATCTCTTTTACCCAACCAGAAATATTTTTTTTTGTAGTTTGAGAAAGAATTTCACCCACCCACCCACCCACGCCCGAACAATATCCTTTTATTTGAAAATGAATGTAGTTGCCATTTGCAATAATTTTGAGCTATTCCTCTTTATAATTGGCCTTGCCATAAATTTTGTATAATAACCCCAGGAAGGTTAAAAAATCCAGCCGCAGTACTTTGCTTACTGATCTTATGAAAAGGGGCAACTCTGACTTACCTCAGTGAGGTCACCTCAACTCCTTTTGTGGGCAAGGTGTTCCTACTGGAGACTGCCCCAAATAAGGTAGACATTTGACAGCTGTCCTGGTCAGCTGGATAATACAGGAAACCTCAGTGACTTGTGCAGGTCAGTGCTTAGCAAAATGCAAGTCACAACCTATTAGTGGGTTATGAAATTAATATGGTGGGTTAGCCAATTTTTGGCTTCCCCGGTGGCTCAGCAGTAAAGAACCCACCTGCAACGCGGGAGACGCAGGAGACATGGGTTCCATCCCTGGGTCAGGAAGATCCCCTGGAGGAGGGCATAGCAGTCCACTCCACTATTCTTGCTGGGAAAATCCCATGGACAGAGGAGCCTGGTAGGCCACAGTCCGTGGGTTCACAAAGAGTCGGACATGACTAAAGCGACTGACAACACACGCAACCAATTTTTTAAAAGATGAAATAGAGCAGAAAATACCAGAGTACAGTACACACACTCCAAGTATGACATAGTTCATGAGACTTTGGCTTCTGTTATGAAGAAGTGCATCTTAGATTATAAAATTAAAATTTTAAAAATTAAAGCCACTGCTCTAGATTCATTTATAATGGCCAGAGTGGTTGAATGCACTAATCAAAATTAGAGGACATTTGAAAAATTTCCACATCATTTTCAGCGTTACATATCACCAGGCATGAGCAGACACAAGGGAAATTCAGAGCACTTTAGAGAGAAGTTTTCCTGTGTAGGACCAGGTAAAGAGCTTGCAAGTCGTCTCCAATCTAAATTACTATCCTAGAGACTTCATAATTTACAAACTACTTTCACAAACTTCATCTTATTTGAGGCTCTTGTTCAGCCTTTGTAGTAGGCAAGACAGGAAGGCGACAGCATCTGAGACAGGTTTCAATGATCCATCTAGTTTAGTCAGGCGTCCAGCTGGCAGCTGGGAGAAAGGATCTAGCCCCACAGCCCCAGGGAGAAAATTGGCAAGGTTGAAAAACCATGTGTGGGTCCTAGCCAAGTAAACTGGGGTTCAGGGCAGAACTCCAGTTTCAGGAGGGAGAATGGAAAAGATGAAGAGGAACTGGGGCAAAAGCCCAGATATTAAACAAGGCACACAGGTGGCCAGGCCCATCCACAGCACACTGGATTCTAAGCTCACACTTGCAGAGTTCCAGAGCCCATAACTGGCTTTTGAAGAAGTAGCAGAAGAATATCATGTCAATAAAGGGCAGGATGGAGATCTCCAGAACTGATGAAGGCATGAAGAGACCAGTGGGGAATGGCAAGTTAATTCATCTGGCTGGCATGAGTGGCGTGGGCTGCCAAATAAAACACAGGATGCCCCACTGAAATCTGGATTTCAGATAGACAACGAATATTTTCATGTAAGTGTGTCTTTTGCAATATTGGAGACACATTTATACCAAAAATTGTTGTTTATCTGAAATTTAACTGGGCAGACAGTATTTTTATTTACTAAATCTGGTACCCCTACATGTGGGTCTTAGAGAGGATAAGGCTAGAAGGCTTGACTGAACAAGATCTTAAAGAATTCTGTGTGCCATGCTTGGCGGATAATAGGAGGCCAAGAAAAATTTTAAGCATGGGAATAATATAATTGCATTTATATTTTAGAATCACCATTATAGTAGTCCTTTGAATAACAAAATAGTTCGGAAAGATAGGAACTGAGAGACCAGAAAGCTGTTTAAATAGCCTGGATTTGAGAGTTGAAAATAACTTTGTTCACTTCACAATTCTCCCTAATGCTAGTGAGATTTCCAGGGTTTCATGGACTACAGAGACCAATGTTTTCTTTCAAGAGCTGCTCTTTTTTCAAGGAATAAAAAAACCTTTGGAAATGGGGCAGGGAATATATATTTTATTTTTCTCAAACCCTGTATCTGTCACATCCTTCTTGAGGAGGCTGGAAAGATATGTATTATCTATCAGTCTCCCACTAGTTAGCTCATGTCTTGCTCATCATTGATTATCCCATAGGTAATCAATAAACACTTGTTGAATGACTTTCTTAAGGGCAAAGTTTATCTTCACCATATTTGTTTCTTTAGCATCTGACCCAAGGCTGGGAATAAGTTTCTCAGGAAATAGTTCTTGATTAGAGTGATCTAATTAATTAACAACTAGAAGTGCTCCCTATTAACTACATTTGTCTAACATTACTTCAAAGGTACAATCTGGCATATTTTTCACATGAATGCAAAAGAAGCCTGCCTTTTGTACTGGACCAGAAAGCTTTTCAAAATCTGCAGAATGATGCTGATTAGATGGAGTTTTAAATGTAATCTTCGTCATTTATGTGAAGATGTGTGGAGTTTTCTTTTGAGATGTTTTTGTTTTCGGTTTTTGTTTTTGTTTTTTGGCATCTTCCTAACTGCTTCCACAAGTACTGTCATTGCCTGGGTATTAATAAATTAGATCTTAATTAAATATTTCTCAGGTAGATCATCATAAAGTGGTATGAACCAAGTATTTGTCTTCAGTTCTCCAGTATCAGGATAGTTACTGGCATATGGATCTTTTCCAAGGCTGAACTGTGAACCTGAAAGCAGGACTTATTTACCTTCATAGTTACAGAACTTTCATCAATAGCAGGTTTGTTGAAGGGCCAAGAGTAAGAAGCCAAAAGGGATGGAATAATTCTAAAAAGTACATCGGGTAAATACAAATACAATAACAAAATTATTACAGATACTTGTTATTAAAAATTCTGTTCCAAGTACCATGTGAGGTCTTTGAATATATTTTATTACATTTTGATTAAATTTCAATCTTAAAACTCCTTTTTGAGGTAAGTGCTGTAATTGTCATTTTATATGTAAACAAATAGAGAATCAAAACTGATGAATAATTTACCCAGGATGACACAGCTAATAGATTGGCAGACCTGAGATTAGTACCCGATTCCAAAGTTCATCACACACACCAAGAATTGCCATTTTTCAAGTGTGTAGTTAGAGAAATGAAAGAAAATTGTTGGAGTGCCTATAAGAGCTCTCTTTAATCAGCAGCTATGTAGTATCCCAGAGGATTTAAGTTTGATAAAGAATACAGTGATGTGAGCATATGGATATGGAAGACAAGAGATATAGAGGTATTTCTTATGTTTTTGAGCTGTGCTCCTTTTTCCTCTGTTTAGCTTTGTATTTAACTGAGCACGTGCCTTTACATGTAATTAGGCTTTACCTTCACCTTGCTAGAAGTTGATACTGTTGTCCTTAAAATTATTATCACACATATTATCTGGGATGAAACATATAAACTTTATTATTTTTTTAAAACTTTTGTATTGGGGTACAGCCAATTAAGGGATTCCCAGGTGACCCAGTTGGTAAAGAATCCACCTGCTAATGCAGAAGACCCAAGAGACGCAGGTTAAATCCCTAGGTGGGGGAGATCTCCCGGAAGAGGAAATGGCAACCTACTCCAGTGTTCTTGCGTGGAAAATCCCATGGACAGAGGAGCCTGGCAGATACAGTCCATGGCACCACAAAGAGTTGATCACAACTCAGCACACAGGCACACATAGGTGATTAACAATGTTGTGATAGTTTCAGGTGAACAGCAAAGGGATTCAGACATACATATACCTGTATCCATTCTCCCCCAAACTCTTCTCCCATTCAGGCTACTACATAACATTGAGCAGAGTTTCATGTGCTATGCAGTAGGCCTTTGTTGGTTATCCATTCTAAATACAGAAGCACCCATTGAAACATACGAACTTTAGATGTTACAATCAGTAATACCAACTTCTCTGTCCTGTCCAAATGAATACGTGCAGTTCATATTCAGATATGCAATGGAACCTCATCAGTCTAGATTCGTCTGAGCTCACTTGTGACAGTCTGGACCTTCCTGGAAGCTATAAATATAATTACATACACTAACTATTCTCCAATCCTTTAAAGCTGCAAATATGCACTTTTTGTCCAGGTGCTGACATCTTTCCAGCAGCCCTCTTCAGCGTGTTCAACCCAGCCTCTTCACTTAGTTCACTGGGTTCCAGAAAGAATCAGAGTCTCATAAAGAATGCTGCCTCTGATAATTTAACTCCAGGCTGAGCAGGGTAAAATCAGTTTGAACTTCACCAACATTTGCAGTCTATGAAAGCAAAACTCAAAATGTTGGCATAATTAATTATATTAATTGGATAGACTCTGAAGATGAGGAACCAAATGCATTAAAGAGGGGAGATAAGAGTTTTGTTTTTTTTTTTAATTGAGGGCTTCCCTGGTGACTCAGTGGTAATGAACATGCCTGCCAATACAGGTACAATCCCTGATCTGAGAAGATCTCAAATGCCTCGGAGCACCTAAGTCCATGTATGGCAACTATTGAGCCCTGCTCTGGAGCCTGGGAGCCACAACTACTGAGCTCACGTGCGGCAACTACTGAAGTCCCAGGGCCATAGAGCCCCATGGCTACGCAATGAGAATTCAGCACATCACAATTAGAGAGAAGTCCCCGTTTGCCACACCTAGAGGAGAGCTCCCACAGCAAAGAGAACCAGCACAGCCAAATAAATAAATAAAATGACTTTTTAAAATAACTAAATTTAAAAATTTAGATAACAAGTGATTTGCTTGGCTCTGTAAATTAGAAGCCTGACCAAAAATGGTCCGTGGAGGTGTAAGCATCAAAAAGCGCCTCCAGTGTTCTGCTTTCACCAAAAACACGGAAGGAGTTTCCTAGAAATGGTCAGGATGGAATTATGGAAAAAATCCTCTTCAGACCTTTATATGCTCAATCATTGCCAGACAGGGTGCTAAACATGGGAGATATAATAGGAGCGTGGCCCTGACCCTCTTGCTCAGAGAAGTACATCAGCGGTCCTGTACAGTAAATGTGAAAGGAATCATGAAATAAATATAAAAAGGACACAGTGGGTGCGCAAAGGAGTAGTCATCTCTGTGATTCTAATAAAGTGAATTCATAGCAATCATGTAGGGTTGTTCAGTGAGATAGCAACCTCTCCCATGAAAAGGTGAAGCAGAACCTGAATGAACAGATAAACAGGAGTCAAGCCACAAGAAAAGGGGTTTTTAAGAAGCAATCAGTTCACAGCAGCCCGAAGACGTGAATGATCTGGTAAGTGTTCTCCATCTTTAATATCTAGGATACGAATTTCATAAAGCAGAACTGCTGCTCTACGTCGTCGCTAAGTTAACTCCCCCCTCCCCCACTCTCCATCGCCACCCCTCTAACAGCTACATCAGGTGAGCAGGGCTCAATTATTCGAATTAAATGTGTGACCTGGAGCAACTCCCATCACTACTCAGAGCCTCAGTGTCTTTGCCTGAGAAGTGAGGAACCCTGTCCACTCTAGTCCATTCCTGCTCTGAATTGCGAACAGTACAAGAAACCAGAAAGGAAACTCCAGAGAAACAAAAGTGAAAGTGCCCAAAGGAAACACAATAGTAAACAAAAGCACAAAATTCTATACCTCACTGAAAAATGTGGCAGAGTTCCAAAATACTTTTTTTCAGCAGCCCGTGAACACGAGACTTGGGAGAGAATGAACTATCACGCCCTCTGAATGTGAATGACATGAGTGTAACGCGAATCCACCTTGCTCTGTGCAACCGTCTTCTTAAACAATGCTCCCTGATCCTGAACAACCACTTATTAAGATTTTCTTTCTAAATAAGTCAGTCCACGAGGAAAGGTCGGTCCCCTCCTGACAAACCCCTCGGAACACCACACAAGGGTGTGTTCCGCTTCGGGATGAGAGAGAAAAGGGGGTAAAGAAAGAGAGGAAGGAAAGATTCGGACTGATATTAGATTCTGCCTAGTGTTGCCACGCGGTTGTCATGCACAACAGCAGGGAAGGAAACTATTTTAAAACTTGGGAAATAACGGTAGCCTTTAAATTTGATCGTTTCTTCCTTCATGTTAGTGAGACTTCTTTGCACCTAACCCAAAAAGGTACACCCGCCTGGGAGCGAGAGCGCGAGCTCCGGGGTGGACCAGCAAGTGGAGGCGGCCAGAATGGGCCAAGCTGACAGCTTCGCAGAGCGTTGGCTGCGGGTGTGAGACCGCGACCCGCGACCGCCACGGCTAGAGGGGTCGATCTGGACCAACCGGTGTCAGAGGGCTCCCTAGGTGGGAGGATGCTCCGGGTCCGCCCCGGGAGCCTCCCTTCTCCGAGCAGAAGGAAGGGCGCTCAAACGCGCGCACACGCAAACACACACACAAACACACACATCCTTCCCGTGGAGTTGTGTCTCGTCTCCCTTTTGTTTTTCTCCCTTCCCGGTCAAGAGACCCGGAAGTTTTTTTTTTTTTTTTAATCCAGTCTCTCTCTCTCTCTCTCTTTTCCAACCCCCACCCCCCCTCATCTATCACATGGCAGAGATAGAATAAAAACAGAAAAATGGCGACGGTCACGTTGTGGCGAGCACGTTGTATCCTTGCTGCGTCATTAGATAATCCTCATGCAAATAGCGGGAAGAACAAAGGAAAGGGGGGGTCCAGGACCCCCCCCTGGGGGCGCAGGTGGGTGTGGGGGCGGCGTGCCGGGCGCGGGGGCGGCGGGGCGCGCGCCGAGCCGGGCGCCGGCGGGAGACGTGTGGCCGCGCGGGGCTCGGTGCGCCGAGTGTCTACGTCCGTGTGCGCGCCCCTGCGGCGCGGTGGAGCGCTGGCCGGGCCGCTCCTGGCCGGGTCTCGCCGCGCCGGAGCCCGCCCGCCCGAGGGCACGGGAAGCCGGGGGGCGAGGAGAGAGGTTCCGGCGAGGCCCGCCGCGACGCGCGCACCCTCACACGCACACGCCGCCGCGGGGCTCGGCCGGCTCGGCGGCCGCGCGGGGGGCGGGCCAGGCGGTGGCGGCTGGGGCTGAGGGCGCGCCGCTGCCCGGCGCCCGCCCTGCAGCCTCCGCGGTGGACTGCACGCAGCTCGCCACCTCGGGGTAGGCGGCGGGGCGCCGGGGCAGAAGGTCGGGGCGGGCTGGGACCCCGCACGGACTTGGAGGGTGTTGCTGGGCTGGTTTTGTTGTGGTTGGGATGTTTTGGGGTTTTTTTCTTCCCCTGCGGGGCGGGGGGACGACCTCGCCCATCGGCATTTCCGCGGTTTCCCTCTGGCCCTCGCTGGGGTGTCAGGAGCGGCGCAGGTTGAACGAGGGCGCGGGGAGACCCCCGGTGTCCCGCTCCGGCCCCCTGGCGGGGCAGTGGCGCGGAGGGGCGGGGCGGGTGTGTGTAAATGTTGCGCACTCGCTTTTCCCCCACCCCCGCCTGCTTCCAGGCAGCTGGCGTGAGTCCCTTGCCGTCCGGCGGCGACTGTAAATAGAGCCTGGATGTTGTTTACATGAAGGATCCGGCGGGAGGAGTCTGCGAGGAGGAGGCGGAGGAGGAGGAGGAGGGAGGGAGGAGAGAGGAAGACCGGAGTCCCCGCGGCGGCGGTCCGGGGCGAGGGTAAGCCCCGCGCAGCGCGGGCACCGGTCGCTACCACGAGGCCGGGACGCCGGACCCTGGGGTAGGAGGGAGAATGGGCGCGGGGCGGGGAGATGGGGGGGGGGGTCTGTCTGAGTGGCATTTTTAGCTTACAACCTGCCACGCAGATTCTCCGGGCGAGAGGGGAGGGGTGTGCGGGGAGGGCGGGGAAGCCTTGATTTCTCCGCACGTTTGTGCTCGCATCCCCGATCTTTTCCCGCTTCCTCTCGGGGCTCACCTGTTTATTTCCATCAACTGGAGCTTGCAGTTGTTTGTGTGTGTGTGTGTGTGTGTAGGCATGAGAGGCTGTTCCTTTTATTAGAAGCATTATTGGGGAAGGAGGGGTGCGTGGCTGTAATTTATGCTGGTCTCGGTCGCTTTTCAAGAAGGGGGAGGGGACTTGGCGAAGATCGCCTGCTCCCGGCCGTAGCTGACCCCAGGGCGTAACCCCTGCCTTACCCCTTCCGAAGAATCTTTTCCCTCACTCAGCTACCCAGGGCCTGCTGCCACCTTCTTGGAGAAGGACCACACCTGTGCTTATTCCTCTCTTTGGAGGAGAGGTGAGCTGAGAAACCGACCAGCTTTCCCAAAGCTGTTAACCAGCCCTGCCGTCCCAGAATTGGCCAGAAAGTGCTGCTTTCACCTGCCGATTGCGCTGGCCACGTCCATCCCCCCACCCACCCCTGCAAGTTGTCTACAGATGTATTGGGATTTTTTCTTGCCTCTGGACCTGCAGCTCACAACCAGCAACTAACTGCTGGGTTTAGACAGAGAGAAGTGATCTCCCTGGGCTTAGTGTGCCTTCTTCGTTCCCCAGTGGGTCTTACGATGGAATCTGTCCCCTCTATTCTTTCGCTAAGAGCTTAGTCCAGAATCTGGCCTGAGTAACCAGTTTCTGGCTCTCTTTCTCTGGGCCCCACCCTGGCCCCTCTTGGTTCTCCAAAGCCAAATACGCCTCCCAAGCAGAAGGCACACCCTGCCCTAAATCTAACCATTCCAAAAGGGAGGAGGAAACAGTGGAAGAGAAGGGACCCAGGGGTCTTCTTTCTGTTTTGAGTATCCCCAACAGCAGTTTCCTGTTCAAGCCTCCTGCATTTATAATCTCTTTATTCTTCTTATAAATTGCTTCCCATTTTTGCCTCTAGTCCTATGATAGATATTTAGGTGGGGATGGGGGTGTGGAAAAAGAAATGTCACCCCTTTTCCCTAGTGTGAGACATTTTCATTCTCAGTCTTTCCATTTTTGAGATGCTTAACAATTACAATATGTAAATATGTTTGCATGCTTATTTGAACTTGTTTTCTTGCTGGCTAATGAATAGCTGGGACTCAGAAAGGAGGGGGAGAATGCAACGAGAGGTGCACATTCTCCCTAAGGTATCCTTTATGAGCATCCCCCAGAGTTACTGGAGGAGACCCTTCTATGAAAGCCAGCAGTCTCCCTTCCATGACATCACCACCTAAGCCCTTCCAACTTTAGCTTCAGAACAGGAAGAAGGCTCAAAATAGAACTACCTTAGGAATCCAGCTCCTTTTAGAAGATCAACTTTTAAGTCAGCTGCAGGAGAAACACTGAACTTTGACACGCGGAGAGAAAGCTGCCGTGTTTGTAATTGGTTCCTTTGGGGAAGGGTCTGGCAATACTTTCCATATGTATTCAGAAAAGCTTTTCCCAAGATAAGTTGAGTACCTAAGCCGATGAATGATTAATTGAATAGTTTGAGATTCGTTTATTGAATTATTCATGTGTTTCAGTATGTCAACAGTAACAAGTACTTTTTGGAATGAATTAAAGAGGGCTCCTAGAATGTGTTTTAGGGATTTTGCTGGAGAGAGAGGAGGTTGGTGGGGGAAGGAGAGAACACTTGAAGGCAAGGAATCTGAGGATGCAGTGACAGCTGCGGTGAGTATGGAAGTTGAGAGGCTTACTATAAACAAGGCCTGTAACTTTTACAGGGTGACTAATATCCTGGACAAAGAAATAATGATGGCAGGATTTTCCACCTTTACCTTGAATGTTACTTGGTATCTTTGAATCATGATGTTTCCCTTTTTATTTTTCCCTGAATTCTCAGAGCTGAGAGAATTGTTCATTCTTTAGAAAGGGCTTCTTAATAAGTGATCATCACTGAAGTATTAACAACTTAAAGATTAGGAGGGCAGAAAATACCTGGCATCATTTGAGTAACCAGTGAGTGCTGCAGAATGACTTGCTGGGTGAAGGGTTCTGATTTTAAAAAATCCAGAAGACGGGATCTTCTGTACCTGTATTAGTGCAGTAGCCACTAGCTACGTGTGGCTGTTAAGCACATGAAATCTGGCTAGGGTGATAAGGAACTGATTTTTAAATTAAAAATCGGTGTTCAGTTTTTGGAAAAGTTTATTATGTTTGGAAGTTGGGTGTATGTGTCTACTTTTTAAGCTGTGAATTTTATGAAATCTACAGATTATTTCTGATGAAATTTTAGTGTTTGAATTGAGATGTGTTAAGTGTAAATATGCCCTGGATTTCAAAGACTTAGTACAAAAAAGTAAAATATCTCATTAATAATGTTTATATTGATTACATGTTCCAATGAAAATATTTTGGGTGTATTGTGTTAAGAGAATATGTTGTTAATGTCATTTAACCTGTTTATATTTCAGTTTTTTTTAAAAAATGTGACTACTGGAGTATCTAAGATTGCAAACATGACTTGCTTTTTACTTATCTGGGACAGCACTGGTCTATAATATCACTCCTTTTTTTCTTGGGTTTAATTTCCAAAGAAGTGACTGCAGGAAATACAGTTATTTCATGTTTGTCAACCATTTACTTTGTGCTGCTATTTTCCATGTGGATTTGGGGACCCCCAAGAGTTACTATTACAGTACCAGAGAATATTACACAGTACAAGTACAGTATTATAGTGACAGCCCTGCAGATTTCTCTGCAGGAGGCATGCCCCACTCAGGAAGGTCAGTAAAGATGTCCAGGATATTGGAAGGGCTAGTTAGGGGTATCACAAGAAAATTTAGAGACCCACATATCTGGCCAGAACTGCTTTTGTAAAAGGTTTCTGGACCAGAGAAGAGTGTGTGGCACTTGGTGCTACAGTTGTGACACCCGGTGACATCTTGGTAATGCAACGTACTTTTTTTTAATTTTCTCTTTCTCTGCTTTCACTTTCTACCCCCACATCATAGCTCCACTGGTGGGAATCAGGCCTACAAAGTTGCTTACCCCTTTCCTCAAAAAAAGTATAATGTTGACTTGAATGGAGATGTTGATATCTTTGGAGTTTGGTTTTATCTATTGAGGTTCAGTAAAGACTGGAAGGGACTTGGGCGTTCAGTACTATCCCCTCATTTTACAGATGACAGACTCTCAAGTAGCTTGCCTGTTGACATATAGACCAAGGAATTCAGTATATACTTTTGTTGATAACCTATTTAGAGAATCCCTGAGAAATGAAGAAGTTTGTCCGTGAATCAGTCAAGTATTTGTTGAGCTTGCACTTTGTGGGAAGGACTGTGATTAATTTTGTGAAGGGACATGAAGAGGACAGTCTCTGACTTCAGGAACAAGACTGTAGACTTGAGGAAATCAGATGTAAGCAGAACCAAAGTAAATCACAGTTTAAGATCCAGCACGTCATAATGAGTGCAGTACCTCTGTGTTACAAGTAGAAACGTGTTCCTTTTCCATGTGTTACAAGTAGAAATGTGTTCGTTTTCCAGATGTAGGAATAGAAGCTCTGAGTGGTGGATTCTGCAGAAGAGGGGAGTGTGCTTGTGTTTCTGCACCAGCCCAAGGCTCTAGAAGTGGAGGTCAGTGCATGCCTTTGGTATGGCCCCCCTTCAGCTGTCAATTACAGGAATTTGAGAAGTAAGACCCAGCATTTCTAAATGGCATTGCTGAGGAAATCACAGATTAATAGAAGATGACCAGAGTTTTTAGAGATGATTAGCTAGGGGTGGATCATTTTGAAGTTAGCTGGTATATTTCTAACTGGTTATTCTAAAAGAATATGATAACAAAGGTGAAATAAAGTAAAGCTGACTTGTGAGCAGACTGTGAAATCCAAAATCTGGGGCAAAAATTAAATCTCAGGCAAAATCCAAAAGTGAAATAAGTTGACAATTGGACTACAAGTGTGTATGCTGAGTACATGTGTAAAGGGGAAAGGCCCATAGAATAGAATACTATATTCTATCAAACATTAAGCAGGATGATCCAGCTGCTTATAGAGTCTTAGTCTCCTGGAGCTTTGGGGGCTAAAATCCCCATCATTTCGTTCCTCTTTCTTTCTCAACATTACCGAATATAGACCTTCTGTGTTAGCTTTTTTCTACGTGACCTGCTGAGGTTATGGAGCGTGACTGTTTGGAGTCCAGTGCTTGGAATGGGTAAAACAATGTCACCCCCTCTGTAATTAGTCCCAGTTAATGCTTCTCTGTGAGAATTGGGGCTGACTTGGCACCAGGCAGTTGTCCTTGGCTTTTCCTTGACGTTTTAGCTGATTGATTTCTCCTAAAGAAAGAAAAAAATATATAACCTCCTCATTCCAGGTTTCCTACTAATCTTGACACCAGTTAGTTTTTAAATACTCTTAACAGCAAAACTTTGCCATGAAACGTATATATACGTTCTCTGTACTACTGACAAAGCAGTAGTTGACATTTGGCGTCTTCTGTTGACAGTACATTTTTACATCTTGACAGTTGGGTCAAATTTGCACATTTTATAATGTCACCAAGTTGGATGGTAGTTTTCAAGTCGGGGAAGGAAAAAAAAAATCACACTTCAGTAAAAGGTGGATTTAAATTAACCTGTTTGAACTGTTTTAGCTTTTAGGTATTGTCAAATATTTTACATGCTAGCAGCTCATTTCATGGTACCTTCACTTATTTAATATATAATCAGATACTTAAAAGTTCAAAATCATTGTATTTTCATTTTCATTCCGTTGATATCAGACATGACATATTTTTTGTGTTCCACAAGGTCTGAAACCACATTTTTAGTATACCACTTTGCCAGTAGTACTTTCTAGATGATAATGGTGCATGCATCATGAAGAAATTGTTCTCAGTTGTGTCATTTTCATCAGAAGAACTGAGTTTAAAACCAGGTTGATCTTTGGGGGAAAGCATTTTACTCTTCCTTTCTCCCTCTTACTGTGCAGTATACTTTTGTACTGTAACATGAGCACCTGCCATCACTTGTTTTAAAATAATTCAACTTTTTTAAAGAAGTATCTATTGACAAATGTTTTTGGTAGATTTAGTTTTTTTGAATGCACATGTAGAAGAAATAACTTCCAAGAGAAATAAAACATTTTAAGTGTTTATTAGTATTTATAAAATACAATTTTGAAAACCCATACTTTTGCTTCCTTGAAACTGCTTTAGAATTATTCTGAGAAAATATTAATTTAATGATTCACAGTATAATGGCAGTTTGCTCTTTATTATTATTTGGTCACTTGGCTCCCTGCTGTATTCCTGCCCCTTCCACCCAATTTAGGTAAAAAAGAAATGAGAGGAAAAATAAGGGAATAGAGGAAATACTCTTTAATTTTTGTACCAAAAATCTTCAGTTGTCCGATTTTTGGTCATGGCTAATAGAGTGAATTTCAACTTTGCAGTACATTATAGACTTTTAAGTTCATACTTGTTGACTTCATAATTAGATGTTCAATTGCACTACCACGCAGTGTTTGCAAAGAATGGTCCAGTAACTACTAAGTATATCAGAGTTATTTATTTGTTCCCATCTTTACCTACCCTCCAGTATCTCAGAGGAAGTATTCATGTTTTCCAAAGCTAACAGAACTGTGGCTGGGACATGTTAGGTGGTAATCTTTTTATCTTCTTTGATGTATCAGCTATCTAAAATTTTATTCTCAAATAATCACAATATCTTTGTTCATGTAACAGACGCTTATAATTTGGGTGAAAATGTGCAACTATTTCCAGTAACCTTAGGTTAAGGGATCCAGTTTTTTTTTTAATCTTCGTTGCCCTCTCCTGTTTCAACTCTGTATTGCGTCAGTTGGCTGAGACCTAGGCATTGACTTCTTTAACTTTTAGATATTTCTGCACTTTAGAGAGTTGTTTTAATTTGTATGCAGGTGGATTATTTCATTGGATATTCCTTTTCTGAAGACATAGTTTCATAGTGTATAAAGTTAACAGTTGAGCTAGCTCACTGTACTCTACTATTTCTGACCTCTGCTTATCTAAAAAGTTGATTCATCTCTTTGACTTATTTGAAGTACAGTGCTGATATCCTGTTTGCATATAGTGGAGTCTTTGAAACCGAGCAAATGCCTAATTGAAAACACAATTATTTTTCAACTATCTGTCAAGTTCCACTCATAGTGAAATAACTTGAGAACTTAATGACTGACATGGAAAAAAAAATGTGTGAATCATGGCTTTAATAAGTTGACTATTCTGAAGCTTGAATTCCAGAAAGTTTCGGAATCTTTTTGTAGTTTTTATTAAAAGTACATCATCCCTGAAGATGACTTCAGGGTACCTCTTAAAGGTAACAGGTAGTTTCAAAGCAAGTGATGTGTATATGTTGATTTTTTTAGAAGGCATTCCAAAGGTTGTTAACAATCTTTCACCATAACTGTAGAATTGGCATTAACTATAGTGAAAAACACCCCGTAGGTGTGATATAAATATGTAATCATCATTAGTATCATCAATTTGAGTACATTCTTAGCACTCAAAGCAAGAATAATAAAAGTCTTTTTTAACCTGAAAGTAGATGTTTTCAGAATCTTTCTGTTTGCATAAATTGTGTAAACTGAACAACCACTTGATGGAGTTGAATGGCTGGGTTAGGGCAGAGAAAAAAGCACTAGGTTCCATCGTTTGACATGGATTTGAACTCAGGTTCAGTGTAACCAGTGGTGTGATCAGGTAAATCACAGGTAAATCTCTTCAGTTTTCTAGGGTTTTTTTTTTTCCTTTTCTTTTTTGACTTTCCTGCACAGCATGTGAGGTCTTAAGTTTCCTGACTGAGGATCAAACCTGTGCTGCCTACAGTGAAAGCACCCATTCTTAACTACTTGACTGCTAGGGAAGTCCCTAACCTCTCTTAAGTTTTTATTCTCTTTCTGTAAAATGGGCTGATGATGTCTAACCTGTTCCAGAATCCTTTTGTGATGAATTAATGAGTGATTCATTGACAATCCCATAGAGTTCTTGTGAAAACCAAAGCAGAATGCACATAGAAAATTATTGCATGTTAGGTAGATGTGAAGTCTTATTGCCATGTTTGATTACGAGCACTTTGAGGGTAGGGACTGTTTCTTATTTACCGTCAATTCCTGGACATCCAGAAGATGTCTTGGAACATAGTAGACCTTAAATAAATATTTATTGCATGAATGATTGAGGTCAGGAAGATGGAATCAGTGAATCCATGCTCAGTAGAGGTAACAGTGTCAAATAGAGCCAGAAAGCATGTTTGATGTATTTGTGGTGGTTCATCATTAATATGTATAAATCACATGTTCCTCATTTGTCTTAATATAATTCAGCCAGCCCTTTTACTGTTTCAGCCTCACCAGTTCCTGGGCTGTGACCCTATTTTTTCTTCTGCTTCCCCACCTTCCAGAAGGGGATCTTTTAGCCCTTCACTTCCTGGGGAGCCTTCAGAGGGAGCCCTGCAGCCACCCGGGAAGGATGCTGCCAGTCGACACAGTGACTGACAGGCTGCCCTGGCTCAGTTATCACAGTGCTGATGCTGTCCGTTCTAAAGGTACAGTACTGTGATAACTGAAGGATGGCAGCCATCTTGCCTTCCGTCAGAAGAGCCGCGTCGTGCCTGGGAAGGAAGACAGAAGATGAGAGATGGCGTGTGAAACAGTGGCAGGACCCAGAAACCCGCTTACCCTGTTCTGTATCGTTCCTTCCCTAGAGCCCAGGGAATGTTATTCCGTCTGTCTTTGCCTTGTTTTGTGATACGAGGCCAAGGAGGAGTTGGGTAGTAGTCTGTCCTGTTGTGCTGGTTGGACATTTTATTAAGATCTGTGGAACATTTAAGAGACTGATGCTAGGTAAGTGCTGAGTGTGGATTACTACCTCTGGAGTGATATTTGGAGACATTTGTGCCACTTTTATAAACATAAAAGGTTACCTAATAAAATAGCTTGATGTTGTCAGTATTGGATGTTCAAAATAAAATTCAGCTTAAACAGGGAGAAGAAAGTCCTACATGTTGAACGGTATTCGCATTTTAGCATGAATAAAATTCCATCTTTGTCTTGAAGGAATTTTTAAGATCTAGTCTAATTCAAGAAATACTTGTTGAATGCCCATGTTATTGCTGCTGTCACCTTTGCGTTTGTGGGCATGTGTGCTCAGTCACGCCTGACTTTCTGCGACCCTTTGGACTGTAGCCTGCCAGGCTCCTCTGACCATGGAATTTTCCAGGCAAAAGTACTGGAGTTGCCATTTCCTACTCCAGAGGAATCTTCCTGACCCAGGGATCAAACTCCTGTCTCCTGCCAATCTCTTGTATTGGCAGGCGGATTCTTTACCACTGAGCCACCTGGGAAACCCCGGCTGTCATCTTTACATGAAAATAAATGTAAATTTTGCTGATATCAAATAATTAAGGAGTACTCTGCAATGTCATCTAGAATATGTCAGTTTCAGGGCTGTGAAGGTCTAAATATCAGCCCAGCATCGGATGTGCACAAAAGACTAGGAAATGTAACAGAACACACATCTTCAGCCTGGATCTTTGAGTACTTCTGGGGTTAGAGGTGGGGTTATTGGAGAACCCAGATTTTCCCGTATCCCTCCTCCGTGAAGACTCCCAAGGAAGCTGTACATGTGGAACAGCAGCAGACAAGGATCAGAGTACCTGACCTGATTATGTGTTACATCATAGTCTGTTGCAAGGCTCAGGTAATTTCATGTAGTTTAGCCTCAGTGCCCTAAACAGAAATCTCTTAATATCTTCTAGGCTCACATCTGTACCTGTTAACCTTCCCACTCTGTGGATAACTGACTAGTATAGAAACCAAAGCAGTGGGCAAAGAGAGAATAGAGTCTGCTGAGGTTAAGACCTGCCACTGCAGGTCAAGAAGAGCCAGGGAAGGAAAAATTATATATGTGACCATTTAATGTACAGAAACGACCCAGTATGTAACATAGCCAAGTTGATGTCTTAAGCCTGTTTTATTATCAAGTCCTGCAGTGGGACAGAGTCCAGAAGAAAGGTGATTGGGAGTGAGTAGGGAGGCTAAGTGTTGCCTCTTGGCCAAAGAGCTTCCATTTCTTGCCCATCCTATAGTCAGACATTCCTGGGCACTATGCTCCTTTGCTGGTCCACACAGTCCTCTGACCCTTCTCTTCCCCACCCCAAAGGGGCTGTTCTTGGAAGAACCCCTTGAGCCACACCTGCTTGACCCTGAATTGCTTTCCATGTAGCATGGACCACCGTATGACCCACGACCTCCACATGTCTGCATACACTCAGGGTTTCTTCAGATTGCACACTGACTGTGGTTACAGGGAGGGACAGTTCTGCCAGATTGTGTGTTATACTACCAGTTCTGAAGTTCCTTGGAGTGTCCTGCTCCCTTAAACAGAAAAGGAATTTCTGACAGAAACCCTGGAAGAACTTCTAAGAAAGGAAAGTTCTGGGATTGGTGAATTCTCAAGTAACAAAGCACTCCTAATTTTTAGTGTTACAGCAGGTGGAAAAAAACGCTTCAGGGAGTGATGTGTTGTGCAATCATTGGCCCTAGTGGGGATTTCACCACCTTCCTTGATCTTCCTGTTTTCCCATTACTGGTTTTAGAAAAATTCAGATTTTATACTTAGCGGACCTTCACCCCAGGGTCCACACCCGTGGGCCGTTAACGAGCTGACTGTTGGGTGTAGTTTGGAATCACTCCTCCATTTCTACAGACTGAACCTTACTGGGTCCTGTTTCCTGTCAACAGGAAAGCCTGAGCTCAGCCTGAGATGTGAACTACAGAGGGCTTACCCAAGAAGTCCTTGGCATTTAGGGGCAGTTCATAGATGTAGGGTGTTCCCAACAGGTTAGGTGAGAAGTGATGCAAGAGAAATCTGATGGTGTTTTTCTGCTGCTTTATTTAAAACACATACATACAAAGCGTGTTTGGTTGGTGTTTTCATTGTATTCAGTTTAGATGTGTGGGAATGGGAACACGAATTACACATAGAAATACCATATGATGCAGCATTTCTGCTTCCAGTTAGGCACCCAAATGAACGGAATCAGATGTTTTTGCACCTGTGTTCACAGCAGCATCATTCACAATAGCCAAAAGGTAGAAGCAACCCAAGTGTTTGTTGATGAACATATGGATAAGTAAAATGTGTATATATACAACAGAATATTATTCAGTGTTATTAAGAAAGGAGATTCTGACACTTACAACATGGGTGAACCTTGATGGTAGCTACATGAAATGAGCCAGACACAAAAGGACAAATAGGGTATGACTCTTCTTACATGAGATACCTAGAGTAGTCAGATTCATAAAGCCAGAGAAATGATGGTTGCCTGGGGCTGGAGGAAGGGGCAAATGGGAAATTTATGTTTAATGGAGTTACTGGGGAAAATGAAGAAATTCTGAAATGAATGGTGGTGGTTGCACAGTGTGAATGCACTTATTAATACTACAGAACTGTACACTTAAAAATGGCTAAAATGATAAATTTTATGTCTGTTTTACCACCACCACCACCAAAAAAAAAAAAAAAAGCCTAGGTAATAGCACTGTTGCAGCCAGTGACAGGACTGAGTTGATTGCTTTCTTCTTTAGACAGTCTTCAGTTTGAAGATAATTGCTGTTTCAAATAAGCAATTAAAATGTAATTCCCATGTCTATGCATTTAAAGTTCTCTAATCTGTAGACTGTTAGACATATTTCCAGAGTTTCTGACATAGCATAGCTTTAAAATTTTGTAAAATATAAAGAAAAGGAAGTATAATAGAGTGCTAAAAACAGTGAGAAAAAGGCCTCAGCAAGTAGGCAGTTGAGGGTGCATCTCTTGCTGGCTTTTATGTCTTTTCTGGTGAAATTGGGCAACCCACCAGACCTTTTCTTTTTTCTGTTTTTTTACTTTTTAAGTATATTTATTGAAACAAAATTCATATGCCATGAAATCCACCATTTTAAAGTATACAGTGAAGTGGTTTTCAGTATATTCGTAAATTCATACAACCATTGTCACTATCTACTTCCAGATCACTTTTTAAAAATTAATTATAGGAGAATAATTACTTTATAATATTGTGATGGTTTTTGCCATACATCAACATGTATTGGTCATAGGTATACATGTGTTGCACCCCCATCCTGAACTCCTTCCAGTTCCCTCCCCGCTCCATCCCTCTGGGTTGTCCCAGACCACTGGCTTTGGGTGCCCTGCTTCATGCATCGAACTTGCACTGGTCATGTATTTTACATATGTTAATGTACATGCTTCAATGCTGTTCTCTCATCCCACCCTCGTCTTCTCCTACTAAGTCCGAAAGTCTGTTCTTTACATCTGTCTCTCCTTTGTTGCCCTGCATGTAGGATCATCAGTACCATCTTTCTAAGTTCCATATATATGCATTAATATACAGTATTTATCTTTCTCTTTCTGACCTACTTCACTCTGTATAATAGGCTTCAGGTTCACCTACCTCATTAGAACTGACTCAGATGCGTTCCTTTTTATAACTGAGTAATGTTCCATTTGTATATGTACCACAACTTATCCATTCATCTGCCAAAGGACATCCAGGTTGCTTCCATGTCCTAGCTATTGTAAATAGTGCTGCAGTGAACACTGGGGTACATGTGTCCCTCTAGAGTCTGGTTTCCTCAAGGTATACACCCAGCAGTGGTATTCACCGGACCTTTCCATGCTCCAGTTGCCTCATTTGTCTGCTGCTTTGGAGTCATGGTAAAGATGAAATTTTATGTGTGTGTTTATAGTTTATAGTGTATGCATTTTGTGTGTGTGTGTATGATTATTTTGATGACCAAATTAACAGTTAGGCATTATTATTTCTTACTCTCAAAATGTAGAAGTAGTGTCTGAAAAGAATAGAGTTAATATTTTAAAAGTTTTAATAAACATCCTAACTGGACTTGTCACTCAGCTCTTTCTAGCCTGATTAAATGGAGCATTCTATAGCTTGCTTTCCATCATGAAATATTTTTCCTATTTGTTATAATGTGTTTAAATTTGAAAATAAGAGAAGTAAAATCATAAGAGACTAAAAATAGACAGTAAAACCCTTCTCTAAGTGATTGCATGTGTTATTAGACCTCAGTAAAAGGCATCATTTGTGGACTGTATCCACATCCTCACAAAGCTCGCACTTGGATCCATGCTCTGGAAATCAGATTTTGATGGTAAGAATGGCCTCCACCAGATCCCATGTAGATCCCAACCCTTGATTATATCATCCAAAGTTGGAGCAGAAAGTTAGCTCTTATCTCTGCCATGCCAATTTCAGATATTTTGCTGTGCCTCATATAATACATTCTGAGCCTCTCTGAATAACCAACTATAAAGATGCCACACATTTGTCTGTACTATTATTAAACTGACTTCTTCCAAATCAATTGTTTATTGAGGCAGCAAGATCCTTGTGTTATACTTGATGCAGAGTTTTTTTCTCCCTAAAAATTGCTTCCTTATAACACTGCATTCATATTTACAGTTAATCCTCGCCAAAGAGTTGATTTTCACCATTACCTGTTAAGAGTCTTTTACTACACAGGTTTTTCATTCAGCATGAACAAGAGTAATAGAGACATCAAAAACCACTTTGTTTTATTCTTCCATATTCAAAACATGATGTGAAGATTCCTGTCGGGAAGTAACGCCAAGTATTAGAGTGTGTGCCTGGAAATTCTCCACTGGAGTTCCTAATACTTAAATTGGTTGAAGGGGGTTTGTATTGTAATGAATGCCCCTAATGCATATATGTTGAAACAGTTCACATAATTGAAATGGAGTAAAGTAAGCTGATGATACCTTGTTTTATGCATTTGGACTATTACTGTATTTTTATTTTTCATGAGATTATGAGGAGATGGATAGTGATGCTGAAAAGTGGGAAGCTGTAGAGGACAGTTCCAATGTGGTGAGAAATTCATTTTTATTTTCTACCAGTCTCTTTGTAAATGAAATTCCAGACATATTATTTAGACTCCCATTGCTTGCTTTTTTTCCCCACTTTAAGTATCTTTGGACCAGGAATATCTTAGGGTTAGTGGGGATACTGCCTAGAACACTTTGCTGAGAAGACTTTAGAGGCCACAACTGGGTTCCACAGAAAAGAAAGTGAAAGTCACTCAGTCATGTCCAACTCTTTGCAACCCCATGGACTATATAATATAGTCCATGGAATTCTCCAGGCTAGAATACTGGAGTGGGCAGCCTTTCCCTTCTCCAGGGGATCTTCCCAACCCAGGGATCAAACCCGTCTCCCACATTACAGGCGGATTCTTTGCCAGTTGAGCCACAAGGGAAGCCCAAGAATACTGGAGTGGGTAGCCTATCCCTTCTCCAGTGGATCTTCCCAACCCAGGAATTGAACCAGGGTCTCCTGCACTGCAGGCAGATTCTTCACCAACTGAGCTATCAGGGAAGCCCCAAGCCCCAGGGCTCCACAGAAAGGGATGCTGTAACCACCTGTCACGTCTACCTGTGGTCTGCACTCAGCGTCTGTCATCAGCATCAGACTGAGATGCAGGGGTACGTTGCTGGCACCTTTGCAGCTATTGCGGTATTTTTAGTATAGAGGTTTAGATCCTCTGGGAAGGCAGACATTCTCAAAGTTAGATTGATAGACTAGATTTCTGAGAAGTTATGTCATTGGGAATAGAAACACCCTTTATATGGGGAGGGCATCATGGGCATCTAATTAAAATGTCTACTACATAATGTATAGAATTATGTCTAGACATAAATCTTCCCCATTTTTTATCATTCACTGGTTCCTGTAAAATTAATACTATAAAATTTGCCACGTTTTAGTAAATGCATTTTAAGCAGTCTTGCATGGTTTATGTATATATATAGAACTTTGTGTAAGTAATTAGGTCTAATAGGCTAGAAGAGGACTTCCTTTTTTTAAAGTTATCAGGATTATTTGCTTGAGATGAGTCAGTACGTGTTGAATGTGCATATACCAAGGCTCCAGTTTCATCCGAATTCAAATGTTCAAAGTAAAAGAGTTTTCCACGTTTCATATTTGAAGAACTTGAGGAAGCTCATGGAAGATCTTCAGCACACAAAGCTAGTAAGTGGTAGAGTAGGGGTATGAATCTAGAACAAAAAAACTGTGAGAAACTAAGTTAACAGATATTGATCTTACCTGCTTTGCTCAAGTACAGATTAGTAAGTGAGCCTTTGAAGAGGAAGCCAGCATATGTCACAGCACTTTCCCCCATCCTCTGTGGCTGCCTCTGTTACCTTCTTGGCTGCGTACCTATAATTGCCTCTTTAAAATGAAAATTTGATCGTGACATGATGTTTTAAATTCCTCCAGTGGCTTTCTTGATGCTGTTGAAATCAAGACTGTTGGCCTTAGTATGCTCCATTACTAAAGATTCCTATTGGAAGGGAATGCCAAGTATGAGAGTGTTTGCCTGGAACATTCTCAGCTTGAATTCCTTATATATAAATTGGTTTCCACCCACCTCTCTGGTCCCATGTCTTGTACCCAGTTGACTGGCCCATCCTTTGTCCAGGGAATCAAGCTGCTTTTCACCTCTGGTACATTTCCTTCTGCCTAAGGCACCCTTACCACTCACTTCACCTGGTTATCTTTTGTCCTTTTGTCTCTGATTAGTTAATTCCTCAGAGAACCCTTTCCTGACAGTCCCATCTGTGTCCAGTCCTGTGGCACTCTGTGTGTTTCAATGTACTTGTTACAGCTGAACTACATAAATGCACGTGTGGAGTATGTGTGTGTGTAACACATCATTAGATCGTGAGTTTCTTGAGGGCAGGGACCATGGCTGTATCTATTGCTGTGTTCACAGTGCCTGGCCCAGAACCTGCTATGTGACTCAGTAGAAACCTAACGTGGTGTGATTTGCCAAGTGGAGTCCTTCCTGTTTTCTAAGAGTGAATGAGAAGAGTCCACAGCTAAAAGGGTGTTTAAAATCCCCACTTTTCTGTGAACAGAGAACTGCAGCTCTGTGCAAGCATTTTTCTGTAAAACTTTTTCAAAAGGTGCCACTCGACAGAAGCAGCTCTCATATGGCCCTGATCACTCACACCCATCCCTGTAAAAAGAGGACCGGGAGCGAGAGAGAACCTCATTCAGAGAGCAGAGTTACCCTTGGAGCTCACCTTTTGTCTGAAAGTTGGTGAGCCACCAGCTGTGCCAGAAAGAGCTCCCCACACCCAGACTCTGCAAAGCTAAGAGGAGTGGGGAGAGGAGGAGGAAAGGAGATGCAAACTGGGTGGGACAAGGATGTGAATTTCTTGGACTCCATGGTCAATGCATGTGAGTCTGTTGTGGCTTGAAAGACCTCTCTGGTGATCCAGTGGTTAAGAATCTGCCTTTCAAGCAAGGGATGTGAGTTTCAGGCCCTTGCCAGGGAACTAGGATCCCACATCTGTGGGGCAACTGACCCTGAGCACCATAACTAGAGAAGCCTGCACGCTGCAACTAGAGAAGGCCCTCACGCTGCAATGAAAATCCAATGCAAACCAAAAACAGAAGGCAGCTTGGGACTTACGTCTTCTGGCTAGTGCCCTGCAAGAGAGCTGCCCCCACAACCCATGAGTGGATCCCAGGAGTGAGCCAGGCTGTGGATGGTATCCCAAAGGATAGGCCTCTGGCCAGTCAGAAAACCAACCCCCACCAAGGTGGGGTGGTCCATGTGGGAACCCTTTTTGAAACTTCTGAGCCCCATTTGATGCAGAGCTTATTGGAAAGATGTCATTGAGCAGAAGCCGCTCTCAGGTTTCCTGTCGGTAGTCATGAAAGGAAGCAACCAAGAAAGGAAGCTCAAGGAGAAGGGGTGAGGCAGGGGCATGGGAAGGTAGGGGGATGAGGGAGAGACCACTTGACTCCTCCACCCTACCCCCGGGAGCTTTAGGCTTGCCCTTAGCTGGAGAAAGTACAGAGCTTTGTACTGAATATGGAATTAAAATCTTCATCAAAATGTAATGCTTGGTGGCTCAACTTGGTAAGAGGTTAATTTGAGGCCCTTACTGCTCACAAGGAAGGGGGACGTTTTCAGAGCACAAAAGTGGAAGATACTGGACATAAAAGTTTCATGTTTTATTCACTGATTTGAAAATCAAAACAGTTAAAATTATTCATTAAAAGGATGAAAGGGCTATAACGTACCCCTTTAGATAGAAGTTTGCATGTCGATCTTTCTTTCCCCCCTCACTGCCACTTCTACTATGTTGAAGGAGTTGGGAATATCAGTTCATTCCTAACACTTCCAACAGCCTGTTGGCTCCCACTACTGTCTCCTCTCTCTTCTCCAAAAAGCAGAATCCAGTAAGGACATTGCCTGGTAACTCACCTCCTAGCACATTTGCTTGAAGGTGCCGCGCATGAGGGTAGATGGAAGTTAACTCCGTGTTACCAGTATGTTAAGTAATTACCCAGTGCTGTGAGTCCACATCTTTGACCATTCTTTGTGCCTGATAGATTGACTAAGAATATCTCAGTGCAGAACTAGCTGGCTTAAAAAACAAAAATAAAAACTTGCAGATGCACCTGCCTTTAATCATACCCATCCTGCCTAGAGACCAAGTCATAGACTGACAGGGACCCTACTTGCTAGTTATTAGCCCCATCATTGTACTGTCGAGGATAGGAATCCAGGAGCTCATTTGCTCCACCATTTTTCACACCATGGGTTTGAAATCAATTAAATGTGTGTTGACCAGCATTTAAAAAATAAACAAGGGGCCTTCCCTAGTTGTCCAGTGGTTAATACTTTGCCTTTCAGTGCAGCGGATACAAGTTTGATCCCTGGTCAGGGAGCTAAGACCCCACATGCCTCGAGGCCAAAAAGCACATGACAAGCAATGTTGTAACAAATTCAATGAAGACTTTTAAAATAATCTTTAAAAATTTTTTTAAATAAATATAAAACCAAATAGGAAATAACAGTACACAGCTTGTGGCAAAGTAACGTTACTTCGTGAAACCTTGCAGTTGCCTGCTTTAGTGTATGCTTGTGAGTGTGGGGGGTTGTTCCGTCGCTAAGTCATGTCTGACTCTGTGACCCCATGGACAGTAGCCCACCAGGCTCCTCTGTCCATGGAGTTTCCAGGCAAGAATACTGGAGTGAGTTGCTGTTTCCTTCTCTGTGGGATCTTCTCAGACCAGGGATTGAGCCTGAGTCTCCTGCATTGGCAGGCAGATTCTTTACCACTGAGCCACCTGGGAAGCCCTGATGAGTGTGTACTGGGACCCCAATTTTTTTTTTTTCTATCTGGGTTTCAGTTCAGTTAATAAATTGTTGGTGAAGATGTTAGATTCTAGATCATCTCACTATGTTTTGCAAATTTTGGAAACTAAAGCCCAGAGTGGTGAAGTCACTTGTCCAGTGTCAGTAGGAAAACAGGAGGAACTCAAATGTGCATCTCAGTCTCGTGGTTAACGTTTCCCCTTCTCACCAGCCTAGAGAGGATAGCAAAAGTAATAGCTAATATTCAGTGAGCAATTACTATGTGCCAACCACTGTGCTCAATACAGCATCTTATTTCATAGGGAAAAGGGGTTGGTTGGTATTGTGTTTTGTTTCAAGTAAATGTTCATGGTTGAACAGTGACTAGACCAGATACAGAAATTGTGAGTTAACATTTAAAATTTTTATAGCAATTTGACAGAGTAATTTTAGGTCTGATGACTCTACTAATAAAAGCATTGGCTTGCATTTTGAGTCTTTAATAAACAATTTTCTAGCAATTCATTTTCATTGTATCTTATGAAAGTATTGGTCCATGATGGATTGGAAATAAGGTCAAACGTGGTTCTCCACCATGGATAGTTTGAGAAGCACTGACTTAGACCCAGCAAAGCCAACAGCCTTTGTCCCTTGAGGCATCTATAGTCCTTTTGAAGTGCCAGGTGGTCATAGCTACCCCTGGAAGGGGCAGATTGCTGGACACAAGCCCCCCAACAGCAGGGAGGGGGGGTTACTGTGCTATCTACAGTTAACGAGGGACTTCAATTCTAGAAACAGCTGCTCTTGTCTTGGGGTGACTAGCGGAGAAGGCCCTGATGTCAATAAATACCCCAACGCTTTCATTTATTTCAGAACTTGAGGAAGTGGGATTGATGGGGACACTTTTCCCCTCTGGGAAAGCAGAAAGAGCTTGTTCCTTGTAAAGTTGCCCCATGAGAAAAAGTTCAGCACAGAACAAATTAAATTCTCATTTCCCAAGACTCTCCATCAGAGTGGTAACAGCAGAAGGGCGGTGCTGCAGAGGTCTCTGGGAAAACAGGGCCGATTAAAGGGAGCTTGTGGATCTCCTCGACTTGCAGGCTCTGTGGAGGGAGCACACTTCATAAATCCTGCTGGATTGCTTTTTGGCTACATCCTCAGATTTGTACGAAGAACTGTTTTGAGTGAATCAGTGTGTCTTTGTTTGCATCTTCTAGAATCCTGAAGATTGCAGCCAAGGAATTAGCAAGGCTGAGCCCTGTACTGCGCATTTAATCAGTTGAACACTTCCTTATGTTTTCCTGGTTTGTTCTCATAACAAGTGACCTTCGTCCAACTCCTCGCAACACATGATTTTGGAATGTTCCCTCCTGAGGAACATGCTTTGTTTTTTTCATTCTGAATACAATGAAAATCTCTGAAAATTCAAATGAGTTTGGACAGTGGTAATAATGTAAGCTAACTGTACCTGCTGTGTGCCCAGTATTTTACATATGTATTATGTTTTACATATGTATTCAGTTAGTGTTTACATACTAAGTATTCCAACAGCCCTGGTCAAATGGGGTGGGGGCGCAGGGGAACTAAGGCTTAGAAAAATGTGGTCACTTTCCTGAGGTAACTTGTTCAAGCTTCAGCTTCTGCATCCTTATATTTCCTGCAGATTCACATCAGCATCCTTGTACAAGTGAGGCAGTGCTAGAACCCCAAAGTCATAATATTTTCATTGATTCCTTTCTTCTACCTGTAAACACTATTGGGACCTTTTGGTTTTGATTTTGAATACACATTATCTATTCAATAATTCAGGAGTGGAATGATGCATATGTAATCGTAAGTCCAGAGAATTCAGAAGCCATGGTATAATAAGCTAACATTGATTAAAGACTTTCTACATCACCTGTTCATGCAGTAATTTTTACCCTCATTCTCTTACTTAATCCTTTCACAGAAACCACCTCCTTCTCCCTATCCCTATGTCTGCTTTCTTTTTTGTTTTTTTAACTTTAAAATAGAAATGTTTTTAAAGATCTCTATTTTATATTGGTGCATAGTTGATAAACAGTTTTTTTTAAATAACATTTTTGTGGGCTGCAAGGTTTGGAGGATCTTAATACCCCAACCAGAGATCAAACCCAGGTCCCAGTGGAAGCATGGAATCCTAACCACTAGACCACCAGGGAATTCCTGGTTTATTTTCATATAGTGCTTTTACATAGTCTGTTCACTAGCATGCTTCAACTTTCTTAACTGTATTTATTGCTACTTCTCCCCGACTAAAATGTAATCTCCGTGAGGATAGTGTGTCTCTTTAGCTCAATGATAGAAGTCCCCAGCAAGTAGAACCAGGCCTGGTATATAGTTGGTGCTCAAATATTTGTTGAATGAACAGCCCCTATAGGTAAATATCACTGTCATCACAAACTGGGGTTTGTGATATTAAATGATGTTCTTAAATTGGAAGCAGTTATTCCTTTTTACTTCAAAATTAGTTTTTAAATGTTAGTGGTAGTAGCTTCCTATCTCTGCTACACTGATGGAATGAAAATTGTAACACACAAAAGAGGAGGTTGGATTGGTACTTCCAGCACCCTCCTTAGAGCAGATAAGCTGTGTGTATTTGTTAAATACATGTATTAGGCCTCTCATCTGCAGTAGTAACTATGGCTACTATTACAGTAAATAAGACATCTTTTTCTTCTACCCTGTTGTGCCCCCAAGTTTTGTAACAGAGCGGAAGACAAGCTTTGTCATTTGATGAATGACCCGCTAACACAGATGGCTGCTGTTGAAGCAGTCGTGGGCTTCTCATAAGATAGAATTTCAGAGTTGGGAAGGGCCTGGGAGATGTCCTAGCCAGCCTCCCTAGCTCTCCCCTCCAAGATGCCAGATTGTGGACTCAGGTCCTCCTTCACAGGACAACCTGTTCCATTGATGGACAGATGTATTGTCACTGGATGGCTGGATTGTCGGCAAATTCTTTGTACTGAGCTGAAATGTACCTTTAGGTAACTTCTCCCCGTTGGTCTGCATTCTGCTTTCCAGGGAATGACAGAATAAATGAGATCATCGTTTCACCTATCAGCCATTCCCTTCAGATAGTAGTTTATTTGTACCCCTCCTCAGGTTTCTCTTGCCCCAGTTCCTCAGACCTTTCTCGGAGCATCCTTCCAGCCCTTCCCCATTGCACTTGCTCCCTTTGGCGTGCTCTCTAGCTTTGTTCAGATCCAACTGAATCGTGTCCTCCGGTGCCCCAGGTGTGGTGTTGGGATGATGTCTATTGTGTTTTGGCAGCTGCATCACCCGGTTGACTCATTCACACCCCTGAAGTCCTTGAGTATGAACTATTGTTGAACTCAAGTGGGAAGAAAGTATTGCACAGATGGGACTAAGAATTCTATTGGTGATTATGAAAAGTAATTGTGATGTCTGTGGACACTGTGTCCACCATTTCTCGGATACTTCTGCCACACCTAAGACAGTTATAATAAGAACAACTATTCATTACATTTGACTGTGCATAAGACACTGTTCTGGGCTTCCCTAGTGGCTCAGTGGTAGAGAATCCGCCTGCCATCGAGGATTGATGGAACCCAGGGTTCCATCCTTGGGTCGGGAAGTCCCATGGAGAAGGAAATGACAGCCCACTCTAACATTCTTACCTGGAAAATCCCACAGACCGAGAAGCCTGGTGAGGTATATAGTCCATGGTGTCGAAAAAAAGCCGGACACAACTTACTGACTAAACAGCAACAAGAGGAAGACGTGGTCCTAGTCGCTTCATAGATTCTTCCTCTTTAACTTTCAAAACGACCATAGTCATAGGTGTTATGAAACTCTGTGTTGCGCTTGACAAGAGATTAGGGGAGATTAACATCCTTAGGCTCACATAGCTTGTGATCACATTAGCTCCATTAATTAGCAGAGCATGAATAGGAATCTGTTTGTCTGAACCAAATCCAAAACTTGATAAGATGCATTTCCAGGAGATACAAAGAGAGTAGGCTTAGCTACCCAAGGTTCCTAGTTTCTTTCTCTCTGAAAAACATGCACAGGAAGATATTCTAAAGGGCTTGTGATATCTTCTTCCTGTCTTTTGAAGAAGGGAAAGATCTAAGTTATTGTGTTCCTACTCTCTGCCAGCTGTTCCAGATCTGTTGATTTCCTTTAGTCTGTAGTCCTTAGGACAATTCTGTGAGGACAGCACTGTTGTTATTGCTATTTTTTTATATTTATTTTTAAATTTAGCTGCATCGTTTGTTGCAGCATGCAGTTGTAGCGTGCTTGGGCTTAATTGCTCTGACATGTGGGATCTTAGGTCCCTCAGAAGAGATTGAATCCACATCCCTGCATTGCGAAGCGATTCTTAACCATTGGACCACCAGGGAAGAGCTTGTTGTTACCATTTGACTGGGGAGGAAACTGAGACTGAGGATAAAGCTTGGTTATCCATACAGCTCCCTGAGCTCAGAGCCAACATGCTTTCTGCCGCACTCGGCCACTTCTCAGAGAAGATTTTCAAGTGAACCCTAACTGCCTGCCTCCCAGAGGGTCTCTCACTAGACTGCCATCCTCTCTGATGATCTCCCCTCTCCTGTCCATCATTTCGAGACTTACTGACTTACCAAATTACGTAAGTGGGAATTGAGGGAAAAAACCTTACAAATTAGATGAGCTTTCACTCATTATTAAAGGCTGAAGCCTAAGTCATCAGTCAAGACATAGGCTGATCCTGTCTCTGGGCCAAGAATCAGCCCTAGCAGCAAAGTGAGGAGCCAGCTGAAATTGCTAGAGTTCAGCTTAGACGTGGCCTGTCATGCTTCCTCCTCCAGTGGTGTTACCCCATACAGAAATCAATAGTTAGTGCAGCCGCTGCTGTCAAGACCTGATCACTTAGTGATGCTCACTTCAGGCCCATGGACCCAGCAGCCTTCAGACTGAATTAATTTACTTGCCAAATCATAGGTCCAGAACTTTAGGGGCCACTAGTAAGAGTCTTGCCAGATCACATTACTGATCTTTGCCTTTGCAGAGAATTCAAGTGTTCATAAAATGCCTTTTACTTATATTATTCCATTTGTTCTTCCCACCAACCTGGTAACAAAGGCTGGGTAGGGTCTCATTGTTCTGTTTTACAAATAGGAATCAGAAATTCAGAGACTCCGAGCCTGGCTCAGCCTCACAATCTCGGGCAGAGGCCGAACACTGATCAAGTTGCAAACCTTGCCCTTGCACTCTGTTGCTCCTTCTCTTTTCACCACTCTCTCACTCTGTCTTGTCCATCTCTGCCCTTGCCATTGACCCATTAACTGTGAACAGTCACCAGCTCAGACCAAACTTTACTAGACCAAGCAGGGACTGCTCTTTCTCAGGCTTCACTTCCCAAGCTGTCTTGGGTGACTTCCCACAGAACAGATGCAATGCTTTACAGGTGACCATCAGTCTTTGCCGTCACTTGGGAATCCAGTTGAGTCTGCAGCCCTAAGCTGCCACAAATGTTCTTTTTCCCCAAGCAAGTACCTGTGTATTAATCTTAATGTCATACTCACCATTTGAAAAACTTACAGCTTCACTTGGTGTTTTTAGGGTATACAGTAAACTGAGAAATTGCCCTGGAAGCCAAGGCTTTTCTGTGGGTTGGCTCAGTGAAGATTATCTGACCTGAAGCTCACTCTGCCGTTGACCAGTGAGCAGAGACAGTGGCCTCCACACCACCCAGCTCAGAGTCAAAGCCTGCTGACTGCCCACCCACACCCTGTCCTATCTCTAACCTAGTTTCCCTTCTAAAATGTTGTCAACTTGGATATGTTCTATGATGAGATTCATATTGTATGTAACTTTTTGGAATTGGCTTTTTTCTACACAGTATAATCCCCCGGAGATTCATCCAAATCATGATACAGATTTTTGCTTTTATTTATCACCTAAAGTCCATACGTTAAGAATTTTTCAAACTTAAGTTTAATTAATTTTTTGAAAATTCACTTAGATTTTGTGTGTGTTTAATTAAAATCTGTAGCTGAAGTTACAGTATTGTGCCACTTCCGAGCTAGGAGACTTTGTGGATGGCTTGGTCTTTCTGAGGTTCCATGTCCTCACTTTTAGAGTGAGTATAATAATTATAGCTTTATTTTAGTTTGACTTTTTAAAGTTTCAAAGAGGAGGTGCATCCGTATTCCCCTCATTAATGTAGGCTAATTATAAAAATGCAAGACAGCCTCTTCTTTAGCCACAGGGTGACTCAGTCCTTCCATGATGGGGATAAAGAGCAGGTCTTGTGCAGAAGGACCACCTTTTCTGTGTGACCCCCTGTCATTCACGTTATCCCGAAGATCTAGATGGCTGGCCATTTCCAATATAAAGAACCTGAAACGGGCCCACACCAAACCCCTTGAAGGTGTCTTCTCAAGGCCCTCTTGTGGACATCCTAGGGGAATCTGTCAATGTCTCTGTGTGCCATCCGTCAGAAACAAGCAAAGATGCCTTGTGAGGTGATGCCCGCGTCACTGGAGGCATTCAGGGTGAGGACAATGGCTGCACTCAGGTGTAGGACTCAGCAGAGGGTACAGCTGATCCCTGGTTTAGTCCTTTGTAGATGACAGGCAAATGTATTTTATTCAACAGCATTAAGACATGAAAAGACCCTGTTTAGTCATTTGCTCAGAAGGGACTCTGAGTTTGAAAGATCCTTAAGGCTTAATGGGCCCCCATTGGGGACAGGGATTCACAGGGTTTATAAGGAGCAAAATTCAATGGCCAAGAACACCTCTGGCCAACTGTGAAGCCCGATACAAATACTAGCGATTTCACAAAGTCTCTTGATTTTATGTGAATTCAGTTTCATCCAAGTAGCATTTTGGCTATGTGCCACTAGAAAGGAAATTTCCCTGAGAGACCCTGGTTTGCCATGACTATGCAGGTTAAACAGGAAAAGGAAAACACACACAACACTTGTTTGTGTTTCTGAAAGGGGACAGCAGAGTTCAGTATAGAGCTGGAAACAAAGCCAGCTGGTTCCTGTGAAATGTCTGTGAGCAGGAACTACAGACTCCCATGATAACTTCCAGTTTCTTATGATAACAGTTACAAAGTGGCCATCAAGTAAGAACAAAGGTCAGTCCAGGCACATCTAGGGTCCTGGGCTTTGACACAGTCTCTAAAACTAACATAAATCCTTGAAAGCTTACAAGTTCTTGCTCTTTTGACTCCACATTTGAGATGCAGAGAGGAGCTAAACTACATCTCTGTTTATTTAACTTTTTTTTTTTTCCTCCCATTTCAACTTTCAAAATAAGACCTTTGCTTAGATCAGGCAGAGCCTGAGGAAATGAGAGCATCATCCACCCTGGGACGAGCCCATCCCACTTGAAGACTGTAAGAAGCTTGTTCCACTGGGAAGAAGTCCTCCTCACCTTGGTAGTGAGTAATTGCTTCTGGCCGCCACTGACCCCAGGCTGAAGCGAGGCCTTCAGGAGCACAGAGGGAGATCTGTGTGCTCCTGTGCCTCTGGGCTTCTGGACAACCCAGCCCTGCCTGGAATCACTGGGCACTGACATGATGCCTGAGACCAGATTACGCAGCCTCATTTTTCGTGATGAAGCCTACCTGCTGTTTTTTCATTTTGTGGATCTTGATAAGAATAGGAGTCATAAGATATTTCTTTGCATATCCCTCCCCACCCCAGACCCCAAGTCCTGAGTGCCCCTTCACACCTATGCTTCTTTTTTATTCCTGTAATTGCTACATTTTGTTTCATGATTTTTCAGTCAGCTTCATAAAATGTGAGCACCTTTCAGGCAGAAACAATATCTTTTTTTCTTGGTCTCCCCTGCCCCGAGCAAAACGCCTTGTCTGTAATAGGTGCTTGGTAAATGTTTATTGACTGAACATAGAAGAACCAGAATTCCTAGGAAGGTGGGCAGGATCCATAGGAAGGGGAAGACCTTGGAATCCAGTTCACAGGAGGAACTAGGTAGGTGTGTGTGTGTGTGTTGGGAGTCTGGGAGTCTGTGTTGGTAGACATACTGCTGCTGCTGCTGCTAAGTAGCGTCAGTCGTGTCCGACTCTGTGCGACCCCATAAACGGCAGCCCACCAGGCTCTGCCATCCCTGGGATTCTCCAGGCAAGAATACTGGAGTGGGTTGCCATTTCCTTCTCCAGTGCATGAAAGGGAAAAGTGAAAGTGAAGTCGCTCAGTCGTGTCCGACTCTTAGCGACCCCATGGACTGCAGCCTACCAGGCTCCTCTGTCCATGGGATTCTCCAGGCAAGAGTACTGGAGTGGGGTGCCATTGCCTTCTCAGGTAGACATACTAATGGACCCTCAAAAATGTCCGTGTCTGAATTTCTGGAAACTGTGAATATGTTATGTTACATGGCAAAGGAGAATTACAAATTGCAGATGGGGTTAAAGTTACTCACCTGCTGACTTAAAAGTCAGGAGATTATTGTGGATTATCCAGGTGACCAGTGTAAACACAGGGTTCTTATACGAGGGAGGTAGAACAGTCACAGTCAGAGCAGAAGACAGGACAACAGAAGCAGAGACTGGAGTAACATGGCCACAAGCCAAGGAACGCAGGCAGCCACCCGAAGATGGGAGAAGCGAGGAAGGGTTCTCCCCTTGAGCCCCCAGAATGAACATATCTCTGCCAATACCTTCATCTTAGCCCTGGAAGACCCTGAAGACTTCTGACCTCTAGAACTGTAGGATAACTTATGATCTTATGAAAAAAAAGAACCAGAATGAACATTTTTGGCCAATTCAATATATTTGTATTGTTTTAAGCCCACTGAATTTGTGATAATTTGTTACAGCAACAGTTGGAAACTAATGTAGAGGCTAAGCTTCGTGGAAAGAACCTAATGAAAGCCATGAACTTGGGAAAGGAAGTGGGCATGTGGGAACAGCTTGGCAAGCATCCAAAGAGACATTCCCAGCTGAATCACCATAGATCAAAATATGATCAGAATTAGTTACTAGCTCCATGTGTGCTGCCTCTAGCCTCCCAAGTGATGAATGTCTCCAATAACTTGGGAGAAGCCCTAGTAGAGATACTATAAAAAGGCCTATCAGACCTGGGCTTGAGTTCTCTGCCTCCTCTAACTGTATAGTCTTCAGCAAGTTATGTCACCTCTCTAAGCCAAAGTTTTCTTATCTGCAAACTAGGGACAAATCTGTCTCTTAACTAGAAAGTTGGTGTGAGGATTACATAATACATGTAATGTTCTTAATATAATGCCAGTCACATAGTAGACAGTAACTGCTATTACTGCAAGTAGACATACGATCTTGTTTATAACAACGGTCTTTGAGGTATCCCTATATTCCTCACTGACTGAGTCATATGCAGAGTCTGTGGTTGGCCTTCCCTGGTGGCTCAGATGGTAAAGAACCTGCCTGCAATACAGGAGGCCTGAGTTTGATCCCTGGGTTGGGACGATCCCCTGGAGAAGAGAATGGCAACCCACTCCAGTATTCTTGCCTGGAGAATTCCATGGACAGAGGACCCTGGTGGGTCACAGTGGTCTACAGTCCATGGGGTCACCAAGAGTCAGACACAGCTGAGCGGCTCCCTTTCAGAGTGTGTGGTGTGTTTTGGGGACAAAAGCCTGAGAAGAACAACCAGGATGGCTAAAAGACCCCCAAATCGAGTTCTCTTAAAAGAACGCCTGGACTTCTCTGGTGGTCCAGTGGTTAGAAATCCACCTGCTAATGCAGTGAGCGTGGGTTCAGTCCCTGGTCTGGGAAGGCTGCACCTTCTGCAGGGACAACCAAGCCTGTGTGCCCCACTACTGAACCCGCGTGCCCAGAGCCTGTGCTCAGCAGTGGGAGAAGCCACTGCAGTGAGAAGCCCACACACTGCAAGAAGAGCAGCCCCCGCTCACTGCAACTACAAAAAGCCCTCACACAGCAGTGAAGACCCAGCACAGCCAAAAATAAATAAACAAAATTTAAAAAGAGTGGCCAAATGAATGGAGAGGTTTCACATGAAGCTCTCTGAAATATTTTCAGGACTGGTTACATGAGTGGACTCCCTCACTCAGAAAATTATTAGGAATTTCAAGATGGCAACAACAGAACATTGAATGAGCACAGGGCCCTGCCACACAGTTCACACACCCATGATGTGACCTTGAGTATCACCAGGTAAAAGTGATATCATGTAAAAGTGATGGACTCACTCTGTGAGGCTGTGATAACAACAGCTGCAAGAAAGCGAACAAGTTCAAGGCTTTGGAAGATGATGACAGTGGGGATCACAATCAGAAAGACGAAAACAGCACATGGAAACATGATGAGGAAACATCAGAATGGGGCAAAAGTCAGAGCATCAGCAAGAGGAAGGCTGTTGTCCTGGATCTGAGAGCATCCCTTGCAGCCCAGCTCCACTTTCTGGTACTCCAGGAGGATCCCAGGCCATCCCACCCACTCACAAGGCTCTGAACAGAGTATCAATCAGGTTGATGCCTTTGCCTGTACAGAGCAGTCCTGGAGGTTTTACAGCAGCATGGTAGCTCCCTGGAATCTGACAGGGCACAGTGACTTTTTCAAAGAAGGAATTAGTCCTGTCTGGGAGGATGATGCAGATAAAAATGGTGGCAAGTGAATTATTTTGTTGTGGAAGGGTTTGGCATCCTGTTGCTGGCAGAATCTCATCCTGGCCTTGCTAGGGGAATAGTTCACGGTTGTGGAGGAGCTCTGTGGGTGCCTGCAGTCTCTGTGTGGTTTCAGAAAGACATTATTTCGATGTAGAATAAGACTGGAAGTGACCTAGCAACCACAGCCCCAAATTGGATATGTGTGTGTTTAAAATGGGTGGGAGTTCTCCAGCCAGTCCTTCCCTCTGCTCACTGAGGGGACATCCCTGAGCCTGACGCTCTAACACTTTTGCACTCATTCCTACCCTCCAGC
This sequence comes from Giraffa tippelskirchi, assembly GCF_054371585.1. NCBI lineage: Eukaryota > Metazoa > Chordata > Mammalia > Artiodactyla > Giraffidae > Giraffa > Giraffa tippelskirchi. Next base: position 155,519,589 of record NC_137279.1, read on the forward strand.
ATTGCTGACCTTATACAGTAGAAAAATGGAAAATGTGACTTTGTAATAGTTACACTTTGTCTTTTAATGGGGTTCTGTGGAGGGGAGTTCAGCCTTTTGTTTTTCTCTCTGCCGCCTAGATGCCTCTTGGGCATTCTGTTGTGTTCTTCTCACGTTGTGACATTGTGACCACATGTTCGAGCCAGAACTGCCACTTGAGGCTTGTCAGTGTTGTGAACATCTGTGCATTCCGGGAATGCTTTCTGTTGGAGAGTCCTGGGATAGCTGTAAGTGCTCTCTTCTAGCTCTGCTGTGAAATCACTGGGACATTTTGTTAATTTATTTCCCCTCTCCCCCCAAGCCCACCCTTCTAAAATGTGTTTCTGATTTTGTCTAGTTTCTGCTTCTGCCCTCCCTCCCTCCTTCCCTCCTGTGGTGCTCTCGTTCCTTCTGAGCCACAGCTGTACTTAGCACTCCATCCAGGGGGCTGTACCAGTTGCACTGAGGCAGTTTGGAAGGGATGAAGACTTGGTCAGCTAAACTGGAGCAGAACCTAGTTTGATTTAGGAGTTAGATTATAATGCATGTTCCAAGGGTGGGAACTGGAGCCAAAGACAGTGACTATAATTATTTTCCCAGATGAGCAGGGCCTGTGTGTCCAGACTGTTTCTGTGGGTTCTTGCATGCCCCTCTTTGGGGTAGGGAAATGGGTTGTTGCTGGCCTTAACATTTAGTATGGTAAATTCTGTGATCCTGAAAGTGGGACATCTGAAGAGAAGGTGGCCTTGATGAATGGCTTCATGTGCGTGGCTGTGCCTGACTGTAATGGTTGGTAAAGCTTTCAGTCCCCATCACCTGTTAAACCCAGGATTTAAATACCAGGATGATCCAGGATGCCCAGACAGAAACCTCTTAAAGGTTGATGCAGAGGTGCTTTTAAAATGACCTTTCATCAGAGCACCTAGAATTCAAATAAGTAATGATTCAGAGTCCTATAGCAACCTCCAAGTAGCTTTTATCTGATTCTTGTGAGTGAGGATTGCAGTTCTTGAATTAAGTCTTTCTTTAAACCATATCCTTAAAGGCTGGGAAGATCCTCAGCCACCTGGTCTCAGAGAAAGATATGAGAGTGACAGACATTTCCTTATTGTGTGTAGATCACTTTCTTCTTACTTTCCAACTTCTGAATACCCTCTAATTACCACTGTTTGTGGAGGGCTCAGGCAAATACACGAGTAACTTTGGCTAAAATAGGAAACACAGTCCACTTCCTGAGGTTTATTTAGATCCCAGGGAGGTCTTCACTTTTACATAAACTCAGATTTACCATGGGCATTCTGAAGAGAGCAGAGATTTGTGTGCATGGATGGGTGCACACGTCTATAATGTGTTCATGAGTGAGGGTCTTATCAGACCTAGTGTTTAGGTACATTGTTCCTTTTTTTTTTTGCTTTTTTTTTGTTTTTGTGTCATTTGTTTAAACTTTTTGAATCTCTTTTTAAAAATTGAAGTATAGTTTATTTACAGTGTTGTGTTAATTTCTGCCGTACAGCAAAGTGATTCAGTTATATATATGTCTGTCTGCTCAGTCATGTCCGACTCTTTGTGACCTCATAGACTGTAGCCCACCAGAATCCTCTGTCCTCAGAATTTTCCCAGGCAGGAATACTGGAGTGGGTTGTCATTTCCTCCTCCAGAGGATCTTCCCGACCCAGGGATTGAATCTGCATCTTCTGCATTGACAGGCAGATTCTTTACCACTGAGCCACCTGGGAAGCCCTCATCTTATATATAATGGTTTGCATCTTCTATCCCCAATCCATCTCTCCCCAAAGGTTTTTGAATCTCTTATATTTTCTAGAGCTGTTCCTGTTTCCCCTTTCTCTTTGTCATTGAAGTATTTGAAAGCTAAGTTTTTCTATCAAAAACATAACATAGTGACTCTATGTTGGCTGGAACAAAGGGTTATATCTCTATAAGGCAGAATCTTACCTGCAGTCTTCACAGAGATACTCCGCCTAGGAGATTTAAATAGGGGGGATTGAATAGTCAATATGTTCAAATGATCTATTTTTTTCAGACTAGCTTGAAAGGTTTTTTCCCATTTATTTTAACTCCATGGGCCTCTGATATGATGAGATGTGACACAGCTTTGGGTATAACATTACATGTTCTAGAAACCAAGGGAAGAAGGTCTACTGGGGAACTGTAAGTCAGCCTCCACTTTGGCTATTTTCCCATGACCCCTTTGCTGGGTTTTTCCATTTGTAGTTCGCCTTCACTTTCCTCCAGGGCTCTTTTCTCTCCAATTTTCTCTCATGTGTGGGTGCTTTTTCTCCTGGGACAACAGTTTTCTACCTGGAGAGAAACTTGTGTGGTCTACAGCACTCCAAGGTGAAATCCAAGTATTTGCCAGTGAAAGGAGAGGGAGCAGAGGCTGCGATGAGAGCTGATCGTACTTTCAGAGCAATTGTCTACTGCAGTGGTAGTGGACATGCCGGAGGGTAAAACAGAAGCAACAGATTTGACCCCAATACAGACAACTAGAACTAAGGGGAAGAAACTGCAGACATAACATAACGGAGAATTTTGTAATAAGCCAACCAAAGAGAGGAGAGACTTTGGCATCTCTGTCCTCAGAAGTGTTCAGGCAGAAGGTAAGCAACCACTGAGCTGGAGAGCAGACGACTCCTTATCCTTAAGGTGCTCAGATTCTGAAGAAATAAAGAGTTGTTGCTAAATGCCTAAAATTATTTCTACCTCTGATACCTGGTGTGTGTCAGTCACTCAGTCGTGTCCTACTCTTAGCGACCCCATGGACTGTAGCCTGCCGAGCTCCTCTGTCCGTGGAATTCTTTAGGCAAGAATACTGGAATGGGTAGCCATTTCCTTCTCCAGGGGAACTTCTGACCCAGGGATTGAACCTGGGTCTCCTGCATTGCAGGCGGATTTTTTACCGTTTGAGCCACCAGTGAAGCCACCAAATTTTTAAATAATTTATTTATTTTTTATTTTTGGTTGTGCTGTATCTTCATTGTTGCCCACAGGCTTTCTCTAGTTGTGGCAAGTGGAAACTCTTCTCTAGTTGTGATGTCTGCACTTCTCATTGTGGTGGCTTCTCTTGTCGTGGAGCACAGGCCCTAGGCACATGGGCCTCAGTAGTTGCAGCTCAAGGGCTCCAGAGCACAGGCTCAATAGTTGTGGCATACAGGCTTAGTTGTTCTGTGACATGTTGCTCTATGGCATGTGGAACCTCCCAGACCAGGGGTCGAGCTTGTGTCCCCTGCATTGGCAGGTGGATTTTTATTCACTCTATCACCAGGGAAGTCCTCTATCAAATATTTTAAGAAAATGGATTTTTAAGAGCCCTCAAGCTTTTCTCAAAAATTTAATGCAATCTTTTAACAATATAGAACACACATACACACTCACACACACATACAATTCTTTCCTGCATTCACAGCTTTTCACATATTTTGTTGTTGTTATTCAGTCGCTAAAGTTGTGTCTGACTCTTTGTGACCCCATGGACTGCAGCATGCCAGGCTTCCCTGTCTTCACTATCTCTTGGAATTTGCTCAGGTTCTTGTCCATTGAGTCGGTGATGCTCTCTAACCATCTCATCCTCACATATTTTCCCTATTGTGATTATTCTGCTTAGATGCAGTTTTTCTGTTTATGCATTTTCATGTTTATATAATATTTCATTGAATGGACATAGTATAATTTATTATTTCCTAGTTATTGGGTGGCTTCGTTTTTTGCAATGTTTAATTATTATAAAGAGCTATGCTCTAGATTTTTTGCATGTACAGCTTCTCTTCCCTCTTGAAATATCCTATTAGAATAATTAGAGTTCGTTAGATTGCAAATTGCACAGCTCATTGGAGCAGCCTAAGTAAAAGAGGTTTGTTGATAAGCATACAGAACAATCACAAAGATACAAAGCACAAGACACACATAGGAACTGAAAAGCGGTGTCCAGCACACCCCATCTCCCCTCCCTGGGCTGTTGTTTTGTTTAGATTGTCTTTCTTTTTGCCTGCTTCTGATTTCCTGTTCCCTTATAACTGATTCATGTGAGCCTTTGACATGCCTTGGAGCCAGAGACCTCAGGTTTTTATCAAGAGTCCAGAGCCAACCACTATCTGATTAGAATTTCAGTATCTCTTATGTCAGATTCCCAAGCAAGAGTCTGCTAAGCCACGGGCATCAGACTTTGTGATCCGAGCTCTCCTCTGATTGGTGGAGGAAAAAAGGCTTGGTAGTGGTGGCAGGGTTCTGGAGTCTGTCCAGATTCAAATACAGCTCTACCACTTAGTAGCCATGTAGCTATGTGTTAGTTTCTTGGCTTTTCTGTGTCTCTGTTTGCCTCTCTGTAAAATGTGGATAGCTCCTGCCATTTACTGCACGATGTTATTGTGAGGATGAAATAAAATAATCCTTGTCAAGGATTTAAGAAAGATCCTAAGTCCTCAATATGTGTTAGCTCTTAGTTGTTTTTTTAAAAATTTGTTTTGTGGAAAAATGTACATCACATAAAATTTACCATTTTACATTTTAAATGTACAATTTTACATTTTAAATGTACCAAATTCAGTGGCATTAAGTACATACACATTTTTTTTAAGAAGTAAGAGAATCCAGATTGGAAAAATAGTAATAGAACTCTATTTGCAGCTGACATGATACTATACATGAAAAACCTTAAAGATACTATCGGAAAATTACTAGAGCTAATCAATTAATTTAGTAAAATTGTAGGATACAAAATCAATACACAGAAATCCCTTGTATTCCTATACACTAATAATGAAAAATAAGAAAGAGAAATTAAAGAAACAATCTCATTCACCACTGTAGCAAAAAGAATAAACTACCTAGAATAAACCTACGAGGAGACAAAAGTACATACACATTTTTTTTTTTTGGCAGTGCCACGTGGCTTGTGGGATCTTAATTCCCCAACCAGAGATCAAACTGGGATCCAGGCACTGAAAGCATGGAGTCTAACCACTGGACAACCAGGGAATTCCTGATACAAACACATGTTTGTATGTACATACGTATTACCACTATCCATCCCTAGAACTTTATCATCATTCTAAACTGTAGCTCTTGTTTTTAAATTATCATTGTTATGTGTATTTCATATATGACTGCTTGGGTCCACCCTTCGAAAGGGTATGATGGGGTGCTGCCGGGAGGAGCTACCCCATGTCCAAGGTCAGGGGCAGCGGCCGAGAGGAGCTACCACAGGTCCAAAGTAAGGAGCAGCGGCTGGGCTTTGCTGGAGCAACCATGAAGAGATACCCCACATCCAAGATAAGAGAACCCCAAGTAAGACAGTAGGCACTGAGAGAGGACATCAGAGGGCAGACAGACTGAAACCACAATCACAGACAGCTAGCCAATCTGATCACACGGACAACAGCTTGTCTAACTCAGTGAAACTAAGCTATGCTGTGTGGGGCCACCCAAGACAGACTGGTCATGGTGGAGAGGTCTGACAGAATGTGGTCCGCTGGAGAAGGGCATGGCAAACCACTTCAGTATTCTTGCCTTGACAACTCCATGAAAAGTATGAAAAGGCAAAAAGATATGACACTGAAAGATGAACTCCTCAGGTTAGTAGGTGCCCAATATGCTACTGGAGATCAGTGGAGAACTAACTCCAGAAAGAATGAAAGGATGGAGCCAAAGCAAAAACAACACCCAGTTGTGGATGTGACTGGTGATAGAAGCAAGGTCCGATGCTATAAAGAGCAATATTGCATAGGAACCTGGAATGTTAGGTCCATGAATCAAGGCAAATTGGAAGTGGTCAAACAGGAGATGGCAAGAGTGAACGTCAAAATTCTAGGAATCAGCGAACTAAAATGGACAGGAATGGGTGAATTTAACTCAGATGACCATTATATCTACTACTGTATACAGGAATCCATTAGAAGAAATGAAGTAGCCATCATAGTCAACAAAAGAGTCCAAAATGCAGTACTTGGATGCAATCTCAAAAACAACAGAATGATCTCTGTTCGTTTCCAAGGCAAACCATTCAATATCACTGTAATCCAAGTCTATGCCCCGACCAGTAATGCTGAAGAAGCTGAAGTTGAATGGTGCTATGAAGACCACAAGACATTTTAGAACTAACACCCAAAAAAGATGTCCTTTTCATTATAGGGGACTGGAATGCAAAAGTAGGAAGTCAAGAAACACCTGGAATAACAGGCAAATTTGGCCTTGGAGTACAGAATGAAGCAGGGCAAAGGCTCATAGAGTTTTGCCAAGAGAACACACTGGTCATAGCAAACACCCTCTTCCAACAACACAAGAGAAGACTCTACACATGGGCATCACCAGATGGTCAACACCGAAATCAGATTGATTATATTCTTTGCAGCCAAAGATGGAGAAGCTCTATACAGTCAGCAAAAACAAGACTGGGAGCTGACTGTGGCTCAGATCATGAACTCCTTATTGCCAAATTCAGACTTAAATTGAAGAAAGTGGGAAAACCTAGACCACTCAGGTATGACCTAAATCAAATCCCTTATGATTATACAGTGGAAGTGAGAAATAGATTTAAGGGACTAGATCTGATAGCCAGAGTGCCTGATGAACTATGGAAGGAGGTTTGTGACATTGTACAGGAGACAGGGATCAAGACCATCCCCAAGAAAAAGAAGTGCAAAAAAGCAAAATGGCTGTCTGAAGAGGCCTTACAAATAGCTGTGAAAAGAAGAGAAGCAAAAGGCAAAGGAGAAAAGGAAAGATGTACCCATTTGAATGCAGAGTTCCAAAGAATAGCAAGGAGAGATAAGAAAGCCTTCCTCAGTGATCAGTGCAACGAAATAGAGGAAAACAATAGAATGGGAAAGACTAGAGATCTCTTCAAGAAAATTAGAGATACCAAGGGAATATTTCATGCAAAGATGAGCTCAATAAAGGACATAAATGGTATGGACCTAACAGAAGCAGAAGATATTAAGAAGAGGTGGCAAGACTACACAGAAGAACTGTACAAAAAAGATCTTCACGACCCAGATAATCACGATTGTATGATCACTCACCTAGAGCCAGACATCCTGGAATGTGAAGTCAAGTGGGCTTTAGGAAGTATCACTACGAACAAAGCTAGTGGAGGTGATGGAATTCCAGTTGAGCTATTTCAAATCCTGAAAGCTGATGCTGTGAAAGTGCTGCGCTTAATATGCCAGCAAATTTGGAAAACTCAGCAATGGCCCCAGAGCTGTAAAAGGTCAGTTTTCATTCCAATCCCAAAGAAAGGCAATGCCAAAGAATGCTCCAACTACTGCACAATCGCACTCATCTCACACACTAGTAGAATAATGCTCAAAATTCTTCAAGCCAGGCTTCAGCAATATGTGAACCGTGAACTTCCAGATGTTCAAGGTGGTTTTAGAAAAGGCAGAGGAACCAGAGATCAAATTGCCAACATCCGCTGGATCATTGAAAAAGCAAGAGAGTTCCATAAAAACATCTATTTCTGCTTTATTGACTATGCTAAATCCTTTGTGTGGATCACAATAAACTGTGGAAAATTCTGAAAGAGATGGGAATACCAGATCACTGACCTGCCTCTTGAGAAACCTGTATGCAGGTGAGGAAGCAACAGTTAGAACTGGACATGGAACAACAGACTGGTTCCAAATAGGAAAAGGAGTATGTCAAGGTTATATATTGTCACCCTGCTTATTTAACTTGTATGCAGAGTACATCCTGAGAAACGCTGGGCTGGAAGAAGCACAAGCTGTAATCAAGATTGCTGGGAGAAATATCAATAACCTCAGATATGCAGATGACACCACCCTTATGGCAGAAAGTGAAGAAGATCTAAAGAGCCTCTTGATGAAAGTGAAAGAGGAGAGTGAAAAAGTTTGCTTAAAGCTCAACATTCAGAAAACTAAGATCACTGCATCCGGTCCCATCACTTCATGGCAAATAGATGGGGAAACTGGAAACGGTGGTTGACTTTATTTTTTTGGGCTCTAAAATCACTGCAGATGGTGACTGCAGCCATGAAATTAAAAGACACTCCTTGGAAGGAAGGTTATGACCAACCTAGACAGTGTATTAGAAGCAGAGAAATTACTTTGTCAACAAAGGTCCGTCTAGTCAAGGCTGTGGTTTTTCCAGTAGTCATGTATGGATGTGAGAGTTGGACTGTAAAGAAAGCTGAGCACCGAAGAATTGATGCTTTTGAACTGTGGTGTTGGAGAAGACTCTTGAGAGTCCCTTGGACTGCAAGGAGATCCAACCAGTCCATCCTAAAAGAGATCAATCCTGGGTGTTCATTGGAAGGACTGATGTTGAAGCTGAAACTCTAATATTTTGGCCACCTGATGTGAAGAGGTGACTCATTTGAAAAGACCCTGATATTGGGAAAGATTGAAGTCAGGAGGAGAAGGGGACAACAGAGGATGAGATGGTTGGATGGCATCACCGACTCAATAAACATGATTTTGGGTAAACCCCAGGAGTTGGTGATGGACAAGGAGGCCTGGTGTGCTGCGGTTCATAGGGTTCCAAAGAGGTGGACACGACTGAGCGACTACTCTGAACTGAACTGAACTGATGGGGTTGCTCCATGAATATAGGAACATAGTGAATAGCCAATCTTAAGTGTCTACTGAAAATATCACAGTTTTATTGATACAACTCTTTAAGCCTTACAGATCACTTTTACATGATTATTTTATGCAGTCCTCTCAAGGAAGGGCTTCTTGAAGTAGGAAGGGGTTATAATCCTTATTTTACAGGATACCCAACTGAGGTTCAGGAAATCTAAATTGCTCAACTTCTCCAATCTTCATACTTGTTGAGTCAGGACTCAGTGTCAAGCCTTTTCACTCCAAGTTCATGCCTTTTCCATGACATCTCAGAGATGTGATTATTCAGCCAAGCTTTATACACATTTGTTTTTAGTTCTTATTACATACTCTATTTCAACTTCCGAGAAAGAAGAGAAGAATTTTGAATTGAACTTGTGGGTGGATTTCATCTGGGAAGTACTGGCCTACAAGAAGTCTGTCAGCTGGTTTAGTTTACATATTAACATATAGGAAAAACAGTAATAATTTATCTTTATATTGTATAATGTGTTGATTCTGTGAAAGCCAAAGAGTGGAAGGACTGGTTAATGAATCTCTTAACTTTTACTTTGAGAAAGTCCTGAAATATTTGATGGAAACAAATGGCATTCCTAAGTGGACTTTTCAAAATGAGATAGTGAAAAAGGCACCATTAGAAGCAAAATGGGTGAGTGTCTGCTGGTATCTTATGGTTTGTACAGAGAAATATATTTTGTCTGATTGGCTTGATTAAATATTTTAGTGAAAAATGCCTTTGCCAAATACCAAAAGTCTTATAAAAAGCCTTCGTTTTATACAAAAACCACAGGAAGAAAGCTTGTGTGGACAAAAGCTACCCCATAGCACCTTTCTAACAACTAGACTGATGTTTGCTATTAGGCAGTTTTTCCATTAAATTAATGGCCACTTTTTAGGCTAGATACTTACCTTCCATTTGGCACTCAGGCTCATTTCCTTGTCACTTGTTCTAAAAGAAGATCACTCAGGAGAACTGAACACCTTAGTGTGATGAGCTTTTATTGTGTCTGTTCTAATCATTCTTTTTGTATGAAACTTATGGATTCTCCTGTGCCCTTTCATAGCAAGTCACATATCTTTGCTTTGGCTTTCAATCTGGTATCCCACCCCATCTGTGCTATCCTGATCTTACCCTATCAATGCTGCTCTACTTTCCTTAATGCAACAGTACCAGGTATACTGATTTCCTTGTAACTCTCAAGTATGCTATATTCAGCAATCCCTATGTCTTTAGTCATGCCTTTCCTTGACTCGTGTGGAGTAACTTTCCCCTTTATCCATCCTGAACATTTCAGTCCCTTTGCTGCCACCAAAATCCAACTGATTCTCTCAGGTTTTCTTGACAATTTCAATCTATATATATTTCATTCATCTGTGAGTTTGTATAGCTTATAAATTACTACCATCTTTTATTGAGCACCTATTAAGTGCCAGTCCCATTATCTCTACTCCTCATTACAACTACTCAAGGTAGTTACTGTCATTCTCATTTTATAAAAGAGGAAACCAAGATTCAGAGAGATTAGATAATTTTCCCAGAGTCACACATCCTAAAATGCTCAGCTGAGGCTAGAACTGCAGGGATGACAGACAGATTCTAAAGCTGTCCCTCTTACCACCTATGCTATGTCTTAATACCATGCTGCTTCATATGGTTTCTAAGTGTTTTATAAGTGCTAGTTTTCTCTCCTCAATTGCATCTTAAAATCAGGGGTTATATAATTTAAAACTTGTATCCAACTGCTAGTTGCAGAGATTCAGGGTAATGATGGCTTCAATAAGATATATGTTGATTTTTCACTTACTTAAAAGGAGTTCAGAGAAGGTCAGCTGGGACCCTAAGGGAGCATCATGGTCCTAGCTTCTTTTAGCTCTTCCCTGGGGCTTCCTTGACTCAGATGGTAAAGAATCTGCCTACAGTTCAGGAGATGAGTTCGATCCCTTGGTCGGGAAGATCCCCTGGAGAAGGGAATGGCTACCCACCCCCGTATTCTTGCCTGGAGAATTCCATGGACAGAGGAGCCTGGTGGGCTGCAGCCCCATAGCCACAAAGAGTCGGACACATCTGAGCGACTAACACTTTCACTTTCTGCCATCCCCAAGGTGTTAGTCTTGTCCTTTTGTTTATAAAATGGCATCTGGAAGTCCACCCATCATATCTGTGTTCCAGGCAAAGTGGAGGAAAAGATGAAGGAAAAAGGGAAAACAGGCAACTTCTGTTTATATCTCATTGGGCACCACATATGCAAGGAATCCTGGGGAATATTTTATAGCTGAGTAAACTGATTCACCGAATAATGAAGGTGTAGTCTGTTTTCGAGAAAAAAAATGAATGTTGAATAGGCACCTAGTGGTCTCTGCACAGAGACCCATGTCCCCATCTTCTTTTATTTTTACATAACACCTAGATGGTGCTCAGTAACCACTGGTGGACAGTTTAATGCAGAGAAATAGAGAGTGGAAAAAGATGATTTAGAAAACTGATAAATGAAGAAACTGAAGAGACAATATCCACATGTGATCTCTAATTTATAAGTATTTTTATAAAAGCAAAATACCCACTGTCTTCTCCCTAAAACACCCTGCTGTTATTCAGGCATCCTGTATGGAATGCTTAAAAAATTAACATCAAGATTAAGAAAATGAAGCCAAGTCATTTCAAATTATTTTGAGTAGATTTATGGTTGTTTCTTTCAGTCTTTATTCTTTGCATACATTTTATTTCCATTTACAAAATTGGAATCATAAAATGTCCTGTTTTGCAAAAGGACTCATTGCAAACCATCACTTCTGACAAAATGACCAATACTCAGGCATATCTGATGAGCACTTAGAGAAAAAGGGTAGATTATATTTCCAAAAGAAATTAGTGCTATGCATTTCTGCAACTGTCTTTTGAGTTTCTCATTTTGACTCATAAAATAATTCGAATGCTTTAAAGAAAATATCTATGGTAATTATCTGAAGTGTTTCACCAGCCCCCTGATTAACAGCCAGAGAGGGTCTTGGTTTGAGATTAAAGGCACATTTTGTAACTTAAAATTTTGATATGTATTTTCAAATTTAGAAGTTTGAATGAATGATACATGGAACACCTGTAAGCCCTATACACAGCATTACCAATTGTTTATAATTTGGCCCATTTGTTTTATCATTCTCTCTCTCTTCCCCCACCCTTCCCCCTCTCTTTTTCTATAGTATGTAGGTATGATTTTTTTCCAGAAACTTTGGGAGTAAATTAGAGATATCATATGTTAGTCTAAGTCTAAGTCACTTCAGTCGTGTCCGACTCTGTGTGACCTCATAGACAGCAGCCCACCAGGCTCTGCCGTCCCTGGGATTCTCCAGGCAAGAATACTGGACTGGGTTGCCATTTCCTTCTCCAGTGCATGAAAGGGAAAAGTGAAAGTGAAGTCTCTCAGTCATATCCGACTCTAAGCGACCCCATAGACCGTAGCCTACCAGGCTTCTCCGTCCGTGGGATTTTTCTGGCAAGAGTACTGGAGTGGGGTGCCATTGCCTTCTCCCATCATATGTTAAGAGACCCCTAAATATTTCAGAATATTTTCTCTTATATAAACACAACAAAATGATCAGAACAAGAAGTCAACATTGATACAATATTGTTATATAATATATGATCCAATAGGCAAATTCCATTAATTGTCCCAGTAATATCCTTCATGTGTTCATGCTCAGTCACTTGCATGGTCAATCACTTCAGTCGTTTCCGACCCTATGGACTGTAGCCTACCAGGCTTCTCTGTCCACGGGGATTCTCCAGGCAAGAATACTGGAGTGGGTTGTCATGCCCTCCTTCAGGGGATCTTTCCGACCCAGGGATTGATTCTGCATCTGTTATGTCCACTGCATTGGCAGGCGGGTTCTTTACCACTAGCACCAACTGGGAAGCTTTTAACATCCTTTATAGCTATTTTATTTTCCCAGGCCAGCATCTATTCTTAGACAATGTATTGCATTTGGTTGTCATGTCTCTTTAATCTGGAACATTCATCGTTCCTTCTATTCTCTTTTTATTTATCTTTGGCTATGCTGGGTCTTCATTGCTACACGTAGGCTTTCTCTAGTTGTGGCGAGCGGGAACCACTCTGCAGTTGTGGTGCACGGGCTTCTCATTGTGGTGGCTTCTCTTGTGGAGAATGGGCTGTAGGGCACTCCAGCTTCAGTAGTTGTGGTGTGTGGGTTTAGTTGCTCTGTGGCATGTGGAATCTGCCCAGACCAGGAATCAAACCTGTGTCCCCTGCATTGGCAGCTGGATTCTTAACCACTGGACCACCAGGGAAGTTCCCTTCTATTTTCATTAGCTGCCATTTTACTGTGAGGACAGGCTTCTCTCCTAAAAGAGATTTTCTGATGCTGTGTGGCTATATATTTCTTTCTTCTCCCTTCCAGTCTAATTGAGTTATATTTTACATATAGCACTGTATACATTTAAGGTATACCGCATGATGATTTGACTTAACATACATCATGAAATGATACCACAATAAGTTTAGTGAACATCCATTATATCATATAGATACAGCTTTAAAAAATAGAAAAAAAATATTTTTCCTTGTGGTGAGAACTCTTAGGATTTACTCTAATAGCTTTCAATTATAATGTACAGCCGTGTTAACTGTACTTATCATGTTGTAATTACATCCATAGTACTTATTTGTCTCGTAACTGGAAGTTTGTATTTTTTAACTACTTTCATCCAGTCCTCCCCATCCCCGTCTCTGGTAGCCACAAATCTGATCTGTTTTTCTATGAGTTTTTAGTCTGTTTCTTTTTGAAGTATAATCATCCTAAAACACTTAGTTCCTGGTATGCAACATAGTGATTCAATATTTCTATACATTTCAAACTGATCACTATGATAAGTCTAGCTTTCATCCATCACCATACAAAGATACTACATAATTATTGACTTTATTCCCCATACTGAACATTTCATATCTGTGACTTATTTATTTTTAACTGCAAGTTTGCCCCTCCTAGTCTCCCTCACCTATTTCTCTGTTCCCTTCACCCCTCTGGCTTACCACCTGTTTGTTCTCTGAATATATGAGTCTGTTTCTGTTATATTATGTTTGTTCATTTGTTTTTTAGATTCTACATGTAAGTGAAATCTACAGTGTTTGTCTTTCTCTGTCTGACTTATTTCACTTAGCATAATACCCTCTAGGTCTATCCATGTTGCAAGATTTCATTCCTTTCTATCATTAAGTAATATTCCATTGCACATATATGCCACATCTTTATCCATTCATCTGTTGATGGTCATTTAGGTTGTTTCCAAATTCTAGCTATTGAAAATAATGCTGTAATGAACATAGGTGTGCAGATATCTTTTAAAATTAGTGTTTTCATTTTCTTCACATAAATACCCAGGAGTGGAATTACTGCATCGTATGGTAGTTCTGGAGGCTGTATGTTTCTGAGACTTTGTCTTAGTCTGCTAGGGCTGTTATAACCAGGTGTCATAGACTGGGTGGCTTAAACAACAAAAATTTATTTCTCACAGTTCTGAAGGCTGACAAGTCCAAGATCATGGTGCCAGCCAATTCAGTTACTGATAAGAGGTCGTTTCGTGGCTTCAGTCATCCACCTTATCGCTGTATCCTCATGCGGTGGAGATGGTACACTGACGTCTCTCACTCTTTTTATAAGGGCGTTAATCCCACCATGGAGTCTCCACCCTCATGATGGTGGTAGTTTAGTCGCTAAGTCGTGTCCGACTCTTGAGACCCCATGGACTGTAGCCTGCCAGGCTCCTCTGTCCATGGGATTCTCCAGGCAAGAATACTAGAGTGGGTTGCCATTTCCTTCTTCAGGCCACCCTCATGATTTCATCTAAAAGTAATTACATTCCAAAGGCCCCAGCTCCTAATACCATCACATTGGGTGGTTAGGGCATAGGTATAAATTTAGGGGGGGACACAAATGTTCAGTCCCTAATAGGCTTCATAAAGAAAAAAAATCCCCATTGTAAGAAGATAGTGTCTCTCTTGGGCTAGGTAACTGTGATAGTGAAAGTTAAAGCCCATGCCTAGTAAAAATGATTCCTTACTCTATTATCTATAAATAACCCTTTAATTTTATTCTTATTTCTACTGTCAAATGCTTTGGGAATTTGGTCACTCTCCTCTTGTTTAGCACTGAAGTCTGTTTCTCATTTGTTGCTATTAGACAAATCTGAATTTAAATTCCATACTTCCAGTTGTGTGTGTGACATGAAATACCTTCTTTGGACTTCAGTCTGTTTGCCTGTAAAATAGGCATGACTTAGGCCTATTTCAAAAGTGTTGGGAGTGGGAGGAATAAATGCGATAATGTATGTAAAGGTATGCAACATGGTGCCTGATATAGGAAAGCAGTACCTGTCTTTAATTTAAAATTCCAATTTTTAGTGACCCAGTTTTGCAAGTTTCTTCACTTTCAGGAGGTTAGATGCTTGACTTGCACAGAGAAGTTAGACGAGCTTCTTAGATACGAAGTCTGCATCAAAAAGAGGAAGGTTTAGAGGTATCTACCAAGTTTTAGATCATTCATGTGGTTCTATCAGTTTTTTCCTATGTTCCTCTTTCTTTCCTTTCCTTTGTCACATACTGAATGGCATTTGCTATGTGCAGTCACCATTATAGGCACTAGAGATGGAGCAGCAAATACAATTTCCTGAGCTGACATCAATTATTTTCAATCAAAGAAGACAGAGGATAAATATACAAACAGACTTTTTCAATAGTGCATGATAAGTGCTATGAAAAAAATAAAGCCATTAAGGGAAATAAGGATTGTGAGGGGGGTTGCTATTCTATTAGATGATCAGAGAAGAATTCACCGGTACGGGGGCATAGAGACATGAAGGAGATGCCAGAGCTGGTCATTAGAGTGAGTGAAGCAGAAGCATTCCAGGCAGAGGAGATCTTTCGAAGAGAAGAAATCTAAGGTAGAGGATGACTTACTGATGGTCCAGCCAAGGGAATCAGGAAGGAAGCTAAGGCAGTTCTGTGGAGCACAGCAACACGCCACCTCCCTCCTCCAAGTGTGTATATAGGCACGAGTAGAATGGCTAGCTGGAGGTGAGGGCTTTTGGCAGCTGTAAAGGCTACAGCTCAGACCTCTCTTCAAGAGTGTGCTGGGACTTCCCTGGTGGTCTAGTGGTTTAAGACTCAGCACTGCCAATACAGTGGGCCCAGGTTCAATCCCTGGTCAGGGAGCTAGATCCCACAGGTCACAGCAAAGAGTTCCCCTGCCACAACTGAAGACTCTGCATTCCTCAACAAAAACTGAAGATCCTGTGTGCCACAACTAAGACCTGGTGCAGCCAAATAAATAAATATGTAGGTATATATTTTTTAAAAGACATCTTTTTTTAAAAAAGGAAAAAGAAACATGCTTCAAGGAGCACTGAGAGCTGACAGCCTCCAGTTGTAGCACCTTCTAGATCCACCCCAGCATCCAGGGTGCAACATGTTTTCCCACCGAGTTGTCAGCCAGTGACTGAGCCTGGTAAAGATGGGTGTGACCATGGCCGTGCAGTATGGGACTCCTTGAAGGGCAATCCTGGTGCCAGGGCTCCCTGTTAGGCTACCTGTGACATTTCCAGAGCTACACCACAGTCTGAGGCTCTACCTACTAAATCACCCTTCCTTCTCCTCCTTGCACCAGGATCAGCCTTGCATCATGGTTTAAAGTCTTTCCCTGCTCACTCCTACCCCTCCTCCTTTTACCTTCCCCCGACATTACCCCCCAACAAGTTGCTTTTACTTCTGGATTTTAAAAAGTGATTACAGGTTTTTCTATTAAATGATAGTTTTAGTGATATAAAATTCTTTTATTTTTTGTTGACCAATCATAATACAATGGTATTACGTGACTAATAATTACATAATCACAATAGAAAAAGGTGTTTTTCAGTTTCATAATCAATAGATTAAAAAAATAAAAGATAATTACAGTTGCAAGCCATAATGGAAACATGATTAACCTAACAATATAAATAATTACATACAATTTGGGCGGTTAAGTAGAGCGATGTGGTCAGTGGAAGTGCATACATGCACATTTTCATCGGCCCAGCCAGCCTGTGTCTCTTGCTGGTGCATTTAATCCATTTATATTTAAGGTAATTATTGATATTTATGATCTTATTACTATTTCCTTAGGTATTTTGGGTTTATTTTGTGTAGGTCTCTTCCTTCTCTTCTGTTTCCTGCCTAGAGAAGTTCTTTTAGCATTTATTGTCAAGCTGGTTTGATAATGCTGAATTCTCTGAACTTTTGCTTGTCTGGAAAGCTTTTGATTTCCCTGTCAGATCTGAAAGGGGAGTCTTGCTGGGTAGAGCATTCTTGGTTGGAGGTTCTTCCCTTTCATCACTTTAAATATATCATGCCATTCTCTTCTTAAATTCTTTTACTTCTTTTTTGTGTGTGTGAATTAAGTTTTATTTGGGGCAAAAATAGGACTGCAACCCAGGAGACAGCACCTCAGATTAACTCTGAGAGACCGCTCCAAAGAGACAGGGGAAGGTCGGTATATATGTGATTTTGGTGAGAGGGAATATATGCAATCAAGCACAAAGTTTCCCAATAAATTGCTTTTACTTCTAAGCCCATCCTCATGTCTGTCTGCTTTCTAGAGAATCCAGACTTACAGAGGCAGAACAAAAATGCCCATGAGGAAATTTTGCAATAGCTCCACTCCCTACATAAGTCAGATACAGCATCATGGAGATGAGGAAAGAATACAGTCCATGGTGGTGTCAAGAGATAACCAGAGTTTCCAGGTAATTGCCATCAGCCCTACCCAAAGCCATCTTAAATAGTATACAGTCCAAGTAAACTCTCCACTAATTAAAATGCAAATGATTTCAAAAGCAATTCCTATAGATACTCACTTCAGTCAGACTGCTGTTCCTAAGCATTTCTTATATAGAAATTCTGGAGTTACCAACAGACAAGTTCCAAACTCAACCCAGTTGGGAGTAATGAGGCTTCTACTGCTCAGTTACCAAACTAGAATCCAAAGAGGCAGCATGCATTCAGAGAGGAGGAAGGAGGCACTCCTTTCCAGTCCTGGAAGTCAAACCATGCTGCTGCTAAGTCACTTCAGTCGTTTCCGACTCTGTGCGACCCCATAAACGGCAGCCCACCAGGCTCCCCATCCCTGGGATTCTCCAGGCAAGAACACTGGAGTGGGTTGCCATTTCTTTCTCCAATGCATGAAAGTGAAAAGTGAAAGTGAAGTCGCTTAGTTGTATCCGACTCTTAGCAAACTCATGGTCTGCAGCCTACCAGGCTCCCCCGTCCATGGGATTTTCCAGGCATGAGTACTGGAGTGGGGTGCCATTGCCTTCTCCGTGGGAGTCTGACATTTCCTAGGCCTCCAGCTAAGGAGGGCATCTCTGTCTTCCACCCTAGGCTGTAGTCAGAGGCCACCATTTGGGTCTAGCTCGTTGTACTCCAATGACATTCCAACCAGAAACCATTCTCAGAGTTGAGTGAATCAGACTCTAATCACAGAGCTGAGTTTGCAGTTTAGGGCTCAATCAGGCAATGAATCCAAAGATTTTCTGGGAAATCTCTAAAATCCCTCAGGAAAGCAAACACTCACTGGGAAAGAAGTGACTCTGGGCTGGGGTCACTTGGAGGGCAGGTAAAAAAGAGTAAATCCCCTTTATGTGCCAGATACTGCCATGTGTTTGTATATCTAGAGCCACCCTGTGATGTTAGAATCATACTTGAAGCTTAGAAAAATGTGGTGTGGAAGGTTAAGTGGTTTTTCCAAGATCTTAGTGCTTAGCAAATATAAAAGCTAGAATTTCAAACCAGGTCTTCCAACTCCAAATATTGTAATGTTTTTTCATGATTTTCAGTTCAGTTCAGTCGCTCAGTGATGTTCGACTCTTTGCGACCCCATGAATCGCAGCACGCCAGGCCTCCCTGTCCATCACCAACTCCCAGAGTTTACCCAAACCCATGTCCATCAAGTCGGTGATGCCATCCAACCATCTCATCCTTTGTCGTCCCCTTCTCCTCCTGCCCCCAATCCTTCCCAGCATTAGGGTCTTTTCCAATGAGACAACTCTTCACATGAGGTGGCCAAAGTATTGCAGTTTCAGCTTCAACATCAGTCCTTCCAATGAACACTCAGGACTGATCTCCTTTAGGATGATTTTACTACTGACTAACTGTTCTCTTGTCTTTATAAATATGCCTCTATTAATATTAATAACAGGGGATTCCCTGGTGGTCCAATAGTTAGGACTCTGCATTTCCATTGCAGGGGGTATAAGTTTGATCCCTGGTTGGAAACTAAGATCCTGCAAACCAAGCAGTGTGGCCAAGAAAAGAAAAAAGTTTATCTTGTAGACACATCTCTTGGCTTAGTTGCTTTGATAAAATCATGTCAACTTTCAGTCAGACCATGGTGGGGAAGCACTGTATGGTATGTTGTTTGTTTGTTTTATCTGAATCCTTTGGCTATACCACAAGACATGTGTGATCTTATTCCCAGACCAGGGATCAAACTTGCAGCCCTTGCATTGGAAGCATGGAATCGTAACCACCGGACTACCAGGGAAGTCCCAGGAAGCACTGTATGAGCATGTGCTAGTCTGTGATGTATCAACATCTATTTTCCTCTTCTTTAAAGAAGAGGAAAGTGGATGCTGGTAAAGAGTATTCTAATTTGGTAAAGAGTGTTCTAATTACTCTTTGGTGAACTTCCCCTCCCTCACTGCAGTCCATGAGCTTTGGTTGGACTCTAACTCTGGCTTCAGAATGGAGCCTATGACTCCTCGTAAAACTGTGAGTGTACATATTCCCCTGGCTACTTCTACTGATTCATTTGTAGTCAGGACCAACTAGTCTTTTGCCAAAGATACTGGGAGAAAAGCAAGCACTCATTCCCAGTTCACCTGGACCCGGGGGACAGTAGGTTGGAGCTGCTGGAGCGGTACTGCTGCTGTTTTTGAAGAGTCTGTCCAAGGATGGTGCTCACATAGCACAAGCAGAGCCAGGAGCTGAATTGGGAGAAATGGGATTTCATTGTCATTTTTCCCCACTGGATCAGGCCATTCCTAAAGCCGAAACTGCCCCCAAGATCCGCCAGTTCTGTGATGCAACAAATTCTGTTTATATTTAAGCTAGTATAGGCTGTATTTTCTGCTAGTTTCAATTGAAAGAGGTGTCCCTGATACAACAGACTTCCTCAGCTAAATTCAACCACTATTAAAGTCATTTAGGACTCATAACCCAATTAAAAATGGGCAAAAGATATGAATAGATGCTACAGACTAAGTATTTATGTCCCCTTTAAATTCATATGTTGATACCTATTCCCCCAATGTAGTGGTATTAGGAGGTGGGGTCTTTGAGAGGTGATTAGGTTATGGCAGCAGAGCCCTCATGACTGGAATGAGTACCCTTGTAGAAGAAACCCCAGAGAGGTCCCTTGCCCCTTCTGCCATGTAAGAACACCCTAAAAGACTGCCTTCTCTTAACCAGGAAGTATGCTCTCATCAGACACCAAATCTGCCTGTGCCCTGATCTTGAGTCTCCCAATTTCCTTAATTATGAGAAATAAACTTCTGTTGTTTATAAACTACTCAGTCCATGGTATGCCGTTACAACATTCTGAATTGATGAAGACAATAGACATTTCTCCAAAGCAGGTATAACAAATGATCAATAAGCTCTTGAAAAGATGCTCAGTGTCATTAGTCATTAGGGAAATGCAAACCAAAGCCACAATGAGATATAACTTCACAACGCCTAGGGTGGCTTCAATCAAAAATGTAGGCAGTAACAAATGTTGACAAAAATGTGGAGAAGTTGAAACTTGTGTACATTGCCAGTGGGGATGTAAAATGTTGCAGCTGCTTTGGAAAATACTCTGCAGTTTCTCAAATAATTAAACATTAAGTTACCATGTGACCAGCAATTTGACTTCTCCTCATATACCCCAGAGAAATGAAAGGATATGTCTACAAAAAGCCTTGTATAAGAATGTTCATAACATTGTACTCATGATAGCTTAAAAAATGGAAAACAATTCAAATACCCATCAGCGGGAAATGGATAATCATGTGATATAATCATACAAAGGAATCAGTTCAGTTCAGTTGCTCAGTCATGTCCGACTCTTTGCAACCCTATGGACTGCAGCACACCAGGCCTCCCCGTCCATCACCAGCTCCTGGAGTTTACTCAAACTCATGTGCATCGAGTCGGTGATGCCATCCAACCATCTCGTCCTCTGTCGTCCCCTTCTCCTCCTGCCCTCAATCTTTCCCAGCATCAGGGTCTTTGCCAATGAGTCAGCTCTTCACATGAGGTGGCCAAAGTATTGGAGTTTCAGCTTCAACATCAGTCCCTCCAATGAACACCCAGGACTGATCTCCTTTAGGATGGACTGGTTGGATCTCCTTGCAGTCCAAGGGATTCTCAAGAGTCTTCTCCAACACCACAGTTCAAAAGCATCAATTCTTCGGCACTCAGCTTTCTTTATAGTCCAACTCTCACATCCATAAATGGCTACTGGAAAAACCATAGCTTTGACTAGATGGACCTTTGTTGTCAAAGTAATGTCTCTGCTTTTTAATAACTATTCAGCAATAAAAGGAATGAGCTACTGATACATGCGAAAACATTAGTGAATCTAGAGAACACTGAATGAAAGCAACCAGGCCTAAAATAATATAGTATGTGGTATGAACCATTTATATGAAATCCAAGAACAGGCAAAACTAACTTATGGTGACAGAAGTCAAAAAATGAGAAGGAAAAGGTATTTATAGTAATTAGAAACAAACAAAAGGGTATGGAAACTTTAGGTACTAGTTACATGGGTGTGTACAATTGTAAAACTTATTATTGAACTGAACCTTAAGATCTGTGCACTTTGCTTTAAAAAAAGATGAATACCATTATTTAGAATGTTGGCTGCTTTTTCATTTCTTTTTAAAAAATGTTTATTTATTTGGCTGTGCTATGCCTTAATTGCAGCATGTTGGATCTAGTTCCCTGACTAGGAATTAAATTCCAGCCCCCTGCATTGAGAAAGCAGAGTCTTAGCCACAGGACTACCAGGGAATTTCCTGCTTTTTCATATCTGATGAAGGAAAAAAAAGCATCCACCAGACTGATGTGATCTGGTATTTGTGAAAAGTTCTCCCATCCAAAAACATCTTTCCCCACCAGCTTAAGAATGGGCTGCACCCCTCCATTTTTCCTTTGATATAAAGCATTGAAGTAATAAATTACATGTTATATTAAATTTCCCCCAATGACTGTGTTAATGAAGGATTAATTTGCAAGGTTGTTTCTCCTCCTTCTTAGGGAGCCATCTCAACCCACTCCTGACTAAGGTGACCAAGTTACTCGAGGCCTCATCATAGCCTCATCATAGACTGGAGAACATTTATAAACCATTACTTTCCAACTTCTACTCCTTTCTTACAAAATTTTGTGACAGCGTTCTTTATTTCACCAAACTTAGCTCAAGAGAGCAGGTGACTTCTATTTAAAAAATTCAGAAATTAAAAAGATAATGAAAGCAATAAAATAGTGATTACCATCTTCAGATCACTCAGGTAAAGAGCCACCAGCTCTTACAAAGTAAGTTTCTATTTCGGGTAACTCATTCTGACTTCTTTAATTCTTTCTTTTCCTCATCCCACCTCCCAGCCTTATGCCTTATCACTTACTACCTACTAATCGGTTTAATTAACCCCAGAAAGACAATGGAAATCCTAAACTGCAGAGTCACGTACAAACTTGCCCAGCATGATTCCGGAAATCCCTGCAGGTTGACTGAAATGTCTGTTTTCATGGTGCTTCATGGTTTTATGGATCGGAACAGCCTCTATTGCTTCACTAGTATGGACTTTTTGTAACTTAAGAAAAAAAAAATGTGAATTCCTTTGGGGGAATGGTGAGGAGATATTACAAAAGAAAAATGGTATTACTTTCCAATACCAAGGAAATTCATTAGCAAACACATTAAAATGTGCTTGAGTAGCCATCACACTGAATTGTTTTGGAAAAGGCCATGCTTTGGAAAAACACAGGGCAAAAACATCTTCAATGCTAGAGCTTGGCACAATGAGATAGCAGGATGACAAATGTCCTATTATTCCCTATGGTGACTTAATACTTAGAGACATCTGCTACTATATGTTTCTCCCTCCCATGAGTCACCTTTATTACAGTCTAACATTATGTTACTGCTGTTTTCCATGTCCACCTGTTACAGTGATAAGATACAGATGTACTCCTCCAGTGTGTGGGAAACAAATTAATCTTAAGTCAGGATGCTGAGCTTTTGAGCTTCAGCTCTTACACTAACTACACAGTCTTGGACAAGTATCTCAAGTTCTCTTGGCTTCAGTGTCTTCATATGAAAAATATAAAGTATAGTAGACATGGTACCCATGAAATGGAAGCTGACTGGTCATTAGGGATTCCTCAGGCCATAGAGCCAATATATAGAAAAAGGGTCCTTGTTAGCAGTAATTGTCTTGCTGCTCCATGGTGGCATATGCAAGGCTCTGGTTAGAACTCAGGGATGCGATGCACTCCCGGGGATATAGCCAGACAAAACTATAATTCCAAAAGATACCTGCATCCCCTCTGTTCATAGCAGCACTATTCACAATAGCCAAGACATGGAAACAACCTAAATGTCCATTGACAGATGAGTGGATAAAGAAGATGTGGTACAAATATACAATGGAATACTACTCAGTCATAAAAAGAACAAAATAATGCCATTTGCAGCAACCTGGATGGACAAGAGATTGCCATACAGAGTGAAGTCAGAGAAAGACAAATATCATATGATATCATTTTATATGTGGAATCTAAAATATGACACAAATGAACCTATCTGTGAAACAGAAACAGAATCATGGACACAGAGAAGAGACTGGTGGTTGCCAAGGGCGGGGAGGTTGGAAGAGGGATGGAGTGGGAGGCTGGGATTAGCAGATTCAAGCTTCTATATATAGAACTGATAAACAACAAGGTCCTACTATATAGCACAGAGAACTATTTTCAGTATCCTGTGATAAACCATAATGAAAAAGAATATTTGTAAAAAAAAAAGTATATATATGTGTATAACTGAATCACTTTGCTGTACAGCAGAAATTAACACAACATTGTAAGTCAACTGTACTTCAATCTTTTGTGTGTGTGTGTGTGTTCATTTACTTTAATAACACTACATTTACCATGGTATCACCATGGAATGTAAATTCAGGTTAGACAAGAGAATTTCACAAGTACAACAAAGCATTCTGTGATATACCAAAGTTTGTATAATGTCTGACCAAACCAGCTTGCTCATCAATGACTTCCATTATAGGCATTTAGCTGATGATTCTTTTGGAGAAAATAAACACACTGCATACATTTAAAAAGTGTTTTTCATTTACCTTTGCATTAGCACTTAAAATACGTGTTTCAAAATAATTTAAAATTATTCTAATATAACCACAGCAAAATATAATTCTGCAATTACAAAAGAGCTAAAAGGGATCTACAATTTAAGTTACTCTCATGTTTACAACTATGATTCTAAAATAAATACTACTTCAAAGTGGCTCTGTTACCAGCTTTTTAGGTTTGGTTTAAACACACACACAGACTTACAGGGAGGTTTATAATGTTGTATTCCATGCACTGTTCTGAAAGGGTTCCTCAAGAGCCAACCAGCCCTTAAAACAGTACTCAGTCCACAAGGCAGTCAGAAAGTTAAATTAACTGGGGTAAGTAGGATTCCTACATTACATCAAAAGCATATGATATTCTGCAGCAACTGGGAGCATTTTCAGGATGGGCATGTTGTCTTCTTTAGAACTAATTTCATCAGAAGGGTTTAAGAAGGTGGACCAGGTACCGCTATCAAATGTATTTAAAAGTGACATGTTTCTCTTGTGCTGATCTGACTCCTCCGAATGACCTAGCTAGAGAGCTAGTCACCAGTATCTTGGTCACCAGGCAAATCAAGCCTGCAAGAAAGGAAGCCAATATTCACATTACCATGTTCTTGTCTGACCCAAACAATTTATTTTCAGCACAAACATATAACCTCAATATGAGGTGTCTAACTAAAGCAAGCACCACCAACGAGACCAAGACAGCATCTCCTCTTCCAAGGTTTAGGTTTTCCCCAGAATTCTTGATACAGGGAATAGCCCATACTAAGAGTCATTGCTCCCACAACAAAGCCTTGGGCTGCCACACGTGTGTGGATCAGGTGAACAGACATTTTAGTATTTCCCCTGCTCTTCAGTCTATATAACCCATATGCAACAATTGTTGCAAAACCTGCCATTCCAGTGGGGACAAATGGTGCCTCTCTAGCTTTTCGGATAAGTTTAGATCCCTGATCTTCATCATATGAAGAAAGAGAAACATCTGTGTCGTTTGGCATAGTGATTGAAGAATCTTCCTGATTCTAACCCGACTCCGGCACCCGCTGTCCAGCCGGCTTCTCCCGGTCCCCTGTACTTCAATCTTTAAAAGATTTTAAAAAAAGAACTCAGGGGTGCAATGGACAACCTCTTAGCATTCTTTGGCCCAGAGGCCAAGTCTGGTCACTGGCAAAGTACATCTGCCTAAACTGAAGATAAAACTAACACGCCTCATATCCCAGATATATAAATTTTGGGTTTTAGAGAAGCAGTCAAAAGCATCTTTATTTCTCCAGCCTGGAACAAGGAGAGGGGTCAAAACAAAACAAACAAGCAAAAACATTCAGTCAAAGTGCTGATAGAAAATCACAAGAAAAGAAATAGGTGATAGAAGGTAGCCTTGAGTACCAGCTTAGGCCCTGTGACCTGCTGCAGAAGAGAGATTATATAAGCTATGTTTTATGTCAACTTAGTCATGTTTCCGGAGAAGGCAATGGCACCCCACTCCAGTACTCTTGCCTGGAAAATCCCATGGATGGAGGAGCCTGGTAGGCTATAGTCCATGGGGTCGCTAAGAGTCGGACACGACTGAGCGCCTTTACTTGCACTTTTCCCTTTCATGCACTGGAGAAGGAAATGGCAACCCACTCCAGTGTTCTTGCCTGGAGAATCCCAGGGACGGCGGAGCCTGGTGGGCTGCCGTCTATGGGGTCGCACAGAGCCGGACACGACTGAAGCGACTTAGCAGCAGCAGCAGCAGTCATGTTTCCCTTTCCCCCAGACCCCTGTGCTTTAAAAGAAAAATAATGGAGGCAGCTAACGTTTTAGCTTTAGGTGAACATGTGACCAACTTCTCATCCCTCCAGATCTACTCTCTATCCTTCCTTCGGCCGCATTCCCTGGATGCATGTGTGCTTAATTGCTAAGTTGCCCCCAACTCTTTTGCACTCCTATGGACTGTAGGCCTCAGGTTCCTCTGTCGATGGGATTTTCTGGGCAGGAATACTGGAGTGGCTTGCCATGCCCTCCTCCAGGGGATCTTCCCCACCCAGGGATTGAACCCGTGTCTCCTGTGTTTCCTGCACTGGCAGGTGGATTCTTTACCATTGAGCCATCTTGGAAGCTCATTCCCTGGGAGGTTGATCTAAATGCACTGCGTCTTTTCCTTCTGGTTTCTAGTCCAGTTCAAAAACAAGGGAGCTCTGAGAGAGGATCAGAGGAAGGGAGAAGAGTTAGGTCAGCATATTTACACTCTATAGTCACGGCGCTGTGAACAGGCTGCATCCTTCCACTAGAGGTCCTAGCTCCCACCAAGCAGCTCTTTGCGCAGACCTCTGTTTCCTGGTTCTCATACTGCCTTTCTCTCCCTGCCCCCAAAGCCTGTATGTGGTAATGGTACTACTAAGTTACTAATGCCAGGGTATCTTATTAACACTTTTGGGTTCCTTAAATCCTGCCCACATTTTTGTAGAGTCCCTTTGTTAAGCTCTCCTCAAATTACCAACTTCACACAGATATAATAAGTGATTTCTTTTTTGGTGGGGCCCTGACTAATACAGACAGGTTTTCACAGGAGCCACAGGGGTAATTAGAAGATCAAAAGACCTTTGTTTAAAATGTATGTGAAATTTCTTTGAAGAATATTACTTTTAGAAATTTAAATGAAGCATACATAATACATCTAGAAAGATGCATAAAACATATATAAATAGTTTAAAGAGTAATTTATAAAATGAACACCTATATAACCAGTACTATGATCAGATATAGAACATCGCTGGCTCCCCAGAAGCACAAACTCCCCACCCCACCCTCCAGTTAAAATCACCTTTATTCTGTGTTTTATGGCAATTGTTTCACTGCTTTTCTGTGTTTTACCAACTAATGTATATTTTATCAGCTATGCAAGTATCCTTTATTTTTTAAATTTTATTAAAGTGTAGTTGGTTTACAATGTTGTATTAAAATTTCTGCTGTACAATTACTATATGTAAAACAGATGACCGGTGCAAGTTTGATTCATGAAGCAGGGCACCCAACCTGGAGGGATGGGGTGGGAAGGGAGGTGGGTTGGGGGGTTCAGGATAGGGCGGGGGACACATGTATACCTGTGCCGATTCATGTTAATGTATGGCAAAAACTGTCATGATATTGTAAAGTAATTATTCCCCAATTAAAATAATTAATTAGAAAAAAAATTTCTGCTGAACAGCAAAGTGATTCAGTTATACATATATATTTTTTTCCATTATGGCTTGTCACAGGATACTGAATATAGTTCCTGTGTGCTATACAACAGGACTTATACAGGATACAGTTTATCCATCCTTATGCATGCATGCATGCTAAGTCACTTCAGTCATGTCCTACTCTGTGCGACCCCATGGATAGCAGCCCACCAGGCCCCTCTGTCCACAGGATTCTCCAGGCTAGAATACTGGATCCTTTAAATCTAGTTTCATTTTGCCCGTTACAAAAACTTAAAGACATGAGTCATAATATAGACATTATCCTGTGCCTTGCTTTTGTGCAGTGTTATGTTAGATTCATCCACGTTGTTGTGTACAGCATCCACGGCTTATGTTTTCACTTTCTCAGCTATCTACTGTTCCGTTGTAACTATATTTAACTGGTAATTTATCTATTCTATTTTTGATAAATGTTCGAATTGTTTCCAGTTTCAGGCTATGCTAAACAATGCTACTAAAAAATCTTGTGCCTCTAGGCACAGTGTTACCTCTAGGGCACAATGCAAAAGTTTCTCAAGGGAAGTCCCCCCACCCTCACCCCATGCAGCAGCAAAGACCCAGTACAGCCAAAAATAATTAATTAATAATTTTTAAAAAGTTTCTCTAGGACAATGGTTCTTGAACTCTGGTTTCAAGACTCCTTTACAGTCTTAAAAATTATTGAGGACCCCCATAGAGCTTTTGTTTATAAATTCCTATTAATGTCTATTGCATTAGAAATTAAAACTCAAAATCTAAATACTTATTAAAAAATAAACTCATTACATGTTAACACAAGTAATGTGTTTTTAATTAAAAGCTCTAAGTTTTAGGAAGAAAATGTGGAATCATTTTTATAACTTTGTAATAGAGAAAGAATTCTTAATATAAAAAGCAAAGCCAAAAAAATTGATAAATTAGATGACATTAAAGAACCTTTTCATAAAATGATACCTCAGAGAGTGAAAACTCAAGCCACAGCATGGGAAGATACAGTGGACATGGGTTCTGTCCCTGGTCTGGGGAGTCCAGATGCTTTGGGATAACATGCCATAAGCCCATGTGTCGCAATTACTGAGCCCACTCGCCTAGAGCCCGTGCTACCCAACCAGAGAAGCCACCTCAATGAGAAGCCTGGGCACAGGAACAAAGACCCAGTGCAGCCAAAGATAAATAAATGATAAAATTTTAAAAAGGAAGCATTAAAAAAATTCACACAAGTCATTATGCAAAAGTCAGGTAACCCAGTTGAATACAGGCAAATTTGAACAGGTACCTCATAAAAGACTGAGTTCATAAAACCAGTAAATATAGGAAGACTTGCTCCACCTGGTTCCCCTCATTGCCAATGCAACATTCACCACAGTAAAGTACCAATGTGATACCAACTGGTGGTGATAATGTGGAGAGGTGGGAATTCTAATAGGCTGTTGATGAGAATATCAATTAATATAACTACTTTGGAAAAGGGTGTGGCACTGTTCAGTAAAGATAAAGTTATACATATCTTTTGACAAGGCAGCTTCACTTCTAAGCTTAGAGCAGTGACTCTTAAAGAATGGTTCATGAACATCTCAAGGTCCCTGATCTTTTAGGGAGTCTGTGAGAACAAAACTACTTTTATAATAACACTTGTATGTTATTTGTTTTTTTTCATTGTGTTAACATCTGCACTAATGGAGCAAAAGTATTAGTGGGGAAAACTTCTGGGAGCCTAGCACAAATCAAGGCAATGATACCAAACTGTATTGGTAATCACTGTATTCTTAGATACCGCTTACTAAAGGAAATGCCAATTTCACTTAAGAATATCATAAATAAAGCAGTAAAAATTAATTTTATTAAATCTCAAGTGCATTTTCATTGACTACATTTTTTTTTCGATGAGAGAAGTGATATTAGCAAATGTGAGATTTTTGATATTGTGTAAGGACATGTATTCTAACATTTGGAAAATCTGCATAACTCAGTTACTAATACTTTCCAAATGACCAACGTATGACGTTTAGAAACCTTGATTTATGTTAAAAGTTTCACTCAAAGTAAAAAGAGAGAGCAATGAATTGTACTATAACAGAATACATAGTGCACTGATGTGGTTTAAGATTCTACATTGCAACTAACCTTTCAGAAACTACCAGTGTAATGTCTAATAGAGAAGGTGATACTAGGCATCTTTCTACTTTTCCTTCTTTCAAAGAGAAAGCTTCCAGTGTTTCAATAGTAAAATATTTGCTGTATATTTTCTGTATTAATTGACTTTAAATTTCCTTTTATTTCAAGCTTGCTGAATTTTAAAATTAAGAATTATATTGATTTTTTTTAACTATTTGCTGCTTTTAAATATGTAGAGGTGGTCATATAGTTTTTCATCTTTAATCTATTAATGACAAATTACATTGATTCATTTTTAATGTTAAACCAACTTTGTATTCTAGGATAAATCCAATTTGGTTATACATATTATCCTTTTATATTGCTGGATATAGCAAACATTGTTTGCTAATGTTTTGTTTCAGATTTTTTAATTCATGTCCATAGATTAATCTATAATTATATTTTGTCATAGTGTCCATAATAACTTTTAGTAGCTTATTATGAGTTTAGGAGTTGCTTCCTTTTTTATTGTATGTTTATGTGATATTAGAATACCTTGTTTCTTTAAAAAAATTGACCTCACATTAAAGTTTTCTTTGTGGATTTCCTACAAAGTATTTAGTTTATTTAATGGTTATTGGAATTTTCAAGTTTTTTATATTATCATAGGCTTTGCTAGTTATTCCCTGAGGAAATTAGTCCACATGAACTACATTTAGTCATCCTCTTGATCTTTCCAGTGTCCGTAACATCTTGAGTGACAGGCCTCCCTTCTCACTCCTGACGGTAGTGTGTGTTTCTTTCTCTCCATCACCAGACATTTGACACCCTTGTTAGTGTTTTCAGAGAATCAACTATTGGCTTTATTGTTGCTCTCTACTATATGTTTTTTCTATTTCATGTATCTTTGTTCTTATTTATAATATTTTTTTTTACTACTTTCTATTTTTTTTTTTTTTTGAGGTAGATGACTGGGTTATTAATTGTCAGCCTTTTAAA
Source organism: Giraffa tippelskirchi (assembly GCF_054371585.1). Classification (NCBI taxonomy): domain Eukaryota; kingdom Metazoa; phylum Chordata; class Mammalia; order Artiodactyla; family Giraffidae; genus Giraffa; species Giraffa tippelskirchi. The sequence continues at coordinate 155,549,954 of NC_137279.1, forward strand.
TTTTCTGATATAACATATGGGCTTCCCTGGTGATTCAGATGGTAAATAAGGCTATAAATCAACCCTCTAAGTACTTTTTAGCTGTATCTTACATGTTTTTGTTAGGTAGAGTTTCTTTTTTAATCAGTCAATTGAAAAAAAAGTTTTTAATTTCCATTATGAGTAATTTTCCAAATATAAGGGGATGTTCTGTTTGTTTTTTTCTCATTGATGTTTGATTACATTATGGTCAGAAAACCTCTTCTGTGTTACCTTGGTCCTTTAAAGTTTATTAAGGCTTGCTTAAATGATCTGGTATGAGTCCATTTTTGAAATGTTCTATGTGGACTTCAGAATATTTATTCTGCAGTTGTTGAATGTAATATATTTATAATCACAATTAGGTCAACTTTGTTAAGCATCATTGCTTGAATTATCTCTGAGTGATTTTTTTGTTCTTATTCTCTTAACAGATGTATTTTTAAATTTCCAATATAATTGTGAATTTGTCTATTTCTCCTTATAGTTTTGATTTTCTCTTACATAGTTTGAGGCTATGTTATTAGGTTCATATACATTTTATGTTTTCCTGGTGAATTGATATTGTATCTTTAGGAAGCAACCAGGGAATTCCCTGGTGGTCCTGTGGTTAGGACTCAGTCCTTTTCACTGCCAGGCCCAGGTTCCATCCCTGGTTGGGGAACTAAGATCCTTTATGCCCTGTGGGGTGGCCAAAAATAAAAAATGAAGAAGCAATTATCTTTATCTTAGTAAATTTTTATTTTGGTAAAATATATATGAAAATTAATAAACAGGAACTGAAATGGTTTTTCTATGGGGACCCTCTCTTTGTAGCTAAACTTCTGGCTGCAGTAATTACTTGATAGAGGGCTTCTCTGGTGGACTCTGCTTCCAGTGCAGGGGGCAAGGGTTTGATTCCTGGTCCCCCTGGTCGGGGAAGTTCTATATGCCACGTGGTGCTTCCCTGGTGGCTCAGCAGTAAAGAATCTGCCTGCCAATGCAGGAGATGTGGGTTTGATCCCTGGTTCGGGACGATCCCCTGGAGAAGGAAATGGCAACCCGCCCCAGTATTCTTGCCTGGAAAATCCCATGGACTGGGAAGCCTGACAGGCTGCAGTCCATGGGGTCACAAAGAGTTGGACACAACTTAGCTACTAAACAACAAACAACATATATAACCAAAATTTTCCATTTTAATCTTTTTTAAGTGTACAACTCAATGGCATTAACTAGATTCATCTTATTGTACATCCATCACCACTGTATAGTTCTAAAACATTTCCATCACCCCAAGTAGAAACTCTATAAACATAAAGCGAAAGTTCCCCAAGCTTCTCTCCTCCCAGCCCCTGATAAATCTACTTTCCATCTCTGTGAATTTGCCCATTCTAGATAATTCGTATAAGTGAAATCATATAATATTTGTCATTTTGTGTCTGGATTATTTCACTTATCATAAGTTTTCAAGGTTTATTGTGTTGTGGCATATGTCAGAATTTCAATCCTTTTATGGCTGAATAATATTCAATTGTATGTTTATGTTTTAGTATTTATTTATGCATTCGTTGGTTGAATACATGAGTTTTGTTTTTCTACCTTTTGGCTATCAAGAATAATGCTGCAATGAACATAGTATATTAAGTATCTGTTTTGGTATCTGCTTTCAGTTTTTTTGGATATATACCTAGGAGTAGAATTGCTGGGTCATATAGTAATTCTGTATTTAGCTTTTTGAGTAATTGCCAAATTATTTTCAACAGTGCTTTTTGCCTTAAAACCTATTTAGAGTATTGTTAATATAAAAATGCCAGCTCTCTTTTATATGTATTTGCAAGGTATTTCCACTTTAAAATTTCAATGTGTTTGAATATTTATATGGTATTTTGTCCAGTCTAAAAACCTTTGTCTTTTAAGTATGCATTTAGTCCACTGATATTGTATTTAATTAATTAATATTAATAGCTAACGTATTTTAAATCTGTATCACCACATGTGATATTGTTTGTTTTTGCCTCTTCATTTTTGACCCTCTACTAATTTATAGGCTACAGTCTCTGTGTCTCTTCTTTTAGAGGTTCTATAAATTTTTTATATATATACATACATAATCTTTAAAAAAAAATTTTTTTGAGAATAGTTGCCTTACAATGTTGTGTTAGTTTCTACTGTACAGCAAAATGAATCAGCTATACATGTACATATATCCCCTCTTTTTTGGATTTCCTTCCTATTTTGGTCATCAGAGCATTGAGTAGAGTTCCCTGTGCATCATCTATCAAGTCAAAAGTTAGTCAATAATGTTATTTTTGTGTTTGATACAACAAGGTCTTTAAATACTAACTTCATTTACTCTCTTCCTAACTTGCATGCTTTTATTTCTGTGTATTTAACTTATTTTTTGATCTGATAAGACAGTGTTGTGTAATGTACAATAATGCATTGTTTAGATTTATTTTTTATTTATTCATTGACCAATTTCTTTGCTCTTCTCTTTTTCTTGCATCTCAGAGCTTTCCCTGAGATCACATTCTTTCTCCCAGAATTATATCCTTCAGAATTCTCTTTTTCAAGGGTCTGAATAGAAGGAAAAAGTCTGTTGTTCCATGTCCAATTCTAACTGTTGTTTCCTGACCTGCATGCAGGTTTCTCAAGAGGCGGGTCAGGTGGTCTGGTATTCCCATCTCTTTCAGAATTTTCCACAGTTTATTGTGATCCACACAGTCAAAGGCTTTGGCATAGTCAATAAAGCAGAAATAGATGTTTTTCTGGAACTCTCTTGCTTTTTCGATGATCCAGTGGATGTTGGCAATTTGATCTCTGGCTCCTCTGCCTTTTCTAAAACCACCTTGAACATCTGGAAGTTCACCATTCACGTATTGTTGAAGCCTGGCTTGGAGAATTTTGAGCATTACTTTACTAGCGTGTGAGATGAGTGCAGTTGTGCGGTAGTTTGAGCATTCTTTGGCATTGCCTTTCTTTGGGATTGGAATGAAAACTGACCTTTTCCAGTCCTGTAGCAACTGCTGAATTTTCCGAATTTGCTGACATATTGAGTGTAGCACTTTCACAACATCATCTTTTAGAATTTGAAATAGCTCAACTGGAATTCTATCACCTCCACTAGCTTTGTTCATAGTGATGCTTCCTAAGGCCCACTTGACTTCACATTCCAGGATGTCTGGCTCTAGATGAGTGATCACATCATTGTGATTATCTGGGTCATGAAGATCTTTTTTGTACAGTTCTTCTGTGTATTCTCGCCACCTCTTCTTAATATCTTCTTCTGTTAGGTCCATACCATTTCTGTCCTTTATTGAGCCCATCTTTGCATGAAATGTTCCCTTGATATCTCTAAATATCTTGAAGAGATCTCTAGTCTTTCCCATTCTATTGTTTTCCTCTATTTCTTTGTATTGATTACTGAGGAAAGTTTTCTTATCTCTCCTTGCTATTCTTTGGAACTCTGCATTCAAATGGGAATATCTTTCCTTTTCTCCTTTGCTTTTTGCTTCTCTTCTTCTCACAGCTATTTGTACTGCCTCTTGAGAAACCTGTAGGCAGGTCAGGAAGCAACAGTTAGAACTGGACATGGAACAACAGGCTGGTTCCAAATAGGAAAAGGAGTATGTCAGGGCTGTATATTGTCATTCTGCTTATTTAACTTATATGTAGAGTACATCATGAGAAATGCTGGGCTGGATGAAGCACAAGCTAGAATCAAGTTTGCTGGGAGAAATATCAATAACCTCAGATATGCAGATGACACCACTCTTATGGCAGAAAATGAAGAACTAAAGAGCCTCTTGATGAAAGTGAGAGAGGAGAGTGAAAAAGTTAGCTTAAAGCTCAACATTCAGAAAACTAAGATCATGGCATCTGGTCGTATCACTTCATGGGAAATAGATGGGGAAACAATGGAAACAGTGGCTGACTTTATTTTGGGGGGCTCCAAAATCACTGCAGATGATCACTGCATGCATGAAATTAAAAGACGCTTACTCCTTGGAAGGAAACTTATGACCAACTTAGACAGCATATTAAAAAGCAGAGACACTACTTTACCAACAAAGGTCTGTCTAGTCAAGGCTATGGTTTTTCCAGTAGTCATGTATGGATGTGAGAGTTGAACTGTAAAGAAAGCTGAGTGCCAAAGAATTGATGTTTTTGAACTGTGGTGTTGGAGAAGACTCTTGAGAGTCCCTTGGACTGCAAGGAGATCCAACCAGTGCATCCTAAAAGAGATCAGTCCTGAGTGTTCATTGGAAGGACTGATGTTGAAGCTGAAACTCCAATATTTTGGCCACCTGATGGGAAGAGCTGACTCATTGGAAAAGACACTGATGCTGGGAAAGATTGAGGGCAGGAGAAGAAGGGGACAATAGAGGATGAGATGGTTGGATGGCATCACCGACTCAATGGACACGAGTTTGGGTAGACTCCGGGAGTTGATGATAGACAGGGAGGCCTGGCGTGCTGCAGTTCATGGGGTTGCAAAGAGCCGGACACGACTGAGCGACTGAACGAACTAGATAGTAGGAAACTCTCTGTGCTTCTGTTTGTTTATTTAGTGTCTATATTGTGCACTCAGTATTGAAAGATATTTTCACTAGGAGTAGAATAATAGGTGAACAGTTATTTTCTTTCACTTCGTGAAGAATATCATTGTGTTGTCATCCTGTCTACATTGCTGTATAAGTCAGTTGTCAGTCTAACTATTTTTCCTTTGACAATGATCTCCAACCACATCCTAACCCAGTATCTTTTTTTTTTTTGGTGTTCATTAGTTTTATGACAAATCTAGTGTGAAGTTCACTCATTAGTTCCCTCTCTCCCTCCCTTCTTGCTTTCTCTTTTCCTATTTAGGATTTGTTAGGCTTTTTGGGAGAAGGCAATGGCACTCCACTCCTGGAAAATCCCATGGATGGAGGAGCGTGGTAGGCTGCAGTCCATGGGGTCGCACAGAGTCAGATACGACTGCAGTGACTCAGCAGCAGCAGCAGCAGCAGCAGGCATTTTGAGTGTATGAATTTGATACCATTCATTGGTTCTTCAAAAGTATGTATTTCTTCACATACTATCTTTGTCATATCACATCTCTTCCAGTTTCCTAGCACTCTAACTAAATGTGTGTTTGATTTTCTTACTATCTTCCATGGATTGTAATCTGTCTTTCACATAGTCATAGTCATTTCTCTGAATCTCTGTGCTGTATTCTGCAAAATCTTGTGACATAAACTTCCTGTTCTCTAATTCTCTTTTCATTTATGTCTAATGTGATGTTAAACCACTGGTTTTTGTTTTGTTTTTAATATCAGTAATTGTGATTTTCATTTCTAGAAGTTTTATTTGGTTCTTCTTAAAAGTTTCTGGGCCACTTTTTGTAATTCCCAGTATCTTGAGAATATTTTCAAGCTTGTTTGTGCTTTGTCCTTTTTTACTGTGTGCTGCACATTGACCTTGAAAAATTAATTATGCACATATACTCCGACATAGGATAAAGATGACTTTTCAGAATAGATTTGTATTAGTCACTTTCCATCTCTAAGGGCTTTGCCACCATGGTACCATTTAAACTATGTTTATGGCTTGAATCATTTTGGACCACAAAGTGTTTATAACTGCAGTAACACCAGCAAGTGATTGCAAATTTTCAAGGATGAAATTGTCTCCTTATTGAATTGTTCAGTTTTCTCCTGTGGGTGGAGATTTCTGGGAAATGTAGCCATTAAATTCGCAGCATCTACTGGTGGATTTCCTTTTGCACTTTACTCTTTAGGGAGATACTTAAATTGGCTGGATTAACAAATGCCCTCAGGGCAAAAGTAGCTTCAGTTCAGTTCAGTCACGTAGTCGTGTCTGACTCTTTGCGACCCCACATACTACAGTACACCAGGCCTCCCTGTCCATCACCAACTCCCAGAGTTTACCCAAACCCATGTCCATCAAGTCGGTGATGTCATCCAGCCATCTCATCCTCTGTCACCCCCTTCCCCTCCTGCACCCAATACTTCCCAGCATCAGTGTCTTTTCCAATGAGTCAACTCTTCACATGAGGTGGCCAAAGTATTGGAGTTTCAGCTTCAACATCAGTCCTTCCAATGAACACCCAGGACTGATCTCCTTTAGGATGGACTGGTTGGATCTCCTTGCAGTCCAAGAGACTCTCAAGAGTCTTTTCCAACACCACAGTTCAAAAGCATCAATTCTTTGGTGCTCAGCTTTCTTTACAGTTCAACTCTCACATCCATACATGACTACTGGAAAAACCATAGTTTTGACTAGATGGACCTTTGTTGGTAAAGTAGTGTCTGTGCTTTTTAATATGCTATCTAGGTTGGCCATAACTTTCCTTCCAAGGAGTATCTTTTAATTTCATGGCTGCAATCACCATCTGCAGGGATTTTGGAACCCCCAAAAATAGTCTGACACTGTTTCCACTGTTTCCTCATCTATTTCCCATGAAGTGATGGGACCAGATGCCCTAATCTTAGTTTTCTGAATGTTGAGCTTTAAGCCAACTTTTTCACTCTCCTCTCTCATTTTCATCAAGAGGCTCTTTAGTTCTTCTTCACTTTCTGCCATAAGAGTGGTGTCATCTGCATATCTGAGGTTATTGATATTTCTCCCAGCAATCTTGATTCCAGCTTGTGCTTCATCCAGCCCAGCACTTCTCATGATGTACTCTGCATATGAGTTAAATAAGCAGGGTGACCATATACAGCCTTTGCTTACTCCTTTTCCTATTTGGGACCAGCCTGTTGTTCCATGTCCAGTTCTAACTGTTGCTTCCTGACCTGCATACAGGTTTCTCAAGAGGCAGGTCAAGTGGTCTGGTATTCCCATCTCTTTCAGAATTTTCCACAGTTTATTGTGATCCACACAGTCAAAGGCTTTGGCATAGTCAATAAAGCAGAAATAGATGTTTTTCTGGAACTCTCTTGCTTTTTCGATGATACAGCGGATGTTGGCAATTTGATCTCTGGTTCCTCTGCCTTTTCTAAAACCACCTTGAACATCTGGAAGTTCACGGTTCACGTATTGCTGAAGCCTGGCTTGGAGAATTTTGAGCATTACTTTACTAGCGTGTGAGATGAGTGCAATTGTGCGGTAGTTTGAGCATTCTTTGGCATTGCCTTTCTTTGGGATTGGAGCAAAAACTGACCTTTTCCAGTTCTGTGGCCACTGCTGAGTTTTCTGAATTTGCTGACATATTGAGTGTAGCACTTTCACAGCATCATCTTTTAGAATTTGAAATAGCTCAACTGGAATTCTATCACCTCCACTAGCTTTGTTCATAGTGATGCTTCCTAAAGCCCACTTGACTTCACATTCCAGTATGTCTGGCTCTAGGTGAGTGATCATACCATCGTGATTATCTGGGTCGTGAAGATCTTTTTTGTACAGTTCTTCTGTGTATTCTCGCCACCTCTTCTTAATATCTTCTGCTTCTGTTAGGTCCATACCATTTTTGTCCTTTATCAAGCCCATCTTTGCATGAAATGTTCCCTTGGTATCTCTAATTTTCTTGAAGAGATCTCTAGTCTTTCCCATTCTGTTGTTTTCCTCTGTTTCTTTGCATTGATCACTGAGGAAGACTTTCTTATCTCCCCTTGCTATTCTTTGGAACTCTGCATTCAAATGGGAATATCTTTCCTTTTCTCCTTTGCTTTTTGCTTCTCTTCTTTTCACAGCTGTTTGTAAGGCTTCCTTAGGCAGCCATTTTGCTTTTTGCATTTCTTTTCCACGGGGATTGTCTTGGTCCCTGTCTCCTGTACAATGTCACAAACCTCCGTCCATAGTTCATCAGGCACTCTGTCTTTCAGATCTAGTCCCTTAAATCTATTTCTCACTTCCACTGTATAATCATAAGGGATTTGATTTAGTTCATACCTGAATGGTCTAGTGGTTTTTCCCTACTTTCTTCAATTTCAGTCTGAATTTGGCAATAAGCAGTTCATGATCTGAGCCACAGTCAGCTCCCGGTCTTGTTTTTGCTGACTGTATAGAGCTTCTCCATCTTTGGCTGCAGTGAATATAATCAGTCTGATTTCGGTGTTGACCATCTGGTGATGTCCATGTGTAGAGTCTTCTCTTGTGTTGTTGGAAGAGGGTGTTTGCTATGACCAGTGCGTTCTCTTGGCAAAACTCTATTAGCCTTTGCCCTGCTTCCTTCTGTACTCCAAGGCCAAAAGTGGCTTCAGTACTCAGTAAATCTTAGATTTTGTCCGTGTCATTAGTGCTTGGATATTTTTAAGATAGTTACGATTTTTAAATAATTTTAATATTTGGTACTTTTTATCCTCACTCCAGCGTTCTTTTTTGTGAGCTTCGATGATCGAGCGGCTGGAGTGAGTCGCTCCGCAGCCTGCCTCCCGAGCTCGTGTCCTCGGAGGCCTCACAGGGCTCTCTCTGGTCTGCTGCTCTTGTATGTCGCTCTAATCTTAGCTGGAGTGTTTCGTGGGATGGTCATGTTCCTCCACGTGTTCAGGACCTGGTGGTTTGCCTCGCCTGACTCAGGCCCACCATGGGTCTCATCAGCACTACAGATTTCTTCGAATCCCTAGCACAGCCTTTTTGATTGTCCTTATCTCTCCTGCTGTGGGATTACTTTGTCTTGCTCATGGCAGAACTACTATCTCTCAGCTGACCCATGTTCTTTGTCCTCTTCAGGAGATGTGGGAAGATCTGAGTCCCTTCTTCACAACACAGAAGCTAATGGAAGCTCATGTTGTGCTCTTTTTGCCTTCTGTTCTACTTTATCTCCTTCCTCTTCTCCGCCCACCCCACTGTGTTGCTGGCTCACCTTAAACACTCATTTCCTTCTGGAATTCCAAATGGGAAGTAGAGAAGAATCCCTCTGGCCTTAGTCTTCCCTTTGACACTCCTGACACATCTTCTCTCTCTGAGACTTATTCCTCGGATCTAGAAAACTTCTCACTGACTGGCTTTCCTAAATCCAGCTCCAACTTCTTTCCACAGTCCCCCGGAACAGGAAGAAAGTTCGAACATTCCACTTCTTCAACATCGTATCCTTGCTCTATCCTAGGACAGAAGCTCAATGGCCTGTTCATCACAGGTGGACAAAGTCCTTTGCCTATACTATAAAAGAAACTCTAATTTCGGCTACCAGATTTAACCCTTGCTATGTTAATGGTGGTAAAAGGAATGTGAAAATATCTTCTCTTGCCTTTTTTTTTACCTTATAAATGAGTATTTTGATCAAATATCCTATTTTGATGTCAAAAACTGATTTTTAACTCTTTTAAACATTAATTCCTGCTTTAATAGTCTTAACCCCATGCTCCACACACCACCCTTAGGCAAATGGATACTTCAGGCCGATCAAAGAATAAGTTATATTGATGAAAATGCAAAAGATAAAAGCATATTAATTTGTTCCATAAATACCCAAGTGACATATATATTATTTTTAGTCAAAAGCATTTGTGTTAATTATCTTTTGCTGTGTAATAAATTAGACCAAAATGTAATGGCTTAAAACAATTAATACTTGTTATTTCACAGTTTCTATCAGTCATGAATTCTGAAGCAGCTTAGCTTGGTGATTCTGGCTTAGGACCTCTCAGAAGGTTACCAACTAGATGAGAGCTGCAATCATCTGAAAGCCTGTCTGCAGCAAAGATCAACTTCCAAGTTCACTCACATAGCTATTAGCAGGAGGCCGCCGTTACTTGCTGGCTGTTGGCTGGAGGCCTCTGTTTATTCGCCACATGGGTCTCGTCTCATGACAGGCAACTGGCTTCACTCAGAGAAAGTAATCAGAGAGTGAGAGAGAGCAGGAAGTCATCATGCTTATCATATCTTAGTCTCTAGTCACACACTGCCACTGTTGCTTTATTCTGTTCATTGGAAATGAGTCACTAAGTCCAGCTCATACCCAAAGGAAGAGGAATTGACCTCTGCCTCTTAAAGGCAGTGACAAAGGAAGTGTGGACATTGTAAACCACCAAAGCATTACAATCATTCTATTGCCCACTTCCTATATGCAGACTGCAAAAATTAACAAAACAGATATTTTTCTTACATAATGGAGCTGAAAGTCTAGTAGGTTCATGAACCTGAAAACAGGCAACCATTGCACACTGAGCTGTGGGTCCTATCTTTCTCCCATATGACATGGGGGAGCCTCAGTTTTCTCATCAGTAAGATGGGAGAGTAACAGAACTCAATTCATAGGATCCTTGTGCGGATTAAATGTTGGAAAGGACTGAAAAGGTACCTGGAACATAACAAGATTTAGTTATCACAGGCATAAACTGCAGGCCACTTCAGAAAGAAATTATTATTCTAATTTCTGAGACAGGTATATATTCTTATACCTGTCTAACTGAAAATGAAAAAAACTTCTTTAAAGATTTAATTTGTAATGATATATTTCCACTGTTTTTCTTTTTAAGCATATGACATATAGTAAAATGTGAATGTCACTCTTCACCTCTACCTCCACCCACTTACCAATCCCACTTCCTTCCCCAGAGGAAACCACTTTAACAGCTTCATAAATGTTCTTTCAGAAATTGTCTATTTAAAAGCTACATATATTTTTTTAAGTTTAATATAAATGGAATCATACATATCTGGTACTTTATTTTTCTTTCTGTTAATAATTTAATAGATCTTTTCATGTTAGTGGCTATAGCTTTATATCATTCTTTTTAATGACTATTAAATTTTATAGGATAGATATACCATCAATTCTTTAACCATTCTTTAATGGGCATCCATGTTTTTTCCATGTTTTTACTATTGTAAACAGTTGTGTTATAAGCATAAACTTTTTTTAATTGAAAGATAATTGTTTTACAATATTGTGTTTGCCTCTGCCATACATCAGCGTGAATAAGCTACAGATATACATATGTCCCCTCCCTCCTGAACCCCCGCCCATTTCCCACCCCATCCTACCCCTCTGGGTCATCACAGAGCACTGAGTTGAGCTCCCTGTGTCACACAGCAAATTCCCACTTGCTATCTATTTTACATATGGTAATGTATATGTTTCCGTGTTCTCTCAGTTCACCGCACTCTCTTTTCCCCTCACTGTGTCCACAGGTCTGTTCTTTATGTCTGTGTCTCCATTGCTGCCCTCCAAATAAGTTCATCAGTCCCATCTTTCTAAATTCCATATGCATGTGTTAATAAACACTATTTGTCTAGGTAAGGACAATAAAGATCGGTATTTTTCCTTTTTTAAACATTTAATCATCTCGAATCTTTTTAAGGCAGATGACAAAAATTTCCTAGCTTATTAAATTGAGTGCACTACTATTTCATCATTTCTGGATGATTCAAAGTAAACATAAAGATCAAACATTTTGGATATAAGGCATAATTCAGTAAGTCTACATGTTCAACTAATATAATGAGCACCTGCTACTAAAATGAAATAAAAGAGGCTCCCTCTTTGAAAAGGAAAATATGATATCAGATATGAGTCTGTCTGTCTTTCAAAATGAAAATTTTTAATTAAAGAAAAGCTATAAAGCAAGCACCTAGGCCTAAAATATTTTCAAATTCAGATGCTATACTGTAAAATATTTCAATCTGTGCCAAGGAGAAAGCTAAGTTTATGACATGGTGAACCACTCACAGAGTCTTAATCGTTTATCAACTAGGTTCAGTTCAGTTCAGTCGCTCAGTCGTGTCTGACTCTTTGCAACCCCATGGACTTCAGCATGCCAGGCCTCCCTGTCCATCACCAACTCCCAAAGTTTACTCAAACTCATGTCCATTGAGTCAGTGATTCCATCCAACCATCTCATCCTCTGTTGTCCCCTTCTCCTCCTGCCTTCAATCTTTCCCAGCATCTGGGTCTTTTCAAATGAGTCAGCTCTTCGCCTCAGGTGGCCAAAGTATTGGAGTTTCAGCTTCAGTGTGAGTCCTTCCAATGAATATTCAGCACTGATTTCCTTTAGGACGGACTGGTTGGATCCCCTTGCAGTCCAAGGGACTCTCAAGAGTCTTCTCCAACACCACAGTTCAAAAGCATCAATTCTTTGGCGCTCAGCTTTCTTAATAGTCCAACTCTCACATCCATACATGACTATTGGAAAAACCATAGGCTTGACTAGATGGACCTTTGTTGACAAAGTAGTATGTCTGCTTTTTAATATGCTGTCTAGATTGGTCATAACTTTCCTTCCAAGGAGTAAGCATCTTTTAATTTCATGCATGCAATCACCATCTGCAGTGATTTTGGAGCCTCCAAAAATAAAGTCTGTCACTGTTTCCACTCTTTATTTCCTGTGAAGTGATGGGACCAGATGCCATGATCTTAGTTTTCTGAACGTTGAACTTTAAGCCAACTTTTTCACTCTCTTCTTTCACTTTCATCAAGAGGCTCTTTAGTTCTTTGCTTTCTGCCATAAGGGTGGTGTCATCTGCCTATCTGAGATTATTGATATTTCTCCCGGCAATCTTGATTCCAGCTTGTGCTTCATCCAGTTCAGCATTTCTCATAATGTACTCTGCATATAAGTTAAATAAGCAGAGTGACAATATACAGCCTTGATGTACTCCTTTTCCTATTTGGAAATCTATCAACTAATTTACCAGGTAAGATTTAATTTCACCAAGCTTAACTCTCCATGATAAGAAACAAAATTTTCTCTGTTGCTTCCTCACACTTTTGTGAAGAGATAAAATCTCTCTTGCTAGAAAGCCCATGCTCATTGTTTACCTCTGTGTTAGTATGGATATCAAGGTTGCTGAAACATTTAGTTGTGGGATGTCCTAAAATGGATATAGCTGGTGTCCAATCAAGAGAGTTTATAAATTGTATTTACCATTACACTTGTGAAGATCTTCGTTTGTTTTAGTTTAGAGCCAAGCCCCTTGTTTCCACCTACAAAATCTCCAGTGTGATTTGTTTTATTTTTAATCAAGTGGTTTTTTAAAAAAAATTAATCATACTCATATGAGAATGTGTAAGACGTATATGTACATTCTGAAAAATAAAAGTAAAGTGAGTGGTCTGTCTAAACTTCTCCAGGTTAAGAAAATTGCTGTGGAACTTCCTTGCTGATCCAGTGGTTAAGACTCTGTGCTTCTAATGCAGGGGGTGGGGTTTGGCCCCTGGTCGGGGAACTAAGATCCCACATGCCCTGTGACATGGCCAAAAAAAAGAGCTTTGACCTTGTGGAAGAAAACACCCCTCTTAGGCCTCTTCAATTGCTCCCCTCTCCCTGCATCACCAGGGTAATCAAAGTCCTGATTTATAGGATAATCATCCCCTTGGTTTTGTTTAGTCTTAGGACCTTTGTACGTTCCTAAGTAAAATAGTATTTAGTTTTGTCTGTTTTGAATTTAGTATAAATAGAATCATATTGTATGTTTTCTTCTTGGGCTTACTTCTTTCAACATTGTGTTTGTGTTATCGATGTCAATGTGTGTAGTTGTTAGCTCATTGGTTTCATCTCTATATAGTAGTTCCTTTTATGAATATACAATAATAATTATATATTCGACCCTGGTGGATATTTAGATTGCTTACAGTTTTTATCATTATGAACAATGTTTCAATAAACACACATGCACATGTTTCCTAGTGCTGGAGTTTCTAGACTAGGGTAAATAACGGGGCAGAATTGCAGCATCATAGGATTGTACATGTTCAGTCTTATGAGAAAATGCTAAACTCTTTTTCAAAGTGCTTGCATTATACAAATTTATGCTCATATCTGGAGTGAGTAAGAGTTCTCCTTGTTTCAGAGCATTTCATTTGGAATGGTCAGACTTATTTTTATCAGTCTGATGGGTATGTAAAAATATTTCAATGTCATTTTACTTTGTATTTTCCTCCTTACTTGTTAGGTTAAGCATCTTTTCATATATTTAGTGGCTATCTGAGTTTCTCCTATAGCTCAGTTGGTACAGAATATGCCTGCAATGCAGGAGACCCTGGTTCGATTCCTGGGTCAGGAAGATCCCCTGGAGAAGGAAATGGCAACCCACTCCAGTATTCTTGGGCTTCCCTTGTGGCTCAGCTGGAAAAGAATCTGCCTGCAATGTGTGAGACCCGGGTTTGATCCCTGGGTTGGGAAGATCCCCTGGAGAAGGGAAAGGCTAGCCACTCCAGTATCCTGGCCTGGAGAATTCCATGGTTCATGGAATCGCAGACTTGGACACGACAGAGCGACTTTCACTTTCACTTTTCAGGAAGTATCTGTTTTAGTCTTTTGCCCATTCTCCTACTTTGTGTTTGTCTGTTACTACTTCATAAGTGTGCTTTGTATATTTTTTATGCTACTCTTTTTCCTTTCTTTTTTTTATTGAAGTATAGTTGATTTACAATGTTGTATTAATTTCTGCTGTACAGCCAAGTAATTCAATTATACATATATATATTCTTTTCCATTATGGTTTATCACAGGATATTGAATGTAGTTCCCTGGGCTATATAATAGGACCTTGCTGTTTATTCATTCTATATATAATAGTTGGCATCTGTTAACCCCAAAGTCCCAATCCATCCCTCCCCCATCCCCTTTGGGAACCACAAGTCTGTTCCCTGTCTGTGAGTCTGTTTCTGTTTCATAGGTAAGTTCACTTGTGTTACATTTTAGATTCCACATACAAGTGGTATCATATGATATTTGTCTTTCTCTTTCTGACTTACTACATTTACTATGATTTTGTTCTATATTTAGAAATCAGTTGTTTTATAATTGTGTTTTCTAAGGATCCTGTAAAAAATTGCCACAAACAGTGAACATAAGTTTTATTGTCTCACATTTCTGTAGTTCAGAAGATCGAAATGTCTCACTGGGCTAAAATCAAAGTATTGGAAAGACTGTGCGCCTTTCCAGAGGCTCTAGGGGGAAATTTATTACCTTGCCCTTTCCAGTTTTTAGCACTGCCCACAGGTCTTGGCTTATGGATTCCTTTCTCCATCTTTAAATCCAGAAAATATGGTCCAGTTCTTATGGTTCATTACTTCGACTTTTCTGATGTCCTTTTTCACTTTTAAGGACACTTGTGACTATATTCAGATAACCCAGGATAATCTGCTCATTTCAAACCCTTAATTTAATCATATCTGCAAAGTCACTTTTGCCATGTAAGACTGTATTTTCACAAATTTCAGGGATTAATATCTAGACATCTTTGTAAGTTGAGAAGGCATCATTCTGTCTACTACAGTATTATTGACTTTGTATCTTGTAATCTTACTAGCCTCTATGAATTTTTATAATTTATTTACAGGTTCTTCTATTATTAAAAATTTATTTATTTACTCTTTATTTTTGACTGTCCTGGGTTTTTCTTGCTGTGCAAGGGCTCTCTCTAGTTGTGAGTGGACTTTTCATTGTGGTAGCTTCTCTTGTTGCAGAACACAGGTTTTAGAGTATGGGCTTCAGCAGTTCAGCATGCAAGCTCAGTAGCTGTGGCATGCAGGCTTAGTTGCCCCTCAGCATATGGAATCTTTCCCGGCCAGGGATCAACCTCATGTCCTCTGCATTGGCAGGTAGATTCTTAACCACTGGACCACCAGGGAAGTCCAACTGGTGCTTTTATATTTTCTATATATACAATCAAATTATTTGCAAATAGTGACAGTCTTGTTTTCTCCTTTCTAATGAATGTAAGTGTGTGTATTTTTCCCCCTACCTTTAAGGCCAAGGTAAAACCAAAAATATTGCTGGAAAAATAAAAAACTGGATAAGACTTCCAGTATAATATTCAGTAGGATGGGTTATATCAGGCAATCCTATATGGTCTCTGCTCTCAGATGAAATACTTTCAGCATTTCACCATTATGCAGAAAATTCACTGTAGACTTTCTTCTTCTGAATTGAGATATCATATGATTTTCTCCTTTAATCTGTTCAGATCATTAATTATATGAATGATTTTCTAACGTTAAACCAACTTCCATTTCTGAGAAAAGCGTAACTTGATCATACAGTTTAGTAGTTAGCTAATGAGGGATATGGGCCTTTTATTTTTCTTTCTTGTATGCATTGTCCTTATTAGGTTATAATACCTAGATTTTAACAGCCTCATAAATTTGTCACAGAAGATACCTGCTTCTTCTATTCTCTGAAATAGTTTATGTAAGGTTAGAACCTATTTGTCACTGAATTGATCTTAATAAAATCGCTGACATTTTCTGAACCTACAATGCATTGTGAAATTTGAACATTCTTCAGAACTTCTGTGTCAAGTGCTTTATAATCTTATTCAATGCATTTAATATTCAGTCCAGGGAGATTGGAGTTATTATCTCATTTTTTCCGATATGGAAAATGAAGCTAAACAGATTACAGATAAATCTAAAGGTATTATATATAGCTACTAAAGGGCAGACCAGAACTTGAATCAAGACATCCTGACTCCAAATTCATTGTACACACAGTTTCACTGATGTTCTCAAGAACTATTGATATTAATAGTTGGCTATGGTAGTGTTAAGTTCTTTTGAAAAAAATTGTTTCTGTCTCTTCCTTTGATGTTATTTCTAGCCATCACTTCCTTTCTTTCTCCTTGCCGGACTATTTATATTATTTCTAATATGCTGTGCTCTCAGAGACAAAAATAGGTTACTATTTTATAACAGTAAATATACTCTGAGTGTCTGAGGGACATTCCTAGAAGTAACCAGCTTGAGTTTTATAACATACGTTTTTCCCTGCTAAGAAGCTTTTACTGTTGTTTCTCTGTGTTACAAAAATTTCAGGTTACTATACTGTTTTCTTTCTATTTATATGTCCCACACTTTGCTACTCCAAGTGTGGTCTGTGAACCAGCAGAACTGGCAACTCTTTGGGGCATATTAGTGTCAAAACTGAATCTCAGGCCCCATTCCAGAACCAATGAGTCAGAATCTGCACTTTAGCAAGATTTCTGTGTGATTCCTACTACTCAGAAAAAAGAAATTTATTTTAAAATAGAACACTGACAAGGCATCTGATCACCCAAGAGCTCTGATGGGAATGTACAATGAGATTAATGTCATTTTCAGGCCTGCTAACAAAAAGCATCTATTCTGCAGCCCATGGATCAAGGAGTAATTTTGATTCTCAAGTCTTATTTAAGAAATGCATTTCACAAGGCTATAGCTGCCATAGATGGAGATTCTTCTGGTGGATCTGGGCAAAGTCCATTGAAAACCTTCTGGAAAGGATTCACCATTCTAGGTGCCATGATGAACATTTGTGATTCATGGGAAAAGGTCAAAATATCAACATAAACATTTGACTTTTTGGATGAAGTAGATTCCAATGACTTTTTGGATGAAGTAGATTCATCTACTGGATGCAGCAGATTCCAGCCCTCATGGTTGACTCTGAGGGGTTCAAGACTTCAGTGGAGGAAACAACTGCAGATATGGTGGAAACAGCAAGAGAACTAGAATTGAGTGCCTGAAGAACTATGGCTGGAGGTGCATGACATTGTACAGGAGGTGGTGATCAAACCATCCCCAAGAAAAAGAAATGCAAAAAGGCAAAATGGTTGTCTGAGGAGGCCTTACAAACAGCTGAGGAAGGAAGAGAAGTGACAGGCAAAGGAGAAAAGGAAAGATATATCCATCTGAATGCAGAGTTCCAAAGAATAGCAAGGAGTGATAAGAAAGCCTTCCTCAGTGATCAGTGCAAAGAAATAGAGGAAAACAATAGAATGGGAAAGACTAGAGATCACTTCAAGAAAATTAAGATACAAAGGGAACATTTCATGCAAAGATGGGATCAATAAAGGACAGATAGAGTATGGACCTAAGAGAAGCCGAAGATATTAAGAAGAGGTGGCAAGAATACACAGAGCTACTATACAAAACAGATCTTAATGACCCAGATGAAAACGATGGTGTGATCACTCACCTGGAGTCAGACATCCTGGAGTACAAAGTCAAGTGGGCCTTAGGAAGCATCACTATGAACAAAGCTAGTGGAGGTGATGGAATTCCAGTTGAGCTATTTCAAATCCAGATGATGATGCTGTGAAAGTGCTGCACTCAGTATGCCAGCAAATTTGGAAAACTCAGCAGTGGCCATAAGACTGGGAAAGGTCAGTTTTCATTCCAATCCCAAAGAAAGGCAATGCCAAAGAATGTTCAAACTACCACACAATTGTACTCATCTCACACACTAGCAAAGTAATGCTCAAAATTCTCCAAGCAGGCTTCAACAGTACATGAACTGGGAACTTCCAGATGTTCAAGCTGCATTTAGAAAAGGCAGAGGCACCAGGGATCAAATTGCCAACATCCGTTGGATCATAGAAAAAACAAGAGAATTCCAGAAAAACATCTACTTCTGCTTCATTGACTACACTAAAGCATTTGACTGTGTGGATCACAACAAACTGTGGAAAATTCTTAAAGAGATGGGAATACCAGACCACCTTACTGCCTCCTGAGACATATGTATGAAGGTCAAGAAGCAACAGTTAGAACTGAACATGGAACAAAGGACTGGTTCCAAATTGGGAAATGAGTATGTCAAGGCTGTATATTGTCACCTTGCTTACTTAATTTATATTCAGAATACATCATGCAAAATGCCAGGCTGGATGAAACACAAGCTGGAATCAAGATTGCTGGGAGAAATATCAATAACCTCAGACAGGCAGATGACACCACCCTTACGGCAGAAAGCTAAGAGGAACTAAAGAGCCTCTTGATGAAAGTGAAAGAGGGGAGTGAAAAAGCTGGCTTAAAACTCAGCATTCAAGAAACTTAAGATCCTTTAACAATGGAGAAACAATAGAGAATAGACTTATGGACATGGGGAGAGGGGAGGAGAGGGTGAGATGTATGGAAAGAGTAACATGGAACCTTATATTACCATATGTAAAATAGATAGCCAACAGGAATTTGCTGTATGGCTCAGGAAACTCAAACAGGGGCTCTGTATCAACCTAGAGGGGTGGGGTGGGGAGGGAGGTGGGAGGGAGTTTCAAAAAGGAGGGGATATATGTATACCTATGGCTGATTCATGTTGAGGTTTGACAGAAAACAGCAAAATTCTGTAAAGCAATTCAGTTCAGTTCAGTCGCTCAGTTGTGTCCGACTCCTTGCGACCCCATGACCGCAGCACACCAGGCCTCCCTGTCCATCACCAACTCCTGGACTCCACCCAAACCCATGTCCATTGAGTCGGTGATGCCATCCAACCATCTCATCCTCTGTTGTCCCCTTCTTCTACTGCCCTCAATCTTTCCCAGCATCAGGGTCTTTTCCAATGAGTCAGCTCTTCGCATCAGGTGGCCAAAGTATTGGAGTTTCAGCTTCAACATCAGTCCTTCCAATGAACACCCAGGACTGATCTCCTTTAGGATGGATTGGTTGGATCTCCTTGCAGTCCAAGGGACTCTCAAGAGTCTTCTCCAACACCACACTTTAAAAGCATCAATTCTTCTGAGCTCAGCTTTCTTTATAGTCCAACTCTCACATACATACATGACCACTGGAAAAACCATAGCAATTATCCTTCAATAAAAATAAATTAATTAAAAAAAAAAAAACTTAAGATCACGGCATCCGGTTCCATCACTCCATGGCAAATAGATGGGGAAACAATGGAAACAGTGACAGACTTTATTTTCTTGGCCTCCAAAATCACTGCAGATGGTGACTTCAGTCATGAAATTAAAAGATGCTTGCTCCTTGGAAGAAAAGCTATGACAACCTAGACAGCACAGTAAAAAGCAGAGACATTACTTTACCGACAAAAGTCCATCTAGTCAAAGCTATGGTTTTTCCAGTAGCCATGTATCAATCAATTTTGAATATTCATTGGAAGGACTGATGCTGAAGCTGCAGCTCCAATACTTTGGCCACCTGATTCAAAGAACTGACTCATTGGAAAAGACCCTGATGCTGGGAAAGATTGAAGGCAGGAGGAGAAGGGGATGATAGAGAGTGAGATGGTTGGATGGCATTACCAACTCAATGGACATGAGTTTGAGCAAGCCCCAGGAGTTGGTGATAGACAGGGAAGCCTGGTGTGCTGCAGTCCATGGAGTCTCAAAGAGTTGGACACAGCTGAGCGACTGAACTGAACTGATGAAGATGTGATTAAAATGCTGCAATCTCAGGATAAAACGTGAACAGACGAGGAGTTGCTAGTGGCTTCTTTGGATGGAATCTACTCCTGGTGAAGAAGCTGTGAAGACTGCTCTCTCTTGCTCATATGCCTGCGAGTAGAGGGGGATATTCTTCTTTCAGAGCGGCATGGTTGGATGTGTCACTGACTCAATGGACATGAGTTTGAGCAAGCTCGGGGATAGTGAAGGACAGGGAAGCCTGGCGTGCTACAGTTTATGGGATCACAAAGAGTCAGACACGACTTAACGACTGAACAACAAATGTGATTCCTATAGATTTTAAAGTTTGAGAAGCACTAGCCTGCATCACCAGTTTGATTATAAAAAATCTTTGAGCACTTCTTATACCTTTCCGTATTCCCAGTTTCAAGTACCATGCCTTACACATGGTGTAAACCACACAGTTATGAAATGAAGGCTATGGTGATGATTTTGTAAAACACATGGCAAATCAGTATCCTCAGTTCTGTTTTTGACCATGTCAGAAACTCCATATATTGCTTAATATCAATAGCCTTCAGTTTCTCATCTGTAAAAGGAGAAATATAATTGCATTTTCTCTAATGACCTCAGTTCAGTTCAGTTCAGTTCAGTTGCTCAGTCGTGTCCTACTCTTTGCAGCGCCATGAATCGCAGCATGCCAGACCTCCCTGTCCATTACCAACTCCCAGAGTTTACCCAAACTCATGTCCATTGAGTCAGTGATGCAATCCAACCATCTCATCCTCTGTCATCCCCTTCTCCTCCTGCCCCCAGTCCTTCCCAGCATCAGGGTCTTTCCAGTGAGTCAACCCTTCGCATGAGGTGGCCAAAGTATTGGAGTTTCAGCTTCAACATCAGTCCTTCCAGTGAACACCCAGGACTGATCTCTTTTAGGGTGGACTGGTTGAATCTCCTTGCAGTCCAAGGGACTCTCAAGAATCTTCTCTAACACCACAGTTCAAAAGCATCAATTCTTCGGCACTCAGCTTTCTTCACAGTTTAACTCTCACATCCATACATGACTACTGGAAAAACCATAGCCTTGACTAGATGGACCTTTGTTGGTAAAGTAATGTCTCTGCTTTTTAATATGCTATCTAGGTTGGTCATGACTTTCCTTCCAAGGAGTAAGCGTCTTTTAATTTCATGGCTGCAATCACTATCTGCAGTGATTTTGGAGCCCCCAAAAATAAACTCTGACACTGTTTCCACTGTTTCCCCATCTATTTCCCATGAAATGATGGGACCAGATGCCCTGATCTTAGTTTTCTGAATGTTGAGCTTTAAGCCAACTTTTTCACTCTCCTCTTTCACTTTCATCAAGAGGCTCTTTAGTTCTTCTTCACTCTCTGCCATAAGGGTGGTGTCATCTGCATATCTGAGGTTATTGGTATTTCTCCCAGCAGTCTTTATTCCAGCTAATAACCTAGTAAAATGGCAAATTAGAAATTGCTATATGAGAAAAATATATGATGCTTTTTTTAAAATTGCAACATTTTTATTACTGAAGAATAGAATGGCTTATTAGAATGTTAGGAGATAATGCTTTGATTTCATGAACATTGTGTAGGTTTATCAAACCAGAATTAATATATTATACCTAGAAGTCTAGAATTTCACATTTTTCTAGCAATTTGTATTTGTTTTTTACCACCTTTAAGATATCAGAGGCACAGAAGAGTAGGGAAGACAACAGAGTTAGAGAAGACTACTGCCCCATTTCAGAGTGTATCTGAATGGCCTATAAAAGGAGACATTTCATAATGTGATCTGCTGTTGTGTCCATCACTGGAAAACCCACCATTTTCTTAGATAAGAATCTGCACTCAAATTGTATTACTATAACTACATCATAATCATCATCATGGAAACCATTTTTGACAACCCACAAAAGAATCAAGTTTTACTCATGATTGCCACTTACAGTTTTGATTCCTTTGATCTTCACATCTACTTGTTTGGCAATTCTGGTCCCTAAATTAGACATTTGGTATACTTGGTCAGCCTTGAGAGTTCAAAGACAACAAGCTGCCCAGCCATCTGCAAGACTGTCATTGAAGTCCCTTGTGTTCTCACAGATTGCAGCTTGTCTTTTCTGAAAAATGAGCAACAAATCTATTCCAAGCCTGAATAAACCAGCTGACCAGTCTCTGAACAACACTGATGGTCACTCATGGGTCTAGCAGTTCCCACGCAGAACACCAAAACCCTGTATTTACATAAGTAGAGTCAATGGGAACCTGGTATCTTCTGCACCATCTTGGGGAAGCACTGTTTTGTTTGTTCACTGGCATGTTTTGTTTGATTAAAAAATGCTATTATTAACAGCATATGGGAATAAGACAAAAATGCCTATCTTGCTTTGGCACTGCCAAATTTAACCATTTGCCTATATATATTAGCGCTGGGGATTGTTTTGCTTGCTTCGGATGGATAGTAAGTGTGTGTGGAATAAGACTTTGCAGATATTAATTTTCCTTTCGTAAAGAGGGGAAATACATCCATCTGGTAATTACAAGTATTTGGGGTTGAAACAGTTGATCAGTTCAGTTCAGTGGCTCAGTCATGTCCGACTCTTTGCGACCCCATGGACTGCAGCACGCCAGACCTCCCTGTCCATCACCAACTCCCCGAGTTTACTCAAATTCATGTCCATTGAGTCGGTGATGCCATCCAACCATCTCATCCTCTGTCGTCCAGTTGAGACAGTTTCTATTCCTGCCTTCCACCACTAATTATGTAGGTGACCTTGGGCAAACCACGTAACCTCTATAGGTTTCCTCATCTGCAAAATGAAAGCATTGGTTCACAAGCAGCCATTGAAATCCCTTCTCCAAATATTCATTCATTACCTAATTTATTCAGGACCTACTATGCGCCTTCAGCGCTGATTAACTCCGTGATCCTTGGAAAGCTCCAGATTGTCTCTAATTCCTTTAAGCATCCACTCCGCGTCCAACTTTAAAATCAGCTTCTGAATTCTCCCCCAAAGAGATCCAAACACTTTTCCTGTCTGAAGATAATACACGAGGAGAAGAAACGTGCCAGCTGCCTTCACCCGGCGCCAACCAAGTGGGCACGCCAGCCGGCTAGTGAATTTTTCTTTGTAAAGGGCAACCTCTGATTTTAAAGGGCAACCCAGTCACCCGAAAAAATGCAATTGAAAGGGCTCCCAGGGACAGGGCGGGACACCCAACCGCTCCTTTTTCGGCCAGGGAAACCTGGGAAACATTTTTTGGGCTCCGTCCTAGTCACGCGGCAGTTCCACGGCAGGAATTGTGCAATGGGGCGAGTAGGGCGGGCGTCCAGGGGTGGAAAGAAGTGGGGAAGGCTTCCACAGTGCCAACTCCGCGCCCCCGCCTCCACCCCCCAGGGTACTGCGAGGCGCGGGGGCGCGGTCGGGAGAGCGGAGCTCCGGTGGCCCCGGCTTCGCTTCGCCGTGGGGGCTGCCCCCTCTCTCGGGCAGTGGCCACCGCCGCGCGCTTCCTGGGACTCTGCGACGGGCCGGAGCGCGAGCGGGAACGGCCGCCCGAGACGACGCTGGGGGACGCGGCTCGCCGCATCGATCGCGGCTGGGAACTCCGGGCTCGCACTTTCCGTAAGAGCACCGGGGCTTCCAGCGGCGCCGCGGCCGCCCCCGCCAGCCCGGCTGCCCTTTCGGGTGGTGACGCAGCCGGCGGGGTACGCAGATGTCTGCGCTGAAACCCGGAACCTCCCCGGCCGCCGGCCCCGCCTGCCTGCGCCCGCGCAGCCCGGGGCCGCGCGGCGCTCCACCGAGCCCCGCGCCGGGCTTGGCGCAGGGAGCGGGGACTGGAGACGCGCTGCGAGGGCTGCACTTCTAAGAGGTCCGTGGGTACGAGCTCGGGGATAAATTGTTCACATTCACTACTTACGTCACTCTTTGTGACGTGCATACTGTCATGAGCTTCACTTTGAGGTGGGGAAATAGACTCCAAAACATCAAGTTACTTTCTCGATCTGCCCAGTCGAAGAGGGCAGAGCTGCCACTCAAATCTAGGGCTGTCTTGAATCAGATACATCTTATTTCTCTTGAATCAAGCGCTTCGTGGCTTTCATTCCAGTGAGCAGAAAACAGCTAACAGGTGGGACAGGTACACTGAGAACTGGAACCCCTCTTCCCAAGGTGACGGGGACAGTTTGCTTCTGGTTGGCGCTCACACATTCTCCCTACTGTGCTGTTGAAAAAGAAAAATGTTTTCCGTGTATATCACGAAGTGGAAAAAGTTGGAAAGCATTTCTCAGCCCTTGTGCCTCTATTTTCAGACTGTGTATCGGAATCTGGGACACCTAGCATATGGAGTTGCTGGAGGATTAAATAAAACAGTCTTTTACATGTTAATTCAGCACATGTAAATTCTCTCTCTTTGCAGCGCTCCCTGGGACCTCGGGGCACTCACCCTCGTCAGCACTGAAGGGGGGACGCAGTCATTCTAGGTCAAACCCTTTTCTGAGAAATGAAAGATTTAATCCACTCAACGGATGATCACTTACCAAACCACTCTTCAATTAGTGACAGACACCAAGCTATGGCTTTGTCTCTTGGCCCCTACAAGGGCTCTTTCCATTTCACCACCCCCACCCCACCCCCAACGCCCCGCTTTTCCTTCAGAAGCTTCAGAACAGCTGGAGGCCAGAACGTGACTTCCTCAGTGACCTGGTGGCAGTGAAGTGGGCGGGGACCTCCAGGAAGGCTAGAGGAGGAAGTCGAGTCACTGGGCTCACAGCCCCTGCGCCCCTGGAGAGGGGAACCCCCAGCTCCTGGGCCTCTGTTGGCCAGGGCTGGCCCCCTTTGGTAACTTGGGGAGTAGCTGCAGCCCAGAAGTCCGTGTGTGTGTATGTGTGTGTGTGTGTGTGCGTGTGTGTGTGTGTGTGTGTGTTTCTGGCTGTGGAATGTCCAAGCAAGTGTAGATTAAAGTAAGAGAGAATATGCTAGCTTTAGGATTCTATCCTGGATGGGATAGAGTCCATCCATGGCAAATCATTTAAGAATCAGCACAGGATTTTCAGGAGAGTCTATCTTGAAAAGTGAAACAGGCTAATGGAAGTTTTCTAACTTCATAAAATCTTAAAACATCATAAAATCTTGGGAATTGGCCACTCTGTTTGCCTGGGTTTTAAAATCACTACTCACTGGAGCAGATGTTTTTCCTTTCCAAAGCTCCATTTTATGAAATGAGGCTAAAATATCTGGACAGCCCTCTCCCTTGGGTACCTTGGAATGCTGGGAATATGAATGGTCTCTTAGTAGAGTTGGAGCTCCAAAGGGAAGTTGTAGAACTGTGAAAGGTCCTTTAAAAACAGAAACCCTCCTTGTTAAAAATCATAAAAATTATTAGTACTCATTGTGAAAACTTAGAATTTTTTTTTCAGAATCAGAAAGAAGAAAAATAATTGGAATCTGATACCCAGAAAATATTGTTGACAATTTGATGTAAGGCATTATATGTAATCAGACTGAACACACTGCTTTTTTCCTTGAACAACCTTTTTTCTTTGAATAAAATATCATGACATGCCACTAAATATTTTCCATACTTGTTTTAAAATAGCTATTTAGTATTCCTTTATGCATTCATTTAGCCAAAGCCCAATTGAAGGACTTAAAATTGTGCCCAGGATTTTGCTAGTGAAACAGTAATAAAGTATGAGCCTTGTAGCTAGATCTTTGAGTACATTCTCAATTATTTACCTAGGTAAATTTCCTACCAGTGGTATTTCTGAGACCAAGGATAAAGATTGCCTTACACTGACCTTTTAAGCTTGACTTCCCCCTTCCTCCCCGCCCAGTGTTTTCCCAGATTTTCTATACCATTAATTCACCAAGAATTTATTGAGTACCCATCACATGCCAGACATGCCTGGATAGAGAGATGAACGCTCTGAAGCACAAGGTGCCCTAAATGTTGTCAGAGAAAGTTTTGAGTAGCCAGATGTCCAGTTTGAAGAGAGTCATGAAAGACCAGTAGACTTTTTGAGACTGACAGATTTTAGGTGGGAGGAGGTTAGTGGAGAGTACTGAAAAAGGATGGGAAGCACAATGAGAAGGACAAGGGGGAATTTCCTGTACAAAACCCTGATGGCCTAAGAAATAGCTTCTTGTTTCATGCTTAAAAGTTTGGACCTTATTCTCAAAGCAAACAGAGAAAGGGATTTATGCAGCCTCTGAGGTTATGATGAAATTGGATCCCACCATTTAACCCAATGATGGGTACTCTTTTCGGTAGACCCTCAAAATCATTCCTGGGGAAGGAAAACAAAAGATAGAAAAATTTGCAAAGGAAATATTCTAAAACCATGTTGAAATGAAAGCTGCAAAGAATTATCCAAACCCATTGGTAGTTACTATTGTGTCCATTACAGTTAAGATTGGGGTATAATTATCATTGGTAAGTTTGATCGTGAGAAAATTTCCCTTCTTTACCTTAAAGAGAATGGCTTTAATACTGGTGCATGCCCAGACATCACTTCAGTTTCCTATCAGAAAAACAAATTCAAGAGTTTCAGTAAGTCCAAAAACATGTTTCATAGATGGTGGTTTAAGAAAAACTATTAATTAGACAAAACTCAAGTGTCTACTGTGACCAGGTAGCTAATGACTTTCAACAATTCAGGAAAGTTCTCAGCTATTATTTCTTTGAATATTTCCTTTCCCTCATTTTTGTTTTAGAAAAGTCTTTATTGAACTGGCCACAAAACTGCCTCTGTTTTTTTATGTCTTGTTTTTTTTGTCCACAAACCTGCACCCACCCGCTAGCTCCGTACTGGAAGTCAAAGCCCCAACCTCCAGACCACCAGAGGAGTCACTCCTTTCCCTCATTTTTGCTGTCTCCTTAAAGAATTCTGATTACATGTTTATTAGACCTTTTGTTTATTTATTACCTTCGATATACGGCTTGCAGGATCTTAATTCCCCTACCCAAGGACTAAACCCTGACCTTTGGCAATGAAAGCTTAGAGTCCTAACCCCTGGACTGCCAGAGAACTCCCCTATACCTTCTAATTCTATTGCCCAAGTCTGGCAATCTCTCTTTCATATTTGGTGTCTGCATTTGGATAATATTTTAGGATCTAATTGGCAATTTACTAATTCTTCAGCTGTATTGAATCCTTCTGAACATGAGTTTAAAATTTCTATCATTTTTTCATTCCTAGAAATTCTTTTGGTCCATTCTGTATAGTTTCTCACGCATTTCTATTGGCTTTATTTTCTTGAAACAAAGTCAGTCTTTGCCCTGACTTCTATACCTCCATCAGCAGGAAGCAAGAGGGATGCCTGGAGTAACCTGTGCTTTAGATAAGCACATTTCTTCTCTGATGCTTACATAAGCATTATCAGGAGTGAAAAGAGAGGCTTAGGACTCTACTGCTTTTGTGAAGAGCATTCTCCCTCCATAGCACCCATGCTCACAGTGCAGTTAATAACCACCATGTCTGCCTTGAGACCATCATAACTCCATTGTGCCTGTGTCCTCTGTTTATGTCAGCCACACAAAAAAACCAGGACTCTCAGGTCATCCCTGACACCCAGAGCTAATCCCCATGTCACTCTAAGGACAGTGAGACAGCCTCTACTGTAGTACTCCTTATCTCTCTCCTAGGGTTTTTTTTCTTCTTCTTCTTTTTCCTACCACCTGCCATACTACATGGGCTTCCCTGGTGGCTCAGTGGTAAAGAATCCACCTGCAATGCAGGATACGCGGGCTCGATCCCTGGGTTGGGAAGATCTCCTGCAGAAGGGCATGGCAACCCTCTCCAGTATTCCCTGCTTGGAAAATCTCATGGATAGAGGAACTTGGTGGGCTATAATCCATAGGGTTGCAAGGAGTCAGACACGACTGAAGTGACTTAACATGCATGCATGCCATACTACATATTTTAGTTACTTGTCTCTCCTAAAATGTAGTAACAGTCTTGAGAGCCAGGGTATTTATTTTGTTAGCTGCTTTCTCCTTAGGGTTTAGCACATTACCTGGAAAATAGAAGGTATTCAAAAATATTTGAATGAATCATTAGTAAATATTCTATGTTCTGTTCCTTGACATTCTATAAGTGAGCGTTTTGCAGGTCTGATCTGTGTCATCTGTTCTGTTGCCTTTTAATGTCTGTGCCTCATTTACTTGTGTGTTTTATGGATTTTGACTCTGAATTCATATTCTGTGGATTTTGCCTATAGGAATTCTTTGAACTATAGATTGACGTTGCATTCATTCAGAGATCATTTGTGTTTATTTTTACTATTTGCTTGGGACAACTACTTATCCAGGACTGAGAATATCGCTACTTGTTTTGAACTACAAAAGTAGGGTGAATTGAGCTACAGACACATTTGTGGGGTTATCAGCTTGTGGGTATAAATTATCAAAAGATATACATGTTAAAATATATGTATATGTATTTATCTTTTGATAATTTATAGCAATACTCTCCTTGGTACTTGGCTATATATATTTTCTCTCAAGTGCTGAGGTCCAGACAAGCAAGTTTCATTGTTGTCCTTTCCTGTGCAGCAGGTTTTATCTTGTTTATCCATATACTAAAAGTGTAGTCTGCTTTGGGTTTTTCAGCTTTATTAGGTTTCCCCATCTTGGGTGGACTGGAGCTTAAGTTGATTTCTAAAAACCCAGTCTTCTCAGATCTTCAGATTTCTCAAAGCTTCAATTTTTTTATGTGAAATCAGCAATTTTTAAATCTTGGCAATCAATTCAAATTTATTTTTGTAAGTGCTAGACAAAAAAAAATTACCATGAGTTATATCTGAGCTTTGGTCTGCCAGTTGACAATCTCTGTTCTAAAGAGATCGACCCATGTGCGTATATATATATGATGCAGAATGTATTATGTTAGAATGAATCTATTAGATAAAATAACCACAGGTTTGGAGAAAAGGGTCCAATTTTAGATTTCTGCTTCTTTTTCTCTACAAATATGCTTGTCAGATCATGTGTCTAGATTTTTCTGCTCAAGAAATATGATCACTGTGTCTACAATATAAGGAAATAGAGGGCATGGTCCCTGCCCTCAAAGTTTTACATTCTATGAAAAGTAGAATATGCAAGATTCTACTTTGAAAGAAGTAGAATGGATTGAAAAATCATGAGATTTAAAAAAGGAAGACCATTTAGGAAGTCACTGTCTCAGTCTGGGCCTGCATTAAAAGAGCCAGAGCCAAAGCATGATGGCACAAGAAGGAAAGGAGCAGATACTAGATGTTTAAAGGAAGATGAGATAGGAGTTGATAACTGGAGGAATGTGGGGTAAAAATTGGAGAGAAATTATATTTGTGCTTATGTTATCAATAACATTCTCAAATTTCTTTTGGCTTGTTCGTTTCTCACAAGCCAAAGATAGTATGAAAGATTGTTTAATATATAAAAGTTTCAACAAATGTAATCAGTTTTTATATGATAATAAGAAAGGGAAAAAATCTAGTATTGGGGTAAATATTTTAGCTTATGTACTTATATAAATATATTATCCCCTTCTTGGAGAACAGCCTGGCAAACAACTCCAATATTCTTGCCTGGATAATCTCATTCTTGCCTGGAGAAGCCTGGTGGGCTGCAGTCCATAGGGTCGCAAAGAGTCAGACATGACGGAAGTGACTTAGCTTGCATGTATGCATTATCCCCTTCTAGTACTTTCTCAACATTAAAAGATTGCCTTTCTCTTTTAAGAAATAAAAACAAATAAATGTGCACAGGCACATCAAGATTTCAAAATATCTATAGGCTTTTCAGGTTGGAAAGCTTCATTGAAATAGACTGTCAATATTCTCCTAAATCAATGCTATTATTTCCACTTATGGCATTTCACTGGCATCTGATTGTTTGAAGGGGCTATGGGGAAACTGATGACGTTAAGTAAGATAGATTATGGATCACATTCAGCTCTCAGTGGGCCTGGCAGGCATAACTCCTGTGTTATTGCTAATGGGAGTTTTGAGTATAAGCCTTTGTGTACTTAAGAATTTACCATTAAAATCTGTCCATCTCCTCATCCTTTCAGTAGGTTGCAAATAGCATTAACTTTAGGTGTAACTGATTAATTGATTGGTACAATGGCCTGATTGTAAATGATTAACACCTAGCAGGTTCCACATCCTGCACCCCTTTTTATTTCCACCCTATCATAAGGAAAATAAATTGGAAATTACCAAGCACTTTCATATGCGTGGTGTCATCACATGTGAATCTCTGCAATTCTGTCCCGAAGGTAGGTTCGTGTCTTAGTTCAGGTGGCTCTAACAAAGTACCAAAGACTGAGTGGCTTATAAACAATAAAAATTTATCTCTCACGGTTCCGGAGGTGTCTTGAGGTCAAGGTGTCAGCAGGAGCAGGTTCTGGTGAGAACTTTCTTCCTGGTTGTGGACTACCTTCTCATTGTCTCCTCCGGTGGTGGAATGAGGACGACAGAGCTCTCTGGAGTCCATTTAACAAGGGCACTAAACCCATTCTGAGGGCTCTATCCTTATGACCTAATCACCTCCCAAAGGCCCCACCTCCTAATATCATCATATGAAAGTTAGGATTTCAACATATAAATTTGTTGGAGACATTCAATCCACTGAAATTCGGCTGACATACTATATCAATTTAGAAACTAAGGGACTTCCCTGGCAAACCAGTGGTTAAGACTCCCAGGTCGAGGAACTAAGATCCCACATGCCACATGCCAAAATATAAAATTTTTTTTAAAAATCTGATGATCAGAGTTGCCTTGCAGTGTCTTGTTCAATGTCATAACGCTCGCACATGTTAAAACAGGATTAGAACTTAAGTCTTATGGCAATAAGTCCGTTGCCTTTCCCAGAGCCCCAAATTGCTTCTCAGCCATTCAATTTAACAAGCGTTTTTCCCAACCTCATTACAAATGTGGCTTCATCAGGCTCTGAGTGTGGCAAGAATTCACAATATTGCCTCTGCTTCCCAAGGGCTTAGAGTTTATTTGATCAAAACTTGTGTATGTATAAAATGGCTACAGCTTGGACTATATTCTCATGAAAATACTTCATGAAGTACTACAGAGAAAGGAGAAATAATCACGGGCTGTTCACTGGGGAAAATGTCATGGGGAGGCCTGTGGGTGTTCATGGCTTCTCTGTAACAGATTATGTAAGCTCATCCTCTTGGGTACCTGCTCTGTGCCAGGCACCGTGCTGGGTGCCTCTCATACCTTCTTTTATTTAAAGTGAAAGAAAGAAAGTGAAGTTGCTCAGTTGTGTCCAACTCTTTGCGACCTCATGGACTGTAGCCTACCAGGTTCCACCATTCATGGGATTTTCCAGGCAAGAATATTGGAGTGGGTTGCCATTCCCTTCTCCAAGGGATCTTCCTGACCCAGGGATTGAACCGAGGTCTCCCACATTCCAGCCGAATTCTTTATCTTCTTAGCCACCAGGGAAGCCCACAGTCCTTGGAGGTAGGTGTCACACTCCCCCCTTTACAGATGAGAACAGCAGTGCTGGGAGAGGTGGAAGGCACACTTGTCCAAGACCCATGGTAGGGGCAGAGCCAACATGGAATGTAGGACACCAAAGCCCCAACTCGCTTTTTTTTTTTTTTTAAGAATTCCTTTTATTTAATTAATTTATTTATTTATGGTTGTGCTGGGTATTTGTTGTTGTACACTGGCTTTCTCTGGTTGTGGTGAGAGGGGACTACTCTTCCTTGCAATGTGCCAGCTTCTCATTGCTGTGGTTTCTCTTGTTATTTCTCAAGATTATTTCCCTTGTTATGGAGCATAGACTCTAGGAGTGTGGGCTTCAGTAGTTGCAGCATGTGCGCTCAGTAGTTGTGGCTCGTGGGCTTAGTTGCTCCTGGAATCTTCCAGGACCAGGGATTGAACCTGCGTCCCCTGCATTGACAGATGGATTCTTATCCACTGAGCCACCAGTGGTATACATGATTTTACATTAAGTACATTTTAAAGTATGAC
The DNA here is from genome assembly GCF_054371585.1 of Giraffa tippelskirchi. Classification (NCBI taxonomy): domain Eukaryota; kingdom Metazoa; phylum Chordata; class Mammalia; order Artiodactyla; family Giraffidae; genus Giraffa; species Giraffa tippelskirchi. The sequence goes on from NC_137279.1 coordinate 155,581,959, forward strand.
TTTTAAAAAACAGACACAAAATTGTATCTAGTCCCCCAAAGCAAAAAAACCCTAGTTTGAGTTCTCCTCTCCCTCAACAATTGAGCAAACATATAGAATAGAATGGTGGGGCAGTGGCAGGGGGGTCTATTATGTTAATAATCTCAATTTATAAAAGAAAGTCCTGGTCCACAAAAAAAATATCCTTCAGGATTGATGTGATTATGAAAAGCCAAGTAATCAATCATACATTTTGCTAAACTTAGGAAAACAAGAGGACATTAAAGGATCAGCATCTTTTAAAGAGACCCAGTCTTTGTGGCCTAATTCTTGAGGGGCAGTTTGCTTCAAGAAGTCAAGATGCTTTGTTCCCAAAACCATTGAGGAAGGTGATCCCTAAGAAAGTTCATCTTTCTGGAAAAGTTTCTATAATGTTTTTATTTTTAAATTTTTGACTGTGTTGGGTCTTTGTTGCTGCTCAGGGCTTTTCTCCGGTTGCAGGGAGCAGGGGCTACTCTCTAGTTGCGGTGAATGGACTTCTCATTGCAGTGGCTTCTCTTTGGAGCCTGGGCTCTCAGGCATGTAGGTTTCCATAGTTGTGGCTCCTGGGCTCTAGAGCACAGGCTCAATAGTTGTGCTCGAGTTTAGTTGTTCCAAGGCACGTGGGATCTTCCTGGACCTGGGATTGAACCTGTGTCTCCTGCTTTGGCAGGTGGATTCTTTACCACTGAGACACTAGGGAAGCCCTGGACAAATTTCTCAAGCTATCAAATATGGTTTACATGTGCTTTCTAGAACTTTTATTTAATATACTTTTCGTACATATGTATTCTTGTATTCATATTATTAAAGTTTTTTCCCTAATGCCCTATGTTCCATGACAACAGTTTTGTCACATTGTATGGGTGGGCCATCATCAGGGCTGGTTGGTGCGTCCACAGCTGTTGCCAAGGTGCCAGGTTTACAACACAGAGGAGAAAGGCTTCAGGCAATTGAGAGAGAAGTGGGCAGTATCAAACATTAGGTCAGAGGACTCAAAGGAGGAGGATAAGATGCTGGAAAATCAGATGGAGGGTTGACAAACCACAACAGTTCAATAAGGGAATTTTTTATTGTGGTGAAATGAGCATAACACAAAATATGCTATATTAACCATTTTAAGTGCACAATTTAGTGGCATTAATTATTCACAGTGTTGTGCAATCACTACCATTATCTATTTCCAAAACTTTTCCATTACCCCAAACAGGCACTCTGTACCCATCAAGCAATAACTTCCCATTACTCCTCCCTCCAGCCGCTGATAAACACTAATCTTCTCTCTGTCACTATGTATTTTCTACAACCTTTGTCCTTTCGTCTGGCTTATTTCAAGGTTCACCCAGGTTGTAATATGTACCAGAGCTTCATTCGTTTTAATGGCTGGATATTATTCTATTATATGTATGTACCACATTTTGTTCATTCATCTGTTGATGGACACTTGGTTTGTTTCCACCTTTTGGCTATTGTGAATAGTGCTGCAATAAACATTGGCATACAATAATACCTCTTTTAGTCCCTCTTTTCAATTCTTTAGAGTATATGCTAGGAGTAGAATTGCTGGTAATTATATATTTAACGTCTTGAGGAACTGCCAAATTGTTTTCCAGAGAGACTGCACCATTTTACATTTACATTCTTAACAGCCGTATATGAGGGTTCCAATTTCTCCACATCCTTGCCAGCACCTGTTATTTCCATTTTTTGTTTTTTGTTTATTTGTTTAATAGTCATCTGTATAGGTATGAAGTGATATTCACTGTGATTTTGCATTGCATTTCCTAATGACTAATGATGCTGAGCATTTTTAAAATTAGTTTATTTGTCTTTTATTGGGACTTCCCTTGTGGCTCAGCTAGTAAAGAATCTGCCTGCAATGTGGGAGACCTGGGTTTGATCCCTGGGTCAGGAAGATCCCCTGGAGAAGGGAAAGACTACCCGCTCCAGTATTCTGGCCTGGAGAATTCCATGGACTGTATAGTCCATGGGGTTGCAAAAGAGTTGGACAAGACTGAGCAACTTTCAGTTTATATAAATATTATTGAGTCGTAGAAGTTCTTATATATTTTAGATATTAAACCCTTATCAGATATATGATTTGCAAATATTTTTCTCCCATTCTGTGGGTTCCCTTTTCACTTACTTTTTTTTTAGTATTAAAAAAGTTTTACTTCAATATTTTTCCTTAAACTTCTCTTTTCACTTACTTTATTTTAGTATTTAAAAAGTTTTACTTCAATATTTTTCCTCTTATAAACAACTCTGAAAAGTTGATATGCACCTGTCTAGCATAGCTGTTATTTAAAGGCAATATAGGGGCCACTGAGAATGTCTCCCAGACAGGAAATTCTGCTCAAAATCTTCATGCTGAGGGTGAAGGCAGGAGGAGGGGTAGAGCTCTGCCATCAATTTCCCACCCTAAATCCCCGCCCTGGGGAGAATCATGCTCTGCTAAGTCGCAACTTGTAGCTCCCAAGATTACCTGAATGTTTGGGTAGCTGGGGAGAATGCCAGGGTTTCAAGATGGCCCACATACAGCCTGATGGGCCCTCAGCCAGCACCTCCTTCCCTTTCCAGCCATAGATGTGCTAAGCTCCTGGGTGGCTGGGGCCTGCCTGGGCCCTACGGTGGGAGGTAGCCTGTCATCCCAGCACCCTACCCCAGTCTCCACCAGGACTTTGTGATGTTTCTAGTCTCATGTGGTAACAGGTACTACTGAGGCCTAAGTCATGACTCTAAGGCAGACAGTGAAGAGAGTCAGGCAAAGATCTGGGGACCATGGCTGGGGTAGAACTTGCAGCCCTGGGCTGCCCCTACTTGTTTGTTTCCAGTCTTTGGTCCCTTATAGGGAGGGCTGGATCAAGCCTGGTGATGGCAGCCTTAGCCCTGTGTTGGGAGAAGAGGGCAAGGAGGGAGAAACGCAGAGTCGTGAGGACAGGGACAGGGCTGAGAGAACCAGACAGGAACTTGTCCTGCAGTTTGCCAGTTTGCCCACCTGGAGCAGAGCTCTGCTTCCAAAGGGACTCCTCAGATCAGGCCTGCTGGGTGACCACCCAGGGCATGGGCAGGCCAGGTTGAACCTGGGCCGCAGCATTGAAGAACGTTGGCAGTGGAGGACAGGTTGAGAATGGGGCCTGAGGAGTGTTCAAGGTATGATCCTGCCAGTGCCCAGCCATCAGAAAAGGAAGCAGTGCTCCTTGGAATGACCCATGTGGTCAGGGTTGGACAGGCCGACATACTGGCTCAGGGCAGGAGCACTGGAGGCTCCTCCTCCAGGGAGTGTGGTCCTGGATCATCTCCTTGTTCACAAAGCCCTAGTGTAGTCCCCCACTGCTTCGGGGGTTTTGTCTACTATGAACCAGCTGCAACAAAATGTCCTTCTTGTTCTGACCACCAAAGAGCAGTTGGCACACAGTGTGGCCATCCAAGTCCCTCATGATGGCGTGGATCAACCATAGCATCAAAGTGATGCTTGTTCCTCTCATGATCATGTGAACAGACTTCACCTCTTGACAATGAGGTTGAGTTTCTGGTCTGGACAGATGGCAAAGTTTTCTTTGCCCTGGTAGACTAGCAGCCAGATTAGGTGCTGGAACTCAATGATGTTGCACGTATTCATGTTTTCCAGGTACCTGGACATCTTCCAGTAGGAAACATGGGATGGGTGTCTTTGAAGTAAACCTTGATGACTGGGCCCATCAAGCCCCTTCATCATGCGTGGAAATGCTGTAGGGCTGAGTGATTAGGTTTTGGTGGATTTGAGCTGAAAATCAGATGTAATGACTTATGAGGGAGTCCAAGATATGATGGGGATATAGCAGGTTGAAGCAGAACCACTGGTGGTATGGCTGATAATCTCCTCATCAATAAGCCACAGTGAGTACTTGATATCTGGGCTTTCAAATGGCTAGGGTGCAGTGCTGAATAGAGGGGCTACAGAGGAACCAGACTAGGGAGAGAACCACATGTGGTCAGCTGGGCCCTGTGCTGGTGGCTGCTGGTGGTGCAGCTAAGAAAGCTGGGCCAACTCTTCTCACGATATCCTTTGGTGCACAAACGTTTTCAATTTTGATGAAACCCAGTTTATCTATTTTTTTTTAACTGTTCATGCTTTGGTGTCATATCTAAGAATCCATTGCTAAACCAAAGGTCACCAAAATTTACCCCTATGCTTTCTTCCAAGAGTTTCATTATTCCATTTTGAGTCAATTTTTGTACCTGGTGTGAGAACAGCCTCCAACTTCATTCCTTTGCATGTTAGAATCCAGCTGTGCCAGAACCGTTTGTTGAAGGGACTAATCTTTCCCACTGAATGAATATAGTACTCCTGTGGAAAACCAATTGGCCATAGATGTATGGGTTTATTTTGGGACTATCAGTTCTGTTCCATTGGTCTATATGTCTACCCTTAAGCCAGTATTACACTGTTCAGATTACTGTAACTTTGCAGTAAGTTTTGAAATCAGGAGTTGTGAGTCCTCCAATTTTGGTCTTTTTAAAGATTGTTTTGGCTATTTTGGGACCCTTGCAGCCCTGTGTGAATTTGAGGATAGGTCTTTTTCATTTTGGAAAAGAAGTCTGTTGGAATGTTGATAGAGATTGTGTTGAACTTGTAAATCACTTTGGGTAGTAGTGCCATCTTAACAATTTAAATCTACGTTCCAATCCATTAACATGGACATAGTTCCATTTAGTTAGGTCTTCCTTAATTTGTTTCAGAGATGTTTTAGAGTTTTCAGTGTATATTTTGCCTCCTTGGTTAAATTTATTCTTAACTTTTTGATGCTGTTTTAATACCAGTGGAATGTTTTCTTTATTTCCTTTTTGAATTGTTCATTGCTAGTGTATTGAAACATGACTGATTTTTGTGTGTTGATCTTGTGACCTGCAACTTTGCTGAATTTTTAAAATTAGCTCTAGTAGCTTTCTTGTGGACTCTTTGGAACTGTCTATATATAAAATCATGACACCTGTGAATAGAGATTGTTTTAATACTATCTCTTCAATTTGTTTGTCCTTTAATTATTTTTCTTGTCTGTTTGCTCTAGCTAGAACTTCCCATGTTGAATTGCAGTGATGCAAGCATGCATCCTTGTCTTGTTCCTGCTCTTAGGGGAAAAGCTTTCAGTTTTACTGTTATCATGTTAGCTGTGGGTTTTTCATAAATACCCTTTATCTTGTTGGATAAGTTCCTTTTTATTCTTAGTTTTCTGAGTGTTTGTATCATGAAAGGTGGTTGAAAGTGAAAGTGAAAGTCACTCAGTGTGTCTGACTCTTTGCCACCCGATGGACTATACAGCAGTCCATGGAATTCTCCCGGCCAGAATACTGGAGTGGGTAGCCTTTCCCTTCTCCAGGGGATCTTCCTGACCCAGGGATCGAACCCAGGTCTCCAGCATTGCAGGCAGATTCTTTACCCACTGAGCCACAAGGGAAGCCCACACTGAGATGATCATTTTTTATTACATTAGTTCTCTTAATGTAGTTTATTACATTGATTAATTTCTTTGTATTGAACCACTCTTGCATTCCTGAGATAAATCCCACCTGGTCATAGTAGATAATCCTTTTCATATGTTGTTGGATCTGGTTTGCTAGTATTTTATTTAGGATTTTTGCATCCAGAAAGGATATTTTTTTTCTTGTCATGTATTTTTTTTTCTTGTGATGTCTTTTCTGCCTTTGGTCTCAGTGTAATACTAGCCTTACAGAATGAGTCAGGAAGTGGTCCCTCCATCAAGGTTAACTCCATCAGCTTTGGAGGTAGATGGTGTCAATTTTAAGCCTATTTTTGCCACCAAATAGTTTGTAATAAGTTTTTTAATTGTTTACCTCTCTAGACATCAGTTTTCCATCTGTAAAAGTGGTGTGTTGGGAGGATTAATTGGGATCATTCATTGTAAAGCCTATGGTGTACGGGTAAAAGTTTAAGAATCAGCTCTTAGAGGAAGTGGAAGTAGGAAACCCTATTTTGTAGTGTTTGCCTGTTTCCATGGTCTAAATACTCCTACCATGGTTGATTTTAAGATGCCACTGTGAAGCCATCTAAGGGGAGATGAGAAGAAATGCACATAGTATCTTCAAATGAGCCAGTTGAAACTGACTCCAGTACATCACTTTAAAAAAAATGTATGAAGTACATAATAAATGATCAATGATTAAATATTGGGCTTCCCAGATGGCACTAATGGTAGAGAACCCACCTACCAATGCAGGAGACATGACATATGGGTTTGATTCCTGGGTTGAGAAGATCCCCTGGAGAAGGCATGGCAACCCACTCTAGTAGGCTTGCCTGGAGAATCACCTGGACAGAGGAGCCTGGCAGGCTGCAGTCCATAGGGTTGCAAAGAGTAGGACATGACTGCTGAAGTGACTTAGCACAGTACAGCAAAGCACAATTAAATATTTCAGTTACCTTTAGCAAAAAGAATTAAATAAAGTGAAAATAGAATGATTCCTGAAAAGTCAAGCTATAAATCTCCCTCTATATTGCTTTGTGTTCTAAAATATTCTAGGTACTTTGAAATGTTATCTTCAGATGGCCTAGTCTCTGTGGGAATCACTTTGCATATCTTCTTACTATCTCTAGATCTTGCATCATTGTTTACAGTGAACATAATCACAGGAAGGACAGTGTGTGGACAAGTCTGTCTGCCCTCCTGGCAATTGACCACACCCGGTTTTTATCTCTTTTTTTTTTTTAGATTTTTGGACCATTTTTAAAGTCTTTATTGAACTTGCTATTAATACAATGTTGCTTCTGTTTTATGTTTTGCTTTTTTGGCCATGAGGCATGTGGGATCTTAGCTCCCCAACTAGGGATCGAATCTGTACCTCCTGCACTGGAAGGCAGTCTTAACCACTGGACTGCCAGGGAAGTCCCCAGTTGACTACACCTGGAAAAACTTGCTCCTGACTGCTTAACATGTTAACCTTGAAGACTGCTGGAAAATTTAGAGGCAGCATCCTGCCTTGGTTCCCTGGTTACTAAGGTGTTCTGCCTGATATTGACCCTGACAACAGTCACCACCTGGTCATGCTTTCCCTAGAAGGCACACATAGATTGCCCAACTGCCTCATTAGGCAAATAGTTCTAAACAATGTTTAGACTTCTGCTCAGATCCAGGCTTAGGAAACTTTATGAAGTAAAGACCATCTTGCTCTGTCCCCTCGGTACCTTATTTCAATTCTTTTACCAACTCAGTGTGTTGTCCCATTTCCTTATCCATCCATCTATCCATCCACCATCCATCCAACCAAGACTTGCAGAGGGCCTAATGGCTACAAATACAAAGACGGTATATGGCTTCCACTACCTATAAACTCACAGCCTGAGATGGGGTCAGGTAAAGTGAAAATAGGTATGCAAACAAATAATGAGAATATATTGTGATAAGGTAAAGTACAAAAGTATATGCAAAGTACTCTGGGAAGCTAAAGGAGGAAGTCAGATTGTCTCGGGGAGCTACAGAGAATTTTGCAGAGTGGGTAAAGCACTCGGGGTAAAGCAGAGCTTGGGGCCAGATTATAAGGTAGAACGTGTATGCCCAACTATGACATTGAACTTGATCATCTAGCAACAGGAAGCTTTTCTTTCTTTTCTTTTCTTTTTTTTTTAATTGTCCTGTATCTTAGAACTTTAAGGTCATGGTCCCTGTTAATAATAAAAGAATAGCCAACTTTTTCATGGCTTATAATGTGCCAAATATTGTACTGCTGCTGCTGCTACTGCTGCTGCTGCTGCTAAGTTGCTTCAGTCGTGTCTGACTCTGTGCGACCCCATAGACGGCAGCCCACCGGGCTCCTCCACCCCTGGGATTCTCCAGGCAAGAACGCTGGAGTGGGTTGCCATTTCCTTCTCCAATGCATGAAAGAGAAAAGTGAAAGTGAAGTCGCTCAGTTGTGTCCGACTGGTAGCAACCCCACGGACTGCAGCCTACCAGGCTCCTCCGTCCACGAGATTTGCCAGGCAAGAGTACTGGAGTGGGTCGCCAGTGCCTTCTCCGAGATACTGTACTAAGTGCTTTAAATTCATCATTTAACTTAATCTTCCTAGCAACCTTAGAATACAGTTAACATTATCATCCCCATTTTACAGATGAGAAAACTGAAATTTAAACCTCAAAGTTACACAACTAGGAATGGGCAGAGCTAAAACCCAGCTCTTATTCACTGTTGAGCCTGTGCTCTTAGAAACACAAGCCAGCTGGACTTGGTATATAGTTGAGGGATTGGAAGACTGGTCCCCTCTCCTGACACCAGCCCGACAAAACTTCATTCCATTTTATAGTGTTCATACATTAAACCCACCTACCTCCTACCTGGGCCGATAGCAATTATCTGACAGCACCTTGTTTAGGAGGCGGTGGTAGTTAATGTAGTTAATGTGAAGGACTTCGAAGGATGTTGACAGCAGTGCCAGTTTACTTCCAAGAACTGTGGTTGCTGTTGGGTGATGTTAAGTTAATGATTAATATGCTCTTGTGTGATTCAGCTAATGCCCTTCCCAAATAATGTGTTAACCCAATTAAAAAATGTGTCCAACTGAGCTGAATGTCAGACCTGTGTGTCAACTTGCATTTTACATCTGTAAAAGGAAAAGCGGTTCCATTTAACACTGCTTACCAGGTATTTAATTACAGTATTAATTCTATACATATGTATAATTGTATAATGTATATATATAATGTCATGTTGACATCAACTCTGTGAGATTGTATGTATGTGCAGATAAGTAACCTGAAGCTCAGAAAGGTGAAGCCACTTGCTCAAGTTCATAGAGTCAACTACTTTCTACTACTCCAGGACCACAACTGTTGGGGTGGTCTTGTTTAATTTATATCATAGTGAATAACCGCTCTTCTTTCTGATAAAGAAGCATTATTTATTTTTAGAGATGTCTCCAAAGAAGCATGATTAGTTTAGAGATGTGGGATAGTGGAAAGACTGGGCACTTTGGAGCTAGGTATTCTTGGGTTAAAATTCTAATTCCTGCTCTGTAGTGGTGTGACTGTTGGCAAGTTCCCTAATCTCACCTCAAAAGATGATTGTGAGAATTGAAGCAGGCGGTTGGTCCCTAGGAATATACTTCAGTACTCATTAGTCCTTTTCAGCTGCTGGTTGGTGTAACATGAATGGGCATCTCCAGACATCTTAAGTAAATTGGTTAAATACGCAGTATAATCTTAGAGATACTTTAATTTATTTTAATTAAAAAAAAACTCCTGCTAGGTGGCCTTTTGAGGGGGAAATTTATGGATGGTATTTTGAAACAAGGCAAATCATACAGCTCCCGCAGGTTGAGATTCAACAGACTCACCAGTGAGGCCCATTATACCCATGAGAGTTCTGGGGAGGAATGGGAAAAACTGCTGTGTTGAAGTTGCAAAAAATCTGGTCCAGGAGAAAAAACACATGGACAGATGGAAAGAGAAATAACAATAGAAGGCAGCAGAGGACAAGAGTCCAAGCAGTGATGCAGGCAATCAATAGTGTGTAAATTTGGAAGAGACAGAGAGACTGTTTCATAGGGGCCAAGAAACCCTTCCTGACCTGTCTCCTGCTTTCCCTCCTTCTTCTGTCCCTCCACAGCACTTTGGGTTTCTCTTAGAGTCACCAGTGCACTTAGCTCTATGTAACAAGGTGGAGAAACTATCACGTTCTCTCTTAATAGCTGGCGCCAGAATTCCTCTTGAGGATAGAAGCATCTAGGTTTGGAAAATTAGGTGTAATGGAATAGGTTGGAGAGTGCTGGAGGCAGAGTTGAGACCTGAGGACCTGGATGTTGGAGGAGGGGAAATTTACTGGTTTTAAGACGGGGAGAATTTGAGATTGGGGGTGGGGGTGCAGTCTGGGATGGAGTGAGTGAGGAAACAAGAGGAGGGAGGGAAGAGGGAACAGGGAGAGAGCAGCTGGCAGCCTGCAGAGAGCTGTGATTCCTCCCCACAATTACCGACATCTCCAGTGACTGCTACTAAACCCAGGCAGCTTTGTGTGAGTGCCTTTGATGGGAAAACCAGGAACAGGCTGAGTTTCATTTCAACATTGTGCAGAACAGATTAGATGTGAGGGGGTGGAAGTTACCCAGTTCTTGAAAGGGCTCTATGCTTTTCACAGTCCAGGTGAAGACTGGAGGTTCAAACCAAGTTTACCGAGATCGTTCAGAGGCAGACTTCTGAGTTATTTCTCCAATTCCTTTCTCTTCTTTGCCTTGTCCTTCCTTTCCAACTTACAGTACCTAACATATAGTAGGCACTCCATAAATATCTGTTGTTCTAAATCAAATATAAATATGCTATATCATTTGTGCTATCATGGTACCTAAAAATGAGTGAAGACAATACAAATGCATTTTACTCATAAAAGTAAATCTAATCCTAACAATTCTGAGAAGGCTATAAATATCCACCAATAGACCTAACACGTCTCTTTGTTTTTCAGTATCCTTCAAGATTTTGCTCACACTTCATCCTCCAGGAACTGGATTTTCAGTTATGTGTCCTGTCTCTGAAATCTTATGACATTTCCTACCTATATCAGCAAATTTGACACTTAATCACTTATTTTTCGATGGATGGCTTGCCTTTTTCACTACATACTACAGTTCCTGAGGGCAGGAAGTGAGACCACACTTGCTGGGGGCTGAGTACATATAGTACCTTATATACATAGCTAGCTGTTGAGTTGATTGTTACTGATAATATGTGTCCTACATCATGTTCTCAGAAACTTGAGAACTTAGTATTGCTTGGCAAGTATTAGTACTGAATAACTATTTACTGAATTGAGTTGAATTGTTGGGTAGCATAAACATCTGAAAATATAAGATTCTTAGATATCATTCTCATACCAAAAATCCCAGAAAATTAGGAAGGAATCAAATATAATTCTTCTTAAGCTATAATTTATCTTCCTATTGCTTTGGGGCATGTAATTTAGGCTTTCCACTTCAAAAGCTAACCCGATTTCTCGGCCAAAAATTTTACATGGATACTCTGAGGTGAAGAAATAAAGATACCCAGCATTTTGAGGCTGGCAGGCATCATAAGATAACGTGCTCTAACCCAGGTGAAATGTGAGTTCAGAGGGTTACACCGACTGCCTTATGCTTCTGGAGTGTGTTGCAGAGCTTACTTAGTTTCCAAGTTTCCTGTTTTCTGGTTCAGTGGTCTTTCTGGGGCACTAAGTTTAGTTGTCAGAATAGCATTTCTTCTAAGTGTATTTATTATTAATGCACTATACTAAGTCCCTGGGGTAGAATAAGCCTCATCATTATAGCTAGTAAGTCAGTCTGAAGCAATCTGATATTCCTGTAAAACTGAATAAATCTTGTAGCAAAGTATCCTTGGGCTCACTGCCTTCTGAGATGGCATCATCTCATTTGCCCTATATTAAAAAATATCCATAAATGAGCCCTTCTGTATGGACATTCATTATAACTTAGCTTTATTGATTCTTTTACAGTGCCATTAATTACAGGAACCACAAAAACCTTCAATTAGATTAAAGCCATAATAAATAAGATGAGTAATACTTATTCTGCTCTGTATATTGTTTTTGTGATAAACTGACATTTATCTTTTCAGACATTGCTACATTAACATTTTATAAAATAATTATATCAGATATTTTAATTTTTTAGGCAAAAACATTTGAATATTTTCTAATAACTAATGGCCTCCCTGGTGGCTCAGATGGTAAAGAATCTGCCTGCAATGCAGGAGACTCGAGTTTGATCTTTGGGTTGGGAAGATACCCTGGAGAAGAAAATGGCTACCCACTCTAGTGTTCTTGCCTGGAGAATTCCATGGACAGAGGAGCCTGGCAGGATACAGTCCATGGGGTCACAAAGAGTCAGACACTACTGAGCAACTAACACTTACTAATAATATTAACAGCTCCAATACTTTGGCCACCTGATGTGAAGAGCCAACTCATTGGAAAAGATCCTGATGCTGGGAAAAATTGAAGGCAAAAGGGGAAAGAGGCAGCAGAGAATGAGATGGTTAGATAGCATCCCTGACTTCAATGGACATGAACTTGAGCAAACTCTGGGAGACAGTGAAGGACAAGGAAGCCTGGTGTGCTACAGTCCATGAGGTCACAAAGAATTGGACACGACTTAGTGACTGAATAACAAACAGTCATTATTAATCCTCATGGCAACCCTATGAAGTGTACATTATGATTATCTTGACTTACAGGTAAGAAATCAAAGCTTACAGAAATTCAGTGTCTTGCTTAAGATCCCACAAGAGGGAAAGCTGTGATTAAATGAGATAATATTAATGTACCTAGCACATGCTGAGCAGATAGTGCATTGAATAAATGCAAGTGAAAAAGACAGTGTGAAGTGAAAATGAGTGAAAGAAAAGATGAAGCTATTGTGAGGTTAGTATATAAAATATGTGTTATAAGTTTCTATATATAATACACATATGACTGAAATTTGATTCTGGGCTTCCTAACAGTCAAAGGGAGAAATATAATCAATTACATAAGTAATAAGTAACCTTGCTTCAGAGAAGTATAATATCTCTAGAGCTGAGAGCCCTTTTTCTTTTTTTTTTTAAATTAGTTTATTCTCTATTTTTTAACTTTACAATATTGTATTTGTTTTGCCATACATTGACATGAATCCACCATGGGTGTACATGTTTTCCCCTTCCAGAACCCCTCTTCCACCTCCTTCCGCATCCCATCCCTCTGGATCATCCCGGTGTACCAGCCCCAGGCACCCTGTATCATGCGTTGAACCTGGACTGGCGATTCATTTCACATATGATAATTTACATGCTTCACTGCCATTCTCCCATATCATCCCGCCCTTGCCCTCTCCCATATAGTCCATAATACTGTTCTATTTATCTGTGTCTCTTTTGATGTCTTGCATACAGGGTTATCTTTACCAATTGACTAAATACCATATATATGTGTTAGTATACTGTATTGGTGTTTTTCTTTCTGGCTTACTTCACTCTGTATAATAGGCTCCAGTTGCATCCACCTCATTAGAACTGATTCGAATGTATTCTTTTTAATGGCTGAGTAATATTCCATTGTGTATATGTACCACAGCTTCCTTATCCATTCGTCTGCTGATGGACATCTAGGCCGCTTCCATGTCCTGGCTATTATAAACAGTGCTGCGATGAACATTGGGGTACACGTGTCCCTTTCAGTTCTGGTTTCCTCAGTGTGTATGCCCAGCAGTGGGATTGCTGGGTCATATGCTGAGGGCCCTTTTTCAAGATGAAAGATTTAATTTAGCCAGGACCTTAGAGGATAAGACAAAGTCATTACTGGATGCTGTTAGAAGCCTGGAGGAGTGATGGCCAAACTTGAGTGGAGTGGAGAAGCCTGAGTTGCCCTGGAAGGTGGCAGAGCAAGGATTAAGAAGTTGAAGAGATGTGCTAGAAGGGAAATATTATGGAAGACCCACCAGAGGATTACGTTCCATGGGAAGGCCCGAAGGACACAACATTCCCCTAAACCATTAAGAATGTCCTACAAAGAGGGGAACCACCATCACCAATAAGTGCAGGCCACGACTCAAAACAGGTGAGCGGTCCCTTAATAGCCACAGGCATGATGGGGCTTCTCCCAAGTAATAGAGACCAACTGAGAGTGTTTAACTACTAGGAGCCAAGAAACCACAATTACCTTAATTACCAGTAAGGTCAGAAGAGCAGCCCAGGGGAATTCTTTTGGAATTGAGAGAGGATTAATAGCTCCTGGCGTCCTTAGGGCAAACATGTAGCCAACAAAGATACTACAAAAAAATCTAGAAAGAGTAGGCCATGACCATGAGGTCCTGTGATCGTATATATCACACAAGAAGTCATCAGGGGCAGTTGACCTCACAGAGTGCTAGAAGGCCTTAGAAAGGCACACCTGAAGTGATAGATCAGTGGCAACCATCTGAAAGGTTAGGCTGTCAATACTGCAGGGTATCTGTTCAATCAGAAACCTCTGTATGGCACTGGGTCCACAATTACAAGAATGAGTGGATCAAGGAACAAAGGGGTCAGAGTAGAAGTGGTACTGCTTACCATCACTCCCAGTGACCCACTGCGGGACTTTGTCTTTCTTGTCCCCACATTCTGGATTCTTCAGTTGTTAGACTTCTTGGGCCCCAAATGAGGTATGCTCTTGCCCAGGGATATAACAAAGGTCCCGTTGAACTATGAATTGTAGCTGGATTCCTGCCTCCAGGGACCAGCAAAGGAAAAGAGTCACCTCCTGGCAGGGGAATCCATCTTCATCAGCAGGAGGATGTGGCCTTTCTTTTACACAGTTAGGTAGGGAGGAATGTGTGTAGGACCCAGGAGATTCACCTGGGCCTCTCCTGGGACTCTGTTGCCTCGCTGAAACTATGTCTGGATATGCATAGCACTCCTGGCCTCAGATGGAGAAGGCAATGGCACCCCACTCCAGTACTCTTGCCTGGAAAATCCCATGGATGGAGGAGCCTGGTAGGCTGCAGTCCATGGGGTCGCTAAGAGTCGGACACGACTGAGCGACTTCACTTTCACTTTTCCCTTTCATGCACTGGAGAAGGAAATGGCACCCCACTCCAGTGTTCTTGCCTGGAGAATCCCAGGGACGGGGGAGTCTGGTGGGCTGCTGTCTATGGGGTCGCACAGAGTCGGACATGACTGAAGCGACTTAGCAGCAGCAGCAGCAGCAGCAGCAACAGCAGCCTGGCCTCAGAAGTGTGTGATTGCAAAGGGTTCAGATGCTTCAGGAATGAAAACTTGGGTCACTTCCCCAGGACCTGCCGAAATGATAGCCACAGGTCAGAGGAATTTAGAATAGACAGAAGAGGGGGAGAGGATGAGAACCAGCTGTTTCTTGGAGACTAGCGGCAGTGACCTGGCTATAGTTTGTCTCAGTCACCATCTTTCCTAAATTTCCCTGTAGGCGGAGAGGTCGGCAGACCCATGGAGGTCCTGCTCCCTGCACCTGCATGTGTATCTGAGCAGCACGTTGGGTAGAATACCGTCGCCATGAGAGTGTGCTCTTCAGATCTCCTCCTCTGGGGAGGCTGACTAACAGAGGGCTCCAGCCATTTCCTCTGTGCATCCAGCAGCGTATTTGCCTGGAGACTGGGCTACCTGTGCCAATGACAGCGTGGCACACATGCTAAGGCAGGCCAATTCCAGTGAGCAGTGGCCACTTTGGCTTTGGACTCCAGCTTGGTCTACCTGAGGCTTTCTGGGAACTGTGTTCTGTCTAGCTTGTCCTCTCTTTTCTCCTCTTCTCTCCCACAGATGTCGAGCTGCATTAGGGTCTGGAGGCTTTCCTCACCTTCTACTCCCTCCCCTCTTTATCTGTTATAGGCACTTCCTAATAAAACTCTTATACATCTAATCCTGTCTTTTTTTTTCTTTTCTAAGTTGAAATATAGTTGATTTACAGTGTTGTGCTAGTGTTGGTGTACAGCAAAATAATTCAGTTTTACGTATATATGTATATGAGGCTTCCCAGGTGGCTCAATAGTGAAAGAATCCGCCTGCCAATTCAGAAGACACAGGAGGTACAGGTTCGATCCCTGAGTCAGGAAGATCCCCTCGAGGAGGAAATGGCAACCCACTCCAGTATTCTTGCCTGGGAAATCTCATGGACAGAGGAGCCTGGTGGGTTACAATTTATGGGGTTGCAAAGAGTTGGACATGACTGAGCACACACTCATACCACCTCATATATGTATAGATCTATATTCTTTTTTTGATTCTTGTCCATTATAGGTTATTATAAAATATTAACTATAGCTCTGTGTGCTATACAGTAAATCCTTGTTGTTTATCTCTTTTATATATGGTAGTGTGTATCTGTTAATCCTATACTACCAATGTATCCCTCCCCTTCTTCCTGTTTGGTAATAAGCATGTTTGTTTTCTGTGTCTGTGAGTCTGTTTCAACACTGTTATGTAAGTAAGTTCCTTTGTACTATTTTTTAATTCTGTGTAAAAGTAATATCATGTAATAGTTGTTAGCCTCTGACACTTAGTGTGATAATCTCTATGTCCATGCATGTTGCTGCAGATGTCATTATTCCATTCTTCTTATGGCTGAGTAATATTCCATTTATACACACACACACTGCATCTTCTTTATCTATTCAGCTGTTGATGGACCCTGTCTTACTTGTTTCTTGATGGACCTATATTCATGTATACTCTTTAGCTAGTGACTAGCTAATCTAGTGTGATCCATGCACTGTAATAGAGCTGCAACAGTGAGTTTGTGTAGACCTTTTTACCTAATCTTCTTAATCATTTATTGAGGTAATGGGTAGATAGTATTATTCCAGTTTTATATGTGAGGAAATGTGTTAGTTTCTCAGTCGTGTCTGACTCTTTGCAACCCCATGGACTGTAGCCCGCCAGGCTGTTCTTTCCATGGACTTCTCCAGACAAGAATACTGGAGTGGGTAGTATTCTTTTCTCCAGGCGATCTTCCTGACCCAGGGATCAAACCCTGGTCTCCTACATTGCAGGCAGATTCTTTACCATCTGAGCCACAAGGGAAGCCCTTGTGAGGAAACTAAGTATTAATTTAGGGCTTGTCTGGGGTACTAAGCTAGGAAGTGGCAAAGTTGAGCTGAAGTTCAAACTTAGGCCCATGTGTACTCCAAAGTCAAATTTACTACTAGGCCATGGGACATGGGCTGAGGGCAGAGTTACCATCTTATGAGAGCCAAAGTATCTGAGGAAGAAGGACCTTATGTCTTATAGCAGTGAGCTGAGGCAAATCAGGTTTCAAACCAGATCAAGGTTTATCTCAAGTAATAATTTGAGGGCAGAACCAATACTGTCTCAAAAGTGCGATGCCTCGCAGTATCAAAGTTCCATTTTGGACAGTATTCTCTTAGAAGTTTTAGTCTGGAAAGGTTTTTAAGTGTACATTCATAAGTATACATATATGATTCATTTGCTTTCATCTTTTTTCTTTTGTTGAATTATACTTTTAGCAAATATCTATTGATCTTTTACTACATGTCATGCATGATTCCTTCTAAGTAAAATATTATATTTTACTTTTCCTTCTTGTTACATTTAATCAGACTCTCTTTCTTCCTTTCAATCTATCCTTATGAATTCATGTTTTCAACAGTCTTCTGTCTTCACAGTGCTAAGCAGTGGAAAAGGATCTTGTTCTTGTAAGTGTATAATCATTTCCCCATCATAGATGTAGGCTAACTCAGTGCACCAGTTTTTCTAGGAGGGTGGGATGAGGGAGAGGGATTGTTAAATGAAAGGCAAACATTTATTGAATACTATATTTTCAACACAAATGTAGTCTTGACTGTAAAAAAAAAAATAGCACTTTAGACATCTCAGAGCATTGAAATTTTAAGCGGTTTAAATATTACACATTTAAAACATTTAGCTCTATATAGATAAAACCTAGAGTAATGTAGAATGAACACTTATTCCATCTCCTCTCACTTTCTATCTCTTAAATCTCTTTTTTAAAAAAAATAGCATGTATCACTATCTGGCATTGTCTTAAATTATTTATTCATTCACTTGTTTTCAACTATCCTCCCCAACTAGGAACCTCTTCTGTCTTATTTCACTGCTGTATTTGCAGGACAGAATAGTGCCTGGTATGTAGTGGTACTCACCAAATATTTGTTGTAATTCATTTATTTAACCTAAAAAGGGGATGATTTCCTTAAGAATCACACATAAAATCACGATGTAAGCAAACAGACAACAACAGTTCAACATACGAGAAAACGGAAAACTTTAACAAGCGTAGTTTTTTAAACAGCAAATAGTAGGTTGGAAGAAAACATGTCAGAAAAACTTTGCTATTTTTATTAAAGGTCTTACTACTACAAATTGATAGAAGATAGTGTGACCCCAGAAAATAGTGGACAAAAAACGAAAATGCAGAATTTCTCCTACTCACCCTTGGCGTACACATTGATACATTAAGAGAAACATGGCAAACAAATACTAGTGAGAAAGCCCAGGGAAAATTATTAATCTCTTTAGCAACCATGGAAATTCAAAATTAAAGCAACAAGGTCTATTTTTGAAACATTAAGGTTATAAACCGTTTAAGGGCTTTCCTGATAGCTCAGTTGGTAAAGAATCTGCCTGCAATGCAGGAGACCCCAGTTCGATTCCTGGGTTGGGAAGATCCCCTGGAGAAGGGATAGGCTACCCACTCCAGAATTCTTGGGCTTCATTTGTGGCTCAGCTGGTAAAGAATCGCCTGCAATGGGGGAGATCTGGGTTCAATCTCAGGATTCCCAGACCCCAGAATTCTGACCTGGAGAATTCCATGAACTGTATAGTCTATGGGGTCGCAAAGAGTCAGACACGACTGAGCGACTTTCACTTTGACTATTTTTTTTCACTATTTTTGAAATGTTAAGATTATAAACCATTTAAAAAGTTATGTCCATTGTTATAAAACTGAACATTGTGTACATTTAGGACAGTGTAAATCTGTGGAAACTTCACCCATTCAAGTACTTACCTGGCCCAACCTGGTTAGCTTCCGGGATCAGAGGAGATTGGGCATGTTCAGGGTGGTATGGCTGTAGATTTGTGGAAACTTCTTGGAAAGTGACAGGCCAATATGAATCTATGAATCACAAATCTAAAACTGTGCAGTCCATTTGATTCAATAATCCCATTTCTGTGAATGTCTCCTAAGGTATTATCTATTATAAATATTACATGTTTAATTATTATTTAGGTTATGTACACGAAGAAAATCATTGATTATGAAACTTCTGTAGTAAGCATTTAAGTAAAATGCTTGTAAATTAAAATAAGTTTAAGGGAACATTTATAAAATTACATGTACACTATAATTATACTTGTATTAAAAATATCCCTAGTGAAAAAATAATTACAAGAAAATTAGAGGTGATTTTGCTTCCCTTTTCTAGTTTCCAACTTCCTATAACTGAATGTTATGACTTGTACAATGGTATTTTAGTTTTGTTCAGTATAACCTTTTAAAGGCAAACCTCACTGTTTGAATCTATTTTCCCATTGTAATCTAGGTAACAGCTTTTGCAGAGAAAGAGATTGGTGAGCAAATGCTCTTTTGATGAAAATTCATATGTGAAAACAATGTATGTATGATTGCTGGTTGGATGCTATTTTTAAAAAGAGAATTTCCTAATAAGATACTTCTACTTCATTACATTTGATTTGGTTCAATTTAGATTAATATTTCTAGCAGATTGTAGGTTTCTTGCTACATACCACATTAGAAGGAAATACGTTTATTCCTCCTTTTACACTGTTCTCTTTCTCTCTCTCCCTATATATTCCCTATAGAGTAACTTTTGAAAGCTTTTCTACTTTCAAACATAAAGTTGAATTCCTCGCCCAATTTAGTTGGTGGCGTCCTTGGTCAACTTGTCAACTAATTTAGAGAATTTGGGAATCACATGAAGTTCCTTTCTCTGCCTCAACATCCAGATCTAATTAGTCATTGCTGCTGCTGCTGCTAAGTCGCTTCAGTCGTGTCCGACTCTGCTCGACCCCATAGACAGCAGCCCTCCAGGCTCCCCTGTCCCTGGGATTCTCCAGGCAAGAACACTGGAGTGGGTTGCCATTTCCTTCTCCAATGCATGAAAGTGAAAAGTTGAAAGTGATTACCCACTGTCTATTCTATCTCCTCAGGTTTTTGACAACTTCCCATATCTCTCCCTGGTGCATTGTTGTAGATGTTGGTCTCATCACTTGCAGTTTGGAGCTTTGCAATGCTATATGATTAATCTCCTTGCCTTCTAGTCCATCTTCCACATTATCCCTAGATTAGTGGTTCTCAAAGGGGATGATTTTTGTCCCCCAAGGGATATTTGACAATGTCTAAAGACATTTTTGGTTGTCATAACGACCAGGTGGGGACTAGGGAGCTGGCGGTGGGAGGAGAATGGAGGAAGAGCAAAGGGGGTTGCTACTGGCATCTAGTAGTTAGAGAACAGAGATGTTGCTAAATATCCTACAGTGCAGAGGACAGCACCCCCTCCCCCATGACAAAGAATGTTCTAGCCCAAAATATCAGTAGTGCTGAGGTTGAGAAACCCAGCCCTGGAGTGATTCTTGTCAAACAAAATCTGCTGACATACCTCAAAAACAACTATTTTGGGCAAAAGTTTTTGCATAAGGCTCATCTTATTTCCCCAGTCACACAGAATATACTTATTACTGCCTGTTCCACTTCTCCCTGGTTCCTATGAATTAATTTGCTACTTGTAGCTTCTTGTTTTCTTTTTGATTTCTTCAGGCTGGGTTTCATGGTTCTTCCACTGATCACTTTTAGAAGAGCCTGAATCATACTGAATTGTCGCTTATCTTTCTCCTCCACTCCACTGTGAGCATCCAGAGGTCAGGGAAACCATGCCCCATAGGGTCAACAGAAGCTGGTAACTAACCCAAATTCTTGAGCTTATCTTACAGCTTGCTAAAAAACCCCTTGCTTGTAGCCTGCCTTCACTGAGCAAGGGTTAATTATTTTGTTGCAAATTGCATATCCACCAAGCTTCATAGCTTAAACCATTAAATGCTTGCCGGAGTTGTTTTCTGGGAACTTGGAGTCAGCTGGGTCTAGTCTTAGTTCCAGCCTGCTAAGACTGGTTGGGACCACTGACCCTAAAACTGGGCATGCACAAGTGTTCCATTAATAACCTTTTGACATCAGAGGGCCAAAAACTGTATCCCGAGATCATGGTAAGTGCCTCCATTTTTGAATATGCATATCGTGAAAGTCGCTCAGGCATGTCCGACTCTTTGCAAC
This sequence comes from Giraffa tippelskirchi, assembly GCF_054371585.1. Lineage (NCBI taxonomy): Eukaryota > Metazoa > Chordata > Mammalia > Artiodactyla > Giraffidae > Giraffa > Giraffa tippelskirchi. Next base: position 155,602,761 of record NC_137279.1, read on the forward strand.
CCCATGAACTATACAGTCCATGGAGTTCTCCAGGCCAGAATACTGGAATGGGTAGCTGTTCCCTTCACCAGGGGATCTTCCTAACCCAGGGATCGAACTCAGGTCTCCCACATTGCGGCGGATTCCTTACCAGCTGAGCCCCAGGGAAGCCCTACATACCATGAAGAAGCATGTAATTCAGATACTCCTGTTCAGAACGTGATTACTTCATCTTTTCCCTGCCCTCAGTCATCTTTCCCCACACCTGAGACTACATTGCTTCTTTATCTCTGAAATATCCCTAACTCCTTCCCTTGGGGAGGCATATTTGAGATTTATTCTCCCATTTTCTTGCTTGGCTGCCTTGTGGATAAATCCTTTCTCTGTTGCACATCTTGGTGCCTCAACATTTGGCTTGCTGAGCTTCTAACTAATGAACCGGGTTCAGTAACATCAGGAACTAGGTCTTTTTTTTGAATCTTCAGCGCCCAGTGCAATGCTTGGTATGTAGGGGATGGGTCTGAATTCAACCAAGTTCCTCTCCTTATTTAATTTCATAAGTCCTGCAGAGCAACCAGATTTGTTCTCAAGCACAGTGAGTTCACTGCAGCTTTCCTGACTTTCCCTTTTCTGTACCCTTTGCCTTACTTGAAATTCGGTTCTTTAATGTTTCTGTCTCCACTCATATCACTGCCACCTGTTCTTTAAGGCCCACCACATGTATGGGGCCTGGCGTTATCTTAGGTCACTTTCAGCATTACCTTTATGAAGAAGGTATTATCCGTATTTGATAGGTGAAGAAAATGATGCAAACAGTGTTGAGTGGCAGGTAAGGCAAGACATTCAAACACTCACAAGGTAGGCAGCTTGGCTGGACCTTCCCCACCTGATTTTCTTGTCTTCTCTGTTAGCTCTGCTATCTCCTTCCAGAAGGCACCCTGGAGATTGTTTAGTCTGCCCCTCAACTCTTATGAGTAAATTGTAAATTGTTTAGGGTAACACAGGTGGTTAATGGTGGGAGTCACTCCTAGAACCCAGAACTCCAGATTCAAATGCAATTTTCATGCACCACATACCATACCCAGCACTTGCTCTGTATGAAGTAAGCCGCAGTAACTCCTCAAGTCTCCAGGAATCCTGGAGGGTTAGTCGAGTCAGAGCACATGGGGAAGCCTGAGGGAGCAGTGAGCTGAGTTGCAGAAGTCTGATTATGCACAGCCTAGGCAGGTTCTCATCCAAAGATTTCCTCTTTGGAGGAGAAGATACTGGTATATTTTGAGCATGGGAGCGAGTGGAACACTCACATGTGAATTTTGAAAAGCTCACTGTGTAGAACTGGAGACTACATTGAATACAGAGTGACACTTAAGAGATATTTGTGGTCCTTCAGATGAGATGAGAGATGGTGGTAGCCAGGATCATGTTGTTGGAACGCTTGGAGAAACAAATGGACTGGAGACATGCTTAGGAAGCAAAATCATCAGGATTTGGTCATAGACTGCCTGTGGGGTACGAACCTTGGCTATATAGCATGATCTTGATGAAGATGATTAAGCCTTGATTTGTTTCCTCGTGGATAAAAGGAAGATAAAACCTACTTCGAGGGATTATTAGTAAAAAATTAAAATCGCTGGCACACATTAGATACCAATAAATGTGTTTATCACTATTTACGCGTTTTTTTTTTTTAAACTTCTAAGACTTTTAAATACAGAATGGGTAGGATGTGAAGTAACCTGTCAATGTAGGAAGATTTATTTCTTAAGTTCCTGTTAGCCTCGTGCTTCACTAGCTCGCCTCTTGCTCAGTGGGAACAAGAGGCAAAGGACTGTGAGACATGCACCGTAGGGCACAAAGATGTGGCGAAGTGCACTCCAAATGTGAGAGGGGTCTACCTACGGCCAAATCCTGACAATTTCACTTTCTGGCCGCAGACCTCTCATTCCTGCATTGGTGTTTTAGACTACGTGGTAAAAAGAAGCGAGTGAGGGGCGGGGGCGTGAGCAAAGCAGGATGGGGGCGGGGCGGAAAGGCTGGAGGCGCTGGGTCCTGTGCGGTGGCGGTGCCTCCCATTCCCTCCGCCTCCGCCGCGGTCCCCGCCCCCCTTTCCGGGGCAGCCGTGCGTGACGCCACGAGGAGGCGGAACCTGCCGCGGGGTGGTAGGCGGGGCCAGTCGCGGGGCGGGGCGGGAGGCGGGTGCGTCGCCCAGCGCAGGCCGCGGCGGCCGCCGAGTAGCTAGCCGCCGCAGACTTGACCCGGCCCGCGCCTAAAAGGTGGTCGCCCACCCTGCGCCCACTCCTCAGCCCCCGGCGCGTCAACGCCGGGGCCCTGGGGGGTTAGCCGCTTAGGGAGCTGACCGCCGGACCCTGACCCTCGCAGTGACCCGGAGCCCCCCGGCCCAGGCGCACACGGAAGTGGTGAGTGTCACCGAGTGGAGGTAGAGAAGCCTGCGGCGGCCGTGGGCAGTGAGACGAGGGGCGCTCAGCCGGGCACTGGTGGAAGACGCGGCTGCAGCTCTCGGGCCTCGCGCGCCGCGCACCCTGGGTCGCTCCTCGCGCTGGACCTGGGGGCCGGGCCGGGCCGAGGTAGGGGCGGGCTGGGAAGGCGGGGGATTTCCAACGGAGCAGAGCCGGCTGGCGGCGGGGAGATCGGGGGCCGGGCCCCCCCAGGCCCTAAGGGGAAAGGTTAAGGCTCTCTGCCCCCTCCCCCAGAGTGCACACCAAGTTTTCATAAACAAGCCTGGGACGCGCTGACATCCTGTTTATACCACCCCTAGATACAGGCGCGGTGTTGAGGTTTGACGTCCCTCGCTCTTGAAGCGAGAACTTGACCGCCAGCCCTTTGGCAGAATTGCCGGGGAGCGGGAGGAGGATTTTTCAGGCCTCAGGACGGATGCTGAGGGTCTTAGCCTTTGACTTCTTTGCCATCTCAGCGAAGGAAAGTTTCTAGGATTTGGGGCCCTGTTTGGGTCAAAGGGGCGTCTGGGGACTCAGGAGACGCCCCCTCCCCATTTAGGTTCTTTTGGGACTCGGGCCCCAGGCAACCGGCGAAAAGTGTGAATGACGCACCCTGGGCCGGAGGGCCAGGGAAGAGGAACAGTGAAGAGCCGTTCGGCGAATTGTGAATCCTTCTGTAAAGGGTCTGATTAACCGAAAGTGGAGCTGGTCTCTGGCTCCTTGTCTTAACTCCTCAGACTCCATCTGCGTGCGGTCGTCAAACATCAAAAAAGAGACGTCGCTTTAGCAGAACTAGTAAACACCCCCTCATAAGTCACTCCCCAAGGTTCCAGGGATGTGGGCGCCTTGAATGTGTGTTTACCGAGGAACTTCTCTAGGAGACTAGAAAAAGGGTATGATTATTACCAGGTGTTCGTGCACCTTTTTTTTTTTTTGTACGGCATATTCTTTGTGAATTCCTTTGTGTCCATGGCAAGAGGACCCCGTTCCCCGTGCACTTCGCTTAATACGTGGCTGTGAGCTGTTTTCTGTCCCTGGCTGGATGCATGCTATTAACTTTTTTTTTTTAAGAGTCCAGAACTTTTCTCTCTCAGTGGCAGTTTACAGCTGTATAAAATTGTCATTACTTTTTTTCGGTGGAGGAAAGTGTTAAAAACCTGACATAGTTAAGTGATGAGTATAATGCAGAAACAATTAAATGTGATCATGGAGTGTTTGGTTGTTGGCTTTTTATTTTATTTTTTTAAGAAAGAGAGATTTGCATATGGGCATTTACAGAGTGGAAAAAAATTTTTAAGATGAATATTTCATATTGATTAAATCTTTGCTCCTCCCTTTCCAAAACCCCATTTTGTGTTGTTTCTGGCTTTTGCTTTGGGTGACTGTTTTTCAAGACCAGGCAGTCGTTTTTATTGAAGGATCAATGTGTTCTTCTGTACTTTGTGGTGAAGGTTAATGGAGGCTACAAGGGTACCAGACACTTTGGGTACAATAGGCATTGTAATATGGAGAAAATGTCTCCTATGTATAGATCCAGATCACATTTAAAGACGCAAGTGCATCATACCTACAAGATTGTGAACAGTGTGAATAGGAATAATCACAACCTCTTAACTCTCCATATTGTATTAGCTAAGCACTTATACTGTATCTTAGTTTCTCTAAATACCAAAATGTATTTTTTTTAGTACTAGGATTGCAGTGTAACACTCCATATTGAATAAAGCTAGTTTAGTTTCCCCATTCCACAATATACTGATTGCTTATTACTATTGGGAAATGATGATAGAGGGTGAATAAATTATACATACATAGATAAAATAATTCAAACATTTCCCAAAATATAACTATGGTTCAATTTGTTGTAATTTAGTCAGTCTTAATATCAATTTGGCTAATGATCTATATGTGTTTATAATTATCTCTGATCAATTGGTAGCTACCCTTTACAGGTTTAAAGTGTTAAGGGGAATTAGCTTGCAAAATGTTTTCAATTCAGACATTTGCTAAAAAGCTGGTGAAAGTAAGGAATTTTGAGGGCAGAGCTGCTTTTTGCAGGAAAAGGGACTCTTTAAATGACATGAAGAAATGCTTCTAAATGGGATAATGAAATCTGCAAGTTTAGATTCTGGATTCACAAACACTAATGGTTTCAACTGCAGACCAGAAATTCTAATAATGTTTTGAAGTTATCACTCAGTTTCTTCTGAATAGCTTGAAGTATATGTTTGGACAGAAACCGAGCTGAAGCAAGTGTTGAGAATGTGTAGGTTTATACCCATTTTAATAGAGGGGACACTAAGGTATAGCTGCATTCATAAGGTTTATCAACAAAGACTGACGTCTGTTTTCTGACTAAGTTTTTACCCCTTAAACGCACATTATTTTATGTATCTTTATTATGTATATACTTACTATGTTCTAATGCGGTAATATGCTCTTAGAAGATATATCATCTGAGATGTGAGTGTTTATACAAGGAAATTTTTCTTGTTTGTTTTCACGTTAAAATAGTTTAAGTGGATAGAGAATTGATTAATTAACTGAATCTTGCTGAGCAAGCAGCATCTGATGGTCTGTGATTTATCATGGCCCAGTGTTCTGTGGAGCCTTATCATAGAATAAAGATACCAGAAAGAACCTTGTAGATTCTTTTGGACCAGCGTTCCTCAGCTGGGTATAATTGTGCGCCCAAGGAGGTATCTGCAGTTTCTGGAGACATTTTTAGTTGTTAGAACTGTGGGGGTGCGATGGGAGTGGGAGGAGGCAGTGTTACCGGTGTCCAGTGGGTAGAGGTCAAGGATGCTGTTCAACATCCTACAATGCATGGTGCAGCCCCCTACAGCAAAGAATTCTTTGGCTCAAAATGTCGGTAGTGTTGGGCTTGAGAAATTATGCTTTAGCCAAGTGGGTAACGAGATCTTGGCTTCTGTCATGGCAGGCTGCTTCACTCAGGCACCTATTTTTTTCATCTGTAAAATATCCACTTTGGCCATCACACAAAGCTGTTGGGAAAAATTACAAAAATAAGGGATGGAAACCATGAAGTGCTGCTCAAATTATAACTATTGTGAAGACGTGATTTTTTTTTTTAATTGAAGTATAGTTGGTTTACAGTGTTGTACCAATCTCTGCTGTACTGCAGTGACTCAGTAATACACACATAGACTTTTTTTAATATTCTTTTCTATTATGGTTTATTAAATATAGTTCCCTGTGCTATACAGTAGGACCTTGCTGTTTATCTATCCTGCATATAATTGTTTGCATCTGCTAATCCCAGACTGCTAGTCTTTCTCTTCCCCATCCTGCTCCCTCTTGGCAATCACTTACAGAGAATCCCTTTGGTATAGTCTTTGTAAGATGTGATTTTTTTTAAAGAAATGAATTGTTAGATGTACTGGTTGTTGAGGAAAGGGGGTGCCGTATGTTGAATGCCAAGATTGGATGGTTTGGTGTTATTAAATTCTTTATTCATTTTATAGGGTAGAGGATTTATTTAATGTAGTTTTATTATTATTAGAACATAAAATTTTTATCTCTATTATTTCTTTAAATGTAAAGATTTTTCATTTAACTCATTGTAAAAAAAAAAAAAAACAACACATTAGAACATAAAGTAGAAAGTATAGGAGAAAAGTCAGCCATGGCCCACCCCCTTACCCATTTAAGGACAAGTTCTTACCAGCTTTTTCTATTAAAGTCATTAATGCAGAAGAAGAGTTAACTATGGAAAAAGCAGCAGCTGGTGACCAGGGAAGGTGCTGTTTGTTTTTGTGCCCTCCATTTTTTGTCCTAATAGTTATGTACAGTCAGTTATGTTATAGGAGACATTAGAGGAATTGGTTCTTTGTTTTTGTACTTTGTCAACTACCCTCCACCCGTGTTCTTGTTTGGCATGCTGTTTCCTCTCTGCTTCTTGCTCTCCTCTCAGCTAGGTGTGCCACTACTGCTTCCTGTCTCGAAAACCCTATGGTAACATGGGGTTTTAGCGGCTGCCATGTTGAAATGACCGTGTTTCAGGGCAGGAAACTACTTCCTATGAGTATTCTTTCCTCTGAAGTGCACCAGCTTTTTTGGCAGTTTGAGGCAACAAGAAAGCATAAAAGTTTTAAGTTCATTTCCGTGGTATATTTACTTCTGAGGTTTTAGGATCTGTGATTCTTAACAGCTGTCAGTGGGCACACAGTTTTTCCTTGGTGCTCTGAGTAAACTGCCAAATGCCGAGGCAAGACCTGCTTTAGAAGCAATGAAAATTTCTTTCAGTCTGCTCTAGACAGAAGACTGCGCTGGTCTTTGTTGGGATTTTTTTAATCTGTGGTAACTGAATTTACTTACCATTAATATTCACATAGCACTCTGTTGCATTCATTTATTCATTTAGTAAATACTTTTTGAGCTCCTATTATGAGCCTCAGGGAGGGAATAAACAGAAAAAAACAGGCAAAAATTCTACTTTTATAGAGTTTGGTGGATGATCCTATGTATGTTCAGAGTGTCTTCGTTGCAGGTTATGCACATAAAAATAAGTAAATACTACATTATAGAATGTTTCCTAGAAACCATCATGGCACTCCTTTAAAAGAGCACCAAGTAGCTCCCCCCTTGTTCCCCACTTTTTATATTATAGATTCATTAACTCATTTTTTGTATATATAAACATCTCTTTGGTACCTACAAAGTTCCTGGCAGATGGATAAGACAGTTCATATGGAAACAAGCCTGCTATAAATATAACACAATGTGGTTGATGTTATAGTAGAGGTCAGAGTTAAGAGCACTTTAGCCCCTTAAGAGAGCTGAATCCTGCTTGGAGCCCTTGTCTAATGCTTTTTTTTTTTTCCTCTGGCTGCTCCGTGCAGCATGGGCATGTGAGGTCTTTAGTGACCAGGGGCTATCCCCGAGCCTCCTGCAGAGGAAGCGAGAAGCCTTAACCACTGGACCACCAGGGAAGTCCCTCTAATGCTTTTTTTTTGAAGAAAATAATTTGAGTTGGGCTTGAGGAGTGAGTAGGAGTTCTTTTCCTTAGGGGTGGATGGAAATTTAGACAGATAGAGCATGAGCAAAGGCACAAAGGTGGGTATGTACATGTGGGTGATCAATTTGGAGGTGGCCACAGTGACCAGAGCAGGGTACTGAGAGGCAGCAGAAAGAGGTTGGGCTTGGACATGCAGGATGGGGCCAGACTCTGAAGACTGCTCAAGTCTCTGAGCATTGTGAGTTCGGAGACTGTGGCCTATGTTGAATGAATGAACTGGGAAGAGGGGAAGCCATTCATAGTTTTTGAGCTCCAGAATAGCATCATTAGAAAATGGAAGTACTGACAGTTCTATAAAGGATCAGCTTCATTTGACCATTGTGCAGCTGTTCATCCTCTGCATCACAGAAAATGGTCCTTACTATACACTATTTATCAATTGTTCAGAAGACTGCTAGGAAATAGAAAATACTTAGAGTCAGAATAGATGTCATGAAGTCCACATATGCTTTCCTTATAGTAGAGTAAAATTTTATTTTGCTTTGCTTTTAATTTATAAAGGATTTGTAGACAATTAACCTAACTGATTCTCAAGGCAGTAGAGATTAAATACAACAAATGCAAGAGGTGGGAATTGTTAGGAGGGTGAATACAGGAAGGCGCATTGTCTGAGGCAGGCAGTGTTAATTTTTATATTGGAAGTGAATGAGGAGAGGTTTATGAAAAGCAGAACCTTAACTCAAAAAGTGAAGCACCCTGTGTGGAGCCATTTAGTGGAGAGGCAGATGCCATCGTAAATACCATAGCATATTGAAGGTGTCATTCTCACAACACAGTACAGTAATTGGTATGGAAAAGGAGCTAATCATTAAGAAGAGAAGAGGTCAAGTTATGGAGCATAATGGAAATGAGGCCAGGTACTTCTGGTCTCTAGGAGAAAAGGGCAACTTTAGGGGTTGAGAGTATGCAAGTGGTAGGCAGAGGTGGGGGTGGAGTAAGAAGCTACTGTCATGATTGCAACAGGACAGCCTTGAAGAAAGGTTTCTTCAGCGTGAAAACCCGGTGAGGAATCTCTGCTCGGCAGGAGGAGCTTTCACTCTTCAGGGAAAGTGACTTGAGTGATCTACCTCTGCAAACCTAAGGAGGGGAGCTGTGGCTTTCTGTGGAGAAGGTGATGATAATTGCTGGAACCCACCAGTGAGGAGGAGGGAGAGACTAAATCAGGTTAACTTAATTACACCTCTAGATAGTACACAGACAGACTTACTGTCTTGTTTTTTATGTAATCTGTGTTTTTGGAGGCTCTGGAGCTGGACTGTTTAGTTTGATACTAGCTGTAAGAATGTGGGCAGGTTATACCTGTTTCCTTATCCATAAAAGGAAGATGAGGCAGTACCTACCTCTAGGATTATTTTGAATATTGAGTGACTCACTACACCTAAAGGTTTTGGAGTGGTGCCAGGCACATGTTATGGTGTTATGAGTTAAATATTTGTTGGCTCTCTTGCTCTCTCTTTTTTTTCCTTCTAATTGGTGAATATATGCTTTGTGTTAAAAACGAAGAGTTCAAATTATATCCAGAATGCTGTAAGATGGTAGGGAAGTGGACCCACTAAACACAAAACAAAGAGTAGCTGATTCATTCAGTATTAGAAAGACTTCAGTTAGAAATGGATAAATCAAAAACGTTTAGGCACCTAAAGAAGACATTTTGTCAAATCCAGAAGAGTTTAGTGTGTAGACAGCACCAAGGTGGTAAATAAATTAAGTTTTGCCCCATTTTTAAGAAAAAATGAGAAACAAAGGTGCTTTTAATTTAACTTTAAATGCCATCCAAGGTATATAATTTGGTAGGAATGTATTAGGCTTTCTGGGAAAGTCAATATAAAAATACTGTGTTGCTCTCTCTGATTCAGTTTACTTAGTGAGTGGTGAGCTGTTGGCAGAGGGGCACCAGCATACCTGTTTGTAAAATGGTGTCTTTAGAGTTGTGTAGAAATTTAAAATCTTATAAATCAGATAATGTCCTAGGGAATTTGCTGTTTAAGGAATTATTAACGTTTATGAGAACTCCTAAATAATGTTCTTTCCCCTGAATGCTGTTTTTATCAGTTTCTTTTTCCATGTATGTGTTGCATTTTCCTAAAGCAAGACTTACCTAAAATATAAAATCGTACAAAAGTTCACCCTTCCTCCTAATCACATTTTGAATATATCTGTATTTCTTTCTCAGTAATGTTTATGTTGCATTTATTCATATTCTCAAGAACAGTAGTTGTCATATGGTTGGAAAGGCACTCTTGATGATAGGCATTCCATGTGCTCTGATTAACAAAGAAGTTAGCTGTCTCTTCTTGTCTTCGCATTTGAGAAGGAAAGTGACAGTAAAACTCCCTAGTTGTTACTGGGGAGGCGGTGCGTAAGGTAGGGAAGTCCAGCTCAAATGGTGAACAGGCTGACTGACCTATAGATATTTAAAAAAATAAATTTAGGTCTGTTAACAGACAAGTTGAATGTATAAAGCAGAAATAGATAAGAACACTTTGTAGTTAACGCAACTCCTGTTTTAAATGGTGTCTTAAAGGGCTTAAGGGTATTAGAACTGCCAGCAGTTCATTCAGTTAAACAGTTTTATCTGCAGGCTTATTTGCACAACTAATTTGCTCAGACTGTAGTAAGGTTGTAATTTATAGCAATTTTTTTTAATTAGTAGAATTTAAAATAATCTTTTATGTTACAGTGGGAGAAAAGAGAGAAGAAAAAAATTAAGAAAACAATCTGCCAAATGTATATTTTCCCAGTGAAAAACTTTATTATAAAACTGGCTGAATGGACCACATAGCAGGGAGGCAAATAGATGAGATTGTATCATAGAGAGGTACTCTGGGTCTTTTGCCAAGTACACCTGCAAATCCACTTCAGGGCTCATTCACAAAATACAGATTTAAAAAGGAAGATGCTTTAATGCCTATATTTAATATTCTGAATGATTTTTCCAGTTAAAGTCATCTGTAAAACTATGGGCAGGTCTGTTAATCACTGTATATCAGTTACCTCATTGGGAAGATCATCTGATGTATGATGGTATCTCAACCCCCCCCCCCCCGTCTCCTTTTTTTTTTACATATTTAGAATGACCTTCACCTAGTTGGTCAGAGGTAGGAAGGGGAGATCAGAGGAGGCCAGACTGGCCTGAACATAAGTTGTAAGCCTACCTGATGTGGGATTTGGGAAGTAATAAGCCACTTGTGATGCATAAACTGCTTGAGATAAAATTGCTCTCGGGTTTTCATGTTCATTCCATTACTTATCCATTATCTGTAGATTGTATATTATGTGAAAACATGATGGGCCTGATTCTTGCCCTCAGAAGCTGCCTTGCTAGTGGAAGACACAAGACTTCAACAGTTACACAACTGCTTGTTACAAGAATGCTGAGTACCTGGAGAGATGTTTTAGTGGTATAAAGCACAGGTGGGGGGCAGTAAGAAGAGGGGGTCTTTGTGATTTTTTTTTTTTTAATTGGAATATGAAGAGTGAAAGAGCTAGCCAGGCCAAGAGGCTGAGGAGGTTTTCCAGCCAGAGAAAACTGCGCAAGGGATCTGCTGCTGCTGCTGCTAAGTCGCTTCAGTCGTGTCTGACTCTGTGCGACCCCATAGACGGCAGCCCACCAGGCTCCCCCATCCCTGGGATTCTCCAGGCAAGCATACTGGAGTGGGTTGCCATTTCCTTCTCCAGTGCATGAAAGGGAAAAGTGAAAGTGACGTCGCTCAGTCCTGTCTGACTCTTAGCGACCCCATGGGCTGTAGCCTACCAGGCTCCTCCGTCCATGGGATTTTCCAGGCAAGAGTACTGAGAGTGGGGTGCCATTGCCTTCTCCGAAGGGATCTGAGATGGAACCAGTACTGCAGCTGCAGCTGGAGCAGAGAGGACTGAGGGGCAAACTGGTGAGTTGGCAGCCACCCGATGAGGTAGGGCCTTATCATAGCACAGCAGGGGAAATTGAAGGCTTTAAGACATGGATTATAGAATGGGACTGGAGTCATTGTATGAAATACAGAAGGATTCCTCACCCCACCCCACCCCTGGGAGCACCTCTGCCCACTCTGCTGCCAAATGCCTTGAAAGTCTTTACTTCCTCCCACATGCTCATTCTTTAACCCTTTGCTATCTGACTACGATCTCCACACTCTTAAGACTTCTTTGAGGTCACCAGTGACCTTTTTGCTGTTACACTGAGGCCTTTTTAATGTACTTATTATCTGAGACATTTTGATGCTGCTAAACACTCCTTCCTGAAAGATGCCCCACCCCACTGCTGACTGGCTTCTGAGACACAATACTTCTTTCCTTTCTCTCCTGTCATTGTTGTCTTTTCTTAGATATCTTCTCTTCCTCTCCTCTCTCTCCTGCCCCCATCGAAGACTTTCCTAAAGGTTCTGTGAATGGCAGATCTTATGTGTTCCTAGAACTGTGCAGATAACCTGCTTTCACCTGTGTTCCAATTGTCTCGTTTATTCATATTCCTTCTTCTCCACTCCCTACTTGCCCAAATACTGACTGAGCAGCTTTGGGCAACTGTTCAGGGCACTGGGGACACAGGAATAAGAGGCAAGGCCTCGTTCTTAAGGAGCCAACATTCTAAGATGTTAAACATGGTAATTAAGATAATTTCGGGTGAGGATAGGTGTGATAAAGAAACGGTATGGTAATGGGTAGAGAATGCTTAGGTAGGCAGGAGAGGGGCTACCTCTGAGGAAATGACATTTGGGCTCAGACTGAATGATGGATGACAGCAGGAGCCAGGCCATGCCAGGACCTGGAGGAAGAGTACCAGGCAGAGAACAGCAGGTGCCTAGGCCCCATGGTGGGATGATCTTTCCATTCCATGGTGGGCTTACTTACCTGAATGTCTTGTTGATACCTCCCGTTTAACTGCTCCAGAATTGATAGCATCTTTTTCTGACCCAGCCAACCAGTGGATGATTTCTCTGTTCCTCTTAGTACTATGTCTATTCATAGCCCTCAAAACCAGTGGTCAGAAAACTTTTCCTGTAGAGAGGAAGACAGTGAATATTTTCAACGTTGAGGATTATGCCACTCAGTGACGACTCCACAGTTCAGCAGCTGTGTAACTAAAGCAGACATAGACAACATGTAAACCAACAAGTGTGCCTCTGTTCCAGGAGAGCTTATGTATGGACACTGACTTTTGAGTTTCCACTTGTCACAAAATATTTTTTCCCCAACCACTTAAAAATGTGAAAATCGGGGACTTCCATAGTAGTCGAGTGATTAAGACTCCGCGCTCCCAATGCAGGGTGTGTGAGTTCAATTCCTGGTTGGGAAAGTTCCACCTGCTGTGTGGTATGGCCACAAAAAGAAAAAAAAAAGTAAAGTTTGTATACTGCTTTGCTGTGGAAAACAGGCGGGAGGCGAGACTTGTCATGTGGACCCAAGTGTGCTGACCCTTGCCTTATTTCCTCTTGGTTTCTCTCCCTCCAGCCCTCAATCCAGCAGTCTGCCAAGCCCTCTCATGCCCCCTTCTCAGTGTGTGGCCCCTTTGTCTCCTCTGCTGTTCCCTGCCTCTGACTTAGCTTTCCTTTCTTTGCCTGGGTGATCACAGTAGTCTCCAACCCAGTCTCCCCATTTCCAGCCTTCCCCTTATGTCTATCTTCCCCACAGATGTTGGAGAATCTTCTTGCAGTTGACTCAGGTCATAGAATTTCCCTGACTGCTGCCTTTATAAGCTCTATTGTCTGCAGAAAACAGTCCCAATTCCACCTTTGTGTAGTATTCAAGGGTCCCTGTCATAAGATCTTGATTTTTCAGCTTATTGTCCCATTTCTCTCATCTACACTGTGCCCAAATAGATCGTTCATTATTTTGCATTTGTGCCTCAAACATTTCTCATATTTTTTTTTCTGCCTCCTCACCCTCTGTGGACTTTGCCCATGCCTGCTGCTCTCCATCTGTCAATTCTGTAACTATCAAGGTCCCTTTAAGTGTCCCTGATCCCTCCGCCTCAAGCTCCCACAAAAGGCATGTATTATATATACTTAGTTCTTTGGCCATGTGCAGTCCTCTTTTCTAGGGCATTGTGTTCTGCCTTTGCTTCAGTTCCTTTGTAGACTTTCCTCCACTGTGCAGTTCCAAGGTTCTTGAGGACAAGGACTTATTCACTGTAATATCCCTTTTCACAAAAGGTACATGGTTGTTTATTCAGTAAGTGCTAAATCCTGTGTAAATGATTTGTAGAGGCTCAAAGGGGGAACATTTTTACTAGGAATGTGACCACATTAAATCCTGACTCTTATATGAAGTAGTACAGTTTTGTGAAAGATCAAATATTTTGGAAGACTACAGTGGTATTCTTGGTCCTGTCATAAGTTTTAATGCTCCTCTTCAGAAATTGATATATTTCCTTTTGTAAAAAAGAAAAAGGCTGCTTAGTAAATCATGTTTCCTTTCCTAAAAACTCAAGGCCAAGTTATTTGCTTATTTTAGGCTGCTGTTGATTTTTCTCACAATAGTTTCCCTGCCTCAGTCTTCCACCAGATCACTTGTCACATGTATTAAGTACGTTTAATGAATGGTTCTGTTTGTGTGTGTGTGTGTGTATGTGTATGAGAAGCCCCAAATTTTGGTGAGAAATAGGAATTTAAATAAAAAATACTAGTCCCCTGTTTTACCCAACCTGCTGTGACTTAAAGATGGTGAATATCTTAGAAGAAGCAGGCAAAAAGGCCCTGGGCCAGTACGGGAATCATGATGTGAGTTTGGTGGAAAATGAGCAAACCACTTTCTGAGTGTCTTGTGCTCTTTCGGTGAACTTGTCCTTCGGGTAGCCCACGTCTCCCAGGTTTGTGGGGTGTGTAGCACATCTTGTCAAGTGCTAAGGAGAGGGAGCAAGAGGATGAGACTCAATATTAGTAAGCTTTTACTACGTGTCAGCTGTTTACGTGCTTTGCATTTGATATTTAATTTAATCTTTTAATAGCCAGAGTTGAAACTTAATGGCATCATTTTCCAGATGAGCAAACAAAGCTAATGGCATAGCTGGAATTCAGATTTGCAGCACTCTCATTTAAAAAAAAAAAAAAAAGCTTTCTACTCTTCCTCCTTCCCTCTCAGCTTTAACGAGATCCAATTGGAAAACTCTTTAACTCTTAAAAAGGCCTTGTTTCTGTTGTCTTGTCATTCCTTCCCTTTTATTTCTGACATTGGCTTTTAAATGAGAACCCAGGGAGTGCGGTACTATCCTCTTTTCCAGCCTAATGCTTCTGAAGCAGTTTTAGGCTTTAGGAAAAGTGCCTCTAGCCACCTGTGTTGTGTTTGGTATTATTAGATGCTAAGTAATAAAGAAGATCTGAAAGGATTGTTTTTTTTGTGGGGGGATGAGGGGTGAGGTGAGATGGGCAGTTGGGTTAATTTAGCATCCTAAAGATAATTTAGGATTTTCCTGTGAAATATTTTTGACATTTTAAAATCAAACTTGATTTTCTGCTACTTTATATTACTCGGTTACTATATAACATGTCCCATGATTACCTGTTTAGATCTGAGTGTACTAGATGTGTTATGAAAAGCACTCTGGACTTGGAACCAGGAGGAGCTGGTCTTAGGCTTTCCTCTGACACTGTGACTTTGGGCTCCCAATTGATCCTCACTTTCTGTCAACTGTGAAAGTGAAAGTCGCTGTTTTGTCCAATTCTTTGTGACCCCATGGCCTATACAGTCCATGGAATTCTCCAGGCCAGAACACAGGAGTGGGTAGCCTTTCCCTTCTCCAGGGGATCTTTCCAACCCAGGGATCAAAACCAGGTCTCCCGTATTGCAGGCGGATTCTTTACCAGCTGAACCACAAGGGAAGCCCAAGAATACTGGAGTGGGTAGCCTATCCCTTCTCCAGGGGATCTTCCGGACCCAGGAGTCAAACTGGGGTCTCCTGCATTGCAGGCAGATTCTTTGCTAACTGAGCTATCATGGAAGCTGTAAAGTGGATTTAACAGAATGTGTCACCATGGCTGTTTTGTGAAGATTAAATAACTTAATTTACCGCTGCAGAGAGTGCCTGGGATTCAGTACCATTTAATAAATGTTAGTTACCCCCTCCCACCTCAGATACTGAACATTGTTAGAAAGTCTGTAAATGATTATGTAATGTTTATATATTTATAAGTGGGAACTTTATTATTCAAGTTATAAACTTCAAATGCAGGAAACCCCCTTATGTAAACAGCTGGATTCCCACTAATATACAAAAGCATCAGTATAAGATAATGGTTCAGACTTCCCAAATCTGGAACCAGTGTCTGTGGGTTTGAATCCTACTTTATTTTACAAACTTGAGTTTATTTTACTAGCAAGTTATTCAACCTCAGTTTTCCCTACTTCAAAATAAGGATAGCATACCTACTTCATAGGGTTGTAAAGATTAAATGAGCGTGTGTAATTGTATACCAACATCCTATAAGGTTTTACTACTGTTATTATTTGTTAACCTCCATCTTCTCATTGTATAGACAGCCAATAAGTCAACTAGAAAGTCTCTGAGATTCCATCTCATATCTTCTCTGATCAGGAGAATCCTCTGTATATCAGATACCTGTCTTTTTCCTCTGTCTTCAGGCTCTTCGTGGTTACTTCATTTTAGTTCATGCTACCCTTTTCTCATGTGTAGTGCACTTTCACCCATCCCCTTTTCTTGCCTAGACATTTCTTGCCTAGTACATTTCTTGCCTAGACACTTAAGTCTCTTTTTGTTTCGTGTGAAAACCCAAACATTTTCTAATAATGACTGATAATCCCAACTATGGATACTTTTATTCCAAGGAGAATGAAAAGTGTGTAATTTCAAGCAAATGAAAAAATATATCAAATATTATTTATGAAATGCTTATTCTGTGCCAGTCATTCAGATTCGTAAACTGAGGCTTAGAATGGTTGGATAACATGGTTCTCTTTGGCTGCAGTAATGTTTTCTGCTCATTTGGTAGGGCAGCTGTATAGTGTTTCAGGTATTTTGTGTTCAATTAGTCTTGTGTGTGTTGGCTTGGAAACTTAACCACGTTTACAGTAGTGTGTATGGGGGGGGGCAATGAACTCCAAATTTCAAATAACCAACTGGGAATGAATTTTTAAAAAGACCCAACTGTTTATAAACTTGAGACTACCAGTGTACTTGTTGGAATATATTACCTGCATTGCTGGACTTTAAAGGCTTATGTGCCCTGCTTAATGGTACACACATTATTGTGCTAATTTGCTTAGTTGTTTGTCCTTATCCGTGGCTGACCTTTGTATCACCAGCCACTACCATTGTGTTTGCCACAAAGTAGAGACCCTGTAAGGAGACCTCGTTAGTCCTCTTTAAAAAAAAAAAATCAATGATTTTTTATACTTTTCTGTAGCTAGATATATTTCAATTAAAAAAGTCAATGTCAGATAACACTGAAAGAGAAATAGTGCCGTGCAGTTACCAATCAGAAGAAAAGACTGCTTATGCTAGACTGAATCTGGACATTTAAAGGTATTTGGGAGCCAGACACTTCTGAGAATATTGCTTTGATTATAGGGAGGCAAGGAAAGCAGTCAAACGAGTTCCTTCTTGGCTTGGAGTCTTGTTTACTTTTCTCAGGTTAGAACTGATAGCTCTAATGGTCTTAAGAGACCATGGAGACAGGTCTGCTATGAAATGCCAGCATATTTAGTTCTAAGTTTATAGACATTTTCTAGCAATTGTTGTTGAATGATTTGTAGCTACACAATGACCATAATATCTTATAATAATTTTAAGAGTTCAAAGAAAGCAAAGCCACCCAAGGGCACTTCCTTCCCCAATTTTACAACAGAGAATCAGAGCACTTAGTGACTCACCCAAGACTTCTGTGGGCCACCACTTTAGTATCATGCTCGATTTGTGATTGAGTCATAAATGATACAGAAGGTAGTCACATGGAGAGCTTGGGTAACTAAATACATACCCATTTGTTCATATAGTTCTGAGAAGTCTAGATGTATTTGTCGGTAGGAGATTTGGAGATTATCTGAGAGAAATTAGGATTGTGTAGGGTTCAGCCTGTTACCTGGACATTATGAAGGGCAGTGTCTTGTGGGAGAAGAGATACTAAACTGTTGTTTTGGGCCCTTGCCATACTAGAAGTTGCAGAGGTCAGGGGCCAAGTCAAACTTACACTTCTAGTCCTAGTCAGCCTTGTGCCTGCCAGTGAGCAGCTGGTCAGTAATAGAGTATTATTGATCACATGAATGACGGTGATAGACTTGTGGAAAGCCTGTTTGATTGACTGGTATTTCTTTTTTTTTTTTTAAATAAATTTATTTATTTTAGTTGGGGGCTAATTACTTTACAATATTGTAGTAGTTTCTGCCATACATTGACATGAATCAGCCATGGGTTTACATGTGTTCCCCTTCCTGGACCCCCCTCCCACCTCCCTCCCCATCCCATCCCTCTGGGTCATCCCATTGCCCCTGCCATATGACCCAGCAATCCCACTGCTGGGCATACACACCGAGGAAACCAGAATTGAAAGAGATGTGTGTACCCCAATGTTCATCGCAGCACTGTTTACAATAGCCAGGACATGGCAGCAACCTAGATGTCCATCAGCAGACGAATGGATAAGGAAGCTGTGGTACATATACACAATGGAATATTACTCATCCATTAAAAAAATACATTTGAATTGGTTCTATTGAGATGGATGAAACTGGAGCCCATTATACAGAGTGAAGTAAGCCAGAAAGAAAAACACCAATACAGTATACTAATGCATATATTTGGAATATGAAAGATGGTAACGATAACCCTATATGTGAGACAGAATAAGAGACACAGATGCATGGAACAGTCTTATGGACTCTGAGGGAGAAGGTGAGGGTGGGACGTTCTGGGAGAATAGCATTGAAACATGTATATTATCGTATGTGAAACAGAACACCATTCCATGTTCGATGCATGAGACAAATGCTCAGGGCTGGTATTTCTTTTTTATGTTATTTCTTTTGTCAAGAGAAAAGCCACTTTGCAAAGTACACCAAACCTAACTAGACCTTAATGGATGTAACAGTTGTATTAAGAACAGCAAAAACAAAGAAAAGTCATTACTGATAAAAAAAAAAGTGCTCTCTTATACAACTTTCATTTGAAACATTCAACAACTGAAATTCAGAGAGGCAAAGCGATTTTGAGTTAGCCCCAAGCCCTTCCCTTACCCCCTGCACCCGGTGGCTGCGCTGCTCTTCTTAACCGGTTGGAGGAAACAGCACAGCCTGTAATGCCTCCCCTCCGACAGTCTGCTTGAGTCTAACTGCTCACAGGTGCCTCTGTTGCCTGGTTCCACAGAGCTTCCTGGAGGCCTGGTCTTCAGGCCTGCTGCCTCTGGTCACTGTCAAGGCTCTGTCCACACACCTGAGTCAGAACTGCCTGTCCTTGTCTTGTTCTTGCAGCAGGGCCTGCTCTTGGCACATTCTCACTGTGGGATCGAAGAATGGGAAGAAATTCAATCAAGGTGTGTATGGTTGAAACAGGATGCTTCAGTGCAGTCTGTTTACCCTGACTTGGGCCTCTGAGGAGAGAATAGTTTTCATTTTATTTTTTCCTTTTACCTTTTTTCTTTAAACATTAAAAAGCTTCATGCAGGCTGCAAATTGGAAACTATTTGTAACTTTTAAATTTTATATAAGAAAGGTATGTATTTTATGGGATCTCCATCAATCTGTATTTGGTTTTCTTTCTGGAGACATTAGGCCTTTGCATTTTTAGTTGCTTCTCTAAGAGTAATGTTTGGATTAGTTTTAGATTATTTATCCTATCTGTTCAAAAAGTAGTTACAGTTTCAAATAGAGTACCATTAATCATTCTTGCATTTACTTTTAGAGAAGTCAGGGCCTAACATTGGCTTTTTCTAGGCAGTCATTAGCAATTTGCTATAGCTAATGTTGAATTCTTTAGACCTTTATTTAGCATTTTAAAGGAATTAAATAACATATTTACATTTTATGAAAATTAGAAGTAAATAATAATTCTAAGATGTCACTCAGATAACCATTTTTGTTGCTATTTCAGTGTTTATGGTTTCAGCCGTTGTTTTGTGTTATGTATGAATCTATAAGTTAAAAAAAATTTTCTAGGAGATAATAGAATGTAGTGCTACAGTTTGATTTTTTCACCAAGTGACTTCTCACAATTTTACCCCTATGAGGTAATAAGTTTTGATTAGGGCAACAATTTTTTATGGTATATGATATAGATGAATGAAAGTTTGTTTACCTAGCTCTAAAATATGTTGCATATATATTGTTTGTTTTTCCTACTATAAATAATCCTGTTATATATATCTTTGTGCCTACATTTTTGGGGAATTTTCTGATTATTAGGAGACTAATATGGTATTGTTGCATGAAAGTTATTCAAATTTTAAAATTTTGGGTATTATTTATGCCATGATTTAGAAAGCACACACAGTACTTTAACAGAAATATCCCAGGTCTGCCCAGTTGGTTCTCTAAGACAGTAGATTCTGCAGGTTTCTTGACAAATAAATTGTTCTGTGGACTGTGGGATGCCTGAGCAGTGTTTCTAACAGTTAGATCTTCCCCAGAGCGCCGTAAACATTTTGGACTGCCGGGTTCCAAGATTGCTCTGGAGCTGTGAGATGAAGCCACCTTAAATAGCTGGAAAATAATCCTGTGGAAGAGACAAGCTTTGTCATTTTTATGTTTACCACGTGTGCTGCAGTGTACCTTTAAAACCCTTCCAAGTGAAATAGGGTCATCTTTTCTTTTTTCCCCTTATGATTGAAATGCTGGCTACTAATCTTTCAGGATGAGAGAGAAGCTCAAGGCAGTTTTAGAAGATGGATCATTTCCTGATTAGTGGTTATAAAGATTTCACATGGATAGTATTCCCAGTGTTGTGAAGTTATTTTATTAGTCAGGTCTGCTTCAGTGAAATCAACAAGGCTAGCTTATCTTTGCAAAGTCTTGTGATAACAAGTTCACAACTACACTCCCCAGGGAGCACAGCTTACTTGTAAAACGTTGCTTCAGGCATCTCTCTTGCAGCCTGTGTTGTGAGCCTTTCATATTCCAGATATGAAACTGGTTTGACGTTAATTCCAAGCACGACAGCTTTTTAGATATCCCCTTTGCGCAAGTCAGACAAAGTCTGCAGAGCTAGCACCATTCCTTCGCCCTGTATTTGCTTTTTCCATGTCTCCTGGTTCGCACAAGAGAGTCATTATACCCAGGCAGTCATAAACATTATTGATTACATTTATATTTAATAAAATTAGACCTTGTCAGTTATTAGTGAAAACCAAACCAAGGGAACCTATAGTTATGGAGCATAGAGTTGAACAACAGGGAAAGGGCAAAGTTCTTCAAATAAGGCACAGATAAAAGATCTTATTTGTGTATTGTTCTGTTCTTTGTCTTCAGTATTAGAATGTTCCTCCAAAGCCTCAGTTTTTAGAGTAATGCTTAGATGGTCTCTTTTATGTTATACTTGAGATAATTTAGAAACACTTACATTTATAAATCTATTTCTGTTTTATGCATTGTATATATTTCATTCTCTATATAATCTAGTGTAGATTTAGATTGATAATTGTTTTTTCAATTATTATTTTTTCTTCTGAAATATAATGGTATTTTGACCTAACATGTTGATGTATTTACCAATGGCAAAGATTGTGTTTTATTTGGAATTGTGCTTACTAAATGATGGAACTGTGTACTACTGTTCTAGTATGTGATACTGCAGACAAAATTTCCAAAGGAGCGTTGGAGAGAAAATTCTTGTTTAGGGTTGTATTGCTCAGTGAACTTGCTTTTCTTTTGGATGTCCCTATTCTCTTTTGGTGTCTGAGGATGGGGGGAGGAGGTTTGCACAGGAAAGGTGTTGGGATTTCTTGGCCCATGTAACTGGAGCTTCTTAAAGGGAGAAGAGGAGACTCTATGAGCTCTGGTGATGTCAAGGATGATCCTCTTCATTAGGAGTCCTCCTTGTTTCTGATTTTCTTTCACTGGTCTCATTTCTTGTCACAGTGAGGTTTTTCTCCCAATGGCTCAGAGAGAACAATTGGCTGCCCCAGTGTGGTGGTCTTCTGGCTTCCATTTGTAAAATCTCTCTGAAGGACTCTTGCTTGGTCACCCTTTGGTCTCATAGGAGGACAGTGACTGGTCAGACCCAGGGCATCAGTGGGCGTCAGGGCAGGACACTGTGATCCGTAGATCCATTAGTACCACATGAGATGACAAGTTTCTACACAGATAAAGACAACAAGTGTCTAACATAACGTCTTTAACTCGCAGTTAAAATTTTTGTTGGTTGCTGTAAAGTACACAACATAGAATTGACCATTTATAAGTTACAGTTTGTTAGTGTTATGTGCATTCACATCTTTGTGCAGCCTGTCTCCAGAATGCTTTTCATCTTGTAAAACTGAAACTTTGTACCCACCAACAACCTCTCCACTCCAACCTCCCCTCCCACTAGCCTCTGGCAACCCCCATTCTACTTCCTGTCTCTATGAATTTGACTAAGCGAGTTAACTCATTTAAGTGGAATCATACAATATTTATCCTTTGGTAATTAATGTAGAATTTTCTCAAGGTTCATCCATGCTTCAGTGTGTGTTAGAATTTCCTTGCTTTTAAAAACTGAATACTATTCTATTCAATGTGTGTAATCGCTTTCTGTTCATCCATTCATCCATGGGTGGACTCTTGGGTTGCTTTCACCTTTTGACAATTGTGAACAATGCTGCTGTGAACATAGATATACAAATATCTCTTTGAGACATTGATTTCAGTTGTTTTGTGAACTGACAGGTTTTGTTTTTTTTTTTAACGCAACTCTTCAACAGGTCTAGAACTAAGTTTATGTTTTTCCATAGAATATCTCCCCTTTATGTTAACCTCCTTGTCATATCACCTTCACTGGTCACTTAAGCCATATCTTGGGGCTTATTTTGACTCATCTGTCCTGGATTATTAGTCACCAAGTTTGATAGATTTTTAACAATTGAATATCCTTTAAGTCCAATAGCTTCCCCTAAGTATGGTTTGTTCTCAAATAGCTCTGTGAATAAAGAAATTTATGGTCAGATAAGTTTGAGAATCGCTTGATGTTGCTTAATTTTTACTTTTCTAGGAGAACAAAAATAAGAAACTGTTGAATGTTACTCAGTCAACTGTTTTTCAGATGTGTGACCATGGATACCTTTTCAGTTAATATTTACAAGAAGTTGAGAAAGAAACACATTTCTCATTGCTCCTTGTCTTTCACCCTCACTCCTTACTGCCTATTTGTTGGTTTCATCTCTGGCTTGGACTGTAGCCCAAATCTCTGAAATCAGGGGGTTTAAATTTTTTTTGTCTTATCGATTTGTTGGCAATCAGTTGAAGCCTCCTTTTCTTGGAATAAAAACTTACACGATTAAATTTGTTAGTGAAGAGCTGTTCTCTGGTTCATTTTCAGTTGCTGCAGCCTGGAAATACTGAAGGGTGGGGAGTAGTGTGTGCAGTGACATTTGGACAGTCTGTGTGGACAGGTTATTTAACTTCCTCTGTCACAGTTTATTCATCTGTTAAATGAATATAATAGTAGTACCTCAT
This sequence comes from Giraffa tippelskirchi, assembly GCF_054371585.1. Lineage (NCBI taxonomy): Eukaryota > Metazoa > Chordata > Mammalia > Artiodactyla > Giraffidae > Giraffa > Giraffa tippelskirchi. Next base: position 155,625,819 of record NC_137279.1, read on the forward strand.
AGGGTTTTATGAGAATTAGGTGAATCCTAATGTTCAAAGCACTTAGAACAGTGACTGGTATATGTAAGTGTCCAATAAATGTTAGTTGCAATTTGTTTCCTCCCTCCCTTCCTGATGTAGTAACATCACTTTTTATCATCTTATTGGAAAAGATGATTTATAGTTCCTGTGAAGTTCATCATTCAGAGATTTTGCATGCATTTCCATAGTTAATCCTCAGTGAAAGGGAAAAAAAATCATCTGATAATGTTCCTCATAATTAACTTTTCTTGGAGCTCATTAATTGGCAAATAGAGACCATCCTTTTATTACTGTAGTGTTTGTTTTATTTAGCAAGCATTTATTCACAAAACTTAGAAAACAGAATACTAGAGGAAACACTGCGGAAGGAAGTGTGGTTATGAGTGAGTGACTGACTTGGAGGATTTTTATTTTTACTGAGACTTAAATATTTTTCTTTGAGTGTTTCAACAGGTAAGAGCAGGAGTTCCAGTTATAGATAACCCTGTGACGTTGGACACGTGACCTAATGCCTTGCCATTTACTATGTACCACCATTTGCTTATTTGCAGAAATGTGGCTGGTTTTACCTACTCGAGTTAATTTTGAATATTAATGAGACAACATGTGCAGAAAACTTTCCTGTGGTGGATGATCTGTACATGGTGTCACCTTTTCTCCTTGCAGCAGAAGCAGAAGCGAATCCTTGGGACATCTGTTGCTCAGCTCTGATGCTCCTCCCTCTGTGGTGGCACATTTCCCTCTTATCAAGGCTTTATTGGCAAGCACTTAGAACTCTTCATTATAATTATCGTTATTGGTGGTGGTAGTGTTAATACTGTGTTTGACGTGGGTACTGAATTCACATGCTTCAGAAAGTAAACCAGTGTAACAGTACAGATTGGAAAGGCTTGTTTCTACTTTTGTCACTGGCAGTTTCCTTTCCTGCCCATTTAAGTAACTGCTTTTAGTCATTTCTTCTGTCCAGATATGATTATACACAAGTATATATTCTCTATTTTTTATACAAAAGGAAAGCATACTCTATGTACTTTCTGTACTTTGCTTTTTTCAGTTTATAGTATATGCTCCTTTTTTTCTGTATTAGGACATAGACTAGACTGTTTATTCGGGTGGACGTGTGTATACATGTACGCATGTAGGTATTAGAGCTCCAGTGTGTTCTGTACCATGGTTTACTTAACCAGTTTTCCTATTCATGGATACATTATTTGTTTCTATGCTTTTACTACTGCAAACAGTGCTTCTTTGTATAATCTCATATGTACAAGGTTGAATAAATTCCTAGGCTTGTTGGGTTAAAAGACAAGTACATTTATAATTTCTTTAAAAATAATTTTTGCTGATAGTAAATCACTCTCCATTGGATTCATACCATTTTGCATACATTGGCATTTATTTATTTATTTATTTGCATTACAGACAGCTCTTTCCCCACCCTTTATACCGTTTTTTGAGCTGCTGTCTTGTCATAATAGAGGACAGAGGAGCCTGGTGTGCTGCAGTCTTTGGGGTCGCAGAGTCTCACATGACTTCAAGACTGAACAACAGCAACTTGTCAGTGTGGAGGGAGTTGTGCAAGTAAAGGAGATCCCATCTCCTATTTCCTAAATGGTGGTGGGCTGTTCAAGTCTAGTGTTTTTCAACCTGAGTAGTAGGACACAGTTACATTGTGATATGAGACTAGGCATTCTGGCCATTCTGATCTGCTCTTCTGTCTTGGGATCTGAGGATGGAATGGCTGATTGTATTGTGTGCCTGATTCACTAAGTAGACCTGAGGGAACAGTCAGTTTCTCTCTACATAGACTATTGTTGGCTACTGTCTCCCTTTCTTGGAAGTTACTTAGGTTTGAGAAGTGACATTCTTTTTTTTTTTTTTTGGCAAAAGTTATTCCTATTTATTGAGGATTTAGAATCCAGACAAAAGAATAAAAACCACTTGGAATCCCGTAGCCATAGTCAGTATTTTGGTGAGTATCCTCTCAATCTTATGTGCCCGTGCCCAAAATAAATTGTGTTTATACACTGCATGATATTTTATAACCTTGCCCCCATTTATTAGCGAATCGTGAATATTGTTCCATCTTCCAATAATTACACATGTACATGGGTTTCCTTGGTGACTCAGATGATAAAAGAATCCACCTGCAATGTGGGAGACCTGGATTCGATTCCTGGGTTAGGAAGATCCCCTGGAGGAGGGCATGACAATCCACTCCAGTATTCTTGCCTGGAGAATCCCCATGAACAGAGGACCATGGCAGGTTACAGTCCTTGGAGTTGCATATATACATGTGTATATATATACATAATTATATATGTGTATATATATTTTTTTTTAGTGTAGAATTCTATTAGATTGTCTTCACCATGATTCTGTGTTCCTGGATGAATATCTAAGATTGTTTTGTTAGCCATTTTAAACAGCTTTGAAGATTCTTATAGCTAAATTTTGTATATCATTGTTACTTGTTTAGAATAAATTGCTTGAACTTTTAAGTCAAACGGCATTTACAGATTGCTGTTCAAAACTCACGTTTATATTTCTTTTTTAAAAATAGTTATAACCTTTATCTAAAGTAGTTTTTAATCTAGAAAAGCTCATTTTACATGAGTTTCCAACTAATTATTAGAGTCAAAACAAAGAAAATAAAACCAGAGAAAATCTTCTGTAGAAAAAATACACAAGGAACATTTCTACATGTGAAAAAGAAGTAAGCAGTCTTAATATCTGAACATTCAAGTCTTAGTCTCAAACCCGTCTCTCCTAGCGAACACTACTATCAACCTCGAGAGCTTACTTGTTCTTATCATTTTTCACTGAGTAAATACATTAAGATGTCTTTTTCATTCACTGGCAACCAACTATCTTGACAAGCTGTACTTTATTAAGTCCTGGTCTGGTTGAGGGTGTGAAGTGTCTTGTGTATCCCCTGAGTATATTCACCTGCAATTGATATAAGTCAACCTCTGGAGTATCAATATCTTGAACAGGTGAATCTCCTCCATCATCATCATTCCCTTTTCTGTTTCGAATGCTCTGAATTAAGTTTTTATGAAAATCACAAATATAAAGATGTTTTGTCATCTTGTTGTGGTTTCTCCTTTGCCCTTGGATTGAGGTATCTTCTTTTGGTATCCAGGTATCCAACATCCTCCTGTTGATCACAGCAGCTAGTTGTGATTTTGGTGTTCTTGCAGGAGAAGATGAGTGCGCGTCGTCCTTCTACTCTGGCATCTTTAACACAGTCACATGATGTTTATCTTTCTAAATGAGAATACTTGCTTCATCATTTTGTGGATATTGTAATTTAAAGCAAATTTCCAGTCTATTAGTAAAAAAATGATAAATCTCTATAGATATTTGGTTATTGGTATATTTAAATTTTTTTTTTCTTGTTGAGAACTCATGTTTTCTTTATGGATTACCTTGTTAAGCCCTTTGTCCATTTTATTACTGGTGTGGTTGTGTTTTTCTTTATTTTTAAAATAAGCTATATATTAAGAATATTAATTTTTGTGATATGTGGTACAAATAGTTTTCTTCCAGTTGTTTGCTTATATACTTATGGCCTTTTGATACAGAAATTTTAAATTTTTTGTACTCAAATCTATCAAATATTTCTTTATAACGTTTCTACTTTTGATGTCATGTTGGAGAGACCTTTTGACTTGCCTAATTATAAGTGTTTATCTCTATTTAGACTTAGTATTTGGTATATTTGAAAATTTTGAATGATGGAACACATATTTTAGTATAAGGTGTAAGATGAATGTTATTTTTCTTAATATTTTTTTCTAACTTACTCTCCAGTTGTCTCACCACAAAAATATTATCACTCTTTGTACTGACTTGAAATCCATGTCTTCAAAAATTGTTCTATTTTCTTAAACATATATACTAAAGTTTATACCAGAGGTCTATAGGAAGGACATTAGAGCCCTGGACTGTTTTCAAGCAGTTGGTGTCAGGGTGATATCAAGGAGGTAGCTTAACTCTCTCTTTCACTCAGTTTCTTCTGTGAAGTCATATTTGACCTTCAACCAGAGTTGCTAAGGAGGATCTGATGAGAAAGTGGATATAAATCATGAAGTTCTATTTAGAGAGTAAGTGTTTGTAATACTAATTAGGATGGGGCCAGGAATTCCTGAGGCTGTATAGCAACACTTAAACTAGTAACACAACATAATAAAAGGTTACATTTTGGTTTTGGGAGAATTAGAAAAACCAACCAAAGAGCTTCTCTGACTTTTGACTGATTTCCCATTAGCCAAATAGAACTGAATCATTGAAATAAAAAATTAAAAAAAAATCTTGATAGGGATTAAATACAGTCATTTCTTTAATGATTAAACGTAGAAAGCACATGTAATGCTACATTTTCCACATTATGATATTCTTTTGGTTTTTTTCTTTTTTCAAAAATTAGGACAATTACTTTACTTTGAACAAAAAAGTGGTATAAGCAACTGTTCGGGCTCCATGACATGTTCTTCTCCCATTCTGCTCCAACCCCAAGATAAAATTTTAGGATAAAAAATGTATATGTTTAGCTGATTATGTTATCTACTGTTACTAGTTCTAAGGCAGGCATGGCATTGACTGATAATCTGGCTTAAAGTCTAAGAATCATGTTCATGTCGAGCATGCTAAATAGTTGCATTTGGGAAATAAGACTTTCATTTGGGTTACAGTTGAGTGTGTGCTAATAACGAGTTACTGAGCCACTATTCTTGTTCAGTTAAAGAAGGTGAATGTGATTTGTCCACATTTTCACAGTTGCTTCCATGTCAACACCAGTTTTGTTGTCCCTTTACCTGAAGAATATTCTGAAAAAATAATCTTGCAAAGCAAAGATAGCCTAGCTTTGAGTCTACAATAAAAGTGCAGAAAGTAAACAATAGTAGTTTTTCTGCTTAGTTATGTTTAGAACTTTTTGTTGTTCAGTTGCTAAGTTCTGTTTGACTCTTTGCCACCCCATGGACTGCAGTATGCTAGACTCCTCTGTCCTTCACTGTCTCCCAGAGTTTGCTCAGATTCATGTACATTGAGTTGGTGATGCTATCTAACCATCTTATCCTTTGCCATCCCCTTCTCCTTTTGCTTTCAGTCTTTCCCAGCATCTTTTCCAGTGAGTTGGCTCTTTGCATTAAGTGGCCAAAGTGTTGGAGCTTCAGCTTCAGCATCAGTCCTTCCAGTGAATATTCTGGATTGATTTCCTTTAGGATTGACTGCTTTGATCTCCTTGCATGCAGTCCAAGGGACTCTCAAGAGGCTTCTCCAGCACAGCAATTTGAAAGCATTAGTTCTTGGACGCTCAGCCTTCTTTAGGACTTCTACAAGTAGTGTATTAGTCTGTAGAGAACACCACTGTTCTGCCTGTGCCAAAAATTTCATATATTCTTCTTGAACATCAAAATGGCCTACTCTGGTTCTCCAGCAGATAGCTGGAAGAAAGCAGCATAGTTCTTTTCATTCACTGTGAAGCAGCGATAAATTCCTGCAGAACGTGTTAGCATGTTTTCTTTCCCCGTGAAAATCTGGCTCCGCTGTCCTCTTTATCTCCTATAGCCAAATAGTCTGCTTCCATTTAAGGTATATAAAGTTTTATTGTTCAGGTGTTCTTCATAAAACACCTTAGTCTTTTCTTCTAATTTGGTAGTTTATTTGCATATAGGTATTCTTTTGAGGGGTACTTTCTCTCTTTTTGGATTTTATCTAATTCTGGATCATTCTCTTATTTGTTAGCAGCCTGTTTCCAGTAAAAGACACCAAGCTGATTCAGTGGGTCTAGGTAGGCTGACTGGACTTCAGCTTGTCCAGCTTCTGCAGATCCATATACCACACCACCTCTATCTTCCCTGCCTTGGCAAGAGAATTGCCTGGAAATCTGTATGTGTTGCGCGTGTGTGTGTTGGGGCACTGATGGGACATGGCTGACCGTGACATAGCTCTTCATTTGGTCTTTAGGTTCAGACGTTGCCAATAACCTTATAGAGTCAGGTACCTGATTTCATAATGGAGATCTGATAGTTACTGACTTTGAGACCATAGTTAAGTCACTTCATACTTCTGAGCTTTGGTTTCTTCATCTGTAAAATGAAGCTCCTTTGTAGGAATCTGAATGTAATATCTCGTTTCAGCCCCAATTTCTTGGGCAGGAGGAGCAGAGGACTCTGAAAGGAGGCCAGGTTTTTTTTTTGCATTCCAACCAAGGGCAATTTGGAATAACTTTACCTTTTATGTCTGATTTTACCTTTCATGTCTGATTATTAAGACAGTAAAAAGCAGTTAAACCTCAATAAAAGTCCCAATGAAAGAATTTCCGGTAATGTCTTTGTGTTCTGTATTTAAAAATGTTTCCATAGAGTTAAGGTATAATTTTTTTTTCAAATATGGATACAAGTTACAGTAAATTCTTAGCTCTTTTGAACCCTTAGGGGTGAATCATTTTGGGATGAACAAGTTTTCTAGATGAGTGAGAATTTAGTTATAATGACCATATGTTAAAAACATAACTTTGAAAAAGCTTGAAAATATTTGCTGTATGCCTTTGCATTGAGGTAACTGAATACAATTTATTTTTCTGTATTAGTCAGGTTCAGTTGTGAACATGTTATGGTAAGCCCTGTGCTCATAGCATGGATTTGAAATAGAAAGACCTGGGTTTAAATTTAATTTTTATCAGTTATTGACTCTGTTGCCTTGGAACAGAAAATCTCTCTTCACTTTTGTAATTTTTTAAGAAACTGAGATTGAAAAACTTGATAAACAATAGATCTTCCCTAAATTATGGCTCTTATGATTATTGTCATAGGAATATCTTCCAGGGTCTATTGAGTTGTATATATACACAACACAGGGTATTTGTTTCATTCTAACTAGATTTGGACTAGAATTCTTGTCCTTTCTATAGTTTTTGTCACCTTCCCTGTATTCTTATAGAACTTGCAGACTTCTTGGCATCTAGTCATTTTATACTTGTGTTAAGTGAAAAGACGTGGAAACATGTAATGTTCGTGATTATTTGTGTGAAATTTCTGCAACATTCCTTTTTGTTGAACTCATATTTTATGTGTGTTCCAAAACAATGCAGCTTAGCACCATTAAAACATAAAGAGTATCCTTGCACGCTGGTCTTTATTTAGAAAGGAATACTATTGAGCCACCCAGTAGTGAGACACATAGTCTAAGTTGTTTTTCTTTTATTTCCTGTCCCCCTTTTATTGACTTGTATGACACACATACACTTGTGGTATAATACATCGGAGTTTCAAAGTACATATTGAAACCATGTGGTTTTCTGTGAGGTTTTTTTTTTGTTGTTGTTGTTTATTTTTGTTTTAAACTTTGTGTGGGGATTATATCCCTGACCTTGACCTTACAGATTACACATCTACTGTGTGCCCAGTCCTTGTGCATTAGATGGAATTATTCCCAGTTAAAGATGAGGAAACCAAGATTTGGAGTAATTAAGTATGTTTTTCATCTTATATATGAGTAACTCTTGTTTGACTGCAGGACCTCATGCTTTTACCCTTAAACCCTGTTGTATGTTAGCTCTGAACTACTATAGTGACTCCAAACTTCTGCAGAGTGTTCGTATCAGGTGGCCAAAGTATTGGAGCTTCAGTCCTTTCAGTGAATATTCAAGGTTGATTTCCTTTAGGATTGACTGGTTTGATCTCCTTGCTGTCCAAGGGACTTTCAAGAGTCTTCTCCAGTACCAGAGTTCAAAAGCATAAAGTTCTTTACTAAAGGGCCATTTTGGTGTCATAATTGAACTTAATTTTTAAAAAAATTTTGAAATAACTATAGAGTGAAAGGAAGTTGCAAATTTAGTACCAAGAGAGCCTGTGTTGTTTAGGTGAACATTAGCATAAGTGATGTGCTTTTCTCTTTAATTTTTTTTTAAAGGTTTTAGACTTATGGAAAAACTTTCTAAGATGAAAGATGCTCAGTGTTGGATCTCTGAAACCTTGGAACTAGTTTTCTGAATAGCTTCAGGTACAACTAGAATGATGGCTGAAATCCAGATGGTGCTGGTCAGGACTGTGTCTTTGTCAGAAACATGAAGTGGTTCCCTGGAAGCCAGAAGCACCCTTAGAAGGAGAAATATGCTGTGGAGTTCTCTGGTCACTCCACTTGAGCCTCTTGAGCCTTTGAGCTTCCTGTGGGTGCTTGGGGTTTTGCAGATAGTACTAGCAGTCTTGGAATGCAGTTGTCAAAGTAGCAGGCAGTGGCTGGGAGCCAACTTGGCAGTCAGCACCTCAAATAGCTCAACCTTCATAAGGTCCTGCAGACCAAACTGGGTGAGGAAGATCAGCCTCACACAGGTGTTTGATCACTCCCATTCCCCATCCCCTACCTTTTTTTTCTTTCTTTTAACACAGTTATTTGAAGGATTTCCTGTAAAAGGCCTGAACTTTTTCAGGCGCTCAGGGTAAGTTAAAAATGCACGGCTTTGTGTTCTTACTCATACCTGTTTGATTTAACCATAAATAAATGCCCATTCTTGTAGGTTGAAAAAAACGGTTCAACACTGGAGATCATGTCAGCCTTTTATGCTGTCATACTGAAAATTCTTCTCGTGGAATAACATGTTTTCTAAGGAAAACTACCTCCTATTTTATGGCTCTACCTCCTTATTTATGGAGGAGATATAGCACTTAACTGTTTGTAAGGAGATAAACTGACTTAATCTTCTTAACAATCTAGTATTTTCCCTCTTTGTAAGATCATTGCTGGTGAGTGGTGGAGCTGGGTTCATGCTTAGGCAGTCTAATCATGAAGCTATACTGCTTCTCAGCACTTTTGTGTGGCCCTGCCTCCCCAGACATGCTTGTGAAAGTCCTGGGAGTCTTGGCAGCTGACGGGCAAGTACTTAGGTGCGTGCCTCTTTTTGATTTCATGGGAACAAGAACTTAATTTACCCTTAAAGATGAATAATTCTTCTACAATACAAGAGTTTTTGAGACTTAACAAGGATACTCTTGTAGCCTTTTGGCCTCTGGAGTTGAGGGAGTAAGGGTAGAGACTTGTTGGCTCTTATAACGAAAGTATAGATGGTTATTATCTTGGGGGGGGGGCGCGAATGTTTGTTTAGTAGCCTCTATTCCAGGCTTGAAATCCTGTGGTTCTCTAATAAACCCCTGCCTCTCCTCTGTGTTGCTTAACGTCTTTGATCTTAGACTTGGAAGTAAAAGAAGTGACTCAGCCCGAAAGGGAGTTTAACTTAGGAATTGCGTCTTTGTTTGGCATTAATTGAGGCATTGGTCTCTTGCTTGCCATGTCTGTATTGACATTGGTGGGGTAAGGCTGGGAGCTAGGAGATTAGGCCCCAGGGGAGCTGTGTGAAGAGGGGAGAGGAGTGTCCTTGGACCTTCTTTTTCTGGGGCAGCTGACCTAGGTGTTCAGACACACGCCTATTATTCTATCAGATCTGTTCTAGGGTGGTCCTAGTGGATCCTGTCAAGTCACACTGCAGCCTTTCCTGATTTATTTGTCCACCTGGTATGGCTCTGACATCTATTGAACAAAATTATAAAGGCTCACGCAGTGGTTTTCCAGGGACTTTCCCTCTTTTTCTCCCTTAGCATCAGAGATGAGCCATCATGGTTGTAGGTGATTCTGTCATCAGCATCTCAGGTATTTTGTCACAGCAGGAAAGGCTGGACAAACAGCAAATGACTGCCAGGGATCCAGATGACTTCCCGTTCAGGCTAAATAGGAGGGGGAGGCCAGCTGTTGGAGACTTGGTTTAAAATGGACTAAGGTCAGTCTTACTTGTTTCATTCTCTAATAAGCAGAGGAAGAAAAAGATTAGAAATCTGTTTTGTAAGTATTTTAAAAGTATATTTTAGTTTGGTCCCAGTGGTTATGAGATTGAAAACTAGTTTAATTTGTTTGGTGTCCTCTCCCAAGATGTCAGCTGCATGTGCATTCTCATTCGCATTTCTAGAGGGCAGTCCAGGGAGTAGCTCCCTCAGTCCTATTTTAGAGGAGTTAGGAAGGGAGAGGTTGCACATCCCCATGGTTGGGATCTGATTGGTTTTCAAGTTGCTTTTCTTAAGTTGATCCTGACTCTTCCTGCAAACTGTTATGGCCCTGAGGACTTTTGGATGGTCCTGCTTGTGAAATTCATTTGTATATGGAGGGCCTAGTATGTTCTCAATACTAACTGTGAGAAATAAGAATGAATAAACCAGTTTCAGCCCCTAGTATACTGTGGTGGGTGATACATGCAAAAAGCAAGTTAAGGTTGTAATTAACGTGTTTAACAAAATACTGTGGGAGCACAGAGAAGAGAATGACTGCAGAGGACTTCACAAAGAAGAGGGGGGCATTTGAGCTGGACTTTGAGAATGAGCCAGAATTCTTCAGGTCCAGTTGATGAGAAAGCTATCAGAAAAATCTCCAGAGGACAGAGCCTTAGAAACTTCAGGATTGAGGAGGCGCTCATGGGGGTCCATGACCCGAGATCCCTACACCTCTTGTTTTGTAGCTAAAATGCCAAGCTGTTTCTTTACTGTTGTTCCTTTGTTGTTCCACGAGTTCACCTTGATGAGTCACTGCAACTTCTGTTTGCAGTGACACCAGGTACTGCCAATGAGAAAACCAGCTCTTTACTGCCTCATTCCCTTGCTTGTGGCTGGCCCCACTCTGTGCCCTCGCTTTCTCTAAACAGCAGCATATGTTGTGCCTTTGTGCCATTTATTGAGCAGGGACCAGACTGCAGGGCGTTTTAGTGATGCCGCTTCAGCTCCCACTGAAGCCCTTCTGCACTGATCTCAGTTTGTGACCAAGGACAGAGGCTGCTTTTCATCCTTTCCTGTTTCTCCATGTGTTTTCTGGCTTCCTAAGATGTTCTGTCCTTCCTGGGTTTTGGTCAATGTTTCTCTTTCCTCCTGTTTAAGAGTCCTAATAGCGTCTCGGTTGTTTTCTGCCAGCTGCCTAGTTTCAGAGGTGGACCTGCGTTAGGCCCTTGGCTATGTCTTGTTGATGTGTTTGTATTACTGGGGAGTATCCATATTTGTGGGCTTCCCTGGTAGCTCAGCTGGTAAAGAATTCACCCACAATGCAGGAGACCCCAGTTCGATTCCTGAGTCGGGAAGATCCCCTGGAGAAGGGATAGGATACCCATTCCAGTATTCTTGGGCTTCCCTGGTGGTTCAGAGGGCAAAGAATTTATATAGTAATTATATGGTCTGTATTGCCTGAAAATCCTAAAGACCAGATTTGAATGATTCGGAGTTAGTCACTTCAGTATGAAACAATGTGGATCTGAAGGCAAACCAAGGATTCTTCGAAAGCAAAAGCTTTAACTTAGAGCAGCATGTTTGGTGAAGCAACTAGTTTGGTTTTGTGGTGCCAGAAATACACTATTCTCTTCTTGTACTCTCCATCCTACCAGGTTGTGAGAGACATGATACTTTGAAGTGAATTCTGTCACCCTAGTTTTGTAGAGAGTCACCGTGGTAGAGCAGCATGAGAAGCAAGAGTGCCCAGTGGGTCCTTTGAATTTCTGTTGAAGAAGGTGAAATTCCATAGAGTCTGACACGATTGAATTTCTGTTGAAGAGTGAGCATCAGTCAACATGTTGCCTGAGTGGAGGGTACAGGTGGGAGGTGGGTGATGACCCAGGTAATCATGAAAACACATGTGAAAGGCCTTCCAGAATCCTGATGTTAGGCTGTGTTGTGCAAGTCCTTCAAAAGTTTCTTTACTTCGCCTGGAAACATGTGTAAGAGAGGGATACATCACTCTTTACGAAGATTACTCAGGGACTGACAAATGTTGCACTTGCGAGTAGTTTTGCCCAGCCAGAGATTGGTCAGATTTGATGTCTGGAGGTTGGCCACTGAACGTTCACAGCAGAGGGTGGGAGGGAGCCCTACGTTCTTATCTTCCCAGATAAGGGAAGTATTATCAACGGCTGTGGAACTCTCCGTAAAATTAAACTTCTTTGCACCTGGGTTATAAAGTGGGAATAATAACGTTACCCACTATGACAAACCTAGAGAGCATATTAAAAAGCAGAGACATTACTTTGCCGACAAAGGTCCTTCTAGTCAAAGCTATGGTTTTTCCAGTAGTCATGTATGGATGTAAGAGTTGGACTATAAAGAAAGCTGAGTGCGAAGAATTGATGCTTTTGAACTGCGATGTTGGAGAAGACTCTTGAGAGTCCCTTGGACTGCAAGGAGATCCAACCAGTCCATGCTAAAGGAAATCAGTCCTGAATATTCATGGGAAGGACTGATGCTGAAGCTGAAACTCCAATACTTTGGCCACCTGATGCGAAGAACTGACTCATTGGAAAAGACCCTGATGCTAGGAAAGATTGAGGGCAGGAGGAGAAGGGGACGACAGAGGGTGAGATGGTTGGATGGCATCACTGACTCAATGAACATGAGTTTGAGCAAACTTCAGGAGTTGGTGATGGACAGGGAAGCCTGGCATGCTGCAGTCCATGGGGTCGCAAAGAATCAGACATGACTGAGCGACTGAACGGAACCTTATGGGATGGTTCAGGATTAAATGAATATAAATAAATGAGGAGTAATATAGGTAAAAGGCTTGACATGGTTCCTGTGTATATAGCTAACACTGATACAGTGTTTGCTTATATTTATTTTCCTCATTAATATTCTTTCTCATTTGAGATTTCCCAGAGATTCTGTACTCATTTAAAAACAACTCTTTTTATGGCTTTAGGCTCATCAGTAGTGACTTAAGAATTCTTACTAGGGGGAAGAAACTTCTGTTTGGATAGTTTTATCTGAATTCCTTTCCCTTGCCTTTGGTGAGGGGAGTGCCAGGGAGAGTGCAGTACAGAGTCAGAAGTCAGAGGGGTACAGAGATGTGTAGGCACAGGCACCAGTGGAACTACTTACTGCCTGGCACATGGTTGGGCCCTTGGGATTATTTAATGACAGAAGCAATGATTATTCCCTTGTGTCAATTTAAAAAATGCCACAGTGTTAGTATTAGCTAAAGTTGAACAAAGATACATGAGAACTCTCTGTACTGTCCTTGCAGGGCTTCTGTACATCTAAAATTATTTCAATATAAAAGTTTTTAAAAATCGAGGGAAATGGAGAGTTCAATGGTTACAGAGTTTCAGTTGTGCAAGGTGAAAACAGTAATAAACATGTACTTAACAGTTCTATAATGTACACTTTAATAACTGTTAAAAGGATACATTTTATGTGTTTTTAAAAAGAAAAAGGAACTTCCCTGTGGTCCAGTGGTTAAGACTCCGAACTCCCAATGCAAGGGGCCTGGATTCGATCCTGGTCAGGGAACTAGATCCCACATGCTGCAACTAAGACCCAGAGCAGTCAAATAAATAAATAAATAAATAAATAAAATTTTTTTTTTTAAATTTAAGAAAAAAAAAAGGCAACAAAAAATGTTGAAGAAAGAGTACCAGCAACAAAACTGGCACATAGCACCATGCCTGGCACACAGTAGATGCTTAATACATGTTTGTTGGATGAAGAGTGATAGTCCTAATAGTCTGTTGTTTGGATGTCCCCGTTCTTGTGTGTGTATTTTTAACCATTATACAGGTTTTTTTTTTTGATATCTTAAAGTTGCTTTCAGTGTTTTGCTTTTATAAACAACACCTTGATTTAGCCTCACAGCTAAATTTCTGTGTGCATACATTATGTTTTCTTAGGATGTATTTCTGGGAGTCACATGGTTCCTATTTTTTTTTAGGTCTTTTCATCCCATTACCAGATTGCCATTCCCCACAGCAGTGCAGAGAACAGATTTTTGACAGGCAGAAATGGGAGATTGGGGTGTCAGGGGAATAGCTCCTACACAAAAGAGGTGCCATTTGCACAGTAAAGTTTGAGCCCCCTCTGAATGCTGGCTTGAGTTCCCAGAATGTGATTCCCCGGGACACAGGAAATCAGCCTTGGGCCGTATAGCTAGTGCCCAACTGCTGTGGTTCTGGTGGGCTGGATTGCTTTTACCCTCTGACTGGGGATGGGGACTGAGATGACTGACAGCCAAGGTGGACTGCTGATAGCTGCCCTCAGTGTACAGAACCTTACTGTTGACAGATTAGAGGAACAGAAAGGCAGTATTTTTGCTTAGGCCCTCCTTCCCCTGGGAGCTTCAGTCTGCTGGAGTGGGGAAGAACAGGGTGGGTAGGTAATACAGACCTAATTAGAAATTGCCTTCCTCTCTTGGGAGGAGAAAATAGCAACTCGCTCCAGTATTCTTGCCTGGAAAATTACATGGACAGAGGAGCCTGGCGGGCTATAGTCAATGGGGATGCAGAGAGTTGGACATGACTGAGCACACACACACATGATTGTTAGAGCTTGACAAATACTTTGAGGGTATCGGGTACAGTGGATTTTGACTCTTTGGAAATCAGGGTACCCTATTTCAAATCCAATCCCACATGGAACCTCAGTGTACTAAAAAGATTTAAATTCCGACTTACAAATATCATAACATTGACTTACGATAACGGCCAGAGAACATTGAAACTGATTTCATGAGCACTGAATTTTGAGTTGGGTTCAGAGTGGCAGTCTCCATCATCTGCCAGTTTTACTACCTTGTTTATTTCTGAATTTAGTTTTGGTTGAAGTATGTAAAAATCTGATTTGCCTGGGTAAATAATTGCAGGTAGTTTATTAGTAACTTACTTTGTAGTTTCAGGATACTCTTCAATTAAACTGACCCAGAAGCCTGAAAGAAGAATAGAGGGAACTTTTATCACAAGGTAGAATCATGGTATTTTGCCAGTGCTTTCATTCTTTATGACATGGAGCAGGACAGAGGATAAGGTGTGCACCCTTTATATTGCAGTGCAGCTAGTTAAGAGATTCATTTGTTACTGTATAACTGACTTTTCCCTTGTAATAAGAGTATGGTCCCAGCAGATGTACTTGAGATTTGCCTGGCATGTTAGTTAAGCGTGCTGTAAGTGTGCCTAGTAGTATACTTGCTTGAGCAATTTTAAAATGGCAGACAAGAATAGGCCTGAATTTGAAAGATAGAATTCCAGCTTCCTTCAGAATCAGTGACATATTTATAAAATGTCCAAATAAAAGCTGAGAATTGATGAGAAAAGCTTTATTCTGAGATCTGCAGAAAGAAAATGTGAATTTATTGGTTGTCTTCAGTGGGTTAAAGTTTGCTATAAAATTTGAATTTGTGGGGGTTTATTATGATGTAAAAAAATTGTCAAATATATCTTAAAGTTGAAATCTGAATCCATTTTTTCCTCAGTAATATATAGCACTCAAAACCTTTTGGTTTCTTAGAACATAACTTGAAAATCCTTGTCTGTTATGTATTACAGCCTCACTCATTTTGTAAGTGATGAAACTGAGTCCTTCCTGGAGAGAGGTAGTGACTCATCAAAGATCGCTCTGCAAGTCACTGGGAAAGCTGAGAGAGGAATACTTGGGTCTCTTTGTTTCTTTCTCTAGCCTTTTTTTTTTTTGCTGAACAAAGGACTCCCCAAGGGGTCAGAAGCAGAGAAATGTAAGTGGCCGCCTCCTCTGGTTTTGTGTATGCATGTGTGTAGGCACGTGAGTGCACTACTGTGCATGGACTCACACCAGACACCCTGAGTGGTGGTAGCTTCAGGGGAGAGGGTGAAGTGTATGCAGTCTGGGGTCCACAGACTAGGCTTGCCTTTCCTGGCTATACTCCTTGTTCTGACTCTCACCACTGTTTGCTGCGTGAAAACACAATCTTCTCAGGACTCAACTTTCAGGCTGCTCTGCTCTGACAAGTAATAGTAGCTAATCTGATAAACTAGTCTGAATTAAAGGTGAGAGTGAGCTAACTGGCTCCCTCTCCCTGTTTTTGCTTTATCATAAGCATCTCATGGAGTAGAATGCTTTCACCCCAGGTCACTGTTTCAGGAACACAGGAATATGGACGGGTGTTCTTGATAGTACCTTTTGTGCCCTTAAAAACCCCATGGTACAGAGACCCAGCCTTGAGAAGTAAGATTGCCTCTCCTCTGGGCTGCTACTGATCTGCATGTTGCCTTTGTGAGAATGAGAAGTGAGTGGCTTGTCTGGGTCGGGCAGTCCTGCACTGGAGAGCGTGGACTGACGAGCAGAAGGCAGGTGGTATTTCAGCTGTCACTTCCTCACTCAGTTGGATACTCTTGGAGATGCACAACCTGCCCACTTGTACCCTCTAATCCTGATCCTGCTGAACTGGAATTCAGGCTCTGTTACCCACTTTTGACCTTGGTCAAAAGCTCGGGCCTTGTGTTTGGGCCTCATTTAGCTTCCTGTGAAGTGAAGCTTTATAAGCACTTCATTTTGTTGTGTAGGGGTCAAATAAGCATTTAGCACTGTGTGCCTGTGGTACATAGTAAATGTTCAGATGATTGTAGTGGAAGTTACTAGATTGCGAGGTGGAAGGCTTTCGATACCCACAGGAAGTCTGTTTGAACCTACTAATTGCCTTCTCCCGTATTTCTGAGGTTCAGAAGCCTAAACAGTTGGCAGGACTCACTGGAGCCATGTTGGGATGGATTTTAAAGCCATTCCCAGGCTCAGTGGGACATCATGCTATGATGTGTATTTGCTGTCCTAGTCTTAAACTGTCATCATGGGCAGGATCAATGGCGTCCTTTATAGTGGTTCTAATTGTGAGTGAAATGTTTACATTCCAGTCCAGTAGATGCGATCTTCCTATTGACTTAAAATAGTGACTGCTTTTCTGCTATCTAAGAAGGAATAGAGAAGTTTTAGAACTACCACTCAATTCCTCAGACTTATTAAGCACCTCCTTAGGAGCTAAGCATAGTTCTAAGGTCAGTATATGAAACACAGAGACAGTAAGACTCTACTTGGCCTCACAGCAGGGCACAGATGGCGAGTGATTTCTGTGGGGCTTTGCTGGTTGATGGTGGGGTGGGCACCTTTGGTACTTAAGGGCATGGCCAGGAATACTAAGAATCCTACTATGTGCACAGGGACAATACTGTGCAAAAAAGAATTTTTCTGTAGCCTGAGTGACTTTTTTTTTTTTTTTTTTTGCTTACATGAGTTTTAAACTTTTCTATCCAGATAGTCTCGAAAGGTGGAAAACCTGTTTATAACTTTATGAGCTTAGAACCCAGTTTCATTTTACATAGACTATCTTATGCATCATTTTGGTATACTCTTGAGTTTTCCAGGAATGCAGCTACTATATAAATTGATATACTACACTATATAAATAGTATACTACTTTATTTTGTTTGGAACTTTATCAAGAGCTGTTCACCATTTTTTAAAATTATGTTACCAGTGTGCTTGTATTTGTGTCAACAAGAACACTCAGTATCTGCATTTGTAGTTGTTACATTTATGGTTCTCTGCTGCTTCAAGTATTAGACTACTTCATTATATCTGCTAGTGTACTTACGACAGAGCAATTACTTACTGAAAAACAGATACTTATAAATCCCTTTAAATTTGCCTTTATGTATAATTTGGATATTATATTGATTACTATGAAATTTTGCATGTAAATAGTTTATATATGTTCATTTTGGGGTGGTAAAGGGAACAGTATAAAATATATGTTTTAAAAAAGGGGGAGGAGAATGTTGAGCATCTTTGGTTTAGTGCATTGGTTTCATATTAATTAAACCTGGCATAGAGAGAGGTTTAAACTCTGTTCTAAGTCATGGTATGTGTAGCCTTGATTCTGGGTTGTTTTTTTTTTTTTGCTGTGTTGCATGACTTGCAGGATCTCTGTTCCCCCATCAGGGATTGAACTTGGACCATGGCAGTTGAAGCCTAGAATCCTAACCGCTAGGCCACCAGGGAACTCCTGTGTAGCCATGATTCTAAACTCATTTGAATAAAGAGTTGTTTTTAGCTGATGGTTTGAAGTTCTAGAAAATGGGTGTATCTGAATGGATGTGAAGTGGTTACAGTGGTTTAGTCCACAGCACCCTGCGCCTGAGAATCTTAGCCTGAGGGACTGTAATTCTTGTCAGTAGTCACCACAGCCAGCCAGTGGGAGTGTCCCCGTGTGATCTGAACCACAGTGGTTTCAGAGCAGAGAGTATCAGAATGTTCTTTTGAAATATTAAAGTTATCTGTTACTGCTCAAGAGTGAGTTTTGCATTTTCAAACTTCTGCAATTTAATTAAACACTGTTGCATAATCACTTGTGGTCTCAGTGTAGTTTATAATCAGCGAGAGTAATGAAAGGGTAATGAGACTGGAAGTTAGAGAAGCAAAACTCTTCCCCTAAGGCCTTAAACAGATAGATGTTAGGGCCAGCTGAGTACTGATCCTGGAAACATATAATAAAGTGGTAACTATATTATGCATCAGTCCTTGTAGACTGAAGTTGATGGAGATAGGTGGTGGAGGAGGAGGTTAGATTGGTGTGAACCTTGAGGGGAGGAGAATAGAATATAAAAAAGCTGTAACTATCTCTTACCGTGATATTCTGTGCTGTTATTACCCAAGCAGTCACCTTGACTTGTAGTTTGAATTTACTTTCATAGTAATTAATAAATTCCTTTTCTTTACTACCTTATGTATGATTTCCTCTGTGCTTGGTGACACATGAAAGGGAATTGGTATTACAGATCCAGAAACTTGAGCTCAGAAACTCAAGTCCCCAGGGCCACACAGTTCGTAAGTGGTAGGGGCAGGATTTGAGAGATGCCAAAACCACTCCCCAATGCGTTTCCATATCTTCATTCTAGAGATGGTGATCATGATTAAATTGTTTACTCACCATGTTTCTACCCAGATTGTAAAGCAGATCTCCACTGGCGCAAGACTTAGAGATTTGTCATAAATTTTTGACATATAGTCTGTGATTGTATTTAAATGAGGTACGGTTAGAAGGTTCCAGCCCAGTAGTAATTTAGCAACTTAAAGTGTTTGACAAGCATGGTTAACCAAAAACCTAAATCATACTAAATGTTTGAAGTGGTGAAGGGTATGGGAGATTTTTATATTGTTACTAGTCTGTTTTTAAAATGTGTTTGTAAACTGAGAAGCCTAGGTGAATGTATTTTTACTACTGATGTTAGTCTGGCTTTGGAAATTCCCTCATTGTGACTTCTTGTAAGCGTGGCTGAATAAACTGACAGGGGATTCCAGCCCTTATTGTGTAATTAAAGGTGAGGACATAGAGTGAATTTGCACGCCCCCATATGGCTATTGGGAAGTTAGTTGCAGCTGCCAATGAAACTGGTCAATGAAAAAAATCTTATTTTTTAAACGGGTGGTCTGGCTAGCTGTTGTCAACTAGCTACCTGAAGAGGATGTTTAATAGTATTTTTTTTTTCTTCTTAAAAATAATCAAATAAGGAACCCAACAGCACCTTTGAATGCTGAGGGAATTTTTGTACTGAAGGGACTATTGAAATCTCTGTTTCTCAGGAATGCTTACCAAATGTCTAAACGTTAATATGTAGAGAGGATTGCAGGTCCCAGGCTGCATCATGTTATCTGTGCAGCTCTGTGAGTTGAGGCCAGTTTCTTCGTCTCTTTGTCTCCATTGACTCCAGCCATGTGATAACTAGCACTTTCTGTTCTGAGGGTGCATTTCAACAGTTCTCTCCTTTAGTCAGGAATAGAAGAGGGAGCACATTTGGGGTCAAGCCCAAACGGGTAGGCAGTCTCAGTTCTCATCCTCCTGGCTCTTCTCCCCACTCCTGGGATTTCTGCTCTGTCCTTCTCTTCCCCTGCCTGTCCAGGCTTCCTGACCCACTTTGTGAGGGACAAGAGAGCAAGGTGAGGAGACCAGACTGGATTGGGTTTAGCCAAAAAACTGTCTCTGGGCCTGGTTCTAATTTTGGTTCCATGATGACTTGTTCTTTTTGGAAATAGAAGGATCCACTCGTTGGTGATGTTGAGGATAGAGATAAGTGACCGGTAGTAGCTTTTATTTTCATATACTGTTTTTCTTTAGCTGTCACTTTCATAAGCAAAAGTGATAACCCTGGCAATCCACAGTACAATGGGGATAAATAAGATAGGGAGAAGGAAGTTTAAGAATCATTTTTCTCATCTACAGTGTTAACAAAAGATTGAATTAGTCTTATGAGTAAAATCACAAGAGTTTCCAGAAGATTTTATTTGATTTGTTTATTTTCTTATCTCCAGATCACATAGCAGTTTGGTAAGAAGAGCCCAGGTTTACTACTTACTAGCTGGATATTCTTGGGCAAGTCACTTAAATTCTCTGAAACCTTATTTCTTCATTTGTGAAATGAGTACAGTGATGTCTGCCCTAAGTACTTTAGTGGATCACTGGGAATCAGCTAAATTAACAGATGTGAAAATGCTTTGTAAACTTCAGAGGGCTGTATAAGTCAGAAGGATAATTGTTATTATGGTTCCAGGTATCAAAAGTCTAGGTGGCTGTACATGGACAGGTGAGAGAATCATATTTTGGGGCAACTGACTGGATGATCTGTATTCCAAAGCCCAGAAAGCCTCACTGGGTTTTTTCCGAGTGCTCCTGTTCTGAGTTTTGGAGTGTGGCCAGAAACACATGCTATACTTACTAAAGGGCTTTGGCACTCTGTAATGTCGGATTGCTGGCACCAGAAGATGAAATGATAAAGGAACATCTCATTATATTCAGATGTGTGAATCATGCACATTTATGAGTTACTTTAAAAAATGGAATCATAATAGAAATGGGCATGGATTCAACTTATTTTTCTCTGCTTTAGCAGTTTTCAGGTTAAAAGTCACTGTATTTGTCTTAAAACATAGCATTTATAAAAGGCTTTTAGAACTTAAGCCCCGTGTGAAACACCTGAATTTGAAACTGTCTTTTAATTTTCCTACCAGTAGATTATGAGAGGCAGTTTCACATTGGCTGTGTCCCTGTTGTACTGCTGTGACTCTTACTCAGTGAATCAGAAAGTAGGAATGGATCGCTACAACTCTGTTGACCTTCAGTGAGCCTCCTGGTCGTTTATTCTGCCCACTTGTTTTACAGTGGGGGAAAACTGAGGTCAGGAGCTAGATTAGGGCAGAGACAGGATCAGAACTCACCTAGTCTGTCACAGTGCTGACAGGGAGATAGACTCCACTGGGATTTAGTCACTGCCTTGACTAAGAGGCTAAGAGGGCCCCCTCCACCACCACCAATTCATTACGTTTAAAATCACAGCTCATGTAGTTTAAGCCGCTGCCTCTGGTTTAGTCCTTTTCACACTTGGAAATAATTTTCAAGGATTAGCCTTAAAACCACACCACCTCTTTATGCTTAAGAATTGTGCTTGATTTCATATAACTAGGTGTGGTCACAAGGAGTTCTCCTTTTCTGTATGGGGCTACTTTTTTATTAATCAGTTTAGTCATATTTGTCACTCTTCTTAGAACTTATTTCTTTTGATTTAATTTACTATTTCTCAGCAAACGTTGGGTTCTTAATCTGTGCCAGGCCCTGTGCTAGGTAGGTGCTGGGATAGGGAGGCATTCAGTGATGGAAGGGCCTTGTATAAAAACTTGACTTTCTCTTGAGAGAATCTTAAGTACCATTCAGGCCCTACTGCACCCCTGCTTGTGTTTATAGTAGATAATGGATGGCCAAAAGAAGGAAACAATCAGTAGGAAAAGTAATGATTTTTTTTCCCCCTAAATATCTGTTCTCAGCCTAGCTAAGGAGACAAAATTACCAATAAATAGTAACACAAACTGGAGAAGGCAATGGCACTCCACTCCAGTACTCTTGCCTGGAAAATCCCATGGATGGAGGAGCCTGGTAGGCTGCAGTCCATGGGGTCGCGAAGAGTCGGACATGACTGAGTGACTTCACTTTCACTTTTCACTTTCATGCATTGGAGAAGGAAATGGCAACCCACTCCAGTGTTCTTGCCTGGAGAATCCCAGGGATGGCGGAGCCTGGTGGGCTGCCATCTATGGGGTCGCACAGAGTCGGACACGACTGAGGTGACTTAGCAGTAGCAGTAACACAAACTGGCAAATAAAAGTCAAGGACATTCTTGTATAGTCAAGGTTTTAGAATGTTGCTACCATTTGAGATGATCTTTAGAGAAGCACAGGATTCAAATAACTGGAGAGAATAAAGTAATTGACAATTAATGACTATCTAAAAAGAACCTCTCATTGTGTCAGAGGCTTTACTATATCAGCTCATTTAGCCTTTTTGGGAGGGAACTTTAATTGAAAAATGTATCAAACACATGGAAGAGTACATAAACCGTGTGTGTAGTTTGAGAGAAATACCCAGGCAGTCATCATTCAAGTTAAGAAATAGAAAACATGATCAGGGTTTTAGAAGTCACATGGTGCCCCTCTCCACTGCACTTCCTCAGAGGTAATAACCATTCTGACTCTTGCGTTAATCATTCCCTTCCTTCCAGTGTCTTAATAGATGCCCCTAGAGCAAGCACAAGCCTGGTTACATAAGGAAAGGGAAGTGTTCCCCTCACTCTTCTCAGGAGAAAGGGCTCCATGGTCCTCGTTTGAATTCAGTACTCCTGGATCTGAACAGAAGCTCTGGATCAAGTCTGGATTTGAAGTTGAGAGGTTGTGGGACCCTTTTGGGGTAGTCAGTGGAAAAGGTCATGAGAAAGTTGTGGGAAATGGGGCTCCTCACAGTTGGAAAATCTGGAAGACTAGTGGGTCCAGCTGCTGGGAGCCTAAAGTATGATCAAGGGGAGTGGCTGCCCTGTATTTGATTTTTGCTTCTCAGCCCACCCTTGCTTATGTTAATGCCTCAGGTGTAGGCTGCAGCAGAATATGAACTTTGTGGGGTGAAATGGTCTTTTACTGTTTCAGGCATCAGGATATGGGATGAAAAACAAGAAGGAACTTCATCAGTGTATGATTTAGTTCAGTTCAGTTCAGTCGCTCAGTCGTGTCCGACTCTTTGTGACCCCATGAATCGCAGCACACCAGGCCTCCCTGTCCATCACCAACTCCCGGAGTTTACCCAAACCCCTGTCCATCAAGTCGGTGATGCCATCCAACCATCTCATCCTCTGTCGTCCCCTTCTTCTCCCGCCCCCAATCCTTCCCAGCATTAGGGTCTTTTCAAATGAGTCAACTCTTCGCATGAGATGGCCAAAGTGTGTGATTAAGAGAAGCCAAATTCAGTTAAGGATCTGGCATTCTGCCCCTTGATGAGGTCTGTGGGGGTCTTGTTGATTCTACCTCCTCTCTTTTTGAGTCTTAGGCCCCACTGTGGACTGTTCATCCCCTAAGTGGCTGCAGCTCTCATCCTGTGATCTCTGTTCTGTCCCCTAGAAATTCCCTTTGTCTTGTCTCTGTTTAATCTTTATTTCTTGTGTTGGAGCTCTCCTCTACTCGCTTCTTGAAGGTACATTGTTGTTGTTGTTCAGTTGCTCAGTCTTGTCTGACTCTTTGCAACCCCATGAACTGCAGCATACCAGGCTTCCCTGTCCTTCACGATCTTCTGGAACTTGCTCAAACTCATGTCCATTCAGTCAGATACCATCCAGCCTTCTTTTCCTCTTACCTTCAGTCTTTCCTAGCCTCAGGGTCTTTTCTAGTGAGTGTGCTCTTTGATCAGGTGGCCAAAGTATTGGAACTTCAGCATCAGTCCAGTGAATATTCAGGACTGATTTCCTTTAGTATTGATTGGTTTGATCTGCTTGCTGTCCAAGGGGCTCTCAAGAGTTTCTCCAGCACCACAGTTTGAAAGCATCAGTTCTTTGGCACTCAGCCTTCTTTATGGTCCAACTCTCACATCCGTACATGACTCCTGGAAAAACCATAGCTTTGACTATATGGACCTTTGTTGGCAGTGATACACTGTACATAGCAGGTATATATAAATATACATACACACACACACACACACACACACACACATATATATATATATTTAAGATCTTGAATGTCTAAATATGCCTTTATTCCTTCTTCACACTTTATTCATAATTTGGCTGGTTAAAGGCTTCTAGGTTAGAAATTGTTCCCCTTCAGAATTTTGAAGGCATTGATTGTTTCCTTGCTTCATGCAACTGTTAGAAAGACTCTCAGTTTTGAAAGAAAGGAAGAAAGCCAGCCAGCCAGCACAAAACACTCTCAGTTTGTGATCTTTTGAAGGTGGCTTCTTTTATTCTTATTTGAAAGCTTTTTAGACTTTTCTCTGGTTTCCAGTGGTCCCTGTAATATCCAGGGCAGGTCTTTTCATCTTTTCTATTTTTGGGCCTTTCCAATCTGGCATCTTGTGGCTCTAGGTTCTGGAAAATCTTTCTTAAATGATTTAGCTGATGATTTTTTTTTTCTCTCCATCCTCTCTTTCTTTTCTGTAGTAACTCCTTTTACTTAAATGTGTGACTTTCTGACCTTAACTTTTTAATGTTTTCTCTCTTATTTTCAAACTATTCTTGGCTGAGCAATTTCCCAAATTTTATCCCCAGACCCTTCTATTGAAAATTTTGAAATAAAGGTATAATTTTCATACAGTAAAGTGGACAAATCCTCTTTTATTTCACTTAGTTTTTTTTTTTTTTTTTAATGTTTGTTTATTTTTGGCTGCGCTGAGTCTCTGTTGCTACACGCAGGCTTTCTCTAGTTGCAGAGACCAGCTGGCTACCCTTTCGTTGTGGTGCACAGGCTTCTCATTGCAGTGACTTCTCTTGTTGTGGAGCAGGGGCTCTAGGCATGTGGTCTAAGTAGTTGTGGCACGTGGGCTAAGCAGTTGTGGCTCTCAGGCTCCAGAGCGCTGGCTCAGTAGTTGTGCAGAGGCTTAGTTGCCCCATGGCATGTGGGATCTTCCCAGACCAGGGGTCAAACTGGTGTCCCCTGCACTGCAGGGCAGATTCTTAACCATTGGACCACCAGGAAAGTCCTATTTCTCTTAGTTTTGACAATTGTATACACTCAGGCAACCACCACCCAAAGCAAAATATAGGACATTTCTATCAACCTAGAAAATTTCATAGGACTCTTCCAGTCCTGTGTTTCATTTCTGCTGTCATCTTTTTAATATTCAAGAGTGTCTTCGTCTCTGAAATTTTACTTGAAAGATATGTTATTCTTGCTTCATAGGTAAAATATATTCCTTTATCTCTCAGAAGACGTAATATTTTTTTCTCTGTGTGTAAAGTAGCTTGGTTTATTCTGAGTTGTCTCTGTGTTAGAGGCTCTACTCAAACATTTATCTTGGCCATTCATGATTAAACATGGGGGAGCATGTGCATGGGGCTTGTGAACTTTGAACTTCACTGAAGGGTGATTTGAATGGGCCATTAATTGGGGGAACTCCTAATGTTAGTATCTATCTTTAGGTTTGTTCTTATTCTGCAAAAAGTGTTTCCGTCTCTTGCCTGGAGGATCAAGGGATTGGCTGCCAGCATTTCTGAAGCGATGTGGGGAAGAGGGTGGCAGTTACAGCATTCAAGCCTTCAGCCTTCTTTTTTTTTTATTATTTTAATTGGAGGCTGATTACAATATTGTAGTGGTTTTTGCCATACATTGACATGAATCAGCCATGGGTGTACATGTGTTCCCCATCCTGAACCCCCCTCCCACCTCCTTCCCCATCCCATCCCTCAGGGTCATCCCAGTGCACCAGCCCTGAGCACCCTGTCTTATGCATCGAACCTGGACTGGCGATCTGTTTCACGTATGATAATATACATGTTTCAATGCTATTCTCTCAAATCATCCCACCCTTGCCTTCTCCCAGAGTCCAAAAGACTGTTCTTTACATCTGTGTCTCTTTTGCTGTCTCGCATATAGGGTCATTGTTACCATCTTTCTAAATTCCATATATATGCGTTAGTATACTGTATTGGTGTTTTTCTTTCTCAGCCTTCTGTGTGTGTGTGTGTGTGTGTGTGTGCAGGCATAGTCCCCCTGTGCACCGTGATGTCTCCATTGCCTGGCATCTGTAGTCCCAGGATCCCATGTCTAATCCTTTCCAGAAAATACGCCTCTAGGCCTGTACTGCTCTAAAATGCAATAGCCACTAGCTGCATTTAGCCATTTAAACTAAATTAATAAACATTGAATAAAATTAAGACATTAATTCCCCATTTGCCCTAGTCACATTTTAAGCTCTCAGTAGCCACATGTGACTAGTGGCTACACTACGCCACAGAGCAGATAGACAATATTTCTGTTATTGCAGACAGTACTAGTTTAGACTTGTGCTATGGTGGAGGAGTGGGCAAAGAATGCTGTTTCTCAGACACCTCTCCCCAGTCTTCCTCTTTTACCCCAGTTGCATGGTACTGGGATATACATTTATTTGGGCCTCAGCTTTTGCCACTGTCAGCTTGGGATTCAGTTTTCATGGGTCATCAAAGTTGTTTTTCTATACATCTAATTGTCAGTTTCTAAAAGTTGCAGTTTTCTTCTCCCATTTTGTAGTTTCAACCTTAAAACAAAAATGTCTTACTATATTACTTTATACACACGCACACATATTTTAGTAGGGTTTCAAGAGGGAAAGAAATTGAACACCTGTGTTCAGTCTGCTGTTTTAACCAAGAATCCAGATTCATTTACTCTTCACAATTCTGAGATGTAATTTATAATAAGTGTGGTTATTTTCCTTTTACAGTGATGATAGGCAGGTAAAATACTTGGTTTAAGGTCAGTAAGTGGGATTTGAACTTGAGTCAGGCTTAAAAATCTGACATCTATTTCACTGAATAGTATTGTGCTTCACCTTGTACTCAGGAAAAACCCTTGCATCACACAGACCTCAAGTTGCAATGCTTTGATTCTAGTTATATTTTTTAATTTATCAGCCCAGCTATTTCTCAGTTAAACACACTTAAGAGGTAAATCGTGAGTAATTGTCTCAGAAAGGTTTTTTTCTT
Source organism: Giraffa tippelskirchi (assembly GCF_054371585.1). Classification (NCBI taxonomy): domain Eukaryota; kingdom Metazoa; phylum Chordata; class Mammalia; order Artiodactyla; family Giraffidae; genus Giraffa; species Giraffa tippelskirchi. The sequence goes on from NC_137279.1 coordinate 155,652,640, forward strand.
CCCAGCTGTTCATTTATACTTTGTTGAAGGACTTCATGACTTTTTTTTTTATTTGTTTTGCCATACATTGACATGAATCCACCATGGGTGTACATGTGTTCCCCTTCCAGAATCCTCCTCCCACCTCCCTCCCCATCCCATCCCTCCGGGTCATCCCGGTGCACCAGCCCCGAGCACCCTGTATCATGCATTGAACCTGGACTGGCAATTCATTTCACATATGATAATTTACATGCTTCCATGCCATTCTCCCATATCATCCTGCCCTCGCCCTCTCCCATAGAGTCCATAATACTGTTCTATTTATCTGTGTCTCTTTTGATGTCTCGCATACAGGGTTATCTTTACCGATTGACTAAATGAAGTGAAGTAAGCCAGAAAGAAAAACACCAATACAGTATACTAACACCTGACTTCTCAACTTTGTGTTAGCATTCCCTTCAGCAGTTCTTGAAGGTTTGAGGGTCAAAAACTTTTTGTTGTTTCAGCCTTTTATTCAAACTGCTGTGGTCATTCTCTTATATGAAACTTGTCCCTGTACCTTACTCTTCACTTGGATCCCACTTTCTATAAGGCAGTGAGTAATCCTGTTTATCTTTGATCCCCTAGTATCCAGTCCCTTGTCTGGGGTCAGGATTTGTGTTTGTCACACTTTGGTTGGATATCATTTTTTTTCTTTGGTTCATCGCCTTGCTTCCTAGCTGCTGGTTTCTCTGCCTTCTATCTCTTGCGTGCCCAAGAAGACCAGTACAAATCGGTCCTTCTCAAATGTAGCGTTCATTGGCCTCCTCTAACCTTTGCTCTAAACTCCTGGCTCCTCAGCCGGGCCTAAAAGGCTGACCATGGCTGCCTTTCCTCACCTCTTTAGTCCCGTCTTTGGCCACCCACTGCCACATGTCACACAACCTTACATGTAGAAAAGTCTCTACATGCTCTTGAATCTGTGCCCTTTACATGTGCTTTTATTTCCGTGTAAAATGTGCTGTCTTCATTCTCACTTGTTTTTCCCTATTCAGTATCTACAATTTTTCACAAATCTCAGCCCCAGGATATTCTTCCCTGTGAAACCTTGCCTGACTGATATCCACCCTGATAGAGGGTTAGAGGATTCTGCTTTCTGTTCCCACAGCACTGCATTTCAGTATTCTTCATCCACCCCCACCCGTCCATCCAAATCAGATTCTGCCATACATGTTATTCTGCAGTTGGCTTTTTCAACTCAGTGAGTCCATGGCAATTTTTCCTTTGTTGTCTTTGAATTCTGTTGTGTATGCTGCTGCTGCTGCTAAGTTGCTTCAGTCGTGTCCAACTCTGTGCGACCCCATAGATGGCAGCCCACCAGGCTGTGCCGTCCCTGGGATTCTCCAGGCAAGAATACTGGAGTGGGTTGCCATTTCCTTCTCCAGTGCATGAAAGAGAAAAGTGAAAGTGAAGTCGCTCAGTCGTGTCCGACTCTTCTTGACCCCATGGACTGCAGCCCACCAGGCTCCTCCGTCCATGGGATTTTCCAGGCAAGAGTACTGGAGTGGGTTGCCATTTCCTTTTCCATCTGTTGTGTATAGTGTAACCATAAATTCCACTTATTTCTATTTTCCCAGCATAATTATGAAAGGTACCCTACTGCCACCTTTTAAAGTCTCCCAGTTTGGACAATAAACTATTTGGCCAGCTACCAATCAAACACATCCAAGTGAAGGCCAAGTTTTCTTTATCCAGTGGAGCAACTAAAGAGGAAGAAATACTTGGGGTATGAAATATCGAATTTGAAATATCGAATCCTGTTTGTCTCCAACCAGCAAGAGAGGAAAGTCCCATACTGTACTTAGTTATCTTTGATGCACCTTCAAAGTCTGAATGTTTCATTTTCCAGAAGGACTGCTGATTTTTTCCAGAAGTACTTTTATAAGGAGCAGTTTATATTTCAGAAATACATCTTTGCTTCCCTTTCCTGATGCTAACATTTAAAAATCAGTTCCAGTATAATAGAAAATGCAAAACCTTCTTGGATTCTTTCTCCATGGAAACTCCATGGGGTCCTGTACTGTGACATGCAGCTTGAAGGCAAAGGAAGAAGAGCTTACCTCTTCCATAATGTGAAATGGAGATGAGAATAGTTCCCTCCTCAGGGTTAATGGGAGATTGAGGCCAGGCATGCAAAGAGGTTAGCACAGCCAGAGGCACAGTAATAAGTGCTTAGCAAATAACAGCGTTTGTTGTTGTTATTATTATCATGACACATCATATTTTGATGTAGGCTCATTCAGAAGATGTTTATGAGGGTGTTGGGGGAAGAGTGAATAGGATCTACTGCACAGCTTTCTGATTGCAATGTGCAAGTCCTCAGCTGCCCTTCATCACTGCATTGCAGAGTGGAAAAAAAGAAAATAGAAAAAAATCATATGCATCGTAGAGGAGAGAGTAGAATGAATTAACTGTGGTCGATGGAGGGACATCTAGTGTTATCTGCATCTACCTTCGAACTCTTGAGTTGGCCAAATTTGGGTTGGAATTAGAGGGCTGGACCTTAGAACCACCTGAAGAATTTAAAAAATACTCTTCTCTGAGTTCCGGATTCAATAGGTCCAGGGTATAGTATGGAATGGTATACTAAAAAATAGTATATTTTTTCAGAGTTCCCAGGTGATCCTGATGTACTGGGTTTGAGAATTACTAGATTAAGTGACTGTTATCCAGTAATTCTACAAAATGTTTTCTAATAATTTGCTGCTTAATGTAGGACAGGTGATGGCATAGTAATACTCATTTTAGGGTCAGAAAACAGAGACAGATTATTGTAAATGTACTAAAATGGAGAGCTCGAAATTAACTGAGGTAAGCTGAATTAAATTTTATGAGAGTTTTGAATTTAAGCCTGTCATGCATCATGTTGTTTTTATCCAGGATCCTTGGAAGGGAGCGGGGAGCAGGAGGGCAGATGCAAGAAGCAGCCATCTGCCACATTGCCACTGCTTAGTGAACAAGGAATTACAGGTAGAAACGGTCAAGAAACTGAATTTGGCCCCAGATAGCTGAGGTCCATAAGAAAGGAATGAATTCAGTGAGTCCAGAGGCTTACATCTTCTCATTCACAGAAGAACACTAAATGCCTTAGCTTGATATCTGGCTTCCTTAATTAACAATAATCTTTGATATTCAGACTGCCTGCCCCTTTTGTTGCAAACTTGTATATAGCCTGACTGCCTCTCCTACCTCTTCAGAGCAATTTTCTCAGAGCTACTGGGATGTTGTCTCCTGGGCTCAGGGTCCTAAACATTCCCACCAAATAAAATAACTCTCCAATTTTAGGCTGTGACTAATTGTTTTAGTCGACAGAAATGAAGTAACAAAACTGTGAAATCAGCAACAATAAAAAAAATCCTGTTGTAAATGTAAAATACTCAATACATAATAAACCGAGGTTTGCATTTAAAACGTGGTGGTTTAGTCGCTAAGTTGTTGTCCAACTCTTGTGACCCCATGGACTGTAGCCCGCCCACCAGGCTCCTCTGTCCATGGGATTTTCCAGGCAAGAATACTGGAGTGGATTGCCATTTTCTTCTCCAGGGGACCTTTTCAACCCAGGGATTGAACCCGTGACTCCTGCACTGCAGACAGATTCTTTACCGACTGAGCTATGAGGGAAGTTTTCTCCCTATATGTGAAAATATCTTCAACTTTTATCGCTTTTATTGAACAAGAGAAGAACTTATGTAGGTCCACATCTGTAACATCTAGCTGATTAGGGTCATGACCTAGATTATTTAGTGGAAATACCGTATTGGGTTAGGAGTTGATAGACCTGGGTAGAGCCTCTGCTCTGATATTCCTCTTTGCAAACTTGAGTTACTTAACTAATCTCTTTGGTGTGTGCTTTTTTTGTCTGTAAAATGGGGTAATATCATTGGCCTTCTCTATCCTACATGATGTTGAGGATATAAAGAAGTAGTATATTTGATAGGAATGTAAAGTCATGATGAGCTCAGAGTGTACTTGTTTGACTGGGAAGGCCCTGGTCTACACCTGTTGTTGGGTATCATTATTAGTAGCAGCCTCTTAAACTTGGGCTTCCCTGGTGGCTCATCTGGGAAAGAATCTGCCTGCAATTCGGGAGACCTGGGTTTGATCCCTGGGTTAGGAAGATCCCCTGGAGAAGGGAAAGGCTACCCACCCCAGTATTCTGGCCTGGAGAATTCCATGGACTGTGTAGTCCATGGGGTCGCAAAGAGTCAGACACGACTGAGCAACTTTCCCTCACTCTTAAACCTTCAGGTGTCCCAGTTTGGGTGATAAATTATTTGGTCATCCTGTATCCGTAACACCCATTCATTGTTTACTGCTGCAGTAGGAATTCTTGCAGTCTCAAATCCCAAATAATTTACTGTTTTTTTATACATGGTTTCTGATAATTTTCTTCAATCTTACGTCAATCTTATCCCTCTCGATTGATCAGTGGTTAAGAATTGTTTTGTTTGCTTGATTCTCAACTCCTGAATAGTTTTCTGGATTTGTCATCGTTTTTAGCATTTTATACACTTTATTTGCTCATTTTGACTAATGTGTCCTAAGGAAGTATTAATACATTCTAAGTGTCAAGAAGAGGACACGAATCATAGAGGGGGAAGTGGATTTGTGGGAAAATACTTTAAAAAAAAAAAGAGAGAAATTCAGTTTTTAGGCTGGTGGCTTGACTTGATTTTTTGGACTATACATCCCTATGTTGATATTCTCAAGTGCAATATAAATCTCTTAAGTAGTTGGGATAGCTACAGAAGCTTCAGGAGATCGAATTTCAAATGCTACTTCTCACCTCAGGAGAAATTTGTTTTAGAAATAACATAGAAAAAATATTCTATTTCTTGAATAACTAGTGCATTTTCTTTGTTCCCTTTGACAATGAAAAGAATGTATTATTTCCCTTTCCTTTTGGACACCTGGAAACAGTTTGTGACTCATCTATTTGGAAAGCTGTAGCTTGCAAATAATGTTCCCTTTGTCTTGACTTCTTGTCCTCTGGTATAATTTTCTCGTTTCTGAATCTTGGTTTTAGTCTTAATATATTTCTGTTTTATTAAACATATCCTTATAAACTGCCTTAAAATCTTGTGGGTTAATTCAGAGTAAATAAGTAACATGTTTTTGTTCTTAGTATTTTTGTTTTATTAAACATATTCTTATAAACTGCCTTAAAATCTTATGGATTAAATCAGAGTAAATAAGTAACAAATGTAAAGATAGTGTTATAGTTTTGACATTATTTTCATGGAACTGTGTGTAGTTTAAAAGGCAAAAGCTTTTGTGACAAAGATATCTCTGTATTACCTAAAAATACTAACGAGTATACGTTGATGTACCAACCCACTGAAGAAGTCACCTCCCCGTAAGAATAAGGGCTAAAACAAATTAGCTCACCATGTTGCCTGTTAAAGCTCTTGAACAAAGAATCAATAAAATGGTTGTGTTGAAACAGTAACATGAAGATAAGGATTGAAAGTTCAAAAATTCAACCTGGATTAGAACATCCATTTTCTTTTCTCTAAGTGCTTCTCATGGTACTGTCTCTCCTTGTCTCTTCATCATGATTTTTTCTTTCTCTGTTTTCTCAGCTTCACTTTCCTGTCTACCTATTCTTCCTCATCTTATCCTTTCCTTCCCTTCCAGCCTAAAACTTTTGTATTTGATGACCAGCCAGTTTCCTTTCCATATCATCTTCTAGCCTGTATTAATATTAAATACCACATCACCCCCACCTGATTTCAACCTCTTCTTCCCTTAACCCTCTCTTCCTAATCATCTCAGACCATGTTCCAGCTTGCTTGTCAGCAGCTCCTGTGTGAAGCAACCCATGCTAACCAGCTATCCTCAAACTAGGAAAAGAAATACATCATTAAATAAAAAACTATAATTTGGGGAAAAAACACATCAGATTTGATTGGAATGCCTTAGATTACATTCTAATAATTGGTTAATGGTGGGCTTCCATGGTGGCTCAGTTGGTAAAGAATCTGCCTGCAGTGCAGGAGACCTGGGTTCGGTCCCTAGGTTGGGAAGATCCCTTGGAGAAAGGCATGGCAACCTACTCCAGGATTCTTGTGTAGAAAATCCCCATGGATAGAGGAGCCTAAGTGGGCTGCAGTCCATGGGATCACAGAGTCGGACACTACTGAGCTACTAAGCACAGCACAATGGTGGGAATGAGAAATAAAAACATGGCAGTAGCTAGCATGTTAGCCAGCAGTAACGGTAGAAGCTAAGTTCTTGTATTCTTTGTTCATTCATTCATTCATTTATTCACTGACTCAGCAGCCACTTATTGGGAGTTTATGTTGCCACTAATGTTTCTGTGGTCTGAGCTTTTGATGACTAGAGCTTGATGAAGCCTGTGACCTTGCCTCAGAATTTAATGCTTGATTTTTGAGCTGGAGAAAGGCTACCTCTAATGACGCAACTTCACCTATGCATAGGGGTTTGTCTTACTGCATTCAGACTGCTGTAACAAAGTGTCAGAGACTGGGTAGCTTATAAATAACAGAAATTTATTTTCCACAGTTCTGGAGGCAGGAAGTCTAAGATCAGAGTGCCAGCGTGGTTGAGTAAGGGCCTTCTTCTGGGTCACAGACTTCTTGTTATAACCTCACATTGTAGAAGGGGCTGGGGAGCTCTGGGGGTCTCTTATGAGAGCATTAATACTGCTCATGAGGGCTCCACTCTCTCAGTCTAACTACCTACCAAGGGTTTCACCTCCTGACACCATCACAGTGGATATTAAGATTCCAATATGTGAATTTGGGGGGAGACAAAATTCAGACCTAACAAGGTTATATTTACAAACACAGTGAACACTGAAGGTGTGTGTGTGTGTGTATGTGTGCCGTGAACATACAATATATATTTTTTAAAAACTGTGGGCATGTTTCCATTTTAGCAAGCTTGAAATGAAATACAGCAATTTGAATATCTTATTAGGATTATTCAGATGGCATTTTGCTAGTAAAAGGAGAAAAACATGAAGACTGGAAAAGATAGGAGCCTTAGCCATCTGCTTCTGCTCTGAGGTCTTTGGGACCGTCTCCCAGATGCATTAATTCAAGCAAAACATAATTTAAAAAATCTGCATACTGAAATTTTTTACTAATTGGAACAAATTAGTAAAACAAAGACTTGCCTGAAAGCTTGAACAGTGAAACACATGAAAAGGAATAAGGAATACCTGGAAATGGTAGCTCAGTAGAAGGGCCTCTGTCAGGTTACAATTAATAGGGATACAGCTCAATATGTATGTCGTTTTGAGAGGATCACCACTATGAAAATAAGGACCAAAAGGCTAACCTTATATGGCTTTTTGTATGGCTTAATATGATTTTAGGGTTTTTGTTTAAAGATTTGATTAAAAATTATCTGTGATTACAATGCATATATTTAACCTGAGCAGTGCTGACATGACTTCACTTTCCATTACCAATTCTGCTAGAGATAAATGGACATTTTTAAGGTGTCTGAAATGTTCTGTTAAGGAGATCAGTAGTATCCTTTACTTTGTCATTTTGTTTCTTAATAGTTTTGCTTTGGACAGATGGGAAAGTGCTGAACATTTTTGAATATGTCTCAAGCTCCAAACTGGAGAAATCTAATTTGTAAAGATTTTGGCTAATGAGACTAATAGAGTAAAGGTTTTCATTATATTACACTGAGTGAGTAGTTTTGGTGAGAGTGGAGTCCTCCTAGTTTTTTTTGTCTTCACTCCCTGGGAGTAAAGGAACATGTGCACATTTCACGATTGCCCTTGGAGGTAGCTCCTGTACTTCTCAGGGGCCCTGCTCCTTAAAATTAGGGGAATCATGGTATGTCAGGGCTGAGCACACACTGGTAACACATCTTATTTTTATGCTTTCATCGTGCCTAAGAACCTGAGGCTCAGAAAGGTAGAGATGTATTGTGGCAAACTCTGGGCCTGGCACACTGTGTAAATTCCACTTTGCTGCAGGTCTGGGAAAGGCCCAGAGAGGTTTATTATGCTAGAAAAGTGGTCTTCTTTCCTTTAGAACCCAGCCTTTTCATTTTCTAATAGTTATTCTTTAAGGACACCAGTGCTCTTAGATAAAATGTGAACATATATTGCTTTAGTTCATGAAGCACCCCAACACTCAACCCTGTGTATCATATTTTCAGTTCAGAATTGACATTAGGCTGTGGAAGTATCTGAACTGGTCCTCTCCCCCATCATCCTTATTATCCTTTAAAACATTTTACACAATTTTACGGAAACAGACCAAAGCTATTACTGAAAATTTGACTGTATTTTGGATCCATAAACATTTCTGTCCTTTGTATGCATTTCCTTACCACTTAGAGTAGAGGTTTATTGGAAGAGAAATTTTGAGCATGTGCATTTGAGAGAGAAGAGTAAAAGGAAAAAAGAACAACTTAAGTTCAAAGGTGAAAGAAGTAGTATTTAGCCCCCCTCTCCCTTTTCCTTTAAAGCTTCAAAAGGTAGTATGGAAGAGTGGGAGCAGTCCTTCCCTATGTATGTGGAGATCTGAGTTCAAGATGTGGCTTTTGTCATTACCTTACTCTGGATCCTGTCACCTCTCTGAACCAGGTATTCATTTATTTGTTCCCTATTTACTGATCATTTATTGTGTGTCAGATATTGCAGATACTATAGAGAGTAAAACTGACACAGCCCTACCTTTTTGGTGCTTACATTAAGAAAAAAATGGTGACTGATAATGAGGTGGTGAGAAATTGTTGGATATGTGACCTTTTGAAGCTATGCTGGTAGAATAGGTGATGGTTTGGATGTCAGATGTGAGAAAAAAAAGAGATGTCAAGACTGACCTCTGAATTTTTTGCTTAAACAACGTAGTTAATAGTGGTGACATTTACTGAGATGTTGAACTCAGAGGAGGGGGGAGGTGGTGTGCAGTGGTGTTGCAAGAATCTAGTGTTGTTTTTTATATTGACTTTAGACACTTGTTGTCCCCCAAGTGGAGTTCCTCTACCTCATTCCCAAAACAGTCACATCCAGTTGCATGACTAAAATGGCACCTTTTTTTTTTTTTTTCAAATAGTGCTGTGTCAGTCATGCAACTGGATGTGATTGCTTTGGGAGTGAGTATGGATAGAGGAAAGGTGAAGATCCAGGTTGGAGTCCAGGGCTCACCAACATTTGGAGATTGGGAAGTGGAGGAGCTCTAGCCTCTGAAAAGGAGGATGATAGATAGAACCTGCCCCACCCCCTCCACTGCCTCCAGTTGTTACAGGAGTCATGTAAGCTATTTATTACACATCAACAAACTGAAAGTGCGTAACTGCATGAATAAATATAGAAGTAGGGGAAGTTATTTAAGGAAATCATTTTCCCACTTGATTTTTCTTCTGAAAATCTGTTTGTAGGGAATTGTTTGTAGGGAGTTGGATGAGGTGTGTGAATTTGGTACGTACCAAAGGTTCCCAGTGTGTAGGTTCTATAACTGGGGGGAGAGGCTGAGGGTGGGGTGGATATGGGAAATTTTCCAAGAGGTCTACCACATGATGTATGCTTTAAATATACTTTTATTTCTGTTGTTTTAAGAATCAATCCAAGAAAATATACAGGAGAGGGATCATGAGCTATTAGTACTAACAGAGCTCTCATATTTAAAAAAATTAACACTGATGTTTGACATACCTAGAGATGTATACATTTATGATAAGTAACTGTACTAAGTATGAATTGGATACAGTTGGCATCTGTTTTTGTGGACAGATACCTGTTTGAGTTCCCCAGTCCTGTTTGAACTTGCCGTATCTCTCAGTCTCTGCCACCTCTCTTCTCTGTCTTCCCTTAACCCTTTTCAGGGTTTCCTGAAAAGTGGGCTCTCTGCTGGGAAGACTCTCTGGCTAGCTGCCAGTGTGTCATATAACTAAAAGAGAAGACTTGCAAAAAGATCAGGGATGAAAGCAGGAAAATCAAATGGGGTGAAGGGGAGAGAAGCAAGAAGGCAGAGGCTAATGAAGGCAGAGGATCCTCTGGGATGGAGTTGGTGAAGGGTGCCTCCGTTCAGTCCCAGGTGACTGCTTCCCTTTCTCACTTTGGGTTTTCTTTGTGCCCAGCTGCTATTCTCAGAATTACAAAGACTTTCCCCAGGTATTTGGGTTATTGGGTAATAGGAAATAAATGTAACTTTTCCCAGGCATTACCTTCCAGAACACCTGCTTTAGGTGACATTACAAAAATACTCTGTTCTCACCATCTCTTTATGAGTACCTTTTAAGTTTGAGCTGATTTAACTGACATTTTGACATGTGAAGTCAAGTGGGCCTTAGAAAGCATCGCTAAGAAAAAAGCTAGTGGAGGTGATGGAATTTCAGTTGAGCTATTTCAAATCCTAAAAGATGATGCTGTGAAAGTGCTGCACTCAATATGCCAGCAAATTTGGAAAACTCAGCAGTGGCCACAGGACTGGAAAAGGTCAGTTTTCATTCCAATCCCAAAGAAAGGCAATGCCAAAGAATGCTCAAACTACCGCACAATTGCACTCATCTCACATGCTGGTAAAGTAATGCTCAAAATTCTCCAAGCCAGGCTTCAGCAATACATGAACCGTGAACTTGCAGATGTTCAAGCTGGTTTTAGAAAAGGCAGAGGAACCAGAGATTTAAATTGCCAACATCTGCTGGATCATCAAAAAAGCAAGAGAGTTCCAGAAAAACATCTACTTCCACTTTATTAACTATGCCAAAGCCTTTGACTGTGTGGATCACAATAAACTGGAAAATTCTGAAAGAGATGGGAATACCAGACCACCTGACCTGCCTGTTGAGCAACCTGTATGCAGATCAGGAAGCAACAGTTAGAACTGGACATGGAACAACAGTCTGGTTCCAGACAGGAAAAGGAGTACTTCAAGGCTGTATATTGTCTCCCTGCTTATTTAACTTATATGCAGAGTACATCATGAGAAACGCTGGGCTAGAGGAAGCACAAGCTGGAATCAAGATTGCTGGGAGAAATATCAATAACCTCAGGTATGCAGATGACACCACCCTTATGGCAGAAAGTGAAGAAGAACTAATGAGCCTCTTGATGAAACTAAAAGAGGAGAGTGAAAAAGTTGGCTTAAAGCTCAGCATTCAGAAAACTAAGATCATGGCATCTGGACCCATCACTTGATGGCAAATAGATGGGGAAACAAAGGAAACAGTGGCTGACTTTATTTTTCTGGGCTCCAAAATCACTGCAGATGATGATTGCAGCCATGAAATTAAAAGACACTTACTGCTTGGCAGGAAAGTTATGACCAACCTAGACAGCATATTTAAAAGCAGAGACACTACTTTGTCAACAAAAGTCCATCTAGTCAAGGCTATGGTTTTTCCAGTGGTCATGTATGGGTGTGAGAGTTGGACTATAAAGAAAGCTGAGCGCCGAAGAATTGATGCTTTTGACCTGTGGTGTTGGAGAAGACTCTTGAGAGTCTCTTGGACTGCAAGGAGATCCAACCAGTCCATCCTAAAGGAGATCAATCCTGGGTGTTCATTGGAAGGACTGATGTTGAAGCTGAAACTCCAATACTTTGGCCACCTCATGCGAAGAGCTGACTCATTTGAAATGACCCTGATGCTGGGAAAGATTGAGGGCAGGAGGAAAGGGGGACGACAGAGGATGAGATGGTTGGATGGCATCACCGACTCAATGGACATGGGTTTGGATGGACTCCGGGAGTTGGTGTTGGACAGGGAGGCCTGGCGTGCTGGGGTTCATATGGTCGCAAAGAGTCGGACACGACTGAGCAACTGAACTGAACTGACATTTTAGATTTTATTCCAGTGTTGATGTCTGTCTAATTCTAAGACATGTGTACATGTGAGGAGGAGAGAGAGAGAGACAATATGAATGTGATTGAATGGGTGAATGAATAATGATTATCTTTTCTGAAGAATTTGATATATTAAACTATCTGCCCAAGAATGAGCTTTCTGAGATTGATACTCTTAAGTAAATTCATAGAATTTGAGACGTGAAAGACAACATAGAGGTCATCTGACTTTGGACTTTTCCAAATATATGTTCTGTTAAAAAGAAGTCCCTACGTCAAATAATTTTGCAAAATTTGGAGACAGACTGCACTTACTACGAATTTAAAGGCTGTTCAGTCGCTCAGTCATGTCTGACTCTTTTCGACCCCGTGAATTGCAGCACTCCAGGCCTCTCTGTCCATCACCAACTCCCAGAGTCTACCCAAACCCATGTCCATCGAGTCGGTGATGCCATCCAACCATCTCATCCTCTGTCGTCCCCTTCTCCTCGTGCCCCCAATCCTACCCAGCATTAGGGTCTTTTCCAATGAGTCAACCCTTCACATGAGGTGGCCAAAGTATTGGAGTTTCAGCTTCAACATCAGACCTTCCAATGAACACCCAGGATTGATCTCCTTTAGGATGGATTGATTGGATCTCCTTGCAGTCCAAGGGACACTCAAGAGTCTTCTCCAACACCACTGTTCAAAAGCATCAATTCTTCGGCGCTCAGCTTTCTTCACCATCCAACTCTCACATCCATACATGACCACTGGAAAAACCATAGCCTTGACTAGACGGACTTTTGTTGGCAAAGTAATGTCTCTGCTTTTAAATATGCTATCTAGGTTGGCCATAACCTTCCTTCCAAGGAGTAAGCGTCTTTTAATTTCATGGCTGCAATCACCATCAGCAGTGATTCTGGAGCCCAAAAAAATAAAGTCTTGACACTGTTTCAACTGTTTCCCCATCTATTTCCCATGAAGTGATGGGACCAGATGCCATGATCTTAGTTTTTTGAACGTTGAGCTTTAAGCCAACTTTTTCACTTTCCTCTTTCACCTTCATCAAGAGGCTCTTTAGTTCTTCACTTTCTGCCATAAGGGTGGTGTCATCCGCATATCTGAGGTTATTGATATTTCTCCCGGCAATCTTGATTCCAGCTTGTGTTTCTTCCAGCCCAGCGTTTCTCATGATGTACTCTGCATATAAGTTAAATAAGCAGGGTGACAATATACAGCCTTGACGTACTCCTTTTCCTATTTGGAACCAGTCTGTTGTTCCATGTCCAGTTCTAACTGTTGCTTCCTGACCTGCGTATAGGTTGCTCAACAGGCAGGTCAGATGGTCTGGTATTCCCATCTCTTTCAGAATTTTCCACAGTTTATTGTGATCCACACAGTCAAAGGCTTTGGCATAGTCAATAAAGCAGAAATAGATGTTTTTCTGGAACTCTCTTGCTTTTTCGATGATCCAGTGGATATTGGCAATTTAATCTCTGTTTCCTCTACCTTTTCTAAAACCGGCTTGAACATCTGGAAGTTCATGGTTCACGTATTGCTGAAGCCTGGCTTGGAGAGTTTTGAGCATTACTTTACTAGCATGTGAGATGAGTGCAATTGTGCAGTAGTTTGAGCATTCTTTGGCATTACCTTTCTTTGGGATTGGAATGAACACTGACCTTTTCCAGTCCTATGGCCCCTGCTGAGTTTTCCAGATTTGTTGGCAAATCGAGTGCAGCACTTTCACAGCATCACCTTTGAGGATTTGAAATAGCTCAACTGGAATTCCATCACCTCCACTAGCTTTGTTCGTAGTGATGCTTTCTAAGGCCCACTTGACTTCACATTCCAGGATGTCTGGCTCTAGGTGAGTGATCACACCATCGTGATATTAAAGGCTGAGCATCGTTCAAATTAGTGGTTACCACAGGGAAGAGGGGAAGGGCAATAAAAGGGTAGGGGATGAAGAAGTATATAAACTATTAGGCATTAAATAAGCTGCAAGGAGATCAAATCAGTCAGTCCTAAAGGAAATCAACTCTGAATATTCATTGAAAGTACTGAAGCTCCAATACTTGGACCACCTGATGCGAAGAGCTGACTCATTAGAAAAGACCCTGATGCTGAGAAAGATTGAAGGCAAAAGGAGGAGGGGGTGACAGGGGATGAGATGATTAGATAGCATCACCGACAAAATGGACATGAATTTGAGCAAACTCTGGGAGATAGTGAAGGACAAGGAAATCTGGCATGCTGCAGTCCATGGGGTCACAAAGAGCTGGATACAACTTAGTGGCTGAACAACAGAACAAAAAAGCTGCAAGGATATATTGAACAAAATGGAGAATATAGCCAGTATTTTATGGAGCATAACCTTTCAAAATTGTGAATCACTATATTGTACACACTTATAGCTTAAATGGGCTTTCCAGGTGGCACTAGTGGTAAAGAACCCACCTGCCAATGCAGGAGACATAAGAGACGTGAGTTCAATCCCTGGGTGGGGAATATCCCTTGGAGGTAGGACATGGCAACCCGCTCCAGTATTCTTGCCTGGAGAATCCCATGGACAGAGGAGCCTGGTGGGTTATAATCCATGGGATTGCAGAGTTGGACACAACTGAAGCGACTTAGCATGCACATAGCTTAAGTAATAGTGTACAGCAACTATACTTCAATAAAAAATTTTTTTAAGGCTGAGCATTCTTGTTTAAAATACTGTTTAGTGTTTCCCCAGTTTTTTATTTCACTATATACCTCCTTTTTCCTTCTGTTTTCTGCGATATATGTGTATAGAACAATTATTGCACAGCAATGCAAAGTTCCAGAAAACATGGTTTGGAAATACTGATTTAATATAATCGAAAATATTTATTTTGATCTTGCCACTGCTCTTGGTCTTTGTCCACATTTATAATGAGTAGACTGAATGACTTAAACATTAATGTCACTCCTTTCTGTGACATTTTCTGGTTCAGATGCATTGACATAACCAATATTTTAAAAGTTTTATCTGTTTCTGTGTTAAAGAATCTTGTCTTTCTTATTTCTCATTATAACCATAGTTCCTAGTACAGTGCCTGGCACATAGTAGCATCTCAGTGTTACTGCACAGATATGCATCTATTAATTTCAGAGCACTGTGCCAACTATGCCTTGAGGCTGTAGGAAGAGAAGATCTTGTTCTTGATCTTTAGGAGCTTGTAGTCAAGTTGGTGACTTTCCCAGGTGCGTGGGATATGCCAGGGAGAAAACCTAAGTTAGATTTTGATTGTAATAATCTGAAAAGTGATACATTGGTCATGATCTCTGACCGTGAGTCAGATGTCTGGACTAGAACATGAGTGGGATATGTCATCATAACTTTCATTCTTTCTTCATTTTTAATTTTTGGCTGCACTGCACAGAATGTGGGATCTTTGTTCCCTGACAAGGGATGGAACTGATGCCCCCTGTAGTGGATGTGTGGTGTCTTAACCACTGTACCACTAGGAAAGTTCCCACCATAACTTTCATGAGAAAAGGTGCCATTTAGAATTGTGGTCAAGGTAGCAACTGCTTTGTTCTCTTATCCCTGACAAGGCCTTTATATTACCAGCAGCTGTATTAGTTCCATTTTTTTTTTTGAATTCTTACAAACTTTTATTCTTTTTTTTCACATTTTAAAAATACATTTCTGGTATGTTGTTTACTTTAGACCTTCTAGTTTCAGTCAGGTCAATAGATCATTCATTCATGATGATCTGAGTTCGATCCCTGGATTGGGAATATCCCTTGGAGGAGGGCATGGCAACCCACTCCAGTATTCTTGCCTGGAGAATTCCCATGGACAGAGGAACCTGGCGAGCTGCAGTCTATGGGATCAGACAAGACTGAGCGATTAAGCACACATTATTTTAGGTGTAAAACATAGTATAATGTATCTTTATACTTTGAAATGATTACCACAGTAAATTTAATGTCCATCACTACACAATTTTTTTCTTAAATGAGAACTTTTAAGATTTTCTCTTTTAGTAACTTACAAATATACAGTACAGCATCGTTAACTGTAGTCACTATGTTGTACATTACATTCTCAGGACTTATTTATCTTAAAACTGGAAGTTTGTACCTTTTGACTCCTTTCACTTGTTTCACCCACTCCTCTACCTGCCGCCCCCGCCCCCCCCCCGCCCCCGGCAGCCACCAGTTTATTCTTGGTATCTGAGTTTTTCTTTCTTTCTTTCTTTCTTTCTTTTTTTAAAGATTCTACATGTAAGTGAGATCATACAGTTATGTCTTGCTCTGACTTATTTCACTTAGCGTACTGCCTTCAAGGTCCATCCTTATTGTCATAAATGGCAGAATTTCCTTCTTTTTTGTGATATTCCATTGTGTGTGTGTATATATGTTTTCTTCATCATTCATTCCTTGATAGACACTTTGGTTGCTTCCATGTCTTGGCTATTGTAAATAATGGTGCAGTTAAACATAGGGAATGCAAATATCTTTTCCCGTTAGTGTTTTCATTTCCTTCAGATAAATACCTGAATCATATGGTAGTAGTTCTATTTTTTTGAAGAACCTCCACTGTTTTCCATAGTGGCTGCACCAACTTATGTTCCCATCAATAGTGCACAAGAGTTCTCTTTTCTCCATGTCCTCGCCAACACTTGTTACTTTTTTTTTTGATAATAGCCATTCTAACAGATATGAAGTGATATTTCATTGTGGTTTGATTTGCATTTCTCTGATTAGTGATGTTGAATGCTTTTTAATGTACATGTTAGCCATCTGTCTTCTTTGGCAAAATGTCCATTTAGATTCTCTGACCAGTTTTCAGTTGGATTGTTTATGGAATTTTGTTTTGTTTTTGCTATTGAGTTACGAGTTCCTCATGTGTTTTCGATATTAAACCCTTATAGATATAGCTTTTGGTTTTAGTGTCCAATTTAAAAAATCATCACCAGTCATCAAGACATCAAGGAACTTCCTGTGTTTTCTTCTGGGAGTCTAATGGTCTTATGTTTAAGACTGTAAATCGTTTTGAGTTGATTTTTGAATATGATGTAAGTTTCATTTGTTTGCATGTGGCTGTCCAGTTTTCCCAGCACCGTTTGTTGAAACCCATTTTATAAAGGAATTGAAACTCAGAGATCTAGGAAAATGAATGAACCTTGAACATATTAGGTGCAATAGTTCAGTTCAGTTCAGTTCAGTCGCTCAGTCGTGTCCGACTCTCTGCGACCCCATGAATTGCAGCACGCCAGGCCTCTCTGTCCATCACCAACTCCCGGAGTCCACCCAAACCCATGTTCATCGAGTCGGTAATGCCATCCAGCCATCTCATCCTCTGTCGTCCCCTTCTCCTCCCGCCCCCAATCCTACCCAGCATTAGGGTCTTTTCCAATGAGTCAACCCTTCGCATGAGGTGGCCAAAGTATTGGAGCTTCAGCTTCAACATCAGACCTTCCAATGAACACCCAGGATTGATCTCTTTTAGGATGGATTGATTGGATCTCCTTGCAGTCCAAGAAACTCTCAAGAGTCTTCTCCAACACCACAGTTCAAAAGCATCAATTCTGCGGCGCTCAGCTTTCTTCACCGTCCAACTCTCACATCCATACATGACCACTGGAAAAACCATAGTCTTGACTAGACGGACTTTTGTTGGCAAAGTAATGTCTCTGCTTTTAAACATGCTATCTAGGGTGGCCATAACCTTCCTTCCAAGGAGTAAGTGTCTTTTAATTTCATGGCTGCAATCACCATCAGCAGTGATTCTGGAGCCCAAAAAAGTAAAGTCTGACACTGTTTCCACTGTTTCCCCATCTATTTCCCATGGAGTGATGGGACCAGATGCCCTGATCTTAGTTTTCTGAACGTTGAGCTTTAAGCCAACTTTTTCACTCTCCTCCTTCACCTTCATCAAGAGGCTCTTTAGTTCTTCTTCACTTTCTGCCATAAGGGTGGTGTCATCCACATATCTGAGGTTATTGATATTTCTCCTGGCAATCTTGATTCCAGCTTGTGTTTCTTCCAGCCCAGCGTTTCTCATGATGTACTCTGCATATAAGTTAAATAAGCAGGGTGACAATATACAGCCTTGACGTACTCCTTTTCCTATTTGGAACCAGTCTGTTGTTCCATGTCCAGTTCTGACTGTTGCTTCCTGTCCTGCATACAGGTTTCTCAAGAGGCAGGTCAGATGGTCTGGTATTCCCATCTCTTTCAGAATTTTCCACAGTTTATTGTGATCCACACAAAGGCTTTGGCATAGTCAATAAAGCAGAAATAGATGTTTTTCTGGAACTCTCTTGCTTTTTCGATGATCCAGCGGATATTGGCAATTTGATCTCTGGTTCCTCTGCCTTTTCTAAAACCAGCTTGAACATCTGGAAGTTCACGGTTCACGTATTGCTGAAGCCTGGCTTGGAGAATTTTGAGCATTACTTTACTAGGTGCAATAAGTTGGGCACAAAAGGCTACATAATGTATGATTCTGTTTATATGAAATGTCCACAATAGGCAAATATATTAATGACTGTCAGGGGATATAGTAGGGGAGAATGGAGAATGACTGCTAATGGACATGAACATGAAAATGTTCCAGAATTAGATAGTGGTAAGGGTTGTACAACTTTACAAATACACCAAAAGTCACTGAATTGTACACTTAGATGTATGAAACCAACAAGTATTATTGTAAAGCAAGTATCTTCCAATTAAAAATTTTTTAAAATTAAAAAAATTCAATGCTTTCACAGGGCAATATTGTAAGGGAATATTTTAAAACTGTGCCTGTAGAACTGGTTCACAATTTATCATTGATTTTTCTATAACAAATCATTTGGATCATATTTATTATAAACTTGAGTTTTTCTTTTTTACTTCTTGGCCCAGTTGAATTGATTTGATATGCTGTGTTGAAACTTTCTTTGATATGCTGTGTTGAAACTTTCTTCTTCCTTTCAACCTAGGCAACTCCCAACAAATTATGAAATCTTAGGTGGGGGAAGATACAAAAAAAAAAACCCAAAAAACTAAGTTACATGATTTTGCGCAATTCAATAAGGCCTATACAATGTATACAATACAATGTATACAATAACTATACATTTAACGTTATTTATAAAACAGCTTCTTAAATGCAAACTGGTAAATGTCTTTGACCTGGATTAGATGAGTACTTCTAGAGGAAAGTGGGAGTGGTCAGGGAAGGCATGCTGGGGAAGGAAATGGTTAAGCTTCTGTTCCTTCCACAAACATTTATTGAATATTTGCTGTACCTTAGGCCTTGTTGGGTGCTGCGTATAGCCAGATAATAGCTAGAGTCCCTGCCCTCATGAGGCTCAGAGACAGTGAAGACAGAATTCTGCAGACAGTTCTGAGCAGGCTTATAAGCACTGCTGTGAAAGTAAGCATAGGATACTCTCGGTGCCTCTATGTAGCAGGTGGGTCAAGTCAGGGAAGCCTGGATGACAGATATGATTTCTGAGCTGTGAACTGAAGAATGAGTGGGGTAGCAAAAGCTTTGAAGACAAGGGTGAGTGGATTCCAGGAACTGCAAATAGTACACCGGAGTTAAGGGTACAAATGGCGATAAGCTGTGGGAGGCTTTGAAGGCCATCTTTCTTAAGAGAGTAGAAAATAAAGGAGTTTAAGAGAAGGCTTAAGATTTTCAGATTCGCAGTTTAGAAATCAGCTGCATTGTGGAGATTGGAATAGAGGCAGATGAAAAGGAAAGCAGGAACTTTTTAGGAGACCATTGCCCTAATTTGAGGGAGAAATCATGGCATGATGGGGACAGAGGAGTTAGGATGAGTGGGACTTATTTACCTTTTGGAGGGGTGAGCACTCTGTGATTCCCAGGCCCTCTCTCCAGTCCACCATCACCTCTTCCGTCTCAGTGTGACCCCAGTTTGCCTCCTTGGTCCTGTTTCCTGCTTTTCTTTGTTAATATGCTTGTCTGCTTACTGTCCACCAGATAGATGTACTGGTTTTCTTCCTGATGCCTTTGATCACACCTTCATCTTCATTTGAGATAGAGCTCGGCCCTGCTCTTTACCTGTCTAAATCTCTGACTTCTGACACCTTTGGAATCATTCTGTGGACCAATGAGCTCTTTCTCCTCTGAAGTCATAGCACTTAATATCTCTATCACTCATTAACAAATAATTATCTTTTGCCTTGTCACATCTTAATTGCTTTGGGTTGTTAGTAACTGTTGAACTGTTTTCAAATTACAGCAGGTAGAGTGGGTTATATTGATCAGATGGCTTAAACAGTTGACTAGAAATCATGTCTCCTGAACCTCTGATCCCAGCCCTAACTCCTTGTATAACTTGGGCAAATTACTTTTCCTGTTGATTAGAATAACACATAGTTGTGGTAGAATACTTAAAAAATCTTAAAAAGTGTGCAAAATGAAGTAATCATTAATCCCAGAGGCACCTGTTAAACTGGTAATCTTTCCAGCAGTGTCCTCCCCACCTTCCATCTTTTTTCTCTCTCTGGGGTAGTGTGTGTGTGTCTCTACAGCATAGGTCATCCTCTGCAGGCTGCTTTGTAACCTGCTTTTCTCATTAATATGTCGTGGCGTTGCTGAATCAAGATGTGAGGAGTTTTAGTCCAAATTGACGCGAAGCCGGATTGTCCTCAAGAAAGTTTGCATAGGGACTTCCCTGCTGGTCCAGTGACCAAGACTCTACACACCTAGTGGAGAGGGCCCCGAGTTCAATCCTTGGTCAGGGAACTAGATCCTACATGCTGCAACTAAGAGGTCATATGTCACAACTAAAGATCCTGAAGGCCACAGTGAAGATCGAAGATCCCTTGTGCTGCAACTAAGACCTGGCCCAGCCAAGTAAAATAAAATATTTTTAAAAAAGGATGCACAAAAAAACTGAATAGTCATTATCCCTGGAAAGTAGGGAGAGGAACTTTTGCTTTTCAATGATATGTTCTACATTGTTGAATGTATATTTTTATTACCACGAGTCTAAATAACTTTTACAACTTGAAGATAACAATAGTCTATAACTCTAATCCAGGATGATATCTACATTTAAAAACAACTTCACCGCATTTACTGATTAGATTAAAAAATACCATCCTGTTATTTTAATTTGTTTGTGAAACTTGACCTTTTCACCATGATCATTTGTCATTTTTTTCTTTAGTTGTTTCCAATTCCTTTGTCTCCTAATGACTTGGATTTGCATCCCAGTTAATAAATACATATGACTTTTTACAAGGCACTTAGTATCTCTAGGCCTAGTTTGCTTATTATTAAAATAAGAGGAATGATACTTAAAATATTGTGAGGATTAATGGAGATCATGTATTGAAAGTGCTTTGTAAGCTGTAAAAAGTATATAATTGTGTTTATTGACTTTGCGCTTACTGATTTTGATTAGGTAATGGTTTTGTATAGTTATGCCAGCTTTGCTTTTTTGTATTCGTTTGGAGAAAGGCTAAAAAGGCAGAGTTTCTTTCATTAATATTTATTTTAGTGCAGCATGGGATCCATGAGATGTGGCATCTGAGAACCTGGTTTCTGCTGCATTTCTGTACTTTTTAGCTGTGAGTACAGGTGTAATGCACTGGACAGCCAGTTCTTTAGGCCAAGACAGAAATGTTCAGGGAACACCTGGCTGGACATCAGAGAGCTCCATGGGCTGATAAAATGTTTATGTAAACTCATGGAGGCTGTTTAGATGAATGATCATGCAAGGAAACTTGTTCATGCAAATTCTATTAATTGGACTCCCCTGCCCTTCCAGTTCCACCTCTTACGGCTCTATGAAACGAAAATTGGTCAAAATCGTGATTCTAAGGCCTGTGAAGGTCTGATACGGTCTTCTGAATCATCAAAGGCAGATAAATTTGCATTGAACACGATTTTTGTGAATTCTGCCATATTTAGATCCCTGGAAACATGGGTACCTTATGCCTATTAATTATATAGAACATTGACTCTGGATATGAGGGAAACAAGGCTGTGTAAACAACTCTACTGAGTCATAGATGATTTTCTAACCTCCTATTTCTGACTCTGTCTTCCCTTTTATCCAAGGACAAGATGTTACAAAAATAATTCAGAGTGACTCCCAAGGGTAGCCCCGTGAACGCCTCTGTGAGGCTGCTCCACAGGGGATGGTGAATCAACATGTTCACGCCCCCAGAGCTCTTAGTAAATGTCCCAGACAGGCTGCCTCTTCAGCTATGAGGACAAAAGCTTTGGGAAATTCTTCTGACTCATTCACAGTGTAATTCGCAGAAGAAAACCTCTAGCTTCTTATTTTATTTATTTATTTTAAAGTTGTTCTTTGTGGGAGTTATGTGTACATAGTAAGGTAGGGTTAAAGTATGGATCCCTCATGTGGATACTCAAATTAGCTCTTACCAGTGGCACTATTTGGGGCTGTTCACTCCGTTAACTTTTATTGTCTTGGGATGTTCACACCAGAGGGAGGGGGAGGTGAGGAATCTTAGTGTACAATCTTAGTGTAGTGCCTGTATTTCACCTAGCTCTTTAATCTTGGGGGTGAATGTTTCCCCTGTGACCTCACCTCTCTTATGGTTCTGAGAAGAGTTGGTTTTTCAGTCTGCTCAGGATTTTACTTGCTGTTAGAAACCTGTATGCAGGTCAGGAAGCAACAGTTAGAACTGGACATGGAACAATAGACTGGTTCCAAATAGGAAAAGGAGTACGTCAAGTCTGTATATTGTCACCCTGCTTATTTAACTTGTATGCAGAGTTCATCATGAGAAATGCTGGGCTGGAGGAAGCACAAGATGGAATCAAGATTGCTGGGAGAAATGTCAATAACCTCAGATATGCAGATGACACCACCCTTATGGCAGAAAGTGAAGAAGAACTAAAGAGCCTCTTGATGAAAGTGAAAGAGGAGAGTGAAAAAGTTGGCTTAAAGCTCAGCATTCAGAAAACTAAGATCATGGCATCTGGACCCATCACTTGATGGCAAATAGATGGGGAAACAAAGGAAACAGTGGCTGACTTTATTTTTCTGGGCTCCAAAATCACTGCAGATGATGATTGCAGCCATGAAATGAAAAGACGCTTACTCCTTGGCAGGAAAATTATGACCAACCTAGACAGCATATTAAAAAGCAGAGACATTACTTTGTCAACAAAGGTCCGTCTCGTCAAGGCTATGGTTTTTACAGTGGTCATGTATGGATGTGAGAGTTGGACGGTGAAGAAAGCTGAGCACCTAAGAATTGATGCTTTTGACCTGTGGTGTTGGAGAAGACTCTTGAGAGTCTCTTGGACTGCAAGGAGATCCAACCAGTCCATCCTAAAGGAGATCAGTCCTGGGTGTTCACTGGAAGGACTGATGTTGAAGCTGAAACTCCAATACTTTGGCCACCTGATGCGAAGAGCTGACTCATTTGGAAAGACCCTGACGCTGGGAAGGATTGAGGGCAGGAGGAGAGGGGGACGACAGAGGATGAGATGGTTGGATGGCATCACAGACTCGATGACCATGAGTTTAGATGGGTTCCGGCAGTTGGTGATGGACAGGGAGGCCTGGCGTGCTGCGATTCATGGGGTCGCAAAGAGTCGGACACGACTGAGCAGCTGAACTGAACTGTATCTTCATAAAGGACTAGTTGACTCACTTAAAATGTTTTAAAAGAAGGTGTCCACAGATGAATTTAAAGTGTCCCCATGCCTTTCCCCAGCATCTCCTGTGTCTGAAGTCCCCGCCACCCCCACGTGGCACATTTTCGCATGCTGGGAGACTTTTTCCTTTCTGAGGGATTCATGTGAGCCTGGGGATTTGAGTTGTTCTCTGGGGTTCTCTCCTCAAAGGAAAGTCCATACTCCTGAGTTGGGCAGTTAAGATCTGCTGTAAACTGGTGTCAGCTTTCTCCCTTTTCCCATTTCTTTCTCTTCTACATAGACCTTCTGTCCCCAAAGGGTTTTACCTTGCCCCTTTTCCTTCTTTTGCTATTTTTTCAGGCTTCCATTATTTGGAATGTTCCCCTCAGTCAACTACTGTTCTCTTCCTATTTGTATCTTCCCCATTCCTAAAGGCACTGTTGAAATCCACCTGCTCCATAATGGTCATACTATTATATGCCTACTGTGAGCCAGGTGTTCTAGATGTATATATATATTTTCTCTGAGTTGAAACCAGTCCTGTCAAAAAATTGCTGTTATCCTTATTTGCCAAAGAGTAAACAATCAGAGAAAGTTAAAAAGTAACTTGATCCCAGGCAGCTGAGTGGCAAGGCCAGTGTTCTCCTGCTGTTTTTTTCTGAATTCTCTGGATTGGATTAACTACCTCAGCTCCCCACTCGCACCTTCTCTTTTGAACAGTTATTTTGCTTTGATTGGGTGTGTCTTGTATTTGGCAGCCAATCATGTATTATTATTTTGTCACATTCTTGGATGACTAACTCTACTTTGGTGATATATCTTTTCTTGCATTCTTTTATTCCCACTAAACTCTGCTTCACAGGCTTTTCATGATGAGCTTTTGTTTGGTTGGTTATTTTACCTAATGAATGATGTCCAGGAGCAAGGGAGTTACTCCTTCTAGTTATAATTACGTCTATGTTTTTCTTTTTAGTCTAATTTGTCTTTAACATCCTACCATAATATTTATCTTTAAAGTGCTTTTAGCAAATTATCCTCCCCTTCACTTTTTCTACATTTTTCTTCCCTTTAAAGGAGAGACCAAAGAAGCTCCACAGCTGGAATCTGTGCCATTCCCATCCTTCCCCCAAAAATACCAAAAGGAAAATTCAATGGAATGAATGAAGACCAGACATTGCCACTGAATATTTTAGTGCAACAAAATGGATGCCTGTTTGGCTAAATTTAAGTGTTGTCAAGTTAGACAGAGGCTCTTTGAGAAAAGAATTATGGATGTAGTCATGCTCTGGACCTACTTAGTACCTCGCTTTAAGGGTACACAAAAATGTCTCATTGAGGTTCTGCCTTCTTATGAACAGAGGATAAAGTAAGTATCTTGAGAGAGAATAGCTGTATTTCCTCACCTTTTTTCAGGTTACTGGTAGAAAAACATAAAGTTGCTACAGAAGATTCCTCACCAATTCATATATCCATGTACTGTTTAAATCTTCAGGGCTTGGGAAGCTATCCCTCTTCCTAGCAATACTCACTGGTGGCAATATACTGAATATCCATCTCCATTCACAATGGTTGTTTCCATAAAATACATTGAAAAATTTGCACAGGTGCAAAGCAAACAGAATGGACTTTGAATTTCTTAGTTTACTGTAAAATATCACTAGGAGATGTGATTCTAAGGTTAGAAAATGGGGACTGTGGGGATAAATCATGGGTAATGGCAGAATTTAAAACCTGAATCTTCCATGCTCTGCAGGTATTGTTTCTACATTTTCTTGGTCTCTGGTAGCATTATATGGATTTAGGAGGTAACCAGCCAAAGAGCTTTCTTTGAGAAGAAACTGTATTGTGAAATGAAGACTGAGCGTGGCAGTGTACAGTGGATCTCAGAGCAGCTGCTTGTGTTAAAACATCATAGACTGCACTGTGTGGGAAAAGAGTAATGACCTGCTGATAGTCAAAGGAATTCCAGATGAAATACGTTTCATTGTTTTATATTCAGCTGACTATAAACAGTGATTATATAAAGTAAATTCTATTTTGGTAATCTTGTTCAATCCTTTAAACCAGTGTTTCTCAAATGGTGGTTTATTACTCATTAGTGGACTCTGATTTTGTGGATCTTGTTTAGCATTTAAACTCTTATTATTAAAGAACAAAATAGTATAGAATAGAAAATAGTGAATTGCATGTAATAATGATATTTTTCTATGAAACTCATTTTTTTGTATCATATATGCACACATGCTGTAAGTTACATTCCTTACTGTAGGCCATGGTTTAAAAAAAGTAAAGCATGGCTGTTAGCATCAGTTCCTAGAATGTCAGATAACGGTGCGTAACTGTTACTGGCCTCTCAGCTGGTGCCAGACAACTTGGACAGATGGGGAGGAAAGAGAGGAGCCGTGCTGTGGAGGGAGGAGCCTGTTGACCCCATGATCAAGTCTGCTGCTTTGGTGAAGACCAAGTGGATTACTCACTGTGCAAACACGGTTCACAGAGGAGCTTTGCCTGCATTGCAGCACTGGAGACTGTTGGCAGGCTATTTCAAGTCTAAACATAAAACCTGATGACAGTTTCTTGGTTGAGGAGAGGTGTAGGGGCCCATGTAGGGAAACACTTTTCTTGAGATTTCCCCTTATTTTTCTCCCCAGTGTCACTTATATTTTGAGTCACTAGCTGAGCTCCTTTGGGGTATAGACTAGGGTGGACGTTGCCATTGATAGCAGTTAACATGCATTGACATTGTCCAGCATCTGAACACCCTTCATTTCTGAAGTGATCGTCCATTTTTGCTATGAAAGTTGAAGGAGGTACAGAAAGTGTGAACCAAGCCCAGCCTCTTGGAGTTCTCTGTCTCAAGACTTTGCTTCTGGAGTGTACGTGTGCCAAGTCACTTCAGTTGTGTCCAACTCTTTGTGACCCTATGGACTGTAGCCCACCAGGTTCCTCTGTCCATGGGATTCTCTAGCAACAATACTGGAGTTGGGTTGCCATGCCCTTCTCCAGGAGATCTTCCCGATCCAGGCATTGAATCCATGTCTCTTAAGTCTCCTGCACTGGCAGGCAGAGTGTTTACCACTAGTGCCACCTGCATCTGGTGGGAAGGATACAAATATATAAGCGTGGCTTGAGGTCATTTGTGGAAACAGCAGAATCAGGAGTCAGTTGTGGTGACGGCTGGTAACCAGTGGTGGCCATGCTAGAATGATGTTGTTATCAGACTGTTTCTGTGTTCTTAAATCTTTCCCTTAATTTATTTTCATTCTAAGGTAAACAGAGCTGGTGTGTGTTATTTGTATCCAGGAACCCTAAGTGGTTAAAGAATTATAGGGAACATGTTAGATGGATTTCTGTCTCCAAAGAGCTTAGTACATAATAGAGCTAGGAGGTGAATATGCAGCAGACACACAAATAAATTAGTAAAAGTTGGCAAGGGGTGGAGGGGATTCAGGGTTATTTCCTGTGTATTCCTGTGAGTTATAGTTACCTTTAAGTTTTGCCAGATGGCATATCTGCAGGAGGTTCTGTGTCTTTGCATCGTGACACTTTGGAAATACAAGTTGATGAAGACCTAGTTGTTTTAGGGTGCAGCATAATATGATTTCAAGCATTTGTACAATAAGGGTTTATTTGCTTTGTGACTTCTGTGTGTGTGTTTTTTTTTTTAATCTAAACATTTTCAAAAGCCTTGACTATATTCACAGAAAACAGATTAATGAACTGGGAGCTTTTTAAGTGTGAACCAGTAAAAACTTAGTGTAGAAGAAGAGGTTTAGAGAAATCTAGAATCTTCACAACAGCCCTGTAAAGTAGATACTTGATTAATCCCAGAGGAAGCAGAAACTTGAAGAGGTTGAAAAACTTGGCTAAGGTCACACAGACAGTAGAGCTGGGGTCTGAACCCAGGTTAGGGTGACTCTAGGCCTAGGCTTCTAACTGCTTCTGTTCTGTGAAGAACTGTAGAGGTTGTGTAACACTTATTACCCAGGATTTGAACTCAGAGAG
This sequence comes from Giraffa tippelskirchi, assembly GCF_054371585.1. Lineage (NCBI taxonomy): Eukaryota > Metazoa > Chordata > Mammalia > Artiodactyla > Giraffidae > Giraffa > Giraffa tippelskirchi. The sequence continues at coordinate 155,680,039 of NC_137279.1, forward strand.
CTTTAGAGGCTTTTTCAATACCAGGCAGTTTCTCTTATTGTCTACAACACGCACGTGCGCGCGCACACACACACACACACACACACACTCCTCTGCAAGACACACACTTGTTGTCTGCAACATACACACACATTCCTCAGTCTGAGCCTGCTTCACCTTTTCACTGTGTCTCCCTCTTTCTTGCCTGAACCCTCCTGGTCTGCCTAGCCCTTCCTGTGCCTCCATCCTCTCAATTTTCCTCCCTCCGGCCCTGTTCCAGGACAGCTGCATCTTCATTTCTTTTTAGACTGACTATTCAGGCTGTAGTCCATGGGGTCGCTAAGAGTCAGACATGACTGAGCGACTTCACTTTCACTTTTCCTGTTCATGCACTGGAGAAGGAAATGGCAACCCACTCCAGTGTTCTTGCCTGGAGAATCCCATGGATGGCGGAGCCTGGTGGGCTGCCGTCTATGGGGTCGCACAGAGTCGGACACGACTGAAGCGACTTAGCAGCAGCAGCAGCAGCATTCAAGGCTGGAAACAGAGTCCACTCACCCTGCTCACTTCACAGCCCTCTCTCTCCTTGACTCCTGTAGCTTTTAACTCTTGTCTCTCAGCATCCCCTCCACATCTGATTTCTTGAGGTTCCCCATGTACATGTTCATCTTGCCAGCTCTCAATAGACTAGCGGGTTTAGGTGGATTTATATTTTAAGCGTTCTACTTCTTTAGATTCCCCCAAAGCCTGCACCTTGCTCAAGGAGTGTGGTAAACTGAAAGGGCAGTGAAGCTGGAGGCCGAGAAATGTGTCTGAGTCGTGTCTTGCCACTCACTGGTCGCTTGACCGTGGGAATGTCTGAAGCTGAGTCTTCTCATCTATAAGGAGTTGTGAGACTCAAATGTGGTTATAGATGTGAAAGCCCTTTTTAAGCTATAAAGTACCAGGCAACTGCAAGGTTTTATTGTGAAGGTACAAGTGTTTTATAAGTGTTTTACCAGTGAATGTTTAGAAAGCACAAAAAGCGAAGACAAGCCACCCCCATCCCCCACTTTCATCTTTGGAGAATCCACTTCTGTCACCATATTTTGACCTCTATATTCTGTGCTCTTTAGTAACACTATAGATGCATTAGTGGTAAAAGGAGAAAAAGGGGACAGCAAAGCATTTTGATACAGTGTGGCTTTTAGGTAAACGCGTATATAATATATTTACTTTGATCAGAAGCAGTCTCTCAGGGAAAGCAGGGGAGCAGTGCAGAGAGCCCCGGCCCATCGAGTTGGCATTGATTGTTTGATCATCCCTAGAAGTTTATTGTAAATGAAGCAGCACTTACGGTTCTGGGGTATTCCTGGAATTGCTGCTATAGTTAGAAGTGAGTTATTCTGTGTGGCAGGAGTGGCATATAGAAAAGCCATAATTCTGACTTGCTGACAGGAAAAGAAAAGCAGATTTTGTATTTATGTCATCTTTTTGGCTGGAGTCCACCAGCTTTGCATAGCATCTTGTGATGCCTTCATCAGAACAGTTTTCTGGGACTCGGCAAAGCAGGGGCCACTGGGAACAACAGGCACAGTTGTTGCCAAGGCTCTGGTGGGTGCGAAGCCCTCAGTAATGAGATTGAGAGGGAAGAAAGACGCTTTCCCGGTGTGTGTGTGTGTGTGTGTGTGTGTGTGTGTGTGTGTTTTGGGTCTCTAGAAAGACGCTTTCCCAGTGTGTGCATGCGTGTGTGTGTGTTGGGTCTCTAGAAAGATGCTTTCCTGATGTGTGTGTGTGTGTATGTTGAAGAAAGATGCTTTCCCGGTGTGTGTGTGTGTGTGTGTGTTGGGTCTCTAGAAAGATGCTTTCTCGGGTGTGTGTGTGTGTGTGTTGGGTCTCTAGAAAGACGCTTTCCCGGTGTGTGTGTGTGTGTGTGTGTGTGTGTTGAAGAAAGATGCTTTCCCGGTGTGTGTGTGTGTGTGTGTGTGTTGGGTCTCTAGAAAGATGCTTTCTCGGGGGGGGGGTGTGTGTTGGGTCTCTAGAAAGACGCTTTCCCGGTGTGTGTGTGTGTGTGTGTGTGTTGGGTCTCTAGAAAGACGCTTTCCCGGTGTGTGTGTGTGTGTGTGTGTGTGTGTTGGGTCTCTAGAAAGATGCTTTCCCGGTGTGTGTGTGTGTGTGTGTGTGTGTTGGGTCTCTAGAAAGATGCTTTCTCGGGGGGTGTGTGTGTGTGTGTGTGTTGGGTCTCTAGAAAGACGCTTTCCCGGGGGGTGTGTATGTGTGTGTGTGTTGGGTCTCTAGAAAGACGCTTTCTCGGGGTGTGTGTGTGTGTGTGTGTGTGTGTGTTTTGGGTCTCTAGAAAGATGCTTTCCCAGTGTGTGCATGCGTGTGTGTGTGTTGGGTCTCTAGAAAGATGCTTTCCTGGTGTGTGTGTGTGTGTGTGTTGGGTCTCTGGAAAGACGCTTTCCCGGTGTGTGTGTGTGTGGGTGTGTGTGTGTGTGTGTGTGTGTGTGTGTTGGGTCTCTAGAAAGACGCTTTCCTGGTGTGTGTGTGTGTGTGTGTTGGGTCTCTAGAAAGACGCTTTCCCGGTGTGTGTGTGTGTGTGTGTGTGTGTGTGTGTGTTGGGTCTCTAGAAAGATGCTTTCCCGGTGTGTGTGTGTGTGTGTGTGTGTGTGTGTGTGTGTTGGGTCTCTAGAAGACGCTTTCCCAGTGTGTGTGTGTGTGTGTGTGTGTGTGTGTGTGTGTGTGTGTGTGTGTGTGTGTGTGTGTGTGTGTGTGTGTGTGTGTGTGTGTGTTGGGTCTCTAAGAGGTTTCATGCTCACTGGGGTGGGCCTGTTGCAGGCCCATCAGAACTTCCTTCCCACACCTTCCAGCCCTACCCTTGTGCCAGAGCAGTGCAGTTAGTTATGGGCTGGAATGCAGGCAGGGCCTGGGGCCTTTCAGTGATTTTTTTTTTTTTTTGATTTTTTTTTTTTTTTTGAACAAAAGTTCTTTTTTTTCCTTTGAATTTTGTATTGGGGTATAAGCGATTAACAAACAGTGTTGTGACAGTTTCAGGTGGAAAGCAGAGGCACCCAGCCATACATACACATGTAACCATGGTCTCCCCACAAACTCCCCTCCCATCCAGGCCACTGCACAACCTGCAGCAGAGTTCCCTGTGCTATATCCTGTCGGTTATCCATTTTAAACACTGCTGTTTAAATGGACACTACATGTCCATTCCAAATTCTCCCACTCTCCCTTCCCCCGGCACCCATAAGTTAGAATGACAGTCCTTTCAGTGTCTGGAGGGAGTGGCCTGGAGTGAGATCAGTCTCCTAGGTAAACGTTAGACTGTGGAAAGTACTAAAAAGCCAGAGAAGACAGTGGTTTTGGTGACAGGAGGGCACTTAAAAGCAGTTTCTATGTCCTGTGGAAAGAACTGGGTCTTTGGAATCTGTCACATGTTTGACATCTGACACCTCCACTGATTGGCCTAAAACTTGTTCTTTTTATGAGAATGAAGTACACATGCCTGCTTCATGCATGAGATGTTGCAGATGCTTGGTATATACTAGAGTTCCCTCTCCTTGACTGGAACTGCATTCATCAAGCTGTAATTAGTTTAACAGAAATTGCAAGCAAAGTAGAAATGCTTACTGCCTGCTTCACTCTGTGTTAGGTGTTGTATATGCATTAACTAAGTTAACTCTTAACAGCTTTAGGAGATAAATGCTCTTTTGTTTTTTATCCTTCTGCTTACAGCTGAGAACACTGAGGTTTGCTATGTTAAGTAACTTGTCTAAGATTACAATAGCTAGTCAGTGGGGAAGGCAGGATTCAAACCGGGGTCCTTAGGACTCCAGCTCAGACTTTTAACTGCTCTTCTGTGTCATCTGAGACTTATGAAATGGAGCTTTGATTTGTGACCAGGCTTTTGCTCAGAATCCATATTTATTTGTTCTTTGTTCTTCTAAGCAACTTGACAGCCCACTTCAGTTCTCTGCCTTAAAGCTTGCATTGTATTGCTTTAGCACTAACATCTTTCTGTAGCCTCATTTGACAAAGGCATTGTAGGAGCTTCAGGAAGATTTTTTTGAAAGATCTTTCTGATCGGTGAGACAAGATGCTTCTTCTCAGGTTCATGGATGGCTCAAATTAAAATGACTTCTCAAGGTCCACTTGCTAGATGCATATAGAGGCAATAAAACGACACCCCGAATTACAGTGATATTTCCATTGGGTAATGTTGCTTGCTTTGTTACCTTCATCTTTTGTTTAACCATTTAACTTCTTCTTGATTACCTAATACTGTAAAGCATAGAACAAAAGTGACAAAAGCCCCTGCCCTCTTGGAGCCTCTACTGTCGCATCAGGCTTCCCCACGAGCCTTAAGACTGGTGCCTGCTGAGATAGTTAACGTTTAAGATCTTCAGTTTTAACATTTCTTAATGTATTAAGCAGCTAATTTCAGGACATTTTCTAAATTGTAAATTTTCCTTTTCAATTTTTCTGGGTTTATATCTTATTTCATCAACATTTTATTTGTATTTTCTACTTCAGAAATCAAAAGCTTTGATTACTTTAGTTCAGTTCAGTTCAGTCGCTCAGTCGTGTCCGACTCGTTGTGACCCCATGAATTGCAGCACTCCAGGCCTTTGTGCCCATCACGAACTCCCAGAGTCTACCCAAACCCATGTCCATTGAGTCAGTGATGCCACCCAGCCATCTCATCCTCTGTCGTCCCCTTCTCCTCCTGCCCCCAATCCTACCCAGGATTAGGGTCTTTTCCAATGACTCAGCTCTTTGCATGAGGTGGCCAAAGTATTGGAGTTTCAGCTTCAACATCAGTTCTTCCAATGAACACCCAGGATTGATCTCCTTTAGGATGGATTGATTGGATCTCCTTGCAGTTCAAGGGACACTCAAGAAGAGTCTTCTCCAACACCACAGTTCAAAAGCATCAATTCTGCGGCACTCAGCTTTCTTCACCGTCCAACTCTCACATCCATACATGACCACTGGAAAAACCATAGCCTTGACTAGATGGACTTTTGTTGGCAAAGTAATGTCTCTGCTTTTAAATATACTATCTAGGTTGGCCATAACCTTCCTTCCAAGCAGTAAGCGTCTTTTAATTTCATGGCTGCAATCACCATCAGCAGTGATTTTGGAGCTCAAAAAAATAAAGTCTGACACTGTTTCCACTGTTTTCCCATCTATTTCCCATGAAGTGATGGGACCAGATGCCATGATCTTAGTTTTCTGAAAGTTGAGCTTTAAGCCAACTTTTTCACTCTCCTCTTTCACTTTCATCAAGAGGCTCTTTAGTTCTTCTTCACTTTCTGCCATAAGGGTGGTGTCAGCTGCATATCTGAGATTATTGATATTTCTCCTGGCAATCTAGATTCCAGCTTGTGTTTCTTCCAGCCCAGCGTTTCTCTTGATGTACTCTGCATATAAGTTAAATAAGCATGGTGACAATATACATCCTTGACGTATTCCTTTTCCTATTTGGAACCAGTCTGTGGTTCCATGTCCAGTTCTAACTGTTGCTTCCTGACCTGCATACAGGTTTCTCAAGAGACAGGTCAGATGGTCTGGTATTCCCATCTCTTTCAGAATTTTCCACAGTTTATTGTGATCCACACAGTCAAAGGCTTTGGCATAGTCAATCAAGCAGAAATAGATGTTTTTCTGGAACTCTCTTGCATTTTCGATGATCCAGCGGATATTGGCAATTTGATCTCTGGTTCCTCTGCCTTTTCTAAAACCAGCTTGAACATCTGGAAGTTCACGGTTCACGTATTGCTGAAGCCTGGCTTGGAGAATTTTGAGCATTACTTTACTAGCATGTGAGATGAGTGCAATTGTGCGGTAGTTTGAGCATTCTTTGGCATTGCCTTTCTTTGGGATTGGAGCAAAAACTGACCTTTTCCAGTCCTGTGGCCACTGCTGAGTTTTCCAAATTTGCTGGCATATTGAGTGCAGCACTTTGACAGCATCATCTTTCAGGATTTGAAATAGCTCAACTGGAATTCCATCACCTCCACTAGCTTTGTTCGTAGTGATGCTTTCTAAGGCCCACTTGACTTCACATTCCAGGATGTCTGGCTCTAGGTGAGTGATCACACCATCGTGATTATCTGGGTCATGAAGATCTTTTTTGTACAGTTCTTCTGTGTAGTCTTGCCACCTCTTCTTAATATCTTCTGCTTCTGTTAGGTCCATACCATTTCTGTCCTTTATCGAGCCTATCTTTGCATGAAATGTTCCTTTGGTATCTCTAATTTTCTTGAAGAGATCTCTAGTCTTTCCCAATCTGTTGTTTTCCTCTATTTCTTTGCATTGATCGCTGAGGAAGGCTTTCTTATCTCTCCTTGCTATTCTTTGGAACTCTGCATTCACATGGGAATATCTTTCCTTTTCTCCTTTGCTTTTCATGTCTCTTCTCTTCCCAGCTATCTGTAAGGCCTCCTCAGACAGCCATTTTGCTTTTTTGCATTTCTTTTCCATGGGGATTTTCTTGATCCCTGTCTCCTGTACAATGTCATGAACCTCTGTCCATAGTTCATCAGGCACTCTATCAGATCTAGTCCCTTAAATCTATTTGTCACTTCTACTGTATACTCATAAGGGATTTGATCTAGGTCATACCCGAATGGACTAGTGGTTTTCCCTATTTTCTTCAATTTAAGTCTGAATTTGGCAATAAGGGGTTCATGATCTGAGCCACAGTCTGCTCCCGGTCTTGTTTTTGCTGACTGTATAGAGCTTCTCCATCTTTGGCTGCAGTGAATATAATCAGTCTGATTTTGGTGTTGACTATCTGGTGATGTCCACGTGTAGAGTCTTCTCTTGTGTTGTTGGAAGAGGGTGTTTGCTATGACCAGTGCGTTCTCTTGGCAAAACTCTATTAGCCTTTGCCCTGCTTCATTCTGTACTCCAAGGCCAAATTTGCCTGTTACGCCAGGTGTTTCTTGACTTCCTACTTTTGCATTCCAGTCCCCTATAGTGAAAAGGACATCTTTTTTGGGTGTTAGTTCTAGAAGGTCTTGTACATCTTCATAGAACCGTTCAACTTCAGCTTCTTCAGCGTTACTGGTGGGGGCATAGACTTGGATTACTGTGGTATTGAATGGTTTGCCTTGGAAATGAACAGAGATCATTCTGTCATTTTTGAGATTGCATCCAAGTACTGCCTTTCGGACTCTTTTGTTGACCATGATGGCTACTCCATTTCTTCTAAGGGATTCTTGCCCACAGTAGTAGATATAATGGTCATCTGAGTTAAATTCACCCATTCCAGTCCATCTTAGTTCGCTGATTTTTAGAATGTCGACGTTCACTCTTGCCATCTCCTGTTTGACCACTTCCAATTTGCCTTGATTCATGGACCTGACATTCCAGGTTCCTATGCAATATTGCTCTTTACAGCATCGGACTTTGCATGTATCACCAGTCACATCCACAGCTGGGTATCGTTTTTGCTTTGGCTCCATCCCATCATTCTTTCTGGAGTTATTTCTCCACTGATCTCCAGTAGCATATCGAGCACTTACTGACCTGGGGAGTTCATCTTTCAGTGTCCTATCATTTTGCCTTTTCATACTGTTCATTGGGTTCTCAAGGCAAGAATACTGAAGTGGTTTGCCATTCCCTTTTCCAGTGGACCACATACTGTCAGACCTCTCTACCATGACGCATCCGTCTTGGGTGGCCCCACACGGCATGGCTTAGTTTCATTGACATAGACAAGGCTGTGGTCCATGTGATCAGATTAGCCAGTTTTCTGTAATTTTAGTTTCATTGTGTCTGCCCTCTGATGCCCTCTCGCAACACCTACCATCTTACTTGGGTTTCTCTTACCTTGGACGTGGTATATTTCTTCACTGCTGCTCCAGCAAAGTGCAGCCGTTGCTCCTTACCTTGGACAAGGGGTATCTACTCACGACGGCCCCTCCTGACCTTGAATGTGGAGTAACTCCTCTCGGCCCTCCTGTGCCCATGCAGCCCCTGCTCCTTGGGCCTGGGGTAACTCCTCTCGCCGCTGCCCCCGGCCCCTGGCCCTGCCTAGCTCCCCTTGGCCGCTGCCCCCGGCCCTGCCTAGCTCCCCTCGGCCGCCGCCCCTACTTTAAGGCATCCATAAAGTAACTCACTGTAGATGTGTCGGTTTCTCTAGTAAAAATCAAAATATTTTGAGTTGGGTCATTCATTTTTTCAAAAAATTCATATTTTACTTTCATTTATTCCTTGTTTAATGACAGTCCTTTCTTTAAAAATTGTTTTTGAAACTTCATATTGGAGTATATTTGATTAAGAGTGTGAGTCAGGTGTACAGCGGAGTGATTCAGTTATGCATATACATTTGTCATTGATTTTAACCACCGTCCAGTCTATTTTTATCATATAAACTGGCCATGGCTTTTGGCCCAAAGCAGTCATATTCTTACCATCATATTTGTGAATATTAATATGATCTGTCTTTATCTCTGTCATCTCCACTGTTCAAAATTTAGTTTTATGTTCTTCTCTAATAGATACTTGTAGTTCAAAAGATGTCCTTGAAAATTTAACAGACTTTCTGTATCTTCAGACACTGATTTCTGTAATTTTGCATCTTAAAAAATAGTTGTACTACCCGACTTATTGTAGCTAGTCCTGTTCAGACTCACAGAATCGAGTTTTGTTTCTGTTACTTCCCCCTCATTCACAAAGTATTAGATATACATGTCTCTTGCAGAAGACTTTTGTAAAAAAAAAAGAAATTGAGAATTTACAAAAGTTCCTTGTTTTTTTTTTCATGTACAGCAGCATCTGCAAGATTGAACCGCCAAAGTAATCCTTTATCATTGGAAGAAAGGTGTTTTCTTTCAAATTTTTGAAAATTTGTAAGTAGATTAGGGTGGAAGAATTCACTGATATCATCAAAGAGCTTTTGATTACTCACTTTTATCCTTCCTATTTTCTGAGCTTCTTTGTGTTCATTTGAGTTGGGAATGGAATCCAGTTAATCATGTAATTTTTAAAGGGTATTGAGTGATTCCTACTGGTCAGTTTTTCTAGCATTAAAGATTTACTTTTTGTATCTTGTAGCAAGAAACTTGAGTTGATTTCTTGGAATTATCCAAAGTATTTATAATTGATCTTGCTTTTTTCTTGCTTGTTCTAAGAGTTAAGTAGCTAGAGCATATTGTTTAGTTTATTTGGAAGGAATGTTAGTTGAATGAAGCCACTGGTCAAATGCTGTAGCACCAAAAGACACTTGTCATTCGAAATGAGTCATCATTTCATATGGGTCTCCAGTCTTAGGTTTAAGTGCTTAACATGCCTTTTAAGTGCTGTATGGGTGTGTTTTAAGTTTTTATCGTTTGTTCTTACTGAATCAGCCTATAAAAACATCATAGTAAATACATATTGTCAAGAAATTCTATCGCTGATCTTGATTTCTCAGAGTTTAAACTCTATGCTAAGCATCACAAATCGATACCATTTTATTATCCTGTCCAGTTAATACTGAAGGTCAGCTTGAAAATAGGTACAATGTGATTTCAATATAGTGTTGCTTGTAGTAGAGAAAGAATAAGGGAAAAGCCAAACCCTTTCTGATTATAGGTTTTGATAGAATCTTGGTGATTTAGTCTGATCTTCAATCTTATGTGAGGTCCAGAGCAACCTCATGACTACCATGTTCAAGTAACATGTGACCTGATGGTGCATATTAAAATGTTTTGTGAGTTTTAAAAAGATTTACATGTTAGCCCTTCTGAAAAAGCCTATGCCTGGTGGAACTTCAGGTCCCTTCCTCCCCTAAAAGTTTCTGAGTATGTGTCCATTTTCTGGTTTGGGGCCACCTTCTTATTGCTCTAAAGCATGGAGCCCATCTTGTTGATTTCTGTTCATCTTTGGGAGCATTCTACAAGAAACAGGTAGCAAGACCTCAGACATGCTATGCTGTTAGCAGGCATGAATGGGTTGAGTGCTGTTCTTTAGTTCAGTCGCTCAGTTGTGTCTGACTCTTTGCAACCCCATGAACCTCAGCACACCAGGCCTCCCTGTCCATCACCAACTCCCAGAGTCTACCCAAACCCATGCCCATCGAGTTGGTGATGCCATCCAACCATCTCATCCTCTGTCATCCCCTCCTCCTCCTGCCCCCAATCCTTCCCAGCATCAGGGTCATTTCCAGTGAGTCAACTCTTCACATGAGGTGGCCAAAGTATTGGAGTTTCAGCTTCAACATCAGTCCTTCCAATGAACACCCAGGACTGATCTCCTTTAGGATGGACTGGTTGGATGTCCTTGCAGTCCAGGGGACTCTCAAGAGTCTTCTCCAACACCATGGTTCAAAAGCATCAATTCTTCAGCGCTCAGCTTTCTTTATACTCCAACTCTCACATCCATACATGACTACTGGAAAACCCATAGTCTTGACTAGACAGACCTTTGTTGGCAAAGTAATGTCTTTGCTTTTAAATATGCTATCTAGGTTGGTCATAACTTTTATTCCAAGGAGCAAGCGTCTTTTAATTTCATGGCTGCAATCACCATCAGCAGTGATTTTGGAGCCCCAAAAATAAAGTCTGACACTGTTTCCACTGTTTCCCCATCTATTTCCCATGAAGTGATGGGACCAGATGCCATGATCTTAGTTTTCTGAATGTTGAGCTTTAAACCAGCTTTTGCACTCTTCTCTTCTACTTTCATCAAGAGGCTCTTTAGTTCTTCTTCACTTTCTGCCATAAGGGTGGTGTCAGCTGCATATCTGAGGTTATTGATATTTCTCCCAGCAATCTTGATTCCAGCTTGCGCTTCCTCCAACCCAGCGTTTCTCATGATGTACTCTGCATATAAGTTAAATAAGCATGGTGACAATATACATCCTTGACGTATTCCTTTTCCTATTTGGAACCAGTCTGTGGTTCCATGTCCAGTTCTAACTGTTGCTTCCTGACCTGCATACAGGTTTCTCAAGAGACAGGTCAGATGGTCTGGTATTCCCATCTCTTTCAGAATTTTCCACAGTTTATTGTGATCCACACAGTCAAAGGCTTTGGCATAGTCAATAAAGCAGAAATAGATGTTTTTCTGGAACTCTCTTGCTTTTTCAATGATCCATCGGATGTTGGCAATTTGATCTCTGGTTCCTCTGCGTTTTCTAAAACCAGCTTGAACATCTGGAAGTTCACGGTTCACGTATTGCTGAAGCCTGGCTTGGAGAATTTTGAGCACACACAAAAGGCATTTTGGAGGGCTTTCTCTGTTTATGCAGCTGGGGAGACAGACGGGCTCCTTCCCTCTCTAGGGTCTTTGCACATGCTCTACCTTTACCCAAACTGGTTTCTCCCGACCTCGCACGATAGCTGTTCCATCTCAGCTCAGTGTTACTTTCCTCTTGAGTTCCATACTGGATCACATTCATCATTATATGCTCTTTTTCCTTCATGTCACTTTAAGTTCTTTATAATTACGTCTTTCTGTGCATCTTTGTTTGATTCTGTTAGTCCTGTGGACTGTAAGCTCCACGTGAGCAGTGACCATATTGCTCTTTTTTCTTGCACCCTCTTTGATATAGCTCAGCTTCTGGCATGAAGAACTGCTCAAAAATAATTGTTGGATGAGTCTCCTAAATATGGGATTTGAACCCCTGCTTCTGAGACAAAGCAGGGTATTAGCATGTAGCTCATTTCAGGTTTCTGTTTTGCTGCAGGGCAGGGTATCTATTTATCTAGTTAAGTCATTAGTTATATAAAATTATGAAGCCGAAAGTATAGTGTTTTGTTGTTTGAATTTTTAAAAAATTGTTCATGACAACATAGCCAAGTCAGAGTCATCCCACCAAAATTTGTACTTGTATCCTTTGCCTGGCCTCCTGTCATTAGTTTTGCCTTATCCTCTGCAGAAAGAAGGCTTTCCTAGGTGGTACGGTGGTAAAGAATCTACCTGCCAATGCAAGAGACACAAGAGACTCGAGTGTGATCTCTGGGTTGGGAAAATCCCTTGGAGTAGGAAATGGCAACCCACTCCAGTGTTCTTGCCTGAAAATTATCATGGACAGAGGAGCCTGGCAAGCTGCAGTCCATGGGATCACAAAGAATCCATGGGGTTGCAAAGACACAACTGAGGGATGGAGCCTGCACACACACTGCACAAAGCCTTCCCAAAGAAGCCCTCTCCAGTATCAGTCACTGAATTAGCAATGGTCATAAAGATGACATCATGCCACACCCACTGTTCTGATTTTAGGTTGCTTTTGTGTATTCATTTGTGCTGTCTCCCACTTCAACTGTAAGGTCCTGTGTGAAGCTGGCCTTGCAGCCTCGGAGGTAACTCATCTCCCTTTCCCCAGGCACCCCTCCACCGCTGCCGTGTAACGCATGGGACTGCACTCTTCCTAAAGCTAGATTCTGATAAAATGTGTGGAATGGTCAACAGAAAACTGAGATAATAATCTCTGTTAATTTGCCAGCCATTTTCAAATCATTAAGAGTGGTTGCTCCTTACTTGCAAACATAGTTTAGTCTTACTCTTAAAAAGAGTTTGTGAGAAGCACCAAGGAAAGTTGTTAAAACAATACAGAGCTGTGTGTGGTGGTGGTGTTGGTGGTTAGTGGTAAGAATGGGACCAGGCACTTTAGTTCTACAGAACCAAGGTGGTATTCTTGTTTATTGTTTAGTATGAATAAGGCTTTGAGGTGAGATTGGAAAGTTGGGAGGGCCTTTATTTGCTGCGTAAGTTTTCAAATAAAAATGACTCAGAAAAATATTTGGTGAACTGAAAGCATCGTTGGTCAGATTTGTTCCCAGGCCCTCCTCCTAGCACCATACCATCTGCTGTTTCACCATTGAAATGAAGCCATGGTAAACTGGATTGGGAGGAGGGTAATTCTAAAGGAAGTGGAAATGAGAAATACAAGTTCACATCTTTGGGTATCCTAAACTGTTGTTCACAGCCTCAGGGTAGAGAGAGGTTGTTGACAGAAAAGTTACATGGTCCTCATTGGCATGGACAGGGCACTCTGTGCCACAAAGCAAAAGTCCCAGGCTTCTTTCTTGAAGCAATGAAAATAATGTCTTGTTTGATTTTTATGCCCTAAGATGCCTCTCTGTCCTCTGTGTCCTCATCAATGTTTTCCCTCTCCCCACTACTTCTTCTGAAATGTTTTTTCCTGCCTTCTTTTGGTTTGGGCTACTTCCTTGATGAAAGTGTCCTCTTATTTTCTGATGCAGTTACCTCTTCAGCTGATTTGATTATTTATCTTTGTTTTTAGCTCAGCTCTGAATGGGTTTTGGAAAGTAGAAAAGAAAATCCAGTCTGCATTTTGGGGGACATTGGACAGCCGGATAAATGCAGGTATGTACATTTGCATATTTAAAAGAAAGTCAAAACGGAAAATAGTCTCTATAAAGAATAATGAAACTGATCTTAAACTTGTAGTACTACCTTATTATAGCCATTTATTTTTCTATATTTTTATTTTAATTTTTCTTCATTCCAAATGTTGCATGTGCTTCTTCGGAGATGTTTTTTTAACTACAGAAGAATGGGAAGTATTAAGTCAAACTTCCCTCATAATTCCTCCTAGATGTTCACCACTGTTAGCAATTTATTGTCTGTTTTTCCAGATTGTACATATGCAATACCAGAAGGGTCATAAGGTACATACTATGCTTTTTTCATTTTGCAGTATGTCACAGACATCTTTCAGCTGTTGGTTCAGATAGGTTTATGTCACCTTAACAGCCTCTTTTGAGGGAGGTCACCATTATCTTCATTACCTCCACCATAGTTTAGCCCCAGGGAAATAGCAGGGAGGGAACACAGCTCCACCCATCAACAGAAAATTGGACTAAAGATTTACTGAGCATGGCCCTGCCCATCAGAACAAGACCCAGTTTCACCCTCAGTCAGTCTATAACATCGGGAAGCTTCCATAAGCCTCTTATGTTTCTCCATCAGAGGGCTGACAGGATGTAAACCACAATCACAGAAAACTAACCAATTTAATCACATGGACCACAGCCTTGTCTAACTTAATGAAACTATGAGCCGTGCTGTGTAGGGCCACCCAAGATGGACAGGTCATGGTGGGGAGTTCTGACAAAATATGGTCCACTGGAGAAGAGAACGGCAGACCACTTCAGTATTCCTGCCTCGAGAACCCCATGAACAGTATGAAAAGGCAAAAAGATAGGACACTGAAAGATGAACTCCCCAGGTCAATAAGTGCCCGATATGCTACTGGAGATCAGTGGAGAAACAACTCCAGAAAGAATGAAGAGACGGAGCCAAAGCAAAAACAACACCCAGTTGTGGATATGACTGGTGATGGAAACAAGGTCCTATGTTGTAAAGAGCAATATTGCATAGGAACCTAGAATCTTAGGTCCATGAATCAAGGCAAATTGGAAGTGGTGGCTCAGATGGTAAAGCATCCACCTACAATGCAGGAAACCCGGTTTCAATCCCTGGGTCGGGAGGATCGCCTGGAGAAGAAAATGGCAACCCACTCCAGTACTCTTGTCTGGAAAAATCCCATGGACAGAGGATCCTGGTAGCCTACAGTCCATGGGGTCGCAAAGAGCTGGACACGACTGAGCAACTTCACTTTCACTTTCACTTTCAAACAGGAGATGGCAAGAATGAACGTCAACATTTTAGGAATCAGCAAGCTATAAAATGGACTAGAATGGGTGAATTTAACTCAGATGACCATTATATCTACTACTGTGGGCAAGAATCCCTTAGAAGAAATCAAGTAGCCATCATAGTCAACAAAAGAGTCCAAAATGCAGTACTTGGATACAATCTCAAAAATGACAGAATGACCTCTGTTCATTTCCCAAGTAAACCATTCAATATCATGGTAATCCAAGTCTATGCCCTGACCAGTAATGCTGAAGAAGCTGAAGTTGAACGGTTCTATGAAGACCTACGAGACCTTCTAGAACTAACACTCAAAAAAGATGTCCTTTTCATTATAGGGGACTGGAATGCAAAAATAGGAAGTCAAGAAACACCTGGAGTAACAGGCAAATTTGGCCTTGGAGTACAGAATGAAGCAGGGCAAAGGCTAATAGAGTTTTGCCAAGAGAACACACTGGTCATAGCAAACACCCTCTTCCAACAACACAAGAGAAGTCTCTACACATGGACATCACCAGATGGTCAATACTGAAATCAGATTGATTGTATTCTTTGCAGCCAAAGATGGAGAAGCTCTATACAGTCAGCAAAAACAAGACCAGGAGCTGACTGTGGCTCAGATCATGAACTCCTTTTTGCCAAATTCAGACTTAAATTGAAGAAAGTAGGGACAACCATTAGGCCGTGCAGGTATTCAGACCATTCAGACCTAAGTCAAATCTCTTATGATTATACAGTGGGAGTGAGAAATAGATTTAAGGAACTAGATCTGATAGACAGAATGCCTGATGAACTATGGATAGAGGTTCATGACATTGTACAGGAGACAGGAATCAAGACCATCCCCAAGAAAAAGAAATGCAAAAAAGCAAAATGGCTGTCTGAGGAGGCCTTACAAACAGCTGTGAAAAGAAGGGAAACGAAAAGTAAAGGAAAAAAGGAAAGATATTCCATCTGAATGCAGAGTTCCAAAGAATAGCAAGGGGAGATAAGAAAGCCTTCCTCAGTGATCAGTGCAAAGAAATAGAGGAAAACAATAGAATGGGAAAGACTAGAGATCTCTTCAAGAAAATTAGAGATACCAAGGGAACATTTCATGCAAAGATGGGCTCAATAAAGGACAGAAATGGTATGGACCAAACAGAAGCAGAAGATATTTAGAAGAGTTGGAAAGAATACACAGAAGAACTGTACAAAAAAGATCTTCACGACCCAGATAATCACAATGGTGTGATCACTCACCTAGAGGCAGACATCCTGGAATGTGAAGTCATGTGGGCCTTAGAAAGCATCACTACGAACAAAGCTAATGGAGGTCATGGAATTCTAGTTGAGCTATTTCAAATCCTAAAAGATGATGCTGTGAAAGTGCTGCACTTAATATGCCAGCAAATTTGGAAAACTCAGCAGTGGCCACAGGACTGGAAAAGGTCCGTTTTCATTCCAACCCCAAAGAAAGGCAATGCCAAAGAATGCTCTAACTACTGTACAGTTGCACTCATCTCACACACTAGTAAGGTAATCCTTAAAATTCTCCAAGCCAGGCTTCAGCAATACATGAACCGTGAACTTCCAGATGTTCAAGCTGGTTTTACAAAAGGTAGAGGAACCAGAGATCAAATTGCCAACATCTGCTGGATCATCGAAAAAGCAAGAGAGTTCCAGAAAACCATCTATTTCTGCTTTATTGACTATGCCAAAATCTTTGTGTGGATCACAATAAACTGTGGAAAGTTCTGAAAGAGATGGGAATATCAGACCACCTGACCTGCCTCTTGAGAAATCTATATGCAGGTCAGGAAGCAACAGTTAGAACTGGACATGGAACAACAGACTGGTTCCAAATAGGAAAAGGAGTACATCAAGGCTGTATATTGTCACCCTGCTTATTTAACTTATATGCAGAGTACATCATGAGAAACGCAGGGCTGGATGAAGCACAAGCTGGAATCAAGATTGCCAGGAGAAATATCAAGAACCTCAGATATGCAGATGACACCACCCTTATAGCAGAAAGTAAAGAAAAACTAAAGAACCTCTTGATGAAAGTGAAAGAGGAGAGGGAAGAAGTTGGCTTAAACCTTCAACATTCAGAAAACAAAGTTCATGACATCCGGTCCCATCACTTCATGGGAAATAGATGGGGAAACAGTGGAAACAGTGGCTGACTTTATTGGGGCTCCAAAATCACTGCCAATCGTAATTGTAGCCATGAAATTAAAAGACACTTACTCCTTGGAATGAAAGTTAAGACCAACCTAGACAGTATATTAAAAAGCAGAGATATTACTTTGCCAACAAAGGTCCGTCTAGTTAAGGCTATGGTTTTTCCAGTAGTCATGTATGGATGTGAGAGTTGGAGTATAAAGAAAGCTGAGCACTGAAGAATTAATGCTTTTGAACCATGGTGTTGGAGAAGACTCTTGAGAGTCCCTTGTACTGCAAGGATATCCAACCAGTCCATCCTAAAGGAGATCAGTCCTGAATATTTGTTGGAAGGACTGATGTTGAAGCTGAAACTCCAATACTTTGGCCACCTGATGCAAAGAACAGACTCATTTGAAAAGACCCTGATGTTGGGAAAGATTGAAGGTGGGAGGAGAAGGGGACGACAGAGGATGAGATGATTGGTTGGCATCACTAACTCAGTGGACATATATTTGAGTAAATTCTGGGAGTTGGTGGTGAACAGGGAGGCCTGGCGTGCTGCAGTCCATGGGATCAAAAGAGTCAGACACAACTGAGTAACTGAACTGAACTGAACATCCTCACAGTATTCCTTCGTGTTGATACTCTTAATTTTGTTTACCGAGCCCTCTCCTGTGGGATATTGTATTTTGTTTTTCTATTTCAAATGGTGCCACATCTTCTACATATATAATTATGAATATTTGCCTGATTATATTTTTAGGGTAAAAGGGCATAATACCATCTTTGAATTCTTCTCCTGCTATGTTTGTTAAGAGTCTTAAAGAGAAAGGTTTTTCTTATGTTATGAAGCTGACTTGAGCTACTGTTTTTTTCATCTCTATTTTTGATTGGAGGGTAGAGTTGGAGGCCTAGTACTGGGTTTTAAAACTTTCTTGTTTGATAGTTGATCTGAACCTTAAGATGAGTTACAATCTAATCTTTCAGCCTGGTCTTTGAAAAAATTTGATCTTCAGATTTACTTTGGTGATTAAACAAGTAAAACCAAATGCCTGTTAGTTTGTGGCATTGAAGAGTACCTGGTTTGTGTCCTTCCTGTAAGTATCTCTTCACCAGGGCAGCTAATAGACTAAGCACAGGAATTTGATGAAGAGAACTGACAGTGGCCCTCCTTCTATAACTTGTTTTGGGTCATCCTGCAAGCTCTGTGCTAGGCACTGGTAATACAGAGATGGACGACATAGTCCTTGTCCGTAAGGAACTCATAGCACATGGGAGTGAGAGAGAGACAGACATGCGAATAAGAGGATCGTAATTCAGTGTGCTCCGTGCAGTGTGGTGAGTTTGAGAGAGGGCATCTAACTCAGGAGATGGGGAGGTGGGATGGAGTTTCAGTGGAGGCTTCCTGCAGGAGGTAATATCCGAGCTGAGTTCTAAAGAAAATTGAAGTTTGCCATGAAAGGGATAAGGTGTGAAGGTACTCCTGGTGGAGGATCAGCCTGAGCAAAGGCAGGAAAATGAAAAAGATTACATTGGTGGTGGGTGGATTAGGGGGTGGGTAATAGGAAGATGGCAGCTTTGTGGATTTCAAGCCTGAAGTAAGAGACTGAGGGTGATGTGAGATGAGGCCCATGAAGCTAGCTGGCCAGGTGAGGAAAGGCCTCTATTGGGAGCTTAGAGTTGGTCTCTAGATTAATGGGGAGTCTTTAGAGGGTCTGATGTGTGCTTTGGAGGCTAAGTGAAGGTTGGCTTGGTAGGCAGGAGGAAAGTAGGAACCTGGGGTCAGAGAAGTTAGTTTGAGGCCTTTAGTGTTGGGGTGAGGGGGAGAAAGAACACATAAGACTTTCTCTAGTTCCCCCCTCTTTTCTCTCTGCACCCAAGGTTAAATTGCTGAGGTTGGCTCTTTGATTCTAGTTGCTCTCCCCACCAAGGGGGCTCAGGTCAGTAACTTATTTGCAAACTTTGCACCAGTGGGTTCTGACCTTTGAAAGCAAGGCTTCGCGCTCACATTCTGGTGCCATAGAGTGCTGCCCATCAACCTCCCCATCTGTGGGGTGAAGGGGCCTGGCTGCACTCATTAATTCTCATGACCTGTCCATGTGGTTTATGAACATGAGTCTGTAGTCCTTTTGTGTGCACTGTCTCAGAGCCAGCCCCGAGTTAGAGTCTAGGGGCATGAAGATAAGTAAGGATAGTTAATGCCCTCACTGAGCTTGTCATTTACTTGGAGATAGAATTAAAATTAAAAGGCAGTATAATTTGTGCCAGCAGGTCTAGTGGTAGCAGGAATATTAGTAACATTAACATCAGTGGTTCCAGAATGAGGCACATTTTTCAGCTACAACTTGTGTGGAAATAAAGAATATAAATTTAGGTCATGTCAAAAATCACTCTGATTTTTAAGAATATGGTCTTACAATAACTTATTTATTAGAATGCATAATTGATTACCTTCCATGGTTGCTCCTGCTGTAAGCTCCCATGCATATGATTTTCAGGGAGGGAAGGGGCAGGAGGGAGGTCCTTATCTAATACCATATCTACTTCCCTTGAAAACACTCTTTGACCAACTTTTAGCGCCTAGAATGATCATGTAATCTCGTTTTCTTTCCACTCCAGTATCTAAATATAAAAGAGGACTGCAGTGCCATGGCTTTCTGTGCTAAAATGAGGAGCTCCAAGAAGGCGGAGATGAACCTGGAGGCCCCTGAGCCGGGGGTGGAAGTGCTCTTCTACCTATCGGATAGGGAGCCCCTCCGGCTGGGCGGCGGAGAGTACACAGCGGAGGAGCTGTGCATCCGGGCGGCGCAGGAGTGCTGTGAGTACCAGCAGTTGCCCAGGGCCCTAGCAGGTCCCGGTCTCTGCCCCTGGCAGCTCCACCGGATGGAAAGAGGGGTGGGCTCTGGGACTGAGCTGTTCTGCCCAGCCTCAGCCATTGACTGGCATTCAACCTTAGGCCGGTGAATTTAATTCTGAGAATTTCACTTTTTGCTGTCTTCACTGCAAGGTGACTTATTCCTTCTCTGTCACTAATGGGGTCTGAGAAAATGATGCTTAGTTTTCTAATTTCCCCTATATCTATGAAATTGGAATAATGTCAGCACTAAATGAATAAAGCACAAAGTTACAAGCTCAGTAAGTACCATCTCTCAATATGTTAATAGTTTAAAACTTCTGAAAAGTGTGATCTATCCTTATGCTTCCATGGCCTGCCTCTTTTGTGTCTGACACCCCCCTCCCCGCCCCAGCAATATCGTGATGCTAAATTGAAGTGAGAAGTTAAGTGTCACTTTGTGGCTTGGTCAGATTGCCAAGTTGTGAAAAGGAAGGACAGTGAAGCTGTAAACAACACAATCCTTTTATATATATATATATATATATATATATATATATTTTTTTTTTTTTTTTAAAGTGATGCTTGTCTTACCAAAGTTAGCCTATTGCCCTCAGAAGGTGGGAAACCAAACTAACAAAATAAAGCCCCTTTCGTTATCCTTTAAACTTGGGGTCATTGGCAGTTTTTGCCTACCTGCTTTTAAATGACAAGTAAAGTTAATTGACTGAAAGATCTAATCCGCTTGGAGCTTGGTGATGGTTGTACAGCTTTGTAAATATACAAAAATTCATTGAATTATACACTTAAAATGGGTGAACTTTTTGGTGTGTAAATTTCAGTAAAGCTGTTTTTAAAAAATCAACTCATTTCATCATGGTGGATTCACTAGCTATAATGGCAGGTAGCCTGATCCATGCTTTACTTACATTATCTTTATTCCTCAGAGCAACTCTGAGAATTATTACAATGGGGTTGGCGGAGGGATTGTATGGCTGTTTTCAGAATAAGCTACCTTGTCTCAGAGCTAGCTCTGAGTTAGGTTTATCTAGAAAACCCATTTTCTTTCTGATCTGTCTTTCTGCTTAAAATTCTTTAAATACCAGAGTTCAAATAAAAGGGGAGAGGTTGGTGTGACAGCAGCTTTAAAAGTGTTTGTAATTATTAATAGCCAAACAACTAGATGTAAATTGGTAGTTCTAAGACATTTTTAAAAACATTTTTTCCCCTTTCTCTTGAGGTTTGGTTTATGGTGTTTATTCTCTTAGCCAAGCGTCTTGCCATTAGCATAGCAGGTATGAACCTTAGTTTGTTAGCAAGGATTATTTGTGCAGAATTGTTGGACTGCAGTGAGTGAGAGGTCGAGGAATTACTGTTACGAGAGGTGAGAGGGAGAGCCTGTGAATATGAAAACAGACTCAGCACCTGTATCCTGTTACTCTGGGCTCAGGGTCAGTTTGGGGCATCAGTTTTTAAGCCCAGTCTGTAGAGGATGATTATTAGCTTTTGTAACCAACTCAGGGGATTGTTGCAGAAATTAATACAGGAATATGAAATACCACAGATTCTTGTAGCTATTGTTATTATTATGGTACATGATGTTTTGGGGGCAGTATTCTCATTTTTTACCAATATAGATAGGATAGATTTTTGTTCTTTTATCTCTCATTATTTTATCCACCTCGGTAGCTCTATCTGGGTTTGAATGCCAGTCTTGCATTTGACTAGTTGAACAACCTTGAATCAGACTAAATCTCAGAGTTTCTTCATCTGTAAAATGGCAGAAATAATACTTAACCACAAGAGGTATTAGGAGAATTAAAAGGTAATAGATGTAGAGTGTGTTAGCCTGATGCCTGATACTAAAGCCCTCAGTAAATGTTGGAACTGTGTAGGTATCTTTGATCTTCTTATTTTTAAGTAGTGATATTGTCTGAATCAGTTCAAATACGTGTATCTATAAAGAAAAGCTAGGTTTCCAGACCAGTCCACAGAAGCCAGTTTATGAATGAAAATCTGTTGTTTACCTAAGTATAGTCCTAGTAATACTGGATCCAAAAGCCATTTACTGTAGTTCCCAAGGGAAAATGCTCTTTGAAGTTTAGCTCCATCTTCTCTGCTACATGGAGTAGTGTAACTCTGAAGAAGTAACTCACAAATAACTTGAGAAACAGAAGTTGAGGTATTCAGCAGAAGCGTGAAGAAGCCAAGAAACCTGTAACTTCTTAGTGTATGCATAGGAGAGAGTCTTTGCCTAGGTGGGCAGGGTCAGTGGGGGTCCCAGTCAGTGTCTGTCTCTCTTCATGTATCTGAGTTGGGAATCAAGTGCCAGCTACCTCATGTCCCCCTCTCCCCCCCTTTTTTTTGCCATATAAGTTCATTGTATCTTTGTTTGAGGCTTGACCACACATGAACATATCAACAATAATTGATTATTTGTAATCATTCTCCTACCTTCCCCTACACTTTTAGATTATAGGTGTGTATAATTTTAATCACGGGCTCAGAAGTTGAGTGGAAAGGTACTTTCCTGGCTTCATCATCTCCCTAATCTCTTCTAACATTCTTGTATCAAAGGAGGTTAGTTAGTTGGATAGGGAGGCAAGGCCACCTGTTGTCAAGTTATGTTCTTGCTAGTTGGCTACTAGTAAAAATTCTTCAATAACTAAACAGAGTACTTCAAAAGTGTATTTACCATTAATGGTAATAGATTTTAATCACGGATAATCACTTTGGTTATTTATTCTAACACACATTTCACACGCTACTGCCAGGAACTTATTTGCATGTTTAATGTGTAATCAAAGTATGTTAGAACTGTTTAAATACTCTGTAGGAGATCAATGATTTCTCAAATTCTAAGAGTGCTTCTCACTGTGATTAGCAAGGTGCGCAACAGGTGGGGTCTGGGACTCTCTCAGATGGCCTTTTTTTCTTTGAAGCAGGATTTGGTAAGACTGTCACAGGCACTGTGATGAGAAATATTATTAGACTTTTATTTTTAGATGGTTTTTTACCTGGTTTGCCAGGAGCTATAGTCCATATTCCTGGGGAGCCATAATTTTTTATTATTATGTTTAAAACTGCCTGATTGTGCATGGTTGGAAGTTGTATTTAGCCCTGTGAAGTGAAGTGAAGTCGCTCAGTCATGTCCGACTCTTTGCGACCCCATGGACAGTAGGCTCCTCCGTCCATGGGATTTTCTAGGCAACAGTACTGGAGTGGGTTGCCATTTCCTTCTCTAGGGAATCTTCCCGAGCCAGGGATCGAACCCAGGTCTCCCCCATTGTAGACAGTCACTTTACCATCTGAGCCACCAGGGAAGTCCTTGCAAATATGACCTGGATTCTTTCTGAATGAAAGAATTGCTGGTCTTTGCATATGTGGTGCTTTGAAAAAAGATGGCCAGATCTATCTGTCTTTAATTTTCTGATTCATTCTTTACTTTTCCCCAGGTATCTCTCCTCTGTGTCACAACCTCTTTGCCCTGTATGACGAGAACACCAAGCTCTGGTATGCTCCAAATCGCACCATCACCGTTGATGACAAGACATCACTCCGGCTCCACTACCGGATGAGGTATGAGTGCCTGCCAACCGCCCGTGTGCAGGGACGCACGACGGTTAGCCTGGAGACCTAAGTCACTTACCAAGAGGCAG
Organism: Giraffa tippelskirchi; assembly: GCF_054371585.1. Taxonomy (NCBI): domain Eukaryota; kingdom Metazoa; phylum Chordata; class Mammalia; order Artiodactyla; family Giraffidae; genus Giraffa; species Giraffa tippelskirchi. The sequence continues at coordinate 155,703,262 of NC_137279.1, forward strand.
TGTAGTCATTTTTGTGATCTGTAAGTTTTGTATTTGCTTGCTATGAGAAAGGACTTCTTCAGTATTTGGAAAACAATTCCAGATGAGTTTGATCACTTTCCTCTGTTGCATTTTAGAAAAGAAATCATTAAAAAACAGAGGGTATTTCGAATAGAATTAGTACCTTACAGCAGAGTTTTTTATTCAGCGAATTATGGTTATGAGTTTAATTTAGAGAGTTATGACCAGAAATTTTTTTAGAGAGAGAGATAGATGAGAATAGATAATATCAGCATATGTACATAACCTAAGAATATTGTTTTTAGAGCTGTAGTTTGAGATTAATCTGTATGTTCTAGGTCATGGTATAATAAAATGTTTCTTAATATATAATCTGTATGTTCTAGGTCATGGTATAACAAAATGTTTCTTAATACATAATCTATATGTACTAGATCATTGTATAATAAAATGTTTCTTACTAGAGAGCTTGAGAAACACTGCCTGAAGTGGAAACCTAGAAATCCTAGCTTGGTCTTGTTCTAAAGAGGTGGGTGTTTCAATCCACTGCCTGAGGACTTTCATCTAGTGGGGCTATAATTTTTCTTGTAGTGAATATTTTATCTTTCCTCCCATATTGTAGACTTTGTTAAGTGTCACATAGTCTCCTAAGGTGACATAGTCAGTACTTCATCACTATAATCTCTTGAGTTTATAAGCATGTTTGATCTGTATGTTGAATTGGAAGTGTATTTATGAGATACTAGCTAACCACAAGCTTCCCATTGGCTCAGTCGGTAAAGAATCTGCCTGCAGTGCAGGAGACCTGGGTTCGATTCCTGGGTTGGGAAGATTCTGTGGAGAAGGAAATGGCAACCCACTCCAGTATTGTTGCTTGGAGAATCCCATGGACAGAAGAACCTGGAGGGCTATAGTCCATGGGGTCACAAGAGTCAGACACGACTTAGCAACTAAACCACCTACCACTAGTTAACCACAGGTTCACACATGTATTTAGCAGAGAAGCTGAAAAATAGGGTGAATCCTTTTTGAAAAGGATCTTAATGTGCCTAGAGGGGATTAAGTCAGTGAGTTGGCTCAGGTGCTACTGGAACACAGGGTCATGTAGAACAGCCTGGGGATCTCAGAGGCTCTCCACAGTATCTTAACTGCTATTTCCGTTGAGGGGTCAGTAGAGTTATTACCATTCTGCAATGGCTGGGTGTTTTTCTCAGCGGAAGCTGAACCAGATGTGCGTTCTTTGATAATCATCCTAGGCTGACTTTTCTCCTCCTTCCTTACTCACCCTTGGTCTCACCTTGAGAAGTGTGTGTAATATGAGATTTCATGCCCCAGCTTTAGGGAAATGTTCATCTCACCCAGCTGAGCCTTCTGGCTAAATTTGGATTTATTTTTCAGAGTGTAATCCTGTTTCTGTGGCCTGGGGGTTGGCTCTGCAACCCAACATTGAAGCATGTATTTGTAGCTCTGAAGTCTGGGAAGGAGGCTTGTCACTCAGTTCTAGTTCTTTCCCTCTAGGTTTTTAGACTCAGAATCTAGAATGGTAGAATATGGGACTTGGAAGGGACCTGAGTTTGCTTGATTCAGCTCGTCCTGTTTTTTAGGGGAAACTGATGTCCAAAAAAGACAAGTGAGTTACTCAAAGTTACATATATAGTGACTCGTCTTGTTAGCACTAGAATCCTCTTGGTTGGTCGTGAATGCCTCATAATGAAAAGCTGGCTTTGACAGCTCCCCATTTCCGTTGGGCATTCCCAGGTGGTGCTAGTGGTAAAGACACCCTACCCCCCACCTCCCCCATCGCCAGTGCAGGCGATGTAAGAGACCCAGGTTTGATCCCTGGGTTGAAAAGATTCCCTGGAGAATGAAATGGCAACCTGCTCCAGTATTCATGCCTGGAGAATCCCATGGACAGAGGAACCTGATGGGCAACAGACAATGGGGTCTCAGAGTTGGATACACGCACTCATGTTACCATTCGCTGCCAGGAAGTTCATGGCTGCCTCATTTTTGGCACCTTGACTTGGTACCTGACATCGCGCTTCAACAGGATATTGCCTTGTTACCACAAACCCTTTGAACTTGGAAAGATCCCACCCTAAGCTAAGACATTTGCATTACAACAAACTACATAATTTTGAAACCTCATCATCTCACCACTAAAGAAGGTGTCATATGAAAATAAATGTTGGTGACTATTTCAGTGGAATACCAGCTCTATTTTGGGCAGTATTTTTGTACTTTAATTGTAGTTTTCTGCTTTTAGATAATTTTTTAGCTATTGTTTTATGATTTATCTTAATATAAGACATATTCTTTATTCCTTTTAAGAAAAAGCATATTTTCTTGCTTTTTTATCTAAATGAATTTCACTATCCATTAGTCAGGTTCTATAGAAACCTAAAGAGAATTTGTTGTATATAATATCTGTACATAAGTTTAGACTGTGTAATCAACTGTAGTATAGTTTTCTCAAAAACTTGCAAGGAAGGCATATCTCTCATTGGTGGGTCTATCTGTCTGATGATCCCTTCCTCCCTCCTTCCTTCCTGCAGTATTCTTCCACATCATTCTGCAAGAGAATATAGTCCATTATCATACTACATTTATTTAGGTCATCCTTAATTTTTTTTCCATTAGCATGTTGTAATATCAGGAATTGGTGGCCCAGGTTTAATAATTAATTTTGAAAGGAGTGTACAATTTCTGTCTTGAGTGTACTTACTGGTTTTTGTCTTACTAGCGATTAGGTAGGTGTTGATTTTTTTTTTCTTGAAACATTTCCGTTGTTACACTTGTTTATATATTTTTCTTGAAGTCTAGTCAATTTGTAATTTGTTTCATATGTACAGCATAATGATTCAATATATTTTTTAAAAGATTTACTTATTTTATTCTTCGGTTGTGGTGGGTCTACATTGCTGCATGCAGGCTTTCTTGAGTGGTGAGTAGGGGGCTACTCTTTGTTGTGGTGTGCAGGCTTCTCACTGCAGTGGCTCCTCTTGCTGTGCAGTGTAGGCGATAGTCACACGGACTTCAGTAGTTGCGGCCTGAGCGCTCAGTAGTTGAGACTCCTGGTCTCTTAGAGCACAGGCTCAATACTTGTGGCTCACAGGCTTAGTTGCTCCATAGCATGTAGAATCTTCCCAGACCAGGGTTCGAACTGGTGTCCCTTGCATTGCAAAGTGGAGTCTTAACCATTGGACCACCGGGGAAGCCCTGCAATTCAGAATTTTTTATTTAAAGTTATTACAAATTAATGGCTATATTGCCCTGTGCCATACAATATATCCTTGTTGCTTATGGAAGATGTTGATTTTGGCAGTCACTAATCCAAAGGTTTTTTTCATTTTATTGTCTTATCAAATAGAGAGCTGTCAGTCTCTGACTATAGGCAATTTCCAGAGATCCAGCCTTGTTTTAGGCTCCCTTCAGCCTTTCTGTAGTTAAGATGTTGTACATTGCCTTATCTTGTTGAACGTCTTACCAAAAGGCTTCCAAGGCAAGGCTGGTTTCACAGCACTCAGACGGCAACCTTGGAAAATGTCCTCGTTCAGCCCCAAAGGGGTATGCTGGGTGTGTGGCTCTTTATCATAGAGACTCAGCGGGGATATGGGAAATCCATGGTTCCTCCTGGTTCAGGGAAAATCTGTTATCAATTTTGCTCGTTCAGATAGCTTCCTCCACCCTTGACATCCCTTTATCCCATTATCCCAGGTAATCTTCCATGTGTGCTGCATGCTTAGTCTCTTCAGTTGTGTCCCACTCTTTGCTACCCCATGGACTGGGGCCCGCCAGGCTCCTCTGTGGAATTCTCCAGGTGAGAATACCGGAGTTGGTTGCCATGTCTTCCTCCAGGGGATCTTCCCAAGACAGGAATCGAACCCTTATCTCTTAATGTCTCGTGCATTGGCAGGCAGGTTCTTTACCACTAGCGCCACCTGGGAAGCCCAGAAGTGAAAATGTTAGCTGTTCAGTTGTGTCCAACTCTTTGCTACCCCATGGACTATAGCCCGCCAGGATCCTCGGTCCATGGGAGTTTGCAGGCAAGAATACTGGAGTGAGTTGCCATTTCCTTTCCAGGGGATCTTCCCGACCCAGGGATCACACCCGCATCTCCTGCACTGGCAGGTGGATTCTTTCCCACTGCACCACCTGGGAATCGTATCTCTTTGTGAGAAGCCTGCTTTGAGCCTTTGTGTATGGAGTGCTTGGCACATAATTAGCACTTGGAAACTCTAAGTTTGGAGAAGGCAGTGGCAACCCACTCCAGTACTCTTGCTGGGGAAATCCCATGGACAGAGGAGCCTGGTAGGCTACAGTCCGTGGGGTCGCGAAGAGTCAAACACGACTGAGCGACTTCACTTTCACGTACTGGAGAAGGAAATGGCAACCCACTCCAGTATTCTTGCCTGGAGAATCCCAGGGACGGGAGCCTGGTGGGCTTCCGTCTGTGGGGTCGCATAGAGTCGGACACGACTGACATGACTTAGCAGCAGCAGCTCTAAGTTACTGTCTTCATCATCCCATTTAGACCTCTCACCTGTCTCCTCCCAGGCAGGACCCCCCAGAACTTACAGTAGGTCACTAGCTTATTGTATGAATGATGAGAATGCTCCATTTTGGATTTCCCTCAGTGGTCAGAGGAGTCTGCCATGGCCTTGTCCCTCTTTTTCTGCCCCAGCTTCAGATTTCCTGCTTAGCTGCTGGAGCTGGTTCACCTCTTACTTTCTGCCTGCCCAGGGCAGCCAATCCTAGAGGAGTCCTCCTGGCCTGTGCTCTGTTCTGCCCTTGAAGAGCAGACTTCTCAGCCTGGGGGAAGCTTGAATGCCAGCCTCTTGGGCAGCTGAGGGCTACAGGCTTCTGCTTTCACGTGGGAGGGTGGACGGGGACAGTCCTGTAGCTGCGGTTTATGCTGCATGTGGACTTGGTAGAGACATGGCTTTTTCTGCCTGAGAGAGAGATGCCAAAGGCTACAGTCGAGTTATTAGTCACTTTGGTAAGTTACATAAAAGATGGGTTATATAAAATCACTGAAAAGTTGTAAAATGTTGATTTTACCTTTAAAGTAATTTCTTACCCATCCTTTTCATTTTAATGACTACTTCTTGAATTAGGTCATTCATTTGCTGTTCATACATCCAACAAGTGTGTATTAACTACCTGTTCTGTGCCAGGCCCTGGGGATTTAGTGATGAGCAGGACAGCTGAGGTCTCTGCCCCACGAAGCTCACGGCGTCACCCAGGTTGGCTCGCGGCCTTTCCTCTGCCTTCTGTGTCTGGTCCAGACTCCATAGCCTGCCTGGTGTTTATTTATTCTAGTCCCAACTCCCTTCCCAACCCTGTGCCCTTCCCTGTCACTGCCCCTGGCAGTGGGGGAAGCTTCTTCCTTGGTCCTCCATTGTGCCTTACCTGAGACTCTCATGTTTAAGAAAAACCTAGCTATGAGGCACAGTGCCTAGGGTCCACAGTGTTATTAGGTCCCCACAGAAGTGTTTTAATTTCGTTTAAGTCAAGAAAAAAAAGTAATCCAGCCTGGATTATATTCATCTTTATACCACCACAGTTGTTATATTTATATTTACCTTTAATATTTTTGTTATGGAGGAAAGGAAAACTGTGTGAGGGCCATGAAAGTCACAGTGTAGCCCTACCTATGAGATGTGCCCTCTTGTTTGCTACTTTGAGGTTATTGTCGAATTTGACTGATTGCTTCTAGACAGGGGATTCACAGCAGGTAGGGGCTGTGCCTGAGAACCCCTTGCCTTCCAGAGCCTGACCAGGTCCTGCATGCCCCAGGCTCTGCCAGGATAGCTCTCTGACAGGTGTCTGGGTTCAATGGCTGCTCGTTTTGAGGAGGAGATTTTATTTGTTCCTTCCTCATGCTATCATGGTTTTTTCTCAGCACATGGGCATGTCAAGGGAGAGAGACCCAGGGACCCACTGAGTCTGTAACCTGAAGCTGTCCTGGATCAGTTTGGCTTAGTCACCTTCATACCTTCCAGAATTCCTGGTGTTTCTCTTAGAGGTGGCAAAGAAAAGAAGTAGTGGAGAAAGCAGGCTCTTGGTCTTAGGTCACCTACCCTCTTGGAACCTCAGTTTTCCTCCTCTATAAAATGGAAGCAGTGAAACTATAACTTGTACAATTGCTGAAAGCATTCAATAGCGTATATAAAGTGGGCACTGCAGCTGATGCTTGTAATAGTGTTCATGTATTTCTTCTGTTTTAAAACTTTGTTCATTGTAAGATACTGTAAGTATCAGTCCCAGCAATCTAAGAAATAGGAAACACTGCTATATTAACTGTATGTCTTAACTATATGATGAAGCTAGATTTCAGAAATGTTAAGCTGAATGAAGTAGGTCTTGGATTCAAGGTGGGCTGGCATCACTAAAGGTGGAGCGAGTGGCTGGGCTAACATCTAGTTCTAGTCAGCAGTGTTTTCCTGTTTAGGAAGACATAGTGGAAAGTCAGAGGCGCTATCTCCGTGATCTTAGGGAAGTCACCTTATCTCCTTGAGTCATAGGCGAGGTTCTGGCAGGACGCTCTTCACAGAGTGCTTTGTAAGAATGAAAGAAAAGGACCTTATAAACAGTGAAGTGCTTACCCAGATGAAAGGTCTGTCTGTTTGCTTACTTCTCAGGGAAGTTTAGCCTGTGACACTGATCACCCTAGGTAGAACCAGGACACCCCTCCCATGCACGCCAAGGTCCTCTTTCCCATGATTAACCTTCATCTTCCTGCCTTTCAGGTTCTATTTCACCAACTGGCATGGGACCAATGACAACGAACAATCAGTATGGCGACATTCTCCAAAGAAGCAGAAAAATGGCTATGAGAAAAAAAAAGTTCCAGATGCAACACCTCTCCTTGACGCCAGCTCACTGGAGTATCTGTTTGCTCAGGTAGACGTTTGGGCCCAGGGGAGCCTGGAGTTCGTGGGGTGGGTGAGACATGGCAGGGGTTAGATTCCCTGGTGCAGCCAACCATGGTGGCCGCTTAGACACACTATGACCTGTTCCGTGGGTCGTTCTCGCCGACCCTGGACTTGCTCCAGGTGAGGGGAAGGGAAGGCAGTTCAGCATCCAGTGGGGGCTGGTTATCCCACTTGTGGGCCTTTCCCCATCCCTTGCTCCCCCTACCCCATTCACTTCCTCTCTGTGGTGTCTCCTGCGCCGAGAGCAGAGGGAAGCTCTAAGTGAGGGAAGGTGTCGTTGAGCAGGGCTGGTCATGAAGGTGCTTCTCAGCAGTCACAGAGGACGAGGAGGTGGCTGCTCTGAGTCATAGCAGTGGTGAATGAGATGGTTAGACACTAGAGGAAAGCCAGAAAGTGAAGTTCAAGTCACCTAAATTATATTAACCTGAGATAACTAGCATTTTTGTTTGTGTGCTTCCTGATTTTATCATGCAGATATGTACCATGCACTTGTAGTATCTGAAAATATCTTACTCTGAGTGTCTGTGTACTTTTGCTAAGCTGCTGCAGACACTGTGGTGAGCAAGACAGACATGGTCTCTGCAAGCCCCAGATATTTGATCGAGTTGGACAAACAAAACAAGCAGATAAAATGATACATAGATAATACACAAGGAATGGTGAAAAGTTCTATAAAAGAAAAAGCTTTTGTCGTAAGGAATATGAGGAGGGAGGTTTCAATGGGGAGAGCTAATTTAAATAGTATAACCAGAGGTCTCTCCAAAGACGTGGCATTTGTACTGAGCCTTGAAGAATAAAAAAGTGTCTGCATTTCTCAGGGAGGAGTAGGGAAAGTATTTCTTTGGAAAGGAACAAAGTTTTTCAAAAGCAGCACTGCTGACACTTTGGGCTGAATATTTATGACACCCCTGGCCTCCCCGCTCCTTGGGTGCCAAGTAGCATTAGTGTTGTGGCAGTAGAGTTGGAGGGAAATGGATGGATCTGCGATTAATTTTGGAGATAGACTTGATATGACTTGGTGTTGAGTTGAATGTGAAAGGTTGAGGGTATTGGAAGCATCGAAGATGATTTTGAGGTTTCTGTTTTGGACAGTGTCTGACAGATAATGGAGTGATTCTCTGCACAGGAAAGAATGGATGCAGCAGGTTGGAGAAGGGGGCATGGAAACAAGGAGCTCTCTTTCAGAGATACCTGTGAGATGTGCAAGTGGAGATTCCTGGTAGGAAGTTGAGTATGAGACTGGAATCCAGAGGAAAAGCCAGCCTTCATTTAACTAATCATTGTTTCTAAACCTTTTTGTTTTTTTTCCTCTGTTACACTATCACTGTTACAAAACAGCCTCAAACATATTTCTGACTGTGTGTCTCCTTAATATTTCCTTAGGATGTAGTTTTTCACATTTGGGTTTTGTGTTACAGTCTTCATCTGCTATACAGCTTTAGTTATTGATTGTACTTTCCATAACGTAACTGAGGAGTGGCCTCAGAGACTGCAGAGAAGTGAAACAGCACAGCCCTGGGCAGATACTGTGTGGAAAAAGTAAAGTGAACTTGGCCATTTTTACATTGGCCTTTTTGAATCCAGCCTCCCATTTTTACACATATTCATGCCTGAGATAGATTATTTTACTTTTTTGGAAGCGAAAGTATACAGAAAGAGTGCCCCATACTTCAGGAGTGAGTATGACATTAGAATCTGACATTTCAGAGCTTCAGGAATGAATTACTTGAGGTAGTTGTACAGTGATGTTTACAGAAAATCACAGCCAGACAAAATAGTTTCGAATTTTGTTCTCTTCCACACACACTGCTGGCAGCGATGATTGTTGTTGGTCCTCAGTAGTTTATAGAAGTGGTCAGTGTCCTTTTCTTACTGATAGAAACCAGAAGTCCTGCCTTGAAAAAAGGAGAACGGCAGCTGTGAGAACCCTTCATCCAAAACCCATTAAAGTTGCTTCAGGGAAAGCGAGTGTCTTCCTGATGTAGGACCACCACCCCAGATTTCATGTCTGTCTCTTTCCAAGCTGGAGAAAGGCTCACAGTCCCTTCCTGAGAGCTTGGTCCACTTGCAGTCGGTGAGAAGAGACCGAGTGTGACTGTGTCTCCGTGTTGCAGAGCCGCAGCCCTGTAGTCACAGCGGGTCTGATACCCACTGCCCCCACCCCTCACCACACACACGCACGCACGCACGCGCGCGCACACACACACACACACACACACACTCATGAGGCCCCCGGCACCCACAGTGCTATGTCCTTCTACTTGTCTTTGATTTTGGTAACTACTTGAGGTTATATATTTCCATTTGTTCTTCTTTCTTTCCTGGAGTCTCCATGAGATCAGGGATGTGGTTTGGTCTGCTGCTAGCACCTTGAATAATATCTGGCCTGTAATTGGTTCTTGTTAGTCAATAATTACCAACTGAGTGAGTGATGTTATTTAACCTCTTGGTGTTTTAGATTCCTCATCTGTTAGGCAGAGATGGTGATGTTAGCATCCCCCTCATAGGACTGTTGTAAAGATTCAATGAAATAGTGAATGAGAGGAACCTCGCACAGTGCCTAGCGCTCAGGTCAGGGCTTAATAAAGGAGACTGAGCAGTGATGGTGTCGTCATTACTCTGTACAAGACAGGTAGGTATTGGCCACTGCTTTTTAGTTTTCATTTTTGTTTTCTGAAGCCCTCATGGACTCTTAGAATGTGTGACATACCTCCATGAGTGAGGGAGTGTATTTTGAGGATACATTATTGGAAACTTTAACAGCAGATGTTGAAAAAACTCAACGTGTGGTCATGACCCAGTGTAGAATCTGGGTTCCTTCTCCTTTTGTAAATCTACATTAGGAGGGATGGTGGGTGCTCAGTTCAGCTAACAAATGATCAAGCCCCAGCCAGCTGTCACCTCCCATGCCCTGGTGCAGTCCAAGCCTAGTACATGCTACTTTTTACCATCACTTCCATGGGAAGCCCTTTAGAGGGGCTTTATAACTTTTAAAGGAATGAATTAACCTGGGGAGAACATTTCCCAAGGCCTTTCATGCCCAACTATTGAGAAAGAGGTCTGGTGCCAGGGAAACTCTAAATCTCATTAGACTCATTGCTTTTTGGATAGCACTTCCCTGTGTGGGGAACCTTCCTCCTAAGATCAGAAATGTGGGTGGATGCTTGAAACTTAAGCAGTGATTCATTTCTTCTCACCTCTGCTCCAAAGGGACAGTATGATTTGGTCAAATGCCTGGCTCCCATTCGAGACCCCAAGACGGAGCAGGATGGGCACGACATTGAGAACGAGTGTCTGGGAATGGCCGTGCTGGCCATCTCCCACTACGCCATGATGAAGAAGATGCAATTGCCAGAACTCCCCAAGGACATCAGGTAAACCTTCCTGCTGGCAGAAGAATTGATTGTGGGGATGGTGTTATTTTTATACATTCTCATACACCCCAGTTGTTGGCTGACTACTGCTCTCTGCAGAGCCCAGCTCTTTTTAAGAATATTTATAATAAAAGGTAGTACGATTATAATTGTGTCCTGAATTTGAATGAATGTTGACTGATGACCTCAGAAATTTGTATTAGGGTGAAAGTTCTGAGCTGGGTCGCCAGTCAAATGAGTGGCCCACATGCCCTCCCCCTTGCTCTCTGCCCATGCTGGACATTGGCATCTGTCCCTGCACTTTTTCCTTTTGTGCTGGATCTGTCCTAAAATCCTTCTTGATGTAGCTCTAATGCAGCTGCTATCGTTTCCAGCCTGTACTCGTTCACTGGAGAGCTGTTAATTCCAATGTGAAGCACGATCAACTGTTACCTTAAGAAAATTGTATTTACTTAAAATTATCATTTGCAAGCAAGTCCTTCTGAAGGAATATTCAATCTATATAACTTCCACTTATCTATGAAATACTAATATAATTTTAATTTTATTTTTTTGGCCACCCAGCCATCATGGGGGAAATCTTAGTTCCCTAGCCAGGGATCAAACTGATGCTCCCTGCAGTGTAAACACAGTCTTAACCATTCGACCACCAGGGAAGTCTGGAAATATAATTTTTAGATCAGTGCACTATTGTGTTGTCCCAAGACAGTCATTTTGAAGAGGGGATTATTTCTAGCCGTATTATCTGTGATAGGTGGCATGTGCCTTCTCGTAAGGTTACATCTCGTATCTCCTTGCCCTTGACCAGAGTCTGGAGTGGATCACCAGTTGCTCCTCAGAAATGCAGGGACTGGTGAGATACATGCTACACTACTTTCTCCTGTTTCTGTGGCATTTGCTCTGGGCACCTCCTCTTTATTTTTGCATGAGGCTAAAGTTAAAAATAGCTCTCCTCTGACCTTCCCCTCTGTTACATTAATCTAAAAAAGAAGTTACAGTATTTATTGGGGACGAATTTCAAGCTCCACAGTTTTCTGCTGTTGTGAAACTATCAGTGTGGCAGGGATTCCCCTGTGCTGGGTGCTTTCTCAGGCTGAGTCTCCCCACTTGTTTGACCGCCAGCGGACTTGCTCTCTTTTTTCTTGGGTGTTCATACCCCTTTTAAAGCTGGGTCTTGTTCTCCCAGTGTATCCATTTGCTGTGATTCTGTTAGTCATAGATACTCTCTCATTAGCACTTGGATAGGTAACTAATCTTTCACTTTATCTGTTGATCCACTGACTATATCTGGGACATTTGCACACAGCAAACACTAGATCTTTTGTATTTGATTCGCTTTTATGTGTTTTTCCTATTTCTTATAAAGGCAACCTGTGATCTTTATAGAAAAACTGTCAAATAGATATGCAAGTAGAACGTGTGAAGCATCTGTCATCACTCTTGACAGCTTCCAGGTGGCTTTCTAACTGCTAAGGTTCTGGCTGAACCTTAGCAACAGTGTGTTCATGTGAACACCAGTGTATGCGGGAAGGAACAGTGACGTTAGCAAACAAAAACAGATAAGTCCATTTTGCTGCCTGCCTTTGTAACCTAGAAAATCTGATGATTCCTGTAGGAGTTTCCATTTCAGTAAAATCTATGAAACAGGTACTTGTCTCTTCTTTCAGTCCCTGTTCACCTCCATCTCCATATGATTATCATCCTGAGTTTTGCTCCAAGACCTCTGAGAGTAGAACCTTTCTCATTTGGCAGCACAGAGAAGGAAGGGTTACAGGCTTATGTTTGTTTCTGAGCTATTCTGCTAACCTATTCATAAAAAAGAGATTTTTTTTTTTAAACTTTTCTTTTAGCTACAAGCGATATATTCCAGAAACATTGAATAAGTCCATCAGACAGAGGAACCTTCTCACTAGGATGCGGATAAATAATGTTTTCAAGGATTTCCTAAAGGAGTTTAACAACAAGACCATTTGCGACAGCAGTGTGTCCACGCACGACCTGAAGGTGAAATACCTGGCTACCTTGGAAACTTTGACAAAACATTATGGTGCTGAAATCTTTGAGACTTCCATGCTACTGATTTCATCAGAAAATGAGATGAATTGGTTCCATCCCAATGATAGTGGAAATGTTCTCTGCTATGAAGTGATGGTGACTGGAAATCTTGGGATCCAGTGGAGACAGAAACCACATGTAAGTGCTGCTAGATGGCTAGTCTGAGCATCCTGTGTCACATGGCGTGCTCTGTGTATTCTGTTGGTATTATCTCTTTGCATGTTCATCACCCCTGTCAGCTGAGTTTGTTTCATGGGCTAGGGATAGTGTATCATTCATCTTTTATTGTGTCCATGTAGCAGTAGATCTAAATAAATATTTATTGAATTCTGTAGGGAAATAGAGAAATGTAGCATATACAATATGTAATAATATAGTAATAGCAGACATTTACCAAGTGTTTACCATGTACAAGTACTTTTGTAAGCAATTTACATGGATTAACCCATTTATTCCTTAAAACAAATTTATGAGAGATACTACCATTTTCCCTACTTTATAGTTTGGAGAAGGCAATGGCACCCCACTCCAGTACTCTTGCCTGGAAAATCCCATGGACAGAGGAGCCTGGTAGGCTGCGGTCCATGGGGTCGCTAAGAGTCGGACACGACTGAGCGACTTCACTTTCACTTTTCACTTTCATGCGTTGGAGAAGGAAATGGCAACCCACTCCAGTGTTCTTGCCTGGAGAATCCCGGGGACGGCGGAGCCTGGTGGGCTGCCGTCTATGGGGTCGCACAGAGTCGGACACGACTAAAGTGACTTAGCAGCAGCATAGATGAACAGAAAGAGGTACAGACAAGCTAAGAAATTTGCCCAAGGTCATAACTAACTAATAAGTGATTGTGCCAAGAATTGAATTTAGGTCTTTGGCTCCATGAAATAGGGTAATTTTTCTTGAATTTGGAGCTTCTTTTTGAGGTGTTTATTGAATGAGGCAATAGACCAGATTGGTTTAAAAGCATGGGTTTTAAAGCTAAATAGACCTGGTTAGCAGCAGCAGCAGCAGCAGACCTGGTTCAAGTCCTAGCTCCACTGTTTATATTTACATGGCCTTGGGAGGGTTGCTTCATATATATCAGCCACATATTCATTATTCATCTATAAAAAGGTAACACTGTACTGCCTCATAGTGTTGTTGAGAAAACTGTCATTTAGCATAGAGCTTATATAATAATAAATGGTGTATAATAAATGTTCAATAAATAATTATAGCTGTTATCATCATTATTATTACTGTAAATAATACTATTGACATAAAGGTGAAATTTACTTTATACTCCTGTTTATTCTCATGCTAAAATAATGCCAAACACTTACCAAGTGCTTTCTGTGTAGTGTGGGTACTGTGTTATTAAGAACCTACCTTCTGCTCTAAGAACTCTGTGAAGACATAAGATCTCTGTTTTATGGATGGGTAAATGGAGGCTCAAAGAGATGACCTAACTAGTTAAGTAACTGGCAGAGTCAGGATGTTATCCAAATCTCTAGTCTCCAAGACTCTGCTACACAAAATATGTAAGCTTGTGCAGACACGTATGACTCCCTAAGTTATCCAAGCATGGGATTCATACCTGCTCTTGAAAATTCCAACTTGATTATGGCTGTTGAGTCAAGACAATCAGCGGTAGATTCTAAAAGGAGAAATCCCATGCTCTGCTGGGGGGCCCTGATTTGTAGATGTGTGTCTAGTAGGCAGTTGTTTCCGTTCCTGAGTTTGCTCGTACATTATAGATTATGTGAAGAGTTTAGTCAGTGTGTCCATTAAGGTCTTTTCCAAGCGTAGGGTCCTAAGAATCCCTGGTGGGACCTGAATAAGCCCATGGGTGCTGACTCTCCCAGTTCCTCCATCAGTCGAGGCACTCTGGCTTTCTCCTGCTTGGCTGCAAGGCCCTATGTTGTTTTGCCAGGAGAAAATGAGAAATGCCAATAGAAAAAGAGAAAACTGGCTTCACTCTGTTGCTTATGCGTTTTATCAGATTGTTCCTGTTGAAAAGGAAAAAAACAAACTGAAACGGAAAAAACTGGAAAATAAACACAAGAAGGATGAGGAAAAAAACAAAATCCGAGAAGAGTGGAACAATTTTTCTTACTTCCCTGAGATCACTCACATTGTAATCAAGGAGTCTGTGGTCAGCATTAATAAACAGGACAACAAAAAAATGGTAAGTTTCCTCCAGAAGTGATTCGGCCTGGGTTTGGTGCTGGGGGGAGGGGAATTTGCTGAGGACAGTTATGCAGCACGTGCTCTTCAGGGTTCCTGTCCCCAAGAGAAAATCTTGTGATCATCTTATTTAAGCCAAAAAGTCCCGTTGCTGACATTGACATTATCAGTGTCTGTTTTTAAGTTACCTGGGTACATTCTAGTGCTGTTCTTTGTTCTTCAAATGAAGATAGGATTTGTTACCCTCCCAAAGATATTTCAGCATCAATATTCAGTTCACAAAAATTAGTGGATTTGAAAAAAAATTTGGTGAGTGAGGGTCAGCGTTTTCTCCCAAGGGCTCCTGCACGGCCCCTCTGCTGAGTTGGGTGGGTCACCTGGGATGAGGTCAGTGGGAAGCCCCGCTTTGCACTTGAGTGGACTTTTGGGCCGGTGGCTGTGGCCACGTGACAGACCTCGTCATGGTGTCAGGCACACCCAAGTGACTCTCGGACAGAGGAAGGAGTATTCAACTTCACTTCCTCTTTTCTGGTATCACTTGAGGACATGATCTAGACAGGCAGGCCAGTTTGGCAGGGGAAGTGGGAGCCCAGCCAAAACAAACATGTTTGTGTCAGGGAAGTTACGGCCGACTGCTCGTGGAAAGGACAGGATGGTGAGACACAGTGCTCCATGCAGTGGAGGTAGTCACCTAGGGAAGTACCATGTTTTGCCTAAAATTGGCAAATTTTACTGTGTCAAAATCCTAACACTCAGTGCTGGGAAAGAATCTGGTGATGCAGTTTAGGACAAGTGGCCATCCTTTTATATCTAGAGTAATTAGTCTTTTGGGTATGCCTTTTGGGAAAGCAGTTTGATTTGTTATTGTTTAGTCGCTTAGTCACGTCAAGCTCTTCACAACCCCGTGGACTGCAGCACGTCATGCTTCTCTGTTCTTCACTATCTCCCAGAGTTTGCTCAGACTCATGTCCCTTGAGTCGATGCCATCCAACCATCTCATCAACCTTCTCCTCCCGCCCTCAGTCTTTTTCCAGCATCAGAGTCTTTTCCAGTGAGTCAGCTCTTCTCATCAGGTGGCCAAAGTATTGGAGCTTCAGTATCAGTCCTTCCAGTCAGGGTTGATTTTCTTTAGGATTGACTAGTTTGATCTCCTCGATGTCCAAGATAACATGTATTAAAAGGCTTAAAAATATCTACATATCTCTCCATTCAGGAAATGAGGATCTGTGTTTTAGAAACAGTGAGATGCAGGCAGTGGTCGATGAATGAGAATGTTTATCCCAGCAGTATTTACAGGGTGAAAAATGCTGAAACTAATCTGCATATATGATTATAGGAAAATGAGAAAATACAACTCATCTGAGTAGTAGAATATTATGTAAACAAATTGCTGAAATTTTAAAAATCTGGAAGAATGCTTCATAAATGGAAAAAAGCAGAATATGCAACTTAATGGAACCAATTTTAAAAAGTTTAAAACATGCATATGCTCTTAGGGAAATAATCAAATATTAACAACTATTTTTTTATGATGGTATTATGAGTGATTTTAACTTTTCATTCTTCCCATCCTCCCTTTTGTAAAATAAAGATACATTGATTGCCTAAGAAAGCTATAGTAAAAATGTGATGGAAGACATAGAAGAGCCCAGATAGATGTTAGTGGAGACATGGAAAATGGCAAGAGGGATAAAACAGAAATAAATGCTATTTATTCAGCATTTTTGGAGAAGGAAATGGCAACCCACTCCAGTATTCTTGCCTGGAGAATCCCGTGGACAGAGGGGCCTGGTGGTCTGCTGTCCATAGCATCACACAGAGTTGGACACAACTGAAGTGACTTAGCATGCATGAATGCATTGAAGAAGGAAATGGCAACCCACTCCAGTATTATTGCCTGGAAAATCCCAGGGAGGAAGGAGCCTGGTGGGCTGCTGTCTATGGGGTCGCACAGAGTTGGGCACGACTGAAGCAATTTAGCAGCAGCAGCAGCAGCATTCAGCGTGTTATAGATATTAAGTCATTTTGTCAGGATTTTGGCTCCACTTCCAGTGGGGAATCTGAGACTTCGGGAGAGCTGTAGAAACTTGCTCAGGGTCAGCCCCAGCCTGTACTGATTTGGGTTCCAAGGTGTCCTCTCCCCCAGGGACTCTGTAGTGAGGGAGAGCTTGGCACATCTGTGGTCTGGCTGTTCAACATGGCCAAACCCTGGAGATGTGGCCAAGAAGAAGGAACAGCAGCCAGTGGATGCAGGCTTTGAGAGCCTTCCCTGACCTGTCCTAGCTGACAGAGTCAAGGGCAGCACCCAGATGGTGCACCTGTTGTCTAGGCCAGGGTTCACCCTGGCCGGCAGCTCTGTGCCAAGCTACAGTGCTTGTGGGGATGGGGGAGGGAAGGAAAAACCCCATACTCGATCTCCTCATTACTTTTTCTTTTACAAATAGGAGGCCTGCTATGTGCCAGGTACTTCCTGTTGTAAAGGCTTTGCAAATACCAACTCTTTTCATTTTCTTATTGACTGTATGAGGTGGGTATTTTATTATTCCCATTTTATGAAGGAGGAATCTGAGGCATAAAAAAGCTAAATAACTCATCCAAGGTCATACAACTGTGACATTAAATCTTTTGAAATTGCCGATATTTGATAATTTTTGACAAAAAATGATGATTACATATGCCTAAATGTACATAGAGACACTGAGATTTGAACCCAGATAAACTGGCTCCTGAAGCTGGTGGGTTAACCCTGCGTGATGCTTTTTGTTATTTATCTCATTCCCCCATCCCTTCCCAACCGTGGGATTTCCAAGCTGTATTTTGGTTGCCACTTTCAGGAAAGCATGATGCTACCATGTTATCAAATCACATCTTGATTTATCTCTTCTGTCTGCATCTTCTTGACATTTCCCCTTTCTATTCAGACTTCTGCTTTCAGAGGACTTAAGCACTTACACGGTTTCATTTGTATGTGATTGGGTGAAGGGCTACCCAAGCCAGACTGTCTTGCATTTGCTTTTGGGGGCTCTGCAGGGAGATGCTGGGTCACACCTGAAAGGAAGCGCACTTAGCACAGAGCCTCCTTCCTGGATCACCATTCCTATGGTAGTCCTGCCCTCTCTTGGCCTCCTTGGCTTACAACCCCAAAGCACCTTTCCTTTGACATTATAGCTAATTCTCATTATAAGCCCTTTACCTCCATTCTTCTGGTTGCTTATATCCCTCTCCCCTTACCCCTTCATTGGTCTCGTCTCTGCTTTTCTCTGCCACCAGCCTTTTCTTTCTCCATTGTTATGGAAAGAGTGTTATACTCAAGTGTCATTTTGCCCTTCTCTTAAGGCTCCAGTGTATGTTAATGTTAGTATTTCTGTGAGCCAAAGCTCTAAATCATGGCTTTACATACCTTCCTTCATCAGATGTTCTTGGTTGACCCCACAGTTCCACTCAAATAAATGCTCATCTCTGCTCAGGGTTATAAGATTAAGACAAAAACCTCACCTGTCTTCACCTCTGAGCATTTTTCTTCCTTCCATGAAAACTCCCTCCCTCCTCCTCTTCTCTTTTGCCTTTGCCTCTGCTGCTGTGAGTAAGACTGCGCCTCCTCCAGACCCTCAGAGATCCCTGGATTTAATCTCACCTCATCATTGTGTCTTGGACCATTCCTGAACTAAAATCCAGAGTTTCACCTTTTGAGCCAGCTCTGGATGGGGTGAAGCACCTGTGCCTCTTTCTTTTTCTATAATCAGGAATAATGTGTAGTGCCAGGATCAGGGTACCACCTGCACACCCTCTGCTCTTCCCACCTCAACTCTTTTACGTCATTGCCACCTTGAATCAGCCTTCCTCTTCCATCTGGTCCCAGGGGGCAGCTTCTCCATGGTCACATGTCTCCCACACAGCTGCCTGTCCCCTGCTCCCCCCACATACACTATTCCTCATCCAAAAAAGGTTTGAGGTAATAAATGAAAGAGTGTGGTGAACAGTCAGAATCATTTATACATGGAAGGGTGCACTTACTGTCAACAAAAGGAGCTTCCCTGTGGGGTCATGCATCCTCCATTGTGTTAAACATGAGTATCTTCTCACTGGGTACCTGCCCAGAGAGTCAGCTGCTGCTAGAGATGGCAGGCGTGTGATGTAACCATAGGTATTTCTGCTCTCTTGCAGGAACTAAAGCTCTCTTCCCACGAGGAGGCCTTGTCCTTTGTGTCCCTGGTGGACGGCTACTTCCGGCTCACGGCAGATGCCCATCACTACCTCTGCACTGACGTGGCCCCCCCATTGATCGTCCACAACATACAGAATGGCTGTCATGGTCCAATCTGGTTGGTTCGATAACTTTTCCAGTTACCTTTGATGTGAAAAGAACAAAGAGATGGGGGGGAGTGTGGCCTTCTCAGGCATGGGCGTCATCGAGCATTAGGCTGAGCACTTCCTTGGTGCCCTTGACTGTCCCTGCTGTCCTGGCCAGACCTTCCCGTCACCTCTTCTCCCTTATGTGGGTGTCCTCACAGTGGAACCCCTCACCTCTCCATAGCTGACCCAGAAGTGCCACACATCCTAACTCCTTGCTATGCCAAACGCTCTGGGTGATTCGAGAAAGATAGCACACAGATCTCAACAGAAGATGGTATAGGGAGAAATGGAATCCCAAGTGGGCTTGTCCTCCGGTGCCAGGTGCACAGTGAGGGTGACCAAGCCTTAGTGCTGGAAGGGGCTTTGCTGGGTGTCTTATCCCACCTGCATCTCAGACACCTCTGGTGATGGCGTCCCTAGTGCTTCACAAGGCAGTGAGAAGCTTGGAGCTCTGCAGACTTGCTCACCTTCCTGGTAGGGAGTTGAGGTCTGCCTCCCTGTAAGTTCTGTCTACTCATCTTAGTTCTGCCGTTTGGAGCGGTAGGAATTCAACTTCCTCTTATCCATGACCGTCCTTCAGGCAAAGGAACACAGCTGCTGTGTTTCTTCTGAGTCTCTTCCAGACCACAGTGTATCTGAGGAAGCACCTCTTCGGCCACCTTTTGCACAAAGCGATCCCCACCATCTTGGTGATCCAGGTGCCTTATGGACTGGCAGTTTGTCAGTGGTGTGGTCCCGGCTTGGAGAGGCTCACACACACACACACAATTGCAGAGCAAGGGCTGAGCTTTATAATCAAGCATGGCCCTCAGATATCCCGGCTAAGCGTCAGGATAAGTTAAACGTCAGGGCTGTGGCACCTGCTTCTCCTCTTAGACTGGAAAGCCCTCCGTCCCGAGTCCACACAGCCACCACTTCCTTCAAGGTCACTCAAATGTCACCTTATTGGTGAAGTCTTCCCTGACCACCTTATATAAAATAATGACACCTCTTCCCCCTCTGTACCCCACCCTCCCTGACTCCTTCACTCTGCTTTATTTGTTTTCAGTGGCGTTTATTACCTCTTGCCACGTTAAGTTTATGTACTTTGATTCTGTCTGCTTGCCCTTATCACCCAATGACTGGAGCCCTTCGCGCCTTTCTAACACATGTTGACCACACAGCCCCCTTACCAGCACTCAGTGAGCAGAACTCACTGGATGTAGTAACCTCATGTGTGGATTTATTTAGCAGCTGTTTGTTCACTGCCTTCTCTGTGCAAGACTCTTCCATCCTGGGGACACAGGAGTGTCGGACAGGCATGTTTTCTACTCACAACTTTTCAGATCTCATTGATTTCTTTATTCAGTGTTTATTTCTCAGTTATTCACTTATCTATTGATAAGTGATATGATAAGCTGCTATGAGCCAGGCATGCTCTGGTTATTGTGCATACAGCAACGAACAGAACAGCCCCAAATTCCTGCTTTCCCGAGGCTCATGTTCTAGTTGTGCAGCCTGGGATGGTGGTGGAGGGACCCCTACCACAGCATCAAGGCAGCTCCATGTCCCAGCCTTGGGGGAGCTCTTCTGGCTAGAGTGCAGACAGTGTGTGTGCGGAAGTCGGAGATGGGTGGGCTCAGGGCCTGGGGCAATGGGCTGAGCCCCCTTCTCAACCTTGGAGACCTGATCTGTTTTGAGGCTTCTCAGCACCTCAGCCTGCCTCATGTCTTATACAGGAGAGGACGTGAGGACCGAGGACAGATAATACAAGGGGACATCAGACTTGAGGCAGCTGAGGGAAGTAGACGTCCCGTGGGGTTTGGAGTGCTTCTGTTTGGTGTGAGCTCTCTTTCTTTGCCTCTCTCCTTCTAGCACAGAATATGCCATCAATAAGTTGCGGCAAGAAGGAAGTGAGGAGGGGATGTACGTGCTGCGGTGGAGCTGCACCGACTTTGACAACATCCTCATGACTGTCACCTGCTTTGAAAAATCTGAGGTGAGGGGACACCAGCTCGGGCCACATGCGGCCTCATCCAGGAGCTTCCGCAGCGAGGACCACCCTTGCGGGTGGGAGTAGAAAGGCCTGGGCCTCTGAGGAACCCCCGCAGTTCTGACATGGGCCGTCTGCACTCCAGAAGGAGCCCACTTCCAGGCAACCGACCCCTTTGTCCTCAAGACCCTTTGTTTCTTCCTTCAGGGGACCCGTGGCGGGGTTCTCTGTGCTCTGGAAGGTGGAATGTGGCCAGAAAACTAGCTCACACTAAACACCCGGTGGCTTAGAGTAGTTTATTTTATACTTGGTGCCATCGCCATCACAGACCCAGAGCTCTGTCTGTCTGTGGCATTCACTGGTACAAACCAGCGCCAATAAGACCTACTGGAAACCTGGCCTAACACAGTTTTCCCCAGATGGTAGCTGCAGGCATTTTACCAGACAAATTGCTGTCCTGCGTTTTAACAAGATTTCTGTTAATGACTCAGGTGTGGTTGGAAGCTGGGAATGATGTGAGAGAAATCCTAGTATTTTGGCTCAGGTAGAAGCCGAATTCCTGACTTGGCCTCACTAAACCACAGCAGTGCTTTGTAATTCATGTACATTTTTTAAAAATACAAGGAATGGACTACTTTAAAAGAGAGAGTTATACAGAATTAGTCCAGATAAATACACTAGTGTTGACTGGGTTCACCGTGAGCTGGGAGACCTGAGGTGGGGGAGGGGCTGGCAGGGTAAGAGTCAGTGTATGAGTGTACTGCAGGCCTCAGACATGGGAGGAAAAGTATAGGACAATCCCTGGGGCTAGACTCAGGAGTGGAGGAGGAAGTGGTGGAAGGAACCCAGTGCTGCCAGAGTCCTGGGTGAAGTCTCGAGGGGCCACTGCTTGCCTGGGGTGCTCCTGGACACCGCAGCCTTGGGGCTGATACAAGTGCAGTGGCTCAGCACCTGGCAGGCCTGTTGCCTTGGCAGGATTCCTTTCTTCTGCATTCAGTCGGTCTTTGGAGGAAGTTTTATGTTTTTACCAGGGATGGGAGCATGAGACGGCCCAGCTGCTTTTGGAGGTGGAATTGACCTGTGCTGTACTGAGAATGTCAGTGATTCAGTCTCATGGCCTATCTGGTGTCAGGTTACCTGGGGAAAACAGGAATTAGAGATAGGGTCACTCCTGCTGTTTGTTTCAGCTAAGCTGACATTGTGCTGAGCACTTTACCTGTATATTCTCATTTAAGCCTTACTATAGCCCTATGAGATAGGTTGCATTATCCCCATTGTACAGATGAAGAAACTGAGGCATCAAGATGTTAAATATCTTGTCTTAGTTTACACCGTAAGCAGATCTTTCTGGCCCTCATTCTAACCACGAAAATAGTGTTCGTTGTACAAAAGTTTTCATGAAGGAAAGCTTCTGCTGTAACTTCCTCTCTGGGGCACCATGCAACCCGGAAGCGAGACCAGACAGCTGTCTCCCACCTCCCCACAGGTTCTTAGAAGAGCTCAGTTTGAGAGAGTTCCTGGATACATTTTGCTGTAGTACTTATTTCATATGTAATAATATTTGCCAACCTCTATAAAGTGCTTGGTGTGCTATGCTTAGTCGTGTCTGACTCTTTGTGATCCCATAGACTGTAGCCAGCCATGCTCCTCTTGTCCATGGGAATTCTCCAGGCAAGAATACTGGAGTCAATTGCCACGCCCTCCTCCAGAGGATCTTCCCAACCCAGGTCTCCCACATTGCAGGTGGATTCTTTACCTCTGAGCCACCAGGAAAGCCCCTATAAAGTGCTTGCTTTTTTACATGCACCTTGCCACATAACCATAGCCACAGTGCTGAGGTTGGTGTTTTCATGGAGTTCATTTTAAGTGCCAAAATGAAGTGATGCTCTTGTGGAAATCATTGCTATGTGAGACTGTTTCCCTGGTGTTATTAATAACTCCCATTTGTCAGCATCTTCTCATGGATCTCCTTTATTAGATATTATTTCTAATATTTCTAATATTGTTATTATTAGATAATATTATATATTATTAGATAATATTTACCTTTATTAGATATTATTTCATTTACATATAATAAGCTTTTCATTTCTAAATAACTTGAGATTTACAGAAATGTTACAGAGGTAGTATGGAGCTTCTGTTTGCCCTCCACCTAGTTTCTCCTATTGTTAACATCATACATACCCAGGAGAGGTGTGCCTGACCCCTTTTAAAACAAATTCTTTCTGATCATTTTCCTAAATGGCAGGTGCTGGGTATCCAGAAACAGTTCAAGAACTTTCAGATCGAGGTGCAGAAGGGCCGCTACAGCCTGCATGGCTCGGACCGCAGCTTCCCGAGCCTTGGGGACCTCATGAGCCACCTAAAGAAGCAGATCCTGCGCACAGACAACATCAGCTTTGTGTTGAAGCGCTGCTGCCAGCCCAAGCCCCGAGGTCAGTCTCTCCAAGCCAGAGGCAGGCTGCATCCCCTCGCCATCGTCCAAGACCCAGACCAACCGAAAGGTGCTGGGCACTTTGAAGAAAATGGTCCTTCCCCCACAACTTCAAAGTGTTTTTCATTGAGTTTTGTTACATGTCTGTCCCTGGTTCAGATCCTTTTCCTCGGATGTCAGCATTTTCTATAGAAAAGACATACACCTTTTCTCAGTGTCTCAGTTAAGCTGCAGAAAGAGGCATGTTTAGGATTAATAAGCAAGAATTTTTTTTCTTCCTTTAGATAAAATGCCTGAGAGTTCCCCTGTCAGTGGTTTATCAGTCTGTCTGAGAAATGGTCCTGGCACATCTTCTGTGGGCCAAGGACTATGTTAGAGGCACAGAGAAATGCACACAACTCAGCCTCTGTGTCCCAAGGGATTCTAGCCTAATACAAAAAAATGTTACAGGTAAATGAGGCCACTGCAGCATATGATCATCAGCATAACACACACAATATTAGGCCCTGGGGTTGCAGAGGAGAGGATGGTCAAGATCCCTGAGTCACATGGTGTGGATGGCTACACAGAGGAGGTGGATCTTGAGCCAAGTGTTGGACAGTGAGCAGTGTTGCCAGTTAGATAAGGGAATTCCCAGCACGCGTGTGGAGGGCAAAGCAGAAGACAGATGTAGACACTGCAGAAAAGTTGTAGAGGGCTAATGTGTTCGTGACATTGTACAGGAGACAGGGATCAAGACCATCTCCAAGAAAAAGAAATGCAAAAAAGCAAATGGCTGTCTGAGGAGGCCTTACAAATAGCAGTGAAAAGAAGAGAAGTGAAAAGCAAAGGAGAAAAGCAAAGATATACCCATTTGAATGCAGAGTTCCAAAGAATAGCAAGGAGAGCTAAGAAAGCCTTTCTCAGCGATCAGTTGAAAGAAATAGAGGAAAACAATAGAATGGGAAAGACTAGAGATCTCTTCAAGAAAATTAGAGATACCAAGGGAAAATTTCATGCAAAGATGGGCTCAATAAAGGACAGAAATGGTATGGACCTGACAGAAGCAGAAAATATTAAGAAGAGGTGGCAAGAATACACAGAAGAACTGTACAAAAAAGATCTTCACGACCCAGATAATCACGATGGTGTGATCACTCACCTAGAGCCAAACATCCTGGAATGTGAAGTCAAGTGGGCCTTAGAAAGCATCACTACGAACAAAGCTAGTGGAGGTGATGGAATCCCCGTTGAGCTCCTTCAAATCCTAAAAGTTGATGCCGTTAAAGTGCTGCACTCAATATGTCAGCAAATTTGGAAAACAGCAGTGGCCACAGGACTGGAAAAGGTCAGTTTTCATTCCAACCCCAAAGAAAGGCAATGCCAAAGAATGCTCAAACTACTGCACAATTGCACTCATTTCACATGCTAGTAAAGTAATGCTCAAAATTCTCCAAGCCAGGCTTCAGCAGTACGTAAACCATGAACTTCCAGATGTTCAAGCTGGTTTCAGAAAAGTCAGAGGAACCAGAGATCAAATTGCCGACATCCGCTGGATCATTGAAAAAGCAAGAGAGTTCCAGAAAAACATCTATTTCTGCTTTATTGACTATGCCAAAGCCTTTGACTGTGGATCACAATAAACTGGAAAAATTTTGAAACAGATGGGAATACCAGACCACCTGACCTGCCTCTTGAGAAACCTGTATGCAGGTCAGGAAGCAACAGTTAGAATTGAACATGGAACAACAGACTGGTTCCAAGTAAGAAAAGGAGTACGTCAAGGCTGTATATTGTCACCCTGCTTATTTAACTTATATGCAGAGTACATTGTGAGAAACGCTGGGCTGGATGAAGCACGAGCTAGAATCAAGATTGACGGGAGAAATATCAATAACCTCAGACATGCAGATGGCACCACTCTTATGGCAGAAAGTGAAGAAGAACTAAAGAGCCTCTTGATGAAACTAAAAGAGGAGAGTGAAAAAGTTGGCTTAAAGCTCAACATTCAGAAAACTAAGAACATGGCATCCGGTCCCATCACTTCATGGCAAATAGATGGGGAAACAGTGGAAACGGGCTGACTTTATTTTTCTGGGCTCCAAAATCACTGCAGATGGTAATTGCAGCCATGAAATTAAAAGATGCTTACTCTTAGAAGGAAAGCTATGACCAACCTAGACAGCATATTGAAAAGCAGAGACATTACTTTGTCAACAAAGGTCCATCTAGTCAAGGCTGTGGTTTTCCCAGTAGTCACGTATGGATGTGGGAGTTGGAGTATAAAGAAAGCTGAGTGCCAAAGAATTGATGTGTTTGAAGTGTGGTGTTGGAGAAGACTCTTGAGAGTCCCTTGGGCTGCAAGGAGATCCAACCAGTCCATCCTAAAGGAGATCAGTCCTCGGTGTTTATTGGAAGGACTGATGTTGAAGCTGAAACTCCAGTACTTTGGCCACCTGATGCAAAGAGCTTAGTCATTTGAAAAGACCCTGATGATTGGAAAGATTGAGGGCAGAGGAGAAGGGGACGACTGAGGATGAGATGGTTGGATGGCATCTCCGACTCAATGGACACAAGTTTGGGTAGGCTCCGAGAGTTGGTGATGGACAGGGAGGCCTGGCGTGCTGTGGTTCATGGGGTTGCAAAGAGTCGGACACGACTGAGCAACTGAACTGAAGTGAACTGAATGTGTTCAGTGCGCTTAGAAAGAAGGGAGCAGGAGGCGAAGAGTACAGAGACTCAGGATCATCTGAGGCCTTGGTTGCCACACCGTGGAACTGAACTTTATTGTGCAGGCAGTGAGGAGTTGTGGGTGGATCACAGGGTGAAGTGGATAGAAGAGGCGAGGAACCCGGCCGCTTTTATTATCAATTTTTATTGTAGTAAGTTTGCTTTACAGTGCTGTGTTAGCTTCTACTGCATAGCAAAATATACATATATCCCCTTGCTATTTTTTTGAAATTGAGTTATTGTTGATTTACAATGTTGTGTTTCTGATGTACAGCAAAGTGATTCACATATCTGTATATTTTTTTCAGATTCTTTTCCATTATAGTTTATTACAAGATGCTTAATATAGTGCCATGTAGGACTTTGTTTATCTATTTTTATATATAGTAGTTTGTATCTGCTAATTTCAAATTCCTAATTTATCCTGACGTGCACTCCGTTTCCTTTTGGTAAGCATGTTTGTCTTCTGTGTTTGTGAGTCTGTTTCTGTTTTAGAAATAAGTTCATTCCATATAAAAGTGATCATATGATTTTTGTCTTTCTCGGAGAAGGCAATGGCACCCCACTCCAGTACTCTTGCCTGGAAAATCCCATGGACGGAGGAGCCTGGTGGGCTACAGTCCATGGGGTCGCTAAGAGTCGGACACGACTGAGCGACTTCACTTTCACTTTTCCCTTTCATGCACTGGAGAAGGAAATGGCAATCCACTCCAGTATTCTTGCCTGGAGAATCCCAGGGACGGTGGAGCCTGATGGGCTGCCGTCTATGGGGTCGCACAGAGTCGGACACGACTGAAGCGACTTAGCAGCAGCAGCAGTTTGATATACTTCATTTAGTCTGATAATCTCTAGGGCCATCCATGTTGCTGCAAATGGCATTATTTCATACTTTTTATGATTGAATAATATTCCATTGTGTATGTGTATATCAGACATACATGGTGTGTGGGTGTTTATATATATTTATATATGTCTCTCTCTGTTGCACATCTTCTTTATCCATTCATCTGTCAGTGGACATTTAGGTTGTCTCCATGTTTTACTGAGATATGTTCCCTCTCTATCCATTTTGAATGGATGTTAAATTTTATCAAATGCTTTTTCTGCACCTATTGAGGTGATCATATGGTTTTTGTCTTTTCTTTTGTTGATGTGGTATATCACATAAATTGATTTGTGTTTGTTGAACCATTCTTGTGACCCTGAGATGAATCCATCTCAATCATGGTGTGTGATCCTCTTTATGTGTTGCTGAATTACGTTTGCTAGTATTTTATTGAGGGGTTTTGCATCTGTATTCATTAGAGATACTGGCCTATAATTTTCTTTCTTGCTGTTGTGTTTGTCTGGTTTTAGTATCAGGAGGATGGTGGCTTCATAAAATGAATTTGGGAGTGTTCCCTCCTCTTGAGTCTTTTGAAAGAGTTTGAGAAGGATCGATGTAAGTTTTTCTTTGTATGTTTGGTAGGATTCCCCAGTGATGGCTCTTTTTTAAGCCCCATCGACAGTGTCATTGATGTCCTGCTGGTAGATTCATCACCTCTTAGAATGTGAGAACTGGAAGGACACATAGGGGTACTTGATCAGTGTCCCATCTTATAGGAGAGAAAACAGATCTGGAGATGTGAAGTGGGTCTCTTTGAAGGCCATTGTCAAAGGGGTTTTGAGTGCCAGGTCTATCCCCAGTGCCAGATCCCTTGAGTACCAATTATTTTGATGTTTCTTTGCCACACAGTATTGCCCTGCATATGTCAGGTCACTTTCTTAGGAGGAGTCAGGCCTTAAGGAAAGGGCAGCACAGTTGTTCCTGAGGACCCAGCAAGCATGGTCAAAGATACTCTCAGTTGAGGTCAGTTGCTCAGTCATGTTTGAATATTTGTGACCCTGTGGACTGCAGCACTCCAGGCTTCCCTGTTCATCACCAACTCCCAGAGCCTACTCAAACTCAGGTCCATCGCATCAGTGATGCCATCCAACCATCTCATCCTCTATCATCCTCTTCTCCTCCTGCCTTCAATCTTTCCCAGCATCAGGGTCTTTTCCAATGAGATAGTTCTTTGTATCAGGTAGCCAAAGTATTGGAGTTTCAGCTTTAGCATCAGTCCTTCCAATGAATATTCAGAACTGATTTCCTTTAGGATGGACTGGTTGGATCTCCTTGCAGTCCAAGGGACTCTCAGGAGTCTTCTCCAACACCACACTTCAAAAGCATCAATTCTTTGGCACTCAGCCTTCTTTATAGTCCCAACTCTCACATCCATACATGACTACTGGAAAAACCATAGCTTTGACTAGACGAACCTTTGTTGGTCAAATAATGTCTTTGCTTTTTAATATGCTGTCTCGGTTGGTCATAGCTTTTCTTCCAAGGAGTAAGCGTCTTTTAATTTCATGACTGCAATCACCATCTGCAGTGATTTTGGAGCCCAGAAAAATAAAGTCAGCTACTGTTTCCACTGTTCCCCCATCTATTTGCCATGAAGTGATGGGACCGGATGCCATGATCTTAGTTTTCTGAATGTTGAGTTTTAAGCCAACTTGTTTACTCTCCTCTTTTACTTTTATCAAGAGGCTCTTTAGTTCTTTGCTTTCGGCCTTAAGGATGGTGTTACCTGTGTATCTGAAGCTATTGTTATTTCTCCCAGCAATCTTGATTCCAGCTTGTGCTCAATCAAGTGTGGCATTTTGCATGATGTACTCTGCATATAAGTTAAATAAGCAGGGTGACAATATACAGCCTTGATGTACTCCTTTCCAGATTTGGAACCAGTCTGTTGTTCCATGTCCAACTCTAACTGTTACTTCTTGACCTGCATACAGATTTCTCAAGAGGCAGGTAAGGTGGTCTGGTATTCCTATCTCTTACAGAACTTTCCACAGTTTATTGTGACCCACACAGTCAAAGGCTTTGGCATAGTCAATAAAGCAGAAGTAGATGTTTTTCTGGAACTGTCTTGCTTTTTTGATGATCCAGCGGATGTTGGCAATTTAGTCTCTGGTTCCTCTGCCTTTTCTAAAACCAGCTTGAACATCTGGAAGTTCATGGTTCACGTACTGTTGAAGCCTGGCTTGGAGAATTTTCAGCATTACTTTTCTAGTGTGTGAGACGAGTGCAATTGTGCAGTAGTTTGAGCATTCTTTGGCATTGCCTTTCTTTGGGATTGGAATGAAAACTGACCTTTTCCAGTCCTGTGGCCACTGCTGAGTTTTCCAAATTTGCTGGCATATTGAGTGCAGCACTTTAATGGCATCAACTTTTAGGATTTGAAATATCTTAACTGGAATTCCATCACCTCCACTAGCTTTGTTTGTAGTGATGCTTCCTAAGGCCCCCTTGACTTGGCATTTCAGGATGTCTGGCTCTAGGTGAGTGATCACACTATTGTGGTTATCTGGGTTATGAAGTTCTTTTTTGTATAGTTCTTCTGTGTATTCTTGCCACCTCTTCTTAATATCTTCTGCTTCTGTTTGTTCCATACCATTTCTGTCCTTTATTGTGCTCATCTTTGCATGAAATGTTCCTTTGGTATCTCTGATTTTCTTGAAGAGATCTCTAGTCTGTCTTTTAACGGAGTGCGTCTGTGAGTCTTTACATTTGGGTGGGCAGAGGAAGCAACACCAACACGAAAAGGGGCCTGGGTGCTTGATATTTGAATTGCTTTTTGGTCTCCTAGCGAGGCACTGTCATTGAACTTGGTGAAAGAGGAAGGACTTGTGTGCTTGTTGATCAGATAGGGTTTCCTGCCAGCCTGGGGGTGTAACTTGCAGCCTTTGTTTTTGTGCTTGAAGATACTCTGCAAAGGTAAAAACACATCTGCCACTTGACTGTGAGACCTCAGGGTGAACTATAACCTTAGAGCCCAGCAACCCTATTCACTCGCATAATCTCTCCTTCCAGATATGAGAGGCAGTTTTCACTTTCCTAGGGATTAGTGACGGAGAAGCAATGGCGGCTCACTCAAGTGTTCTTGCCTGGAGAATCCCTGGGTCGACGGAGCCTGGTGGGCTGCCGTCTATGGGGTCGCACAGAGTCGGACACGACTGAAGCGACTTAGCAGCAGCAGGGATTAGTGGGTTCAGGCTGAGGAAGTGGAGAGCAGCAGGCCTGGGAAGCAAGAAGGTGGCAGCATGTTGGAGATGGGGATGTGATTTCTCTGCTGGAATTAGCTGGGGAGGCTTCTGGTGTAGTTGCCACCCTCACTGGAAACTGGTGGCTGTGGCAGAAGCACAGGAACAGGATTGAACCCTTCTCACGGCTTCTGTTGAGGCTTCTGGAACACTGCACTGAATGTAATGTTCAGTGTTTGTCTCTCTACTTGATTATAAACTCTTAAGACAGGATCTGGGTCTCACTACAATGATTCATGGGAGAGGCAGCACCCAGAACAGAATGGCACTCCCTCATGTCTGTCGGTGAATAGTTACAGCAGTAGCTACCACATTGGTGTGTACCTACTAGTCCCAAGCATTTTATCTGCGTTTTTAAGTTAGCTCTTTGTAGCTATTATAAAGATGAGGAAATTGAGGATCAGAGATGTTCACTGACTTGTTCAAAATCACACAACTGGTCGTATTGCTAGTGGTTACACTGAGAGTAGCAGTTAAAAAAAAAACAGTAGCAGTAAATAATAATGGTGATGATAATGGCTGCTGTCATCTACTATCATGTGAGTAATTCTTAAGTTTACCAGGCACCGTTTGAGGGTCTTTCATGGTTTAAGTTATTTAATCTTCATAATAATCCATAGTATGTTGTTATCCATTATACTCACCCAAGATTGCTTCGATAGTTAGAGGAGGCATTGGAACTTGAACTCACGTTTTCTGACTCCAATCACAGTGATCTTTCCCCTATATCACACCCTCTGCAGAGTTACAAGTGCAGTTACCAGCCCAAGACTCTGGGGTGAGGGTCAGTTCTCCTGGCCTTGGGGGTGGGTGCTGTGGCGGGTAGAGTGAGACTATGCGGTATGTGGGTGGCTTTTCCACATAGGCCCTCAGAAGCCTCTGTCTTCCCTCCGCCACCTGCAAATTAGAGAAGTGGCGAAATTGTGAAAACTGAAGAGAGTGTCATTTTGAGTTTCTCAGTGCCTCAGCTCTTCTGAACACAGGCTTCCGATGGCCAGACCCCAGCCTGGGTTTCACACTTAAATGCACCCAAGAAACCTCATGGAATAAAGAAAATCAGGTGGCCACTCAGAATGAGTGTGATAGTCAAGAAAGTACTTCTCTTGTGCATTGCCCAGTCCTGCTGCCCCTCTCCAGGTCTGAGGGTGACCGTATTAAGAGATGGGGAACTGTTGACCAGTCATCGCTGATTCTCTCATGTTCTCATCCGTGCAGTCAAATCTTGGAGCTTGATTTCTACACGGTTCAGCTCTGACACTGAGGACTTAGCAGATCATTGCCAAAGCTCCAGAAACCAGTTGGTACAATACAGATGAAGGTGCTGACAGATGTGACACCGGTCATAGTCACAGGGGCTGCCAGTTATGGGGCAGTCACCTCCCACCAGGCATTGACCCTTCACGAGCATCATCTTGTTTATCCCTTACAGCAACCCAGTGAGGAGCATAACTGGATCTCCCGTTTTTGTAGTGAGGAAACGGGTTCATGGAGGTTTAAAAGCTTTCCCCACTCTTGATCCTAGTGCCATGTTCTCTGAAGTGGCCATGCAAACAATCGGCCCACAAATGGCCCCTGCTCCCATTCTCTTCTCTGATTTCCTCAATGGCTCTACTGCCTAATAAACTGTGGAAAATTCTGAAAGAGATGGGAATACTAGACCACCTGACCTGCCTCTTGAGAAACCTGTATGCAGGTTAGGAAGCAACAGTTAGAACTGGACATGAGACAACAGACTGGTTCCAAATAGGAAAAGGAGTACGTCAAGGCTGTATATTGTCACCTTGCTTATTTAACTTATATGCAGAGTACATCATGAGAAATGCTGGGCTAGAGGAAGCACAAGCTGGAATCAAGATTGCTGGGAGAAATACCAATAACCTCAGATATGCAGATGACACCACCCTTATGGCAGAAAGTGAAGAAGAACTAAAGAGCCTCTTGATGAAAGTGAGAGGAGGGTGAAAAAGTTGGCTTAAAGCTCAACATTCAGAAAACTAAGATCATGGCATCCGGTCTCATCACTTCATGGCAAATAGATGTGGAAACAGTGGCTGACTTTATTTTTCTGGGTTTCAAAATCACTGCAGATGGTGATTACAGCCATGAAATTAAAAGATGGTTACTCCTTGGAAGGAAAGTTACGACCAACCTAGACAGCATATTACAAAGCAGAGACATTACTTTGTCAACAAAGGTCTGTCTAGTCAAGGCTATGGTTTTTCAGTGGTCGTGTATGGATGTGAGAGTTGGGCTATAAAGAAAGCTGAGCGCCGAATAATTGATGTGTTTGAAGTGTGGTGTTGGAGAAGATGCTTGAGAGTCCCTTGGACTGCAAGGAGATCCAACCAGTCCATCCTAAAGGAGATCAGTCCTGGGTGTTCATTGGTAGGACTGATGTTAAAGCTGAAACTCCAATACTTTGGCCACTTGATGCGAAGAGCTTAGTCATTTGAAAAGACCCTGCTGGGAAAGATTGAGGGCAGGAGGAGAAGGGGACGACAGAGGATGAGATAGTTGGATGGCATCACCAACTCAATGGACATGGGTTTGGGTGGACTCCAGGAGTTGGTGATGGACAAGGAGGCCTGGCGTGCTGCAGTTCATGGAGTCGCAAAGAGTCGGACACAGCTGAGCAACTGAACTGAACTACTGCCTAAACCCTTCCCTTGGGCACCATTCAGGTGGCCCTTTCTTCACGTCTTTTCTCCCGAGTTGCATGCTTGATCCCAGGTAACGGGGTTAGAGTCAGGATAACAGAATGGAGGAGAGGAGAGTCTGAAAACGGGGGTACTCAAGGTATGATAACGGGGGAGCCTGTATCTGAACCAGCTTTTGGCTCCCCGATTTGTACCCCCTTCCACTAGAGCCAGGCATGCTGTAGAGGCAAGAGACTGGAGCCAGCCCTGAATGCAGCATGAATCCAGAGCCTGACCTTGGGCAATGATTTAATGGCTCTGAATCTGTTTTCTGATCTATAAGGGGATAAGAATACTATATATCTCATGGGATTGTCATAAGGACAGGAGCTAATGTGTATAAAGCTCTTTAGGACGGTGGCTGGCACAGAGAAGGTAGTCAGAAAGTGTGTGCTGAAGAAAAACAAACCCTGCCTGGCAGGGTAGAGAGGATTTGAGTCACTTGGCCCATTGCTTGAGGACAGTGGATGAATACTCTCACGACTGGTCCGATCTGGAAGGTGCTTTCTTCCCTCACGATAACCTTGGAGCTCAGAGTGGCTCCACGGTGGGATGGTGACTTCCATGGATTATAAATTCCCAGTGAGCCACCTGTGCTGACCCTGACCTAGCAGATTTTATAATAGGTCTAGTTTATTATTTGAACCAGTAGAATCTGGGGGATGGTCTGCTTGAAATCTGAACATTCAGTCAGCAGTTCACTAAATGCCTCCTTGTTGTCGGGCACTGCTGGGAACTGGAGAGCCTCAGGCACAGCCTTATTTTTTGGGTCGCCCACCCTGTTCTTCATGGTTTTTAACCCTCCTGTTTTGGTTCCTGTCACCCCCGGTGGGCTTCCTCTATCCTCAGTTCTCACGCTTCAGCCCATACCCTGTTCTTCATTCATATGTTTAGCAAGTATTTGTTGAGTGCCTACTGTGTACCAGGCTGTGGCGGCAGAACAGGAAATAATACAGGCACAGGCCCTACCTTGTCGAGTTTCTGTTCTCAGCTTCTAACGTTTCCTGTCCTCCCCGACCCCTCTTACCAGTACAGATGCTGCTGTGTCAACCCCGAACCACCTGCCCTTTAAGAGTAGCAGCACAGTTTGATTGATTATTTGATTCATATTGGCTCTGTTATTAGCCTTGCTGATGAGCTCCTGGAGGGCAGGAATCAAGTACTTAGTAAATATTTGTTGAGTGACAGAACCAACATGGCCCAGGAGCTTGTTGGCGACTGGGACCTTAGACCTTCACTGCTCCACTCAGACTTCTCTCTCTTTCTTCCACAGAAATCTCCAATCTGCTGGTGGCCACCAAGAAAGCCCAGGAGTGGCAGCCTGTCTACCCCATGAGCCAGCTGAGTTTTGATCGAATCCTCAAGAAAGATATTACGCAAGTGAGTCATTGCTGCCATTCTTGGGTCCAGACCTGTCCCTGCCTCCCCACGGTGGAGAAGCCTGGGGAACCTGGGGAGAACAAAGTCGTGTTTGGAGAGATCCTGATAAACAAGGGAACTTCCTTTTCCTGGGTGAAGCTGGTCAACCAGCAGGTGCCCTGCTGTCCACCCAGCCTTGCTGATGCACCCTAGACTTTCTCCTTGAAGGAGCTGGCTTAGTCAGTCTTTGAGTGGTTATCTAGGGCTACAGGGACCTTCCATTCCCGGTTCCTATAGTTGTGGGGACCAACCCTAGAAGTAGTTGGAGAATTTGGTGGGAATGTTGACAGATCTCCATAGGGGATTATAGGCTGATGACCCTCATGGCCACAAAACATGCTGTATGACAAGGCGCTTCTGAATTTCAGTCCTGGGCTGATGACGTTTCCAGAAGGAGCAAAGCTGAGGGATCACAGAGCACTGTGAGGGAGCAGGAGACACACAGTTTAGACCTGAAGGAGAGAGCTGTGCTGAGAAACTGATCCCTCAGACCAGTGTTTCAGCCTCCAGAGGGCTTTGGCCCAGGGTCTGCAGCCTTGGGCAGGTCCAGTTTCCCTTGTAGGTGCCCTTGGGCCTTGTAGGGTATGAGGTCCAGGGAACCCCCACTTTCTGTTCTGCACCCACCTCCTCAGCCCCTGACACAGAGCCACACGCAGGGGGAGACTAAGCCAGCTTGCCAGCAGCCTGGGAGGGAAGGAAATCTGTGCAGGCCGCTTACTGCCCCAGAGAGGCTGCCCCACCTTGGAGGTGCTGGAGGGCGAGTCGTGGGCTCACTCGTTGAGGACCAGGTAAAGGGTGGCAAGCATGAGGCTGGTTTGTTCATCTGCTTTTTGAAATCAGTTCCTGAAATTATTGAGGAGGTCTTGAGGGAGTGGAAATCCACAGTGGCAAATGCCCCGCTTCACTATGTAAATGCTTTCCTGAGGGCAGATCTCACTGTTCTGTCCCTCGGGGTATCAGAGCTGTGTCCAGAGATGGGCAGCATCCCAGCCTCTTTTCTTCCTGGAACTTGACGTGTACCCAGGGTCTTCCTTCTCTCCTTCCCCTTGAGCCTCTGGGCCTCTGTGTCATCCTCTGTGCCTCCAGGGTTTATTTAGCCAAGAGTGACTGAGCACTTCCCTGTGCCAGGCATGACCGCCACCCTAAGCAGGCACATGGTCCGGTGGGGGAGGCAGATTCTTATCTATTTTGAGTAGATAATTAAACTACCAGGAGACAAGTCCCAAGTAGAGAGGTACAGCAGGATGTGGGACCGTCAGACGACCATGCTGCCTGGTCTTGGGACAGCAGTGGTGTCCTGGGGGAAGTGGCATCAAAGCAGAGCCCCAGAGGATGGATAAGCACTCAGCAAAGACAGAGGGCACAGCGTGGAGGGAGGCTGGAGTGGGACACGCAGGGGCCTCTGAGTTGCTGTGGAATCCTTACCGCACAGTGCTGTGACTTGGCCCCCGGAATAAGCAACGCTTCTGGGGGAACAGTAATTATTCTGAAAGCATATGGCTTTTACAGGATGTTCTGGGAACACAACTTCCCATACCCTTGATGAATCGCTTCATGACAGATGCAGCTTTAATGAATAGTCACAGGACCTTGCCAGGATACAGTAGACAGGGCAGATGTACCACCATTCTGCTGAGACAGATGACAAACGGTTGCATTTGTGCAAATTAATATACCCAATTAACAATTGTGTACATTCTTAAGAGAGACAGAAATCAGCCTAGGGAGTCAGCCACAAAGCATTTTCTGCATTTAGAGGAGGTCCTAGGATAATACATATCAGTAGAATGATAGAACTCCCAGTTACACATTTTATGGGGTTAATATCATTAGCTTGACAATGCCTGAGTTTCGTGACTCACATTTGGATTCACTCCAAAATATTTAAGAGTATTTAAATTAGAATTATTAAAACTTCAGCTTTGTGTGGGTGTGTGAGTCGCACAGCCATGTCTGACTCTCTGTGACCCCATGGACTGCAGCCCGCCAGGCTCCTCTGTCCATGGAATTCTCCAGGCTAGAATACTGGAATGGGTTGCCATTTCCTTATACAGGGGATCTTCCTGACACAGGGATCAAACCTGGGTCTCCCACATTGCAGGTAGAGTCTAAGCTTAAGCTAAAAGGGCCTTAAAGACAGATCATTGTTCGTTGTATGTTCAGGGCCTTGAGCAGATGATCTCATTTAGTTCTCATGCTGCTCATTTGGTTTTATTACCTTTTCATATGTGGGGAAACTGAGGCCTGTCCCTCCTGTGTCTATCTCTGCATATCAGTCACTTTCCTCTAGGGAATGCTAGGGCATGTGCATGTGTAAATTGTATTGCTAATTTGAAAGCATGCGCACGTATACTTATGCATCAGAGAGATGGGTAGAAAATGAATAGGTGCGAGGGGGCAATTAGACAAAACACATTGGCCAACAGATTGACTTCTACTCACTATGTGCCAGGAACTTTTCTACCTAATTCTTCATTTGATAATTAATACCAACCCTAGGAGACAGGTAAACTGTTAACCCGTTTACAGAAAATGGGTGCAGACTGAGTGTGATGAAAGAAAGTCTCCCAAAGGCCAGTAAGCAGTAGGACCAGGACTCACAAGCCTGTTCTCCTATTCCCCAGCCTGTGGGTGGAGGAGCCTCCTGCCGAGTCCTGCTCTGGAGGCCCAGGGTAGGGCCAACATTGGTGGCTATTAATGGCACTGTTGGAAGTTGTGCGAAAGGTCATATTTTGGCCCCAGGCTGTTCCTGGAGGGAGACACAGAAGGTTGCTGTTCAGAGAATAAGAGGATTGTCTCCTGGGGCCCAGGAAGTGCCACCGCTGTGTTGGGCCAAGTAGCTTTTTGTTTCCTCTGGAGGCCTGACAGGCCCAGGCCCCGGAGAAGCTTGAGCTGCTGGGGCCCCTTTGCTGTTGTCCCACCCGAGCAGTGTTGTGTGCCCCCCCAGAGGACTCAGACCTGGCATCACTGCAGCCCCAGGGAGGGTCACCCTAACCTCCTGCTTCCTCCTTCAGGGTGAGCACCTTGGGAGAGGCACGCGGACACACATCTACTCTGGGACCCTCACGGATTACAAGGATGATGAAGGAACTTCTGAAGAGAAGAGAATAAAAGTCATCCTGAAGGTCTTAGACCCCAGCCACAGGGACATTTCTCTGGCAAGTGTCATCCTCATCGCCTCACCTTCTCCCCTCCCCATCTCTGGAGCCAGTGGAGCCCAGTGGGCTGAGAGGAACCTTTGCCTATTCTGGCCTTGTTTTCTAGTCAAGATTCCATTCTTCAAATAGAATCTTAGATTAACACGGTATATGAAACAAGCGAGGGAGCAGTACAGATAAGGTGGGTTGAGCAGCCCCCCCACCTTGGTCTGTCCCTCCCTGTCTGTCCCACTCTCTCCGTTTCCTTCCTAGAGGTCCACATGGCGGCCTTGGAGCCTTGGACACTAGCTGAGTGGTCTCAAAATCCCTGATGCAGCCCAGGCTGACACTTAAGAGTCTGGAAAAGTAAAGCCCAGAGGAGTAAAATGACTTATCCACGATCCCACATCCTGTTAGAGAGGGACAAAGCCGAGTCTTGACAGACGGCTGCTACCTTGGTTTTCCTTTTATTCTAATATAGTGTCAAACATGGTTACTTCCCAACATTTGAAGGAAGAAGCGGTGGACATGAGTATCCAATGAGGAAATTGCCAGCCAGCCTATCCCACCAGCCCAGCACTGGGTCCTATGGGGTTTTCTACTTAAGTCCTATGTCCCAGCCAGATGACCCTCACAGTAGAGGCTTGGCAGTGCCTCTGGGCAGTTGAGGCCAGGCCTTGGGATGAGGACAGTGGTGAGCTCCCCTGGGATCCACTGCCTTCCCTTTCAGCTGAGCCACTTTAGGATCAGACCATTGGAGGCCTGCCCTTAACATGTCTTTGTCCTGTTCTCCCACAGGCCTTCTTTGAGGCAGCCAGCATGATGAGGCAGGTCTCCCATAAGCACATCGTGTACCTCTATGGGGTTTGTGTCCGAGACGTGGAGAGTAAGTATGTCTCTTTGGAAGGGGAGGGTGGCCCTAGCTGGGGAGCATGGCTGCTGTGAAGATGACTGGGAGCTGACATCCGCTTCACGTTGCCCAGGCTTCTTGCTTTTCTTTTTGTAATCAAGGAATGCAAAGCGCTGAGCAGGTCACTTGCTTAAGCTAGTAGTGGACGTGGAACTAAATCTCATTTGTTTTTCATTGATTTCTTGAATGTTTACTTCTGGCCAGCACTGGGTCCCACACAAGCAGTGGGGAGTGGGTGGGCTGAGTTCGTCGCTCAGAGAGTCAGAGTAGAAGGAGCGTCAGGCAGGGCTTGAACCCAAGCCTGTCCGACTTTGAAGCACTGTGCCACTTGCACTGTCCAGCTGAGCACCAGTCATTAAACCAGGCTCTGCTGAGGGAGTCAGGGAGGGTGCTGTCCCAGCTGGACGTCAGGTTGCAGATGTGGTTGTTTTTGTGTTGTAGATATCATGGTGGAAGAGTTTGTGGAAGGGGGACCCCTGGATCTCTTCATGCACCGGAAAAGTGATGTCCTCACCACACCCTGGAAGTTTAAAGTTGCCAAACAGCTGGCCAGCGCCCTGAGTTACTTGGTAAGTATGTTCTGATGTCTGTGGTCTCAACCAAGAACCAGAATGTCCTAGTAGGGGATGCAGGAAAGAGGTACTAACCAAGCAGACTGGAGGGCCCGGGCTCTGCGCCTTGATACAGGTGTGCCTGGTGCTTAGTGAAAACCATCATCTTGGGCTGTTCTGTGTGCTTACATATGGATCCTGCTTAGAGGGAAATTTTATCCCTTCAGAAGACTGACTTGGGTACTGCATTGTATGGTGAGAGTAGAAATATTACAATACTTATTGAATGAGTGAATGAATCTGTTAGGATCAACAGTAGCTCACATTTATTGGGTGCTTACCATGCTTCAGCTGTGTATGTGTTTTTAGGCTCTCACCACTTTAATTCTCACAAAAGCCTTATGAGGCCTGTTTGCCTGCCGCCCCCCCCCCCACCCAATCCCTGTTTCTCTGATGAGGGAAATAGAGCAGAGGGATGTTATAGAACGTGCTGAGTCACACAGATCATTGGTGGGAGCTCTTGGCTGCCCGGGTCTGGCTAGGGCTGGGGGAATGTGGGTTACGACCTGAGGGGTGGAAGCAGGAGAGGGCTCGGGAAGGAGGGTAGCAACACTGCCATTTTTGCTGAATCAGCTTGTTCACTCTGCAGGAGGATAAAGACCTGGTCCACGGAAACGTGTGCACTAAAAACCTCCTTCTGGCCCGTGAGGGCATCGACAGTGAGTGCGGTCCCTTCATCAAGCTCAGTGACCCTGGCATCCCCATCACTGTGCTCTCCAGGCAAGGTGCGTTCCCCCCTCCCTCCGATCTCCTTCCTTCCCCTGCTGGCAGGTCCAGGCCAGCAGGGGAAGGGGCTGGGCTGGGGTTCTGTCTCCTTTTAGAAAGCATACTTCTGCAAAAGGTGTCTGTCGCTCCTGCCCAGCCCTTGGGGGCAGAGGAGATGCTGAGCAGGGGAGGGTTGGTCTCTGACCTCAAGGAGCTGACTGTGCAGTAGAAGAAACAACTTGGCCAAGGCATGTCCGGTCCTTATGATGAAGGAGCTTGTTTGAGGTGCTGGGGTAGCACCTTGCTCAGAGGGAGGCTGGGGGTCCTGGGTGGTCAGAGAGGTATCAGGAGGAGTGGGCCCTGGGCCCTCCCTGTGTTCCTTTTGAAATCCCCTGTAGTGAGTGAGCAGTTTGGGGAGGTGCCTTAGCATCGCTGAGGCATCTTGTCTCTGAGTGAGTCGCCCTGAGCTGACAACTCCGAAGGAGTGGGCAGACCCGGCAGCTGAAACACTGTACACAGTGCCACATGGCTTGTGCTCTGTCTGTAGGCCACACATGGGGTCCCAGAGCGCCCCTGGGCCTGGTGCCTCCCACTTGCCATGGCCTGTGGTCTTCAGCACTGAGAGTTTTGCTCAGTCATTCAATCAAGGAATGGATTGAGTTTGGAAGCAATCCAGGATGAAGAACAGACCTCACAAATAAGACCCAAATCATCCACTCTTTGGAAGGGGAGCAGAGAGCATCCTTCGGTACCTCTTGACACTTACTATCTGGCCATCATCCAGCAGTCCTGAGACAGACCCAGCCCTGAACCTGTCGGGGGTCCTATTCTCAGCAAGGGTCTGAGACACAGACACCGGTGACTCTAGAACAAGTAGAGAAGCCTGGGGATGCCACGAGAGGGGCCAATAAAATGCTGTGAACATTCAGAGGAGAGAGACGACATCCGGGGGGCCCAGAGAGTGATTCAGCAAGGAGGTAGGTTTCATCTGGCCTTACAGGCCAGTGAGGTGAGCCGGCAGCAAGGCGACAGACAGTAGGCACACAGTCCTAGGGCCGGCTTGCACTTGTCTGTCAGGAGCAAGGACGTGAGAAGGTGGGAAGAAGGGCCAGCAGGCCTGAGCATCACTGCCCAGCTCAGGAGTGGCTTCCTGCCTGTTTCCATCAGGAGCTGAGAGGCTGCTCCAGGAGGCCACTGAGCTTGTTGAGGGCCATTTCTGTGGATGTGGCAGGGGTTCTAAACAGCTCACTGGTCTTGGTCAGCAGCTGGGTGCAACAGATGTGTGACTTCTTTTGTTCTTTTTCAAACAAAAGAAAACCTACGTTAAAGAAGTGTGACATTGGATGGTGCAGAGTATGGGGAGAAGGGGAGGTTAGCCTGTGCCCACTCTGCATGTGTCAGCCTCTTCTCCCTGGCCTTCCCTTTCTTAACCCTTTGTCCATGTGACCTCCCCCACTCGGGGCTGCTTTGCTGTTTTTGAAGCCAAAGCTTCAGAAGATGGGCTCCCACACCCTCCTGGGGAGTCTGTGTTAAACAGACACATCTGCAGGCTCTGTCTCAGACAGATGCGTCAAAAAGGCCAGGGCTGAGGGGCCTGGAAAACTGCCCCTTTAACAAGCTTTCCACAGGCCCCGTGCAGCCATGGGCCACGTTTGGAAAACACTGCTTGAAGGCGTTTCTTTGTTAACTTCCAGTTCTTGCTGCAGTGGTGGTGATACACTCAGCAGGTATTGCAGACACTGATCTGTGAGCACCTCTTGGCTTTTCCAGAGTGCATAGAACGAATCCCCTGGATTGCTCCCGAATGTGTTGAAGATTCCAAGAACCTGAGTGTGGCTGCTGACAAGTGGAGCTTTGGAACCACACTCTGGGAAATCTGCTACAATGGCGAGATCCCCTTGAAAGACAAGACGCTGATTGAGGTGAGCAGCTGCTTTCCAGTTGGGAGCTGAGTGAGGGCCCCTTGAACACTCTTGGGCGTCTCAGGAATTATCAGGAAACCTCACACTGTGGGGGGAGACGGGCACGGCTTTGACTCTCCTCCACAGGCTTACTGGCTGTGTGACCTCACACATGTTACTTAGTTTCCTTGGGCCTGGATTCATCATCTATGAAATGGGGATAAAGAATACCTACTTTGCAGGGTTGTTGTGACGATTAAGCAAATACTGCACGTCGAGTGCCAGGTATACAGTACGAGCTCAGTAGCTGGCTCTGGCATCTCAAGATTAACACACAAGTATTTATTGGGTCCCTCTTGTGTATCAGGCATTGTCCTGAGTTGAAGCTGGGGGTTCACAATAAAAGAGACACAGGCCTTACCTGCCCTTAGTGACCTTAGGGTCTAGTAGGAGAGTGGGCTAAAACAGCAGTAAGGATCTGAAACCATCACCCAAAGAGCCGTGTGTATTGGGTAGGGTAGTGTTATTACCCTTGTTTTACAGGTCAGGTAACTGAGATGCAGGTGGCTCACGGCCTGGGTTATTCAGCTAGAATGCACAACTTCAAGGTTAACTCTTGCTTGTTCACTTGCAGAAAGCTAGTAGAGCTTTCTAACTCTAAAGGGATACTGCTGTAGCAGTTACAGTGAAGGACCACTGATCCTGATTCACTGATTTAATTTCTGGAATGTGCCTTATGTGTTTAGCGGGGCAGGCATCGCTTGTAGCTGGGAGGGAATGATCAAAGTCCAGGGGAAGGTGGCATTTCAGTCGTCTACAGGAAGCAGTAAGTGGTTCCATTTGCCTGGAGTGTGGAGAGGAATGACAGGTGAACAGGTGGGAAGGGTTGCTTGAGGTCAGATTTTTTAGAGGCCCATAATGCCAGGGGTGATGTGGGACGGTGAAGGGCTTGAAGGCTGGCCCTGGCATGGTGCGCTTGGATGGCAATTCGGTGGACAGGCTGAGGAGAGGACAGGGCACTGAGTCCCCTGTGGCGCTCAGTGGTGAGAACCTGAGTCAGGAAGTGGCAG
This sequence comes from Giraffa tippelskirchi, assembly GCF_054371585.1. Lineage (NCBI taxonomy): Eukaryota > Metazoa > Chordata > Mammalia > Artiodactyla > Giraffidae > Giraffa > Giraffa tippelskirchi. The sequence goes on from NC_137279.1 coordinate 155,745,841, forward strand.
TGGCGATTCAGCGTGGAGGGTATGCTTGGAGGAGATACCAAAGAGTCTCAAGAACCTCTAACCAGTTAATCTTCTGCCAGATAAACGTGGTGCAAGATTTGGGCAAGAGTTAAGCTAAAACCCATGGAGAAATCACCACATCTGTAGATCTGCTATTTGGAATTTTCAGCCAGGACTTTTGGGAGTAACTTTAACTTCCTTGGAAACAAAACAGCATGCCATTTGCTGTCAGTATTTTTTGAGCCCCTTGTGTTTACCCAGGGCTGAGTAGAATATGGAGATAGGGTAAGCAAAGGTCTGCACTGCAGCCTAGAAGAGTGAGAGAGACTCCAAGGCAGGGGCAGCCCTCAGCTCCTTAATTCTCTTCCTCTTCCTCCTTTCCGCTGGGGCCTAACTCCCCACCCCTACACCAGGATCCACAGGGACCACAAGAGAAACCACTACCCTTGAGATTCAGCTACAGACCAGAATCTGGAGTGTAGTAAATTCACTGAATTTTTTTAATGTTTTAAATAAATCAATCATTTGTTTCAGAATTTTAAAGTAGTAACCACTTCATGAGAATTTGAAAAATAGAGAAAACTATTTTTAAAAAAGAAAATATTAATCACTATATTCCAGTCACCCTTGACTAATATTTAACACTTTGGCATATTGTCTTCCAGTCTGTTTGTATCAATTTTTTTAAACAAAACTGGGACCATGCCAAATCGTTATTTTTTCATTTAATGTTGTAATTTCCTATATGATTAAATTGATGTAAGAGTTCATTGTTTCATTAAATTCTAATTTATTTAACTAAAATTAGATACTTGGCATTGAGGTTGTTTTCATATTTGTAATGTTCTGTTTAATTCTGCAGGGAATATCTTTAAACATAAATCTTTGTTTATATCTGACTTATTTCTGAGTCATTCAGTAGTTGCAATTAATGAGTCAAAGAGTTTGAAGAATCTGAAGATTTCTACACATGTTGCCAAGTCATATTCCAGAAGGTTGCATGACTTTGCAGGAATACAGCTTATTTGGGACTGGGTGGGATATACTGCGTATTTTCCTTGAATTCAGACTATTTTTGTATCAGGACTAAAATTTTCCACAGCTGTAAAAAAAGGCAACAGTAGCACTCACGTTTATGAAGTCTACCCTTAAGCAGAGCTGTTGGGAATTAAATTAGGGATTGTTAGGTAACTCTTTCTGACCTGGGGTTAAAAGGTTTGTGGGTGGTTTCTTGGGTTTCTTCAAGGTGGTCTTCTTCTTTGCAGAAAGAGAGATTCTATGAAAGCCGGTGCAGGCCAGTGACCCCGTCTTGTAAGGAGCTAGCTGACTTGATGACCCGCTGCATGAACTATGACCCCAACCAGAGACCCTTCTTCCGAGCCATCATGAGAGACATCAATAAGCTGGAGGAGCAGAGTAAGACTGCCTTGAGTTGTTTAACCAAGACCAGCCAGGGCCCGGGGGAGGGGGTGAAAACTTGGAGCCTGGAGGGACATTCACTCCTTTTTAACATGTTTTCTCTCTTCTGTTAGATCCAGACATTGTATCAGAAAAAAAGCCAACAACTGAAGTGGATCCCACACATTTTGAAAAGCGATTCTTAAAGAGGATCCGTGACTTGGGAGAGGCAAGTTACACTGCTGGCCATTCACCTCTCTGGGCATCTAGAGCCATTCTCCATTCTCTCTTGTTTCAGGTCAAAGTTTATAAGAGAAAGCATCTTCCAGTGTTTTCTCAGGGATCGTGTGTTTCTCCATTTGACGAATAGTGGCAGCATGCATATGCCTGCCTGTTCATGCACACAGGACACTGGTCAGCTCCGTGAGGAGCTGCCTCTATCTCTTTTTTTTTTTTAATAAGGGACAGAGAATATAAAGGGAGAGGCATGGGGGATGGGTATAGATATGGTGGAAATAGAACAATCCCTGCCTCTGACTTTTTTGGGAATATGTATCCTGTGAGGCTGCTTAAATGAGTGGTGGATTTACTTCACAGCACACTGAAATAGAATGCTAGCTTTTCTTTTGGACCTTGAATGGCAGTTCCCTAACAGTAAATGTGACTAGAGAAGCTACTGGATTTGCATTTTCATACAGATTTCCTGTAGTTTATAAAGACTGTCCCATCTTGGGTACCCGCCCTTTGCCAAGCCCAGGTGCTGGCACTCTGCAGGCACAGTGGTCCCGCTTCCTCACAGCATCCCAGGGTTTATTACCAGTGTGTACACTGAGCACCTCTGGAGCCAGCTCGGAAGACTGGGTGACCAGGCCCACCTCACTAGTAGGTGGCTTAGCTGAGATTTAATCCCCATCTTCTGAAGACTCCTCATGCCTTGCCCTTTGTAGCCACATTGTGGTGCCTCCTGCAGCGTGGACCCAGGGCTGTCAAAGAATGCCATGGTTGTACCACCTGACACCTCCATTTCCTTGTGAGTTACACTTTTATGGAAACTAGGATTGATGTGTTGGTTCACCAGTCACCAGAGCCTTTTCTTGTCTTAGTGCAGTAATAGAAGGGATGGCATGTTAGCCAAGTGGGGAAGGGTGCAGGGAGTAGGAAGAGACCAGGTAGGAGCTTGTTACCTGCAGGGTCAGGCTGTGCGTGCCCTCCCCAGCCTTCAGAGGAACATGAGGAGCAAGCCTCATCTTTGACGTGTGTCCTGCTGGCCCAGGCTGGGGCCTCTCTGATCAAGCATGTGCATCTTTCCCTCCAGGGCCACTTTGGGAAGGTCGAGCTCTGCAGGTATGACCCTGAGGGGGACAATACAGGGGAGCAGGTGGCTGTCAAATCCCTGAAGCCCGAGAGCGGAGGGAACCACATCGCTGATCTGAAGAAGGAGATTGAAATCTTAAGAAACCTTTATCATGAGAACATTGTGAAGTATAAAGGCATCTGCACAGAAGACGGTATGTTATGCAAAGTGTGGTTCGTTTAAAGACTAAGTGGCTGTCTGGGGTCACATAAAGGCTAGTGCAGAGCAGGCCATGCCCTCAGCCTCATCTGGGCTGCCTGAATGCTAGCTGATAACCGCCAGGGCTCTAGGACTTCGAAGCCATACGCACTGTCAGATCCCTCAGCAGCTGCAGAGCTTCCAAGAAGACTACCCAGCCTCCCTCCTAGGCAGGGATGATTCCAGCATTGTTTCTCTAGGTGGCTACTGCACCCATACTGGGGATTAGATTTCCCCTGTCCCAATACTCAGCACACTAGACCAGAGGAAATGGACACCCACTCCTCTCCTTTACCTGCTTTTCTGACCCAACACTAGGCAGGGCGTTTAGTTTTCTAGTTGTCTAAATCAAAGTGGCAAGTAGCGTTTACTATTAAGTGTATCTTTTTTACAAGCCACTACAGCAGTCATGTTATTGTACTTTAAAATTTGTAGTGAAAATGACAGGGCTCATGATTTTTAAAAATCATCTGCCAAGTGCTTTGCAGAACACTACATTGTCTGAGTGAGTGGTGGATCCTGGGGTAGGTACCCTGGTCACTCCTGAGGATCCCGAGTCTCTGGAACCTTTTGCCTGTGGTTTCAGGGTCGATGCTGAAATCAGTTCAGGTCCTCTGTCTCCAGATCCTGTGCCCTTTAATCTTCCTTCATTTGACTGCCTTGTACTGATGGGTTAGATTGAGGGCAGGAGAAGAGGGTGACAGAGGGTGAGATGGTTGGATGGCAGCACTGATTCAATGGACGTGAACTTAGACAAACTCTGGGAGATAGTGAGATGCAGGGAAGCCTGACACGCTGCAGCCCATGGGGCTGTGAAGAGTCGGACACGACTTGGCGACTGAACAACAACTGATGGTCTTTTTCCCCCCCCTAAACAGGTGGAAATGGTATTAAGCTCATCATGGAGTTTCTGCCTTCAGGGAGTCTTAAGGAATATCTTCCAAAGAATAAGAACAAAATTAACCTCAAACAGCAGTTAAAATATGCCGTTCAGATTTGTAAGGTAAAAAGGGAAAAAAGAAAAAACCTGGTAAAAATTTAAAAATCAGGCACTCTGTCCTGAGTAATTGGTTTGTAATTAGGCTGCAAGTGGGAAACTTTCTGATAATTATACTGAGTTTATTTTGTTCTGCTTGATGTGGATTGAAATTAGCCTCTACTAAGAAAGTGATGGTTTCTTTAATATGTATTTCTTTGAATCAGGATGGTCTTACTATTTTTGCATAAAAGTAAAAACAACAACAAAAGTGATAGGTGAATGAAATGACACTTGTATCTTTGTGTGTGTTACAAAGCGGCAGATACAAAATCCAGTCTGATTTGATCTCAGCAGCACACTCTGCCTTTGCTTCTCTCCCTCAGGGGATGGACTATTTGGGTTCTCGGCAATACGTTCACCGGGACTTAGCAGCAAGAAACGTCCTTGTTGAGAGTGAACACCAAGTGAAAATTGGGGACTTTGGTCTAACCAAAGCCATTGAAACTGATAAGGAGTACTACACAGTCAAGGACGACCGGGACAGCCCTGTGTTTTGGTAACTGAATCAAACAGATTTCCTCAGTGCTTCAAAGGGCTTTACTGTTCTGATAGGTCCTTTTTAGATATGTTCAATTCTCTTATTAGTCCAGATTAGAAGAGACTTAGATCATTTGGAATTGACTAATTTTTGCCTTCAAGAAACAGCTCTTAAGCTGTCTCACTGAAAGCCACATACACGACAATGTCTGAGCTTCATAGACAACATCTTCCAACGAAGAAATCTAACAGCAGTCAGCATCTCTGTCTTCCCTTGAGAAGGCATTCCTCTGACACAGTTCCTAAAACTGTTAGCAGCCAGAGTAGTCATAGCCATGCAGAGGAAGCCGGGAGGGCAAGTATGAAGTGACGAGGAGGCTTTGGCAGATTCAGGGAGAACTCTGACAGAGCAGAGGAAAATCCATGGGAGGTTTGCTATCTTCTCATGAATCGCCAGTGTCCTGGTTGGAAGGCCACACCCCGACTTTGACCCCTCTCAGTCTGGAACACTGTCCAAGGGGGAAGCTGCTAAGTCTCCACTCTACCCTGTCCTGTAGAACTGACCAGCACTGCAAGGTGCATCCTACATGGGCAGAGGTGGGTCTCTCCCACCCAAGGAACCCAAACCTCCATTTATTCATTGCATATTCATTGGATAAATGAATTCATTTATTCAAAGGAATACCTGTGAAGCCCCTGCTTTGTGCCAGGTACTAGAGATTCGAGGGTAAATAAGATGACCGAGTTTAGAATTTAATGGGTGAGGCAGCTAGTTTCATGGTGCCATAACCATAGAAGCTTTCGGGCTTGGTTTTCTGGAAGTTCTGTTAGGCTAAGTCCTTAAAAGATTCCTGGAGGGTTGTAAAGATGGGTAGAAGGAGGCATGTGTGTGAAGGCAAGAGTGAGTCAGAGCAGTGGCTATCCCAGGAACTGGAATCAGCTCCGCGTGTCTGGATGATGAAAGGTCTCTTCAGTTGCTAAGGCAATGCACTAGACACTTGAGTTTTGGAACTGGGGTTTTGGGGTGCTGTTGGGAGGATTAAGGATGGGGGCTTCTGTTTAAAAAGATCACTGTGGGAAGGAGAGGAGCAAGATTGGAGCCAAGGAGTCTGACTTGGCCAGGGGTAGTGATGGCATGAACTAGGGCTGTGATTTGGACAGTGATGGTGGGGTTTAGGAGCAGTGAGTAGGTTTGAGAAGTATTTCTGAGACCAGATATGGGAATGCCTCAATTTCTGGCTCAGGCAATGGATAACATTCACCAAAACAGCAGATACTGTAAGAGGACTAGGCAGTTAGGTCACTACTCACTCACTATGAGCTTGCAGGCAGATAAAATCTGGGCCTGTGGTCATCGCCTCCTCCCACACCCCTCCCCAGGGAGAGCCTGTGCTGTGTGAACCGAGGGCCCACAGGGATATTGTTCCTGTCAGGTGTGCAACAGGGCAGCATATGTGTGACTAACATATAATATACACTTATGTGTCTTTGAATGTTATATTGTGAGAAAAGTCAGCTCTCTGGGCTGAGTTACTCTTAATATTTTTTGGTATGTCCTTCCCAGGAAATGAAGATTCATGTTCTGCTCTCTTTCAGGTATGCTCCAGAATGTTTAATTCAGTGTAAGTTTTATATCGCCTCTGATGTCTGGTCTTTCGGAGTGACTCTGCATGAGCTGCTTACTTACTGTGATTCAGATTCCAGCCCCATGGCCGTAAGTCGTACTTGTCCTTTGTTTGAATCAGGCCCCCAATGAAAATGTGTCCGTCCCTCTGCTTTGTAAGTTTAGTTCGTAAAGTGTGTTGTAATGGAAAGGAAAAGTGTCTTGGACTTTCACTTTAAGTTACTAAGGAGAAAAGCCTGTTTGTTTTCATTTCCAATTTTAGAAATTCTACCTTAACCTCTCTGGAGTTTATATAAATATGTGCAAAAAGTAAAATATTTCATTTGATTTTATTTTTCATAGTTGTTCCTGAAAATGATAGGCCCAACTCATGGCCAGATGACGGTAACAAGACTCGTGAATACATTAAAAGAAGGAAAACGCTTGCCATGTCCACCTAACTGTCCAGATGAGGTATTTATGGGCCATTTCACAGTAATAAAACTGTTTTCACTGCTTGTGTTTTAAAATAGTTTTGTGATGCTGAATTTCGGATATCTGAGAAAACCATCTTTGGGGCAAATGACAACCACACATCATGTTCAAAGGAAGAAATTCCCTTCAATAGTAGGCTTACCTCAGCACGCGAAAGGAGCATATTTTGGTGTTACCTTATTGTGACAATCAGTTTTCTGTATTTCTAACTGAACTGCTTTAAGACTAATTCTTTAGACTATTTAAGTACACTGAATAGTATGTATGAGCCAAAGAATGAAGCAGCCAGTAAGGAAATTTGTAGTCTAAACTGAGCTATAACGTCACACTTAAATTGGCTTACAGTAATTTGTGACCTGGATTTTTTGCAAGGTCAGTTAGGCCTTGAGCTTCTCAAATATTAAAATACTTATGAATAATATTAAATATTAATATTTAATACTTACATATGTGCCACATTTTCTATATTTTAAGTTATTCAAATATTCTTATAGTATGACTTAAGGAAACTCATTCACATTTTCAAAATTATGTTCTTCCTCTTGATGTTTCTATGCTCCTAAACCTTTTACTGTTTTTTTTTAAAATAGGTTTATCAACATATGCGAAAGTGTTGGGAATTTCAACCATCTAATCGGACAACCTTTCAGAACCTTATCGAAGGATTTGAAGCACTTCTAAGAAGCATGAGTAACATTTAAATTCTAATGTGTATCAAGTTCTCCTACCCCCAACCAGTACCTACCCCATTTAAAAAAGTATGTTACTGGAAAAAGTTTGTATTCTGTCTAAAAAGATACCAGGGTACGTATCCATATATAAGGCACACTATGGTGCTTAATATGTGTAAGTACTTCCTCTTTAAATTTGATACCAGTAACATAGTGACAACCAAAATATTAGAAGGCACTTAAGCACTCCTCCTTTTGGAAAGAATATATCACCGTTTGTCTGGTTAGTTTACCATCACAGTTGAGTACCAGAATGGGATTTCTCAAAACAAGAGGAGCTGACCAAAGTAGAGTCTCAAGATGATTGCTTTTTCTTAGCTGCCAGTTGATATGAAATATTTTTCTGGCACATAAAGATAAGGATTGATGAATTTAGCCAATACTCTAATATGCCATCAAATTTCAATATCTATACCATGATAGATGAAACATTCTTGAAATATTAGATACCAGTTAGTATACTATTGTCTCTATACAAAGATGAGTATATTCCTGTCAACAGTAGGACATAAACTTTGAGTTGTTTCTGCAGTGGCTTAGCTCCTGTCCCCTTGGGTGACCAGTGGTACCCATTTTTGAGAAGACTGGTCACACATACCCAGAGGGGCAGCTGTGGAATAGATACTTTGCTGCATGATGTTAATTCTTGAGAACTAAACCTGTGCCAGTGCTTCCCTAAACAGTATACCTTTAATCAGAACTGAGGCCAAGAACCTGGATACATGCTTTTCAGAAATGTCAATGTATATCCTTTTATAACTCTACCACTTTGGGGCAAGCTGTTCCAGCATTGGTTCTGGATGCTGACTGCATATATACCATGTACATTGCACTGTTCTTAAGAGTGTTTCAGTACTTAACTATCCATCTACAAGAGTCGATCACTATTTTGACCATCACCCTATGGCGCAAAACTTGAAAGACCCAGCCAGAAGACTATGGAGTTCAGGATCCACTAGGCGGCTCTCGGTTTGCTTGGAAACTGCTGGGTAATCAAAATGTCAAATCTGATTCAATGTGAACTGTAGATCTTTTTTGACCAAGAGTCTGAAAAACTTTTTGTTGATGCTGTCTATTTGTTTGATATCATTATTTTTCCCCCTTGAGCCGGAAAAGAGAGTTGTGTATTGATTCAATGGCAACAATAAACTTGCCATTTAAATCTGTTCAATAACCTTGCATCACAAATGTCTCTTGTCTGTCAAACCTGTGGTCACTCTCTATGCACTTTGTTTACTCTTTATACAAATAAATATATGGAGACTTCACATGCATATGCCTTTTAATATTAAGAGCTCATTTTCAAAGCATTACAATTTGTTTACATAGAAAAATAACAGTATGGACTGGTGGGGAGAGCATGGGTAATGGTCCTTATACTAACACCACTTGAGTCATACTTATCTCTTATGTCCCAGTGGGGCACAGGCCAGTGTGGATGGCAGACCCACACCTGTTAACTCAAAGTACCTTTTAGTTCTTTCAACCTCTTTCTGCTTATATGTCTAAAATTTCCATCTTCCCTTTCTTCTACTGTCATAGAGTTATGACAAAGCACTGAAGAGGCTTAATGCAACAGGAAAACAAGAAGTGCAGAGCATGGAGAACCCATTTTTCATCTGCTGAGTCAGAATTGAGTGATGCCTATCCTGATTGGTTACTTATAGGTAGTATACTTACTTACTGGAAATTATCTTAGTTTAACTTTCTAGCTGTCATTTGCCAGTAGAAGTTAATATAAGCAATACATTACAAATCATATATACCAGTTTTAAACTTCTAAAACAGGAACGATACCCTCTATTATAAAGTCCCTCAAATACAAGATACTTACTTAAAGATCTGATTTCAAAAAGACTAGGATCACTGAGACCTCCTCAATCCCACATCATCAATTAGTGTCTCATAACAAAGAACAAACTTAGACGTTCTGGGTAGCAAAAGGATTTCTCATGCATTTTGAATACCAAGGTCTTCAGGAAATGGTGATGTCAAAAGTTATGTGCAATAAACACAGTTCTTTCAAAAGGAAGCTGGATAAAACTGGGTTAAACACCTGATAATTTTTCAGCCTAACACACTGCAACTAAATAAGAAACAAAGCAGAGAGTGACCTATAGCTTATTATCTAAGAATGGTTATAAATAATACTGTTACCTTGTAAGACTCCTTTAGAAATGGCAGAATTGACTACTGTGGAAATAAATAGGGCATTTGATGACCAAAACGTGTAAATTAATCATCGCTATTCTACGAAACAAGACTTAGAAACCTATGTTTCTTGCCACTTACAAATCTGTGGCAAGTCTTTTTGTAGGTGTAAAATAAAAGGATTAGGGAAGTAATGGTATTAGATCAGGAGTCTGTGACCTTTGTAAAGGGCCAGATAGTAAATATTTTAGGCTTTGCAGCTACTCAGCTCTGCCACTGTAGCACAAAAATTAGCCATAGATGATATGTAAGTGAATAAGCATGGTTGTGTTTGAATAAAATTTTATGTATGGACACTGAAATATGAATTTCAAGTCATACTTTTTTTTTCCTCCATTTAAAAATGTAAACATCATTCTTAGCTTGCAGGCAGTACAAAAACAGGTGGAGGACTGAATTTGACCACAGGGAGTAGTTTGCCAGCCCCTGAAATCATTACTAGATCACCAAAGCTACTTAAAAAAACACCTTTTTCCCCCACAAGAGGTATTAGTGGTAAATAATATATTAAGCGTAAAGCATCTGTAGTGGTATAGACCTTGGATGTCACCTCTGTGTTTGAGTTTTACAGTGCACGACTGGTATGGGGGAGTGATAATGAAGTTTGTATGTAGAGTATAACATTACCAGTCACTGCATTTTGTACTTGCACTCTAATTCTAGGAAAAGTTCTAAAAATTTGTGAATGAGATTACTTCCAGATAAAGTAAATTGAAATACACATTGGCTTATCAGAAATTTATTCTAAGGCTCAGGAAACCAAGAATGTTTCCCATTTTATTGCTTCACACTTCTATATATGGTGTCAAAATTATTCCCAGTCCCAAACAAGGAATATTGGAATATGTTAATTTCTCCAATGGACTGTAAGTTAATAGCACATTGATTAAGATGTATCTAATTCTAGTGGAATAGGTCCTCAATTGATGTCTCTTATTGCTACTTACTTTTTTTATTTGGCAATTCTGCCTGCTGCACAGCACAGTTCATTCTGGGAAATTATAAACCCGTAATTTAAAGGATATGGCTAGTCTGAATGTAGTTAAGGCAGCAATGAACAGCAGAGATACTGCAAAGAACCTTATGAGTTTATAAGGAGAGAACTTAACTCAGTACACTCTCTTCTTTTTTAAGTAGGTTTCCATGTAATATGCTCCTGTGCCCTGAGAATGCTGGTCAACAAATTCCACTGAACCACCTTCTGGGGCAGAGACGAGATACGATGAGCCTCGCTTTTCATTTCTTAAAGATGACACCTATTAGAAAAAGAAACCATAACTAATGCTAAAATCTAAATTAAAATTGGTTGATTTGTTAACGATATTTATAAGAAAAGCAACTCTATTTGTGATCTGGTATAAAGACAGAATAGCAGGATAAATAACAAAGTTGTAAAAAAATATACAAAAGTTTCTATATCAAAGTCACGGGAGGAACTTTTGAAAAATACAAACCAGCTGCTTAATGCCCTCTTTCCCCGACTCCCCACATTTTCAGGAAAGAAAAAGTGACACTGTAGTTGCTTCTGCTGTTTGTATGTCATTAATCCCCAAAGAATCAGAATAGCAATATTCCTCTGAGGAAGGAGCGTGGCTAAGGAATTGAACTGCATATCAAATTAGATATGAAGTTTATCTAGTAGTAAAAGACGTGGCAAGAGAATAAACTAGTAGGTACAAAAACTAGCAAATGATGTCAGCAAAATAGCATTAATGAAACATTCCAGAGAACAGGAACTCCAACTTTAGTCTACACAATAATCACCTGGAAAGCTTGTTAAAATGCAGATTTCTGAGTTCTATCTCAGATATTCTAATCCAGAAGTGTTTATGATAAGGGCCAAAATATTCCTCACAAGTAGTCACAGGAATCAATATGATAAATCCGATTATGTCTCACAACTCTATGACCACCTAATTCCTCCCAGTTGTAGCTTTCATATTCTTTAGTATGTTTGTCACACATAGTATTTAATATACAAGAATGTAGAAATCAGTACGGTACTGGCACAAAAACAAAATAGACCAATGGAACAAAATAGAAAGCCCAGAGGTAAACCCACATACCTATGAGTACCTTATCGTTGATAAAGGAGGCTTGAATAAACAGTGGAGAAAAGACAATCTCTAAAGTAAGTGGTGGTAGGAAAACTGGACAACTGGGTGTAAAAAGAATAAAATCAGAACACTTCGTAACACCATACACAAAGATAAACTCAAAATGGATTAAAGACCTAAATGTAAGTCCAGAAACTATAAAGCTCCTAAAGGAAAATATATGCAGAATACTCTGACATAAATCACAGCAAGATCCTCTAGAGTAATGGAAATAAAAATAAACAAATGGGACCCAATTAAACTTTAAAGCTTTTGCACAGCAAAGGAAACAATAAACAAGGTGAAAAGACAACCCTCAGAATGGGAGAAAATAATTGCAAATGAAACTGACAAAGGATTAATCACAAGCAGCTCATGAAGCTCAATACCAGAAAACAAACAACCCAATTAAAAAGTAGGCAGAAGACCTAAATAGGCATTTCTCCAAAGAAGACATACAGATGGCCAACAAACATGAAAAGATGCTCAGCATTGCTCATTATTAGAGAAATGCAAATGAAAACCACAATGAGGTATCACCTCAAACTGGTCAGAATGGCCATCATCAAAAAAGCTACAAACAGTAAATGCTGGGGAGGGTGTGGAGAAAAGGGAACCCTCCTACACTGTTGGTGGGAATGTAAATTGGTACAGCCACCATGGAGAACAGTACAGAGATTCCTTAAAAAACTAAGAATAAAATTACCATATGACCCAACAATCCCACTACTGGGCATATACCCTGAGGAATAATTGAAAAAGACACAAGTACCCCGATGTTCATTGCAGCACTATTTACAATAGCCAGCATACAGAAGCAACCTAGATGTCCATCAACAGATGAATGGATGAAGCAGCTGTGGTACGTATATACAACGGAATATTAGCGATAAAAAAGGAACACATTTGAGTCAGTTCTAATGAGATTGGACGCACCTAGAGCCTATTATACAGAGTGAAGTAAGTCAGAAAGAGAAAAATATTGTATACTAATGCATATATATGGAATCTAGTTAGATGGTACTGATGAACCTATTTGCAGGGCAGCAATGGAGACACTCTTGCCTGGAAAATCCCATGGACAGAGGAGCCTGGTAGGCTGCAGTCCGTGGGGTTGCAAAGAGTCGGACACGACTGAGCGACTTCACTTTCACTTTTCACTTTCATGCATTGGAGAGGGAAATGGCAACCCACTCCAGTATTCTTGCCTGGAGAATCCCAGGGACAGGGGAGCCTGGTGGGCTTCTGTCTATGGGGTCGCACAGAGTCGGACACGACTGAAGCGACTTAGCAGCAGCAGCAGCAGCAATGGAGACACAGACATAGAGAACAGACTTGCGGACACAGCTGGGGGAAGGAGACGGGACGAATTGAGAGAGTAGCATTACTGTATGTAAAATAGATAGCCAGTGGGAATTTGCTGTGTGACAGCTCAACCCAGTGCTCTGTGACAGCCTAGAAGGATGGGATGTGGGGGGAGGTGGGATGGGGGACATGTATACCTATGGCTGATTCATGTTGATGTATGGCAGAAACCAACACAATATTGTAAAGCAATTATTCTCCAATTAAAAACAAATTTAAAAAAAATGTAGAAATGACTCATAAGGCTTCTAGAAGTTCAGAAGAGCCTTCTCGCATTACAATTAAAATTAACAATAACGGCCACAATTTTTAAAACCATATTCAACTTCAAAGGGGACAGACAAGGAGTCTGTCTACCGTTGTAGAGAAAGCCATTCTCAATCACCCATGGTAATTCACCCAAGGTTAAGATGACCAAGGAGGCTCCAGAGCTCCTCTTCTCCTCCCATGGATATGCCAGATGTACACCTACATGTAGAACAATTCCCTCTAAAAAAGATCCAGAAGCTAGCTGAGTAGCTCTTACATATTAAACAAATGAGAAAATACCAAAATAGTAGGAGGGCTGAGATACACTCTTACCATACATCCCAACCCTGGCACAGCACTGCATCAGGAGAACTCCCAGTTCTTAGCTGAGCACTGAAGGGTTCAGACTCCACCTCTAGTACTCTTAACTTTGAAGACTCCCACTTGAGGTACGGGTTCCCAAAATCCTTAGCCCTGAAAGCCAACAGGGCATGTGTTTATGAGATCCACAAAGCTATAGAAAATAAACATTCTTGATGATCACAGCTCACTGTGACTAGCCCCTCAGGGCCAGGTGCAGAGGGAGCAGGTAGAATAGCCCATCTCTCTGTCTTCCCCTGAAAGAGGCTCATGCTTTAAAAGCTGCTGCCTAAGATCCGGCCTCCTAATCTAGCAGCTGCTAGGGGCAGCTGCAGTCTTCCGCAGAGACTGGGGAAGTTGAAGGACACATCTCCCATCTCCTTCCAGCCCACTCCAATCACTAGTATCTCCCTGGAAAGAGCTTTTACATACTGTGCCCCAACTTTTATGTCTGATACCCAAGGAATAGTCCCTGGGTCATCTGGCTCTGACAGCCAATGGGGCTTGCATTCGTAAATTCTACAGGATTATAGCAAACAAAAATACAATTCTTAATGGATGCAGGTACCACCCCCCCTACCCCCTAGTGACTGTACACCTGTGCTCAGCACAAAGGGAACAGGTTAAAAAACAAACAAATGCCCATTTCCTTTTCTCCCTGCACAGGGCTTAACTACATACTCTAAGCTTCAGCCTCAGGGTCCAGGGTCTAATCAGCCTGCATCTAGGTGCTAACTGCAGTCCCCACCTTTGGATATATAAGTCTTAGCATACCCTCTAAATAAGCCATTAAAAGCAAGAAGTAGGCTCAAAGAAGATAGTCACAAAAGGTTGAAAGGCAATTAAGAGCTCAGGCTAGGCTGAGCAACAGGGTTCATCCCCTACAAGAGACCATTCCTTCAAGGCTGGAAGAGGTGGCTGTTTTGTATAATGCTGCTGCTGCTAAGTCGTTTCAGTCGTGTCCGACTCCGTGCGACCCCATAGACGGCAGCCCACCAGGCTCCCCCGTCCCTGGGATTCTCCAGGCAAGAACACTGGAGTGGGTTGCCATTTCCTTCTCCAATGCATGAAAGTGAAAAGTGAAAGTGAAGTCGCTCAGTTGTGTCCGACTCTTAGCGACCCCATGGACTGCAGCCTATCAGGCTCCTCCGTCCATGGGATTTTCCAGGCAAGAGTACTGGAGTGGGCTGACATTGCCTTCTCCGATTGTATAATGCATAGAGGCAATAAAAAAGAAACAAAGGTAATGTTCCAGATGTGCCATGATAAATATCCAGAACAGATCTAATGAACAAAGTGACTTACCTGGGAGTTCAAAATAAAGGTTGTAAAAATGCTCACCAAGGTCCAAATATCAAAGCATGAACAAAGAATTGCAACAAAGATAGAAAATATTAAAAATTACCAAATAGAAATCACAAAATTTATGAATATAACAAATGCAAAATAAAAATGAGACATCACCTCACACCTGTTAGAACAGTTATCATGAAAAAGTCTATAAATAATGTGTCAGAGAGTATGCAGAAAAAAGGGAATCCTTGTACACTGTTGGTGGGAATGTAAGCTGGTGCAGCCACCAGGGAGAACAGTATGGAAGTTCCTCAAAACTAAAAAAGAACTACCACGAGACCCAGCAATTCCACTCCCTGGGTTGGAAATAAACAAAAACACAAATTTAAAAAGTTATATACACCCCAATGTTCATATTAGCATTACTAAACAAGAGTGTCAAAGAATGCTCAAACTACTGCACAACTGCACTTATCTCACACGCTCAAAATTCTCCAAACCAGGCTTCAACAATATGTGAACCATGAACTTTCAGATGTTCAAGCTGGTTTTAGAAAAGCCAGGGGAACCAGAGATTAACTTGCCAACATCCACTGGATCATCAAAAACGCAAGAGAGTTCCAGAAAAACATCTATTTATGCTTTATTGACTATGCCAAAGCCTTTGACTGTGTGGATCACAATAAACTGTGGAAAATTCTTCAAGAGATGGGAATACCAGACCACCCAATCTGACTCTTGAAGAATCTGTATGCAGGTCAGGAAGCAACAGTTAGAACTGGACATGGAACAACAGGCTGATTCCAAATAGGAAAAGGAGGAGTACATTAAGGCTGTATATTCACCCTGCTTATTTAACTTATATGCAGAGTACATCATGAAAAATCCTGGGCTGGATGAAGCACAAGCTGGAATCAAGATTACTGGGAGAAACATCAATAACCTCAGATATACAGATGACACCACCCTTATGGCAGAAAGTGAAGAAGAACTAAAGAGCCTCTTGATGAAAGTGAAAGAGGAGAGTGAAAAAGTTGGCTTAAAGCTCAACGTTCAGAAAACTAAGATCATGGCATCCTGTCCCATCATTTCATGGCAAATAGATGGGGAAACAGTGGAAACAGTGGCTGATTTTATTTTGGGGGGCTCCAAAATCACTGCAGATGATGACTGCGGCCATGAAATTAAAAGACGCTTATTCCTTGGAAGGAAAGTTATGACCAACCTAGACAGCATATTAAAAAGCAGAGACATTACTTTGCCAACAAAGGTCCGCCTAGTCAAAGCTATGGTTTTTCCTGTGGTCATGTATGGATATGAGAGTTGGACTATAAAGAAAGCTGAGTGCCAAAGAATTGATGCTTTTGAACTGTGGTGTTGGAGAAGACTCTTGAGAGTCCCTTGGACTGCAAGGAGATCCAACCAGTCCATCCTAAAGGAAATCAGTCCTGAATGTTCATTGGAAGGACATCAACATCATTGAAGCTGAAACTGATACTTTGGCCACCTGATGCGAAGAGCTTAGTCATTTGAAAAGACCCTGATGGTGGGAAAGACTGAAGGCGGGAGGAGAAGGGGACAACAGACGATGAGATGGTTGGATGGCATCACCGACTCAATGGACATGAGTTTGAGTGGACTCCGGGAGTTGGTGATGGACAGGGAGGCCTGGCGAGCTGCAGTCCATGGGGTCGCAAAGAGTCGGACACGACTGAGTGACTGAACTGAAGTAAGAGTCAAGACATGGAAGTAACCCAAGTGCCCATCAACAGATGATTGGATTAAGGAGATGTGTTTTCTACATATCTCTATCTCTCTGCTTCCCTGGTGGCTCAGTGGTAAAGAATCTGCCTGCTAATACAGGAGATGTGGATTCAATCCCCAGGCTGGGAAGAACCCTGGAGAAGGAAATGGCAACCCACAGCAGTATTCTTGCCTGGGCAATCCCATGGACAGAGGAGCCTATGGGCTAAAGTCCATGAGGTTGCAAAGAGCTGGATAAGACTTGGTGACTAAAAAACCAACAAAATCTACCTATATATAAACACACACATATAGGTATGTATGTGTATATATATATGTATATACAATGTATATATACTATATGTATATACAATATATTACTCAGCCATAAAGAAGAATAAAAATACTGCCATTTGCAGCAATGTGAATGGACCTAGGAAATATTATGGATAGTGAAATAAGTCAGAGAAAGACAAATACTATACTATATAATATCACTTATAAGTAGAATCTAAAAAAATAATGCAAATGAATGTATATGCAAAATAGAAACAGACTAACAGATATAGCAAATAAACTATGGTTACCAAAGGAAAGATGGAAGGGAAGAGGGAGAAATTAGGGGTATGAGATTAACAAACTAATATATACAAAATAGATAAGCAACAAGGATATAATGTATAGCACAGGGAATTATAGTGATTATCTTATAATAATCTATAAGAGTATAATCTGCAAAAATACTGAATCACAATGTAATACACCTGAAGCTAAATATTGTAAATCAACTATTCAATAAACATTTTTTAAACTTTAAATGTAAAAGTATTAAATTGTCTGATCAAAAGACAAAGTGCCTGAATGGATAAGAATCAAAGCCAAACTATATGTTGACTAAGAGTCTCACCTAGGTTAAAGGACACACATAGACTGAAAAGTGAAGGGATGCAAAAACATATTCTTTGCAAATGAAAACCAAAAGAAAACAAAGGTAGCTGTACTTATATTAAAATAAACTTCAACCTAAAAAATTTAACGAGACCAAAAGGTAATTATAAAAGATAAGCCAATTAATCAAAAGGATGTAACAGTTGTAAATATGAGCCCCAAACAAGAATATTTAAATATATACAAAGCAAATATTGATTCTGTAGGGAGAAAAAGAGCAGTGTAATATCAGGGAACTTAAATACTCCACTTTCAAAAACAGATCGTTTAGCCAGAAAAATCAGCAAGAAAATATTGGACTTACACTACATGTTAGACAAGATGAACCTAAAAGACATGACATAACTTTCCATCTGAACAATAATCAAATGCACATTTTTCTCAGGCTCACATACAATATTCTTCAGGATAGATCATATGTTAGGCCACATGTCTTAATAAATCTAAAATGATTGAAATCCTATCTGGCATCTTTTTCAAACATGATTGTATGAAACTAGAAATCAATTGTAAGAAGAAAATTGGAGTGTTCACAAATATGTTGACATTAAACAACAGACACCTGAACAGCCAATGGATCAAAGAAGAAATAAAAAAATACTTTGAGACAAATGAAAACAGAAACAAAACATAGCAAAACTTACAAGATATAGCAAAAGCAGTTCTAAAAGGGAAGTTTATAGTGATAAACACTTACATGAAGAAAGAACATCTTGAACAACTATCTTTATATCTTGAGGAATTAGAGAGAGAGGAACAAAGTAAGTTCCACTGGAGGAGGAAATGGCAACCCACTCCAGTATTCTCGTCTGAAAAATTCCATGACAGAAGAGCCTGGCAGGCTATAGTCCACAGGGTTGCAAAGAGTGGACTGAGCACAGTCCCACCACAGGAAGCTCCAAGCGAGGTAAGAGGAAGGAAGTAACAAGAAGTGGAAACAAATGAGATTAAAAAGACAAGAGAAAAGATTAATGAAACTAAGAGCTGTTTTTTAAATAAGATAAACTAGACAAACTTTTAGTCAGACTTACTAAGAAAAAGAGAACTTACATCAAGATATAAATGAAAAAGGAGATATTACAACTGATATCACAGAAATACAAAAGATCATGAATTTCTTATATGCCAGCAAGTTGGAAAACTTAGAAGAAATGGACTACTTCCTAGAAACAACCTACCAAGACTGGATCATGAGCAAACAGGAAAACAGAATAAATTACTAGTAAGGAAACTGAACCAGTAACGGAAAATCTCCCAGCAAAACAAAAGTTCAGGGACACAGTTTCACTGGTGAATTCCACAAAACATTTAAAGACTAATTAACACCAATCCGTCTCAATCTCTTCCAAAAAACAGAAAAGGAAATAACACTTTCAGATTATTTTTATAAGGACAGCTTTACCCTGATATCAAAGGCAGAGAAACACAGTACAAAGAAAAAAACTACAGGCCTATATTCCTGATGAACGTAGATACAAAAATCCTCATAAACTGTTAGCAAATTGAATTCAACAATAGATTAAAAGGATCAAATTGGATTTATTCCAGTGGTACATGGATGGTTCATGTCAAAAAAATAAAATAAAACATGACATACACCACATTCACAAAATAAAGGATAAAGATCATATCATCATCTCAATAGATGCAGAAAGAGCATTTGACAAAATTCAACATCCATTCATGATTAAAAAAGTGACAAACTGGGTATTGAGGGACTGCACCTCAACATAAGAAAGGCAATGCCAAAGAATGTACAAACTACTGCACAACTGCACTCATCTCACACACTAGCAAAGTAATGCTGAAAATTCTTCAAGCCAGGCTTCAACAGTATGTGAACCGTGAACTTCCAGATGTTCAAGCTAGATTTAGAAAAGGCAAAGGAACCAGAGATCAAATTGCCAACATCCGCTGGATCATCGAAAAAGAAAAGAATTCCTGAAAAACATCTACTTCTGCTTCATTGACTTTGCCAAGGCCTTTGACTGTGTGGATCACAACAAACTGGAAAATTCTTCAAGAGATGGAAATACCAGACGACCTGACCTGCCTCCTGAGAAATCTGTATGCAAGTCAGTAAGCAACAGTTAGAACTGGACATAGAACAGACTGGTTCCAAATAGGAAAAGGAGTACATCAAGGTTGTATATTGTCACCCTGCTTATTTAACTTATATGCAGAGTATATCATACAAAATGCCGGGCTGGATGAAGCACAAGCTGAAATCAAGATTGCCAGGAGAAATATCAATAACTTCAGGTATGCCAATGACACTACCCTTATGGCAGAAAGTGGAGAAGAACTAAAGAGCCTGTTGATGAAGGTGAAAGAGGAGAGTGAAAAAGCTGGCTTAAAACTCAACATTCAGAAAACTAAGATCATGGCATCCAGTCCCATCACTTCATGGCAAACAGATGGGGAAACAATGGAAACAGTGACAGACTATGTTTTTGGGCTCCATAATCACTGCAGATGGTGACTGCAGCCATGAAATTAAAAGACACTTGCTCCTTGGAAGAAAAGTTATGACCAACCTAAACAGCGTATTAAAAAGCAGAGACATTACTTTGCCAACAAAGGTCTGTCTAGTCAAAGCTATAGTTTTTCCAGTAGTCATGTATGGATGTGAGAGTTGGACTATAAAGAAAGCTGAGAGCCAAAGAATTGATTCTTTTGAACAGTGGTGTTGGAGAAGACTCTTGAGAGTTCCTTGGACTGCACGGAGATCTAACCAGTCCATCCTAAAGGAAATCAGTCCTGAATATTCATTTGAAGGACTGATGGTGAAGCTGAAACTCCAATACTTTGGCTACCTGATGTGAAGAACTGACTCACTAGAAAAGACCCTGATGCTGGGAAAGATTGAAGGCGGGAGGAAAAGGAGACGACAGAGGATGAGATGGTTGGATGGCATCACCGACTTGATGGACATGAGTTTGAGCAAGCTTCGGGAGTTGGTGATGGACAGGGAAGCCTGACATGCTACAGTCCATGGGGTCACAAAGAGTCAGACACGACCAAATGACTCAAGTGAATAGTAAACAATTTCAATAAAGTTGTAGGATACAAAATCAATATAAAAATCAATTTCTTCTTTATATACTAACAATGAATTATCCAAAAAACAAATTAAGACTACTTAGGAATAAATTTTACCAAGGTGAGAAATTGTACACTGAAAATGTAGAAAAGATGACACAAATAAATGGAAAGATATTCTATGTTCATGGACTGGAGGAATTATTATTATTAAAATGTCCATACTACTCAAAGCAATCTATAGAGTCAATGCAATTCCTATGAAAATGCCAAAGGCATTTTTCATAGAAATAGAAAAATCTTAAAATTTGGAACCTGGCTCTCTGGCCAGTGATTTGCCTGGGCGTCTCCGTGCACGGGGCCAGCTGCCTCTGAGACCGCCCACCTGAGTGCCCAGGGAGCCAGCAGGTGATGGCCCTCACCAGGGACCCTCCAGCAGGCCCAGGGGGACGGAATCCAGCATATGCATATTGAGGCAAGTTGAAAGATTTAATTTGAGGCACAGAAGCAGATAATGCCAAAAAGCAAGCAGTAGTTGGTACACATTTAGAGTAGGGCAGCATTTCCTTCTCCCACTGCTGCTCAGGTGGCAGAAATTAGTCAAATTCAGTATGAAATGGAATACACTGAAGGTATTAGTGAATGAGGGTCCTGGAAAAATTAAAGGTAGCACCACCAAATGCTGATCTAGAACAAGGATTTCAAGAAGGAGTTTCAAATGCTAGTGTGATTATGCAGTTCCATAGAGAATTGTAGTCGGAATTCCATTTTCAAGACAAGCAGGTCTTGACCTTACACAATCAACTCCCTTTAAGGCTATGGCACTAAAAACACCACATCATGTGCTTATGCTAAGTGAGAGATCATCAAGTTTTCTGGATTTAGAAAGACCTCCTCCAACCCCTCAAAATGAAGAAAGTCATGTAGCTGGCAGCCTAAAAAGAACACTCTGTGAGTAGAAAATGCTGTTAGCCAAAATGGCCAGCTAGTCAGAACTGACTCCATATATGGCATTTCAAATACAGATGCAACTATTAAAGGAACTTCAGAGGACATGACAGTTGTAGATGCAGCTTCATTAAGATGACAAATAACCAAGCTAAACAGACATCTACAACTTCTAGAAGAGGAGACCAAAGAACGTGCTAAAAGAGAAATGGCCATGTACTCAATTACTGTAGCATTCTAGCAAGAGAGTTCCAGAAAAACATCTATTTCTGCTTTATTGACTATGCCAAAGCCTTTGACTGTGTGGATCACAATAAACTGTGGAAAATTCTGAAAGAGATGGGAATACCAGACCATCTGACCTGTCTCTTGAGAAACCTGTATGCAGGTCAGGAAGCAACAGTTAGAACTGGACATAGAACAACAGACTGGTTCCAAATAGGAAAAGGAGTACGTCAAGGCTGTATATTGTCACCCTGCTTATTTAACTCATATGCAGAGTACATCATGAGAAATGCTGGGCTGGAAGAAACACAAGCTGGAATCAAGATTGCCGGGAGAAATATCAATAACCTCAGATATGCGGATGACACCACCCTTATGGCAGAGAGTGAAGAAGAACTAAAGAGCCTCATGATGAAGGTGAAAGAGGAGAGTGAAAAAGTTGGCTTAAAGCTCAACATTCAGAAAACTAAGATCATGGCATCTGGTCCCATCACTCCATGGGAAATAGATGGGGAAACAGTGGAAACAGTGTCAGACTTTATTTTTTTGGGCTCCAGAATCACTGCTGATGGTGATTGCAGCCATGAAATTAAAAGACGCTTACTCCTTGGAAGGAAGGTTATGGCCAACCTAGATAGCATATTTAAAAGCAGAGACATTACTTTGCCAACAAAAGTCCGTCTAGTCAAGGCTATGGTTTTTCCAGTGGTCATGTATGGATGTGAGAGTTGGACGGTGAAGAAAGCTGAGCGCCGCAGAATTGATGCTTTTGAACTGTGGTGTTGCAGAAGACTCTTGAGAGTTCCTTGGACTGCAAGGAGATCCAATCAATCCATCCTAAAAGAGATCAATCCTGGGTGTTCATTGGAAGGTATGATGTTGAAGCTGAAACTCCAATACTTTGGCCACCTCATGCGAAGGGTTGACTCATTGGAAAAGACCCTAATGCTGGGAAGGATTGGGGGCAGAAGGAGAAGGGGACGACAGAGGATGAGATGGTTGGATGGCATCACCGACTCAATGAACATGGGTTTGGGTGGACTCCGGGAGTTGGTGATGGACAGAGAGGCCTGGCGTGCTGCGATTCATGGGGTTGCAAAGAGTCGGACACGACTGAGAGACTGAACTGAACTGAACTGAACTAGCTGCTTAATAGCTGGCTCTCTAGCGGTAACCTCAATTCTCAGAAATATTGTCTCAACAGCTGGAAATATAAAGAATTTTGTATTTGTTTCTGTCTTTGCATTGCATGCCGTTTCACGGTCTATGCCCTGAAAATGTTATTTCTCCCAGAGAGGAGGGGGGAAGGACTTATATTTGGAGAGGTAAAGGTATCCGTCACTTGACTGTATTTACTTTTAACCAGTTCTGCCATGATACCTCTTAAAATTCTCACTTTGCATGTGATGTAAATAGGATCAAGTTTTATTTTTAAGGAATTTTTTTTTTTTTTGCCTCATCAGTCTGCACAACTAATTATGAATGGGAGAGAAAGTGTACAGAAAATGGATTTAGAGAAATGTCTGTAAAGAAAAAAAATAGTACTTCATTTTGTCCTGTTGTAGTGTTTTCTCAAACACTATTAGATTGAACAGTTCAGTTAACAGACATTTTTGCATCCACATTTCAACATTAACCCTACTAAAGTCATTGTCTGGTGTCAGATTTAATAAAATCAAGCCACCCCAAATCTCATGATCACCTTCAATAAAATAATTCCTAGCATTTTCAGCAGTTTATCTAAAATGCGAGCAAAAATGTGCATTTTTATTTTGCAGATGGTTTTCTATAAAGTACAGTTTTACAAAGTCCATGTGTGAATGATTTAAAAAACTGAAGAATAATGTGCAAATGTAGTGAATTTAATAAACTGTCAAACAAAAAAAATTTTTTTGGAACCTGAAAAAAACCTAAATAGCCAAAGTAATCTTGAGACAGAACAAAGCTAAAGGCATTACTCTTCCTGATTTCAAACTATCCTGCAAAGCTGTAATAATCAAAACAATATGATACAAAAAAAAAAAAACAGTGTGATACAGTCATAAAAACTGACACACAGATCACTGGAACAGAATAGAGACCCCAAAAATGAACTCATGTTATATGATCAATTAATTTATGACAAAGGAGTCAAGAATATACAGTTCAGAAAGGATACCTGTTCAATAAAAGGTGTTTGGAAAATTGGATAACCATATGAAAAAGAATGAAACAGGATCACTACTTACAAAATACTGAAAAGTCAACTCAAAATGGATTAAAGACTTGAATGTACAACCTGAAACCATAAAACTCCCATAAGAAAACATAATGGGTAAGAAGCTACTTGCCATTGGTCTTTGCAGTGATATTTTGTATTTAACAGCAAAAGAAAAGGTAACAAAAGCAAAAATAAATGTGATTACATCCTAAAGTATTCCTAATGTGATTTATTCCTAAGTATTCCTAATCCTTTTACAAACTAAAAAGATTCTACACAGCAAAAAACCCATCAACAAAATGAAAATTCCACCTATGAAACAGAAGAATATATTTGCAAACCACATATCTGTTAAGGGATTAATATCCAAAATATTCTTGGTACATACACAACTTAATAGCCAAAAAATACCTAATTAAAAGTGGGTAAAACATCTAAATAGACATTATTCAATAAACAAATACAAATGGCCAACAAATACATAAAAAGTACTCATTCTCACTAATTGTTATTTGTTCACTAAGATGTGTCCAACTCTTTGCACCTCCATAGACTGCAGCATACCAGGCTTCCCTGTCCTTCACCTTCTCCCAGAGTTTGCGCAAACTCATGTCCATTGAGTCAGTGATGCCATCTAACCATCTCATTCTCCATCACCCCCTTCTCCTCCTGCCCTCTTATCACTGGGGAGATGCAAATCAAAACCACCTTACACAGGTTAGAAGTCTATTATAAAAAAAAATGATGAGATAACAAATGCAGGCAAACGTGGAGAAAAGGTAATTCCTGTACGCCGTTTGTTGGAACGTAAACTTGCACAGGCACTATACAAAACAGTGTGGAAATTAAAAATGGAACTACCACCTGATCCAGCAATCCAACTTCTGAACATATTCTGATTTCCTTTGGTAACAAAATAATTAACTTGAAGCGATATCTGTACTCTTACATTCATAACATTATTATTCAAATAGACATGGTATGGAGAAAACCTAAGTGGATGAAGAAAATTAAGAAAATGTGGCATGTGTGTAGTGATTTGCATTTCCCTGTGTATATATACATACACTGAAGTAGGAAATGGCAACCAACTCTAGTATTCTTGCCTGGAAAAACCCATGGTCAGAGGAACCTGGCGGGCTATAGTCCATGGGGTCGCAAAGAGTTGGACACGACTGAGTGAGCACATATACATACACACAGTGGAACATTATTTAGCCTTAAAGAAACAACATGGATGAACCCAGAAGGCATTATGCTAAATGAAATTTTTTTAAAGAGGTAAGAAAATGAAAGTCAATCTCATGGAAACAGAGTAAAAAAGTGGTTGTCAGTGGCTAGCTGCTGCTGTTGCTAAGTCGCTTCAGTCGTGTCCGACTCTGTGTGCGACCCCATAGACGGCAGCCCACCAGGCTCCACCGTCCCTGGGATTCTCCAGGCAAGAATACTGGAGTGGGTTGCCATTTCCTTCTCCAGTGCATGAAAGGGAAAAGTGAAAGTAAAGTTGCTCAGTCGTGTCCGACGCTTAGCGACCCCAGGGACTATAGCCTACGAGGCTCCTCCGTCCATGGGATTTTCCAGGCAAGAGTACTGGAGTGGGGTGCCATTGCCTTCTCCGTGTCAGTGGCTAGAGAGTGCGGGAAATAAGACAAGGTTAGAAAAACAGTATAAACTTTCAGTTCTAAGATGAATAAAGTCCGAAAATCTAATTTGTAATATGGTGACTATAGTTGATAACACTGTATTGTACAACTGAAACTTGCTAAGATGGAAAACTTGAATGTTTTCATAAATAAAGTGAGGCAGTGAATGCATTAATTTAGTCAATAAGGAGGCCTCTTTCACAATGTACACGTATATCAGATTATCATTTTGCTGTATACTTTCAATAACTTACAATTTTGTCAATTATACTTCAATAAAGTTGGATAAAATAATGAAACGTTTTAAAAAAGAGGCAAGGTAGCTCCCTAGTGGTGCAGTGGTTAAGAATCCTCCTGCCAATGCAGGGCACACACGTTCACTCCTGTCCAATAACATTCCACATGCCTTCAGTTCAGTTCAGTCGCTCAGTCGTGTCCAACTCTTTGCGACCCCATGGACTGAAGCACGCCAGGCTTCCCTGTCTGTCACCAACTCCCGGAGCTTGCTCAAACTCATGTCCATCGAGTCAGTGATGCCATCCAACTATCCCATCCTCTGTCGTCCCCTTCTCCTCTCGCCTTCAATCTTTCCCAGCATCAGGATCTTTTCCAATGAGTCAGTTCTCTGCATCAGGTGGCCAAAGTATTGGAGTTTCAGCTTCAGCATCAGTCCTTCCAATGAATATTCAGGACTGATTTCCTTTAGGATGGACTGGTTGGGTCTCCTTGCAGTCCAAGGGACTCTCAAGAGTCTTCTCCAACACCACAGTTCAAAAGCATCAATTCTTCAGCGCTCAGCCTTCTTTATAGTCCAGCTCTCACATCCATACGTGACTACCGGAAAAACCATAGCTTTGATTAGATGGACCTTTGTTGGCAAAGTAATGTCTCTGCTTTTAAATATGCTGTCTAGGTTGGTCATAGCTTTTCTTCCAAGGAGCAAGCGTCTTTTAATTTCATGGCTGCAGTCACCATCTGCAGTGATTTTGGAACCCAAGAAAATAAAGTTTGTCACTGTTTCCATTGTCTCCCCATCTATTTGCCATGAAGTGATGGGACCGGATGCCATAATCTTAGTTTTCTGAATGTTGAGCTTTAAGCCAACTGTTTCACTCTCCTCTTTCACTTTCATCAAGAAGCTCTTTAGTTCTTCTTCACTTTCTGCCATAAGGGTGGTGTCATCTGTGTATCGAAGGTTATTGATATTTCTCCCGGCAATCTTGATTCCAGCTTATGCTTCATCCAACCCAGCATTTCGCATGATGTACTCTGCATAAAAGTTAAATAAGCAGGGTGACAACATACAGCCTTGACATACTCCTTTCCCGATTTGGAACCAGTCTGTTGTTTCACGTCCAGTTCTAACTGTTGCTTCCTGACCTGCATACAGATTTCCCAGGAGGCAGATCAGGTCATCTGGTATTCCCATCTCTTGAAGAATTTTCCACAGTGTGTTGTGATCCACACAGTCAAAGACTTTGGTGTAGTCAATAAACCAGAAGTAGATGTTTTTCTGGAACTCTCTTGCTTTTTCGATGATCCAGCAGATGTTGGCAATTTGATCTCTTGTTCCTCTGCCTTTTCCAAATCCAGCTTGAACATCTGGAAGTTCACGGTTCACATACTAGGCACAGCTAAGCCCATGGGCCATAATTATTGAAGCCTGAGCTCTAGAGCCCATGCTCGCCAACAAGAAAAGCCATCACCACAACAAGAAGCCCACACACCACAATGGATGAGCAACCTCCCCTCACCAAAACTGTGTGCATCAGTGAAGAGTCTGTGTGCTGCAACGAAGACCTAGTGCAACCAATAAATAAATAAAAATTAAAAAAAAGTTTAAAAAGATGACGGAAGACTGGAAATCAGAAATCCATCTACCATGGTACTTTATTTTGATGTAGTCTACTATTGTGACAGTCCAGTAAAATCCTTCTTCACATAAACATTTAAAGGAATGTTTCAAAAAGTGAAACAGATTAGCAAAGATTTTGGTTTTAACTCCTGTGTCAAAATTTTTCCAGGTGATAAAGTATATAACATATTTGATATTTGCTCTGAAATAATGAGAAAGGGAATAGGTGGGAGTAAAGATGAAAGGAGCCTGGCTGTGAAGTGATAAATCATTAAAACTGTATCAATGGGCACAAGAAACTCCACCAGTTCCAGTTCAAAATGGTGACACAGGTGCATCCTGAACTAATCTCCACCCACCGACACACCGAATCTACAGCTGCATATGGAACAATTTCCTCTGAAAGAAACCAAAAAACGAGATAAGTTACTCCTACACATTGAGCAAATGAGAAAAAAGACAGAAAAACCACACCACAATGGGTAGGAGAGGCTGAGAGACTATCTCACCATAAACCCCACCCTCAGAGCAGCAACTCACAACTGGGAGGGAATTCACAACCCTGCGCGTCTCCCTAAGAAGTGAAAGGTTTGAACCCCAAGCTGGTACTTCAACTTTTAAAAAATTTTTTATTGAAGTATAGTTGACTTGTGTTAATTTCTGGTGTACAGCAAAGTGATTCAGTTATTATCATGTGTATGTATATGCATGTGTACGTGTGTTTTGTATTTAATATTCATTTCCATTATTGTTTGTTATAAGATATTGAATATAGTTCCCTGTACTATGCAGTATGACCTTGCTGTTTATCCATTTTATATATTAATATAATAGTTTATATTTGCTAATCCCAAACTCCCGATCATCCCTCCCCCACCCTACTCCCTTCTCCCACCTGGCAACCACAAGTCTTTTCTCTATGTCTATGAGTCTGTTTCTGTTTCATAGATTGATTCATCTGTGTTATATTTTAAATTCCACATATAAGTGATATCATATGATATTTGTCTAACTTACTTCATTTAGTATGATAATCTCTTGGTCCACTCATGCTGATGAAATGGCACTATTTCATTCTTTATTTTATGGCTGAGTAGTATTCCACTATGTATATATATGCCTGTTCTTTGTTTATTCATCTGTTGATGGACATTTAGGTTGCTTCCGTGGCTTGACTATTGTAAATAGTGCTGCTTTAAACATTGGTTGGCACTTCAACTTATAAGTTCTGTGTCTGAGAGATGAGCCCCCAAAATATCTAGTGTGGAAATTCAGAGCATGAGATGGTTAGATATCACCTAACTGACTCAATGAACACGAATTTGAGCAAACTCCGTGAGATAGTGAAGGACAGGGGAGCCTGGCGTGCTGCAGTTCGTGGGGCCGCAAAGAGCTGGACGCGACTTAGTGACTGAACAACAACAACCTGAAGTTCTGGCTTCTAATCAGCCTGAACCTAGGTGCTAAGATCTGCCCCCGTGGGGACACTGACAGGTTCTGGCACATGCTCAACTCCTTGGAGGCACTAAGAATAAAGTAGCCTGCTCAGACAATCATACATTCAAGACACAACCAAGAGCTAGGGCAGGACTGCTCCTTCAAGTCTTGGAAAGGCGTATATTTTACCTAATGCATAGAAACCAACACAGAGAATCAAGGAAAATGAATAAATAGGGATATGTTCCAAATGAAAGAACAAGATGAAGCCTCAGAAAAAGACCTTAATGAAATTCACATAAGTGATTTACTCTATAAAGAGTTCAAAATAATGATTGTAAAGATACTCACTAAACTCAGGAGAACAATGGATCAACAAAGTGAGAATTTCAACAGAGGTAGAAAATGTAAGAAAGTACCAAACAGAAACCACACCTGAAAAATATAGTAATGAAACTGAAAAATACAATAGAAGGGCTCAACATCTGATTACATGAAGCAGAAGAAAAGATTAGTGAATTCAAATATGGCAATGAAACCAATCAGAGCAGCAAAAAGAAAAAAGAATTTTAAAAAGTGGAGACAGCTTAAAGGGACTTGTAGGATACCAACAAGGTTAACAAAAGGAGAAGAGAGAGAAAGAGGCAGAAAAGTTATCTGAAAAAATGTGGTTGAAAATTTCCTTAACGTGGGGAAAAAAACAGACATCCAGATCCAGGAATTCCAGAGTTACAAATAAGATAAACCCAAAGGGACTCACACCAAGATATATGATAATTAAAACATCAAACGTTAAAGACAGGAAGATAATCTTTAAAACAGCAAGAATAAAAAACTTGTTCCATACAACGGAAGCCCCATAAGACTATAAGCAGATTTTTTTAGCAGAAACTTTTCAGACCAGAAAAGAGTGTCATGATATATTCAAAGTGCCAAACCATAAAAAACAACCTGCCAACCAAGAATACTCTACCTGGCACAGCTGTCCTTCAGAACTGAAGGAGAGATGAAGAATTTTCAAGACAGCAAAAACTATAGGATTTTATTACCATGAAACCAGCCTTACAAGAAATGTTAAAGGTAGTTCTTTAAGCTGAAACAAAATGGTACCATTTAGTTAATAGGAAAGCATATGGACATACAAATCTCACTGGTAATGGTAAATATATGGTAAAATTCAGAATAATCTAATGTTGTAAAGACACTGAAGTAATCACTTACAAAGCTAGCATGAACATTAAAAAAGGAAATTTGTAAAAACACCTACAATAATTTGTAATGGACACATAAGACGTAAATTGTGACATCAAAATCAAAACATGAGTGACATCAGCATCATGCTGGAGTGAGACATTCCCTTTGTCTTTCCTCTTCAATCTATAACCAGTAAAACATCCACAACTCAACAAAGCCCCATCTGCCCAATACACCAGGATGCTGGAGAATTCCACACACCTGTACATTTAAAGGTGGGTGGTGTGTGTACATGCGCAGTTGTGCCCAAATCTTTGTGACCCCATGGCCTGTAGTCAGCCAGGCTCCTCTATGGGATTCTCTAGGCAAGAATACTGGAGTGGGTTGCCATTTCCTACTCCAGGGGATCTTTCCGACCCAGGGATCCAACCTGCGTCTCTTGTGTCTCCTGCATTGGCAGGTGGATGGATTCTTTACCACTGAGCCACCTGGGAAGCCCAAAGGTAGGTGGACTGGAACACAAACAGGAGGTGAGACCAGGGGAACATCAGAGGCAGTACCTGCCATCCTGCCTCCCAGCCAAAGGAGGTGAACTTGCAGGCCCAGAAAACCTGGTAGCAGCAGGGGAGGCAGCTACATGACTCCAGTTTCCCGGCCACAGTGGTGTTCACAGTGACAGGTAATCTGGCCGCAATGGCAGTGAGGGCTATGTTCTGTCCCTTCAACCACAGAAGCACCCATGACTCCAGCCCCTAGTCCCCTTACCTCACTCCTATCTACAGTGGTGCAACCCAGAAACCCAATAACCCCAGCATGGTAGAGGTACCTGTGACCCCACCTCTCCACTTACCTCCCCTGCAGTAGCAGAGCCCACAGTTCAGATCTGGGACATGGCAGAAGTATCTACCATCCCAGGCCTCAGGAGGTGACACCAGCAGCAGCAAGGCATCAAGACCCTAGAGACACAAGCAGTGACAAGGAAGGCAGTGGGCAGGTGACACCTCTGACAGGTAAAGTGCTGACTCCCACATCTAACCAGAAGCACTTCAGGTAAGAAAACAAAAATCTGGTGCTATAGTGACACCTACTGGAAAACAAAAGAGAGCACTTTAATTTCTAAATTGCTGCATCTTTTGAATCAAGCCAAAAATTTTTTTTAAAAAAGGTTTTACCTAAAGAAGAAAGATGTCCATTACTTCAGATGCTCCAGCAGAGGAACAACTTATCAAGCATCATGAAAACCCACAATAACATTGTATTCAAAAAAGAAAATGACAATTCTCTATAAACCAAAGTCATAGCATACTGTGATCTAACTGATAAAAGAATTCAAAATAGCTGTCACGAAGAAATTCAAGAAAATTCAGTGATCTCAGGAATAAAATTAATAAAGAGAAGGAATATTTTACTAAATAGATTGATACTCTACAAAAGAACCAAACAAATTCAGGAGCTAAAGGATTCAATAAATGAGATGAGAAATGGAATTTGGAAAGCACTGGAAATAGAGCAGACTTTATGGAAGAGAGAATCAGCAAGCTTGAAGATAGAAATCTAAAAACGATACAGATAGAAGAAAGGAGAGAATTAAGATCTAGAGAAAACTGGGGAAATCTATGAGAACTACCCAGCTCTTTCAGGAAAGGTCACATTAGGATAATGGGTATCCTGGGAGAGAAGGAAAAGGCAGCAGAGAGATTAAAGAAATAATAGCTGAGAACTTCCCAAACCTGGAGAAGGAACTGGATATACAAATCCATGTAGCTAAGAGAACATCTAATTACCTCAATGCAAAAAAGACTTTCCCTAAGACACATTATCTTAAAACTGTCAAAAGTCAATGACAAATAATTTTAAAGGCAGCCAGGGAAACAAGGATGGTAACCCACAAAGGTACCCCCATTAGACTATCAGTAGATTTCCTGGCAGAAACTCTAGAGGCCAGGAGAAGAGTGGACATTCTCCAAATACTGAAAGAAAAATTGTCAGCTGAGAATACTCTATCCAGCAAAGTTATCATTCGGATATGAAGGAGAAGGAAAGGCTTTCCCAGACACACAAAAGCTGAGGGAATTCATCAACAATGGACCTGCCTTTAAGAAGTGTTGAAAGGAACTCTTCCACCAGAAAAAAAAGGCAAAGGTACATAAAACCTTGAGTAAGGTGATAAACAGTATCAGAAAATTGCCACTCTATATCAGAATAAGTTTTTAAATATTTTATTATAGCATAAAGGTTAAAGGGCTGCTAAGTTGCTTCAGTCGTGTCTGACTTTGTGCAATCCCACAGACAGCAGCCCACCAGGCTCCCCCGTCCCTGGGATTCTCCAGGCAAGAATACTGGAGTGAGTTGCCATTTCCTTCTCCAATGCATGAAAGTGAAAAGTGAAAGTGAAGTCGCTCAGTCATGTCCGACTCTGAGCGACCCCATGGACTGCAGCCTACCAGGCTCCTCCGTCCATGGGATTTTCCAGGCAAGAGTACTGGAGTGGGCTGCCATTGTCTTCTCCGAAAGGTTAAAGGGGGAAAGCAGTAAAAAATAACCACTTCAATCTGTTAAACTCAAAACATAAAGAGGGATAATTTCAGACAACAAAAACATAAAAGGGGAAGCAAACAAGGATGGCAAGCGAAGATAAGATGCTATCAGCAGAAAATCAGACTGTTTTTCCTATGAGACGATTTATACAAGAATTGCAGTAACCACAAAACAAATCTAGAGCAGAGACAAGCAACACAACAAAATATGAAAGAAAAACATAGAAAACCGCTAAGCCAAAATAGTGGACAGAAACACAAGGAAAAAGAATACACACACACACACACATAATTTTTTAAAAAGCAATACTAAGTACTCATTTATCACTAATCAACCTAAATATAAATGAATTCATCAATCAGAGTGGCTAGATGGATTAAAAAACAAGACTCAACTATATGCTGACTCTAGACTAACCATGAGTAAAGAGATTGAAACAGTACTCAGAAGCGTGTGTGTCTGTCAGTCGCTCGGTCACGTGCCACTCTTTGCAGCCCCTGGACTGCAGCCGGCCAGGCTCCTCTGTCCACGGGATTCTCCAGGCCAGGGCCCTGGAGTGGGTGCCATGCCCTTCTCAGGGGGTCTTCCCAGCCCAGGGATCGAACCCAGGCCTCCTGCACTGCAGGCAGACTCTTTACTGTCTGAGCCACCAGACAAGCCCGAGAAAAAAACAGTCCAGGATATATTCTGCCAAACATGCAAGGAAGATTTAATACCCGTCCTTTTCCAATTCTTCCAAAACACTGAAGAGGAAGTGCTTCCTAAGTTATTTTACAAGGTTATTACCCTGTTATCAACACCAGACAACAACACAAAGAAAGAAAATTAAAGGCCGTTATCTGCCAAGAACATAAATTCAAAAATCATCTCAATAGGTGAGAAAAAGCATCTGACAAGATTTAACACCTATTTATGATAAAAAAAATCTCAACAAAATGTGTACAGAAATAACATACCTCAGAATAATACTGGCCATATATGAAAAAAATATAGCTAATCTATTCCTCAGGAACAAGACAAGTATGGCCACCCTAACCACTTTTATTTCAAAATACTATTGGAACACCTAGCCAAAGCATTTAGGCAAGGAAAAATAAAGGTATCCAAATCAGAAAGAAAAAAGTAAAAATGCAAAAAAATTATCTGCAGATGATATGATTTTATATGTAGAAAACCTGAAAGACCACATGCACACAAAAAACTATTAGAAATAATAAATGAATACAGTAAAGTTGCAGAGTACAAAGTCAACATTCAAAAATCTGCTGTGCTTCTATACGCTAACAATGAGCTCACAGAAAGGAAAATTAAAGAAACAATCTCATTTATAATCACAACAAAATGAATGAAATACAACTGAGGTGAAAGATCTCTACAGTGAAAACTATAAGATGTTGTTGAAACTGAAGAAGACACAAAAAATGGAAAGATATTCCATGCTCATGGATTGGAAGAGTTAATGTTAAAATGTCCATCTGAAGCAATCTACAGATTCAATGCAATATCTATCAGAATTCCAAGGATACTTTTCAGAGAAATAGAAGAAAAAATTCTAAAAATTTACATAGAACCAAAGAAGATTCTGTACAGCCAAAGCAATCCTGAGAAATAAGAACAAAGCAGGAGGTATCAAACACCCTCATTTCAAACTGCATTACAAAGCTATAGTAATTAAAAAAAAATACATAGATCAACACAACAGAATAGAAACCACAGAAATAAACCTACACAAATATGGACAATTAATTTATAACAAAGGAAAAAGAATATACAACGAGGAAAAGAGAGTCTCTTCAATAAATGGTTAGAAAACGACAGCCACATGCAAACAAAAATGAAACTAGGCTTCTAGCTCACACCATACACAAAAATCAACTCAGATTAAAGACTTGAATGTAAGACCTGACACCATAAAACTCCTAGAAGGAAACATAGGTAGTATTTTCTTTGACATATTACTACGCTCTTAGCAATATCTTTCTGGATGTGTCTCTTCAGGAAAGGGAAATAAAAGCCAAAATAAATAAATGGGGCTAAATCAGACTAAAAATCTCTGTTCAGCAATGGAAACCATTAACAAAATGAAAAAACAGCCTACTGAATGGGAGAAGAGAAGATACTTGCAAATGATATATCTGACAAGAGGTTACTATCCAAAATATATAAGAACTCATACAACTCAATATTAAAAAACAAACCAGATTAAAAAACGGGCGGAGGAGCCAAATAGACACTGTCCAAAGAAGACATACAAATGGCCATCAGACACATTAAAACATAGCCAACATCACTAATTACTAGGGTGGTTCTCATCAAAACCACCATGAAAGATCACCTTATTCTTGTTAGAATGGTTATTATAAAAAAGGCAAGAAATAACAAGTGATGGCAAGGATGTGGATAAAATGGAACCCTCATACACTGTTGGAAAAGACCTGATGCTGGGAAAGATTGAGGACAGGAGAAGTGGGTAACAGAGGAGGCGACTGTTGGATGGCATCACTGACTCAATGGACATGAGTTTGAGCAAACTCTGAGAAATGATAACGGGCAGGGAAGCCTGGCGTGTCTGAGTCCATGGGGTCACAAAGAGTCAGTCATGACTTACTGACTGAACAACAACAACATACACTGTTGGTGGGAATACAAATTGGTGTAGACACTATGAGGACTTCCCTGGTGGCTCAGTGGTAAAGAATCCATCCACCTGCCAATGCTGGATACTCAAGTTCGATCCCTATGTTGGGAAGATCCCCTGGAGAAGGAAATGGCAACCCATTCCAGTATTCTTGTCTGGGAAATTCCATAGACAGAGGAACCTAGCAGGGTCTATGGGGTCACAAAAGAGTTGGACATGACTTAGCAACTAAACAACAACAGGTGACTATGGATAACACTATGAAGATTCCTCAAAAAAAATTAAAAAATAGAACTGCCCTTTGATCCAGAGATACCACTTCTGGGTATTCATCCAAAGGTAGTGGTGGTGGTGGGAACCTGACTTGAAAAGTTTGTGTTCACTGAAGCATCATTTACAATAACGAAGACACAGAAGTAACCTAAATGTTCACTGATGGATGAATGGTAAGGAAAATGTGGGATACACACACACAGGAATATTATTCAGTCATAGAAAAGAAAATCCTGCCATTCATGACAATGTGTGGGCCTCACGGGCATTATGTTAAGTGAAATAAGTCAGAGAAAGACAAATATTGTATGCCCCCACTTATATGTGAGATCTAAAAAACAAACAACAAACAACAAAAGAGACTGACCCTAACTTATGGATACAGAGGACAGATTGGTCATTGCCAGAGGTGGGGATTAAAGGACTGATAAAATGGGGCAGAGTGGTCAAAAGATACAAACTTCCAGTTACAAAATAAACAAGACCTGGGAATATAATGTACAGCAAGGTGACTATAATTAATAATACTTTATTGTATATTTGAAAGTTGCTAAGAGTTAATTACTCTTAAAAATCCTCATCACAAGAGAAAAAAACTAACTGTGCAGTGATGGATGTTAACTAGATTTACTGTGGTAATTGTGTCACAAAATATACACAAGTCAAATCAATATGTCGTCACATGAAACTACTGTTATACATCAACTGCACCTCAACAAAAAAAAAGCTATTCCACCTCAATAAGGGCTGGCAGCAACAAAACTGCATGCTTACCTACTTAGCTGGAGTCCCTCCCTCCAAGTCCTCTCTTTCCACTATCATGCCTCTTCATCATTCTCTTCAGCTGTCTTCTCTATTTTCATCCCTTTCGTGGTCTAGTGATCTTACTGCGTTTTGGACCATAGCCACTAACATTGTCACACCCTTCAGTTCAGTCGCTCAGTCATGTCCGACTCTTTGCAACCCCATGAATCGCAGCACGCCAGGCCTCCCTGTCCATCACCAACTCCTGGAGTTTACCCAAACGCATGTCCATGGACTTGGTGATGCCATCCAGCCATCTCATCCTCTGTCGTCCCCTTCTCCTCCTGCCCCCAATCCTTCCCAGCATCAGGGTCTTTTCCAATGAGTCAACTCTTCCCATCAAATGGCCAAAGTATTGGAGTTTCAGCTTCAACATCAGTCCTTCCAATGAACACCCAGGACTGATCTCCTTTAGGATGGACTGGTTGGATCTCCTTGCAGTCAAAGGGACTCTAGAGTCTTCTCCAACACCACACTTCAAAAGCATCAATTCTTCGGTGCTCAGCTTTCTTCACAGTCTAACTTTCACATCCATACATGACTACTGGAAAAACCACAGCCTTGACTAGATGGACCTTTGTCGGCAAAGTAATGTCTCTGCTTTTTAATATGCTGTCTAGGTTGGTCATAACTTTCCTTCCAAGGAGTCAGCGTCTTTTAATTTCAAGGCTGCAATCACCATCTGCAGTGATTTTGGAGCCCCCAAAAATAAAGTCTGACACTGTTTCCACTGTTTCCCCATCCATTTCCCATTAAGTGATGGGACCAGATGCCATGATCTTAGTTTTCTGAATGTTGAGCTTTAAGCCAACTTTTTCACTCTCCTCTTTCACTTTCATCAAGAGGCTTTTTAGTTCTTCTTCACTTTCTGCCATAAGAGTGGTGTCACACCCTTAGCTTCAGTATAATGAACTCTTTTTTTCTCATTAGTCTTCTTCCTCTAATAAATGATCAGTCCATCTAGTTTAATTTTGAAAAGCTATCTGTTGTATAAGTCAACTAACTCATTTTTCAAAGATAAGAGGGAGAGAAACAGATACCTCGTTCTGAGGTCTGGAAATCTCACACTCTCAGTTCCCTTCCCTGATTCTTCCTGCATTGTAGTAATCCATGTGTCATGTCTGAGTATAAAGCATAACAGTATAAAGCAACCTGAGTGTTCCTCTCTTTCTATACCATCTTCATTGTCAAAAACCAGTTAGGAAATTTATTAGATACTTTCATTCAAAGGATTGCCTAATCGTGCTATATCATTCACAGAAAGAACCTCCTAGGATGCGTGAGTTCAGCAAAAACCTTCACCAGGAAATATGGGAAACTATAGGTAAGAAAAGCAAATGAAAATGAATGTTATGGTAGCCCATATGATAAGGGAAGAAAGATAATCCTTCAATACACTCTATCAAAGATATCTTCTAATGTAAGAACCGATTAAATAGGAAATGATGATAGTTAAGATTTTTGTTGTTGTTGATTCAGGATAAGACAGCATCTGAGTTGAGATTTGGAGGTGAGGTCAGATATGAGGAAGAGACACAGGATGGCCACTTTAGGAGAAAGGAAATACCTGACAAACCAGATGGCACAAATTCACACACCAGTGACAGGACACCAGCGGCTGGTCCATGGAAGAGAGCAGCGGCAAATGAGGTTGGAAAGGCAAGCTGGCCTCAGTCATGGACAGGCTGAAACACTAGGCTAATACCTGATTAATTACAAATACAGAATGACATGTTTGATCTTAGAATTTGTAGGTTAGTAAGCAGCTTCATAAAACAAAAAAAAAATGTGGCAATGAAGGAGAGAGGTATTAGAAGGTCTCTCCGGGAGGCCACTGAACTTGTCCATGCTTTTAGATATATGCACGTGGGCAAACACAGATCATGTGATTCAAATTTTTGCTTAGCATTTACAAAGGAATTTACAGATGAGAAAGAACAAAGTGGCATACTTTGAAAATCTGAAGAAAACAATTTCAACAGGCATTTATGCTTTGAAGAGAATAAAGAAAGACACTGAGAGAAGCTCTATAACTCGAGTTCTGCATGTCTAGTATTCAGGCAGAAATCAGATCAACAAACCAGCCAAACCACAGTACATTTGGAAAGGTATGAATTGACAGCATGTAATTTGATGAAGTTCTATACTGTATCACTGGCCTGTGCAGTAAACAAGGAAGAAATTATCATCTCCATTGAAGAGGTGAAAAAACAAAAGCTCAGAAAACTTATGTGACTTGACTAAAATCACAAGACTTCCCAAGTGCCTCAGATGGTAAAGAATTTGCCTGCAAGGCAGGAGACCCAGGTTCGATCACTGGGTCAGGAAGATCCCATGGAGAAGGGAACTGCTACTCACTCCAGTATCCTTGCCTGGAGAATTTCATGGACAGAAGAGTCCACGGGGTCACCAAAAGTTGAACATAACTGTGTGACAATTCTCACTACTCATACTATGCAATATTAGGGCTATGAATTCAACTCAATTTTTCTCACTTTACTATTCTCACCATTATTCTAATCTGCCTTATTTTTAAAAATCCAAAGTTTGCACGCATTTACTATAAAACCCATTCTGTAACTATG
Organism: Giraffa tippelskirchi; assembly: GCF_054371585.1. Lineage (NCBI taxonomy): Eukaryota > Metazoa > Chordata > Mammalia > Artiodactyla > Giraffidae > Giraffa > Giraffa tippelskirchi. The sequence goes on from NC_137279.1 coordinate 155,784,783, forward strand.
CAGTTATTATTTTTGGATTAAAAAAGAAATCTCATTTTCTTCCTCTTATTAAAGTAAATATTTTTATCTTCACGTAAATATAGACTAACTTGTTTTATTTCCATGTGACAGCCAAAGATTGATACTTACCATGTATAGTAAGCTCAATTTTTAAGCTCATTTCAATCACTGAACTAAAGGCTTATTTTAAAAGTACTCAAAAGAATTTGAGAAACTGGAATCTTGAATATTCCTCAGGGAAATTCCTTTGGGATAAGTTAATGCTGAGTGTGATTTTGATTAGGCTCATCTACTACAGTCCGAATTAAAGATACTTCTTTACATTAACACTCTCCTTAAATAAATGTAACTATTTAGCACATAATTTCCTAAATACAAAAATCAAACTGGTTTTCAGAAAATTCTGCCTCTATATAGGACTCCTCAGTGTCACCTTCTCCTTTACCCCACTTTATCTTTTCTAGGTCTTGACTCTTGAATGGTATTAGATGGGATGGAAAATCTGAAATGACCAATTACACTAGTTCACCTAAGGTCTGAGTCAAACCCATAATACCCCTTCTTATAGTTTCCAGTCAAGCTTTTAGACTTCATAACTAAAGAAATAAGAATTTATTTGATTATCTTCTCTGCATTTAATGTAGTTCACTTCTAAAGTTTTATTTAAACAATGTAATTCTTTTCCTAGTTCTTATAAAATGTTTTAAAACCAACATGCTTTATTCTGTGACACTGTTGTTGTTGACTCACTCAGTCGTGTCTGACTCTTTGTGACCTCATGGATGCCAGGCATCCCTCTCCATCATCAACTTCTGGAGCTTGTTCAAACTCATGTCCATTGACTCGGTGATGCTATCCAACCAGCTCATCCTCTGTTGTCCCCTTCTCCTCCTCCTCCAATCTTTCCCAGCATCAGAGTCTTTTCCAATGAGTTGGCTCTTCGCATGAGGTAGCCAAAGTATTGGAGCTTCAGCATCAGTCCTTCCAATGAATATTCAGGTTTCCTTTAGGATTGACTGGTTTGATCTCCTTGCTGTCCAAGGGACTCTCAAGAGTAACAATAAAATGTTTCTTTCTTGTATATATATGCAGATGTGTTCAGTTTTCATGTTACTTTTTGCCTTTTCATGTTACTTTTGCTACTTGCCTTTCTTTATGAGTAATGTTAAGTCTTAACTGTGAATGTAAAGACTGATCCTCCAGGGCTTGCCTGGTGGCTCAGTGGTGGAGAACCCACCTGCCCATGCAGGAGACACAGGTTCAATCCTTGGTCCAGGAAGATTCCATATGCTGCAGAGCAACTAAGCCCATGCACCACACCAGAGCCTGTGCTCTACAGCCAGGGAGTTGCAACTACTGAATCCCATCTGCCTAAAGCCCATGCTCCACAGCGAGAAGCCCACACACAGCAAAAAAGGTACTGTACTACATTTCAGTTCAGTTGCTCAGTCGTGTCCTACTCTTTGTGAACCCATGGACAGGAGCTTGCCAGCTTCCCTGTCCATCATCAACTTCGGGAGCCTGCTCAAACTCATGTCCATTGAATAGGTGAAGCCATCCAACCATCTCATCCTGTCGTCCCCTACTCCTCTTGCCTTCAATCTTTCCCAGCATCAGGGTCTTTTCCAGTAAGTCAGTTCTTCTCATGAGGTGGTCAAAGTATTGGAGCTTCAGCTCCAGCTTCAGTCTTTCCAAAGAATATTCAGGACTGAGTTCCTTTAGTATTGTCTGGTTTGATCTCCTTGCTGTCCAAGAGACTCTCAAGTCTTCTCCAACACCACAGTTCAAAAGTATCAATGCTTCAGTACTCAGCTTTCTTTCTGGTCCAACTCTCAGATCCATACATGACTAAACTACTGGAAAAACCATAGCTTTGACTGCACAGACCTCTGTCAGTATGGTAAACTTCTCTGTTTTTTAATATGCTGTCTAGGGTGGTCATAGCTTTTCTTCCAAGGAGCAAGCATCTTTTAATTTCATGGGTGCGGTCACCATCTGCAGTGATTTTGGAGCCTGAGAAAATAAAGTCTGTCACTATTTCCCCATCTATTTGCCATGAAGTGATGGGACCGGATGCCATGATCTTAGTTTTTTGAGTTTTAAGCCAACTTTTTCACTCTCCTCTTTCACTTTCATCAGGAGACTCATAAGTTCCTCTTTGCTTTCTGCCATAAGGGTGGTATCATCTGTGTATCTGAAGTTATTAATATTTCTCCCTGACATCTTGATCCCAACTTGTGCTTCATCCACCCCAGCATTTCACATGATGTACTCTGCATATAAATTAAATAAGCAGGGTGACGATATACAGCCTTGTCATACTCCTTTCCCAATTTAGAACCAGTCCTTGATCCATGTCCACTTCTAACTGTTGCTTCTTGACCTGCATACAGGTTTCTCATGAGACAGGTAAGGTGGTCTGGTATTCCATACTCTTAAAATTTTCCACAAGTTTGTTGTGAACCACACAGTCAAAGGCTTTAGCGTAGTCAATGAAGCAGAAGTAGATGTTTTTCTGGAATTCGCTTGCTTTTTGGATGATCCAACAGATGTTGGCAATTTGATCTCTGGTTCCTCTGCCTTTTCTAAATCCAGCTTGAATATCTGGAAGCTCACATTTCACATACTGTTGAAGCCGCACTTGGAGAATTTTAAGCATTACTTTGCTAGTGTGTGAGATGAGTGCAATTGTGCAGTAGTTTGAGCATTTTTTGGCATTGCCTTTCTTTGGGACTGGAATGAAAACTGACCTTTTCTAGTCCTGTGGCCACTGCTAAGTTTTCCAGATTTGCTGACATATTGAGTGCAGTACTTTAATAGCATCATCTTTTAGGATTTGAAATAGTTCAACTGGAATTCCGTCTCCTCCACTAGCTTTGTTCATAGTGATACTTTCTAAGGCCCACTTGACTTCGCACTCCAGGATGTCTGGCTCTAGGTGAGTGATCACATCATCATGGTTATCTAGGTCATTAAGATCTTTTTTGTATATTTCTTCTGTGTATTCTTGCTACAACTTCTGAATATCTTCTGCTTCTGTTAATTCCATACCATTTGTGTCCTTGACTGTGTCCGTCTTTGCATGAAATGTTCCCTTGGTATCTCTAATTTCCTTGAAGAGATCTCTAGTCTTTCCCATTCTATTGTTTTTCTCTAATTCTTTGCATTGATCACTTAGGAAGGCTTTCTTATCTCTGTCTGCTATTCTTTGGAACTCTGCATTCAGATGGATGTACCTTTCCTTTTCACCTTTGCTATCTGCTTCTCTTCTTTTCCCAGCTATTTGTAAGGCCTCCTCAGGCAACCATTTTGACTTTTTGCATTTCTTCTTCTTGGGGATGGTTTTGAGCACTTCCTCCTGTACAATGTTTCAACTTCCATCCATAGTTCTTCAGGCAATCTATCTACCAGCTCTAATCTCTTCAATCTATTTGTCATTTTCACTTTACATTCATAAGGGATTTGATTCAGGTCATATCTGAATGGGCTAGTGGTTTTCCCTTTCTTCAATTTAAGTTGCATTAAGGAGTTCATGATCTGAGCCACAGTCAGCTCCTGGTCTTGTTTTTGCTGACTGTATAGAGCTTCTCCATCTTTGACTGCAAAGAATATAATCAGTCTGATTTCGGTATTGACCATCTGGTAATGTCCATGCGTAGAGTCATCTCTTGTGCTGTTGGAAGAGAGTGTTTGCTATGACCAGTGCGTTCTCTTGGCAAAACTCGTTAGCTCTTGCCCTGCTTCATTTTGTACTCCAAGGCCAAACATGCCTGTTACTCCAGGTATCTCTTGATATACTACTTTTACATTACAGTCCCCTATGATGAAAGGATATCTTTTTTGGTGTTAGTTCTAGAAGGTCTTGTAGGTCTTCATAGAACCGTTCAACTTCAGTTTCTTCGCCATTAGTGGCTGGGGCATAGACTTGGATTACTAAGATACTGAATGGTTTGCCTTGGAAACAAACAGAGATCATTCTGTCGTTTTTGAGATTGCACCCAAGTACTGCATTTCAGACTCTTATTGACTGTGAGGACTTCTCCATTTCTTCTAAGGGATTCTTGCCCACAGTAGTAGATATAATGGTCGTCTGAATTAAATTCACCTACATTTAATGAAGCAAAATTTGATCATCACCTAATCAGTTTCAGTATATCAAATTGTACAAGTTATATATTTTAGATATAAGTATATTTAAAAAGCATTTTTTAAAAATCAAAAGACATTAAAATCCTTTGAAAAGTTAGACTAACATATAGAATAGCAATTCAAACCTCTCTTTAGATTTATTCATACTGTATACTCTTGTTGACTTTTTCAAACACTTAAAAGATTAGTTTGTTTTATAAAAAAAGATTTTAGAGTGATGATAGTAACTTTACATTTCAACAACTTGCTTTGCTTAATTCTAGTTTTTAGCAAAAATCATTTTTTAATGTACTTTCCAAGTTACTATCTAGGGCTAATATAATCTGTGGTTCAGTAATTTCTGTTTAAAGTAGGTTGAGGTTTTTAAAAATACTTCATATTGTTAGTGTTTGTCACACAATTCTGACCTATCCCATTGCACAAAACATGTTTTGTCAAGTCTCTGCATTATCTGCCCATGAGGGGGCAGCCTTAGGCTCTACATGAAAGGACAAAACATTGCCAGGCGTTTTTGCTCCTTTTTTTGTTTTTGTTTCCTCTTCCCTCATCACACCATCTCATCATACATTCTGTAGTGGATTCCCTACAACAGGCAGGTGGTCAGATTCCTGGCAGGAAAGATCCCTGTAACCAAGGGCAACAGGAGAGTACAACATGCAAGTAAATGATGCCATCCTAAGGCAGGGCACACCAGCATGGCAAGTGTCAAATGAGAACCCAAAACCACAACTTAGAAAGACATGAAATAGTTGTTATTTTTTATGTTATTAGAACTAATGGCTATGTCAAACAAACGCTGCTTGAGATGTTACTTATATTACTAATAAGAATGTCTTATTTTTTACAGATTATAATTAGATATTAGATTTAGGTGTTTAAAAAATATTTAATAAATTAGCTCAAGGCTTCTCCTTTACAGTGGCTCCTCTCAACTGTCTGACACAGATGTATCTATTTATCTCCACCTCAGTACCTGACTTTCCAAACTCCACTGGTACTTTCAAACTAACAGGAATATATAGCTGACTATAATGCTATTATCACTGTGAGAGTGTGCAAAACAAATTTTTAAACTACATCTATTTCTGATTTTCTCAACAACAATTCATACAGTTAAGAAATGTAATTGTTGAGAAAATGGATAACTGCAGCTCAGTGGTAATTCTCATTAATTACTATGATCAACTACAGAAGTGGGAGGGGTGGCCCATTTTAAACTGGTTTCTAATTAACTAGATCTGGAATAATTGATTTAATTCATTTATCATCAGAAATTTTAAGATCTCTAAAATAATAAATGGAAATTCTTTCCTCTATTTAGTACAGTTAATGCTTGAGTTTCAAAATTAGGGTCCAATATTTGTTGATTCAAGAGATTAGATCTGGTAGACAGAGTGACTGAAGAACTATGGACAGAGGTTTGTGACACTGTAAAAGAGGTGGTGACCAAAACCATCCCAAAGAAAAAGAAATGCAAGAAGGCAAAATGGTTGTCTGAGGAGGCATTCGAAATAGCTGAGAAAAGAAGTAAAGCAAAAGGCAAGGGAGAAAGGGAAAGATATACTCAACTGAATGCAGAATTCCAGAAAATAGCAAGGAGAGATAAGAAAGTCTTAAGTGAACAATGCAAAGAAATAGAGGAAAACAACAGAATGGGAAAGACTAGAGATCTCTTCAAGAAAACTGGAGATATCAATGGAACATTTCATGCAAGGATAGGCAAGATAAAAGACAGAAATGGTAAGGACCTAACAGAAGCAGAAGATATTAAGAAAAAGTGGCCAGAATACACATAAGAGCTATGCAAAAAAGGTCGTAAATAACCCAGATAACCATGATGGTATGGTCACTCACCTAGAGGCAGACAACCTGGACAGTGAAGTTAAGAGGACCTTAGGAAGCATTGTTACAAACAAAGTTAGAGGAGGTGATGGAATTCCAGCTGAGCTATTTCAAATCCTAAAAGATGATGTTGTTAAAGTGCTGCATTCAATATGCTAGTAAATATAGAAAACTACAGTGGCCATGGGACTGGAAAAGGTCAGTTTTCATTCCAGTCCCAAAGAAAGGTAATGTCAAAAAATGTTCAAACCATGGTACAATTGTGCTCATTGAACATGTTAGCAAAGTAATGCTCCAAATCCTTCAAGCTAGGCTGCAGCAGTATGTGAACCAAGAACTACCAGATGTTCAAGCTGGATTTAGATAAGGCAATGGAACCAGAGACCAAATTGCCAACATCAACTGGGTCATAGAAAAAGCAAGGAAATCCCAGAAAAACATCTACTTCTGCTTCATTGACTACACTAAAGCCTTTGACTGTGTGGACCACAAAAACTGTGGAAAATTCTTCAAGAGATGGGAATACCAGACCACCTTACCTGTATGTGGGTCAAGAAGCAACAGTAAGAACTGGACATGGAACAATGAACTGGTTCCAAACTGAATAAGAAGTACTACAAGGCTATATACCGTCACCCTGCTTATTTAACTTCTATGCGGAGTACATCTTGTGAAACACAGGCCTGGATGAATCACAAGCTGGAATCAAGATTGCCAGGAGTAATGTCAACAACTTCACATATGCAGATGATACCACTCTAATGGGCAGAAAGCAAAGAGGAATTAAAGAGCCTCTTGATAAGGGTGAAAGAGGAGAGTGAAAAAGCTGGCTTAAAACTCAACATTCAAAAGCCTAAGATCATGACATCTGCTTCCATCACTTTCCATGGCAAATAGACTGGGGAAAAGTGGAAGCACTGACAGATTTTATATTCTTGGGCTCCAAAATCACTGCGGACAGTGACTGCAGCCATGAAATTAAAAGACGCTTGCTCCTTGGAAGGAAAGCTATGACAAACCTAGACAGCATATTAAAAAGCAGAGACATCACTTTGGCAACAAAGGTCTGCATAGTCAGAGGTATGGTTTTTCCAGTAGTCATGTATGGATGTGAGAGTTAGACCATATAGAAGGCTGAGCACCAAAGAATTGAAGCTTTTGAACTGTGATGTTGGAGGACTCTTGAGAGTCCCTTGGACAGCAAGGAGATCAAACCAGTCAATACTAAAGGAAATCATCCCTGAATGTTCATTGGAAGGACCGATGCTAAAGCTGAAGCTCCAATACTTTGGCCACCTGATGTAAGAATCAACAGATTGGAAAAGACCCTGATGCTGGGAAAGACTGAAGGCAGGAGGAGAAGGGAGTAACAGAGGATGAGATGACTGGGTGGCTTTACCGACTCAATGGATATGAGTTTGAGCAAACTCTGGGAGAGAGTGAAGGACATGGAAGCCTGGCATGCTGCAGTCTATGGGGTCGCGAAGAATAGGACACGACTTAGTGACTGAACAACAACAATCTGTTGATAGTCACAAGGTTGTGCCACCATCAGTTCAGTCACTCAGTCGTGTCCAACTCTTGGCAACCCCATGGACTGCAGCATGCCAGGCTTCCCTGTCCATCCCAACTCTCAGAGCTTACTCAAACTCATGTCCACTGAGTCGGTGATGCCATTCAACCATCTCATCCTCTGTCATCCCCTTCTCCTCCTGTCTTCAATCTTTCCCAGCATCAGGGTCTTTTCCAATGAATCGGTTCTTCGCATCAAGTGGCCAAAGTATTGGAGTTTCAGTTTCAGCATCAGTCTTTCCAATGAATATTCAGGACTGATTTCCTTTAGGATTGACTGGTTGGATCTCCTTGCAGTCCAAGAGACTCTCAAAAGTCTCCTCCAACACCACAGTTCAAAAGCATCAATTCTTTGGTGCTCAGCTTTCTTTATAGTCCAACTCTCACATCCATATATGACTACGGAAAAACCATAGCTTTGACTAGATGGACCTTTGTTGGCCAAGTAATATCTCTGCTTTTTAATATGCTGTCTAGGTCGGTCATAGCTTTTCTTCCAAGGAGCAAGCATCTTTTAATTTCATGGCTGCAGTCACCATCTGCAGTGATTTTCATGCAGTCACCAGATTTTGGTGCAACCATCACCACAATCCAATTCCAGAGTATTTTTGTAACTCTACAAAGACACCCCACAACTTCCACTTCTCCTGACCCCTAATAATCAGTATCTGTTTATTTGCTCTAACGATTTCCCTCTTCTGGACATTTCGTATAGATGGCAACATATGTGGCCTTCTGTATCTGGCTTATTTCATGTAGCATAATGCTTTCAAGGCTTATCCATGTTGTGACAGGATTAGTGCTCCATTCCTTTCATGGGTGAATAATCCACTGTCAGGACATACCAGCTATATAATCCAGTTAGTTTCAAAGTACAAGTGGAATACTCCATTGTACAGATATACTACTCTTTGCTTATTCATTTCACCAATTGATGGACATTGGGTTATTTCTCATTTTAGGTACTATAAATAATGCTGTTATGAAAATTCATGTACATACAAGTTTATATATAGACACAGATTTCAATTAGATATACCCTAGATCATATGGTAACTCTGTGTTTAACATTTTGAGGAACTGCCAAACTGTTTTTCAATGCAGCTGCACTATTTTACAGTCCCATCACCCCAGCAATGTATGGGGGAACTAATTTCTCTCCATCTTCAATACTTGGGCTTCCCTGATAGCTCAGTTGGTAAAGAATCTGCCTTCAATGCAGGAGATCCTGGTTTAATTCCTAGGTCAGGAAGATCCGCTGGAGAAGGGATAGGCTACCTACTCCAGTATTCTTGGGCTTCCCTTAAGGCTCAGCTGGTAAAGAATCCGCCTGCAATGAATGAGACCTGGGTTCAATCCCTTGGTTGGGAAGATCCTCTGGGAAAGGGAAAGGCTAACCACTCCAGTATTCTGGCCTAGAGAATTCCATAGACTGTATAGTCCATGGGGTCGCAAAGAGTCAGACACAACTAAGTGACTTTCACTTCAACATTTGTTATAGTTCACTTTCCTTCATTCTTTATTCTTTCCATGCTTCAAAGTAGATAATCTCAATTGACCTGTCTTCCAAACTTGGTTATTTCTTCTGCCCACTCAAATCTACTCTTCTGCCCTAGTGAATTTTTCATTTCAATTATTATACTCTTCAAATTCAGAATTCCTGTTGGTCCTTTAGAATAAGTTCTGTTGCCATATTTATCTTTTTTTATCTGATGAGACACGGTTCTCATACTTCTTTTTAGTTCTTTAGATATGGTTTTCTTCCATTTTTTGCACATATTTTACATTAAGTGATTTAAATCTTTTTTCTAGTAAATCTAACCTTTGGGCTTCCTTAGAGACAGTTTCCATTAGTTGCTTTTTTTCCTGTTGATGAGCCACACCTTATTCCTTAGCTTGTTTCATGATTTTTCTATTGAAAAAGGATATAATGTGGCAACTCTGGAAATCAGTTTATACTTGTCTTCAAATTTTGTTATTTTTGTTACTTTACTGACTTTTCTGAAATAATTATGTAAACTGTGTATCCTTTGTTGAGTAGTAAAAGAAGACTACTCCACTAACTAATGATTTACTTAACACCCACAGCCAATGAGTCTCCTGGACTCTGCTGTGTGTTTGTACTGGGCCATGCTTTCAACACTCAGTCAAGTAGCTGACAACTCTGCCTTAGCCTTCACTTTCTACAGCTGAGAGCTTAGGGCCTTCTTGAGTTCTTTCCAAGTACATGAACAATCCTGTGTGTGTGCATGGCCTTGTAAGATTTCCAGGAGTATGTCAGAGCTTTCCAAAGGCCCTGTGGATATCTAATGCCCCAATTTTGTTCTTTTAATGCTTTTTAGTTAGCCTATTTCTTGCCTCAAGTATTATCTAGCACCTCAGGCAACCACAAAGTTAAAAAATTTCCTCTGAATGTTTTCAACAAACTCCCCTGGGGAAAAGCTTTTTACTTGGGCAAACTTGAGTCAAACAATGAAAACAACCTTGCAAGTGCAGTTGGTCCCTCCAGGGAACCCGCAGATGGGCCAAACAGTAGTTCTCTGCAAATGAAGCTTTGTGGAGTTTCAACCCTTTCATGCCCATTCTGGTGGCTACCAGCTTCCTGGTTTTTATTATGATTATGGGCTGTTGGAAGGAGACAGGAAAACAGGAATTGGATTGGCTGAGAGACCATAAAAAATATTGGTAAGACTGTTCTTGCCAATATTTAAACATATTTCTTGAATAAATACTCCCCCAGTTGCTTCATGCCTTTAGTTAACACCCAGAGTTCTAAAAAAGTTTATTCTGATTATTTCTGCCAGTATCATTGATGCTTTTATGGACAAGACACTGTTTGGAGGTTCTTATTACGGAACTTTGGTTGATATTATCTTTGGCTTAGATTTTCCATGTAGGCCTATGATATGTTGCAAATTAATTTTAGGGTATGAGGCAAGAGTCAAGAGTCATGTTTTCCAATACTGATAGTCAGTAGTACTAACAATATTTCTATTTTTTACCTATTGGATTATTTTTAAATTTTTGTCCAAAATCAATTTACCATTTAAGTATGGGTCTATTTTATTCTACTGATCCATTTGTCCCTATCATTATGCCAACACCATACTGTCTTGATTACTATGACTTTATAATAAATCTTGAAATCATGTAGAAGTCCTCGAACTTTATTTAAGATTGTTTTTAGTAGAATAATTCCTTTGCATTTTGATAGAAATTTTTAAAATCAGTTTTCAGTTTCTACTTTAGAAAAAGGCTGCTGGGAAATTGGTTGGGATTATACTGAATCACGGAGAAGGCAATGGCACCCCACTCCAGTACTCTTGCCTGGAAAATCCCATGGACGGAGGAGCCTGGTAGGCTGCAGTCCATGGGGTCGCTAGGAGTCGGACACGACTGAGCGACTTAACTTTTACTTTTCACTTTCATGCATTGGAGAAGGAAATGGCAACCCACTCCAGTATTCCTGCCTGGAGAATCCCAGGGATGAGGAAGCCTGGTGGGCTTCTGTCTATGGGGTCGCACAGAGTCGGACACGACTGAAGCGACTTAGCAGCAGCATACTGAGTCAACAGATTAGTTTGGGAAGAAGAACTGATATCATACCAATATTACATCTTTCAATTCATGAACATGGTATAGCACTCCATTCACAGGCATCTTCTTTAATTTCTCTCAGCACTGTTCTCTAGTTATCATTGCAGAGACTTTACAAATCTTCTCTTATTATTATATATTTCATGTTTGGTGCTACTATAGATGGAAATTTTTAAAATCTTTATTTTCCAATTGTTGCTGCTAGTACACAGAAATACAGTTCATTTTTGCATACTGCCCTTTTACCTTGTGACTTTGAAAAGTTTACTTATTATATTTAGTGGTTGCTTTTTAGCTTCTTATGGATTTTTCATGTAAACAGTCATGTCATATACAAAGAAAGACATTTTTACTTTTCCTTTCCTATTTCATATATTTTTAAAATTGTTTCATTGACTAAAACCTCCACGTTTATAATGTTGAATAGAAGTGGTAAAAGCGTACAGTCTTGGGTTTCTCTGGTGGCTCAAAGGTAAAGAATCCGCCTGCCAATGCAGGAGACATGGGTTCAATCCCTGATCTGAGAAGGTCCCACATGCTGTGGTGCAACTAAGCCCATGTGCCACAACTATTAAGCCTGTGCTCTACAGCCAGGGAGCCAGAACTACAAGTCCATGTGCTGCAACTACTGAAGCCCACGTGCCCTAGAGCCTCCTGTGCTCCGAAACAAGAGAAGACACCTCAATGAGAAGCCTGTGTGCTGCAACTAGAGAGAGTAGCCCCTGCTTGCTGCAATTAGAGAAAAGACCACACAGCAATGAAGACCCAGCACAGCCAAAAATAAAAACAAATAAAATTATTAAAAAGTATACAGTCGTGCCTGTTCTGACAATCTCTTTACTTTAATTGGAGCGTGTAGTCAATTTTTACTTAACTATTATTATCATTCATTCAAGATTTACCACCTAGCTATTTGTTTTCTATTCATGTTTTTTTTTTTTCTTTCCTAACATTTTTTTGGGCTTAATCAAATGTTCTTAGAATTCCATTATAATTCAACTGTTGATGTTTTAGCTATACTTTTTTTTTTTTTTTTCATTTTTGAAGAATTTTATCTAGTATATGTTGCCAACATGCAGTTCAGAGAGGTCGAACCAGCTCATGTCCCACCTAGAGCTTGGGATGGAAGAAGAACAGCCACAAGTGCTGCTGTGTCCCATGGGAGGCGGGAGGGGTAGGGAGACCCCAGCTATACTTTTTGAATTTTTAAATGTTTGCTCTATGGATTACAATATACATTCATTAACTTACCACACTCTACTGAAGCGTTAATATTTTTCTACATCAGGTAAAATATAATTACCCTGTAAACAATTTCATTCACCTCATACTGTCCTTTGTAGTACTGTTGTCAAATATTTTATATCTATATACATTATAAGCCCCACCATGCAATGTTACAATTTTGTTTTTAATTAACTTAAATAAAGATAAAATATATAATCTTTTTTCTTTACCCATATATCTGGTGGTGGTTTAATCACTAAGTTGTGTCCGACTCCTGCAACCCCACGGACTGCCAGGCCCCTCTGTCCATGGTATTGTCTAGCTGAGAATACTGGAGTGGGTTACCATTTCCTTCTCCAGGGGATCTTCCCAACCCAGTAATCCAACCCAGGTCTCCTGCATTGCAGGCAGATTCTTCACAGCCTTCAAATTTTTTGTTTCATATTTGATACAATTTTAATATCTGCAAGAAGGATAATCTGATACAAGTATTTTCACCAATACAGGAATTCCAATTATAATTTTTAAATGTGATAGCTTTATTGGAAATAAAAATTATTATTACCACATATATCGCGACATAGTCATCTCTCCTACTCCTTATGCACAGCTGCCAGTACAAAGCAATCAAACAGTTTCTATATGACACTACTTCCTTGCCTGAATAAGATTTTCCATAGTATAATGAAAATAATGAGGGTTTTGGAACCAGAGAAATCCTTTACTAGCTGCATAAACTTGAAAGATGATTTACCCTTTTATGCTTTCCCACTTATATTATGAAAGTGGTCATTTAAAAATCACAAGGTCATTAAAAAGATCAAATGTTTATATTACAAAGCATATAGTAAATGTTAAAAGCAAACCTTGGTTTCTTTCCCTTGGACCTTTTCCTCTATTCAAACAGTGAAAACAGAGGGAATTCCTAAAACATGACCATTTTTTATTATTAAGAAATGCAAATCAAAACTACAATGAGGTATCACCTCACACCAGTCAGAATGGCCATCATCAAAAAATCTACAAACAATAAATGCTGGAGAGGATGTGGAGAAAAGGGAATTCTCTTACACTGTTGGTAGGAATGCAAATTGATACAACCATTATAAAGAACAGTATGGAGAGTACTTAAAAATGTAGGAATAAATCTACCATATGACCCAGCAATCCCACTACTGGGCATATACCCTGAAAAGGCCACAATTCTAAAAGACACAAGTACTCCAGTGTTCAGTGCAGCTCTATTTACAACAGCCAGGACATGGAAGCAACCTAGATGGCCCTTGACAGATGAATGGATAAAGAAGATGTGGTACATATACACAATGGACTATTACTCAGCCATAAAAAAGAATGCATTTGAGTCAGTTCTACTAAGGTGGATTAACCCAGAACCTGTTATACAGAGTGAAATCATAAAGAGAAAAACAAACATCATACACTAATGCATATATATGGAATCTAGAAAAATGGTACTGATGAATCTACTTGCAGGGAAGGAATGGAGACACAGATGTCAAGAATGGACTTGTGGATACAGTTGTGGAAGGAGACAGCAGGATTTATGGAGAAAGTAGCATTGACATATATACACTATCATGTGTATATATGTGTATAAAACAGATGGCTGGTGAGAACCTGCCGTGTAACACAGGGAGCCCAGCCTGATGCTCTGTAATGACCTAGAGGGGTGACATGGGGAGAAAAGAGAGGCTCTAGAAGGAGGGGATATATGTATAATTGTGGCCAATTCGTGTTGTTATATGGCAGAAACCAACACAGTATTGCAAAGCAATTTTCCTCCAATTGAAAAATAAATTTTAAAAAATGACCATCTTTTACTAGCTATTCAATTAGTAACATTTAATTAAGTTTAGGTTATAAGGATGAAAGAACAGAAGGAGAGAGAACAAATCTCACTTTATGAACAAGAATGAGGAGACAGCAGGGACTGTCCAAGGAGACAATGAATCCAGGCAGGATCCACATCTCCACAGTTTCTCTGGTTAAGCAAGTGAAGAGGGAGGAGGAAGGCTGGGAACACAGAGGCATCTTTATCACAGAATTTCTCTGTGAGTAAATGGGAAAGGTCTGTCTTTCTATGGATATAAGTGTACAATAAACCACAATAATCTAACAAGCAAAACTGCTATTTAGAAAAGCAACACAGGTTTCAAAACTGAAATAAATGAAAAGGTAAATATGAAAAATAACTTTCAAAGCTTAAATCACAAATTTAACTAAATTTAAAAAAACTTATTGTGCTTCTTGTTTATGAAAGTAAATTTTGTTCCTTATAAAAAAAAAACCAAAAAGTTAGAATTGTATAGGACTAAATTTTATAATTTTTTAAGATTAATAGATTATGAAAATTTATCATGCATTTACATATAGTTTTACATGATTTTTAATATATGCATTATAGTTCCTGATATAAATATGACAATTTTTTTCTTCAGTCTATAGACTATTTGGATTTTAGGTTATTTCTAATTTTCAAAACTATAAATTATTCAGATGATTTTACACACCTCTGATGATTTCTTGCCTTTGTCACTTGTAAATATAATCAGCATACAATTAATATCCTTACCTAAGCATTACTTAAAACATTAACAAATAAGGGAACAAAGATGAAGCCTTATGAAACCCAGAAGAGGATGAGTTCCAGACTGCATCAATTCATTATTGTTCCTTAAATATAGGTATGTTGCCATCTAATTGCATCCTCTTCCAATTCATATTTCTCCATCTTTTCCACAAGCATATAGGAGACTTTATTATATCCAGCTTCACTGTTTCTACAGAATTCATTTGACCTGTGTTTCTAGTATCCTATCACAAAAGCATAATCAGGCATCAATTGTTCTAAGTGAATTTGTATAGGTTTTCTTTTCTAAGTTTATTAGAGACAGGTAAAGCCAACACAGTTGTTCTAAAGAAAGCAAAGTGTAAGTATTGCTCCCATAGACAGGAAAGAGCTGAGAAGGTAACTGCTGTGAGAAATAAGAAAGAATCAGAATTGTTAAAGACTCTTGTGATTACATAAGGTCATATAGTACTAACATGATATACATTCTCAGTGTTAAACCACTAAGAATAAGCTGAAGGAGAAAAGCCCGAAAAGAAAAATGAACATATTTAAGTAATGACACAGTGTGTCTTTTGAATGTAATATTTTAATGTTTTTGACTGTTTTAAGAGTTAGCATAATAGTGCTAGTTATGATCATATATCCATATCCATAAGCAGTGAATAAGAACAGAGGTATTTCCTTAGGTTTCTTAGTCAGGTCTACACTGGTGTAAACCAGAGGTCAGCAGAATTTTTCTGTAAAGAGCCAGATAGTAAATATCTAATCTTGTGGGCCACGTAGTCTCTGCTGTAACTATTCAACTCTGAGGTTGTAGCACAACAGCATCATAGACAACATGCAAACAAATGGATGCGGGTGTATCCCAATAAAACTTTATTTTAAAAAAACAGGTTGTGATTGTGGGCTGGATTTGCCCTGCAGTTCGCTGTCCACTAGTGTAAACAATGTGAACAAATATATAGGGCAAAATCATACTTAGCAATCTTCTAAACATGTCCTAAAACTGCATACAGTGGGCAAGAAATATTGTATAGATCAGTGCAATTTTACCACCTTATGACATTATAAGAATCACAGTTTCATATACAGTGAATTCAGTATATAGTTGACGCAATTTTTCTATATATCATCAAAACCTGAGAATGATGTACCTGTGCATAATCACCAAAAGGTTGAGAATAAGCAATGCACTTCTCCAATGTGTGTTGTGATTCATTTCCCTGAGAGATTGTATCCAGAATGTTGCTTGCAACTCCAGTCTTCTGTACAGTGGTTTTACTTGCAGGGGCTTAAGGCAAAATTGATATATAAATTTTAGTTAGCTTGTTTTATTATAAATTACAGAGTACAAAACCCATTAATTTAGCATATTCTCAAATAGAACACAAATTTTAGTTTGCCAGTAAAGATCTACATTTATTATTCTTGTGTGTGTGTGCTAAGTCACTTCAGTTGTGTCTGACTCTGTGTGACCCTAAGGACTGCAGTCCACCGGGCTCCTCTGTCTACAGGATTCTCCAGGCAAGAATACTGGAGTGGGTTGCTGTTTCCTCCTCCAAGGAATCTTCCCGACCCAGAGTCGAACTCGCATCTCTTACATCTAACCTGCATTGGCAGGCAGGTTCTTTACCACTAGTGCCACATGGGAAGCCCTTTATTATTCCTAGGAGAAAATATATATATAGTATATGATATTATCTAGTTTGCTTAAAACAACTAAAAATGGAAACCTGCTCTATGGGTAATAATCTTGATGGAAACATTTAAAAAGTATATGCCTAATCTCTAAAGCGAGGCATTCAAAATGTAAATTAACCATTCTTATTAATGCAACAGTTGTAACCATCAAATTTTAGACCAGATAAAAATAGAGTAGGCATACCAGAAGCCTAATTCCTGGGTGGCTCAGATGATAAAGAATCTGCCCGTCATGCAGGAGACCAGGGTTCAATCCCTGGGTTGAGAAGATTCCCTGGGTAAGGGAATGTCAACTCACTCCAGTATTCTTGCCTGGGAAATCCCATGGATAGAGGAGCCTGGAGGGCTACAGTCTATGGGGTCACAAAGACTCAGACATGACTGAGTGACTAACTCTTTCTTTCATACCAGAAGCACATTAAATTTTTTCTAGCTTTAAAAAATTATAAATTAGGCCTTCCCTTGTGGTTCAGATGGCAAAAAAAAATTATAAATTAATGGTTAGGTTCAAGAGGATACTTCATAAAATACAAAGAATGCATATTAAAAACAAAATTCATCTTTCATCTTTTTTCATTCAATTTTATTCTTTTTCCCAGAGGTAACAGCTTAGTATTTTCTCAGATTTAACTTTATGCATTTACACATTCAAGTACATGCATAAAAGAATACATAGCTTTAAACAAACATAAATGGAATCAATCTATGAACACTTTTGCTTCTTGTCTTTAACAATTTGCTTTAGAGATCATTTAATATTAGTATATGCAGTGCTTCCTCAACTATGTATTTCACTTTATGACAAACCATTTAATCATTCCCCTATTGATGACCATTAAGGCACTTTCCAATTTTTCACTATTGAAAACCAATGCCGCAGTGAGTATCTTAGTGCCTAGAAAACAACACATTTGTGACTTTTTGCTTAAAACTATATTTGAATTAATAGTTTTAATTTACTAATTGAAGGCATGAGGAGGTCCTCTAAAAATGTAAATGAGAATTCCACTTCTGCCAATTATTAGTAACTAATATATTGGGGGTATTTAGCAAATACCCCCAATATATTAGATAATACAGAAGATTGACCTTCATATTTTAGAAATATGATTCTATATGTATTATAAAGAATTACAGCACTGCCAAATAATTCCTTTATCCAATTATTTTCAATCACGATTCCATTATAATTCATAGCAATTCAATAAACATATGCTTAAGAAAATACTACAAAAGATGTTTTCCTTAAATAAAATAGAATGCACTTTAAAAGCTTTAATTTAATTATTCTTTCAATTTAAGGGCTAAGGTCATAACTTATACTTCAGCTGGTCAACAGGCATTATTTGCTTTCATTAAATTAAAAATTAAAGTAAAACTCATTATGAAAAGTATTCAATAGAACTCCAAAATACTAATAGTGAGCTTCTCACTTACATGATAAGCACACACTGGGCAACACACTTGCCAAGTTCAAGTATGGATTTTTACTGAGCCGAATTTCTTTTGGTGGCTCTCCCAAGAGTGAAGTCTGATTCTTAGAGGCAACCTATTTATCAAAAAATGAGAGTGAGTATTTAATGAGAGGTAAAAGAAAATTAAAATGCAGAAAGTGTAGAGAAATACTTATTCCTCAATAAATGTGTTTTAGCGTAACAAAAATTTGTGAAACAATGTTTAAAGCTATAAATTTATGAAATATTTATGGATACTGATTAAAATGATCACATTTCACCTGCTACTACTTTTCCAATTAGTTTTTTAAAAAACCATTCTAGAACCATAGAACTTTAGAACTGAAAGAGAACTAAAGGTTATCTTGTATAACCTTCTCATTTGAATCAGGAGAGAATTCATGCTCATAAGAAGAAACAAATCCCATACCTTATTTCTAGATCCCACAAGTTGCAACTAAGACCCAGTGCAGCCAAATAAATAAATATAAATATTTTTTAAAATTACAAAATATTGCTGAAAGAAACTAAAGACATAAATAAAAGAACATCCTATTTTCAAGTATTAGAAGACATAATATTGTTAAAATTTCAATACAAACCAAAGTGATCTACAATTCAATATAACTCCTATCAAAACTCTAACTTTTGTGGGCAGAAATAGAAAATTCTATCCTAAAATTGACATGAAATATCAAGGGACTCCAAACAGTAAAAAAGATGAACGAGAATGGCGGGCTCATACTTCTTAAATTTTGAACTTATTACACAGCTGTAGTAATTGCAATAGCATGATACTGGCATAAAGACAGACATATAAACCAAAGGAATAGGATAGCGGGCCCAGAAACAAATTACTGCATGTATGATAAAATGATTTTCCATGAGTGTCAAAACTATACAATGAGGCAGTCTTTTCAACAAAAATGGGAAAACTGGATATCCACATAAAAGAATGAAGTGTACCTTCACCAAACACCATATACAAAAATTAACTCAAAATGGATCAAAGACCTTAACTGTAAGAGCTAAACTAAATATCTTAAAAGAAAAACTTAAGTAAAAAGCTTCATAATACTAGATTTGTCAACCATTTCTTGGAGATGATCCCAAAAACAGAAGCCCCCCTCCCCAAAAAAAGACCATATGTTGGGCCACAAAACAAATCTTAACAAATTTAAGAGTACTGAAATCATATCAAGGGTTGTTCTGGCTACAATGGTAGTCTAAGAGGAAAACTGGAAAATTCAGAGATACGTAAAAATGAAATAACATACTCTTGAACAACCAATAAGCCAAAGAAGAAATCAAAGGAGACATTGAAAGGTACCTTGAGACAAATGAAAATGGAAACACCACTATCAAAACTTATGGAATGCAGAAAAAGCAGCTTTAAAGAGAAGTTTATGGCAATAAATGTCTACATGAAGAAAAAAGAAAGATCTCAGAGAAACAATCTAAATTTACACCTCAAGTTACTAGTAAAAGAACAAACTAAGCTCAAAATTAGCAGAAAAAGGAAATAATAAAGATTAGAACAGAAACAAATGAAACAGCGCTGCAAAGACAGATCAATGAAACTAAGTGCAGGTGTTTTAAAAAGATAAACAAAATAGACAAATTTGGCTACACTAACCAAGAGAAAGAGGGGACTCAAGTAAATGTCATTGACCCTTGAACAACAAGAGTTTGAACTGTGCAAGTCCACACGTGGATTTCTTAAAAGCAAACATAATACCTGTATTTTCATTTTACAGATCTTTGAATTAACTAAGTATGGGGAAGTTTCTGTTCAATTAGAGATCACATGTGTAATCAAAAAGGGTCCCTGCGGGAACTTCCCTGGTGGTCCAGTGGTCAACAATCTATCTGCCAATGCAGGGGACACGGGTTCAATCCCTGGTCCAGGAACTAAGATCCCACATGCTGTGGGGCAACTAAGTTCATACACCACAACTACTGAGCCTGCATGCCACAACTACTCAGCTTACATGCCCTAGAGCCCGTGCTTAGCCACAAGAGGAGCTCCCACAATGAGAAGCTTGCATACTGCAACCAGAGAGTAGCCCCTGCTCACCACAACTAGAGAAAGCCCGTGCACAGCAACAGAGACCCAGCACAACCAAACATTTTTGTAAAATAAATAAAATATATTTTTTAATTAAAAAAAAATGAGTCCTGATTCTATCCAAACTGTTTCAGTTACATGGATATTTGAGTGCTTGGGTGTCAGTACTCCTAACCGCTTTGTTGTTTAAGGGTCAACTGCAATTACAAATGGAAGAGGAGACATTACAACTACAGATACCACAGAAATACAAAGGATCATAAGCGATTATTATCAACAAATACATGCCAACCAACAGGGCAACCTAAGAGGAAGAATGGACAAATTTCTAGAAACATACAAGCTACCAAGACTGAATCAAGAAGAAACAGAAAATATGAACAGACCAATAATGCGTAAGGAGTAATCAAATATCTGACAACAATGAAAAGCCCAGGACCAAGTGGTTTCACTGGTGAATTGCACCAAAGATTTAAAGAAGAATTAACATCAATCCTTCTGAAACTCTTCCCAAAAATTGAAGAGGAAGGAATACCTCCTAACCTATTTTATGAGGCCAGCATTGCTCTCAAACCAAAGCTAGACAAAAACATTACAAGAAAAGAAAAACACAGGCCAATATCCCTGATGAACACAGATACAAAAATCCTCAACACAGTACTAGCAGTCCTAAATGAAATACTAGCAATCTGAATTAAACAACATATTAAAAGGACTGTACACCATGATCAAGTGAGATTTATCCCTGGGATGCAACAATGGTTCAACACAGGCTAATCAATAAATGTGATACACCATATAAACATAATAAAGGATAAAATCATATGACTGTCTTAATAGATACAAAAAATACACTGGACAAAATTCACATCATTTCATGATCAAAACTCTGAACAAATTGAGCATAGAGAAATCTATATACCTCAACATAATAAAAGCTACATATAAAGGACAACCCCACAGTTAACATGATAGCTTTTCCTCTAAGATCAGGAGCATGACAAGGATGCCCACTTTTACTACTTTTAGTCACCACAGTATTAGAAGTCCTAGCCAGAATAATTTTGCAAGAAAAAGGAAATAAAAGGCATCTAAATCAAAAAGGAAGAAATTAAACCATCTCTGTTGGCATCCATCGCATTTCTACATACTAACAATGAGCTATTCAAAAAGAAATTATGAAAACAATCCTAGTTATAATACCACCAAAAAGAGTAAAATACTTTGGAGTAAATTTAGCCAAGGAGGTGAAAGATCTATAAACTGCAAACTGTATGACTCTGATGAAAGAAATTGAAAGTTACACAAATAAATGGAAAGATATCTTGGATTTATAGATTGGAAGAATTAATATTGTTTAAATGCCCAGATGGCCCAAAGTGATCTACAGATTCAAAGCAATCCCTGTCAAGATTTCAATGGCACTTTTCACAGAAATAGAACAAACAATCCTAAAATTTATGTGGAACTTCAAAAGATCCGGAATAGCCAACACAATCTTGAGGAAAAATTCAAAGCTGGAGGGATCACGCTTCCTGGTTCCAAACTATATTACAAAACTATAGTCAACAAAACAGTATGGTACATGCATAAAAGCAGACATACTGATCTACTGAAAAAATAGAGCCCAGAAATAAAGCCATATATATGTGGTCAACTAACATTTGAAATGGGTACCAAGAACAAACATGGGTAAAGGACACTCTCTTTAATAAATGGTGTTGGGAAAAACTACATGTCGATATGGAAAAAAATAACTGGATCCTGATCTTACACAATACACAAAAATGTACTCAAACTAGATTAAAGACTTAAAAATAAGACCTGAATCCATAAAACTACAAGAAAATATAGAGGAAAAGCTACTTGACATTGGTCTTAGTAATCATTTTTTGATATCATTTTATGGTACCAAAGTATAGACAACTAAAGCAGAACTAAGCAAGCGTTAAAAAGCTAAACCAGCATACTAGTCCATGGGGTTGCAGAGTCAGACATGAATTAGTGACTGAACAACAAAAAACTAAAGAGTTTCTCTACAGCAAAGGAAACAAGATTAAAAGGCAACCTATGGAACAGGAGAACATATTTTCAAACCATATACAGGAACTCAATAGCAAAGAAAAAAAATAACCTAACTAAAATATGGCAAAGAATCTGAATAGACATTCTCGCAAAGAAGATATACAGGTGACCAATATGCATATGAAGAGGCTTTTAACATCACTAATCACTGGAGAAATGCAAATTCAAAACCACAATGAGAGACAATGTTGGTGAGGATGTGGAGAAACCGAAACCCTCATGCTTTGAGGGTGGAAACATAAAATGGTACAGCTGCTGTGGAAAACAGAATGGCAGTTCCTCAAAAAATTAGAAAAGATCTTGATGCTGGGAAAGATTGAAGGCAGGAGGAGAAGTGATGACGGAGGATGAGATGGCTGGATGGCATCGCTGACTCGGACACGAGTTTGAGCAAGCTCTGGGAGTTGGTGATGGACAGGGAAGTTTGGTGTGCTGCAGTCCATGGGGTCACCAAGGGTCAGACACAACTGAATGAATGAACTGAACTGATGTTCCATGTGATTCTCCTAATTCCACTTCTGGATAAATACTCTAAAGAACTGAAAACAGAGACTCAAACAGATATTTATATACTAATGTTCATAGCAGCATTATTCACAAGAGCCTACTGACGTTGAAACTGAAACTCCAGTACTTTGGACACCTGATGCGAAGATCTGACTCATTTGAAAAGACCCTGATGCTGGGAAAGACTGAAGGTGAGAGAAGAAGGGGTGACAGAGAATGAGATGGATGGATGGCACGTCAATGGACGTGGGTTTGAGTAAACTCCGGGAGTTGGTGGTGGACAGGGAGGCCTGGCGTGCTGCAGTCCATGGGGTCACAGAGAGTCAGACGTGACTGAGCGACTGAACTGAACTGAAAGATGGAAACAATCCAAATGTCCATCAATAAATGAATGGATAAACAAAATGTAGTATATAAGTACAACGGAATACTAGTCAACCTTTAAAATAAGGAAATTCCAATACAATACATGCTACAACATGGATGACCACTGAAGAGTAATGTCGTCATCAGTCTTGTATCATTCCAATTACACTGGGTACCTAGAATAGTCAAATTCTGGGACAGAAAGTAAACAGTGCTTACTGGGGGCTGGGGAGAAGGGAAAATGGGAGAGTTGGTGAATGGGTACAGAGCTGCAATACGGCATGATGAGAAAGTTCCGGAGATGGATAGTAGCAATAGTTGTAAAACAATGTGAATGTACTTAAAGCCACTGAGTTGTACATTTAAAATTCAGATCTCACCCCTACCTCTCTGCATTAAATTCTCAGGGCTGAGGAAGATAAGAGTCCAACCCTCGACACCTAGAGCGGTGATTCTGACAGAAAGACAGAATCAAGAATCACTCATCAACATAATGTAAAAGATGCGGGTCTAAAACTCTGCATCCAAGTTTAACCAACAGTTTAACAAAGTCCAAAATCTTGCTACATAATTAGAAAACGTATTTTGAAATTACCTGGTCCAAGCAAGCTCCTATTGTCAGGAGAGAAGAATCACTTCTACAACAGTATGTACAGGTGTTCACCAAGGTCTGCATAATTGCCTTCAGTGATACGACATTCATATCTTTGTGAAAGTCTGAACTTTTTCTTTGTTTTAAAACTTCAATTGTTCTGTGTTATATTAAGCCTAAATTGGCTTTATTGTTTGTCATACTTATGAGACTAATTCTGCCCACTAAAGAAACATAAAATACTATGTGACTAGACTAGTCTGTGAATTTTATTTTTTAAATGTCAAATAAAATGACAGCTGGTCAACCCTTGCCAAGTTCCATGTATCTATTTCCCTCAATTCTTCATCATGGGACTTGTTTACTAGGCTCTGCCCTACTTCAGCTGTCTACCAGATACACTTTCACTTGCCCATTATATGAATCATCTCAAGTCCAGTTTTTCTAAAGACCCTAGTGCACAGATCCCAAGCCTTTGGGATCTAATGTCTGATGCACTGTGGTGGAGCTGATGTAATAACAGAGATACAGTGCACAATAAATGTAACGCACTTGGATCATCTCAAAACCACCCCCACTCCCCCTATCCATGGAAAAAACTGTGTTCCATGAAACCAGTCCCTGGTACCAGAAAGGTTAGGGACTGCTGTCCTAGTGCTTTCCATGCATTAAAAAGTCTGTGCAAAAAGAAACAGAATATTTATATATGAGTTTTATTTAACTTCCCTCAATAACTTAAGCAATAATTCGTGCAAATAAATATTTAAAATTCTTCATTCTATGAAGAACCACCTTAGCTTTCTCAATGGACAATTATAGGTATTCTATCTATACCTCCTGTCATGACTAGGTGACAACAAAACCTCTTACAAAGTCAATATTATCATTTTGAGATTTGAATACAGCCAACTACAAGAATTTTTTCCCTCACGTGTCACTTCTAAATCAAACAGTATATTTTGTTGCTGTTTAGTCGCTCTTTGTGACCCCCATGGACTGCAGAATGCCAGGCTTCCCTGTCCTTCACCATCTCCTGAAGTTTGCTCAAAATGGTATTTTAAGATACAAATAAAAAAATTAAATTAAATCTACTTTATTCTACCTACCAATTATAATATTTACAAATGTCAGTGGTTTATGAACCAATAAATTTTGGGTAAAACCCTCCAGAATTAAAACTAAGATTAGATTCTTTTGAACAAACCAGAGATTAATAACTAGCTTTGAAATCTTTCAGATAAACTAGAATTTATTCTACTTTTAAATATTAAAATAATACTTAATTAGCTATAAGAATATATATTTTAGAAATAACATTGTATTTTAAAGAACAGCATTATCATTTACTAAGAAATTCTTATAAAGAATATTATATAATTGGATAAGTACTAATGGTACTCCTATGCTTTCCTAAACTACAAAATTTTGAACTTATATTACTTTATATTTGAAAATTATGCCAACTCAAGGATTTTAGAAGAGCAAACACAGGAATAAAGAATTCATATTTAAATATTTTATAATGACAGATTTAAAAAACATTTTATACATTTATTTTATTTACAAACTGGCAAGTAATTAAGCAGAATCCCAAACATCATTTGGCATAACTTATCAAAAGATACATTTTTGTTTATAATAATAGATTTTTTAAAGGGTCCAATATTTTCTTCTTTTGAGAAGCAAATGTACTCTATGAAAACAGCATGTCATTGACATAGGAATTATGTAGTTTGTAATCAACATTTATATATTTTAAATATATTAATAGCTTCCTTTGAAATACAAAAATAGTTCAGATTACTTGATACTTCATAAATTATACCACCTGTAAAATAACCAAAAAATTAAATACTCTAGAATTAGAATCATTTAAGATACAATTAAAAAGGAATATATACATATTCCTTGGTAGTATACACACACATGTAGTATACATATATATACTTCATGTATATACACGTTGCATTTATACGTATGTGTATGCATGCATGCACACACTCTCTCTTACACACACACACACACACACACAGAGTTTTCTTACCCCTGAACTTATCTCCAGGCCTTTTGGCTGACTTTGTTGTTGCTTATGATGACCTGTGAGCAAGCCTCCAGCAGTAAGGTTTGGAAAGCTCTGAAGATAAGTCTGTGACCCTGAGAAATTTCCTTCTGCCATCCCCACCAAGGCTGGCTGTTTCTCCTGAGTGCTCCCATGCCCTGGTCCAGCTTGTCCAGCAATGTGCTGATTTGGAAGGAATGGTAACATGCCCATGCCAGTTGTTATAGTTGTTTGGGTTGGAATCAAATTAGATGCTGCTGTGAATCATAAATGCAAAAAATTTTGGTTAGATGAGGCTTATTCACAATAGTCCTTTTGATTTTATCAAGTTTTGGGCAAAATGTGCAGAAACGTATTTTTTAATCTATTAGAGAATAGTTAAATTTAAAAGGTGAGGTTAAAGGTTGTAAATTAGCAGCATCCTGTATGGAAAAACAAAAACCTTTAATAGTAATCATGCTTTTCCTATTTCAGCAACTTTCAGTATAATTTCAAGGATACTATACTCTTTCATTCCAAGTTTTAGTTGTACACTTTAGAAGTTGACAGCAAAATCTATGTACTTTTTTGCATTTAAGTTATATCTGTGCCTTTTTTTAAAAAAATGCCCAGTCACTGTAATTTGCCAGCTTCTGTGTTTGAAGGGAATAATTAAATAAGCCATCGGTTTAAAAAATTCTCTGACAGTCAAAAATTATTAAAGTTACATTAACCCAATAATTATATTTAGTCACCTGACTTGTACCAACTCATGAGTCAAATACACTGTCTCCTCCCAGCTCCTGAATTCAACATCTTTGCATGGGTAACCTGAAATCAGCCTTGGTTGGACTGTTTACAAACAAAAGTCCACAGACACTACAAATCAAGATTTTTTTTTTTTAACTCAGAGAGTTGGTTTTTAAACATCAGCACACCACTGGTTAAAAAACATCAATATTTGTGAATGGATAAGCACCAAATGAAAGTTTAATACATGAAAGTTTAACATGTTTATTTACAAGGATTAACAAGAAATTCTGAAAGGAATAGAAGTTTTAATAGGAAAACTCTGAATCATTCCATTTTTAAAAAATCTATAGGTCAAAGCTAAATGAAAAGAACTAGTGTTGATAACTATTGTAATTAAATCAAAGTTATACTTTAAAAATTCTCTAAACAAATTTCTTACTTTTAGTACTTAATATTTGGAGATAGATTCTTAGTTCTATTTTTGAGCAATATATTTACTTGCACACTTCGAATTTTCAGTGTTCTTAAAGCAGCAGTGCTAAAGCAATTGGCTAATTATTTAACCCAACATAAATAATAAATATCTGCATAAGCTTTTAAGCATACAAAATTTAATTTTTAGGACTCATCACACCATAAAAATTTCTATACCTGTCTGTATACTGGTTTAACTTTTGCCCAGTCAATTTCAATAGCCTGAATTGATCATTTAACTATTTTACTTGGCTTCATGTACAAGAGGTTCAATATGCTACCCATATTTAATTGACTTATAAAAAAAATCACTCGTGATGGCTTTTCTCTTTTTTTTTCCCCCCTCAGCGCGCTCACTTTAAACAAATTTCAGTGAAACTTCAAACTGAAAATGCCTTTCAAAATCACACTCAAGTAAGAAATCTTGGTATACTACCATGCTGATATTCCAAAAAGAAAAATAATTGTTCTGTTTAAATTTGTCATATTTTAGAAGTACCTAGTACACATTATTTTTTTCTGCTACTATGTTGGAGTTCACATTTTAAAAATTATACAAATAATCAAACTTTACATTTACAATTACCAGATATTTCTTAATAATCAAACTTTAAATTTATAATTACCAGATATTTCTTAATAAAAGCTAACAGTTTCTTCATCCAGGCAAAAGTTAAATGGATCACTCTGTAATGTGCTGTCAGCCCAGTGGGCAGCATGTCAGTCTCAATGCATCCATGTCTTTGCCTCATGCTGCTATGAATCATCATCTAATATTAAAGCATATCCAACAGAGAAAGTCTTATCTTGGCATGGAAGCAAGTCCATCAATACATAACTTATCAATAGTATTCTAATGTTAAAAATAGAAAAGCCAGGAGGGCTCTTGAAACTTTAAATGATTGAAAATACTCAAATCTGACCTTCCTGTAAATACAAGTAGAATACAGGTACACTATCTTTAAATCTCAAATCTGACTGTTTACTGACGTCTCAGCAAATACACATCATTTACTTTTATGTGCTTCTCCAAGATGGCCCAACTCTGTTTTCAATGGAAGCGGTGACCCTATCCCTATGGCAGTCTGAAGTACCATAGCTGGGGGTTCTCCAAGTAAGCCCGGTTTCTGCAAAAGAAAAAAGAATTTTGCTCGTGGCAGCAAGATATAACCTAAAAAAAAAACTATACATGTGAAAATTCATAAACCACCTGAACAACAGCCTGACTACAGAAAAGGGGTGAACTCATTTCAAAACAAAAAATTCCATACTTACATTATTAGTATGTATATTCTCAAACTTCATTAACTGTTGCTGAGCCAGTGGTACATGAGAAAGATTCTGAAGAAATAAATTAGAAGTATTACCCATAAGTGAGCTCTGTGAAAATGACAAAACATTAAGTTAGCTTAATTTTGAAGAGGTAATTGTTGTGTAACCCAATTCATTTTAAAGTTGAATTCCCCCGTTGATCTGAGCACAAGCAATAGCTTCTTATCCTACTTTCCAATTATAGGCAACACTAATTAATTCTTTCAGTAACATACAAGATGTGACCATGCAGTCATGAAACTAACTCAACATTTCGTCCTTCTTTTCTTACATCCTTTCTCCCTTTTCCTCACTCCCTTCTGGCTTTGATTTCAGTATCTTTCAATCATTTATTTGCTCATTTTATTCATTCAACAAAAATTTATTCAGCACTTCTATATGCCAGGCACTGTGCTACATGGAGAGGGAAACAATATGATCTGCCCTCATGGCTCTTATAGTCCCCTGAGGAAGAGAGACATTAATTGATTATAAAAATATACAATTAATAATGGCGATGCATGCATGAAGGAAAAATACATGGAGTGATGAGAACAAAGGGTGGTGGAACTTGATTTAGACTCATAAATTCAAGGAAGATTTCCCTGAGCAACTAACTCATGCACAGAGATCTGAAGGCTGCAGAGAAATAACTAAGGTGAAGTCTGAGGGAATGAGGTGGTGTTGGGATGGGAACAATTTCAAGCAGGAGGAACAGCAGGAGCAAAGACCTAAGGAGAAGAGAATCAAGTCCTTCAAGGACCAAAAGCAGTTCACTATAGCTGGGACAGGGACACCTAAGGCACATGAGAGGCAGGGGAAGCCAGCTTGGACAGGCCCTCAAGGCCATATCAAGCAGTTTGGTCTTTGTATTAGTCACTCAGTTGTGTCTAACTCTTTGCGACCCCACAGACTGTAGTCTCCCAGGCTCCTCTGTCCATGGGATTCTCCAGGCAAGAATACTGGAGTAGTTTGCCATGCCCTTCTACAGGGGATCTTCCAGACCCAGGGATTGAGCCCGGGTCTTCTGCATTATAGGTGGATTCTTTACCATCTGAGCCACCAAGAAAGTCTTCTTTCAGTCTTTATTTTAAATTTTTGGTCTTTAAAGTAAAATGAGTATTGTCAAACTCTGTACTCTTCTCCCATATCACTTTAAACCTACTGTAATTAAATGTTTGTTTTCTCTATTTGCTGCAATTCTATAAGAACAAGGACTGTGAATATTTTGTACAATGCTATAGCATAAATGGCTAGCAGAGTGTCTAGTACATGTTGAGTAAATGAATGACTAATATATAAGGTCCTATAGACCTTAGATTCTTAGATTCTAAGAATAAAAAATAAATAATAGGCCTTTCCCTTAAAAAGTTGGGTTTAGCCACATGATTCAACAATCCCACTCCTAGACATATACCCTAAGGAAACCAAAACTAAAAAAAACACATGTATCCCAGTGTTGATTGCAGCACTATTTACAATAGCTAGAACATGGATGCAACCTAGATGTCCACTGACAGATGAATAGATAAAAAAACTGTGCTACATATACACACACACACACACACACACACATATATATATATATAATGGAATACTACTCAGCCATAAAAAGGAACACCTTTGAGTCAGTTCTGATGAGATGGACAAACCTAGAGCCCATTATACAGAGTGAAGTAAGTCAGAAACAGAAATATAAATATTGTATACTGATGCCTAAATATGGAATCTAAAAAGATGGTACTGATGAAATTATTTGGAGGGCAGCAATGGAGAAACAGACATAGAGAACAGACCTATGGACCGGGGTGGGGAGGGGAGGAGGGAGAGGGTGAGATGTATGGAGAGAGTAACGTGGAAACTTATAATACCATATGCAAAGTAGATAGGCAATGGGAATTTGCTGTATGATTCAGGGAAATCATACAAGGGCTCTGTGACAACCTAGAAGGGTGGGATGGGGAGGGAGAAGGGAGGCAGGTTCAGGAGGGAGGGGACATGGGTGTACCTATGGCTGATTCTTGTTAACATACGACAGAAAACCACAAAATTCTGTAAAGCAATTATCCTTCAATTAAAAAAATAAATTTTAAAAAAGTTGGGTTTAGGAACAGACATTCATTTATTCAACCTACAACAACCATCTATTTCATACTAATATTAGGTTTGATTTGTAATTATGCTTCTATATAGATAGAGCCTTAAAGAGCACCTGAAATTAGTAGGTAATAGTTATCTCCAATATTATGGATATTTATGTACACAAACATATTTAGAATACTTATCTGAAAAAGGTAAGAAAAATATTTTTCACTCATATATAAATTATCTTTATAACACTGATTTTTTAAATTAATTTATTTAAATTGAAGGCTAATTACTTTACATTATTGTAGTGGTTTTTGCCATACATTGACATGAATCAGCCATGGGTGTACATGTGTTCCCCATCCTGAACCCCCCTCCCACCTCCCTCCCCATCCCATCCCTCAGGGTCATCCCAGTGCACCAGCCCTGAGCACCCTGTCTCATGCATAACACTGATTAAATTTTAAGAACAGAGTTATTGTTCATTTATTTTTCTTTCTGTAAGTTTTTGGGTTAAAACCATATAAGACTTGCTTTGAGCTACTGATTTATTTCTAGAAAAATACACCACAAAATATCTCTTCACTTCTTAATGCCCTACAAATAGGAATCAATAAATATATAAGCTATGCTGCTTTGATTATGTTCTGTTTTTATGTAGGCACATTTATTACTAAGAACTTCATTTAAAAACAAAATACTCATTTAATTCCTTGAGAACTTTGTGTTAAGAACAAACAAAATATTCACTCCAAATTTTTGATGTTTCAATACTCAATGCTATTTATATACCTGATGTGCTTTATTCAAATGTAAAAATGCAGGGGAGATGGATGGATTCATCAGATGTGGCAAGCTGTGAGGTGTTCCAAGAACTGCTTTAAGAAAATAAAAGCAAAAATTTATCTTTATGTTATATATATATAAATGGAATTAAAAATAAAACAAATCCAAAAAGGGTAGATGAATATTACTTAACACATTTAACATATTCACTGGAAGTTCAATGATATACTAATCTTGTCATTGTACAAAAAGTGACAGGCTTCTTTCCTTGTCATTCAACTCTAGAATTTAAAATTCCAATACCTTCTGTCTCAGTGCAAAACACCAAACCTAGTCTTTCTCTTTAGCACTTAGTGCAGTAGCAGCAGCAGTAAATAGAATACTAATTAAACCCATGTTATCTGCTGAGTGTTTCTGTCAGTTTTTCTGGGTATTTTGGCAGAGGGTCAGGATGGGAGGGGAAGGAAAATATACAACCCTGTTGTTAAAGCTTATAATCCAATTGAGAAGAGAACACATTATTTTAATAGGTACAGTTAAACAATACTTCATAAGAAAAAAGAAACAATACTGTACATAGTTGATAAATAAATGATAGCCATGCTTTTTATCGAGTTTGTCTAAGAGTACAAATACCAGAGTATGTATCAGAAGAGACATTTTAAGAATAGACAATATACAGACAAAAAGACTCATGAGATAAAAAATAGATTTAAGTAATCATAATATAAAGTTAATTAGAATTATAGAACGTCAAGATTAGAAAGTACTTCAAAAAGCATGTAATCCGATGATGAAACATATTTGAAATTTATACATAACATCACTACAAATTCACTCTATGATTTAAAAACTTTGTTTCAAATTTTTGTTACTCATTGAGGCAGATCATTACATCTTTGGAAAACTGACCACTAGAAAGTACTTTCTGTAGAATAAACCAGTTTCCTGATGGGTGATGGGAAAATTAGGATCATCAGAGTAAGTTGCTTATTAAGGAAAATACTGTTTATTAGAAAAGAAGGGTAATGATGGTCATTTCATAAATAGAAAGGGATAAAAGGGATGCAACAATCATGTCTGTGCACCTAACAAAGCTTCAAAATATAGAAAGCAAAAATTTATAGAACTGAAAGGAAAAGGAGACAAATCCACAGTTATGATAAGAGGTTTCAATACCTTCTCCCCTCATTTTTCAGTCACTGCATTTCGTTAAAAAACATTAAAATTTTTTTCACAGCTTTTAGTGAATCTAGTACTTCCCAGTTTAAAACAGTAACAACCAGAATTAAAATGCTCTGAAAATGTTCACAGTCTCACATCTAGCTGCCTTTACTCTTAGATCTTGGCTAGGTCTCCCATTCAGCCTCTTCCTCCCCTCAATAACTGATAGCATGTTGTTGCTTTTTAGTTGTTCAATCATGTCAAACTCTGCAACACCATGGAATGTAGCCCACCGGGCTCCTCTATCCGTGGGATTTCTCAGGCAAAATATTGGAGTGGGTTGCCATTTCCTTCTCCAGGGGATCTTCCTGACCCAGGAATCAAGCCTGGGTAGGGTTTGATCTGTCCATGGGGTCATAAAGAGTCAGATAAAACTGAGCAACTGAGTGTGCATAATTCATCATGATAACAGACCAAAAGTAAAAAGGCCACACTAATGATATCAACAAATGGAGAAAAGCAGTAGATAAATTCTAGAAATTATTATGATACAATTTCTCAGCAATATAAGAATAAGTTCCCAGCTTGGAAAAAAAATCCGTAAATTGGCAGGTACTACTATAGGAGTTGATTTCATGTTTCTTTATTTCACCAAACAGCTTCTGCCTAGCCAATAAACTGCTTTTTTTTCCTTAAAAAAAAAAATATATATATATAGCTAATATAATGCTTAATAATAAAAGAATGAATGCTTTTTCTGTAAGGTCAGGAAGAAGGCAAGGATGTCCACTCTCAAAAGTTCAACGCACAAATTTTCCTGAGATTTCTAACAACTGCAGTAAAGCAAGAAAAATAAAAGGTATACATACTGTAAAGGAAGAAGTAAAACTTCTTGTAGATGACATGACAGTCTATACAAAAAAATCCTAAGGGCAAAATCTGCTAGAAATAAAAAGCAAGTCTGCATGACACAAGATAAACATACAAAATCAGCTGTACTAGTATATGCTACCAACAAGCAATAGGAAATCAAAATTTAGAAAGTAAAACTATTTAAAATAGTATCAAGAATATAGAAAGAATACAGCAACAAAAAGAAACACAACTCTGTTTAAAAACAGGCAAAGAACTTGATTAAGCATTTCTCCAAAGATGACATAAAAACAGACAATAAGCACAAGAAAAGATGCTCAACATAATCAGTCATTAGGAAAACTCAAAACTATGATGAGTTGCCAGTTTATTCCCATTTGGATGGCTAAAATAATAAAAGCAGAAAGTAACAAAAGTCTATGAAGATATGGAGAAACTGGAACCTTTGTACACTGCTTTGGAAATGTAAAATGGTGCAGCCACTGTGGAGACAGCTTGCCAGGTCCTCAACAAATTAGAGAATATGCACATGATCCACCAATTCTAGCTCTAGGTATATAACCTCAAAAGAACTGAAAACGGATGTTCAAATACTTGTACATGAACATTCATAGACAACACTCTTCATAATAGTCAAAAGGTGAAAACAACTCAAATGGTCCATCTATGATGAATGAATAAACAAACTGTGACATATGCATACAATGGAGTATCATTTAGCCACAAAAAGGAATGAAGAACTCATATATATATTACAGCACTCAAAAACATCATGCTAAGTGAAAGAAGCCAGACACACAGTGACTTTTGTTTATATGAAACATCCATAATAAACAAAAGTGTAAAGACAGAAAGCAGATGGGTTGTTGCCAGGGCCTAGGCAGAGGGAAAATAGGGCGGCTGCTGCTGCTGCTGCTGCTGCTGCTAAGTCGCTTCAGTCGTGTCCGACTCTGTGCGACCCCATAGACGGCAGCCCACCAGGCTCTGCCGTCCCTAGGATTCTCCAGGCAAGAATACTGGAGTGGGTTGCCATTTCCTTCTCCAGTGCATGAAAGGGAAAAGTGAAAGTGAAGTCGCTCAGTCGTGTCTGACTCTTAGCGACCCCATGGACTGTAGCCCACCAGGCTCCTCCGTCCATGGGATTTTCCAGGCAAGAGTACTGGAGTGGGGTGCCATTGCCTTCTCCGAAAATAGGGCAGTAACTGTTTAATGGGTACAGATTTTATTTTGAGGTAATGAAAATGTTTTGAAAGCTAGAGTTTGTGATTATACAACATTGTGAATGTACCAAATGTCACTGAACTACTGACTTTAAAATGATTAATTTCATGTTATGTGACTTCTGCCTCAAAATTACAATAAAAAACAATATCAAGGAATATGAAATACCAAGGGTAAATCTGAAAAAATGTGTGTCAGATTTACACCCTGAAAACTATAAAACATTGTTGATAAAAAAAAAGAAGACCTAAATAAATGGAGAGATATATTTATGACAAATTGTTGTCAATTCTGCACAAATCAGCATGCAGATTCAACACAATTCCAAATTCCCAGCAGACAGTTTTCACAGAAGTTGATAGCTGATTCTAAACTTTATATGCAGATACAAAGGACCTAGGATAGACAAAACAAATAGAAAAAGAATAGAGTTGGAGCACTTATACTTACTATTTTCAGGACTTACTATAAAACTATCAAGACAATGCAGTATTGGTATAAAGACAGACATTTAGATCAATAGAATAGAACAGGGGGTCCAGAAACAGACCCTTATGTATACAGTCAATTGATTTTTGAAAAAAGTGTCAAGAAATTCAATGAAAAAGGATAATCTTTTTTAACAAATTATGCTAGAACAACTGTAAAAAATATTAACCTGGACCTTTACCTCATATTTTAAATAACAATTAACTTGAAATCATTCATAAACCTAAACTTAAGAGGTAAAATTATAAAACTTCTTGAAGAAAACATAGGAGGACATTTTTGTTATCTTGAATTTGGCAAAGATGCTTTAAACATGACATAAGAAATATGAATTATAAAACAAAAAAATATAATAAACAGGACATTGTCAAAATAAGCAATTTTGTTCTTCAAAAGATATTAAGAAAATAAAAGGACAACCTACAGAGTGGCTGCAAACCCAAATATATCCAATAAAGGACTTGTATCTAGAATAAAGAACCCTAACAACTTAAGAAGATAAACAATTTTAAAATGTACAAAATATTTCAAAAGATATATTAACTAAGGAGATATAAAGATGATAAATTAGTACATTAAAAGATGTTCAAAACCATGTGTCAAAAGGGATATTCAAATTGAAACCACAATAAGATATAAACCAAACAGAAAGGCTAAAATTAAAGGGTCAGTATGTCAAATGTCAGTGAGGACATTAGTGAAGTACAGCCTTGGACACTGATGGTGAGA
Organism: Giraffa tippelskirchi; assembly: GCF_054371585.1. Classification (NCBI taxonomy): domain Eukaryota; kingdom Metazoa; phylum Chordata; class Mammalia; order Artiodactyla; family Giraffidae; genus Giraffa; species Giraffa tippelskirchi. Next base: position 155,820,462 of record NC_137279.1, read on the forward strand.
ATGTAAATTGGTCAGAAAACACATTAGAAAACAAGTGGGAGACTTCCCTGGTGGTCCAGTGGTTAAGACTCTACTCCCAATGCAGACTGCCCAGGTTCTATCCTGATTAGGGCACTAGGTCCCACGTGCCACAACTAAAGATCCTGCATGCTGCAACAAAGACTGAAAATCCCATGTGCCACAACTAAAACCCAGGGCAGCCAAATAAAGAAATAAAAGCAAATGTCCAGAGCAATTTTATCTGTAACGACCCCAAACAGGAAATAACCCCATGTTCAACAAATCAATGAAAGTGCAAACTGTGGAATAGAATACTGCTCAGTGTTAAAAAGGAAAAAAAAACTAGTGATAGCATGAAGCAACATGGATGAATCTCAAAATAATAAGCTGAGGGAAAGAAGTCATACAGTACATACTGTTTGACTCCATTTATATAAATTTCTAGAAAATACAAACTTTAGTGACAAGAAAGCAAATCAGTAGTTTCCTGGGGAAGAGGAGAAGGGTGGGTTACAAAGAGGCAAAAGGAAAGTTTTGAGAGTAATGAATATCTTCGTTGTTTTGATTATGATGATAGTTTCACGGGTCATATAAATGGCAAAGCTTACCAATTTGTACAATTTAAATCTGTGCAGATGACTGTGCCTCAATTACACCTCAATAAAGCATGGTGAAAGTGAGAAGAGAGTGAAAAAGGTGGCTTAAAACTCAACATTCAAAAAACTAAGATCATGGCATCTAGTCCCATCACTTCATGGCAAACAGATTGGGAAACAAGGAAACAGTGACAGACTTTATTTTCTTGGGCTCCAAAATCACTGCAGATGGTGACTGTAGCCATGAAATTAAAAGACGCTTGCCCCTTGGACGAAAAGCTATGACAAACCTAGACAGTGTATTAAAAAGCAGAGACATTACTTTGCCAACAAAGGTCCGTCTAGTCAAAGCTGTGGTTTTTCCAGTAGTCATGTATGGATGTGAGAGTTGGACTATAAAGAAGGCTGAGCGCTGAAGAATTGATGTTTTTGAACTGTGGTGTTGCAGAAGACTTTTGAGAGTTCCTTGGACTATAAGGAGATCCAACCAGTCCATCCGAAAGGAAATCAGTCCTGAATATTCACTGGAAGGACTGATGCTGAAGCTGAAGCTCCAAGACTTTGGCCACCTGATGCGAAGAACTGACTAATTAGAAAAGACCCTGAAGCTGGGAAAGATTGAAGGCAGGAGGAGAGGGGGATGACAGAGGACAAGATGGTTGGATGGCATCACTGACTCGATGGACATGAGTTTGAGTAAGTTCCAGGAGTTGGAGGTGGACAAGGGAGGCTGGCGTGTTGCAGTCCATGGGATCGCGAAGAGTCAGACACGACTGAACAACTGAACTGAACTGAAAGCTGCTAAAACTACAATTTAGACTATAAGTTCAAGTTCAGTTCAGTCGCTCAGTCATGTCCGACTCTTTGAGACCCCATGAATTGCAGCATGCCAGGCCTCCCTGTCCATCACCAACTCCCGGAGTCTACCCAAACCCATGTCCATCGAGCCAGTGATGCCATCCAACCATCTCATCCTCTGTCGTCCCCTTCTCCTCCTGCCCCCAATCCTACCCAGCATTAGGGTCTTTTCCCATGAGTCAACTCTTCGCATGAGGTGGCCAAACTATTGGAGTTTCAGCTTCAACATCGTTATACTGCATTTTTTAAGGTAGTTCAAAGGTCTCGATTGAAAAGAAAAGAGCAGTATGTGGCTCAAGTAACATAAAGTGGGTGTGGGAGGAAAATCAACCTGATGGTTGTGCACCGATTAGATTACAGAAAAGAAGACAGACAAGAAAGGTAGTTAAAAATTTACCGACTAGATCATATATAACCAGGTATGTATAAGTCATGCAACAGAGGTAAAGGAAGGAGTTTAATCAATAAACAATATTTAAGTACTTTTTACTCTAAATAGCAGGTCTGTCTAGGTGCCTGAGATGAACAAAACAGATAAATCTTTGCCTTTATGGAGCCTTCTCTGTTCCAGTGGAAGAAAAGGCAATAAACAAGTAAATATGTGTCAGTTACCTGGAAAAAAAATGATACAATGAGCAAGAAGTAAGGCAAGGGTTTAAATACAAATATATCATATTTTGTTCCAGGTCACTCCAGTAAAGTGATTACCGCAGTAAAATAAGTCACACAATTTTTTTTTTGTTTCCTGGTACATATAAAAAAGTTATGTTTATGCTACACATCAAAAACAATATATATACACCTCAGTTTTAAAATGCTAACCATCATCTGACAAAGCAGTGTTGCCACAAACCTGCAATATTTTAAAAAAACACAGTATCTGTGAAGCACAATAAAATGAGGCACACTTGTATATATATATATGTATCCTACAATATAAGGATAATCTCTGAGAATTATGACCCTTTGTAACTATTTTAGTTTGCTCAGAGGCCTCTGTGAAGACTTTAGGTTATAATAAGGAATATAGTTAAGATATAGTAATAAACACAGTAAGGAAAAAACAAATGAAACTTATTGATTAACAAGATAGTTTGTCTTTCCTGAACACCAACAAACCTGCCACACATTCTCCAGAAGCTTTGCATGTGTTCAAGTAAAGTATTTAACCCTCTTCCCTTCCCATTCTAAATACAGCAAAAGTTACAAGTGTAATACTGAAATATCCTTCTGAAAATTGTAAAAGAATCACTAAAGTGAAAAAGTATAATCTCATATGGTCATATACCAACCTGAGGAGAAAAGTAGAGGGGGAGAATACATATCCTTAGATAAAAAGAAGAGAAAAAGATAGTTATGGGGAGAAGTTACTAAAGATAGCCCAAGTGTGAACTATTACTTTCTAATAGACCCACAAGTGTAATATACTTCTTTAAACACTGATACAATCTTGGACTGTATTAATAGAAATATAATGCTGTAGGAAGGAAATCCCACTGCATTCTGTGGTGCTTAGAACCCATTGACAGGATAAATTTGTCTGTGTATGCCATTCTGCAGGGCAACCCAGATAACGTACCTAGGAGAGGAAAACTTGCTGGGAGCTCTGGAGAGCATATCCTATGACCTGTTGTGGAAAGTCAAGTACAGAACTATAGTTTGTGAAGAAGTAGAAGAGGTGTATAAAGCAAACTATACTCAGTATTTTGTAATAACCTAAGGGAAAAGAATCTGAAATAAATAGATACACATGCATAACTGAATCACTTTGCTGTATATCTGAAACTAACACAACACTGTAAATCAACTATACTTGAATAAAAAAGTAAAATTAAAACAAATAAGATAGTTCTAAAAAGAGATTGCTATTTATGTTTTCATCTTAAAATATAAAAATATTTAATCAACTCTTAATATATGGGTTGACAAAGGTACATTTATGTAATTGACATGTAAGTGATACGTATACTGTATATATTGGGGTTCCACTAAAAATATACATTACTGATAGAATGCACAGCCAAAAAATAAACAAAAGGAGACCACTGGTCTGCAGAACAGAAAACAAAGAAAATCAAAGATGACTACAGTTTCATGATAGTTATCTCCAAACATTAGAAGGCTATTCTTATGGAAGAAGGATAGATTTATTCTATGTTTCTTCATAGGAAGAACTAGAATAAGCAGCTAAAAGTGATAAAAATTACCTTCTAATATAAGAAAAAACCTAGTAATTAAATTTGTCAAACCAGGGAATAGCAGCCTTGCAAATAATGAGCTGCTTATGCTTTGAGTAGTCAAGACATAAAAAGGATATCTCTATACCATTAAAACTGTAGGAGGTTAAAGTTTTATCTTTAAAGTCTCATTTAACTCAGATGACCATTTTATCTACTACTGTAGACAAGAACCCCTTTGAAGAAATAGAATAGCCATCATAGTCAACAAAAGAGTCCAAAATGCAGTACTTGGATGTAATCTCAAAAATGACAGAATGATCTCTGTTCCTTTCCAAGGTAAATCATTCAATATCACAGTAATCCAAGTTTATGCTCCAACCAGTAATGCTGAAGAAGCTGAAATTGAACGGTTCTATAAAAATCTACAAGACCTTCTAGAACTAATACCCAAAAAAGATGTCATTTTCATTATAGGGGAATGGAATGCAAAAGTAGGAAATCAAGAAACACCTGGAGTAACAGGCAAATTTGGCCTTGGAGTACAGAATGAAGCAGGGCAAAGGCTAGCAGAGTTTTGCCAAGAAAACGCACTGGTCATAGGAAACACCCTCTTCCAACAACACAAGAGCAGACTACACATGGACATCACTAGATGGTCAATACCGAAATCATATTGATTATAGTCTTTGCAATCACAGATGGAGAAGCTCTATACAGTCAGCAAAATCAAGACTGGGAGCTGACTATGACTCAGATCACGAACCCCTTATTGCCAAATTCAGACTTAAATTGAAAGTAGGGAAAACCATTAGACCATTCAGGTATAATCTAAACCAAATCCCTTATGATTATACAGTGGAAGTGAGAAATAGATTCAAGGGACTAGATCTGATAGACAGAGTGCCTGAAGAACTATGGACGGAGGTTCGTGACATTGTACAGGAGGCAGGGATCAAGACTATCCCCAAGAAAAAGAAATGAAAAAAGGCAAAATGGTTGTCCAAGGAGGCCTTACAAACAACTGAGAAAAGAAGAGAAGTGAAAGTCAAAGGAGAAAAGGAAAGATATACTCATTTGAATGCAGAGTTCCAAAGAATAACAAAGAGAGATAAGAAAGCCTTTCTCAGTGACCAGTGCAAAGAAATAGAGGAAAACAACAGAATGGGAAAGACTAGAGATCTCTTCAAGAAAATCAGAGATACCAAGGGAACATTTCATGCAAAGATGGGCTAGATAAAGGACAGAAATGGTATGGACCTAACAGAAGCAGGAAATATTAAGAAGAGGTGGCAAGAATACACAGAAGAACTGTACAAAAAAGATCTTCACGACCCAGATAATCACGATGGTGTGAACACTCACCTAGAGCCAGACATTCTGGAATGTGAAGTCAAGTGGGCTTTAGGAAGCATCACTATGAACAAAGTTAGTGGAGGTGATGGAATTCCAGTTGAGCTATTTCAAATCCTAAAAGATGATGCTATGGAAGTGCTGCACTCAATAGGCCAGCAAATTTGGAAAACTCATCAGTGGCCACAGGACTGGAAAAGGTCAGTTTTCATTACAATCCCAAAGAAAGGCAATGCCAAAGAATGCTCAAACTACTGCACAATTGTACTCATCTTACATGCTAGTAAAGTAATGCTGAAAATTCTCCAAGCCAGGCTTCAACAGTACACGAACTGTGAACTTCCAGATGTTCAAGCTGGATTTAGAGACAACAGAGGAACCAGAGATCAAATTGCCAACATCTGCTGGATCATCGAAAAAGCAAGAGAGTTCCAGAAAAACATCTACTTCTGCCTTATTGACTATGCCTAAGCCTTTGACTGTGTGGATCACCACAAACTGTGGAAAATTCTTCAAGAGATGAGAATACCAGACCACTCGACTTGCCTCCTGAGAAATCTGTATGCAGGTCAGGAAGCCACAGTTAGAACTAGACATGGAAAAACAACTGGTTCCAAATGGGAAAGGAATACATCAGTTCAGTTCGGTTAGTCGCTCAGTCGTGTTCGACTCTTTGCAACCCAATGGACTGCAGCACGCCAGGCCTCCCTGTCCATCACCAACTCCTGGCGTTTACTCAAACTCATGTCCATTGAGTTGGTGATGCCATCCAACCATCTCACCCTCTGTTGTCCCCTTCTTCTCCCACCTTCAATCTTTCCTAGCATCAGGGTCTTTTCCAATGAGTCAGTTCTTCATATCAGGTGGCCAAAGAATTGGAGTTTCAGCCTCAGCATCAATCCTTCCAATGAATATTTGGGACTGATTTCCTTTAGGATGGACTGGTTGGATCTCCTTGCTGTCCAAGGGACTCTCAAGAGTCTTCTCCAACACCACAGTTCAAGAGCATCAATTCTTCAGTCCTCAGCTTTCCTTATAGTCCAACTCTCACATACATACATGACTACTGGAAAAACCATAGCTTTGACTAGATGGACCTTTGTTGGCAAAGTAATGTATCTGCTTTTTAATATGCTGTCGAGGTTGGCCATAACTTTTCTTCCAAGGAGTAAGCATCTTTTTATTTCATGGCTGCAGTCACCATAAGCTGTATATTGTCATCCTGCTTATTTAACTTATATGCATAGTACATCATGTAAAACGCTGGGCAGGATGAAACACAAGCTGGAATCAAGATTGCAGGGAGAAATATCAATAACCTCAGATATGCAGATGACACCACCCTTGTGGCAGAAAGCAAAGTACAACTAAAGAGCCTCTTGATGAAAGTGAAAGAGAAGAGTGAAAAAGTTGGCTTAAAACTCAACATTCAGAAAACTAAGATCATGGCATCCAGTCCCATCACTTCATGGCAAACAAAAGGGGAAACAATGGAAACAGTGACAGACTTAATTTTGGGGGGCTCCAAAATCACTGAAGATGGTGACTGCAGCCATGAAATTAAAAGACACTTGCTCCTTGGAAGAAAATTTATTACCAACTGGAAATTTATTGGAAATTTATTACCAATGAATAAGACACCATATTAAAAAGCAGAGACATTACTTTGCCAACAAAGGTCCATCTAGGCAATGCTATGGTTTTTCAGTAGTCATGTACAGATGTGAGAGTTGGACTATAAAGAAAGCTGAGTGCCAAAGAATTGATGCTTTTGAACTGTGGTGTTGGTGAAGATTCTTGAGAGTCCCTTGGACAGCAAGGAGATCTAACCAGTCCATCCTAAAGAAAATCAGTCCTGAGTATTCATTGGAAGGACTGATGCTGAAGCTGAAACCCCAATACTTTGGCCACCTGATGCAAAGAACTGACTCATTAGAAAAGACCCTGATGCTGGGAAAGACTGAAGGCAGGAGAAGGGGACAACAGAGGAGGAGATGGTTGGATGGCATCACCAACTCAATGGACATGAGTTTGAGTAAACTCTGGGAGTTGGTGATGGACAGGGAAGCCTGGCGTGCTGCAGTCCATAGGGTCGCAAAGAGTCAGACATGATTGTGCAACTGAACTGAAAGTTTCATCTAATTTGGAAAAGAAAATATTGTAGGAGGGATATTTGACTGCATAATTGGCTGAGCTGGACACCTCTGAAGATACTTCTTACACATAAATAATTGATGATTATATGAAGTACTTAATATGAACATTGTTGGTACAATTAAGAATTTAACTGTCTTTGTCTTTGGTTCCTGGAGGGGAAACTCAAACCCTTGGAACTTTCTCAGTGGATAAGAGTGCTTTCATATGCTAATGAATGAGGTAACTCAGGGTAGGCCCCTACATGGCTTCAGAATGGGGGCTGGTCATACCTGAAAGACCTAACGTGTGATTAGAGAATGGGGGCTTTGAGCCATGTGATATTGAGGTAGGAGACAGATAGGCCCCTAGGTGGACAGCTGGTGTTTTCCAAGTAGAGTAAAATTCAACCCTTGTTCTTACCCAGACACTCCAAGGACAAAGCTAGTGGCACAAGCTGAGTTCTGCTAAAGCAAAGAGATAAGGTGCCTGAGGTCAAGAAAGACTTCCCTGTCTGCATGTGTGTGGGAAGGCTTCTAGGGGGTCAAAAAGGGAGGGGGCTTCACCCTATAATAACTGTGGACATGTACCCATAGGCCTCTGTGGTAGGATCCATCTTATCAAAAAGTTGCTCACACATCTGAGGGGAGGGTCCAAGGATCAGTCAAGTGTGAAGAAAGAAACAAGATAATTGGCCAAATGTAAACCCTGAAAGGCAAAGCAATCTTAAGAAGAATAGAACTGGAGGAATCAACCTGCCTGACTTCAGACTATACTCCAAAGCTATAGTCATCAAGACAGTATGGTACTGGCACAAAGACAGAAATATAGATCAATGGAACAAAATACACAGCCCAGATATAAATCCATGCACCTATGGACACCTTATCTTTGACAAAGGAGGCAAGAATATACAATGGAAAAAAGACAATCTCTTTAACAAGTGATGCTGGGAAAACTGGTCAACCACTTGTAAAAGAATGAAACTAGAACACTTTCTAACACCATACACAAAAATAAACTCAAAATGGATTAAAGATCTAAACGTAAGACCAGAAACTCTAAAACTCCTAGAGGAAAACATAGGCAAAACACTCTCTGACATAAATCACAACAGGATCCTCTATGACCCACCTCCAAGAGTAATGGAAATAAAAGCAAAAATAAACAAATGGGACCTAATTAAACTTACAAGCTTTTGCACAATGAAGGAAATTATAAGCAAGGTGAAAAGACAGCCTTCAGGATGGGAGAAAATAATAGCAAATGAAGCAACTGACAAAGAATTAATCTTAAAACTATACAAGCAGCTCCTGCAGCTCAATTCTAGAAAAATACACAACCCAATCACAAAATGGGCCAAAGAACTAAACAGACATTTCTCCAAAGAAGACATACAGATGGTTAACAAACACATGAAAAGATGCTCAACATCACTCATCATCAGCGAAATCAAATCAAAACCACAATGAGGTACCATCTCACGCCAGTCAGAATGGCTGCTATCAAAAAGTCTACAAACAATAAATGCTGGAGAGGGTGTGGAGAAAAGGGAACCCTCTTACACTGTTGGTGGGAATGCAAACTAGTACAGCCACTATAGAGAAGAGTGTGGAGATTCCTTAAAAAACTGGAAATAGAACTGCCATATGACACAGCAATCCCACTGCTGGGCATACACACTGAGGAAACCAGAAGTGAAAGAGACATGTGTACCCCAATGTTCATCACAGCACTGTTTATAATAGCCAGGACATGGAAGCAACCTAGATGTCCATCGGCAGACGAATGGATAAGAAAGCTGTGGTACATATACACAATGGAATATTACTCAGCCATTGAAAAGAATGCATTTGAATCAGTTCTAATGAGGTGGATGAAACTGGAGCCTATTATACAGAGTGAAGTAAGTCAGAAAGAAAAACACCAATACAGTATACTAACACATATATATGGAATTTAGAAAGATGGTAATGATGACCCTATTTGCAAGGCAGCAGAAGAGACACAAATGTAAAGAACAGTCTTTTGGACCCTGTGAGAGAAGGCGAGGGTGGGATGATTTGAGAGAATAGCATTGAAACATGTATATTGTCATATGTGAAACAGATCACCAGTCCAGGTTCAATGCATGAGACAGGGTGCTCAGGGCTGGTGCACTGGGATGACCCTGAGGGATGGGATGGGGAGGGAGGTGGGAGGGGGGCTCAGGATGGGGAACACATGGACATCCATGGCTGATTCATGTCAATGTATGGCAAAAACCACTACAATATTGTAAAGTAATTAGCCTCCAATTAAAGTAAATTAATTAATTAAAAAAATAATAATTGGCCAAATGTAAACAAAGACCAGGAAACACTGTTCTATGTGATTTAAATCACGTCTTCACTGCACTCCTCACTGGGTGTGTATTTCTGCCTTGTTTCTGTCTTAAATACACCATTTCTCCATGTGCTCTCCCATACATTGTGCTGTGACTCTAATAATAAACTTTATACCGGTTTTTAATAGTTTTTGCCTCCTTGAAACATTCTTGCTTTCAAATGGAGGAAAGAGACAGGGCCATTTTGCCTCTAGCCCCTAGCTCCTGGTGGCCTGGTGGCTAGGATTCCTGGTTTTCATTTAGGTTTCCTAGGTTCAATTCCTGAGCAGGGAACTAAAATCTCTCTTCAGGACTGCTCACTGCTATCTCTCCAAAATAAGTATTAGCCTAGCCTCCTGACCTCCAGGGAGAGGAAGAGAACCACAGATAAGAGTTCAATAACATGGCCAGTCATGCCTACATATAAAACCCCCATAAAAACTCTAGACACTGAAGCTAGTTCAGTAGAGATCTCTGGTTAATTAACACACTGGTGTGCTGGGAGGCAAATGTGCTCTGATCCTATGGGGAAAGAGCATAAAAGCTCTGCAGTTAGGACCTACGAGCCACAGCCCTAAGTCTCTTGATTATGCTGTTTCTGAGTTACATCTTTTGTAACAAAACTGTAATCGTAAGTACTGCTGCTGCTGCTAAGTTGCTTCAGTCGTGTCCGACTCTGTGCGACCCCATAGACGGCAGCCCACCAGGCTCCGCTGTCCCTGGGATTCTCCAGGCAAGAACACTGGAGTGGGTTGCCATTTCCTTCTCCAATGCACAAAAGTGAAAAGTGAAAGTGAAGTCGCTCAGTTGTGTCCGACTCTTCGCGACCCCATGGACTGCAGCCTACCAGGCTCCCCCCATCCATGGGATTTTCCAGGCAAGAGTACTGGAGTGGGTTGCTATTGCCTTCTCCAAATCGTAAATACATTGCTCTCCTAAGTTATGGGAGTCTATAGACTCATTGGAGAAGATCCTGATGCTGGGAAAGATTGAAGGCAGGAGGAGAAGATGACGACAGAGGATGAGCTGGTCGGATAGCACCACCATCTCAATGGACATAAATTTGGGCAAGCTCTGGGAGTTGGTGATGGACAGGAAGCCTGGCGTGCTGCAATCCGTGAGGTTGCAAAGAGTTGGACACGACTGGGAAACTGAACTGAACACATTATTGAACCTGTGGTGTCACAAGAACCCCCAAATTTGAAGCAAGTTAGTCAGAAGAGGCCTGGAGACCTCTGTAGTGTGGCTTTCGTCTGAAGTAGGGGCAGACTTCTTTGGGACTTAAGCCCTCACTCATAGCATCTGTGCTAACTCTAGGTAGTTAGTGCTACAATAGAACTGTAGTATGCTAGTTGGTGTTAGACCAGTTGGAGCTGAAACAGAATAAATACATTTAATCTAAACATTTGTAATCTAAAGCTTAATGTTGAATACAGGCATTCACTTCCTAATGATAAAGTATACATTTTGTGTATGTACAGCTATGCATTTCAAAAGGCAAATAAACTCCTCCAATGAATACTAAATAGACAGATATTTAATGCATGCCAATATTATAACAATTTCCACAATACTAAGCAAATGATATTGTTTTTATCATTTTCAACAAAGTAAAACAATTTCACAATGAAAAAAAAAAGATAACAGCAGAGAGGAAACTGATCCTTAGCACTTTCCAACAAAGTAATTCTGCCAAAAATATTACATAGAAAAGTATCATATCCTTTGCTAAAATGAGCTGTAAAAATGTAGTATGTTAAATATTACCTTATTAAACCATGTGAAACCTGGTTTACAAATTCATGGCAACCAGTAACCACACTTGAAGGTTTAACATTTAATACTTTAAAAAAAATTAGGAAATCCATAAGCAATTTGTGCCTACCAAAAAGAGACAAAACATATTTTCACTTCAGATCATTAATTAAAATTCATTGATAAATTCTAGAAAAAATAAATGCTGTGGACTAATTTAAACATGTTTTTCATGTAAAACAGTACAATTAACCTCATGCCAATATTCTACATGTCATTAGTACACATGATGCTTACCTGGTTTAACAGTCCGCCCACAGAGCTGGGGTTGTAGAAGAATTTGCAACATGGCAGGGTTGTTTAAACTTTTCATGATTTGCACTGGATTTGGCTCTGGAAGTAAGCCCTTTTGATTACTGTGCCTCTTCGATGAATACAGAAATACAAAAATTAGAACATGGGTAAGCACAAAGATGAAACTGTAAAGGCTTTTTTTCGGAAATTCTCATTTGTCTGATAAGATCTATTTTATAATAAACACAACTTGTTTTATGTCATACACTTGTATACATTCTACCACAATTCCTAATTATAATAAGATACTCTAAGATATGGGCTTCCCTGGTAGCTCAGCTGGTAAAAAATCCGCCTACAAGGCAGGAGACCTGGGTTTGATCCTTGGGTAGGGAAGGTTCCATGGAGGAGGGCATGGCAACCCACTCCAGTATTCTTGCCTGGAGAATCCTCATGGACAGAGGAGCCTGGTGGGCAGCGGTCCATGGGGTCACAAAGAGTCAGACACGACTGAGCAACTAAGAACAGCACAGTATTCTAAGATATTCATGCAACATACACCGAAATCCTCATAGAATGTTTCAGTGAAATAGAAATTGGCTTTAAGAGAATTAACAATTTAGTCGGATAAATCTCTTAATGCAATGGGCAAGATATTAAGGGAATCTGAATTTACTAACAGGGAGGTAACCTGACACAATATGAATACTCTGATACTACAGAAGAATCTTACTATAATGTTGATCTAAAGTTTAATAATGTGGGATGCTTTACAAAGCAATATTTTCTTATAATTAAGATCTTGATTCATTAATCTTCTAATATGAAACAAAGATGAATGGGCTTTACATACATATAACTGGGTAGCTAAATATATGGATTGTTCTCAGTTTTTAAATCCAGCTCTCCTTGTCCATCCTCTAGCACCTCAACATCTACACACTCACATACAAGGAAGCCAACCGCACCCCGCTACCAAAAGAAATATGTAATCACAGAACAAAGTAACTAGACATCTGGAAAATGAAGCCACAAAAACTAAAGGCAACAAACCGAAGCACCTATAAGAGACGATAGGAAATAATAAGAATGTGAACTAATACAAAGCAGATATCCTAAAAAACCATAACAGATTTTTACTGGTAACATGAAACACAGAGAAGCACTCATAAAGAACAATCAATTAGAAATACGATGTACAAAAAGCACAACTGTTTGGGAAAAAATAATAGCAGCCATCACTTATTGTATATACTTGGCATTGTTCTAAGCCTGTTACATGGACTAAATCACTTAATGTCCCAAAGCAACTCTACAGGGTTGGCATTATACCCCCATTCTATAGGTGAGGGAACCGAAGAAACTCATAAAGAATTATTCTTAACCTCTACTCTGTGCTTTAATAGATGTTAAATAGTAGAATATATGGAGAAGGCAATGGCACCCCACTCCAGTGCTCTTGCCTGGAAAGTCCCATGGACCAAGGAGCCTGGTAGGCTGCAGTCCATGGGGTCGCTAGGAGTCGGACACGACTGAGCGACTTCACTTTCACTTTTCACTTTCATGCATTGGAGAAGGAAACGGCAACCCACTCCAGTGTTCTTGCCTGGAGAATCCCAGGGACGGCGGAGCCCGGTGGGCCCCCGTCTATGGGGTCGCACAGAGTCGGACACGACTGAAGCGACTTAGCAGCAGCAGCAGCAGCAGTAGAATATATGCGACTGAAAAATAAAATAGTGATCTGAAAGGTCAGGTCAGATAAAGATCAAAGAATACATGAGCAAAGGGTAAAGAAGAAACTGACAACAAAATAAAATGGTAATGAAAAATGAAAACAAAGCAAAAGAAAAAAACCAAGGCAATGAAGAGACTGGAAGTCTTAATATCTATATAAAAGGAGTACCTGAAGGATTAGAAATGAAGGAAATCTTTGAAGAAATAATGGCTGAGAATTTCCCAGAATTAAAAGAAAACTAAAGAACACAAAATGAAAGGATTCCAATTATGATACAGAAAAAAACACACCTGCTCACATTTTTGGCATGAAATTAGGAACATCAAAGCCCTGCCTGCCCCCAATAGTAAAAACTTCCAGGAAGGAAGAACATATCTCAAAAAAAAAAAAAAAAAAACAAGAAGCAGATTAATATCATCTTCATTCTCAAAGGACCATCACTGGATTTAAGAAGGAAACAAATTAATATATTAAAAGTGCTGCAGAAAAAAATCTTTGAATCCAGATTTTTATATTCAGCTACACTTAAATTGAAGAAAGTAGGGAAAACCACTAGACCATTCAGGTATGACCTAAATCAAATCCATTATGATTATACAAGTGGAAGTGAGAAATAGATTTAAGGGACTAGATCTGATAGAGTACTTGATGAACTATGGACAGAGGCTGTGACATTGTAAAAGAGACAGGGATCAAGACAATCCCCACGGAAAAAAAAATGCAAAACGGTTGTCTGAGGAGGCCTTACAGATAGCTGGGAAAAGAAGAGAGAAGTGAAAAGCAAAGGAGAAAAGGAAAGATATTCCCATCTGAATGCAGAGTTCCAAAGAATAGCAAGGAGAGATAAGAAAGCGTTCCTCAGCGATCAATGTAAAGAAATAGAGGAAAACAACAGAATGGGAAAGACTAGGGATCTCTTCAAGAAAATTAGAGATACCAAGGGAACATTTCATGCAAAGATGGGCTAGATAAAGGACAGAAATGGTATGGACCTAACAGAAGCAGAAGATATTAAGAAGAGGTGGCAAGAATACACAGAAGAACTGTACAAAACAGATCTTCACGACCCAGATACTCACGATGGTGTGATCACTCACCTAGAGCCAGACATCCTGGAATGTGAAGTCAAGTGGGCCTTAGGAAGCATAACTATGAACAAAGCTAGTGGAGGTGATGGAATTCCAGTAGAGCTATTTCAAATCCTGAAAGATGATGCTGTGAAAGTGTTGCACTCAATAGGCCAGCAAATTTGGAAAACTCAGCAGGGGCCATAGGACTGGAAAAGGTCAGTTTTCATTCCAATCCCAAAGAAAGGCAATGCCAAAGAATGCTCAAACTACTGCACAATTGCACTCATCTCACACGCTAGTAAAGTAACGCTCAAAATTCTCCAAGTCAGGCTTCAGCAATATGTGAACTGTGAACTTCCAGATGTTCAAGCTGGTTTTACAAAAGGCAGAGGAACCAGAGATCAAATTGCCAACATACACTGGATCATCGAAAAAGCAAGAGAGTTCCAGAAAAACATCTATTTCTGCTTTATTGACTATGACAAAGCCTTTGACTGTGTGGATCACAATAAACTGTGGAAAATTCTGAAAGAGATGGGAATACCAGACCACCTGACCTGCCTCTTGAGAAACCTGTATGCAGATCAGGAGGCAACAGCTAGAACTGGACATGGAACAACAGGCTGGTTCCAAATAGGAAAAGGAGTACGTCAAGACTGTATATTGTCACCCTGCTTATTTAACTTATATGCAGAGTACATCATGAGAAACGCTGGGCTGGAAGAAACACAAGCTGGAATCAAGGTTGCCGGGAGAAATATCAGTAACCTCAGATATGCAGATGACACCACCCTTATGGCAGAAAGTGGAGAAGAACTAAAGAGTCTCTTGATGAAAGTGAAAGGAGAGTGAAAAAGTTGGCTTAAAGCTCAACATTCAGAAAACTAAGATCTTGGCATCCTGTCCCATCACTTTACAGCAAATAGATGGGCAAACAGTGGAAACAGTGGCTGACTTTATTTTTGGCGGCTCCAAAATCACTGCAGACAGTGATTGCAGCCATGAAATTAAAAGACGCTTACTCCTTGGATGGAAAGTTATGACCAACCTAGATAGCATATTAAAAAGCAGAGACATTACTTTGCCAACAAAGGTCCGTCTAGACAGACGGACAGATAGAAAAAACAAATAATAAACAAAAACTATTTCTTTGAAAGGCAAAATAGTTTGCAAGACTAATTGGGGGAAAGAAAATGCAAATAAGACATACAAAGAAAAAGAAGAGATTAGACATGACATTTAAAAAATAAAATTTTATAAATAGCTATGTGTCAATAAATTTTAAAACTCAGACTAACTGGATAAATTTGTAGACTATAATCAAATGCCACATATACCACACAGAGAAAAATAAAACTAATATATCTAATATTCACAGAAGAAACCTAAGTGGTAATCAATGATTTGTTTCTAGGAGAGAAATAAGGACTAGGTCTACATGGTTTCACAGATGAGCTCTCTCACACTTACAAAGAATAGAAAACCCCTATTGTATACAAACTGATCCATGAATAGAAAGAAAAGAAGGAGGGGTTCAGAGAAAAAAACATATAAATCATTTAACGAGGTCAATGTTCTCTTGATTTCAAAATTAAGCAAAAATGCTACCCCCCAATTTAAGCATTTCCACTCATGAGCACATCTGCACATATAACAAATATTATCCAATAAAATCAAACAATACATAAGAAAAAATCTATCAATGAGAATTTACAATATAAGGATAGTATAACATTAGAAAAGTCTATCAATGTGATTCAGCATATTAATGAACTTAGGGAGCAATCACATAATTATCCCAATAGTTGTAGAAATATTCTGATAAAGTTCAATGCCAATTTATGATCTTTTTTAAACAGAAAACTTGATAGAAGATATGTACCAAGAACCCATAAGAAAAAAATCAATGCAGTACATTACTTTTAAGGCTGAGAAAAATTTAAGATTCCTCACTGTTACTAATATCTAATCATGATATCTATTAAAGGTCCCATGAAGGGCTGTTTACTATGGTAAGGAATTGAACTTATGCACACATTAAAGAATATTAAGCAAGAGAATGACATAATTTGATTTGAGGATGAGAAACATCACTTTTGTGACACTGTAGAAGATGGATTAGAACAGGGAAGACTAATGACATGGCAATCATACTGCAGGTTATTCAAATCATCAAGGTGAGAAAAATTAGATCCTGAGTAAAGTAACAAAGATGCTGACAAGTCTCAGGGATTTAATAGACATCAGGATGTGGAACTGAAAGACTTGCTAAGATTCTTGGCATTCTGAACTGGAGAGTAGATGAAGATCAATCATGATTGAGTTTTTAGTTCAGACAGTCTTAGTTTGAATGAACTGATGCCACACACAGATATTACAGCACATAGAAAAGCAAGTCCCAGGGAAAAACAGTTTCCTTTTGGAAATGCTGAAATTGAACTATTCATATAGCATAAAAAGGAGATATCTAATAATCATTTTAAGATACAGATTAGTGCTTTAGAACAATTTGGTTCAAAAATGTAAGATTGGGAATCATCACTGATAGGCAATAACTGAAGCCACTGGAGTGATGAAGAGGAAGAAAGTGAGGAAGCCTAGTACGGAGGTCTACTGACAGCATCCCTCTGGGAAAAAGAAGAAAAGGATGGAACAATTAGAGAAGAAAAGAATAATAGGTGGAATTCAAGGCAGTAGGCAGTTGGTGTTAAATGCTACAAAGAAACCAAAGAAAGACTGAAAAGTACCTATGTGACTTGATTACAAAATTCCTGTTAATCTTAAAGAGAACAGATTCACTTAATAGTGGAGGCAGAAAGTACACTGCGTTGGGCTGAGAAGGAAATGAGAAATGAAAAAAAAAAAAAGGTGACTAGCGGGATCTAATTGTTCAAGAAGCTCCAGTTGTGAGGAAAAAGTATTACCAAGGCCTGCATCTAGAGAGGAAAAGATGCAAGTGTGTTGATAAGCAAATGGGATGGAGGTAGTGAACATCAGGTCAAGTTGAAAGTAGAGGAGGCAGATCCTTGAGGATGGGGCGGAGGCATGAGCCCCTGCTTTGCTGGGAGGAAACAGAGCACTCCCTCCGTGACAGAAAGGATCTTTGTTTTGTTCACTCAGTTCAGTCGCTCAGTCATATCCGACTCTTTGCGACCCCAATGGACTGCAGCACGCCGGGCCTCCCTGTCCATCACCAGCTCCTGGAGTTTACTCAAGCTCATGGTCATCGAGTCAGTGATGCCATCCAACCATCTCATCCTCTGTCGTCCCCTTCTCCCCCTGCCTTCAATCTTTCCCAGCTTCAGAGTCTTTTACAATGAGTTAGTTCTTCACCTCAGGTGGCCAAAGAATTGGAGTTTCAGCCTCAGCATCAGTCCTTCCAATGAATATTCAGGACTGATTTCCTTTAGGATGGACTGGTTGGATCTCGTTGCAGCCCAAAGGACTCTCAAGAGTCTCCTCCAACACCACAGTTCAAAAGCATCAATTCTTCGTTGCTCAGCTTTCTTTATGGTCCAACTCTCACATCCATACCTGACTACTGGAAAAACCATAGCTTTGACTAGACGAACCTTTGTTCACTGGTGAATCCTAAATATCTCCAATACATCTCATATGTAGCGGGTACCCAGTAAGTATTTATGGAATGAATGCTATTAACAAGAAAAAAGAAGTAAAAAGTGGGGCACTTTTGCTCGCAGAGTGTGAGAGAAACTGAATGAATGAGTCCAGCACATGGCCTGTATATTTCTATAAAGTAGCAGCCATGACCATCAGATAGAAAGAAAGACAAAGACTAGAAAAGAGTGAAGATTTGAGCTAGTTTTGCTGGGGAGTCAGCTATAAAGAATGTCAGACATTTGCAGGAGCACTAAGTCACCTAGTTGTCTGTTTTTCTCCAAGAAAACAGAGTATGCTGACTGCAAAAGTGGGTGACTGGATGGATTCAGACTCAGAAACTCAGCAAATCCAATCCAACCAAGAGATAACTTAACTAAAGGCAATGAAATTGACAGTGAAAGAATGGCTGAAGTCATGAATTATGCCAGTCAAGGATGTGAGGACGACAGAAGAACCTAAGAAGGGAAGGAAAGACCAAGAAAAAAGGAGAAGACATCCAGGACCAGAGGTGAGATCGAAGAACAAGAGGAGGAGGACAAGTGAAATGACAGTAGGATACCAGTGACAACCTGTCATCTCTTCTGCCCTCCTTCCCTCCCCTGATTGTCCTTCTCTCTCCACTTCATTTACAAACCACTTCCAGACTAGGTGATTTCTTGTTGTCTTAACTATGATCTTGTCAGTACCTTGTATATATACTTTATAAATTCCCTTTGAAATTTGTAAACTTGACCTCGCTTATCAAGTTCCATCTAAGCTGTGAGTGCTCCAGCCCTCCCTCTGCTGGCATTGAGCTACCATTTCACCACACACTCAGCCTCCCTAGACCTTTTCCACTTTTTAAGCATGAAAATTCGTCTCCTCCTACTGCTGGAAAGGTTTTGTCCCAACCAGAGTATGTTCAATCACTCATTCTCCCTCCTTAGGGGTGCCAGATTCAGCAAGTAAAAACACAGGGTGCCAGATAAACAATGAATAATGTTTAATGTAAGTATGTCTCATGCAAAATCTGTAGTCATCTGGCAATCCTATTCTCCACCTCCATCAACATTTCAAAATTGTACCTTAACATTACATTCAAATGTCACCTTCACAATTCTGAAGTCTTCCCTGGACCCTTCAAAAGTGTGTTTCTTCCTTCATTTGATCAACGGTATTTACTATTCTAGGCGCAAGGAGTAAGAAACTGTGAAGCAGGAATAGTTGCTCCCTACAAGGAATTTTCAACCAGAGAAGTAGAGAGGGGAGTAATAAGAGACAGTTCCAATAAAGAAGTCAGTCCAACATGCACACTTATGAGCAGTTTTTGAAAAAGGGGGCATGCTGCAATCAAAACTTACAGCACAGGAACTCAAACATTTACAGAATAAATAAAAATTTCCTCAATTCTTGAGATGAATACACTTTACGAAACACAGTTTCCTCTATTGTACTGACTCCTGGCTTGATTTGGCAGAAGTATTACTTAGTCAATTAAAAAAAAAAGAAGAATGTCTTCATGTAATAAAGATATAATGAAAGTCCAATCAATGATTAACTAGTTTGGATACTTGAATTCTTCTATGTTCTTAAAAAAGAACGACTTACCACATGTTGAGCTGCTATCAATGCTGCTAAGGTACTTCGCCCTGGTGCTCCTGGGGCACAGAAGGAAACTTGAATTTTGCTTCCCTTGATGGTCATACCATCAGCTGCTTGTTGAACCTTTTCAGCATGCTCTGCAGTGCTATATTCAACCACTGCAAAGCCACCAACATAGCTACCTTCATCCTGTGCAAGCTGATGTGATACAATTATTAAAAAGGGAATTCTAATACTTAGTTAGAATTTATTTACAAGTATATCATCTGTAAATTCAAGGACAAATGTCTCAAAGCATGATACCGGTGAAAATATTGTATTCCTTTTTTTTCTGAAAATAAAAGTTTACTAGTTGGGTAGGTACAGTCTTTCTAGAAGATGGGAAGATAAGTAAGATTCTGTCAAGCTTCTTTCTGCTTTTTTGAATCTCTGATTTATTTAAAAGTCAATGTTCAAATGATTATAGTCCCTATATATTAATATATATATATAATTATTAATCTATAGAAAAATTTGGGGACACACAATTGAACTTTCTTTAAAATAAACTCACCAGATACACAGATGATGAAACCTGTTGAATTTGATCATGTATCTATTTGCACTATCAAGAGAACAAAAGTAGAAGGAACCATATTCAACTTTTATTTCAATATTTTAGGTAGATCCCAGGAATTTGGTCAAGTTACCAAAGTAAACCTTATTTAGGAAATTGTGCCCCAGGTTTGTTTAAAATACCATATGCAGGACACAACCTTTTCCTGAATGTGCCCTAAATAAACTTCTGCAATGCAGAACACATTTCCAGTCACCCATGTGTAAGAGTGTAAAGGAAGATACTAAAGTCCTGGATCCGTGAAGACTGGTACAAAGAGCAAAAGTAAGAAAAAAATACAACACTAAAAAGTTTCTAAGTGTTGAACATATCTGAATCATCTTAAACACATTCGTATCTAGTGATAAATGTGATAAAATTTAGCTTTGTATGTCTCTGAAGTATAGAAATAGTCCAATAGAAATACCTACAAAACTTCTGTTTGGACTTGGCATCTCATAAATTGGTATACAATTCAATCATTTCTCAGTCATTTTTAGCTTCTTTTCTCTTATTTTTGAAGCTTTTTTGTATAGTAGACCAAATTTCTGTTTTTTTCCCTTCTCATTCTTTCTTCTTTTTAAAACTGTCCTCAAATGTCTTTTCCTCCATAAAACTTCGTCCATTCACTTGGGAGAAAGGGAAAATATCTACCTCTTCCAAATATTTCTCCTACAACCTCATTCCTTTTATCCAAACCAAATCTTAAATTCAGATTTGTAAAAGCCATTAGTCCCTTTGGTCCCTTCTGATCACAAGGTAAGAAGACTGTCTTCCATATAGTCTATGTCAACCTACCAAATGAGAGAGCCTGAGTTTAACAGATTTACTGATAAAGGCATTTAAAGTGGCTTTATTAAGCTTTTGAAAATTTCTAAAATATTTTTATTAAAATATTTTTATTATTCTTAGTTTATTATATAATCTTAATCCCAAATAAATCATACTATCATTTTAAGTCTTTCAAAAGAAAATATCATTTTAGTTTCATAGCATTGGTAATTTTAAAGAGCAATATTTCCATTCAATATGAGAGCCATTCAAATATGTAATGGCATGACTTGTGACCTATTAATAGTTAATTTTCCATTACTTCAAAATATTTTCACAAAAGCTAAATGATCACTTACAATGATTGTAACAAATCTTTTTCTTTTTTTTTTAACCAGATGGAAGACAAGACCAGATAACATAAGTCCCTTCTAACTCCAAGATTCATAATTCAAATACAATATGTAAAAAACAGCTTTCCCCTCATATTTGCTTCAAAGGCCTCAACTAAAGCTACAAAGAATTATGCTTGGCCACAGAATATCACTATATAATTCTAATATTCAAGAATAGCATGTCAATAAGACAACTTTCAATAACTTGGCAAAGATTTGTCACAAAGTATTCTAATTTTTTGAAGTTCCATGGGTAGTTTCTTTGATGATTATATTGGGATTGGAGGGGCAGAAATGTAAGAAAAAGTAATATGGCAGCATTAATTTTAATTAAATAAGCTATAATAAATTTCAAACTTTCTACTGCAAGAGTAGAGACTCAATACATGTATGATAACAGAAAAATAAGGGTGAGGAGAGGAAAGATGGGAGATTAGAAGGAGCAAAGGAGGAGAGAATAAAGAGAAGGAAGAAATGAAGGGAAGTGAAAGAGAAAGATTTCATCAGGTGCTTTAAAAATCTGTATGGGAAGCAGCCATATACAGTATATATTTTTGTCTATTTGGTAGAATTTATTCAATTTTATTCCGATAAAGTGCTTGAAAATTCTATTTATTCAATTTTATTCCGATAAAGTGCTTGAAAATTCTTAACAATGTTGTCAGTTTTCAGGATCTTCTCTAAATGTCTCACTTACCATGACCCCATTAAGACAGAATAAGGCATTCTTTCTACACCATGTAACACTTTTCTATTTTGCATTATCTCACTCTTCATACAAGATATACAGTTATTTGCTTATCTGTCAGTGTACTCTACAAAACTGTGAAGTATAGAGAGAATATCTTTCTATTTGTTATATTTCTGACATTTAGCAATATGGTATCTGGCACTGAGAATGTGACAAATCAAATGTGGGTGGATGAAGTGATCAATGCATGAATGATTCAAGAACAGATGGAAGGAGAAGGTGGATGCATTAAGTGATGGGTTTGCTAAGACATAATTATATAAAAACAATATAGTCTGGCCCATCAACAAAAGAAATTGATTTAAAATTTACCATCATATTAAAGTGTTCATTACAAACTAAAGTAGAATGAGATTATCCATGGTGATATTTACATAAGTAGAATGAGATTATCCATGGTGATATTTACATAAGTATAATAAATATGTAAGTGCATGCAGATGCATATGTAGATACTTTTAAATATTTCAAATAATACCTTAAAAATACATACCTGGCAAAACACAGGTTTATGGATACTGGAAAAAAACTGCAACAGCTCCTCTGAATCCCTATAGTCACTAGGGAGTTTATCTATACAAAGGCACTTAGAATGAATGAGCTCTGCGGCCAATAGATTAACATCCATCCACTGCGCAAAGACAGCTGATGCTCCCAACTGTTTACCCAATAGCTCCAATCGAGCCTTTGCAGCAAAGTCCTTTTTCATGTATTCTACAAATCCATAGCCTTTGGAATGGCCAGTAACTTCACTGTAGACAAGAAAACATCTCTCGACATTTCCATAAGCACGAACAAGTTCTTCAAACTCTTCTAATGTAAAAGAAGTGGGCAAGTTGGTAACACATAGCAAAGCATCTGTTGGCTGGAGCTGGACTACTAAGTCTTTTCCTCGAAAAGAATATTGATGAAACATCTGAATTGCATTCTGGGCTTGTTCCCCATTCAATAAGGTAACAAAAGCTGGAAGAAGATAAAATGAATGAGTTTTCTGAGCCAGTGTTTTCAAGCTTTTTTGATCATGACCGACAGTAAGAAATAGATTTGATACCTATGCCTCAGTACACATACGTAAGTGCATTAGTCGCTAAACCATGTCTGACTCTTTGCAACCCCATGGATTGTAGCCCATCAGGCTCCTCTGTCCATGGAATTCTCCAGGTAAGAATACTAGAGTGGGTTGCCATTCTCTTTTCTCCAGGGTATCTTTCCAACCCAGGGATCAAACCTGGGTCTCCTGCATTGCAGGCAGATTCTTTACTCTCTGAGCCACCGGGGAAGCCCACACATATGCACATATGTATACATATTTCTGAAACAAAAGTATCAGGAAGCAAAACACCTATCATGTGTAATGTATTCTGATATTTTCTATTCTATTTCATTGTTTTTAAGTGCTGATACTCCCACTTCAACAATTTCATGACCAGTAACTCAAAAAACATACAACATATATTAGAAGCTCCATTTCTGGGGGGGAGGGGTGATGGCAGTCTTTTTAAACTACACACAGATTTGATATTTTCCATCAATAATATGTGATGCAGAACTTTATAAACTATTCTTTCTTCTCAGAGAGTTCTCAAAGGCCCTATTTGATAACAAGAATACCTAAAATATACCTAAAAAATAGGTAATTTTTAAATCATTTTAAAAAAGAATACCTAAAAGAACAAAGGCATAGCCAAAAGACACCAAAATGCCCAGAGGAAGCCAAATCTTTCTCCAATTCATGTACATGTTTCCTTAAAATAAAATTAATTACATTGAAACAATACATACACACACAATTTGTATATGTTGGGATGAACAATATGATATGAAAAGATCACAGGATTATGATACTGGACAAGTAGCTTACCTTCAAATCTTTGTAGAACAAACCAAAGAGGGAAAAAAAAAACAACTGTCCTGTCTACCTAAGGAAGTTATTCCAGCATTAAGCAACAAATAGACATGATAATTTGTAACATCTAAAACATGATACAGATCTAAAATTCTAAATCAATGAAATATCATACACACATGTGTATCTGATAAGGTTTTGAGCAATATTTTAAGAAAAATTTAAAACCTCAGATAAAGGAAACAACACAGGACAAACCACAAATTAGAAACACACTGTTCTCTCCACCTTCCTCCATCTCCCTCTTCTCTCCCTCTTTGGAACACACAATGAAGGTGCCCCATATGAGTACCTAACTTACCCAAATGCAAAGATAACAGCATGGCAAATATGTACACAGCAAGAGAGAAAGAATTTAAACAGCATGGACAGTCCTGCCTGCTCTTCCCTTAGCTGGTTTTAGTGCCCATGCGCCTCTCAGGCTGTGAGCGTCTCTCCACAATGAGTGTGATGCTAATATTACAGAATTACATTTTTTATTTAACATGATACCCACATATAAGGAAACTACTTACAGAGGAATAGCTAACTCTTCTAGCATGAGGGGGAAAATGGCTTTGCTGCACTTACTGAGAGATTATCTCTTGGTTTCCAATAAGCCCTTATAAAGGACTTGAGTTATTTTGATTCTATGCCTTTCTTTCCTTATGCTGACATGGAACACCATTTAACGGTATTTTGCTAAAACCAGCAAACAAGTCAACAATCATTTGTAAATACTGATTATGTTCCTATTTAGCTCATAAGTTCATCAGTTCATATTTGACTTGAATTCTCCAGGTATCTGAAACTGTTAACCATTCCCTTCCTTAACTTACTTAATAAAGTCCTTCCTGATTTTCTTCATACTTGCCTAAGCACTCCTCCTTCCATTTCCTTAGCTATATTTTTCTCCACTCACACCTGTAAGGTAGTAATCCTTAAGGTTCCTTCCTGGCAGAAGCACACACAGTGACAGCCGGTGACTGTACTCAGTAACCCTGAGCCATAAATCCCTGTCTATGCCCCCTTCCCTGGGCACTCATATCCATGCCCATGTATTCATTTCTCATGTGCCAGGCTCTGTGTTAGGCACTGGAAAGGAGGAGGTCAACAAAACAAGTAAGATCCTTTTCAACAACGACCCCACAATCCAACAGAGGATGACAGATTAGACAGAGAGTTACAAGTGTGACATTACCAAGAAGTATGGGGGGCTATGAAAGCAATTAAATAGAGCAAAATGGCTAGTATGGGGGCTCATAGAAAACCTCTTATTCCCTTGTCAACTCTCAAAACTACATTTCTAATCCTTAGTTCCATATATATTCACATGCGGATTCACACATGATCAAACATAACTCATGATCTTCATCCTCTCCATTCCTCTAAAATCTCAACATGGCTCAGCTTCCTTCATTCTGTCTTAGCTGCTAGCATCACACTCACAAATGGGAAACCTGGGAATTACCTGAGACCCTATCTGCTTTACCTCTCACTTAAAGGAATCCTCAAATTTTACCCTCCAAATAGGTCTTGGATCCATCCTCTTTCCTTCATTCTTCTAGCTTTTTAATTCTTTTTCTTCAATGACAATAAAGCGAACTCTCAAAAATGAAAGTTTAATTGTGTCTGTCTACTGCCTAAAATGCAATGATTTAATATCAAAAATGAAGCCAAGACCCAGAGTAGTTATCATGCCCTACCAGGCCCTTTTGATCTGATGCCAGCCTCATTACCTGTCAAACTTCCCTTCCCAATCACACTTCTTTATTCTCCAACGACACTGAGTTGTTTGTAGTTCCCTAGGTATCACCTTGTTTCAAGCCTCTATACATGTCATTCCCCTGCTTACAAGATCTCTCCCATATCTTCAGCCACTCAAATCTTTTAGTTAGCTTTCAAATTCAGCCCAGGGGTTAATGTATCATGATCTCCAGGAAGCATTCTCTGATGTTCTCTTCCAGTTAGTTAATCCTTGTTTTATTATTTTGAACATTGACTGGATTATTGCACACATCAGAATGTGTTATAATCTTTGTTTAGATGTCTGCTATCCTATCAACTGTGAGATCCCTAAACTGCTATGGAATACATCTCCATCAGTTATCATGCTGTCAGGCCCACAGTGGAGCCTCTGTGTCAGCTGAATGGATGAATGTATACATGCATAGACTAACTGCTGCTGCTGCTGCTAAGTCGCTTCAGTCGTGTCCAACTCTGTGCGACCCCATAGACGGCAGCCCACCAGGCTCCGCCGTCCCTGGGATTCTCCAGGCAAGAATACTGGAGTGGGTTGCCATTTCCTTCTCCAGTGCATGAAAGGGAAAAGTGAAAGTGAAGTCACTCAGTCATGTCCGACTCTTAGCGACTCCATGGACTGTAGCCTACCAGGCTCCTCCGTCCATGGGATTTTCCAGGCAAGAGTACTGGAGTGGGGTGCCATTGCCTTCTCCAATAGACTAACTAGTACATTTTAAAACTGACAACTTCTCATTTTCCTTTTCTTAGGTATCTGCATTTGCTCAACCCAAATAAGATATTTTGTGGTAGAATTTAGACAACATAATGAAGCAAATTTAGAAGTCCAGGCAGTAGGGGAAAGAAGTCATTGATTCTCTTCTATAGTTTCTTCCATTTCTTTTCAAGGCCACAAAGTCTCTAAAAAAAAAAGCCCAACTTTTTTCACATTGACTCTGTGGAAGTGGAAGATGTCACTCTACAGAGAAAACACTATAAGGCATTCGGAAATTAGTTCTGTTTCCATTTTCCTGCCAAAATTTTAAGATTCAACAATTTGGTCCCAATCCTTTCACAAGTCACAATTTTATTTATCCTTTGCCATGGCTGCTCTAGTAGTTAAATTTATTATTGGCACAAATTTGATGGCAAGCATGCAAAAACTTCTTTCTCTAATGTTCAGTTCAGTCACTCAGTCGTGTCCGACTCTTTGCGACCCCGTGAATTGCAGCACGCCAGGCCTCCCTGTCCATCACCAACTCCCTGAGTCCACCCAAACCCATGCCCATTGAGTCGGTGATGCCATCCAACCAACTCATCCTCTGTCGTCCCCTTCTCCTCCTGCCTTCAATCTTTCCCAGCATCAGGGTCTTTTCCAATAAGTCAGCTCTTTGCATTAGGTGGCCAAAGTACTGGAGTTTCAGCTTCAACATCAGTCCTTCCAATGAACACCCAGGGCTGATCT
This sequence comes from Giraffa tippelskirchi, assembly GCF_054371585.1. Lineage (NCBI taxonomy): Eukaryota > Metazoa > Chordata > Mammalia > Artiodactyla > Giraffidae > Giraffa > Giraffa tippelskirchi. The sequence continues at coordinate 155,847,602 of NC_137279.1, forward strand.
CCTTTAGGATGGACTGGTTGGATCCCCTTACAGTCCAAGGGACTCTCAAGAGTCTTCTCCAACACCACAGTTCAGGAGCATCAATTCTTCAGCACTCAGCTTTCTTTATAGTCCAACTCTCACATCCATACATGACCACTGGAAAAACCATAGCCTTGACTAGACGGACCTTTGTTGACAAAGTATAATGTCTCTGCTTCTTAATATGCTGTCTAGGTTGGTCATAACTTCCTGCCAAGGAGTAAGCGTCTTTTAATTTCATGACTGCAGTCACCATCTGCAGTGATTTTGGAGCCCCCCAAAATAAAGTCAGCCACTGTTTCCACTATTTCCCCATCTATTTGCCATGAAGTGATAGGACCGGGTGCCATGATCTTAGTTTTTTGAATGTTGAGCTTTAAGCCAACACAACACTGTTAACTTTACATACAGTAGAATTTCAGGCATTAGTTGGGATGCTTTGACAAGAAACCACTTCACAATTTCAAAGACTTAACAAAAGGGTTTCTCCTCCTTGTTCATCATGTATATCCCACGCAGAAAGGAAGGAAGGAAGGAGGCTTTGCTCATTATAGCCACTCTGGGACTATGTTTAAAGAGGACATACAACCTTCCTCAATCACTTTAGCAAGTTGTGGGGTGAGCAGTCAATCACATGCTAGCTCTGAAATCTTCTACCTGGAGGAGATACATGTCACTTTCACTGCATTTCATTCATCAAAAGCCAAATCACATGTCCATTGGTAACTTCAAAGAGAGATGGGGAAGCACTATTTACCCTATGACCGGAACAAAAAGAATCTGTGAACAGCTCTAATAACTACCACAATGGAATGGTACAGATGGAAAGTGTGCACCAAATTCGTTAGTGCTTGCCCTTCGGCAAGGAGGGATGGAGGGAATGGAGTCAGAGAGAGGTAAAAACTTGATTTCATTTTTTTTTTTTTATAAATTTATTTATTTTAGTTGGGGGCTAATTACTTTACAATATTGTAATAGTTTTTATTTTTAACTGTAGTGTTTTTTTCTATATTTCTTTTATAAGTCAGAAAAAAAAATGCAGAATTTCTTATCATACTATCAGAGGTATTCACTTAATAGTACTTACATTAGGGCTCTAGCATCTATATAATATTTTAATGACAAAAATATTTCAAAGTCTTTTAAAATTGAAGCATAACAATACATAACATTAGTTTCAAGTATCTAACATAATAGGGTTCCCCATGGCTCAAAGGTAAAGAATCCATCTGCAATGCAGGAGCTGTGGGGTCAAACCCTGGGTCAGGAAGATCCCCTGGGGCAGGGCCCAGCAACCTACTCCAGTATTCTTGCCTGGAGAATCCCATGGACAGAGGAGCCTGGTGGGCTACAGTCCATAGGGTTGCAAAGAGTCTCCTGCATTTCCTGCATTGCAAGCAGGGACTCCTGCATTGCATTGGGGGGGCCCCAGTGCAGGGGACACAGGTTCAATCCCTGCTTGGGGAATTAAGATCCCACATGCTTTGGGGCAACTAAGCACTAGGGAGCCCATGCACTACAACTAGAGAAGACTCCATGTGCTGTAACTAGAGAAAGCCTACACACTGCAGTGAAGACCCAGTGCAGCCAAAAAAAAAAAAAAAAACCCTGCTAATTTGGGAGTCAGTATCACGACTTAGCGACTAAACACCCCCCCCCCCACACACACACACAATGGTTATATCATCCTTCAGACATTAGTATCACGACTTAGTGACTAAACACCACACACACACACACACACATACACACACACGATGGTTATATCATCCTTCAGACATTTCCTTACTTTTTTGTCATCTCAAAGAGATGTTTTTAAATATTTACATATCATATGTACACAGAGAAAATAACCTAGTTTAGGCTTTTAATCTCAGATATAAAACATGCAGAAAAATTAAACAATTTTCCCAATTTGTATAACTAAAGGTCAAATTACATAATCTATTCACTAAGTCCAATAACATATTATTAAAAATGAACAATACTAAGCAAATTCAAAACACTCATTAAAATGTTATAACATAACATTAGGACATTCATTATAAAACTTCATAAAGCTCTGGCAATATTATATATTTTTTAAAAAACCTATGCAAATTCCATTTTTTGCCTAACTTTTTATTGAGGTATAGTTGATTTACAATATTATATCATTTTAGGTGTATGTCAGTGAGTCAAATGTTCACAGATTATATTCCATTTAAATTATTATAAAATATTGGCTACTTCCCTGTGCTGTACAATATATCTTTATAGCTTATTTTATGTGTAATAGTTTGTACCTCTTAACCTTCTATCCTTATCTTGCCCTTCCCTATTTCCTCTCCACGCTGGTAACCACTAGTTTGTTCTCAATATCTGTGAGTCTGTTTCTGCTTTGTCATACTCATTTGTTTTATTTTTAGATCCCACATATAAGTGATAACATACAGTATTTATCTTTGTCTGATTTATTTCACTAAGCACAAGACCCTGCAGGTCTACCCATGTTGCTGCAAAAGGCAAAATTTCATTCTTTTTTTATGGCTGAATGGTATTGCATTGTGTGTGTGTGTGTGTGTGTGCATGTGTGTGTGTGCGCACGTGTGTGTGTGTGTGTGTATACCACCTCTTCTTTATCTATTCATCTGTTGATGGATGCTTAGGTTGTCTCATAGCTTGGCTACTGTAAATAGCATTGATATGAACATTGGGGTGCATGTATCTTTCTGAATTACTGTTTTCACTTTATTTAGCCAGGAGTGGAGTTGCTAATCAAATGGCAGTTCAATTTTTAGTTTTATGAGGAACCTCCACACTGTTTTCCAGAGGCTGTACCAATTTACATTGGTGTAAATCCAAATCCCCAACATTGTATGAGTGCCTTTTCATCATATTTCTGACTTTTTTTTTTAATAATGGTCATACTGACAAGTGTGAGGTGATATTTCTTTGTGGTTTTGATTTGTAGTTCTCTGATGATTAGCAATGCTAAGCATCTTTTCACGTGCCTCTTGGCCACCTATATGTCTCCCTTGGAAAAATGTCTATTCAGGTCTTCTGCTCATTTCAATTGGATTGTTTCGTTTTTTTGATAGAGTTGTATGAGCTGTTCATATATTTTGAATATTAACCACCTATCAGTCATTTGCAAATATTTGCAAATATTTCTCCCATTCGGTAGGTTGTCTTTTCATTTTATCAATGGTTCCCTCCTCTATGCAAAAGCTTTTAAATTTAATTAGGTCCCATTTGTTTATTTTTGCTTTGTGCTTCCTTTGCTTTAGGAGGGATAGCCAAAAAAAATACTGCTACAGGATTTATATAAAAGAATGTTCTGCCTATGTTGTCTTCTAGGATCTTATGGTTTCCAGTCTTACATTTAGATTTTTAATCCATTTTGAATTTAATTTTGTATATGGTATGAGAAAATGTTCTAATTTCATTCTTTTACAAGAGCTGTCCAGTTTTCTGATTATCATTTCTTGAAGAGACTGTATCAAATTCATTGATGAGTTTTTGGTGGCATCTTTAGAAATCTCTATGTATAACATGTGTCATCTGTTTTACTTCTCCCTTTCTAATTTGGGTTCTTCTTTTTATTGTCTGACTGCTGTGGCTAGGACTTCCAACACCATGTTGGATAAAAGTGGCAATAGTGGGCATCCTTGCCTTGGTCTTGATCTTAGAGGAAATGCTTTCAACTTTTCACTACTAAATATGATGTTAGTCATGGCTTATCAGATGGCCTTTATTATTTTGAGGTTTGTTCCCTCTATACCCACTTTGTGGAGAGTTTTAACCATAAATGGATGTTGAATTTTGTCAAAAGCTTTTTCTGCATATTTAGATGGTCATGATTTTTATTCTTCAATTTGTTAATATGATTTATCATATTGATTAATTTGCAGATTTTGAATTATGCTTGCATCACCAAAATAAGACCTGCTTGCTCATGGTATATGATCTTTTCAATGTATTGCTGATTTCAGTTTGCTGATATTTTGTTGAGGATTTTTACATCCATGTTCATCAGTCATACTGTTTGTAGTTTTCAATTTTTGTGCTATCTTTGGTTTTGTTATCAGGGTGATGCTGGCCTTGTAGAATGAGTTCAGAAGTATTCATTCCTCTGTAATTTTTTTGAGTAGTTTGAGAAGGACACATGTTAACTCTTTTCCAAACATTTAATAGAAGATACCTGTGAACCCATCCAAACTGGTGTTTTAGATTCTACTTGTGTGTAAAACTTTCAAAGGGAAAGTGAAAGCTTCTCAGTTATGTCCAATTCTCTGTGGCCCCATGGACTATACAGCATACTGCATAGTGCATGGAATTCTCCAGGCCAGAATACTGGAGTGGATAGCCTTTCTCTTCTCCAGGGATTTTCCAAACCCAGGGAGCGAACCCAGGTCTCCCTCATTGTAGGTAGATTCTTTACTAGCTGAGCCACAAGGGAAGCCCATAAAACTTTCAATCTCTCCATCAAATGTGAATGAAAGTCTTTCTTGGTACAGCATTCTTGGCTGTAGGTTCTCCCCTTTCATCACTTTAAATATATTTTGCCACTCCCTTCTTGCCTGCATAGTTTCTGTGGAAAAGTCAGCTGATTGCCTTACAGGAGTTTCCTTGTATATAACTTATTACTTTTCCCTTGCTGCTTTTAATACTGTCTTTATCTTTAATTTTTGCCATTTTAATTACAAAGTGTCTGCTGTGGTCCTCTTTGGGTTGATCCTGTTTGAGACTCTCTGTGCTTCCTATATCTGAATGTTTGTTTTCTTTCTCAGGTTAGGGAAGCTTTTCAGTTATTATGTCTTCAAATATGTTCTCTGCCTCTCTCTTCTCCTTCTGGGATCTCTATAATGCTAATGTGCCTGATGTTGTCTCTGAGGTCTTTTAAACCATCCTCATTTCTTTTTATTCTTTTTTCTGTTAAGCATCAGTAATTTCTACTCCTGTCTTCCAGCTCACTGATTCATTCCTCTTATCATTAAATCTATTTTTGATCCCTTCTGGTGTAGTAGAAGGAATCCACCATCCTGTATTCTTTATTTTGGTTACCACATTCTTTATCTCTGTTTGGTTCTTTTTCAAATTTTCTGATCCTTTGTTAAAAACATCTAACTTCTTACTCTGTATAACGTATCTTCTCCCAAGTTCTCTGATCATCTTTACAATCACTACCTTGACTATTTCTCAAGCAGACTGCCTATCTCCACTTCACATAGCTCTTCTGGAGTTTTATTCTCTCTTGTTCTTGTGGAACATGCTCTTTTGGCACCTCGTTTTGTCTAATTTGCTGTTTCTTTTTCTACATATTCTGGTAGGTTGGTTACACCCTGACTTGGGAGGAGTGGCCTTTTGTAGGAGACAACCTATGTGTGCCGCCAGAGCTATACACCCTAGGGGAGCCCCCTATGTGAGCTGCATGGGTCCTGTTGTGGCAGGCTGACCAGTGCAGGAAGTCTGGTGGGTGTGGCTACCTGGTCCAGCCGGCTGCCAGGCCGGGCATTGTGAAGAAGCTGCTGACGTTGGTTGGTGGGACCATGTCACAAGCTGAGGAGCCAGTGCTGGCTCTCTCATGGGCAAAGATGAGTTCTGGGAAAGAGGTGGTTGCAGGACCAGGCTTCCTGATTTAGTTTTGGACTGCTGGTGGAGGGGCTGCTTCCTGACATGGCTGGCTGAAGGTTCTGGGGTGTCCTGAAGCTGGTGCTATTCCACTGCCTGGATTCTGGGGCAACTAGCTAAGTAGTCCAAGAGCTGGTGTTGGCCTGCTGATGGGCGGAGCTGGGACCCAGGGTGTCCCAGGGCTGGTGCTAACTCATCGGCAGACAAAGCTAGGCACAGCCCCCTCCCGCCACCAGGTTTTTCAGCTGCAGTGCCCTGGGAGTTCCAAATCTGATGTCAACCCACTGGTGGATGGTGCTAGATCCTGGATGCTGAGGGGCACAAGGTGTCCCAGAACTGACAGTGGCCTGGTGGTGGGCAGAGCCAGGGTATGAGGGGTCCTGGGGCTGATATCATCCTGCTGTGTGTTGTTTAAATTCTGACAGGGCAGGCTGCAGTGCTGTGGTGGCCCTGAGGCTGATGTAGGCCTGCCTGTTGGTGGGCAGGATTGGGATCCAGAGAATCCCAGGACTGGTGCTAGCCCACCAGTAGGTAAAGCTGGGTTCTGGGGTTTGTGCTGGCCAACTGGTAGACAGAGTTGTGTCCTGGGGTCTCTGGCTACAGGGCCCGAGGGGTCCCAGAGCTAGTGATGGCTCACTAGTGGATGGAGTCATGTCCCAGGATCTTCAATTGGAGGGCCCTGAGTATCCTTGAGCTGGTTTTAGTCCATCAGCGTTTGGGGCTGTTTCCCAATACAGTTGGCTTGGGAGTCCTAGGTGTCCTAAAGCTTGTTTTGACTTCCTGGTAGGTGGGACTGGATTCTGGGGAACCTGGTTGAGGGGTCCAAGATGTCTCAGAGCTGATGCTGGACTACTGGTGATGGGCTAGGTCCTGCCATGGCAGGCTATGGGGCTGCGGTGGTCTTGAGGCTGGTGTCTGCCCACTGGTGAGTTAGGCTGGTTGAGAGGCTACAGCCAGCTCACAGGTGGGCAGGGCCAGAGCCCAAGGGGGTCCTGTCCACTGGTGGCTGGCTGCACCCTTGGGTCCCAGGGGTCCCAAGGCTAGCGGTATGTAGAACTGGGTCCTTGCTGCTCTGGTGGACAAGGCCTGGTGTCAGGGTGGCTGTGGGCTCAAGGGGTCTTAAGGAAACCTGCCTATTGATTAGAGGGGTTGTGTTCCTACCCTGTTAGTTACTTGGCCTGATGCATCCCAGCAGTGGTCCAGAAAGGTTGGTGGGCAGGGCCAGGTCAGACACTAATAACCTAGATGGAGGATTCTAAAGTGGTTCTTGCCAGCACCAGTGTCCATATGGTAGAATGAGCTCCCTAAAACAGCTGACACCAATGTTGCATTAATTTATGCGACTAAAATTTAGAATAATTGTATTACCTTCAGAAAATAAATTATGTAATGTGTATATGATTTAATGTTTAAGAAATTCAGAGATTAGTTTAAGAATAAAAAGACACTTAGCTTTTTTGCTCTATAATGACAACATGCAGAATTAAAATAAAACCAGATGCTTAGAACAGAAATCTTACCTGTTCGCTTATTTCTGTCCACATAACAGTATTTTAATTCATAGTCTTGTAATAAATCATGAACTTCCTGAAAGAGACAAAACATGAACTCAATGAACACATGAGTGTGGTTGGTGGATAATCCATCTGTATTAGCCTACCACCACTACCATCACCATTCCCCATGTAAAAAAGTCTTCTGTGGTTCTCTATCACTCATTTATATTAAAGGCATTCAAGGCCCACCATATCTGGCACCAACCTACCTCTTCAAATATATCTCCCAACATACTCCTACATATGCCCACATTCCTGCTCAGGTGAACACCTCCTCTCTCAGGGGTATACCATGTACAATCTTCATTCTGAATTTATGCTGACACCTTGAACTTCCATGGGGCAAACAACTACTACAGATCCCAAATTCACCTGGAATCACATGCATCCTTTGAAATCCCAGCTCAAATATTCTTCTATGAAGATTTTTTTCCTAATTCTTTCCCACAGTACCTCACCTCTATGCTAACATTGGCCATACTTTATGCCTCTCTTACAGAAATGTTAAACATTTCTACTTGGGTACTACAAACTGAGTTTTTAACAAGTATTACACTTGTAGAGGGCATCCCTGGTAGCTCAGGAATCCACCTGCAATGCAGGAGACCCTGGTTCAAATCCTGAGTCAGGAAGGTTCCCTGGAGAAGGGATAGGCTACACACTCCAGTATTCTTGGGCTTCCCAGGTGGTTCAAACAGTAAAGTATCCAACTGCAATGCAGGAAACCTGAGTTTGATCACTGGGTTGGGAAGATCCCCTGGAGGAGGGCATGACAAACCACTTCAGTATTCTTGCCTGGAGAATCCCCCTAGTGGGCTTCAGTCCACGGGGTCACAGAGTCAGGCACGACTGAGTGACTAAGCACACACACATCTGTAGATGGTGATACCAATATGAAGAAGAAATAAATGTAAATTAAAACCTAACTTAGAGATCCCTGGGTATGAAGCAATAACCCTCAAGTTACAGTATGCAGCCCAATATCTTTCCCCTCAGTTCCCCAAGATGTTTAAACTGGTTTTCTGGTTTGTTCAGCTTGTATTACTAGTCCATTCTGAATTCTTAAATTCTGATATCATAACTTCCATCCACCTGGGAAAATACACTATATCTTATCTCTATTTCTCTAATCCCTTCTATTAAATTGATACTACTTGAGTACAAGAACTATACTTTATCTGTATACTACCCATATTGCTTTGAATATACTAGGCACTCACATAAACATTAAAGTGAATATAATCTGTCATTCATTTGATATTAGGCCTTGAAAATTTTACTCATAATATACAACAGATATCGTTATTATTTTTTAAAGGAATTGAACTAGCACATTACTGGACGTTTGGACCCATATAGAGAGTGGTACAGCCAACTTGTTCTGTATTACAAACAACTACACTAAACAGACAAAGTGCTAGGATGTTAAGTCTGCAAGCTATCAATAACTAATTCAAGAATAATAATTCTTACTACTGCTATTTTTATAGTTAACATTCACTCAGTTTTTACTAGGTACCAGAGCACTGAAGTCACCCTTTTATTAAAAACACAGGAAACCACAGAGTAGAGAAAATTCAAGCAACTTGCCAAAGTCTTACACTTAGTAATTTTCTGAGTTGTAGATTCACCAACTGGTTAGGTTCCAGGGAACTACACTCTTGACCTCTACGCTATAACTGACTTATTCCTTCCAGGATTAACTAAAAATAGTACACTGCCACAGATAGTTAAAAGACCAATATCTCTAGTGCCTTAATAAGGGGTCATATGGAAATGAAAAATAAATAAGAGGATAGTTTCAAATTGAGAAACACTTTCTCTTTCAACCCAATGCAAGGGGGTGGGGAAACTGACATAACAGGCAAACAATCTCTTTAACAAGTGGTGCTGGGAAAACTGGTCAACCACTTGTAAAAGAATGAAACTAGAACACTTCCTAACACCGTACACAAAAATAAACTCAAAATGGATTAAAGATCTAAAGGTAAGACCAGAAACTATAAAACTCCTAGAGGAAAACATAGGTAAAACACTCTCCGACATAAATCACAGCAGGATCCTCCATGACCCACCTCCCAGAATATTGGAAATAAAAGCAAAAATAAACAAATGGGACCTAATTAAAATTAAAAGCTTTTGCACAACAAAGGAAACTATAAGCAAGGTGAAAAGACAGCCTTCAGAATGGGAGAAAATAATAGCAAACGAAGCAACAGACAAACAATTAATCTCAAAAATATACAAGCAACTTCTGCAGCTGAATTCCAGAAAAATAAACGACCCAATCAAAAAATGGGCCAAAGAACTAAACAGACATTTCTCCAAAGAAGAAATACAGATGGCTAACAAACACATGAAAAGATGCTCAACATCACTCATTATTAGAGAAATGCAAATCAAAACCACAATGAGGTACCATTTCACACCAGTCAGAATGGCTGCTATCCAAAAGTCTACAAGCAATAAATGCTGGAGAGGGTGTGGAGAAAAGGGAACCCTCTTACACTGTTGGTGGGAATACAAACTAGTACAGCCACTATGGAGAACAGTGTGGAGACTCCTTAAAAAACTGGGAATAGAACTGCCATATGACCCAGCAATCCCACTGCTGGGCATATACACCGAGGAAACCAGAATTGAAAGAGACGCGTGTACCCCAATGTTCATCGCAGCACTGTTTACAATAGCCAGGACATGGAAGCAACCTAGATGTCCATCAGCAGACGAATGGATAAGGAAGCTGTGGTACATATACACAATGGAATATTACTCAGCCATTAAAAAAATACATTTGAATCGGTTCTACTGAGATGGATGAAACTGGAGCCCATTATACAGAGTGAAGTAAGCCAGAAAGAAAAACAACAATACAGTATACTAATGCATATATATGGAATTTGAAAGATGGTAACGATAACCCTATATGCGAGACAGAATAAGAGACACAGATGCATAGAACAATTTTATGGACTCTGAGGGAGAAGGTGAGGGTGGGACGTTCTGGGAGAATAGCATTGAAACATGTATATTATCATATGTGAAACAGAACACCATTCCATGTTCGATGCATGAGACAAGGGCTCAGGGCCGGGGCAATGGGATGACCCAGAGGGATGGGATGGGGAGGGAGGTGGGTGGGGGGGTCCAGGAAGGGGAACACATGTAAACCCATGGCTGATTCATGTCAATGTATGGCAAAAACTATTACAATATTGTAAAGTAATTAGCCCCCAACTAAAATAAATAAATTTATAAAAAAAAAAAAAAAGAAAGAAAACAGATAGTGTAAGAACTCACTAAGAAAACATAACTCTCTCAATAGCATACCCTATACATCTTGCCAACAGGCTAATTGAATACTTTATACAGAAGGTGCAACAGTTTTGTTTGAAGGCATCAAGTGTATGCTTTCAGTTGCACAAACTCTAATCTCTCCTTTCACTAGTTAACAGCTGTCAAACGCCAGATAAAGAAAACATGATACTGCCCTTCACTTTATCAAGTATACATAAACAATGACATGTTATATTACTCATTTAGCTGAAAGAACCACCTGAGAAAGATCTTAAGTTTTCATGGATGCATTTTTGCAAGTTGAAAATTTATTTTTAAAATACCCATATTTCTAAGCACAGCTTTCCCATGTATTAGATGTGGAATACAGACTTTGCCAACTGGGAAAGTTTACAAAACTTCCTGCAAAGAAAAAAAGAATTATTTTTCCCCATGCCCTGGTTGCTCTGACCCAGGAAAAACTAGGTCACTCCTCAATTTGAGCCTTGGCAAGTTGGCCAAATTAAAAACTTAAAACCTGAAAGAGAGTCCTGACAACCGTTTGCCAAAATCTGACTATGATACACATCACACAAAACTGAAAGTACTAAGATCATGTCTCCCTATTGTAATCTAGCTTTATGACACTTCTACAAATTTACAAACTAATTTTAAGGAATGAAGTCGTACCTTTGATGAAGACCCTCTGTCCTCTGACTAGCAATATCAGCTACACATTTCTTACAGTAAGATGAGCTCATCAAAACTGGTAACTGTTAGATAGCTTTAGTAATGTATTTCCAGACCAGATTCACCATCACTCCCTGGAACTGAAAAGTTTTCCACATATGAAATGTTTTCTGGGAAGAGGTTCAATAACTTTCAGCTCAAAGCAGTCAATCAATAAACCCCCAAAAGTTAAACCATTGTTTCAGGTCATCTGGACTTCTTCCTGATTGAAAGCCAGCCTTAGTTTTAAATCTGAATTATACTGTCTTCTAAGCCCTTCATAGACTTGAAATCAGCTATATATATATATATAGACTATAAAAACGGCTTTCATAGATTAAAACACTCTTCTTTAAAATTTCAATTTTTTTGGAATGAAAAAAATATTGGGTTGGCCAAAAAGTTCATCTGTGCTTTTCCGTAAGATGGGACCCAAATGAACTTTTTCGTCAACCCAATGTTTTTATTTATGTTCTTATAAAATGTAAAATGATTTGATAATACAAAAGGATTATCTGTAACATATAACATGAGGCATTATAATGAAATAAGCACCCAGGAGTTCAACACCAAATTTAAAAGAGCAGAACTCTGGCAACACTGTTCTACCCCATTATGTCTTCCTTCACTGGCCCATCCCCCATAGCTAGAGGCCTCACATAGGCTTGTATTCCCTAATAATATATTCTGTTGGGTTGTTTCTGAGCTTTAATAAAAATGGTATTATGCTATTTTAATCTTCTGGGCCTTGTGTTTTATATTCAATATTATGTTTTTAAAATTCACTCATGATCCACATGGCTACTGTACATTTATTCACTACTGATTAATATTCCATTCTGTGATTTCAGTATGATTTACTGATCCACTTTTCTATTAATGAATACTTGATTTGTTTCCAGGCCGATGTTTTGCTACACACACACACACACATATATATATATATATTTAAAACTTCTATCACCTTCTTGTAAATTTTACATATCTCCTGGAGTTCAAGGGTAAAAATTTCTGAAGGCGTGAACGTCCTAGGCTACATACATCTTTATAAGAAAGTGCCAACTTCTTTATCAGAATGACTATTACAGTTTACATTCCCATCAATGTATGAAAGTCCTTACAATGCTTGGTCTTACCAGATACTTAAATTTTGTCAGTTTAGTGGATATAAAGTCATACTTCCTTGTGCTCTTGATTTGCATTCCCTTGATTAATAAGGCAGGGCATTATGATGGTTAGTTTTATATGTGAGCTTAGCTACAGAATCTAGTTATTAAACTCGATAATCTAGGTGTTGCTGTAAAGATATTTTATAGATATGGTTAATATCTACAATCAGCTTCCTCTAAAGTGAAGGAGATCACCTTTAATAATATAGGTGGGCCCCACGTAATCAACTGAAGACCTGAAGAGAAAAACGGGTATTCTGAACAAGAAATCCTGCCTTAAGATTGTAGCATCAGGGCTCCCAGGGTGGACCAGAGGTTAAGAATCCATCTTCCAACACAGGGGCTGTAGGTTCTATCCTTGGTCAGGGAACTAAGACTGCACAGGCCACAGTGCAACTAAGTTCATGTGCTGCAACTACTGAGCCCACACACTCTATATCCTAGGCCACAATTAGACAGAAGCCCATGCACCACAAGGAAGATCCGATGCAGCCAAATAATTAAGACTGTAGTATTGACACTTGCCTGAGTTTCTAACCTGTTGGTATGTCTCTATGTATGTCAGATCAGTTCAGTTGCTCAGTCATGTACAACTCTTTGCGATCCCATGGAATGCAGCACTCCAGGTTTCCCTGTCCATCACCAACACCCAGAGCTTGCTCAAATTCATGTCCATCAAGTAGGTGATGCCATCCACCCATTTTATTCTCTATCGTCCCCTTCTCCTCCTGCCTTCAATCTTTCCCAGCATCAGGGTTTTTTTCAATGGGTCAGCTCTTCACATCAGGTGGACAAAGTATTGGAGTTTCAGCTTCAGCATCAGTCCTTCCAATGAATATTCAGAACTGATTTCCTTTAGGATTGACTGGTTTGATCTCTTCGAAGTCCAAGGGACTCTCTCAAGGGTCTTCTCCAACCCCACAATTCAAAAACTCCACAGTTCAAAAGCATCAATTCTCAGGTGCTCAGCTTTCTTCAACTCTCACATCCACACATGAATACTGGAAAAACCACAGCTTTGCCTAGATGGATCTTTGTCCACAAAGTAATGTCTCTGCTTTTAAATATGCTGTCTAGGTTGGTCATAGCTATTCTTCCAAGGAGCAAGCGTCTTTTAAATTCATGGCTGCAGTCACCATCTGCAGTGATTTTGGAGCCCAAGAAAAAAAAGTCTCTCACTGTTTCCATTATTTCCCCATCTATTTGCCATGAAGTGATGGGACCAGATGCCATGATTTTACTTTTCTGAATGCTGAGGTTTAAGCCAACTTTTTCACCCTCCACTTTCACTTTCATCAAGAGGCTCTTTATTTCTTCGCTTTCTGTCATAAGGGTGGTGTCACCTGCATATCTGAGGTTATTGATATTTCTCCCAGCAATCTTTAATTCCAGCTTGTGCTTCATCCAGCCCAGCATTTCGCATGATGTACTATGCATATAAGTTAAATAAGCAGGGTGACAATATTCAGCTTTGACGTATTCCTTTCCCAGTTTGGAACCAGTATGTTGTTCCATGTCCAGTTCTAACTGTTGTTTCTTGACCGGCATACAGCTTTCTCAGGAGGCAGGTCGGGTGGTCTGGTATTCCCATCTCTTTCAGAAATTTCCACAGTTTTTTGTGATCCACGCAAAGGCTTTGGCATAGTCAATAAAGCAAAAGTAGATGTTTTTCTGGAACTCTCTTGCTTTGTTGATGATCCAACGGATGATGGCAATTTGATATCTGGTTCCTCTGCCTTTTCTAAATTCAGCTTGAACATCTGGAAGTTCACAGTACACGTACCGTTGAAGCCTGGCTTGGAGAATTTTGAGCATTACTTTGCTAGCGTGTGAGATGAACACAATTGTGAAGCAGTTTTAACATTCTTTGGCACTGCCTTTCTTTGGGATTGGAATGAAAACTAACCTGTTCTAGTCCTGTGGCCACTGTTGAGTTTTCCAAATTTGCTGGCATACTGCATTTTGCTGGCATATTTGCTCTATGTATGTATATAATACAGATTAATATAAATATTATATATAATCTACTGTCTTCCAAAAGTTGTAAAATGCTTTATTCACTTAGTTTTTAGTCAGTTAGAGTTAGCTACATTATTCTAGCCATAAAGTGATTCTGGTATTGCCCTTGATCTCACAGGGAAATTTTTTAATATTTTACCATTGAATATGATTGCTTTTTGGAGATAATTTTTAAGTGTTATCAATAGTTTTTTCTACATCTATTGCAATGACTTAAATGCTATCTTCATGCCAGTGGTCTCCAAATTTTTATTTCCACCTCAGATGTCTCTCCGAGGAGCCACACCTCTGTATGCCATTGCTTGCTTAAAACTGCCTTTGAATGTTACACACCAGATAATACTTTTTTTGGCCCAACGCAAGGCCAGATACATTTCAGGATATTGGGTGAGTAAAGTGTGAAAGAAAGTGAAGTTGCTCAGTTGTGTCCGACTCTTTGCGACCCCATGGACTGTAGCCTACCAGGCTCCTCCATCCATGGGATTTTCCAGGCAAGAATACTGGAGTGGGTTGCCATTTCCTTCTCCAGGAGATCTTCCTGACCCAGGGATTGAACCGGGGTCTCCAGCACTGTAGGCAGATGCTTTACTGTCTGAGCCACCAGGGAAGTCACCTTGGCTGAGTAAATGTGGTGTCAATTTTAACTCAGCGAAATTTTTAACAGCTTTCAATGCAGCTGTTTTGCTGGAAAGTTCATTTGAATACCAAGTTTTTGCCAGAGGAACATTTTGACTTGGCCTAAAAAAGATTAGTAAACTTTTAACTTTTTTATTAGCGGTATAATAATAATAATAATTTACTGAGTCTTTACTTTATCACAGGCTTTTTATTGAAATAATCTTGTTTAACCATAACAACCCCATGGTCTGGATTTTTTAAGTTGGATATTATTATTGACTTTATAGCCAAAGTTACTGAGGCCTAGAGAAGAAACTTGTACAGACAATATGTAATAAATCTGGGATTCAAACACAATTTGACAGACTTTAGAGCAAACACACTGAACTACTATACTATATCTTAAGTATCAGTGATACAAAAATAAAATCTATGAATTAGTCATTTCCATCACATTTCTAATGCTTACTACATCACTAGCCTCCTAACCTTAGAGCAGAGATCAGGGTTAAGAACAAAGTTTGGGAGATAAAAGCAACAGCTTTACTTTTTGACAGCTAGATGTCTGAATACATCACTCCTTTGTTTAAATACTTCAATGGACTCTCGTTTTCTTTAAAATAAAATTCAAATTCTCTTAAATAGCCTACAATCATCTGGTCCTCCTTCATGTGCTAGCCTTATATTGAATCACTATCATTGGAAGGACTGATGTTGAAGCTGAAACTCCAATACTTTGGCCACCTGATGCGAAGAGCTGACTCACTGCAAAAGACCCTGATGCTGGGAAAGATTGAGGGCAGGAGGAGAAGGGGACGACAGAGGATGAGATGGCTGGATGGCATCACCAACTCGATGGACATGGGTCTGGGTGGACTTGGGGAGTTAGTGATGGACAGGGAGGCCTGGCATGCTGCGGTTCATGGGGTCGCAAGGAGTCGGACACGACTGAGCGACTGAACCATTTTCAAACTCTGCATAGTGCTATGAATATTCCTCACCTCTCTCTTTAGCTCCCTTCCCCTAGTTTATTTCTCTCTCCCTGGGTTTCAACTTAAATGAATTACTCTAAGAAGCCTTTCTGAATCTCTCAAGGGTGGAGTAGATATCCTTCTTCTGTGCTCCCACAGCACTTTTTACTTTCCCCATCACAACACTCATAGCACACATCATCTATATTTTAACTGTTTATATACCTGAATCTTCCTTAGATTGCAGGCTTAGTAAATAGTAAATACCATGCATCTAACCTTGTTCGTAAAAAGGTCTCCAACATCTAGCAAAAAGACGACTTTGAGTATTTAAATGCATATTTGTTTCTACATATCATCTTTATCAACTCCAATACAGCATTCTTTTCTGAGATTATTTTACAATCTAAACATAAACCAATACTTTTAAAGTGCTCAAAAATTACTCTCTTTACACTAACCTAATACATAGCTCACTTCTTTAAAAGAAAATATTTGATCCACCTCCTAAAGCAATGAAAATAAAAACAAAAATAAACAAATGGGACCTAATTAAACTTAAAAGCTCTTGCACAGCAAAGGAAATCATAAACAAGATGAAAAGACAACCCTCAGGATAAGAGAAAATATTTGCAAATGAAGCAACAAAGGACTAGTCTCCAAAAGACACAAACAGCTCATGCAGCTCAATGTCAGAGAAACAAACAACCCAATCAAAAAACAGGCAGAAGACCTCAACTGACATCTCTCCAAAGAAGACATATAGATGAAAAGATGCTCAACATCACTAATTATTCAGTTCAGTTCAGTTCAGTCGCTCTGTCGTGTCCGACTCTTTGCGACCCCATGAATTGCAGCACGCCAGGCCTCCCTGTCCATCACCAATTCCCGGAGTCTACCCAAACCCATGTCCATCGAGTCGGTGATGCCATCCAACCATCTCATCCTCTGTCGTCCCCTTCTCCTCCTGCCCCCAATCCTTCCCAGCATTAGGGTCTTTTCCAATGAGTCAACTCTTCACATGAGGTGGCCAAAGTATTGGAGTTTCAGCTTCAACATCAGTCCTTGCAATGAACACCCAGGATTGATCTCCTTTAGGATGGACTGATTGGATCTCCTTGCAGTCCAAGGGACTCTCAAGAGTCTTCTACAACACCACAGTTCAAAAGCATCAATTCTGTGGTGCTCAGCCTTCTTCACTGTCCAACTCTCACATCCATACATGACCACTGGAAAAACCATAGCCTTGACTAGATGGACTTTTGTTGGCAAAGTAATGTCTCTGCATTTAAATATGCTATCTAAGGTGGCCATAACCTTCCTTCCAAGGAGTAAGTGTCTTTTAATTTCATGGCTGCAATCACCATCAGCAGTGATTTTGGAGCCCAAAAAAATAAAGTCTGACACTGTTTCCACTGTTTCCCCATTCGGAATGTAAATCAAAACTACAATGAGGTTATCAATTTACACCAGTCAGAATGGCCATTATCAAATAATCCACGAACAATAAGTGCTGGAGAGGATGTGGAGAAAAGGGAACCCTCTTACACTGCCAGTGGGAATCTAAGTTGACATAGCCACTGTGGAGAATAGTATGGAGGTTTCTTGAAAAACTAAACATAGCACTACCATATGACCCAGCAATCCCACTACTGGGCATATACCCTGAGAAAATCATAATTCAAAAGGACACGTGCACCCCAATGCTCACTGCAGCACTGGTCAAAACAGCCAGGTCAAGGAATCACCCCAAACGTCCAATGACAGATGAACAGACAAATAAGATGTGATACATACATACAACGGAATATTGAGTGTGTGTTAGTTGCTCAGTCGTGTCCGACTCATGGACTGTAGCCCACCAGGCATCTCTGTCCGTGGAATTTTCCAGGCAAGAATATTGGAGCAGGTTGCCATTCCCTTCACCAGGGGATCTTCCCGACCCAAGGATCAAATCCAGGTCTCCTGCATTGCGGATTCTTTACTTTCTGAGTCATTACTCAGTCACTAAAAGGAACAAAATAGGGTCGTTTGTAAAGAGATGGATGGGCCTAGAGTCTGTCATATAGAGCAAAGTCAGAAAGAGAAAAACAAATACTGTGTGTTAACGCATATATGTGGAATATAGAAAAATGGTACAGATGAACCTATTTCCAAGCCAGGAATAGAGACCTAGACATAGAGAACAGACATATGGACATAAGGGAAAGAGTGGGAGTGGGAGGAATTGGGAGATTGAGATTGACATATATATACTGCCACCTAGTTGGAAGCTGCTATAAAGCTCAGGAAGCTCAGGTAGGTGCACCTGAGGCAGGGGTTGGGGTGGGGACCACTGGAAGGGAAGTCCAAGAGGGGATAGAGGTATGCATATGGCTGATTTACTTGATCGTACAACAGAAACTAACACAACATTGTAAAGCAATTATATTCCATTTAAAAAAAGTTCTGGGCAAAAAGAAAAAGTACTCAAAAAAATTACTCTCTTTACACTAACCTAATACATAACTTACTTCTTTAAAAGAAAATATTTACATACCTCAAATTAATGAATATTATGTATCTAGCAATGAGAGGTTCTCCATGAGCAGTTCTTGCTTACAGACATCCCCAAGAGATAGATTAAGATAACCAAAGAAAATGTAGATAGATTGGTTAAATCTAATAGATTTAGATAACCAAAGAAAGTTTCTTCATTTTCCCAAAGAAAAGCCATACAGAAATCACAATCGCCTCTTCTCTGACACAAGTGTTTTTCTTTCAAACATCACCTCGATGTATGACTAACTATCCAAAATTAAATTGTTTAAAACTAACCCCCATTTGTTATCTCTCAGTTCTGTAGGTCAAAAGTTCTGGCAGGCCCAAATGAATTCTCAGGGTCTCTCAAGGCCAAAATCAAGGTCTTAGGCAGGCTGAGCTCTTATCTGGAAGCTCTAATGAAGAAAGCACTTCCACTCATCAAGGCAGTTAGCAGAATTCAGTTTCTTGCAGTTGTTGAACTGAAGTCCCCATTTTCTTGCTGGTTGTCAGCTGGGGACCACACTCAGCATCTAGAGACGGCTCTAAATCCTTGTATGTGGACCCCTCCATCTTCAAACCCAGGAACAGTGCATCGAATCCTTCTTGTGCTTCAAATCATCTGACGTCTCCCTCTGCTAACAGCTGGAGAAAATTCTGCTTTTAAAGGACTAGTATGATCAGATATGGCTCACCTGGATAATCTGCCTGTTGATAATCCCAAATCAACTGAGTAATAACCTTAATTAGATCTGCAAAAATTCTCTTTTGTCATGTATGTAACAATCACACATGTGATACCCTGTCATAGTCACAGTTTCATGGATTAGAAATCTTCGGGGGCTGTTTCTAAATTCAGCCCACAACAATCACTAATAATAGATAACACTGTACCCTTGGGCCTCCCTGGTGGCTCAGTGGTAAAGAACCTGCCTGTCAATGCCGGAGACGCATGTTCAATCCCTGGGTCAGGAAGATCCCCTGGAGATGGAAATGGCAACCCACTTCAGTAATTCTGCCTGGGAAATCTCACGGACAGAGGAGACTGGTGGGTTACAGCCCATGGGGTCACAAAAGAGTCAGACATGACTTAACGACTAAACAACAACTGTCACTTAAACATACTTTATTTAATACCTCAGGTTTCAGAGCTCAAGCAAGGTGAGAAGGACGCTTGCCCAGAAGGGAAACCCAGCAGAGAGTGTCAAGAGCTCAAGCAAGGTGAGGAGGCCTTCTGGCCAGTGGAACAGCCCAGTGCAGGAAGAAGGAGCTTAAATTGGATGAGGCGGGCATCTGCACGGGAGAGGAGACTGTTTCCTCACAGTGGTGATGGGAGACTACTTACTCACAGGAGAATTGTTCAAACAAGCAAATATGTTAAGGACAATGAACATCAGGTTTCTCACTGTCAGAAAAAGAAGGAACAAATATGGATTGGGAGACAGCTAGCAAGAAATCCATTATGTTAGACTGCAATCTGATACATCAGGGTGAACTCATTACTCTCGATAGATAAAGGTGGAAATATATGTGTGTACACAATACATAACGCTCGTATATTCTTGAGCTCTGCCTACTAAGAGCAATCAACAGCAGTGACATCTCAAAGGCAGTGTGTACATCTAGCTCCCAGATCCTGGCTTCTTAACATCATTTCTCCTAAAAGAAACTAGGCTCTGGAATGGTCATCTAGACTGCCACCACAAAATATCACAGGCAACAGAAACTTACCTTCCTCACAATTCTGAAAGCTAGAACTCCAAGATCAAGGTTCTACTTGGTTTGGCTTCTGCTGAGATCTTCTCCCTGGCGTGCACATGGCCACCTCCTCACTATGTCCTCCCACAGCCTTTCCTTGGTGATTGCACTCATTGGGGAAGAGCTGGAGGAGAGGCACACAGCAGAAAGAGAGTTCTCTGGTGTCTTTTCTTCAGTGACAATTATCCTATCAGATCAAGGCCCCACCTTAATGACTTCCTTTAAATTTAATTACTTCCACAGAGACCCCAGCCATACTGGCACTTAGGGCTTCAACATATGAATTTGGGGGAACACAACCCTAATGAAACGGATGATTCAAGGGCTAAAGCAGGGGTCCTAAATCTTTTTGGCACCAGGGACCGGTTTCGTGGAACACAATTTTTCCACGGAGCAGGCAGGGAGTGGGGATGGTTTGAGGATGATTAAAGCACATTAAATTTATTGTGCTCCTATAAGAATCCAATGCTGCCACTGATCTAGCAGGAGATGGAGCTCTGGTGGTAATGGGAGCAATGGGGAGCGGCTGTAAGCACAGATAAAGCTTGGCTTGCTTGTGCGCCACTCACCTCCTGCGTGCGGCCTGGTTTCTAACAGGCCACAGAGCAGTACCAGTCCACAGCCTCGGGGTTTGAGACCCCTGGGCTAAAGCATAGAAAGTAACAAGCTACAACACCTTACTGTGTCAAAAACAAAGGAACTGCTCAGTGAATGACAGGGACACGTCAAAAGTATATCAGACCAAGAGACAAGATACAGATGCTACCTAAGTGTCCATGAAAAGATGAATGGATAAAAAAGATATTGTATATGTACACACAATGGAGTATTAGCTTAAAATAAGGATTAATAATTAGTTTAAAATAATGTTAAAAATAATGAAATTTTGCCATTTGCTACAACATACTTGGACCTGGAAGGTATTATGCTTAGTAAAATAAATCAGACAGAGAAAGACAAATACTGTGTTATCACTTACATGTGGAATTCAACAAATAAAACAAAGAAAGAAATGAATATAACAAAACAGAAACAGATTTACTGATACAGAGAACAGACTAGTGGTTACCAAGGGGGAGAGAGATGGGGAAAGGATACAAGAGATAGGGGTAGGGGTAGGGGATGAAGAGGTACAAAGCACCATGTATTAAATAAGCAACACATAAGGATGTAATATATGACACAAAGAATATAGCTAGAATTTAGCTAATATTTCATTACTTTAAATGCAGTATAATCTATAAAAATACTGAATCACTATGTTGTACACTTGAAACTAATATAATATTGCAAATTAACTATAATTAACAAAAAAAAAAAAAGGACCCGTTCGTTAAGTGTGAGGACCAAATTAGTGACTTGTTTCCAAAGAACAGTGAACAGGAAAATAAAAAAAGAATCTTTATAAAGAAGTGATGTAGCAGACATAATTTTAAACAAATGATCAAGGTTAACATCACCAGTAGAAGTCATGCTGATGACATGTACCCCACCAAACAACGTGATCAAAAGCGGACTTCACTTCTGTGGAATTCTTCCCAAAATTCCATAACCCTGATCTCCCATAATAAAATGATTATACAAACCCAAGGTGAAAGGTGTTCTCAAAAATTTCTGACCAAATTATCAAGTCATGAGAAACAAAGAAAAGACTAAGAAACAGGTGCATAATGGAAACTAAGGAGATGTGATAACTAAATGCAATGTGGTACCCTGGATTGTAACCTGCAACAGGAAAAGGACATAAGTGAAAAAACAAATGAAATCCAAGCAAAGTCTACAGATCAGTTAATAATAATGTACCAATGTTACTTCCTTAGTCTTGACTAGTTTACCTTGATTACAAGATTTGACATTAGGGGAAACTGGGTAGAGAATATATGGGAACTCCATGTACTACCTTTGTAACGTTTTCTGTAAATCAAACATTCCAAAATAAAAAGTTTATTTAAAAAAGGAAATAGGAGCCAGCTTAAAGAAACTCCCATTGACCAAATGTAAAACAATTAAGGCATAAAAGTAAGTAATGATAGTAATGGAGCATAACTCACTGAACAACATAGGAAACCAAGAGTTTACTTTTAATATAAAGTAGTAAATTAATAAAGTGAACGCTAGAAAGGGAATACAGGCATATCTCAGAGATACTGTAGGTTTGGTTCCAGATCACTCAATAAAGTGGATATCCAAACAAAGTGAGACACATTTTTTTTTTGCCTTCCCAGGCATATGAATGTTATGTTTACACTATATGGCCATATATTAAGTGTACAGTAGCATTGTCTTAAAAAAGCACATAACTTAAAAATACTTAACTGTGGAAAATTCTGAAAGAGATGGGAATACCAGACCACCTGACCTGCCTCTTGAGAAACCTGTATGCAGGTCAGGAAGCAACAGTTAGAACTGGACATGGAACAACAGACTGGTGCCAAATAGGAAAAGGAGTACATCAAGCCTGTGTATTGTCACCCTGCTTATTTAACTTATATGAAGAGTACATCACGAGAAACGCTGGGCTGGATGAAGCACAAGTTGGAATCAAGACTGCCGGGAGAAATATCAATAACCTCAGATATGCAGATGACACCACCCTTATGGCAGAAAGTGAAGAACTAAAGAGCCTCTTGATGAAAGTGAAAGAGGAGAGTGAAAAAGTTGGCTTAAAGCTCAACATTCAGAAAACTAAGGTCATGGCATCTGGTCCCATCACTTCATGGGAAATAGATGGGGAAACAGTGGAAACAGTGGCTGACTTTATTTTGGGGGGCTCCAAAATCACTGCAGATGGTGACTGCAGCCATGAAATTAAAAGACACTTACTCCTTGGCAGGAAAGTTATGACCAACCTAGACAGCATATTAAAAAACAGAGACACTACTTTGTCAACAAAGGTCTGTCTAGTCAAGGCTATGGTTTTTCCAGTAGTCATGTATGGATGTGAGAGTTGGACTATAAAGAAAGCTGAGCGCCAAAGAATTGATGCTTTTGAACTGTGGTGTTGGAGAAGACTCTTGAGAGTCCCTTGGACTGCAAGGAGATCCAATCAGTCCATCCTAAAGGAGACCAGTGTTCACTGGAAGGACTGATGTTGAAGCTGAAACTCCAATATTTTGGCCACCTCATGCGAAGAGCTGACTCATTGGAAAAGACCCTGATGCTGGGAAAGATTGAAGGCAGGAGGAGAAGGGGACGACAGAGGATGAGATGGTTGGATGGCATCACTGACTCAATAGACATGAG
This sequence comes from Giraffa tippelskirchi, assembly GCF_054371585.1. Classification (NCBI taxonomy): domain Eukaryota; kingdom Metazoa; phylum Chordata; class Mammalia; order Artiodactyla; family Giraffidae; genus Giraffa; species Giraffa tippelskirchi. The sequence continues at coordinate 155,871,095 of NC_137279.1, forward strand.
TTTGAGCAAGCTCTGGGAGTTGTTGATGGGCAGGGAAGCCTGGTGTGCTGCAGTCCATGGGTTTGCGAAGTGTCGGACACGACTGAATGACTGAACTGAACTGAACCATGAAACGAAAAACACTGCCATCTAGTCTTCAGGTCACATTTAACTTTTGCCTATTTTCCCATTAATATCTTTTATAGTGAAAGGATCCAGTTCAGAATCACATATTGCACTTAGTTGTGTCTTTTTAGTCTTCAGTCTGAAATAACTTGTCTTTTACAATCTCAACCCTTTCAAAGATTACAGGCCAGTTACTTTATAGAGTGTCCTTCAATTTGGACAGTCTTTATAATTAGATTAATCCTGCATAATTAGATTCATGTTATATAGCCTTGGCAGGAACATCACAGAATGGTACGTGTTGTAGAATTTTCCCATTGTTGGTAAAGTTATCTTGATCCCTCTGACTTTTTAAAAAGTGGTATCTGCTGGGCTTCTACAAGCAGATTTGTAATTCTATTTGTAATTAATAAGGATTTTGAGATGAGATACTTCAATTAAAACTCAGTTAAAACAGGTATACCTCATTTTAACATGCTTTGCTTTATTAGCACTTCACAGATACTGAATTTTCTTTACAAATTGAAAGTTTGTCAAGCAAACTCTCCGCACCATTTTCCCAACAGTATTTGCTCACTTCATGTCTCTGTATCACATTTTGGCAATGGTACGATATGCTAAAGGCTCAGATGATGGATAGCAATTTTTTAGCAAGTTCATGCCCGTTCAGTTGCTCAGTCGTGTCCGACTCTTTGCGACCCCATGAACGGCAGCACACCAGGCTTCTCTGTCCATCAACAACTCCCAGGGCTTGCTCAAACTCATGTCTATTGAGTCAGTGATGCCATCCAACCATCTCATCCTCTGTCGTCCCCTTCTCCTCCTGCCTTCAATCTTTCCCAGCATCAGGGTCTTTTCCAATGAGTCAACTCTTCGCATGAGGTGGCCAAAGTTTTGGAGTTTCAGCTTCAACATCAGTCCTTCCAATGAATATTCAGGACTGATCTCCTTTAGGATGGACTGGTTGGATCTCCGTGCAGTCCAAGGGACTTTAAGAGTTTTCTCCAACATCACAGTTCAAAAGCATCAATTCTTCGGCACTCAGTTTTATGGTCCAACTCTCACATCCATACATGACTACTAGAAAAACCATAACTTTGACAAGACAGACCTTTGTTGACAAAGTAATGTCTCTGCTTTCTAATATGCTCTCTAGGTTGGTCATAGCTTTTCTTTCAAGGAGCAAGAGTCTTTTAATTTCATGGCTGCAGTCACCATCTGCAGTAATTTTGGAGCCCAAGAAAATAAAGTCTCTCACTGTTTCCATTGTTTCCCCATCTATTTGCCATGAAGTGATGGGACTGGATGCTATAATCTTAGTTTTTTGAATGTTGAGTTTTAAGCCAACTTTTTCATGGTAGTTTCACAAAGTTTCATGGTAATGATGTGTTTATGCTGGAGAAAGTCCATATTTGTAAGAAATACACAATAAAAGTCCTCAGGTTGATAGAAAGTAGGTCAGTACTCTCTCAAACAGTTCAGGAAAAATAAGTTCTTTGTACTTATAACTTTTCTGTAAGTTTGTGATTATTTCAAAATTTAAAACTTTCCAGATTCACATGTTCTTGTTTATTGCTATTAGTTCTATTCTAGATCAGGATGCAAAAAAACTAACAAGATATAAAGCCAGAGAGATGGAGACTAATCTGAAATCAAAAGCAAGCAGCTGAACTTGAGGGTAATAGAAGATTCAAAGTTCAAGAAATAAAGGCAAGCTGGGAACTACAAGCAGATAATCTCTATAGTGGGTTAAGGAAAGATATAAAAACTGATTGGCTAGGGCAAAGGAAGTGAGGTGGGGCTGGGTGAAAGGCGAGGGCAGGAAAGAGGCAAAAAATATGTGTGCAAATACAGGCTCAAACAAATGCAATTCTAATGCTATTTTGTTAAAAAAGTTTTAACAGAAAGCTTCAAACTCACAAAGCATATGTACAAGCATATGGATGAAGGAAATCTAAAGATAATGATGGTAAATAAGCTCAAAATTAAGCATCAAATGCCTAGAAAACAAATTTAGGGACACACAATAAGTTGGGACTCAGAAATCTTACAAAGAAGAAATTTATCATAGCAATAGTTACTGTGAATTGTCTTGATACGTTTTTAAAAGAGAAACCTTTGCATCCACACATGTTAAGCGGGAAACAATACATTACAGTATTTTAGAATCTAAGGAAAAAAATTCTGAACATCTACTCTGTGCCAGGCAAACTATGTCAAGTGTTAGTAATATTGCATAATGAGTGAACAATGAACTTTGACATCAAACTTAAGTGACATAGGTGACTTTCTTAGAAAGAAAATTAAGAAGCCTGATTTACTTCTTGCCCAGAAAGAGGACGGTGCAACCTATGCATAAATGTGGCCCACAGAAGTTTCTGCTGAAAGCTCTTCTCAAGAAGCAGCTTTGGACCTGTTCAAGTGGTCCATACTCAGGTGAAGTCCAAAAACATGATGAAAATTATAATAGTGTGGGAAGGTGTTCCTCAATCTAGGTATAAAATCTCCCAGAATGAGATCAGAGGTAAATTGCAAGAGATCCACAGAACCTTGAAATTACATGCAGATTTCTATGTGCCTATGAACATAGAGGGGATTCCCTAATAACTCAGTTGGTAAAGAATCCGCCTGCAATGCAGGAGATCCCGGTTCGATTCCTGGGTTGGGAAGATCTGCCAGAGAAGGGATAGGCTACCCACTCCAGTATTCTTGGGCTTCCCCTATGGCTCAGTTGGTAAAGAATCTGCCCACAATGCGGGAGATGCCGGTTCGATCCCTGGGTTGCGAAAATCCCCTGGAAAAGGGAAAGGCTACCCACTCCAGTATTCTGGCCTGGAAAATTCCATGGACTATAAAGTCCATGGGGTCTCAAAGAGTCGGACACAACTGAGTGACTTGCACATGAACGTTAGAACTTTTCCGGAGAGAGGGTTTACAGCTTTCAACCTATTCACAAGCCATAAACAGTTGACTGATAGAATAATTATATGTGAATGGAGTTCACTGCCAAAAAAGCTAACGCAGTCTTACAATGCAAAATGTGTTCATCTTATAAACTAATCCTGAAAGCCTGCCATGTGCCAGACACATTAACAGAAGCATAGCATTTTAGAACAAATAGGTGGGTAGTCTCCTTCTGTTTTAAGCTTCCCTTGGAACAATGTGTCAGCTTCTAGGTTAAACACTGGTGACACCGAGATAAATATTACATAACCCTTGTCCTTTGAAACACTTAGGATACAGTGTACGTATGGGAACTACAATCATAATACAGTGTGGGTTAAGAATATAACTTTGGAATCAAAAAGACATTAGCTTTTCTCCACTCTACCAATAAGCTGAATGACTGTACAGATTGCTTGAAATTAATTTTGCATCTCTGTTTCCCTATCAATAAAATGAGAATTAAAAAATGCTGATCTTACAGCCTTGAAAAAGGGATTAAATATAATGCAAAAGCAGCATAGTGCCTAGCAACAGTTGTTTAGTTGCTAAGTCCTGTCCAACTCTTTTGTAACCCCACGGACTGTAGCCTGCCAGTTTCCTCCATCCACGGGATTCTCCAGGCAAGAATACTGGAGTGGGTTGCCATTTTCTTCTCCAGGGGATCTTACCAACCCAGGGATTGAATCCACATCTCCAGCACTGGCAGTCAAATTTTTTACCACTGTGCCACCACAGCAGGCCTCCAATAAAAAAACATTATTATCATTATTAAAGAAATTCAGAGAAAAGAGACTTTGCTCCAGTTGAGGGATGACAAGGAGATCTCAGCTAGACTATCATACTCAATTCTGTGTGCCACATTTTATGAGATCCAACAACAAAATGATAGTGGTGTGTGTTTAGAGAAAAATAAACAAGACGGTGAGGCAACTCAGACTTATGTTCTAAATCGAGTGGTTTGAAAGAAGCGAGATTATAAGTTAAAAAAGAGAATACCATAATTTCTCCACACTACTAGAGGAGAAAAGTTGGATCAAGAAATCAAAATTTCAGAGAAATAGATTTTATATATTTAATATAAACAAGACATTTATAACAACAAAATCTGTCTGAAGATGGAGCAGATATCTTACAAAGCAGTGATTTCTTTGAGACTAAACGTGTTAAAAATGTGCTGGAATCCATGTGTTTAGGACCCTGAAAATTGTATTCATGCAATGCAGGAGACCCGAGTTCAATTCTTGGGTTGGAGAGATCCCCTGGAGGAGGGCATGGCAACCCACTCCAGTATTCTTGCCTGAAGAATTCCACAGACAGAAGAGCCTGGTGGGCTACAGTTTATGGGGTTGTGAAGAGTCAGACAAGACTGAGCAACTAACACACTATAAAACAAAAGGGTTACATAAAACGTCTTCTACCATCCTTTCCACTAAGGTTTCATGCTTTTTAAATTAAAATTCTGTATTATTTAGGATACTACTGGTTGTAATAACATAAGATCCACTTGGAAAAAGAAAAGTTATGACAAACCTAGATAGCATATTAAAAAGCAGAGACATCACTTTGCCAGCAAATTGTCAGCAAAGGTCCGTATAGTCAAAGCTATGCTTCTTCCAGGAGTCATGTATGGATGTGAGAGTTGGACCATAAAGAAGGCTGAACACCAAAGAAATGATGCTTTCTAACTGCAGTGCTGGAAAAGACTTTCAAGAGTCCCTTAGACAGCAAGGAGATGAAACCAGTCAATCCTAAAGGAAAACAACTCTGAATATTCTTTGGAAGGACTGATACTGAAGCCCCAATACTTTGGTCACCTGATGCGAAGAACTGACTCATTGCAAAAGACCCTAATATGCTGGGAAAGATTGAGGGCAGGAGGAGAAGGGAAGTTAAGAGTCTTGCATAACTAAGAAATTCAAAGGCAGGTCAAGTTTTAGACACAGTTTGACCAGGGTTCTAGCTCAGCTTCTCTACTCTTTTTCCTTCCTTCCTTCCTTCTTTCTTTTCAGGTCAATTCCCCTTTGGATGTCTGCTTTGTCCTCATAATGTCAGCTGAATCAGAGCAATGAGTCTCTGCATTCATATTCCATGCAAAGAAAGAATTACTTACCTTAACAACCAAAGTCCTAAGCTTATTATACTAGGCTGAAATAATCACCGTGGCCAAGGGACTACCCTGTGCAGACTGGCATAGGTCCAGGTTATTGCCCATCCTTTAAACAATTCCGATGGCAAAGTGAAGAATTCCATTCATTGGTTATGTCACTTTCACAGATGGCGACAGAAAGCAAACCCAGTCAAACCACATCACTAAATAAGGGACGGGTCAGTCCTCCAAGAAAGATCTAGGTGCTATTAGGAAAAACAAGAAGAAAAAAGGAGACTGAGCAGGTAGGCAACAGCATCAGGGTCTGAGCAAGAAACAGATGGCACACTCAAAACTTAAGCAGCTGGAGAGAATTTTTGAAAGAGACTATCTTCAAAAGTTCACAGAAAGCCCATGGTTAGCAACAGTCAGTCCACTACAACCCCCAGGGCTAATAAGGCAAGGGGAGTGACTACAACCACCCAGGTAGCCTAGTTCAATGAAAGCGAAAGTTGCTCAGTCATATCTGGCTCCTTGCGACCCCATGGACTATACAGTCCATGGAATTCTCCAGGCCAGAATACTGGAGTGGGTTGCCATTCGCTTCTCCAGGGGATCTTCCCAACCCAGGAATTGAACCCAGGTCTCCCGCATTGCAGGCGTGTTCTTTACCAGCTGAGCCACCTCTAGTTGCATATAGAGACCCATTGGAAAGAAACTGTGACCTTTGAAAGAGGAAACAAGTGAGCTCCAGGTAACCTGGAAGATAGGGATCTGGCTGAATAAATGCCTCACTCTCTCTCTCCCCCACCCTTTGATCTCCCACTAGAGGTTTGGCCAAATGCAATCAGAAACCAGAGAATGAGAGAGCCCTGTTAGTGCAACCCACAGTAAAGTCAGCCTCCAAGGACATAAAGCAGGTGATAAGGGTGGAGAAAATCTGGAGAAACAAGTGGAAGATATTCGGCATAGCAACCAAGGATGGTCTTCTGCAGATAATCATGAGCCAAAATTGATAATACAGACACGTGTTCTAAGTGGTCTGATCTTCCCACTTCTCATTCAGTAACCCTCACTGAACACTATCCCCTGTGAGTAAGGCAACTGCTTCTTAGGCCAACGAAGTAAAAACACACCCAGGATTTCTAATAAACAATTATAGATCTTTAAATTTATAGATGATTTGGTTTTCCGTATTTATATTTTAATATTCTTTCATTAGCCTGTTCTAGCTGGGCTAAGCACAAAGCTTTTTGCCCACAGATAAGACATGAGTCCTGGAGACCCGTAGGGGTTACTGGCTCTAATGCAGGGGACAGTAAGTGCAAATAGAAGAATCAAGAGACAAAACTCAGGGTTAGTATCCCTGTTAGCAGCAAGAGCCTTTGATTGGAGTTGATCTCATTTAATGCTGCCCTGATCTTCTGAATCTTATTTATTTAAAGAACAGTTCCCTTAAATGCAGCCCCTTCTTGAGCATCTCACATAAGACACAGGTGTGCCCATCAATGACTGGAAGCCTGAAGTCTCTGCTCCAGCACAAAGCTAACCAGATATTATTGTACTATTTAGAGTAATCTTACACTTTAGAAGCATCATAGCTTAAATAAATGTTAAAATGCTAACCAGCAAAGCTAAATACCACCTACTATATCCCTTCTATGGGAAAACATGTTGCAAGTTCAAAAATAACTTAAAAGCATAACTAATTCATTAATTAGGGAATGGTCTATAAAGCACCTGAAACTTCTCTAGATTGCTCGTTAACACTCAGCATTGTGATGCTAACTACAAAGTACTCCTCTTCTCAAATGTGTTTTTAGAGTAAGAATAAGCATTGCTGAAACACTTTTTAAGAATTTCTGCCAAGACTAGAAGTTCACTGAGCCAGTGGTGTCCCAGAAATGTAGAAATATATTCTTTTAGCAGCTTTCAGTGTCCTTGTTACACTGGAACACAGGAAATATGTAGAACCCCTAAGTCAACGGTGATTACACTAAAAAAAGAAAACACGACAGGTAACTTTTAAGTAGTAGAAACCACTACACTAAGAAAAGTAACTTTTGAAGTAAGCAAAATGACACCCTCAATAAGAAAAAGAATACTTTCACAACGTAAAAACATACTAGTATTGTCAGGAAAAAGTGATGAATAATAGCCCCAGCTTAAAACGAGGCAATAATTACTGAATATACTGTTAGAGAAAACAAATAAGGTATATTTTTAAATCCCACAGTTAAAGAACACAAAGCATGTGAGAAAACTCTATTGGTTTCTGACTAACATAAAAGAAAAGCGGGAACAAATAGCATTTAAGGAGAAAATCAACCAGTTTCCTACATTTGGTGGTTTGTTATTCCAAAAAGTGCTACGCTTTCAAATGGGCCTCCATGAATTAACCATCAAGCTTCTCAATTGACTACCATAATAGAGCACTTTGAAATCAAAGTTCAGTTCAGTTCAGTCGCTCAGTTGTTTCTGACTCTTTGTGACCCCATGGACAGCAGCACACCAGGCTTTCCTGTCTATCACCAACTCCCAGAGCTTGCTCAAACTCATGTCTATCGAGTCGGTGATGCCATCCAACCATCTCATCCTCTGTCGTCCCCTTCTCCTCCTGCCTTCAATCTTTCCCAACATCAGGGTCTTTTCCAATGAGTCAGTTCTTCGCATCAGGTAGCCAAAGTATTGGAGTTTCAGTTTCAGCATCAGTCCTTCCAATGAATATTCAGGATTGATTTCCTTCAGGATTGACTGGTTGGATCTCCTTGCAGTCCAAGGGACTCTAAAGGGTCTTCTCCAACACCACAGTTCAAAAGCATCAATTCTTTGGCGCTCAGCTTTCTTTATGGTCCAACTCTCACATCCATACATGACTACTGGAAAAACCATAGCCTTGACTAGATGGACCTTTGTTGACAAAATAATGTCTCTGCTTTTTAAAATGCTATCTAGGTTGGTCATAGCTTTTCTTTCAAGAAGCAAACGTTTTTTAATTTCATGGCTGCGGTCACCATTTGCAGTGATTTTGGAGCCCAGGAAAATGAGGTCTGTCATTGTTTCCATTTTTTCCCCCATCTATTTGCCATGAAATGAAAGTTACTAATACCCAAAGTGAGACAACAGTGTTTTTTCTATTTACCAATCCTGGCTATTAGCCCAAGCACTTCATATTTTCTAATTACACAATGTCTTTGAGATTTTAAAATAAATACAACAAAGACAAAATACAAGCATACGATATGTAAGAAAGAAGCCTGAGTGAACTCAAACGATATAGGAAATAACTACCACTGTTTCTCTATTTTGAAACCCTAGTAACAATGCTACTGAAACAGAATCAGGTTAGTCATAAAATACACACAATTTATAGAAATACAATTTAAAAATCCACATATTAGGGCACTACCTTAACTAATCAAAATTCTAAAGTCAGAGTTGCAAAAGACTATTCACACATATAGACACACACATATACACAATGGCTACAGTGAATAAGAATCAGTGTTCACAGCATCGTTATTATTCATTATAAATAATGCTAGTAATTACTGTAAATATTAGTCATAATAAATCAATCACTACAATTACATTAAAAACACATATATTCAAAGACATAACTATAAATATCAAATCACAGTGGCATGGAGTACTCAGGGATTGAGGTAGCTTTAAAAAATTAGAGTTGAATCCAGGGCAGGACAAATAAAAAATGAGACTAGAAATGTAGGCAGGGGCCAAGTCACAAAAAGCTAGAGCCTCACATTTCTATCCTAGTATGTAATGCTTCTCAAGTGATGTCTGAGTACTCCATGGTAACACCAGAGTATGGAAAATCACAGGATAAAGACAATGGATCTTCCTTAAGTGTCAAGTTTATGAAAAAAAGATCTGGAGGGAAGTTAACTGAGTTTAAGTCATTGTTTTTATATTAAATCCAACTTTACTAGAACATAAAATCAATGTGAATTTTTCAGACAGAACATGAAGCTTCAAAGGAATTTCGCTCTTGCAGTAGGCTAATTCAGGTTCACTCTTCCTTACAATTTGAGGAAAAGAGCAAATAAGGGAGAATTGAAGGAAAATTTGAGAATTAGTGCTGGGAATGGGAATGTGGAGCCAAAGATTTGTTGTTGTTTTAATAGGAGAGTGATATGGTCAGATTTGTGCTTTGGGATGCTCTCTCAGGGAAGTGGAACAGTGTATTATGGGCTAAAACATAAAAGATAGCACAGTAATGAGAGTAGGCAACAAACAGAAAAGTTGTAAATTTGTGCAAGAAATGAAAAGGATATGAGCCAGAGTAGAAGCTATGAGAACACAGAGGGCTGGGAGGACTCCAGAAAGCATACGATGGTTACCAGGCAGCACCTGACTGATCGCACGGTAACTATTCTTTTGAGAACTTATTAGTTCTCAAGGTGTTCATTTTTTTTAGAGCAAGTATTTCTACTATTGTAAGGTATTTGATATTTGTACCTTTAAAAGCTCCCACTTAAAAATAACATTGTATGTCTTCTAATCATAGGAAGAGTATAGCTGTGGGATGCTATTGTGAATCTCTTATGCCAAAAATTAAACAAAACATGAGTAAGATTTAAGAAAACTGTGTTTAATTAAGAAAATGTCTATGTTTTCAAAATGTTAAGAAGAAATCATTGAGCTCCTACTGATCAATCACCAACACAGCGTTTCTAGAAACATGACTATACAGTTTGATAACTTGAGTTAGGAATGACTTTGATCCTTAATGTGATATTACCAAATAAATGAATGAATAAACATAGCTTCTCCTAGAAAAGAACAAGAATTTGAGTATTTAAAATATCTCATTGCTTAGAAACTGGACAAAAAGTAGTCTTTTAACTTTTTTTAACCATGTTAGTCATTTCATAAGGAGTAAATAGGAGTTTATCTAGGTGATATTGGCTAAACAATACAAAATAAAATTAAACTTAATCCTTCACTAGTAAGTTGACAGTAAAATGCAGCCACTAGGTAAAATCAGAATTAGAATTGTTATTGGAAATAAAACATAAAACAATCTTTGCAGAACACATTCATGGAAATAATCCAACTTGAGAAGTAGATCAAGTAAATGTTAATTTTATTGGGCTAGTAAAAATAGCAATTCTTAACTTTAATATTCTGAAGAAAAGTGTCTTTTAATTGCTTTTAAAAATTAGCGTATTTGGTCTACTCATTTATGTAACACAGACCATTGATAGTTATGATTGTGATCAGAAAACCTAGGAACAGTACAAGTACTGAAGACAATAGAAAAAAGAAAAAAAAACACTACTCAAACAAATGTTATCTGTAATCAAACACTGATCTGTTTAAATTTTAAAACTGCATTATCAGAAATACTTAAAATATTTCATTATAGAAATGATCATACAAAAAATAAAGACTAGGACAAGTCTGGAAACTAGTATTTCAGGTGTTAATAATAGTTTGTTTTGTTGCTTACAGATGAAACTCTTTGGTTCTCAAAAAACCTGGCATAAAAATTTAACTCAACATAAAAATTTAAGATATTTTACTTGCCAGTAAAAGATTCATCTACATATACAGATCTTATATCAATTTCATTTGATAATTTATGCTTACTACCTTATCGTTGTTGTTGGGTCACTAAGTCAAGTCCAGCTCTTTGCAACTCCATGAACTGCAGTAGGCCAGGCTTCCCTGTCCCTCACTTTCTCCCAGAGTTTGCTCAAATTCCATCTATCTTACAGAAAATCCTAAAATTGAGATTACACATAAATTCATAACAGAGGGAGACTATCTCAAAAATATAAATCAGTGTAATTTTCATAAAACTCTCTCCATCACTAACAAGTAATTAACTATTCCTTTTATTGGACTCTGTGATATATTTTTTCCAAGTCTCTTAAGACAAGCGATGAGAAAGATACCAACAGCAAAGGAAAAATAGAAATGTCTAAAATTTATGGTCCAAATATTTTTAGAATTAATGCAAAGAAATGTGATAGCAAAAGTAGCTGACATTCTACAAAGGAAATCAAGACACTCCTCTCTCTTCTAGATTACCTACACATAAAACTATTTCTTCAACTTTTTTTTTTTTAATGTTATCTGCCTTTTCCAGGCCTCCCTCTTTCTGAGCTCACTTGCTGCCCTCTCTTTGCGTGGGCACGGGAAAGTTGCTTCAATGAAATCAATCCATTGCAGTTGTCCTTACAACATTACACAACATTACCCGCCTGAGGGGAGTGGACAATAATGGAAAGAGTTGAAAGAGGGATGAGATGTACCAATACTGGCAGAGACTTTTTTACATTGCTTTTTTGAAACAAAATGGCCTTTCATGCATATGGGTTACAAGGTTACATGCTCACATTTATTGTGAGTGGCTATGTAAGATCTAATTACATAGCAGCGAGGCACTTGTCTCATTATTGAACGGATCTAACGGAAGAACCGCTGCAATTATCAATAGGCAGCCCCCTCGGAATACCACGCATCCCAGTACAGGAGGGAGCTACACTAATTGCCTCAAATCTGCAACCACCAGGATAGCCCACCCTCCCCATCCCCACAAAATATAGAAATTCTAGCTAAATGTTAAATATACGTGAACATCTAGACAATTAAGAAACCCTGAAAAGTCAAAGAAATTCGGGGGTTTTTTGGTTTCAAAAAATGCATGCACACAGGAAAAGACAGTATTTCACGTTAACAGTGGTTATCTTTAAGTATCAAACATACAGGTGATTTCTTTTTTATATATATTTTTTTGATGTGGGCCATTTTTAAAGTCTTTATTGAATTTGTTAGAATATTGTTTCTGTTTTATGTTTTGGTTTTCCAGCCACAAGGCATATGGGATCCTAGCTCCCTGGCCAAGGATTGAACCTGCATCCTTTGCATTGGAAGGTGAAGTCTTAACCATTGGACTGCCAGGGAAGTCCCCATACAGGTGATTTCTATCCCACTCCCACCCTCCGTTGCGCTTCTTTGTGTTTTCTAGTTTTCTTACAACGAGCAAACAAGCCTGTTAATTTGGCAATCCAGGAGGCGGGGGCGGGGGGGGGTGTAAAATCAATTAGATGCAGAGCTTAAAGCAACAGTTAATTTGGTTCAAAGACACAGAGAAGCCTATCTTGAAGCCTTCTCGGAGTCAGTAAGACGGCAGCAAGGCTCCCCAGAGCGCAGCGATAACCTCTATAACCAGGTCTTAGCAGACTGAAGGGACAGAGTTGTTTCATACAAACTCGGGCAAGTGCTCCAAACAGCAGCAAAACTCACTCCTAGCTCTCCCGTGACCCCGCCCCCCAAGGCACACCCACGTCCCGAGGACCCTGCGGGACCCTGCGCCCGTCTCAACTTGCTCCCGAAGCCTTGGTTTCTGTCCCCTTCCAACCCAAACTGTGCTCCGCAGCCCACCGCCACTCTCCTTCACCTACTCCCCCAAACCCTTCCCGCGACACACGATCCTGGAACCGGCCGGACTTAGAGACAGCGCTCCGGGTTCCCGTGACCTTGGAGAAGCCCCTTCGCCTCTCCGAGCCTCAGTTTCTTAACTTGCCTCCCTCGCGGGGCGACCGCGGGCTCAGAAACCGGGGGGCTCTGCAAAATCCACGGACGGTGCCCGTAACTCTGCACGACCCCTCCTCCCCCGGACCGGTCGCAGACGCCGGGCACCAGCCTGGACACCTAAGGGGCAGCTCTGCTCTGCAGCTGCTGCGCCGGAGCCCCCGGGGACGCGTCGCCTCGCAACCCGTCCCCGTACCTGGCAGCTGCTGTCCTGGGGCAGGTTCTTCACCAGGATTTTTCTGCGGTTGCTAAGCTCCCGGCGCATCCGCTGCAGCCGCGCGGCGACCTCCTCCGGGCGCAGCGCCGCGGGCTCGGGGCCCCGGGCGTCGTCGCGCGCCTCGGCAAAGGGGCTCGGCCCGCGCGGCCCCGACCCCGGCGCCGCCGCGCCCCCTTCGCCGCCGCCGTCTCCCGCCGCCGCCATCTTCCCGGGCGCCCCGCGGCTGCGGGCTCCTCGGAGACTCGAGGGAAAGGGAGAGAGCGAGCGGGAGGAGGCCCGGGCGGGGGCGAGGCGGGCCGAGGCCGCAGAGCGGGCCCAGCCGCGGGGAGGGGAGGAGACGGGGGACGGAGGCGGCGCCGCAGCCAGCAGCCGGCGGGCGGGAAGAGGAAACCTGAGCGCCGAGGAGGAGCCCAGAACCACCTCGCGGGAACCTCCCCTCGGGCCGCCAGCCCCGGAGCACTGGAGCGCCCGCCCCTCCCGCCCGCCCGCGAGGGCCTCGGCGCCGCCCCCCGGACACCTGTGCGGGCGCGGGCGGGCGCGCTGCCCTCCCCGCAAGGCCCTAGGGAACGCCCAGGTTTGGACACTAGGTATGCGGCCCTTTGGCACCGGCTTCCCCGGGGGCACTCGAGCCCCAAGCGCCTGTCCCCGCGCGGCCTCCCCACGTGACACCGCAACTGTCCCCGAGCTCCCCTCGAAACTCCCGCGCTGGGAGAGCTCCGGGGCTCAAGACGCGCGTTCAGCCCCTCCAAGCCCGGGGAGGCCCCTCTCCACCCCACCCCGAACGGTGACCCTTCCGCTCTCCTCAACGTGTGCACATTTGGCAAAGAAATTAAGAGTTCGCAGTGAAAAATAAAATGTGAGGTTTTCTAGGGAGTACAAAGAAAGATGTTCCGGAGGCAATTTTGTATATTTGGAAAAACCTGATCGCAAATTCTTTTCCTGGCTGTATCTATGAGAAAGCCTGTGCCCTTGACCCGTCCCTCTATTTCTTTTGTACATTTCCTAAAATGTAAAACCTGGATGGTTGCATATGCAGTGCATAAAGGGGTGCCGAAACAAAGACAAATGGAAGACGATCCGTGGCAGAGGGCTGGAGAAAACGCTACTCGGAACATTATTTTAATTGAAACTTGGAGGGAGAGTAACATTTTAGAATTAAGTCAGAGTGATGTTATCACATCAAACAGTTGGGAAGCCTTAGACTGGCACCAGCCCACATAACTATGAGCAAAGTGAAACATGCATCTTAAGTTCATGGCATACAAATACACTCTCAAACAACAACAAAGCCTGTTTAATAACAATAATGTTATTGCGTTGGGGTGAAATATTTTCAGTAAATGTCACCAAAAAGTAAAAACAAAAAAGATTTTTACGAAACATTCTATGTGTTCATAGAATGAGCACATCCTGTGTTCAAGATTATGTTACCTTGTGTCCCCACAACTGTTTCATTTCCACTTCACAATAATTCAATTAGGTAAGTTTTATTTTCCTCACTTCACACGTGAAGAAACAGGCAGGTTGCTTAATTCTAAAGCCAAACGCTTTTAATAACATAAAAAGACTCACCTGTCATATCTGCGTCACAAAATAAAGATTGCTGACATTCCTGCATTTATTCTCTGCCAACAAACATTTGCATCATTAAAATGATTCTGCACTACACCCGTGTTCATAGTAGCACTATTGTCAACAGCCAAAGGGTAGAAACACCTGAAAGGTCTACTAATGAATAAACTATAGCATATGTACACTGCTGCTGCTGCTGCTAAGTCACTTCAGTTGTGTCCGACTCTGTGTCACCCCATAGACAGCAGCCCACCAGGCTCCTCTGTCTCTGGGATTCTCCAGGCAAGAATACTGGAGTGGGTTGCCATTTCTTTCTCCAGCATATGTGCACAATGGAATATTATTCAGCTATATAAAAAAAAATCAAGTACTGCTACAAGGTGGGTAAACATCCAAAACATTATGCTAAATGAAAGAAACCAGACAAGAAAGGTCATGTTATACAATTACATTTACATGAAATAGTCCAATAAGTAAATCCATAGAGACAGAACTGAAGCTGATAGTTACCAGGGGTTGAGGGAACAGGGAATGGGAAGCAACTGCTTAATGGATACAGGTTTCCTTTTGGGGTGATGAAAATGTTTTGGATTTGGACAGAGGCAGCAGTTGTCCAATATTGTGAAAGTACTAAGTAAACACTGAATAGTTCACTGTAAAATGGTTAATGAGTTTCATCTGATAAAAAATGTAAATGATAATCTAGAGTTTACAGCTTTGTTATCTACTTTTTATAGTATATTTTCAGAGCCTCTTTCTATGCCAGTATAGTTGAGCATCATTTTTCATGGCTGCATATTATTTTATTGTGATAATTACCATAATTACATCACTAATTGCCTAGTATTAGACATCTTTATCTACTGTACACCACACTGAGATTAATATCCTGTGTCCATATTTGAAGATTTGTGATTTTTCCACAGAGTAAAGAACTAGAAGCACTATATCTTCATTAGTAAAACAAGGATATATGAAGATTTTGATATGTATTTCCAAACTACCTTTCTCAGTTTTCCCCACATCACAAACACTGTATGCGAGTGCTCATTTTCCTGCTTGCATCCATGATAATTTGATATCAAAATAATGTCTCATTTTGGTTTTAAATTTTATTGCTTGTGGGATCTTAGTTCCCCAACCAGGGATTGTTGAACACTTGGCAGTGAGAGCGAGAAGTCCTAACCACTGGACTCCAGGGAATTTCTAAATTTTATTTTTTTGATTAAAAGTTATGAGTTGTAAGCTCCAATTAAGTGCTCTTACAAAGAGCTGAGAGACTTTAAGATATATATTCTTTAAAGTGAGGAAGAAACATGAATAGACTTAGCATTTACTCAGACCTTGAGTCAGTCATTAATTTTGAGAACATATATTTATCTAAATGAGTACCATTTTCTTGACAAACATTTTAAAATGTCTCTTCTGTACTAGGCAATATATACAAAGGCATTAGGAATACAGAAATAATAAAGTTTCTATATGATAAGGACTCAGTCTTGAGAAAAAATTATGCAAGAATTAAATATGATAAATATGCAAGCAGAAACATCAGGGGCTGCCCAGGAAAATAGTGATCTGGGTCTAATTTTAGTGTTTTTTGCCTTGGCTGAAAATATTTTTCTAATTGCTTTTTTGGTATTGACTTCAGAATTTATGACAAATTCTTATGCATAATTTCTGTGGTAGTGAATGTTCATCCCTTTGAGATGGGTTTGATTTTTTGAACTAATTATATGTTTTCTGAAGCCATGTCTGGTGAATGAATCAGGTGTTGATTATGCTCTTGGGATTTTAATTATGTAATTGGGGTTTTTTTGTCATAAGTGGGACATAATTCAATGTTATCAAGTTATTAAACCAATTTTATTAAGTGGCTACATGGAATTGATCCCACTCAATAATATTACCGTGTCCTATAGAGCGGTGACTTTAAAAATTTTTTGAATCAAACCAGTGGGAAACATGTATACCACAGTGGGAAATATATCCCTTACTGGGAAATATAGGGCTTCCCTCAAAACTCAGTTAGTAAAGAATCCACCTGCAATGCAGGAAACCCCAGTTCGATTCCTGGATCAGAAAGATCTGCTGGAGAAGGGATAGGCTACCCGCTCCAGTATTCTTGGGCTTCCCTTGTGGCTCAGCTGGTAAGGAAACCGCCTGCAATGTGGGAGACCAGGGTTCAATCCCTGGGTTGGGAAGATCCCCTGGAGAAGGGAAAGGCTACCCACTCCAGTATTCTGGCCTGGAGAATTCCACAGACTGTATAGTCCATGGGGTTGTAAAGAGACAGACATGACTGAGCAACTTTCACTTTCTCTGGGAAATGTATTTTACCTTACAAACCAGTAAACACACACATACATACAACTGAAACAGATTTCACAAAACAGTATACCCTTCCATGGAGCAGCATACTCTAGTATTTTTTTTTATTGTTTTCTATTCCACTTTTTAAAAATTGCTGGGGAAGAGGGTGACACACTAAATTGATTTCATGTGCCGCTAATGAGTCCTAACTCATTGTTAAACAGTGGTCCAGGTTTCAAATCAACTATCTTCCTTCATTACTTTGGCTCAACTGTTTTCCAGGAATTCAGAGAAATAATAGAATCTGTTGATTTTAAATTATTTAACTGAACTGATTATTACTGCCACATAAAAGGATGGAAATTGCAAAGACTTGGAAATGCTGCTATACTTCCCAAGAGTTCCTCTCATTCCAGGTTTTAGCCTGACTCTTTAAATAGCAGCTTCCGTGATAAACTAAAGGAACACTCTAATCTGAACCTGCAGTGAAGTACAATTATCAAGCTGCAATGTATTTACCAATACCCACAGGTATTTACCAATGCCCACAGGTAATTATCATGAGCTATATAATTACCTTGTTCTTAACACATGAGCCGTGTGCTCACTTTTGCCTTTATTTTAAAAATTATTGGTGGCTCTTTTTAAAGCACTGCAATTGAGCAAAATGTTGGAAAGTTTTAATAAGTCTCAGTTAATAATGATAATAATATAGCCCCTGGTATCCAAACAAAATCTCATGTGACAATGTGATGAAAACAAATATGTGAAAACACCTTGTAAACTGTAAGAATGATACACTTTTAGTGACCGTTTATTTATTCAGTGATATATATTGAGGGCCTACAATGTACCAGATACTCTACAGCACAGCAGATTTGATTGACTTTTATTTAAAAAAAAAAGGCCTTTTCCCTGGGGGAAGTCATTGAAATTAAGAATTTGTAAATTCAGCATGAAAAATACTATGAATATGATACTCTTAACAACATAGATGACTGATTTTGATGCAGGGTAAAGTATCTTGAGGGGTTTTGAAGAACAGGTAACAGTCTTCTAGATAATAAGGGGCAAGTACTGAAACAGGGAACAGAGGGAGACCAAAAAGCATCAAAGGGACTGGCATGCCCATGGAACAGTAAGTCTGGTGCCAGTAAAAAATGTGCTACTTTGGGGAGAGTAGCAGGAAATATATGAGAAAGGTAACAGATGTCATTCCATTTTAAGAAGTTGATTTCATTTTAAGTCACCGCTTAAGTATGGCATGAAAGGCAATCCCATAGAGAAAAGGAATATCAGAGGCTCCTAGGCAGAGAAATTACATGATCAGATCAGACTTAGCTTTTTCAAAAACAATTCTGACAACAATGGAGAGGCATCATGTCAGGGAGGTCAACTGGAAGCCTTCTGAGACAGAGTGAAAGCATTCGAAGGATTTATATGGAGAAGAAGAATAAAAATAAGTAGATTAAGCTTTCACGTAGATCTTAAGTGTATAGAGCTTTACATGGGTTACCTAAGCTTTCGGTTTTTTTTCTTTGTAAACTCTATAATCAACTCATGACATAGTTAGCACATACTTATTAACCAATGAGGAATGAAAGGCAGAGAGGGTAACCTGTCCAAAGTTACACAGTAGGCAGGGGCCCCAGGATTCCAATGCAGATCCATCTACTTGAAGCCCAGGTATGTATACTCGTGTAACTGTAGCTGGAGGAGGGGCTGCACTTATAAGATTTTTCTGAGAGAAACACAGTGGAATAAAGTAGAAGCAGAATCCAGCAGTGGACAGAGTAGGATCTGGAGTTAAAATATCTGAATTCAATTCTGTGTAACTGGAATGAGTTATTTAAAGCACAAGAAAGTGAAAAAAAAAGTGAAAGTGTTAGTCACTCAGTTGTGTCCAACTGTTTGCTGCCCCAGGGACTGTCGTCCGCCAGGCTCCTCTGTCCATGGGATTTTTCAAGCAAGAATACTGGAGTGGGTTGCATTCCCTTCTCCAGGGGATCTTCTCAACCCATGGATTGAACCCAGGTCTCCTGCATTTCAGGAGGATTCTTTACGATCTGAGCCACCAGGGAAGCCCTCATAGAGCATGAGTAAATACTTCAAATATGCCAAGCCTCAGATTCTTCATCTCTGAAATAGAGATAATAAGAGCCCCCATAAGGCTACTATTAAGGGCCATTATGTGGAGAAGGCAATGGCAACCCACTCCAGTACTCTTGCCTGGAGAATCCCATGGATGGAGGAGCCTGGTAGGCTGCAGTCCATGGGGTCGCTGCGACTCGGACACAACTGAGCGGCTTCGCTTTCACTTTTCACTTTTCCTGCATTGGAGAAGGAAATGGCAACCCACTCCAGTGTTCTTGCGTAGAGAATCCCAGGAACGGGGGAGCCTGGTGGGCTGCCGTCTATGGGGTCGCACAGAGTCGGACACGACTAAAGAGACTTAGCAGCAGCAGCAGTAAGGACCATTATGAGGATTAGATGAGGTAATATATATAAAGGGCTTAGTAGGGTGCTTAGCTCCAGGTCTATATAGAAAGGCATTCATAATAATAAAAATAATTATTAATTATTTTTAAAAATCTTGTCTCATCAAATGTCATCAAAGAGAAAGAAGTTAAAAATAGCATGATTTCTAATACAAGAGATTAGATGGGGGCGAGGGGCGATGCTGCAGCTGAAAGAGGGAACAGTTTAGGAAGTAAAGATAAGCTCAATTTAGATATCTGAGCTTCAAATACTGCAGGACATATAAATAAAAATACCCAGTCGACAGACTATAACTTGTAACAGAGCTAGGTAGTTTAAAAATAAGGTTGGATGAGGTCACTGAGGCTGAGTGTGTAGACTGAAAGGGAAGTCCAAGAAATAGTCCAAGAAAGAGGACAATATTTAAAGGCCACAAGGAAAATAAGTGGAAGGTATTGTACTCGGTAGTCCTATTAGACTCTGCTTATACTACTTATGTGTCCAGCCCAAGAAAAGAAAGCCAGGTGAAAGCAAAAAAGGTATCAGGCAAAAATAGTTGGATTGCATTAGGTAGAGCTCCCTGTATTCCTATCTCTATTTACTTTAGGCCACTCTCTAGCTCCTGATCCATTCTCTAGCACCAGCTCTCCTTTACAGCTTCTGCACATCCTCTTCTTGGCTCCTGTGTCTTCACAGGATTGACCTTGTTTTCTGACTTCTTTCTTGGCTCACAAGCTGAACCTGCTCACCATTCACCGTCTTCTGCTACTGACCTTACATTCCATGACACACCAGCCATAAAAGAAACCCCATATAAGAAAGAAAAAAAAATATGAAAATGAACTAGAAAGAAAGCCTTCAGAGAAGCCAAGAAATCAAAACGTTTCAAAATGGAGAATGGTCAACATGTCAATACAGCAGAGAGGACAAAGAGAATTAGGACTGAAAAGAAAGTAACTGGATTTGGCATTTGGGAAGCTCCTGGTGTCTCTAAATGAGAGCAACTTCAAGAAACTGGTAGAGACAAGAGACAAGTCTATGAAAAAGAATTAGTGAGATAAACTTTACACCCTCTACTTTTCCCCATGAAGCAGAAAGGAGATCACCTTCTGACAGTGAGGAGATTTTAGTGGAAAGTTAAAATTCGTGGTCTATATAGGTGATTTATATATATTTAATTCTTACAACCACCATTTAGAGTGGGTATTGTTATCCCCGTGTCATACATTGGGCAACTGACATAGTGAATTTAAGTCATAAAGCTGATGTGAGACAAATTTAGAACTCGACCCAGGTATGTATCCTAATTCTATGGCTTTTCTTACTGCATTCAGATTTAGAGTAGCCTCTGAATGGAATGTGAAAGTATTGCGATAGTAATAACAGTGGTAGTATTATAAATACTATTACTCATGTATAATAGTGGTAATAATGAGTAAAATGAATCAGATGATGGTAGTGCAAATGATACCACAGAAATTAATGTTTTTACTCCAAATTTAACTGCAAGTAATAGCCTCATGTCTAACTTTATGACATAAAACAGAGTGCCTTAGTTTAGTTGCTAAGCTGTGTCCAACCCTGCAACTCCACGGACTGTAGCCTGCCAGGCTCCTCTGTCCATGGGATTTCCCAGAATACTGGAGTGTGTTGCCATTCCCTTCTCTAGGGGAATATTTCTGACTCAGGGATCAAATCCACATTCCGGCTTGGCAGGTGGATTTTTTACCATTGAGCCACCCTAAATGTTAAACACAATTTAACACCAGATAAATGATGTTAGTTAGTACAAGTTACTTTTCTTAGTTTTAATATAGCCACAACATAGTATTTATGAACTTTCTTTCTGTTTTGTCTAAACATATCTCTCAAATATTTATATAATTGCTATAATTATGGTTTATTTTTATTTCTAAAGTTACAAAAGATATTTTGAGAATTGTTAGTATGTAAACTACAAACATTTCCCTTGAACCTTGAATTGTATTGAATAATTCAAAAAGAATTGTGCTCTTTGCCACTGAAGTTGACTCTCTTGTCACTCTGCTTGCTGAATTATGGAAGCCAAAGGAAGTAGTATACTTTTAATCAAATATGTAATTTTAAAAAATGGTTGCTATAAAATTATAGAAAAAGCCATGGAACAGGCAGCATGATATTTGATAAATAATAAATTATAACCCAGCTATCTGGCAGGGAAACAAATCTTTTAAAATTATTATTAGGTTTTTGTGTAGAATGGAGGAACTTACCATTTATGTGACATTTAAAAATCATTTTGTTGAAAACCTTATTAAAGTGCACCCATTAAGGAGTATATATTTACTTCATAAAACAGATGATACTCAACACGAATTATCCTTTTTGTGACGAAATCGATAATAGCATGATTGCCCTCTAGGCATATTGAGGATTATAGGATGATTTCCTCCTAAATTAAATAGTTCCATAAAGCTAGCCTTCTTAGTTTTTATGTCTGCTTTTCATAGATTTTTTTTGTCTCCTTCCTTGTCAACGCACATTTCTCCTGCAGGCCTGTACACTTGTGTGGACTCATCCATGCCTATGGTGACATTAACCAGCCCACCAAACCCATGTACAGGTAAACAAAGATAAATTTGCACATGCATATGCTTATTATCCACAAAGTTCCTTTGTAGGCTCTCATTCTATTTTCCATGTGGCCTCCTGGCCTTGGCTTCTTTTCTTCCTGCTCCTGCCAGTTAGACTTGAGTGTAGAAGTGTGCCACTCAGATCTCCCTTCAATTAGTGTAAGATCTGTAGTTGGCTGACCACCTCCAGCTAGCCACTGTACCTCTAGGTCTGCAGCAGTCACACTGAGGCCACTCTCCTCCCCAGGAAGCTCCCTGCCAGTGACTAAACAGTGTGGGTATTGTAGCCGGGCACTTTCTGCCTCTAGTGGGCAATCTTTTTCCCAGGCCCCTCAATCACCTGGCCAAGACTTTCTCAACCTGGGGCTCTTCCTACCCAGTCTTCTCTCCTTCTCCCTCTCCTTACACAAGTATCTGACCTGCTTTGTGACTTTACTCTGTACACTTACCAGTCCTACCTACTCTTGTTCCCCTTCCCTTTATACTTTGCAGGTGTTTCCCCGATATATCTTTTGCACATCTAATTTTGGCTTAGTGTCTGCTATGTAGGAAGCCTAATTAACACAGTCAATGAAAAGTGGCCCAAGAAAGCAGGCAGTAAAATTAGGTTTGAGGACTGTTTACTTATACTTGGCCGGCAAGTAGGACAACATCCTGAATGCAATTTGGGGAACGGACAGTCCTTGGCAAAAGGTGGCCCCCCCAATTGCTAAAGATTTCACTGGTGATGACCTGGGAATGTGTCCTGGGAGAGGGGAAGAGGCTTCTAGTTTGAAGATGTAGGCATTTCAAGATATGAGGAGAACAATGCCTACAAGTGTAGTGGTGGTGACAGCTTACTTCAATTTTCTTTTGACGCCCTATGGAGTGATCGTGAGAAACTGAGAAGTAATGACACAGGAACAGGCACAGTGTGAGAGACAGAGAGCCTGTTTGACTTGGAACATTTTCTTGGAAAATGGGATTTAACACCATTACAAGGACCCTCCCCCATCCAGGGGATGGAGCACACTCACTTTTGGAAGCTCAGAAAAAGTGATGGCCATGCTGATGTGGAAATGCCTGCATTGCCGTGGCTGATGATAGAGGAAGGAATAGAGGCTGTGGGAAGGGGTGAGCTCTAGTGGACTTGTAGCATGGGACCAGAGGTCCCATCAGAAAATTGTGTTTCCACAGCAGGGCCCAGAGAACACATCATTCTCCAAGGCCATCAGGAATGCACCAGCATCATTAAAAGTCTAGTGGTGGCTCTCTTTGCAGGTCAGGGATGAGGCTATCACAAACATCAGCTTGTTAATAGCAATGAGGATGATTGCACTCCAAAATAATTTAAGCCACATAAGCAAGCAAATAGAAACCAGGAACAACTATAACTACCAGCAACATTGGAATAACTGGTGGGCTTCCCTGGTGGTTCAGGGGTAAAGAATTTGCCTGCCAATGCAGGAGACACAGGTTTGATCCCCAGGTCAGCATGATCCCCTGGAGGAGGAAATGGCAACCCAACTCCAGTATTCTTGCCTGGGAAATCCCATGGACAGAGGAGCCTGGTGGGCTGCAGACCATGTGATTGCAAAGAGTCAGACATGACTGAGTAACTAAACAACAAGGGAGCCTGACTCACAGGAAGTTATGGAAATGGCTAATAGTTTGGTGTCCCTAGGGGCAAAATAGAAGGGTAACCAATGAGAGCACCATTTAACATCTATAATCAGAAATAGGCAAGAACAGAGAAATAGGAGGATAAGGGTAGTTGCCCCAGTAAAAATTCATGATTCATTGCTCAGTTCTTGGACCTGAGACAGTTTTGAGACCCAGTATGCAGTGACTGAGAGATGATTGTCTCAAGGAGAAAGAAGACTGCAAGACCATAACAAGTATTAACTAAAGTGATCTCCCCAGTCCTGTTCTAAACGGACCTACAGCCATATACTTAGCCGATTACACCCTTGAAAAAGGAAAATCACACACATTGAGGACTTTGGACATATTTTCAAAGCTGGCCTTAATACTTGAAAACCTAAAGTGTCCTCAGGATCCCCTGTTGGAGCTGGGACCCAGTAACATAAGCAGGCTGGCTGAAGTCCAGTTTGTGGTGGGTCTGCTGGGTCCATAAACTCCATCGCTAATTTCACCCACCTTAGGGAAAATTAGGATTACCAGTCCTGGCAGTCTGACTCACTTAAGTCCTTAACAAGCAGAGTAAGAACCATCATATTAGGGAAGACCAAAAGGAGACCTCTGAAACGACTACTTTTTCAACTCAAGATACTGAATCAAAAGTAATATTGCATCCCAGAAATGAAGGCAGAGATTAGTACCACTGTGATGGTGAGCCTTATGTATCAGTTTGGCTGGGCTGTAGTGCCTGGATACTTGGTCAAACATTATTCTGGATATTTCTGTGAGGATATTTTTAGATGAGACTTTGATTTAAATAAGTAAGATTAAGTAAAATAGGTCGCCCTCCATAATACCGATGGGCTTTGTCCAATCAGTTGAAAAGTGATAGAACAAAAAGCTGATCTCTCCTGAGCAAGAGGGAATTATGCCGGTAGATTGGCTTTGGACTTCATCTGCAGCACCCACTCTTCCTGGTTTGTCAGCAGACTGTGTTTGGACTAGAGACGCAACTCACTCCTGAGCCTTCAGACTGCTGGTCTTCTCTGTCAGAGTTTGGATTTCCAAGCCTCCACAATTACAAGAGACAAAGAAATCTCTTTAAGTGTTTTCTAAAAATTAATTTAAACCTGCATTTATGAAATATATTTATTAAGAATAAGTCTATGTTTGTATGTATCTCTTCATCTGTGGCTACTCTCTTGGTTTTGGTATTAGTTCTAGAAGATGTTGTAGGTCTTCACAGGACCAGTCAGCTTCAGCTTCTTTGGCATCAGTGGTTGGGGCATAAACTTGGATTATTATCATGTTGAATGGTTTGCCTTGGAAACAAACCAAGATTATTCTGTTGTTTTTGAGGCTGCACCCAGAACCTACATTTCAAACTCTTTTGTTGACTGTGAGGGCTACTCCATTTCTTCTAAGGGATTCTTGGCACAGCAGTAGATATAATGTGCTGGGCTTAGTTGTGCAGTCTTGTCCAACTCTTTGCGACTCCATGGTCTGTAGCCCACCAGGCTCTTCTGTCCATGGGGTTTCTCCAGGCAAGAATACTGGAGTGGGTTGCCATGCCCTCCTCCAGGGAATCTTCCCAATCCAGGAATTGAACCCAGGTCTCCCGCATTGCAGGTGGATTCTTTACCATCATCTGATTTAAATTTACCCATGCCTGTCCATTTTAGTTCACTGATTCCTAAGATGTTGGTGCTCAATCTTGCCATCTCCCACTGACCACATGCAATTTACCATGATTCATGAACCTAACATTCATGAACCTAACCTGGAATGCAATATTGTTCTCTATAGCATCAGGTTTTACTTTCACCACCAGACACATCCACAACTGAGTATCATTTCCACTTTGGCCCAGCCACTTCATTTTTTCTGGAGCTATTAGTAACTGCCCTCTGCTCTTGCCCAGTAGCAAACTGGACACCATTCAACCTGGAGGCTCATCTCCTGGTGTCATATCTTTTTGCCTTTTCATACTGTTCATAGGGTTCTCCTGGCAGGAATAGTGGAGCAGGTTGCCATTTCCTGTTCTAGTGAACCATGTTTTATCAGAACTCTTCTCTATGACCTGTCCACCTTAGGTGGTTCTTCAAGGCTTAGCTCATAGCTTCATTGAGTTATGCAAGCCCCTTCACTACGACATCATAGGGGACTGGAATGCAAAAGTAGGAATGCAAGAGATACCTGCAATAACAGGAAAGTTTGGACTCAGAGTACAAAATGAAGCAGAGCAAAGGCTAACAGAGTTTTGTCAAAATAACATGCTAGTCATAGCCAATACCTTTTCCAACAACACAAGAGACAACTCTACACATGGACATCACCTGATGGTCAATACTGAAATCAGACTGACTATATTCTTTGCAGGTGAGGATGGAGAAACAAGACCTGGAACTGACCATGCTCAGATCAAGAGTTCCTTATTGCCAAATTCAGGCTTAAATTGAAGAAAGTAGGAAAAAACACTAGACCCTTCAGGTATGACCTAAATCCAATCCCTTATGATTATACAGTGGAGGTAATAAATAGATTCAAAGGATTAGATCTGGTCAACAGAGTGTCTGAGGAAGTATGGACAGATGTTGGTAACATGTATTGTACAGGAGGTAGTGACTGAAACTATGCCAAAGAAAAAGAAATAAAAGAAGGCAAAGTAGTTGTCTGAAGAGGCTTTACAAATAGTTGATGAAAGGAGAGAAGTGAAAGGCAGGGGAGAAAGGGAAAGATATATCCATCTGAATGCAGAGTTCCAGAGAATAACAAGGAGACATAAGAAGGCCTTCTCAAATGAACAATGCAAAGAAATAGAGGAAAACAATAGAATGTGAAAGGTTAGAAATCTCAAACTTGAGATATCAAAGGAAGATTTCATGCTTTAGGAAGCATTACTACAAACAAAGCTAGTGGAAGTGATGGAATTCCAGCTAAGCTATTTAAAATCCTAAAAAATAATACTCATAAAGTGCTTTACTCAATATGTCAGCAAATTTGGAATACTCAGCAGTGGCCACAGGACTGGAAAAGGTCAGTTTTCCTTCTAATCCCAAAGAAGAGCAATGCCTAAGAATGTTCAAACTACCATACGATCGTGCTCATTTCACACGCTATCAAAGTAATGCTCAAAATCCTTCAAGCTAGGTTTCCGCACTACATGAACTGAGAACTTCTAGATGTAGAAGCTGGGTTTTGAAGAGGTTGAGGAACCAGAGATCAAATTGCCAACATTCGCTGGATCATGGAGGAAGCAAGGGAGTTCCAGAAAAACATCTTCTTCTGCTTCATTGACTATGCCAAAGCCTTTGACTGTGTGGATCACAACAAACTGGAAAATTCTTAAAGAGAAGGGAGTACCAGACAACCTTACCAGTCTCCTGAGGAGCCTGTATGTGGGTCAAGAAGTAACAGAACCAGACATGGAACAATTGACTGGTTCTGAATTAGAAAAGGGGTACGTCAAGGCTGTATATTATCACCCTTCTTATTTATAATAATTTATATGTAGAGTACATCATGTGAAATGCAGGGCAGAATGAATCACAGCTGGAATCAAGATTGTCGGGAGAAATATCAACAACCTCAGATATGCGGAGGATACCATTCTAGTGGCAGAAAGTAAAGAGGAACTAAAGAGCCTCTTGATGAAGGTGAAAGAGGAGAGTGGAAAAGGTGGCTTAAAACTCAACATTCAAAAAACTAGTATCATGGCATCTGGTCCCATCATTTCCTGGCAAATAGAAGGGGAAAAGTGGAAGCAGTGACTGATTTTACTTTCTTGGGCTCCAAAATCACTGCAGACAGTGACTGCAGTCATGAAATTAAAAGACATTTGCTCCTCAGAAGAAAAGCTATGACAAACCTAGACAGCATATTAAAAAGCAGAGACATCACTTTGCCTACAAACGTCTGTATAGTCAAAGCTATGGTTTTTCCAGTAGTCATGTATGGATGTAAGAGTTTTACCATAAAGAAGGCTGCTGCTGCTGCTGCTTCTGCTAAGTTGCTTCAGTCGTGTGTGACCCCCTAGACGGCAGCCCACCAGGCTCTGCCGTCCCTGGGATTCTCCAGGCAAGAGCACTGGAGTGAGTTGCCATTTCCTTCTGCAATGCGTGAAAGTGAAATTGCTCAGTCGTGTCCAACTCGTCACAACCCCATGGACTGCAGCCTACCAGGCTCCTCCATCCATGGAATTTTCCAGGCAAGAGGACTGGAGTGGGTTGCCATTGCCTTCTCTGATAAAGAAGGCTAAGTACAAAGAATTAATGCTTTCAAACTGTGGTGCTGGAAAAGACTCTTGAGACTCCCTTGGACAGATAGGAGATCAAACCAGTCAATCCTAAAGGAAATCAACCATTAATATTCATTGTAACTGTTGCTAAAGGACTGTTGCTGAAGCTGAAGCTCCAATACTTTGGCCACTTGATGCAAAGAGGCTACTCATTGGAAAAGGCCCTGATGCTGGGAAAGATTGAGGGCAGGAGAAGCAGGCAACAGAGGACAAGATGGTTGGATGACATCACTGACTCAGTGGATATGAGTTTGAGCAAACTCCAGGAGATAGTGAAGGACAGGGAAGCCTGGCATGCTATAGTCCATGCAGTCACAAAGAGTCAGATACGACTTAATGATTGAACAACAACAACAAATCTCTTGGTTCTGTTACTCTGGAGAATGCTGACTAATACAGCCACCATTAAAGGTTTACAGAAGGACCATTAGATAAACATTAGAAGCTGGAAGAGGCAAGAAAGGATTCTTGCCTGCAGGGTTCACACCTTGATTTAAGAGTTTTAACCTCCAAAATGTGAGAGAATAAATTTTGTTGTTTTAAGCCATCCAAGTTTGTAGTAATTTGTTATGGTAGCCTTAGGAAAATAATATGAAATTGGTAGGGAATGTCATGTTTGTTTTACTACAGAAGAGAAAGTTAACTGATGGGAATAGTGCTAAGGGACCTCCAAGAATAGTTTAAGAATTTACCATCTTATTACCCTTTCTCCTTCATTTTATCAAATTATTTTTGGCCATCTAAAGGGTGTTTATCAGGACCTTCTCATTTACTTGCCAATTTGGCTTCCTAGGTCTTCTCTGGTGGCTCATATGGTAAAGAGTCCGCCTGCAATGTAGGAGACCTGGGTTCCATCTCTGGGTCAGGAAGATCCTCTGGAGGAGGGCATGGCAACCCACTCCAGTATTCTTGCCTGGAGAATTCCATGGACAGAGGAGCCTGGCGGGCTACAGTCCATAGGGTTGCAAAGAGTCTGACAGGACTGAGCGACTTTCATTTTCACTTTAGCTTCCTGGATACTCTTCTACTGCAACTCAAGAAAATAATTTAAATGACTACCTCACAGATACTACATCTGAAAAAAGATCTGCTGCTGCTGCTGCTGCTAAGTTGCGTCAGTCGTGTCCAACTCTGTGCGATCCCATAGACGGCAGCCCACCAGGCTCCTCCATCCCTGGGATTCTCCAGGCAAGAATACTGGAGTGGGTTGCCATTTCCTCCTCCAGTGCATGAAAGTGAAAAGTGAAAGTGAAGTCGCTCAGTCATGTCCAACTCTTTGTGACCCCGTGGGCTGCAGCCTTCCAGGCTCCTCCGTCCATGGGATTTCCCAGGCAAGAGTACTGGAGTGGGGTGCCATTGCCTTCTCCAAAAAAAGATCTGATTTTGACCTAATAAAAAACTTGACAGAAAATAAAACAGAGGATAAGGATGTGTAGTGTTTGTCCATATTCTATCTCCATTTAATTCACCAGTATGACACGTACAGAAACCACATGGATTCTGGACAATGACTACAGATTTCCATAAGCTTAACCAAGTAGTAGCTCCATTGCAGTGGCATTGCTAGACTTGTTGATGGTAAAGCAGTTTGTGAAGGTCTCAACTGTGTCATGAACAGCCATTGATCTGATGACTGCATTCTTTTCTATACTAGTCAGAAAAGAGGATCAGAAATAGTTCACTTTATCATGAAATGGACAACAGGATTCTCTTACAGTTTTGCTCCAAGGCTATGTTAACTCTTCATACTCTGTCATAACATAGATCAAAGGATCTATATCATCACATTGATCCAAGGCATCATTGGTCTGATGCTGATCTGGTAGGACAAACAAAGGTTGGTTTGTATGCTGGAGGCCTTGGTAAGGTATGTGAGCGTCAGAAGGTGGTAGATAAAAACTCATGTAGCTTCAGGGACCTGCCACTTCAGGGAAGTTTTTGAGTTCCTTGACTAGGGGCAAGCCAGGACATCGCCTCTAAAGTAAGACAAATGCTGTGTCTTCTATCTCCTGGAAGCACAAATCCAAAAAGATTTCTTTTGGGTTCTAGAGGCAATCTGATCTACACCTAATACTTGAACTGTATTAACTATATTCTAGCCGGTAGATGTTGTGACATGGAACGCTGCCAGTTTTGAAGAGAAACTGGAGCGTAAAAGAGCTTTGCAGCAAATGTAGTCTGTAGTTCAAACATTCCTACCCCAGGAATTTGAGAGATGAGGAAGTCTGCAGTGGAAACATGTGAACAAACATATGACAATGGACATGAAGTATAAAGATTTTTGTATTACATGTTAGTACTCACCAGAGAGCATCTACCTTGAAAAGGGCACTGAAGAACCAATTAGTTATAATTATTCGACTATTCAGAAACAGAAAAATAAATATCATATAATTATTGTTTATATGTGGAATCTAGAAAAATTGTACATATGAACTTATTTGCAAAGCAGAACTAGAGACACAGATGTAGAGAACAAACTTACGGATACCAAAGAGGGGAGAGAGGTGGGATGAGTTGGGAGGTGGAGACTGACATATATACACTATTACATATAAAATAGATAACTAATGAGAACCTACTTTATAGCACAGGGAACTCTACTTAATGCTCTGTGGTGACCTAAGTGGGAGGGAAATGCGAAAAAGAGGAGATACATGTATACATATAACTGGTTCACTTTGCTGTACAGCAGAAACTACATAACATTGTAAAGCAATGATTCTCCAATAAAAATTTTTAAAAAGTACTTGACTAGTTAATGTTAGCTGGCTTTCATTATTGGCCATTCCAGAATTGACACAATGGGCACATGAATGAAATTGCTGTGGCATCAAAGCAATTGTGTCTCTGTAGGGGCCCACACAGCATAAACATCTACTTACTAAGGTCAATCTAACTTAATTGCTGCCTCATAATATCCAATCTGCCTGCAGCAGAGAACCACACTGTGGAGGCCACTCACTCCAACACTGAGTCCTACTATGGCACTAGTCCTCAAGGAGACCAATAGCCACTTGATATCAGTGAGATGAGCTCTTTTGTCCTGGAAGTGCCAGAATTTCATCTTCACAGCAATAGATACTTATTCTAGATACGCTGGGCTGGATGAAGCACAAGATGGAATCAAGATTGCCTGGAGAAATATCAATAACCTCAGATATGAAGATGACACCACCCTTATGGCAGAAAGTGAAGAAGAGCTAAAGAGCCTCTTGATGAAAGTGAAAGAGGAGAGTGAAAAAGTTGGCTTAAAGCTCAACATTCAGAAAACTAAGATCATGGCATCCAGTCCCATCACTTCATGGCAAATAGATGGGGAAACAGTGGAAACAGTGGCTGACTTTATTTTTATGGGCTCCAAAATCACTGCAGATGGTGATTGCAGCCATGAAATTAAAAGACACTTACTCCTTGGAAGGAAAGTTATGACCAACCTAGACAGCATATTAAAAAGCAGAGACATTACTTTGTTAACAAAGGTCCATCTAGTCAAGGCTATGGTTTTTCCAGTGGTCATGTATGGATGTGAGAGTTGGACTATAAAGAAAGCTGAGTGCCAAAGAATTGATGCTTTTGAACTGTGGTGTTGTAGAAGACTCTTGAGAGTCCCTTGGACTGCAAGGAGATCCAACCAGTCCATCCTAAAAGAGATCAGGCCTGGGTGTTCATTGGAAGGATTGATGTTGAAGCTGAAACTCCAATACTTTGGCCACCTGATGCGAAGAGCTGACTCATTTGAAAAGACCCTGATACTGGGAAAGATTGAGGGCAGGAGGAGAAGGGGATGATAGAGGGTGAGATAGTTGGATGTCATCACCGACTCAATGGACATGGGTTTGGGTGGACTCCAGCAGTTGGTGATGGACAGGGAGGACTGGCGTGCTTCAGTTCATGGGGTCACAAACAGACACGACTGAGCGACTGAAGTGACTTACTGACTAGATGCCTCAGTTAGCATCACTATCCAAGAGTGTATACAGTGCTTTATTCATGGGCATGAATTTCCACATTGGAAAACATCTGACCAGGGAACCCATTTCACAGTGAAGGAGCTGCAAGAGTGAGCCCTTGATCATAGAATCCAGTGATTCCTCACCATCATTAAGTAGCCAACTTGATAGAATGTCAGAACAGCTAATTAAAGCACACTGAAATTCCATCAGAGGCAATGCTCTTCAAGAATAGGTGACATCATTCAGGATGCAGTATATACAATAACCCAGCGGCCCCTATGTGTCACTGGGTCTCCACCTGAAAGAATATGCAGGCACCCAAGGGTTGAAGCAGTTGTGGTCCACTTACATTACTCTCTATGACACTGGAAGACTTTCTGCTTCCTATCCCTACAACTCTGAGCTCAGAGGGGATGAGGTTGTCTTCCTTCAAGTAGCATACTCTTGCCAGGGGGACAGTGAAGGTTCCATTTAATTACAAGCTATGGCAGCTTCCCAAGCATTTGGATTCCTTGTATCCAGTAACCAGCAGGCAAGAAGAGAAGTCATCATCCTCACCAGGGTAGTAAACTCAGAACAAATGAAGGAAGTAGGCTGCATTTCAACAAGGTAATCCATTTGGAGGCCTCTTGGTAAATCCCATGGCCAATTAAAACCATGAATGGGCATGTGTAGCCATGTTGGCCTGAGAAGATATGATTCCCACAGAATCATGTCCCTCAGGGATGAAGATTTGGGTTATACCATCAGAAAAGTGAAAGTGAAAGTCGCTCAGGCATGTCCAACTCTTTGCGATCCCATGGACTATACAGTTCATGAAATTCTCTAGATCAGAATACTGGAGTGGGTAGCCTTTCCCTTCTCCAGGGGATCTTCCCAACCCAGGGAGCGAAACCATGTCTCCCGCATTGCAGGTGGATTCTTTACCAACTGAGCTATGAGGGAGGCCCTATACCATCAGAAAAGCCACCAGCAACAACTGAGGTGAGTTGAGGGTGAGAGGGATTCAGAGGGAACAGTGGAGGAGAGAGACAGTGAATACTAGTTACAGGTGAAACTAGCGATAGCATCTTGGTGTGTAGTTTATCCCCCTAACTTCCTTCTTGAAAGTTTATTTTGTTGAAAGAGAGAAGAGTAGCTGTGAGGCACAAGGGGCAGACTGGAACGGGCAGACATGGTGGCCATCAGATCCCCCTTCCAAACAACCTGCTGTGGAGGGTGTGGTTGGCTGGCCATCTCCAGCTGCTACATTCTGCAAATCAGCACAGCATTCATGCTGAAGCCAGGCTGCCCCCAAGGCTGCCCCCAGATAATGCTTGAGCATAGTGGCACTACTAGGGCTGGGCCATTTCTCCCAGAACAGGATGTTCCAATGGGCAGCCTTGGCGAGAGCACTTTCCATCAGCCATGCTGCACTGCAGGCTGGGGCTCTTCTACAAGAGCTTCCTTCCTTTCCTCTCCCTTTTCACAGGGAGCCCACACCAGCTACTCCTTCTCCCTGCCTCCTTCACAAGCCTGTCTGTCTCTCTGTACGCTTCCTTCCCATCTCATCCTATTTTGGGGTCTTGCTTCTTGGAGGACCCAAACTGAGACAAATTGTTGTTTCAATTTTGATATATTTAGAGCTCCCTACAAAGTTTATATATGTTCATCCTTCTGTTTTATTCTTCTGCCATCTTGTTTAATCCACCTCAGCTTTATTCCTTTAGTCTCCAGCCCTTGGCACATTTCCATGCTCTGTTTGTCAATCAATACTGGAACCTGGCATTCAAACACATTTAAGACCATATCTAATTAGCTCAGTCCTGACAGCTGTCTTATCACTGATTAGTAATGGATTACAGTCCTTGGACAATTATTGCTTTTGAAGCTAAGCTAACAAGTGCTTCACATTGTCAGTGCATAAATTATCTGGTCTCATTTAACAGACAGCTTTAAAAAAACATATTAAACTTGCCTTCATAGATTCTACATTTCCACCTCCCCTCTGAGCCAATTGAGGTGGGGGGGCTTTCAAATTAATATGCCCCATACCTTCCCAAACACGTTGCTGGATCTAAATATCTAGTTTTCTAAGCCTGAATTTTTAACAGAATCATTAGCATTTGAGCTACCCACTCAAAGAAGTGTTTCTACAAATGTTTCTGTTTTCAGCTAATTTTATATCCTTCCATTTTGCTGTATTCCAGTTCTCTTGCCAGCTCTTCCATTTCTTTTTTGGTTGTAATATTCCATTACCCCTTCTGCTTTTGCACTCAATTGTCCATTTACGGGCAGCAGTTTGCTTTTCTTCATCCAGTAAGAGAAATTCAACCTTTGAAGTTGTATGATTCTAGAATAGTTTTCACATGAGCACAGATCTTTTTCCTAATATACTTTTCAGCTGGTGAACTCATTTCTTACACAGAAAAAGATTCCAAGATAAGGCATGACAAAGAAAACCCCAGTAAAGTAGGTTAGTGCTAATTCCATACATACAGTTGGAGAGTTTCCCAGGTGCTCAAAATTATAGAAACCTACATCTTTGATGCAAATACATTCTTAATGCATCTGTAAGTATTCCACTTCCAGAATGTCCATTCACAAACCTCACCTAAGGTTCCACTAAGCAGAGTCTAACACAGCACAAGCATATCTATATCTGCTTCATAATGACCACTTTAGAGAACCATATGCCTGAAGGAGTTTTAGGAAGTCAGCTGTGCTGTGTTCTCCTGCCTTCGGGCAGAATTGTACATAAACACCCAGACAGGAAAAATCTTCCCAAGAAAGAGTCAACAACCTTACTCTAGAATTTAACAATGACGACAGCCAGGAATTTCAATTTCTTCTTTGAATAGACAAGTCCATCTGTTATAGCTTATCTCCATTTTTTTATTGTAAGTCTGATACAGAGGTTAAAAATGCTGGAGTTTTTTAATATAGCAACTCATTGGAAAAGACCTTGATGCTGGGAAAGATTGAGGGCAGGAGGAGGAGGCAACAGAGGATGAGATGGTTGGATGGCATCACAGACTCAATGGACATGAGTTTGAGCAAACTCTGGGAAATGGGGAAGGGCAAGAAAATCTGGTGTGCTGCAAAGCCTGGGGTTGCAAAGAGTCTGACATGACTTAGTGACTGAACAACTATAATAAAAAATATATTCTCCAAGTTGCACCTGGTTATTTTCATGTTAATGACCACTTTCTATGTTAATTAAAATAAGACACATTCATTCATTCAATAAATAAATATTTTTAAAATCTCATACCATTCTTTTAGCAGACATTTTAAATCACTTCTACCTTTAGAAAACTATCATGGACTCATGGCTCCTTTGACCGACTCAACACCTTCCAATTATTGTGATCATTTTTTATGCCAAACCTATCACCTTTTGCCTGGTGACTAATCTCTCCTATCCATACTATTGTTAACATTTATTTGCTGCTGCTGCTGCTGCTAAGTCACTTCAGTCGTGTCCGACTCTGTGTGACCCCATAGACGGCAGCCCACCAGGCTCCCCCGTCCCTGGGATTCTCCAGGCGAGAACACTGGAGTCGGTTGCCATTGCCTTCTCCAATGCATGAAAGTGAAAAGTGAAAGTGAAGTGGCTCAGTCGTGTCCGACTCTTCGCGACCCCATGGACTGCAGCCTACCAGGCTCTTCCGTCCATGGGTTTTTCCAGGCAAGAGTACTGGAGTGGGGTGCCATTGCCTTCTCCGAACATTTATTTAGGCATTAACAAAAAAAAACCTTCAGTTTTTGTCAACAACAAGATATATTTGGCTCTTCTTGCTCTTTCCTCCTCTGAAATCTGCTATCAGATACCTTCCAAGCCCTAATTCCCTTATCTAAAAATTTTGTAAGGAAAAAAACTATGGTCAGGTAAATGGTGATTTATATTATATTTTTTCTCCTTGACTAATGAAAGTAGTTTGCACTAAGACCTACAGGATAAATAGGAGTTAGCCAGGTGAAGTAGAATGAAAGTGTGTTTTAGAAGAGTGTAGGTGAGGATGAGATCTAAAAAGGCAAGACAACAATTAAACAAGAAGTAAAAATAATATGTATGGTTGATCCCCCTTGTCCAAGGGTGGTATGTTCCAAGACCTGCCAGAGTGTACTGAAACTGCGGATAGTACTAAACCCTATACATACTGTTTTTTTTTCTTCTTATAAATACATACGTATGATAAAGTTTAATTTCAAAATTAGAGACAGTAAGAGATTAGTGACAATAATAAAATAGAACTATTTTAACAATATACGGTAGCAAAAGTTACGTGAATATAATCTTTCTCTCAGAATATCTTATTGCATTAATACAAATCTAATGCCTTTTCCATCTTAACTAAGCACTTACCAGGCACTGTGGCCACAACTTTTACAGTGTGAGGTACAACAGCAAAACTAGCATGAATTTTTTTCCTTCTTCACAATTTCACGGATAAAAGAATCTGCTCTTGCCATAGATCTCAGCAATCTCAGCATACATATTTTTTTCTTTTCTCATTAAGTTGAGACCTTTCACCTTTTCACTTAGAGGAAGAACTTTATGGCTACCCTTTAGTACATCTGAACAGTCAGCCATACCACCCTTGTGCTTTGGGGCCAGGATTAAGTGAAATAAATGTTACTTCAACATGATCCCTGAGATTCTGCAAAAGTTGATCTGATAACTGAGATGGCTACTAAAGGACTCATAGGCAGTATCAGCTAGACAAAGGGATAATTCCCATCCTGCGTGGGATGGGGTGGGTCAGCTGGAAATCTCATCCATCCATACTATGTAGAATGGCACACAATTTAATGTTAATAGATGGATTATTTATTTCTGAAATCTTCCACTTAATATTTTGAAACTGTGGGTAATGGAGACTGTGGATAATGAGAACAACAGCTGATAATGTCAGAGGACATGAAAGTATTATGGAAGCAAAGCAAAGCAACCTCTTACTTAGAAAATGGTAAATGTTGATAAGAAAAGGCTGTCTGAACAAGTGACTATGGGCTTAGGTAGAAACCTCCCTAATGCTTACCAAAATCTTTTCAGTACTGCTTTCCTAACCGAAGCATAGGAACGGCTCTGCTTCTTGGATCCCCTTTAAATAATGTAGAGCATCTAGCTACTGGAAACTAATGAAGTGTGAGCAAGGGGACCAATAACATTCTAGATAGTAAAACCTTGACCACGTGGGGCCTTGACTGACTGTGTAAAACAGAGCACGTCTTTGTCTGCTTTGCAACAGGCATAGTGTGAATAACAAAGAATCTTGCCTATGTTGAGTCACTGAAATTTGGAGGTCAGTTGGTTGCTGTAGCAAACCTAGTCTGTTAATGTATCTTCCTTACTCCTCTTGGGAAATTTGACACTTCTTGGGTTGGTACCAGAGGGAAGGCAATAAGGCATCAACATATCAGTTTGCAACCCAAGCTGATTCATTAAAGCCATCAGGAAAGTAAGCTTTTCTGTCTTCTAATCCAAGGTTCCTTCTAGGAAGTGATGTTGCCAGGCAGAACAGTAGATTTAAAATACTCTGTGGTGACTTAGATGGGTGGGATGAGGGGGTAGAAGGGAGGACCAAGAGGGAGGGAATACACACACACACACACACACACACACACGCACGCACACACATATAAATGGCTGATTCACTTTGTTGCACACCAGAAACTAACACAACATTGTAAGGCAAATATACTCCAATTTAGAACAAAAAAGACTTAGTCTGTTTTGGCTTCCCTGGTGGCACTATTGGTAAAGAAACTGCCTGACAATGCAGGAGATGTAAGAGACACCAGTTCGATTCCTGGGTCAGAAAGATTCCCTAGAGGAAAGCATAGCAACCCACTTCAGTATTCTTGTCTGGAGAATCCCATGGACAGAGGAGCCTGGCAGGCTATGGTCCCTGGGGTCGCAAAGAATTGGACAAGACTGAAGTGACTTAGCACAAGTCTGTTTATACTAGTTTTGATCAAATCTGTGGGAGATATAACAGGTCTTCATCACTAGACAGTTTTGGAGATAGCTCCTCCCTAACTATAGTTTATTTCGCTTGCACATGGTTCTTTTCACTATACTCTCATTAGTTAATATGAAGGGGGGTGGTGAAGGGGTACAAGGCCTGCAACAGAGGCAACTGGGAGTGGTTCCTATGCAACTGAGCCTGAACTGAACCTCCTGTTCTAAGTTTATCTCAATTATGTGATTGTAAAAACATAAACAATTCACTCTATCTTATACATTTCCTTATTGGCTCAGCACGTTCTTCTAAACCCACTAAATTAATGTTACATTTCTCCTAATACAACATGCACATAATATGTGGGAAAGTTCCAAGTGTACTTAACTACATAATTATAGCTTTCAAAATTGTTTGTTGAAATTCCATCAACACAGGAATGGATAAATAAAATGTAGTACATATATATAATGGAATATCAGACAAAAAAGATGAAAAATGCCATTTGCGGCAACATAGATGGACCTAGAGAGTGTCATGCAGAGTGAAATAAGTCAGACAGAGAAGAAGAAATATTGTATGACATCCCTTATATGCAGAATCTAAAAAGAAATGATACAAGTGAATTTATTTATGAAACAGAAATAAACTCACAGACTTAGAGAATTAGCTTACAGTTGCCAGGGGTTAGAATGGAGGGAGGAGATAGAGAGTTTGGGATCAACATACTATATTTAAAATGGAAAACCAACAAGGTCCTACTGTATAGCACAAGGAACTCTACTCAATGTTATGTGGCACCCTGGATGGGAGGGAAGTTTGGGGGAGAATGGATACATGTATATGTATGGCTGAGTCCCTTTGCTGTCCACCTGAAACTATTACAATGTTGTAAATCAGCTATCCTTCAAAATACAGTAAAAAATATTAAATAAATCATGTGTTAAAGTGTTTCAGATAATTTTGTTTGATATTACCTTCTCCCCATTATGAGGTAAATTCCATGGGGACAAGAGACTCTATTTTGTGCTTTGCTCCTATCTCCAGAACTTAGAAAATGTCTTGGTACATGACAGGGATGCAATACAGATTTGTTGGACAAATAATTCACTTTACAAGGATCACTTGTAGTTGCAATGAAAATAACAGATTGGAATTCAGTGAGACTAGAAGCAGAGAGTCTAGATGGAGACCATGGAAGATCTTCACATGAGAAATGAAAATGATTCAGACCAACGTAGTCACAGGGGCAATGGAGAGAAGTTAACAGATTTGAGATATATTTAGAATGCAGAGCAGAAAGGATTTGGTGATTGACTGACTGTTAGAAGCTTTGCAGGGACAAAAATCAAGAGTTCTGCTTTGGGCACCAAAATCAGAGAGGAAACCGTGCAGAAGAGTGGTTTAGGAAGCCAACATGGATGATGATAAGTCCAGTTGGCATGGATTCCTACGACCTATTCAAGCGCCAATGCAATTGTGTCTATCAATTCTGTAATCAG
Organism: Giraffa tippelskirchi; assembly: GCF_054371585.1. Lineage (NCBI taxonomy): Eukaryota > Metazoa > Chordata > Mammalia > Artiodactyla > Giraffidae > Giraffa > Giraffa tippelskirchi. The sequence continues at coordinate 155,910,310 of NC_137279.1, forward strand.
GAAAGTGGTCTGTGCCTGAAAAACAGGTTTAGGAAAAAGCATAGCCTTGGAAATTTTCAGCCATACAAATCTATGCAAACAGTGTGTGAGAAGAGGGGCTAAGATAAAACTCTGAAGATTATCTGCAGTTAAGATTTTAAGAATCAGAGCTTGTTGATTGAATTAGTTGGACTTGGTAGGGATAAAGAAGGCTGAACGCACAAGAATTGATGCTTTTGAACTGTGGTGTTGAAGAAGATTCTTAAGAGTCCCTTGGACAGCAAGGAGACCAAACCAGTCAATCCTAAAGGCAATCAATCCTGAATATTCATTGGAAGGACTGATGCTGAAGCTGAAGCTCCAATACTTTGGCTACCTGATGAGAAGAGCTGACTCATTAGAAAAGATCCTGATGCTGGGAAAGATTGAAGGCAGGAGGAGACAGGATAACAGAGGACAAGACAGTTGGATGGTATCACCAGCTAAATGGACATGAGTTTGAGTAAGCTCCAGGAGATGGTGAAGAACACGGAAGCCTGGTGTGCTGCAGTCCATGGGGTCACAAATAGTCAGACACAACTGAGCGACTGAACAACAGCAAAGGGTATACTCAGAAAATAGCTTTATTCTTCTTCTATCAATGCCTTCAAACCATTTCACCTTGGACAATATCTTAAGCACATTCCATTCATATTTTTTTTTTTACTTCTTAGTACTCAAATAGTCTTATTTTCATTTATGAAAATGTCCAGGCCAAATTAAATGAAAATTTCCAGGGAGTTTCCCAGTGACCTAGTATATAGGATTCTGGCTTTCACTGCCGTGGCCTGAGTTCAGTCCCTGGTCAGGGAACTGAGATCCCACAGGCTGTGTGGCATGGCCAAAAAACTTAAACAGGGGCTTCTCTGGTGTTCCAGTGGTTAGGAATCTGCCTTCCAATGCAGGGTACACCGGTTCTATCCCCTGGTCTGGGAGGGTCCCACATGCTGTGGAGCATCTAAGCCCATGCACCACAACTACTGAGCCTGTGCTCTAGAGCCTGTGAGCTGCAACTACTGAGCCTGCGTGCCACAACTACTGAAGCCCATGTGCTTAGAACCTGTGCTCTACAACAAGAGAAGCCACCTCAGTGAGAAGTATGGGCACTGTGACAAAAGTAGCCCACCTCACCACAACTAGAGAAAGTCTGTGTGCAGCAACAAAGACCCACCATAGCCAAAAATAAATCAATCAATCTGGTTTTTAAATTAAATAAGTGAAAATAAATTAAAATTTCCATCTAAAAAATTCCATCCAATTAGGAGTTTGGGATTAAAATATACATACTACTATATATAAAACAACTAACAAGAACCTATTGTATAGCATAGGGAACTCTACCTAATATCTTGTAATGGAATGAATTATAATGGAAAGGAATATAAAAAATGTATATATATTCATATATATATATGAATCACTTTGCTGAACACCTGAACCTAACACAGCACTGCAAATCAACTATACTTCAATACAAAAATTCAGCCTCCAAATTTCCCCTTCCCCCAAACAAAAGCTTACATCTAGCCCAAGATTTCTTCCTCCTCTAGCTCCAGGATGACACAGTTTCCTAGACATGGAGTAGAGACAAAATGTGGTCTGTTCTCTCACTCTTTTTGTACCATATTTCCTCCATCCCCTCTTCATTTCCTAGTTCCTGCCAGGTTAATGTAGGAAAGTGGGATAAAAGAAGATATAACAAAAGTATTTCCTTTGTAGTTTCCTGTCAAATACCCTCTCCCATGACAGATGTTAAAATGGTTTTCCTCCTATGAGGACTTTGCAAACTTTCTAAAGACATTTATCCCTCATCTTCCCCCAAACACCTGGAAATCTCTACAGTGTATTCTTCCTTGACTCAGAAAATCCATTGTCCAACGGATCCCTCAGAATTTCCCTTAACCTCTACCTTTTAACCTCCATCTTATTGGGTAACCAAGTTCCACGCAGCCCACTTCCTGAATTGGATTTTTAAAGTTATGTGGCTCTCCTGTGTAAATCAAGATGGGTAGGTTATGCTACGTGCATGCCTGCTAAGTCGCTTCAATCATGTCCAACTCTGCAACTGCATGGACTATAGCCTCCAGGCTCCCCTGTCCATGGGATTCTCCAGGCAAGAATATTGGAGTGGGTTGCCATGCCCTACTCCAGGGGATCTTTCCAACCCAGGGATCCAACCCGAGTCTCTTATGTCTTCCTCCATTGGCAGGCAGGTTCTTTACCACTAGCGCCACCTGGGAAGCCCAGGTTATGCTACAACAGCTCCTAAATCCGTAGAAAGTTACTCTCACTCATCTATGTGTCCGTTCTGGGTTAGCAGGGGACTCTACCGATATATCTTAGTCATTTAGGAACCCAGGCTGATAGAGACTCTCGCATGACTCATGCTTCTATGATCACCACATCAGGTGGAAAAAACTTTGGCCAACCTGTGTTGACTCTTCAACCTCCTACCCAGGAGTGACATGTATCTTCTGCCCACATTTCATGGGCTAAAGATAGACATATGGCTTTCCAAGTGCAGTAGTAAAGAATTCACCTGCCAATGCAAGAGTTGCAAGAGACAGGGCTTTGATCCCTGGGTTGGGAAGATCCCCTGGAGTAGGAAATGAGAACCCATTCCAATATTCTTGCCTGGAGAACCCCATGGACAGAGGAGCCTGGTGAGCTACAGTCCATGAGGTCACAAGAGTCAGACGTGGCTGAACAACTACGCACGTGCACGTGCATGCGCGCGCACACACACACACACACACACACACACATATATGTATAATTGAATCACTTTTTTGAACACCTGAAACTACCACAACATTGTAAATCAACTATACTCCAATATAAACTAAAAATTAAATAAAAAAAGAAAAATAATTGTTCAGCTGTTTTTGAATTTGTTGAGAGATAAAGAAAAATAAGGGCATAAAAATGTACATTGGAGATGGGGAAAGTGTGATGAGCTCATCGAAGATGGTCCAAGCAGTAGGGCAGAGAAGGAGTCAGGGAACCGTGGTGAGAGGGGGGTGAGGAGGTGGGGACAGTCATCACAGCAAGCACCCAACAGAACCGTGGCCATGAAGGGCAGAGAGGGAGCAGGTGGTGCTGGAGGGAAAGATGGAGTTAAGAGGAAAGGTGTTTTTTTTTTTAAATGAGAGACGTGGTCATGTTTAAGTGCTAATAAAAAGGAATTCATTGAGAATGAGAGATTTCATGTCTGATGAAATGGTTTTCAAACAGCAACTTTTCATTTCTGAAGGAAAACAAACCCATATAATAGATGTTTAATTCCCTGAAGAGATGCTGGTAGGAAGTGGGAAAGTCTTCACTCTATTGCTGGTGGTAGTGGAGGGAAAAAAGAATTGCAACACTGTCTCTGATGAATAATAATGGTTCTTGGACAGCTGTGGTTTTTCATTCAACAGAACAGATAAGTTCCTAGGGCTCTAAAAATATACAAACCCCTTTAGTTTTATAGTTTTATTAGAGAGAATAAAACTGTAGAGAATAGTTTTATTCTCTTGGTGGGAAACAAAAGAGTTTTAACTTACTCTCCTGGTACTGTTTACTACCCTGCTCATTAAAGTAGCTTTTTAAGTTGGTTTCATTGCTTACAGTAGGAAAACCCCTAAAGGTACTGGTTGTCATTTATAATGAACTAATCTTCCGCTTTTTGGTCCTCCAACTCCCACTCAAGTATTAATACTTTGCTGCAGCAACAACCATCTCTCCCTTCCAGATGTGTGAACCTTTTGATTTCTACACATTTTAAATTATTTAACTTGGGAAGATTTTTTTTTAAGCAACTTCCTGTGGTATGTGTAAAAAAGATGTGTTTCCTCAGCTCCATTTCAAGCTCGTTTTCAAATTTAGTTGTGTAGATTACTAAGTCTGATCTCAAGATGTTCATAGATCATAACTAAAAACTAGGCCATTATTTTCATCTCAGCTCCTGACATGCTCCCCAACTTTGCTCCCCCACAACCATCTAATATGGTGCCCGGAAACAGAAGGAGGAATGTCTGAAAGGATAAATTAGTACTGTACGTGCAACGGAAAACAGAATGTCTCACTCAAATCCATTCCAATCCCCTCATCCAGGTCTTTACTGAGGAGTCGAGGCTGGAAAGCTCAAAGCTAGAGGTTTGCAACTCCCTTACAGCTCAGTTTCCATATATGACCTCACTTCCACCAAGTAGATACGTCTAAGTAAAAATTGGAAGATGGAACTGACCATTGGGAGATGGTAAACATGCGCCTGCCAATTCTCTCTGGAGGCTTTTGACTTTTTTCTGTAGTGGTAGCTGAGGTTCTGGTATCTGGTCTTTAACTCTGAGGGTATTTGGAGGTTAATGATGTGCATTGAAAGTCTAGCAGAGTGTTTCAAAAACAGAGCAGCTAAGGCAGAGTGGTCCTGGAGTCAGCTCTCATGGCCGCAGCTTCCCAATTGTGTCAGAGGCAGCAGAGTCCTTCATTTGTCAGCTCTATAGTGCAGTTTGGAGAGTCATTTCTGGAAACTCAAACTAGAGCACCCTCCTCTAGTCCTTCCAGTGATCAGGTAAGCAATTAGTGCTGCTCTAGGAAGGTGGTAGGATTGCTTACCCCTGACCCCTTGGAGTTGGGTTTGGCTATGTGACTTGCTTGAGCCAATTAAATGAGAATAAATATCACCTCTTTCCTTCTACCAATGGCTGAGAGTAATGTTCTGGAGTGGCTGGGCCGCCCAGATGGCTCAGTGATAAAGAATCTGTCTGCCAATGCAGGAACAACAAGAGACACAGGTTTGATCCCTGCGTTGGAAAGATCTCCTGGAGGAGGAAATGGAAACCCACTCCAGTATTCTTGCCTGGAATATCCCATGGACAGAGGAGCCTGGCAAGCTACAGTCCAAAGAGCTGGACATGACTTAGTGACTGAACATGCATGGAGAGTCATTGCTCCAATAGCTTGGAATGATGAAGGCACAGCAGGGATTCTCCAGTCAACCCACGATTATCACATACCATGAGTGAGAAATAAACCTTGGTTATTTTATAAAAATGATGTCTGTTATTGCAGAACCTCACAGGCCATCTTGTGGATCCAGTAAGTCATCTCATTTTCCCTAAAATGTGTTGAGTGAATCCTGTTGTCTGTGACTAAGCCTCAAGCAATTATTTCCAGGAATATGACACTGACACACAGCTTAAAAGCTAAACACTGTTAAGCTTATGAGATCATTGTTGTTGTTGTTCAGTCACCCAGTCATGTCCGACTCTTTGTGACCCCAGGGACTGCAGTGTGCCAGGCCTCTCTGTCTCTCGGCATCTCCCAGACTTTGCCCAACTTCTTGTCCATTGCCTTGGTAATGGCATCCAGCCATCTCATTATCGGTCCTCAAATGAGGGGAAGCATCTTCTACTTCTTTTATTTCTCCATAGTGCACAGAGCCTAGCAGCACAGCCACCGCATTGCACACACCCAGGGGCACTATTCATACTGCAGTGGTGCCCTGAGGAGACTACACTGTGAATGATACTCCTAGTTTTGGCAGTACCCAGGCCCAGCCAAATGCTAGAGGCATAGCTGGAAATTGGTCTTATTTGATTTGTCTCATAAGAAAAAGGTTAGGAAGTAAATAAAGACAGTAACTACAACATATTTCACTAAATTATTAACTAAGTTAATATAGTTATAATGACAAGAAGACCCTAAGAGGAAGGGCTGAATCCCTTTGGAAACATCAGAATTTTTACTAAAATGCTCAATATAATTCTGAGTTTTTGGTCTGAGTTTTTAATCTCAAATCTATCATACAAGAGAAGACAGATGGTGTACTTGCTAGGAATAAGTCCAGCTATCTGCAAAAGAAAAATCCCAAATAACATTGACTTATACAAGACATAAGTATTTTTCTCTGTTACACAGAAGTTCAAAAAGAAGCAGTCCCGGGTAGAGTAGCTTTAGGATGTTGTCAGTGACCCAGGCTCTTGTCCTCAACATCCTCACGTTATAGTCCAAAGTGGTTGCTCAATTCATCATGTTTACGTTCTAAGCAGCAAGGAGAAAAAGGGAAAAACAGCACATTCCTTCCTTTTAAGAGTTCACACTACTCTTTTAATTGCATCTTATTGGCCAGAACTTAGTTGTCACATGATCGTACTCTTAGCTGTGAGGCTAGGAATGGAGGCTTTATTCTGGACAGCTCTGTATCTAACTAAAAACTGAGGTTTATATTACTAAGAAAGGAAGAACAGGTTTGGGGGATATTAAGCAATCTATAGCATAGATGCTTTAGTGTACCAGGCTGAAGAGTGTCCCTCCAAAGTTTGTTTCCATCCTGAACCTCCAAATTAAAATTGCAGATATAATTAGTGAAGGACCTCAGGATGAAACCATGACTGGTTTTCTTACTGGGAAAAGAAAGGACATAGAAAAAAAGGCCATATGAAGATGGAAGCAGGGACTGGAGTGATGCTCATAAGCCAAGGAGCACCAAGAGACAGCAGAAATTGGAAAAGGCAAGGAGAGATCCTTCCCTAAGCATTTTCAGAGGGTGGGGGGCTCTGCTAGCACCTTAAGTTCAGGCTTCTGGGCTCCAGAACTAGGAAAGATACATTTCTGTTGTTTCAAGACACTACGTTTGTGGTACTTAGCAGCCCTAGGAAATGAATACAGTTAAATTCTGTGTATAGCCACTACTGAAATTGAGGGCTAACACAGCATAGCTATAGTAGCCATGTTAATACATCATTTTGATTACAATTCCTACAGTAATCCGGAGGCAGCTTGCCTTTTGATTTGGTAGAGTGTCCCTGGTTCAGAATCTCTCCTCTCACTATTCTTTCTCATGATAGGACCATGATTTTCAGCTCCACACAGAAGAAAATGGAGACATAATATAGGCATTTTACATTTATTTAGCACCTTCTATATGGCAAGCACCTAACATATTTTCTCACCTAATCCTTATAACTATCCTATGGTATGATTAGTATTATACCCATTTAACAGATTAGGACACAGAATGACAGAGGTTAAGTATACAGTATACATTCCATCAAAGGCAGAATCAATGCTTATACACAGGTTTGTATGACTCTCAAATATAGGCTCTTTCCCAAAGGAGTGATTAGGCTGGGGCACCTACCTAACAGGCCAAAGGCAATTTGCAGAGGGGATAAAGCTCTCCAATAACTATGTGTTCACTTCCAGGCATAACCTCCCACGTCAAAGTAATTCAACTCAAATAAACTCAACAAACCTTTGGGTGTTGGGCACTGAAGAGGATGTAATGATAGGTAAGGTGATCCTTCCTCTCAAATTGCCTACCGTCTTCACAGTGGATAGCAACTGGGGGTCTATAATGTGACTATATGAAAGTCTTTGAACATGGGCTCTTTTTCATGGTTCTACATTAGAATCAGTTGGGCATACTTTTAGAAATTCATATTCCTAGGCTCCACCCCAGCCTATGGAAGCAGAATATTTGGGAGTGGAACCAGGACTTTGCATTAAAAAAAAACTCTCTGAGTGATTCTCATCTAGCCAGCCCAACTCCCATTTTTAGGAACAAATATTTTCCTTATATCATACCTTAAATACTAGTGACAAATTAAAACACTAGCTATGTATAATGATATAATTTTTCTTAGTATTAATTGTATGTTACTATCTGAAAATCTTAAATTCCTAAATACATTTATAGTGCTTCACTCAAAGAGGAATGGCATTTTTTACTCTTCTGAGAAATATGAAAATAGATTACAAAGAGGCCATATAATCTTATTTACATGCCATCAAAACCATCCTCAATAACCTAGCTCTATGATATGTAGATATTTCAACGTGGACCAAGTATTGAGGTAATAGATCAGGGGTCTCTAACCCCCAGGCCCCAGCATGGTACCGGTCTGTGGTCTCTAAGGAACCAGGTCCCACAGCAGGAGCTGAGCGGTGGGTGAGTGAGCAAAGCTTGCAGGGTTAGTTTTCTTTAAAATTCTTCCCATTTAGCAGTGAATGGAATGCTCTAAAGGTGCACTCTACTTAATAGGTACAACAGCTGTCAAACAGGGCTACTGGCAAACTTATTTAAATTTTTAATCATCATGGCAGATGAACACAGAAGGAAAAAACTATACAAATTCCCCTGCCAGTATAGTTATAAAAATTTCCGAACAGTTTCCATTTTGTGGAAATATGTTTTGCTGGGCATATTGTATTACTTTTTTCCTCATAGTCAAAAAATGGTTCTAAGGCATATGTATTCAATTATATCCCAGGATATATATTCAATTTAGTATTATTATTAACAAAAATACCATTTTTTCTTAAAAAATCACTTTCTCATTAATGCAAAAATTATTAAACAAAGTCAAGAATTCGACTTGGGGAAAGTATTTACTGAATGAAATAAATAAATAATAGAAATAAATGAAAATAGTTTTTTCCTCTACCAAGAAAAAAGCCAAGATGTGTTAAAATACTGAAACAAATCATTAGTAATTTGATTTTTTTTAATTCCATAAATGAAAATAATTCCAGTTAATTTTTTAATACTTGAGGGATGATGCCTAGAGAATGTCATTTTCTTCAACAAATATTAGTCATGCTACCCCCAGAATCTAGAATCATGTAGGGGCTTTATTCCCTGAAAACATGGGCTTCTGAGAGGTGTAGGGTAATCACAAAGACCACAGACTCTGGTCTAGATGTTTGGGTTTAAATGCTAATTCTGCCTCTCAGAAGCTGTGTGACACTGGACATCATCCTTAACCTCTCTGGGCTTCAGCTTCCTCCTCTGTGATGAGAACAATGACTGCACCCATCCCATAGGGTTACTGAGAGAATGAACACATGGTGCCCTTAGAACAGTGTCTGGCCCACAGTGAGCACCTAGAAAGTCTTAACTGTAAGTATTATTTTTTATTTAATTTTTATTGGAGCATAGTTGCTTTACAATGTTGTGCTAGCTGTCAGTATTATCCTAACTTATTTGAAGGCTGTAATCTCTTTTCTGGTGGCTCAGTCGGTAAAGAATCTGCCTGCAATGCGGGAGACCTTGGTTTGATCCCTAGGTTGGGAAGATCCCCTGAAGGAGGGCATGGCAACCTACTCCAGTACTCTTGCCTGGAGAATCCCCATGGACAGAGGAGCCTGTCAGGCTACAGTCCATGGGGTCACAAAGAGACAGGCATGACAGAATCATAGGCGTCAACAGGTAACTGATGATCTGCTAAGTGGCCTGTATAAAATGCACCGGGTAGTAATACGGTAATCCAACCATCAATATTTACTACAACTTGGCACTGTCCTAGGTGTACAGGATACATCAGTGACCAAAAATAAAAATCTCTGCCCCTGTGGAGCTTACATTCCAGTAGGGGCAGTGACCAAAAATAAAAATCTCTGCCCCTGTGGAGCTTACATTCCAGTAGGGGCAGACAGAAAATAAAGAATAAACATAATAAATTAGTAGATTGCATCATATGTTAGAAGATAATAAATATTTGGGGGAAAAAGGAAAGCAAGATACAGGGAATTTAAAGTTCAGGTGGAAGGGACTGGTTGCACTGAGAAAATGACATTTGAGTAAAGACATGAAAGGGATAAGAGCAGTCAATATTGTTTAGAACAGTTAGTGCCAAGACACTAAGACAGAACACAATGTTTGCCTGGCATATTCAAACAACCACAAGGCCAGTGTGGCTGACTTAGAGCCAGTAAGATGGGGAGCAATGGACCTGAGTGACATAAAAAATGTGACTGGGAGTAGGGTGAGAGTTTGTGTGCAGGAAAACAGATTGCATGGGACCACACAGACAACTGCAAGACTTTTTCACTGACTGTGATGGGAGCTACAGTAGGGTTTGAGGCTGTGAAGTGCCGTTGTCTGAGCCTAGTTTTACATACTCTGGCTGCTGTGAGAAAACACCAGGGGATCAAGGAAGAAACAGGAAACAGGGAGACCAGTGAAGTGTTCATTCAAGTAATCCAGGGAGGAAATGATGGTGACTTGAACCAAAGAGCAGCAGAAGTGATGAGAAGTAATCAGATCTGGATATATTCTGAAAATACACCCAAGAGAATGTTCTGATGGATTGGATAGAATGTGAGAGAAATAGGGAAATGAAGTTTGGCCTAAAGAACTAGAAGAATGGAGTGCTCATCAATGGACATGGGGAAAGACTTCATGTGGCCTAGCTTTCAGGTAGGGAATGATTAGACGCTCTGCATAATCTGTTCAAAGCAAGTTTTGACACCAGAATTTCACTTTAAGAGAAAGACATTTGTTTCATGTCATTAAAAATGATTTAAATAACATGAATTCAATAGCTATTATTGAATTATTGACAAACTATCCATAAACATTCTAAATTAACCCACAGGTACTTAAGTTTATTGAAAAAATTGTTAAAGAAAAAATATGATTTTAATGGAAAAGTGACATTTTTGTTACTCCTGAAGATGAAAATAAAGGCATTTTTTAAAAGTTCTCCCCGATTACAAATATAATGCACATTTACTGAAAAAAAAAATGTGGAAAATATAGTAAATTAGAAAATAGGGGCAAATAACTTGTAGTTTTACCACCCAGGGAAAAATAATGTTAACAATCTTGTATGTCTTTCCTCTCTCTTCATCATAAATTCATATATATACTTATCATATATCCATATCTATATACATATTTCAACACTGTGTTACACTGTTGTATACAGTTTATATTATACAACAATATAATATTGTGTATTATATATATGTATACAACAATATTTAGATAAAGTTTTATATATCACTTTGTTCCCATGGCAATAAATATTTTTATTTCTGTAGACTCTAAATATTTTAATGAATTCTTACTATCTCTTCACATCAATAAGTGTAATTTCCTTCTATTGATCACTTAATTTTCATCATGACTGAAAATTCTTCCCCCCAGGTCTGAGTCCTTGGTCATATCTTCCCCATCTCCAGTCACTCTCAACCAGTCTCATGACTATAAATATCTATATGCTGACAGCTCCCCCATTTATATCACCCACATGGACCTCACTCTCCTCTCCAGATCTGAACTTCATTTGTCTCCATATCACAATCTGTTTCATCTTCATTGATGGCAACTCCATCCTTCCAGTGGCTCAGCCAAAACCTGGACATCACCTTTGACTCTTCTCTTTCAAACCATATTTCCACTTTCTTAGGAAATTCTCTTGACTCAACCTTCAAAATACATCCAAACCCAGATCACTTCTCTCTGTCTTCACTGCTTCCAGCACCGTCTGAATGCCTGTCATCTCTCACCTAGATTATTACATTAGTTGTCCCAGGAGGCTCCCTTCTTTCTCTCTGACACTCTGTCATTTATTCTTAACATGGGATCCAAAGTTATCCTTTAAAAACCTAAGCTCACATCACTCCAAACCCTCCAGTGGCTTTCTATCTCACTCAGAGTGAAAACCTACGTCCTTAAAGTGGGACACAAAGCCTGACGCAATCTGCCATTCCTCCACCTCCTGCTTCTTGCTTCTCTATCCTGGTCACTCCTCTGACCTGGTCCGCCTTCCCCTCTCACTCACTTTGTTACAGACACACCAGTCTAGCCTTGCTGATCTGATCCCATGTTAGGGCCTTTCAATGGTTCTACTCTCAGATACCCTCATGACCCTCATGTCCTTCAAATCTCTGATCATGATCAAATTTCACCTCCTCAGTGAGTCCTACCCTGACCACCACATTCCTGAAATTTTTTCCCCTTAGCACTCAACCTATTTTATAGCTACTTATTTTATGGTTACATTTTTTTTTCTCTCTTCCTCACTAGAATACAAGGTCCACAGAACTGAGATCCTTGTTTAGTTCTTTACTGTATCCAGTTACCTGGGACAGTGCTGACGCATAGTGCGCTCAACAAGTACACACTGAATAAATGAATGCCCATCTCTCTATTTCGTATGGCATTTTTACCAGAGGAATTTTCTCATTTTTCATTCAAAATATTTTTAGTCGTGTATGTACTAATATTCCTTGGTCAGTATTTATTCTGATAATGGTTTTTTTAATGATTTTGGTTGTTCTATCACAATATGGGAGATGACTGAAGTGACTTAGCACAACACAGCACATGCGAGTTAGGTACTGCTTTAGAATGCATCAGGGATTTTGTTTTTATTTACATATGGTGAAGCCATATGATAATTCTGCTTCACTGACTATGCTAAAGCCTTTGACTGTGTGGATCACAACAAACTGTGGAAAATTCTTAAAGACATGGGACATCTTACCTCCCTCCTGCAAAAACTGTATGCCAGTTAAGAAGCAACAGTTAGAACTGGATGGGGAACAACGGACTGGTTCCAAATTGAGAAAGGAGTTCGTCAAGGCTGTATATTGTCACCCTGCTTATTTAACTTCTATGCAGAGTACATCATGTGAAATGCTGGGCTGGATGAAGCACAAGCTGGAATCAAGATTGCTGGGAGAAATATCAATAACCTCAGATATGCAGATGATACCATTCTTATGGCAGAAAGCAAAGAGGAACTAAAGAGCCTCTTGATGAAGGTGAAAGAGGAAAGTGAGAAAGCTGGCTTAAAACTCACCATTCAAAAAACAGGGGTCTGATCCCATCACTTCAAGGAAAATAGATGGGAAACAATGGAAAAAGTAACAGACTTTATTTTCTTGGGCTTCAAAATCACTGCAGATGGTGACTGCAACCATGAAATTAAAAGACACTTGCTCCTTGGAAGAAAATCTATGACCAACCTAGACAGTGTATTAAAAAGCAGACAAAGGTCCGTAGAGTCAAAGCTATGGTTTTTCCAGTAGTCATGTATGGATGTGAGAGCTGAACAATAAAAAAGGCTGAACAGGGAAGAATTGATGCCTTTGAACTGTGGTTCTGGAGAAGAACCTTGAGAGTCCCTTGGACTGCAAGGAGATCAAACCAGTCCATCCTAAAGGAAATCAACCCTGAATATTCATTGGAAGGACTGATGCTGAAGCTGAAACTCCAATACTTTGGCCGCCTGATGTGAAGAACTGGCTCATTGGAAAAGACCGTGATGCTGGGAAAGATTGAGGGCAGGAGGAGAAGGGGGTGACAGAGGATGAGATGGTTGGTCACTGACTCAATGGACATGAGTTTGAGCAAACTCCAGGAGATAGTGAAGGACAGGGAAGCCTGGCATGCTGCAGTCCATGGGGTCACAAAGAGTCAGACAGGACTGAGAGACTGAACAACAACAACATGCTGAGGCCAGAAGAGCAAGAGATGGCTACCAATTCAGAGATAGTTCAACGATTGTTATCTAAGCTTAATGTGGTAATTGTTTTGCAATCTTTGCATTTATCAAATCATCATGTTGTACACCTAAAGCTAACATGATGTTACATGTCAACTGCGTCTCAACAAAACTGGGGAAAAAATATGATTTGTTACTTACAGTTCCTGAGAAAAGTGGCAAGTCATGCAGGGCCCACTGGGGAAACACCAGGGTTGGTCAAGTGGCAGGAATGTGAGGAAGATCCGTCTGTGAGCCTTTATTGCGGTTTCTCTGGGAAAGGGCAGGGTAAACAGATTTAGGACTGGCTAGTTTGAATAATTTCAGTGGGTTCACGGCTGTAGAGGTGGTTGGTTCCTAGTTGTCCCTGGCTCTGGGATTATTTAGGGCAGGCAGATAGTATCGTGGACTGCAGGAGCCTGATAAAATGAGGTAGGTGGAGTCATGGACTGAGGATTGGTTAGTTTGTTATATCAAAGGCAAGTTTGCATTCTCTAGAAATCAGCTAACGCTGAGAGAGGCAGTCCTTGCCCTGGTCCCCAAGATATCACATCGCCGCAAAATAGAGAAAATAAAAAACATGATTAATACAGGCACACATGTATTTAAAACTATAACTCAAGATGCCTTCTGTTTCATTCAGGCCTTCTAGTATGCTCTTTCCTCACCTGGAACTCCTTCTCTTTCCTTGTTTGTGTGACTATTATTCATCCTTCAGATTCTATCTTGAAGGTCATTTATCAGCTTGGCCATGTGAGAGCAGAGCTTGTCCTATTCATTCATCAGTGTATCCTCAGGGTTCAGCCTATACCTTCGTGATTCTAGAGAGGAATTTACGCAAGTATTAATCTTCAGCTCATAATGCTCTGTTTGAGTGAAAATTATAGGTCTATTTTCCAAAGAGTCAAAGCTGATGCATTTAAAATATTTGGATGGAGGTGGTTCACAGCTTCCTTTTTCTTGCTACAGTCCCTACCAACGTCTCCCTTCAGGGTTATATAAGCCATATGTGTGGTAGAAGAGTTTTCAATTAGCAGTTGAATCTATCAGTTGATAGCCTGACATTGCAATTTGTACATTACATAATTACCAGAACCTTTTAAACCTCCTATTTAAATTTAGTAGGTCAGACAACTTCTTAAAGACTTCACACTGTTAACAACATTTGGTAATGCTGTTAATGCCACTGGTTTCGCAGCTTTGAAACATATGCTCCTGTTTCCAAAGTGAGATTTGGGAGTTACAGGAAGCTTCAGAAATTTGACCTGGTTTCACCGTTTCAAAAAACCCCAAACTTTTATAAGTTACCCTATTTATATACCATACATATTTTATCCTATTGCCTTGGAGAAAAGACCTCATTCAAATGATTCTGCACTTTCTCTAACTCGCCATGGTGTTTAAAATAGAGAAGGACTTGGCAGCAAGTTGTATTCTGTGGCTGCTCTTGACTGTCTGACAAAGGAATAAGAACTTGTAGAAAGTGCCTTCTGATTACATTTGTATGTCAATGTGTATTCTTTTCCTTTGATAAGAAACTTTCTATATTTTCCAAATGGGGCTTTTTTTTGTCCCTTAGGAATGAAAGAGAGGTTTTCAGCTATGCCTAAGCTTTAATTACAAGTGGATTTGAGTGTTGATGAAATTATTGTGGAATTGAACAAAGGATGGTATTTCCCAGGCTCTATATATCATGAGTACTTTTCCTATAAAAAGAAGGGGAGAGAGCTTGGAAATATTCTTTTCACTACTCCTGGTACATTCTTACTAATTATTAAATAACAATGTAGGATAAAGCCAGAGTACCATAACATTTATTCTTGCAGGCTGTCACTCAGGGAGCTTGTGTCAGGCACCAGCCCTGTGTTCAAAATTGGGTCAGGTGATGGGAACCTGAGTTGAGAAATGTTGTCCTTGGCCTTGTAGAGGAGCAGTGTCATTTAAAAAAAGTTTTTTTTTAATTTTTATTTATTTGGCTGCTCTGAGTAGTAGTTGTGGCGTGTAGGATCTTCGATCTTTCAGTTGCAGCATGCAGTATCTTTCAGAAGCAGCACATGGAATCTAGTTCCCTGACCAAGGATCAACCCAGGTCCCTTGCATTGGGAACCTGGAGTCTTAGCCACTGGGCCACCTGGGAAGTCCCAGCAGTGCCATTTTGAAACTCTCTTAGTGAGCTTGGTTTCTCTTCTTATGCTCCCAGAGATATCTATATTAGATAGAACTCTAGGTTTCAAGAAATAAAAGCCAAGTCGGTTCAGATCAGGCAAAAAAGGGAAATTTCTTATAAAGCATAGTGTTATCTCTTGAAATTTAAGTGTAGCACTGAGGGCCTCAGGGAGGATGGACTGGGTGGTCACCTATGTCACGGCAACCTGGCCACACGTGGTTGCTATCTCTCCCTTCCCTTTCTGCACATCAGCAACATTCTTTTCTCCTTTTAAGACTATCTTTCTCAACTCCTTAGCTCACAAAGCAGAAAAAAGTGGTTACCCTCCAGCTCTCATGTTTATATCCCTTCTCTTCAAAAGGACACCTGATTTGGGGATCATTTTTATCTCCAAATTTTCAGGAATGTAATCCAATTGGTTTAGCTTGGGTCACATGCTCACCTGTGGACCAGCTGACTGTAGCCAAGGGGGTGAAATTATTTTGTACATTCTTGGGTCTCAGGAGTCACTTTCATAACCTTGTGGATTTAGAGTGGAAGTTTGGGAACACTTCCAAGACAAGTTATCTGGCTGGATAGATAACCTAATATGGATCCAAAATAATGTTGGAAACTAACTTTTTTCTTTAAACCAAGAAAATAATAATCATTGCTGAAAGTTTGAAAAATATAGAGGGAAAAACATACCTGTATTTGCAACATTTAAAAAATCCACTGCTAACATTTTGGAATATTTACTTTAACACTTTTGTTTATGCAAACTTCTCTCTCCATATATACATTTTAACTCTAATATTAAACATAATTTTGTCTTCAAGACTTCATATTATATCTTATACATTTTCCCATGTAATTATGTACTCTTTAAAAACAATTTTAAATGACTATAAAATAGTTCATTGCATAATAATCTCTTTAATCAGTTCTCTGATTTTATCATTTCTGATTTTTCTATTGAAAAACACGAGATAATATGATAATAAATATTTTCATAAATAATCTTGATGTAATTCTTACATTTAGTCATTAGAAAGGGAAGCAGAACACAAAGCTTTAGAGATATTAATATCCATATTCTCAGGGAAGTAGAGTAACATCTTAATTGAACAACTACGCTTACCAGCCCTCATGAGCAACATTCCTAATATAGACAAGAGAAATGTTAAATTTTAGAGTAATAATCACCATCCACCCAACCAGCTATTCTTTTTTACTCTCTGTTTGTAGCCTGTCACTGGTAAACTGTTCCTCATTTTTTCAATCCCTTCCACCCTTACCTTGGACCCCTCAGAAACTCCCTACCTGTGCATTTCCCTCATGCTTGCACTGGCTACTATCTTTCCAGTAACAGTTACAACAAAGTGCTATATTTGTTCATGAGAGCTTATGGGTTAATGGTGGGCAGAGGCTGTGTACTCCTGTTCTGCATATATCTAATATCTAGCACAGTGCATCGTGTTGTATACAATATATGATCGGTGATCTTATGAAGCAATAAATCAATGAATAAGTAAATGTTACTTCATTGGTCAATTTCCTAGCTTCTCATTAAACACAAGAATCTTTTCTTAAAGGCTTATCTTGAATATCTCCAGTGGCCCTAGCCTGAGGAAGAAATGCGATGAAGTGAATTCACTTATCCAGTAAACATCTATCTAGTGTCTATTACATGCTACTGGAGACTCATTTCTCTGGTGATTCTTATATAGCACAACTGGATTTCTGGAGGTACAGAGGCTTGAATGAATAATGACTATGGCCTGCAAACACCAATACTGTTTAATATTCAGACATTTTACACACAAATCTAAATTTTTGGCTTTTCTTTTAAAATCTGTCAGTCTGTATGGTAATAACATTACAGTTGGTTACCCTCATTTAGGTAGGGGGTTTATTAACATCTTCAGGTTGTCAGATATATTAATTCATTTGTTCAAGAAATATCTAATAAATGTCTATCAAGTGCCTGCAGGCTTTGGTGGACATTTGGCATTACGCCTCTGCATTAGATTAATTAATCTGGAAAAACCAGAAGTAGCTGAAGCAGAATAGAGTGATTGGTAGTAACAGCTCCCTGGGGGCTGAGTTCTCCATTAAGAATCAAGAATTTTGAATTTGAGTTCCAGCTTTGGCAACATCTAGCTTTGTGGCCTTGAATGAACCTTTAAAAGCATCAATTTATCTGTGTCAAGGAGGTGATTGGTGATATCCTCCAAGGTCCTTCAGCTCTATTATTCATCTATAGAATTATTTTGCAAGCCAGGGGAGGTAAAATGTACCCTCATTTTGGGCTGATGAAAAGTTTTGGAAATAGATAGTCATGATGTCTGTATAACATTGCTGATGTATTTAATGCCACTGAATTGTATACTTAAGAAGAGTCAAGGTGGCAAATTGTATATTACATGTATTTTATCATAATACATTTTTTTGTAGTAAAAAAAGAAAAGTATCCCACATAACCCATGTTCACAGTAGTACTATTTATGATAGCTAAGACATAGAAACAACCTAAATGTCCACTGATGGATGAATAAAGAAGATGTTTTAAACATATATATATATGGAATATTACTCAGCTATAAAAAAGAATTAAATAATACCATTTGCAACTACATGGATGGACATAGAGATTATCATACTAAGTGATGTAAGTAAGAAAGAAAAAGACAAATATCATATGATATCATTTATATGTGGAATCTAAAATATGACACAAATGAATTTATCTACAAAACAGAAACAGACTCACAGACATAGAGAACAGACTTGTGGTAGCCAAGGTGGGGGGGTAGTGGAGGAGGGAAAGATTGGAAGCTTGGGACTAGCAGATACAAACTTTTATATGTAGGATTGATAAATAACAAGGTCCTATTGTTTAGTACAGTAGACTATATTCTATATCCTGTGATAAATCATAATGGAAAAGAATATGAAAAAGAATATACATGTATAACTGAATCACTTTGCTGTACATCAGAAATTAATACAATGTAGATTAATTATACTTCTATCAAAAAGAAAAAAAAGGAAAGTATACACATAGATCGGGACCCAGTCCTTTTACACCAGGGGTCAGCCAGCCAATCCATTAATGGACGAGACAGTGAGGAGAGGGGAAGAGCCTAGAGCTCAAATGTCTCTGATGCAAGGGTGCTCCGGCCTCTGTGCTACCCTTAGCCATCTTGCCTCAATGCTATTTCACTGTCTGCCTCCACCTCCCTCATGTCAGGGTCTCCAGGCTGCCTACACCCTCCATCTCTAAACCAAAGGAGGAAATTACCACATCCCCTATCAATTTGGACCAAGTTATAAAAATGTTTCTCTCTTTGTCTTTCCTCCCAACTCAGATAGCTTGGAGTTTTTAAAACTAAGAATTGTTTGGAAAAAAGCCGAAATAGTCTGAATCTCAGTTTGCTTGGGCTGCTGCTACAACTTTTAGATAACATTTACGACTGCCATTGAATACCAGGAAATTTTCCTAATGCAAAGATTCACTGAACCCTCATAACAACTCCCAAGTATTTTATATTTTAAATCTTATCATTAATTTGGTTGAAAGTTCACTTCCCTTGTTAGAAATTCCAGTCATCAGCCTGCGAGGAAAGGATATTTGCTTGGTCCATTTTCTCAATCCCCAGCATAGGTCCCTGCTTTACTGAAATTCCACATTGGCATCCCCGCTTATAAGATATCTGAAAAGACCAAGACTGGGGCCCTTTGGGGGCCAAGAGAGAACCGCTCTAAGGTGGCATCTTTTTCTCTTCAGAGCACACGCCCCTTCGCTTTGTTCCTCTGCCCTTTCCAACTTTTTCATAATTAAAAGGCTGAACTAGTATCTTTTTCCTATTCATCTATTCTGCTTCCCATCTCTGTAAACTGATTCCTGAACACGAAACACATGCTGATTACTTAGCACAGTAAATGACTCACAATTCCTGTCCTGCTTGGGTCTCTTCATGGCACTGGCCAAGCAGCATACAACGCACATTCTTCACAAATAAAACACTCGCCCACCACCATTCAACATATGGAACACATTCCTCTCCTCCCCAGACATCTCCCATGTGTGCTCACAGTTCCCTGGCCATCCTCATCTGGGGTCTGGGTTGAGCTCGGGTGACCAGTAATCAACGAGAGAGTGCAGAGGTGGGAATCAGGATGAGCATGTCTGAGGAAGGGCTGATCTAATTTGGGGCAAAATGAAAAAATCTAAACATTGTATCTCGACAGATAAAACTATGTATAGTTTTAAACATAGTTTAATATGTTTTTAAATGCTTTTTTTTTATACACACTAAAATGCACAGATCACAACTACCCAGTTTTAAGAAGTGAATTCATTCACATGACCCACATTTTCCTATCCCTCTCGTGCCCCTCAGCAGTCTCCCGCACTCTCAGAAGAAACTATAGCTTTGAATTACTATTTCCATATAGACTAGTTCAGCCCGTTCTGGAACTTCATCACAATGGACTTGCTCAGAAAACACTCTGTGTCTGCCTTCTCTTGCTTAGTTACTGCCTGTGAGAGCCACCCACGATGTGGGCATATCAGTCGTTCATTACTTCCATTGCTGAGTGGTGTCTTGCTGTTATGCATTGAAATTGTTTTAATAATACAAACAGTATACTTTTTTCTTGCAAAAATTTCAAGCATTGTAGGTAAAAAGTCTAATATTCTTTGGCTGCTGTGGCCCCTTCTTCCTCCTGCCTGGGGATGATGCCTGGGATCTGTTGGTGCCGGTCCTTTTAGTCTCTCCCCCTCTGTGCATTCACATACATGAGTATGTCCCAGGAGAAAACATGTAAGATGGTTTATCATGGTTTTCAAAACAGTAGTTACCACATTATAGGTAACTCTTTGCAATTTGCTTTCCTTACCCAACAAGATGTTGGTAGATACAACCATGTTTGTGCAGAGGTCCACCTTATTTTACAGTATTTAGTAATATAGATATTCCACATTTTACTTAGTCACGGCTGAGCTTGTTTCCAATTCTTTCCATTCCAACAAAAGCTTCCGTATACATATTTGTCAAGTTTCCTTGGGCATTCAAGTTTGTGTTTCAGTCAGACAGATGTGGAGACGTAGAATTTCTGAGTCAGAGTGTATTTAAGTTTCAATATTCAAAGTACCTATACCAATTTAGGGAGAAGGCAATGGCACCCCACTCCAGTACTGTTGCCTGGAAAATCCCATGGACGGAGGAGCCTGGTAGGCTGCAGTCCATGGGGTCATGAAGAGTCGGACACGACTGAGTGACTTCACTTTCACTTTTCACTTTCATGCATTGGAGAAGGCAATGGCAACCCACTCCAGTGTTCTTGCCTGGAGAATCCCAGGGACGGTGGAGCCTGGTGGGCTGCCATCTATGGGGTCGCACAGAGTTGGACACGACTGAAGCGACTTAGCAGTAGCAGCATACCAATTTACATACCTCATTAATACTTGGGAATGTTATACAACTTTGAAATTTTTGCCAATCTATAAGTGAAAAAAATCTTACCTCAATTCATCATGTATTTCATTAATTCTAGAAAGGTTAAATACTTCTGTATATGCTCACTCACTATTTATGTTTTCTTTTCACTGAAGAACTCCTGGCCTGCTTTTTCCATTAGGTAATTTCTCCTTTGCTTACACTTTTATTGGGTTATTATTACTAATCGGTTAGTTTTAATACATATTCTTATTCTCAAGGCCAAGCCTTTGTTCTATTTTTTTTGCAATCAAAATTCTTTTTTTTAAATTACTTTTGTAGTATAGAGATTTGAAATCTTTGAGTGATGACGTCTGCTTTTTTTAGAACCTGTTTTAAAAAAAAGTCTTTCACCTAGGTCAGAAGCATAGGGTTTTAGTTCTTTCTGATATTTTTATAGTTGACAGGTTGATTCTGATGTGCATGAAACATTCTAATAAGCCATTTCCAATCTTTTAGCAAATAAACTGAGTCCTATCACATTAGGTATCTTCCATTTTCAACTGTCTTTCACTTTGTTTCCAGTTTGGGGGCTACATAAAAGATATGAAGTGATCCTATTTTAGCATCTTTTTTTTCTTTTAAACCACCTTAAATTCTGCTCAGAAAAAGTTTATGCACTCTGCAAACATCATTAGGTGCCTGCTTGAGATGGGCCCAGGATGCAGCTGGAAGAAAGAAAGGTACCCAGGACTGTGTAGCGCTCAGTCTGGCAGGGAAGACAGGCATAAAACAAAAGAGTGATGAGTGCAAAGGAGACATCTAGCAGACAATACAATACCCAGCTATCAGGTGAGGTCAAACTGAGCTTGGAGACTTCAATAAAATTGGCTTGGAACTTTTAGCCCAGGACCTGTAGGAAGTCCAGTGACTGTCCAGTGAATTCTTCAGGGCTCTTGTTGCCTCTGGATCTGAGTTTTTTCCCTCACTCCATTGTTTCACTTGTCTCTTATGCCAGCAACTGTCCTCCACTCTCTGCTCCATCCTAACCAGTCAGAACTTGGTTCATTCTCACTCAAGGCTTGTGTTTATGCAACTCTGGTGAAGCTGTGGGGAGGTGGGGGTGTACATGTGACAGACAAATTGAAACCCGACACTCCTTTAGCCTTCTGACCACCTGGTGCCTAGTGTATTTTTCAGCAGTCACCTTTCTCCATGGATCCCAGAGCCTGTTTGGTGTCCTCTTTCTGCTTTAAGACTTCCCAGACATCTCCCACCTTCTTGTTTTCCAATTCCTTCAGAAGCTCCATTTACCCCAGTTTACTATGCAGATCAATTTCACACAATAGAATCTCACTCATCCTTTTGCAGCACAGGAAAAACTGGCAGAAGATTCAAAAGTATAGCCTTTTGTCCCCTTGGTAAGTGGAAGGGCCAGTATAAAGACGGATTTTCCGTTGATAAGGATTATGCTACCCTCTCTTTTAGTAGGCAGAAGCAGCCATGGTCAGTTTTTCCCATCACAGAGGGATATAACAGTGGAAACTAATGCTGCATGGGTAGTCACTGAGGAAATGGCATTGAAGCCAAGATCTGAAGGACGGACCAGGGGTCTACAGTGAGGGATGGGGCTGGGAAGAATGGACTTGGAGAGGAAGTATCCCAGGCAGCGTGAACAGTATGCACAAAGGCCCTGAGGCAGACTAGAGCAAGGCTTATTCAAGAAATTAAGAGAAGACACCAGGAATAAAGAGGCTGGGGGCCAAACAAACTAGTGTGACTTTATCCCAAGGGCAGAAAGGAAGTGGAGGTAATGGCAAAATATAAAATGCATTAAATAAGTAAGCACAGGTTTTAATTTTACATTTGCAAAAGGATTGCTCTCCCACCATGAGCTAGTACTTTGCATTCAGTAGAATGACTATAATGAAAAAGAAAAAAGGAAAATAAACGTTAGCAAGGAAGTTGATAGATTGGAACTCTCACACTTTGCTGGTTGGGATGTAAAATGATGCCACTCTAGAAAACAGTCTGGCAGTTCCTCAAAACGTCAAACATAAAATTACCATATGACTAAGCCATTCAATTCCTATGCAGCGTAAACCCAAAGGAAGTGAAAACTGGTATTCAAACAAATACTTGTACACACATGCTCCAAGCAGCACTATCTACATTTGCCAAAAGATGGAAACAACACAAAGATCCCTCAAATGTGAATAACAAAATATGGTATATCTATACAATGGAATGGATGCTATTCAGCCACAAAAAAGGAGTCAAGTACTGATACATGCTACAGTATGGGTCAACCTCAAAAACATTAATACTAAGTGAAAAAAGCCAGGTATCAAAGGTCAGATTGTATTTACGCAAAAAGTTCAGACTAGGTAAAGCCAGAGAGACACAAAGATTGGTGGTTTCTAGTGGATAGGGAAAGGGGGAATGAGAGTGACAGCTTGATGGGTGCATTTTCCCTTTGGAGAGTGCAAAAGTGTTTTGGGGAGATGATGATTATGCAACATTTGACTGTAGTAAATGCCTCTGAATTGTATACTTCAAAATGGTTACTTTTATGGTACGTGAAATTTAATTCCATAAAAACAGTATTACTCAGATCTCCATATAGAGAGTAAATGGGGGGTGGGGTGGGCAAGAATGGAGGTGGGAGAACAGAGGTGAAGCTGCTGCAGGAGTCCAGGTGAGAAAGGAAAATGACTTGGACTAGGGACTATGGGCTCTTTGGTGCTGGAATGGCCTGAGAAACACCCATGTGGTGAATCTTGGGCAAATGGACAGGCGATCAGAATTTCAGGAAAAGAGAGAAAGCACCGATGATGAGGGTGCAGCCTTGGGAGGAGAGTGTGTCTACAGCTTCTAGCTGAAGTCACAGCAAAGGATGAGCTCACAGGAGGAGGGGATGCCACAAGGAGATAGCATGGAGGCTGGGGTGAGGTTTTGAGTAAATACTGCAATTTTGAAATACTGGTCCAGATAGAGAATCAGCTAAGAGTAATCTGAAGGGAAAGCAAGGTTAAGGATGGTTTATAATTATAGGCTAGGTGGCCAGTGACTGGGGGAGGAGGACTGAGGAGATGCATATTGGATGCAACTGGTTGAAGAGCATAGGGTTAGCTCTGGGAAGCAGCAGGTACCTTTCTTCCTCTGAGAACCCATTAAGTGAATGAGGTCTGGTGACTTCCCTGGTGGTCCAGAGGTTAAGACTCCCAGTGCAGGAGGCCTGGGTTTGATCCCTGGTCAGGGACTAGACCCTGCATCCCACTACTAAGAGTCCACATGCTGCAACCAACAGATCCTTCACACTCCAACTAAAAAGGTTCTGCATGCTGCAACTAAGACCCACTGCAGCCAAATAAATGAATAAATAAAATATTTTATAAAAAGAGAGAATGAGGTCTGAAAGCCATTTTGATGTAAAGATGTAAAAGTTGTCAGACTTCCAGTGAAACAAGAGGGTAGAATGTGTGGCAGCTGCAAGGTGGCCACAGAACGCAGGGCTAGAGAATGTGGAAACATTTTGAAAGGGTTTCCAGGAGAGTGTACTGGATTGTAAACTGGGCCTGGATAAAGGACTGCCAAGGAGCCCTGAAAGTCAAGAACATACCTTTGTCGCAGAGCCAGGCTTCTTGTTACATAATTTTTTTTTTTCCAAAACCACTAGCGCCAAAGTAAGAACTCAGGCAGTAATCCTGGTGGGTATAGTGTTACATAAAACACTTTAATCAAGCAGCACCCAGAAATAGAATGGGAAGAGTGTGAAAGAAATACAAGAAGTCTTATGAGAAGGATTTGAAAACCTTCCATATGTAAGCTCGTTCTTAAAGAAATGCTATTTAAAACTATACTGCATATTAGATAAGTTACTATTCATATAAATTAGCTAACAGGAATTACTTTTGCTCTTAGATATGCACTGGTGTCAAAAAATTATTGTGATAATATATAGGTATCATTTTAAAGGCTTGTCTACTAAAGACGCTAAATGAAGTAAATCAGACAGAGAAAAGCAAATACTGAAATATTTTTTAAAAAGTCAAACTCACAGAAAGAGAGTAGAAAAATGGTTGCAGTGGGCTGTTGGTGGAGGAAATAGAGAGGTTGGTAAAAGGATACAAACCTTTAGTTTTATGATGAATAATGTCTGAGGATCTAATGTACCACGGTGACTATTTTGACCACAACAACTGAAATTTATTGAGTGAGTAGAATTTAAGTGTTGTTACCTTCACCTACTCTCACAAAAGGCAAATACCTGAGGTGATGCAAGTTAGCTAAGGGGAAATCCTTTCACAATGAGTATGTATGTAAAATCACCAAGATGCTCTCTTTAAATGTCTTACCATTTTATATGCCAATTATACCTCAGTAACCCTGCCAATGCAGGAGACTTAAGAGACGCAGGTTTGATCCCTGGATCGGGAAGATTCTTGAGGAGGGCATGGCAACCCACTCTAGTATTCTTGCCTGGAGAATCCCATGGACAGAGAAGCCCAGTGGGCTACGGCGCATAGGGTTGCAAAGTGTTGGACACGACGAAATGACTTAGCCTGGCATACCTCATTAAAGCTGAAAGAGGAAAATAAAAACCACACACACACACACACATACACACACATGCAAAGCATGAACAAAGACATACATTACATCCAGAAAGTCAGGCGTCCGGCCAGTACACCAGTTGGCTGGAACATAGCAGAGGAATATGCAAGGGGTAGGCAGGATGAAACTTGTATGCAGGTCAAGAAGCAACAGTTAGAACTGAACATGGAACAATGGACTGGTTCCAAATTGGGAAAGGAGTACATCAAGGCTGTATATTGTCACCTTGCTTATTTAACTTATATGCAGAGCACATCATGCGAGACGCTGGGCTGGATGAAGCACAGCTGGAATCAAGTTTGCTGTGAGAAATATCAACAACCTCAGATATGCAAATGACACCACCCTTAGGCAGAAAGCAAAGAGTAACTTAAGAGCCTCTTAATGAAAATGAAAGAAGAGAGTGAAAAAGCTGGCTTAAAACTCCACATTCAAAAAACTAAGATCATGGCATCTGGTTCTATCACTTCACGGTAAATAGATGGGGAAACAATGAAAACAGTGACAGACTTCATTCTCTTGGGCTCTAAAATCACTGCAGATGGTGACTGCAGCCATGAAATTAAAAGACGCTTGCTCCTTCGAAGAAAAGCTATGACCAACCTAGACTGTGTATTAAAAAGCAGAGACATCACTTTGCTGACAAAGGTCTGTATAGTCAAAGTTACAGTTTTTCTAGTAGTCATGTATGGATGTGAGAGTTGGACCACAAAGAAAGCTGAGCACTAAAGAATTGATGCTTTTGAACTGTGGTGTTGGAGAAGACTCTTGAGAGTCCCTTGAATTGCAAGGAGATGAAACCAGTCAATCCTGAAGGACATCAACTCTGAATATTCATTGGAAGGACTGATGCTGAAGCTGAAGCTCCGATACTTTGACCACCTGATGTGAAGAGCCAACTCATTAGAAAAGATCCTGATGCTGGGAAAGATTGAAGGCAGGAGGAGAAGGGAATGACAGAGGAAAAGATGGTTGGATGGCATCACTGACTCAATGGACATGAGTTTGATCATGCTCCGGGAGATGGTGAAGGACAGGGAAACCTGGAGTGCTGCAGTCCCTGGGGTCGCACAGAGTTGGACAGGACTGAGCAACTGAACAACAACAAAGGCAGGATGAGCTTCTGAATATAAGCAGGATATGAACTATGGAGTACATTGCTAATAGGAGTCAGGAAAGAGGTAAGGTTGAAAGCTCTTAAATGGTGCTGACTGATCAGAGCTAAAGCATATGATTTAGCGCATGAGAACACCTTACCACAGTGACTGTCATGGACCAGAACTAACCACCTCTGCCCCATTTCTTCTTCCAAAATTATTTTCCACCACTTTGCTTTCCTTCAACCTGCATTTCTCACCTAGACTTCTATAATGGTTTCCGATCCAGATTTCCATTTCTGTTCCCTACCTCACAATAATTTTAAACTCAGGATGGTCTTTCACAAATATAGACTAGATAGCCTTTTTCTCCCTAAAAGATCCTATTGACTTCCCACTTACTTCAGGTCTTCTCTTCCATGGCCAACAGGACCCTGCCATCCTATCTCTTCATTCTCATCACATTCCACTTCCCCTCTGCTGGCGAGTGTTCTAGATATGATGCTCTTTCCTATCCTAGGACCACTGCATGCTCTTCCCTCTGCTGGAAATGTCAGCCTACCCACTGTTCCCTTGCCCTGTTGTTTGACTCTTTCCCATTCTTAAGTAGCAGCTTCAACATCACCCTCTTAAAGGCTCCCCATGAGCATCTAATCTAAAGCTGATTTTCTCCCTGCCCATACGCTCCCTCATGGGTTACTTTGTCCATCACCCTTCCTTAGCCTTTACAGCAAATAGCTATGTTTGGAATTCTACTCATACTTTTGTATTTTATTGCTTAATGCTGATACTGATGCTCTCAGGTGCAGATATTATAAAGTCAACTCAAATGGTCTTTTACAAAGGACCCAGAAGGAGGGTGGGATTCAGATTAGATCACATCTTCCCTTATGTTGGAGGGAATGCCTTATGCTGGGTTGCCTTAAGTCTAAGCTTATGACTCAATAAGTAGGATGAATTTATTATGATTGCAGTTGGATTAGCAGGAAATCAAACCCACTGATTTAGGTCATTTCCTGGAGTCACATTCACTGCTTCACAATAGAGGAAGAGTGGGAGCTAGCCCCATTACTCACTGACATCTCTATGTTCATTGGGAGAGGGGATTGTTCTGTTTAATCCCTTCTTGCTCCTAGGGCAGTGCCAGACATGTGGTAGGAGCCCAGTGAATACTTGTTGAATGAATGAAAAATTGGAGAAGAGAGTCTAGGGAGCCAGGTTAGAGGCCAATGATTCAGTGGAGATATACAGATAGCTATAATAATAATATATAATATATACAATAATAATATATAATCAGTCACAAAAAAGGGAAAAGAATGGATGAAGGTGAATGATATTTTTTGCTCAAAGACTCTGGATTTGGAGACTGACCAGATGTGAAATGAGAGGGAGATGAGGACGTTTAAGAGGTTCTGAAGCTGGGATCAGAGCCCCAGGCCTCCTTGCTCTCACTTCAATGCTATACCTTCTCAAGAAAGTAATGAAAAGGGGGCTGAGGACAAAACATTCTCAAATGGGGTAGATACTGCCCACAAAGGGGAGAAAATGGAGTCTTGGTGGAGTAAAAGGAATCAGACATTACAATGGCTTGCAGCCCTCCAAAGCTATGACAGATCTTACCCCCTGGTATTTCATTTCTCTTGTTAGGGTGAATTTTAATTAAATAAAATTTTCTTTTTGGGAGAGTTGCAATAATGAATTTTTAAAAAGTTAAGTTTGGCTTCCCTGGTGGTCCACTGACTAAGACTCCATGCTCCCAAAGCAGGGGCCTAGGTCAGGGAACTAGATGCCATGTGCCACAAGGAAGAGTTTTCATGTTACAATTAAAAATTTCACAGGCTGCAACTAACAAAAAAAAAGATTCTGCATGCCACAGTGAAGATTGTGCATGCCACAACTAAGACCTGACACAGCCAAATAAATAAATAAATAAATATTTAAAAAAAGAAATACACAAATGCTGAAGAGCTTCCATCAACACAGTCATTCAAAAAAAAAAGTTAAGAAACACTGAATTAAGGGAAGAAGAAGTCTTAATTTGTAATTTAGGACTGAACAGAGAGGTTGGAGGAAAACCAGAATAATCTCAGGTGTCTATATATCTACATATATTGATACACACACACGTTGGCTATTAAACAGATCATCTTATATAGTTATAAGTAATAGCCACAGAGATATGTTTTTCAACTATTTTACTGAAAGATTAGAAAAAATTCTGAATACAGCATTGATTCCAGGCAGGAAAATTACTACTCCTCTGTTCACAGAGGACAAAGATGACACTAGGCTGGTCTGATTTTTCCAACATAAATGTATTCTAAAAAGCGTAATCATTACAGCAAGCCATTGCCACAGAGAAACAAGCTTAAGTGATCTTCCAGGACTTCCCATATACTAGTCACTCTAACAGGCAAAATAAACCTGTCAGAGTAAACTGCACAAAGTCTTTCAAATGAAAATATTAATAAGGTTTAGTTGAACATCCAAATTCTGTCAAGAAGTAGAGGGAGAAAAACTGCCACACATTCCCCAAAGTAAATGTATCTAAAAAGCAGATGAATGTCTGCCACAAGAACTAGTATGAGTCTGAACAGTGTTTTGTTGGGACCACAAACACGAAATTCCTTGTCTAGCTGTGTAAACTAACCTGGAACACCCTTAGCTCTTGGTACTTGTCTGCACTGACAAGCAAGGTTAGCTACAGATGGTAAGAGACCTTTGTGAATGAGAGGGACTGATGAGACACCCCCCCCCCCCCATTTCCTGGATGTCAGGAGAGATTTGTTTAACAAGCAACCTAACAAACCACAGAATGGGAGAAAATATTTGCAAATGAAGCAGCTGACAAGGGATTAATATCCAAAATATACAAATAGTTCATGAAGCTCAATATCAAAAGACAAACAACGCAACCAAAAAATGGGTGGAAGATCTAAATACACATTTCTCCAAAGAAGACATACAGATGGCCAAGAAGCACATGAAAAAATGCTCGATATTACTCATTATTAGAGCAATTAAAATCAAAACTACAATGAGGACTTCCCTGGTGATGCAGTGGATAAGAATCTACCTGCCTGTGCAAGTTTGATCCCTGGTCTGGGAAGATTGCACATGCCATGCAGCAACTAAATCCATGAGCCACAACTATGGAGCTTGAGTGTTGCAACTACTGAAGCCTGTGCTCCTAGAGTCTGTGCTCTGCAGCAAGCCACCACCATGAGAAGCCTGTGAACCACCACTAGAGAGTAGTCCCCACTCACCACAACTAGAGAAAGCCCGTGTGCAGCCATGAAGACCCACCAGAGCCAAAAACACAAAAACACAACTACAATGAGGTATCACCTCATATAGGTCACAATGGCTACCACGAAAAAAATCTCCAAACAATAAGTGCTGGAGAGGATATGGAGAAAATGGAACCCTCCTACACTGTTGGTGGGAATGTAAATTGGTACGCCACTGTGGAGAACAGTATGGAGGTTCCTTAACAAACTAAAAACAGAGCTCCCATATGATCCAGCAGTCCCACTCCTGGGCATATATATGGATGAAACTGTAATTCAAAAAGATAATATACCTTAATGTTCATTGGTGCACTATTTACAATAGCTAGGACATGGAAGCAATACAACATCCATTGATGGGGGAGTGGATAAAGATGTGGTACATATACACAATGGAATGTTACTCAACCATAAATAGAATGTAATAATGCCATTTACGGCAACATGGATGGACCTAGAGATTGTCATACTGAATGAAGTAAGACAGAGAAAGACAAATATATGATATTGCTTATATGTGGAATCTAAGAAAAAAATGGTACAAATGAACCTATTTACTTCCAAGGCAAACCATTCAATATCATGGTAATTCAAGTCTTTGGAAAAGACCCTGATGCTGGGAAAGATTGAGGGCAGGAGGAGAAGGGGACGACAGAGGATGAGATGGCTGGATGGCATCACCGACTCGATGGACATGGGTTTGGGTGGACTCAGGGAGCTGGTGATGGACAGGGAGGCCTGGTGTGCTGCAGGTCATGGGGTCGCAAAGAGTTGGACACGACTGAGCGACTGAACTGAACTGAACCTATTTACAAAATAGAAATAGAATCATAGAAGTGGAAAACAAACTTATGGTTACCAAAGGGGAAAGAGAGGAGGAGGGATAAATTGGGAGATTGGGGTTGATACATACACACTCTATATATAAAATAATTAAGGACCTACTGTATAGCACAGGGAACTCTACTCAGTACCCTGTAATGGCCTATATGGGAATAGAATCAAGAACGTGTGTGTGTGTGTGTGTGTGTGTGTGTGTGTGTATCTGATTCACTTTGTTGTAGAACAGAAACACAAAAAAACAAAGCAAAACAGACAAAAAACAAGCAATATAATCTGGGCAAAGGAGCCAATATTGATCACCCTGATTAAAAGTTTCCAAAACCATGTATTTCCTTTTAAATAACAATAAAAATGCAAACAAGAAATATTTAAACATTATATGCAATACTTGAGAAGGTAAAAGGTAACTTAGAAGATCAAAACTTCAACCCAAACCTCACATACCTGTATGTCATGTATTCCAGGAACTGCAAAACTCAGTTATGTTCTTATTCAAGTATAAGCATTAAATTACTTTCCCCAAAAGTTCAGAATGGGGAGAGAGTCTTATCACAAAAGACTCACAAAATACATTTTTCTCATTGTCTTTGAGTAGGCTGTCCATATCTTATTTTTTAAGCTCTAAGTTTTGTGATTCTTTTCTTGAAAACAACCAAGTTCCCCTCCATCAAGGGGTCATAACACAAAGGTTCTCAACTTGAGAAAAGACCCCGGTGTTCCACAGAGAGGTTTAATATCCTGGGAAGACAGGACAGTCATTCATTCCCCAGAAATTTGAGAGAAGCCATTTATTTATTATTAATCACACGAATTTAGATGCTCAGAAAGGGGGAGCTACGTTCCACACATTTTATTTGCTTTTAATTTTAACCCATTAGAGTCTTAAGTTTCTTTGCATATTCAAGACGGTTAGGAAGGCTCTGAAGTTGACCGTGGCATTGAAAGGAGGCCTCCTTTCAGTCTGGCAACCGATCTGCTAGGTTAAAGTGAAGGTAATTTGCCCTGAGGCATGAGCAGGGGTCCATTAAGAAATCACTATAGCCGCTAAAACTGTCCATTCATACAGTTTATTTCACTAGGCTGCAATTTTATACACAGTATGAAGAGGTTTCCTGATAGCACACATATAGTTTACTTTCTGAACTGCTGAAGAACCAATTTTTTTTTTTTTACATTATATCATAATACCCTATCATTAAAACATTATTCAGTGAATTTTTTTCCAACTACATATAAATGGAGATTTACCACACACACGGTGCAAGAATGTCTTTATAACATATCTGGATCACAAAATGTGAATCTAAAATACATCACTGTAATTAGAACACTACTTTAAAATTACAATGCCCCATGTTATATCAGCCAGATTTGATGAACCCCTGTATACATCACAAAGCAGTTGTGGATAGCCACAAAGATAGGTGGACATCTTCTTGGGTAACTGGCAGCAGCTTTTAATTATGATTTCAAAAGAAATCTTTGTTTAAGAATGAAAATTCTGAATTTGAAAAACTTCTTTTATGTGTTCAATATTCTCAGAATCAAAATGGGACATTTAAAAATTTATAGTCTTTAAAACAAGGAGAATAAATCCAACCTTCCTTTAGCTAAAAGGCTGGCATTGTAATACTAGGTTTCGTAGAAACCTAAGGAAAGAACTGTATGGGAAGTGGAAATGAGTTAAAAAGAAACATAAAATTCCTCTGAAAGCTTCCTGGACTGCCCCTCCCCACCTCTGTCAAACAGAGAAAGAATACTGCTTTGCAAATCAAAATGTATTTCCATGACAGGATGTTCTAAAGAAAATGTATGTAAACAAGTCAGAGGGAAAGACTTCTTCATTTTCCCATTTTTTTTTTGGTGGAGTGAGGCAGTGGGATGGTATCCGTTAAATAAGAACTAGAACTTCTTAATCAAAAAACCACTTTAATACACACAAAACAGCTAGGGATAATTGCTGAAAATTTCTCACGTGTTTCCTTTTCTTTCTCCCAAAGTTTGAGAATGTTTTGAAAGTTCAATAAATAGTAGAAAAATAATCCTTTACTTAGAAATTTTGAGATGCATCATTTAGAGCTTAGTATGAGTTCCGTACAGCAAGTGTGGCATCTAGGTACCGCTAAGAAACCAGGTGAAATCTTCAAAGACACACTTCTCTCTGCCTCTGCCACATTCTCAGTCTCCAGGGGAGCAGACCTCTCTTTTCTTCCAGTTAAGGAGAGCAGAATGTTTCTGGCTCCTCGGAACATTCCTCTGGCTCAGCTTAACCGAGGTTCCCAATGTTTCATTTATAGGTTCCGGCTCTGTTTAGAGGTTTGCGTCTGTTCATTCCGTTGGTGTTATGGCAGGTTCATTAATCAGACTTCTTTCCCCTCCATTTCACAACCAGCCTCGCATCTTCACAAATGTGGTGTTGTGGCTGTTTCACTTGTTTGGAAACATGTTAACAGGCAGGAAGATGAGTTCAATGACTCTGGACAAAGCACGGACACGAGTGGATTTGCTGCTGGCTCTTCTTCCCTCCAGAACATTCTGTAGCTCCCAGATCTCGTCTTCTGATGGAGGCGAGGGGGTTAGCATTCTGCGTCGACAGTGTGTACGGTCACGGCCGCCTGCAGGTGGTGGCTGTGATGCAGTGTCGGGTGGTGCAGGCGGTAGTGGTGGAACTTGTGACTCAGGAGGGCGGCGGTCTGGGGTGGGGTGTCCAGCTCCAAGTCCTCATCGTGGTTCCCCACGTCCACCCCGGCCGACAAGGGGTCGTTGGTGCATGGAGGGTTTTCACTGTCCTCCTGGGGGCTCATGGTGCTGTAACCTAGAAAATGAACAGAACAAAGAGGCAGCTGAGAGTTTCCAGAGGCAGGGAGGAGATGTCACGGCAGATTTCTGGGGGCACTGGGAGGTGCTCCTACCTTTGGACTACATAAATGCCAACGTTTGCAGGCTGCCAGCAGACCTTGAAGTGACTTACTTTTAAAGAGAACTTTCATTAGCTGTGGTCTTAAAGCAATTACACAATTAATACATAAGCATTTAAAACAATATAAACAAGAACCCTTTCCCCAAATCCCCTAAACCGACAAAACAAAACTGAAAATCATCCCAATTTTTTCTGATCCACAGATCACCACAATTGACATTTGGGGAAACAACCTTCTACACTTTTCCCTGAGATAAGACTATTTTTTATTTTAGAGAGGAAAAAAAAAGGCAGCTTCAAAAACGCCTGAATGTGATATCACAGGAAGAACAAAGACAGCTGCCACCATAACAGCCCTGGTGTCATGTAATTTCTACACACCAAGGCATGTATTTTAAAATCCATCTTACACGTAAGGGAAATGACAATCAGAGAGGTTAATGAACTTGCCTGAGTTTCAGTCCCTAACAAAACACTAACTCCACAGACACCCACAGCAACTAGTAAAGGAATCAGCTATTCTTTGTGTAAGCTGGTTCACTGTATTTAAAGATTAATTTCTCTTGGTATTCTAAGTAATACATGTTTCAAAAGAAAATGCCCTTGCTGATCAAAGGATTCCATTGCAAGAACCTTGGCATGTTTTTAAATATTGCAAAAAAAAAAAAAAAAAACTCTTCAAGAATTTTGAGAAGTGACAGCTCGTTAATATTTCCGCTGCATCTACAGTTAGCATCAATCAACACTCACCCGTGGGTAGCGCTAGTCACATCCATGGCCGCAAAATTGACGTGCTTGCATACAGCCAAGCAGGAATAGTTTGTGGTTGAAAATGTTATGCTTCGTGTGAAAATGAGAAAGGCAATTCTCAGTCCTCAATGAAATGTTCAAACGACAGAATTCTTTCAGTCCAACTCAACAAATACTTACTGGGCATCTACCTTGTATAAGACACTGTGCTGGGCACTGTAGGAGACCTGGAGATAAAAACCTGATCCCTGTACAAGGAGTTCATTCGCTAGTGCTTGAGAAATAAAGCAAGTACAAGCATAGCTCAATCCAATTATTCATTTATCAAAGACCATCAGGAGGCTGAGAGGAAAGACTATGAAACATGAATAAGAGATGTCTAATTTCCTTAAGGATTTCACCACCAAGTAAGAGATAGGTATGTACAAAGTTAGGCTTACTCTAGTGAAGATCATGGTAAGTGTTCTAATGGAGGTTTAATTGAAACCCAGCATGCGCTCAGTTATGTCTGACTCTTTTGTGACCCCATGGACTGTAGCCCACCAACCTCCTCTGCACATGGGATTCTCTAGGCAAGAATACTGGAGCGGGTTGCCATTCTCTCCTCCAGGGGATCTTTCAGATCCAGGGATTGAATCTGCATCTCCTGCACTGCAGACAGATTCTTAACCACTGAGCCACCAGGGAAGCCCACTGAACAAGGAATAGCTAATTCTGGCTGGGGGACTGGGAAAGTTTCACAGAAGAACTCGTATTTTAGTTGGGCTGTAATTGATGAGTAGGAGTTTGGTGAAGTGGATAGGAGCACAGGAACAGAAGAGCATGGCCAAGAGGACACAGTGCCATTCCTATACCACGCGGCTATGATAAGCACTAGCAGGTAGCTACAGGAGGGACTTAAATTTACAAGGATTTGAGCAGACCAGAAAAATAGCACGATCATTTTTGCATTTTAAAAGCAGAGTTATGGTGGAAATTTGGAGGTTGACTAGAAAGGAGCAAGAGAGAGGCAGTTAAGAGGTTATTGGCACAGCCTGGGTAAGAGACGTCGAATTAACAGTATGGGATTGGACAGACATCTCTGGGGTGGAAAGACAATAGAAATTCATCAGCAATTTGATGTGGGGGACTTGGGGGTGATGGGACAGCAACTTATTGTCAGGATGATGAGAGAGGAAACCTCCAAGATCCTGAGTCTCCGGGAAGGAAGTGAATTTTGTTTTTGCACATCTTGATTTTTAGCATCTGTGAATAACATATGTAGAGATACCCAGCCAGAAAAACAAGTCAGGGCAGGAGAAGGCGAGTTGGTTGCTATGCGCCTATGATTACTGAGTGCCCTCTTGGTGCCTGATGCCACGCTAGGGGCTCCACAGAAAAAGGTGTAAGGTGAGGTTCCAACTCCCGAGAAGCCCACAGTCAAGAAGGGGAAATACAGATACAAAACCAGAGGTACCCCAAAGAAATACCAACGCTGATGAACTTGACTTAGGATCCTGGAGGAAGTGACATTCAAGGTGACCCTCATAGGAGAGAGGGGTTCCCTAGATAAAGAAAGGGGTGGAAAGTATTATAGGCAGGGAGATGAGCATATGCAAAAATGCAGCAGACAGAAAGGCTCTGTGCATTTGAGGAATGGGGAAGAGCTTCGTGTGAGAGAGAGGAGTGAGAGATGAATCTGGACAGGCAGACTGAGACCAGATCAGGAAGCGTGGTCAAAGAGCTGGGGGGAAGGTGGATGGCAATGAGGAGGTTGGATGGAAGGAAGGAGGGCTCCGAGGCTCAGAGTACAGGGGGCTGAGCATTGGCCTGAGGAGACGGCAGGGCCCTGACGTGAAACATTAGCTGTGTTTCAGTGGAGCAAGCTGCTGTTCAAGTGCAGGGCAGGGCAGCCTCTGGTGACCACATGGACTTTCTGGTGCCCAAGAGGGTTAACATCATCAAGGTTTCTAGGTTCAGATGCTGGGGGAACAGAGATGCTTTTCCCCAAGATGAAAAGATCAGGAGCCAGAATGAAATCCTCAGCTTCAGTAGGGCTAAGTCTAGAATGCAGTGTAGGCTTTAAGGCCTCAGTTACAAACGTTCTACATATAAGAGACCAAAGTACTAGAAAACACATTTCAGCAAAATCCCAGTGTCTGTGTCCATTATTTCTGGCCAACCTTTGGTGCTAGGCTGTCTTCATCTTGCCTCCAATTCCTCCTGGATGCCTTCCTGTCTCGCTCATTTACAGGCATCCATTGTAATGATAGTTGATTTCCACATTCGTGGTGTAAAATTCATAGTGGTCCCTCTGCGCCTCCCTTGCTCTCCCCGACTTCCCTCATCACTGTGCTTCATGTTCCATTTGAAGGTCTTTTCTGGGAATCCTTCCCAACCACCACCCACCCCACTCAGTCATACCAACCCACAGGAGTTCTGGTGGCCCTTCTGTGATGTCAAACGGTATTCTCTGCAATCCCTAGCTTACTGCTGCTGCTAAGTCGCTTCAGTCGTGTCCGACTCTGTGCGACCCCATGGACAGCAGCCCACCAGGCTCTCCCATCCCTGGGATTCTCCAGTCAAGAACACTGGAGTGGGTTGCCATTTCCTTCTCCAATGCATGAAAGTGAAAAGTGAAAGTGAAGTCGCTCAGTCATGTCCGACTCTTTGCGACCCCATGGACTGCAGCCTACCAGGCTCTTCTGTCCATGGGATTTTCCAGGCAAAAGTACTAGCTTAGATTTTACCATATTACAAAAAACATAGGACTGTCTTGTCTATTAGAAAACTCTTGAAGTGCAAGAGCTTAGGCCTCACATAAAGCAGGTGTTTAATTAAAAAAAAAAAAAACACATGAATTTTCAGTCATCTTTGGTTTTGCCTGGTGTGACATTTACCAGTCTTATCTAATAATAAAGACATTCTAGGATTCACTAGGCCCTGCCTGGAGCTCTGACTTAAGAGTCTGGGTGCTCTGAACCTGGCTGGTCACAGACCCAGGGGGTTGGTGACGGTGCAGGCAATTTGGGGGCATTAGCATTTTCTGATCAGAACCCCAGCAGAGATCCGTCCAGAGGGAACCACTCACTCTGGAG
This sequence comes from Giraffa tippelskirchi, assembly GCF_054371585.1. Taxonomy (NCBI): domain Eukaryota; kingdom Metazoa; phylum Chordata; class Mammalia; order Artiodactyla; family Giraffidae; genus Giraffa; species Giraffa tippelskirchi. The sequence goes on from NC_137279.1 coordinate 155,947,774, forward strand.
CAATCTTGTTTTATTTGCTCAGTGGGACACTATTGCTCAACTCCTCTGTAACTTAGGCTTTCTCTTATCTCAATAATTAATGGAAATCTGGAGGGAGGGAGTTGTGGAGAAGCAGGAAGAAGCCAAACACATGCTCTCACTTAGCAAATTAATTGAGTGTTTACTCAGCGCCAGGCAATTCTGTGCAGTGCTGGGAACAGTGATGCATAAGACAGACGCGGTCTCTGACTCATGGAGAGGCAGCACTATTTAAAACACAGAAGATATATACAAATAACTTTCAAAGAAAGATTTCTTTACTATCCAAAGGTATACGTAGAGAAATTATTGCAAAGATTTTTCAAGGGAAAACAGGCTTTAGGAAGGAGGCCAGGCATCAGGAATAAAAGAGCCAAATTAGGCTTTTGCTCTTTGGTTTTCTCCTAATATATTTATCCCCTGGTTCTTAAAGAAAGCTGTCTTGATGTCAAGGGACGTTAGGTCCCTCTGGGGACTCACTCACCACCTTGTGGTCACAGAGAGTAACTGCAGGAGAATAACTGCACCTCTAGAAAATAGCTTTGCTGTGTACTAGGTATTTTTCGACCAAATTTTCAAGGTTCAGCATTAGCCTTTTAAGTCTTTTAGCATTTACTTCACTTGGAGAAAATTTCCCTTTTATAAAGAAAAAAATATTGCTTAATATACATTTGAGTAATGTTTATAATGAGATGGTAACTAAAACACAGATTCACAAGGAATAAATACATACCGTCGGTTTTTAACTTAAAAAATAAGCCAGTTGATGGTTAGATAGAATGTGATATTTTCAAGAGAAATAATGGGCAAAGCAGAGTATAAGAGTTAAAAGTTGAGTACTGGACAAAATCATGCTAAATGGTGTTAGAATATTGATTAAAATGCTTCAACTTTTCAAAACCATTCTTATTTTGAGTGTTTAAGATAAAAGTTAAAATCATATTCGTTTAAAATACAAAACTTTGTTGGCTACACGAAAGGGTTCTAGTTAAAAATGCAGCCTGGAGTCTCGAAGTGTAGCTTGACAGCATCTAGTTTTAATTCTAGGAATATCACCACTCTGAACCATACCCGGAAAACCTTCTCTGTTCAATACTTCTATATTTATATATTTTATTCTTTCGAGGTTTCCTTTTGTGCCTCAGACCCGAAAGACTCGTGTGTAAATAAGCTCACTGGGTACCAAAGAACCATCACATGATCAGTTCAAGGGCCAGCACCTGTGTCCCCGCACCTCCCCGCCCTGGGTCTCACATGATTTACTTGCAGATAAAAGTGAACTCTGTCCTCATCTTCTTCTTTGTTCCACTTCTTTAAGGGAACTGTCATATTCAGTCTTTTCTCAATCTTGTGAATACATGCATGCAATTGTAGTTTCCTGCTGGATTATCAATTCTTTGAGGGCAGAGCGGGTGTGGAGGTGAGGCGGTCAGGCTCTGAGCTCACACCTGGCCACGTGTTATCTCACTTCATCCCCAGGACAACCTTACCAGGGGGTAGTTTCTAATCCCCTTTTAATTATTAGGAAACTGAGGTCTAAGTAATTTCACTGAGGTCTCACCACTTGGAAAGGGAGAGGTTGGGACTCCAAGTGAGTTCTGCTTGACCTATCGTATATAAGCTGTTCTGTACCAGGCTGCCTGGCAGAAATAAGACCACCCCTTTGCCACCTCGCTCCTCCCTGCCAAGCAAACAGCAGATGCCTGATACATTCACCAAACAGGAGAACATCTGCAAGAGTGTCACGTGCCACAAAACCGCTCTTAATGGATCAGATTTCTGAGTTGAGTGTCCCTACGGCTTATCCTCTAGGCACCACGGGGACGTTAGCTTGATGCGGCTACTTTTAGTGACCCGCCATACAGGTTCAGGGATATGACAGCACTTGGTTAAACGCTACTGATTTTGTGGTGTATTTGGAATTACCTGGAATGTCAGTGTCTTCCACCCCTTTTGGTGTTGTATTCTGTCTGCACGAGAAACTATTTTTCATTCCTTGGGGATAACAGGGATCCAATTATTGTGAAAAATGAAAGAAAGGAAGCCCTTAGCTGGATTCCTTGGCTTTCAGATACTGACACCGCACTATTCCTTTTATCTCAGCTGTTGCTTCATGTGCCATTTTACTAAGACAATGGGAGGGCTAATGCAGCATTGGAAATGTCATTCAGAATTCCAATTTTGTACTGAAGTTGTTTCTACCAGTGAGGGCGGTGGGGGGGATGGGGAGAGGAAAGGAGGGTGGAGGGAAGAAGGCGACAGAGACACAGAGAGGGAATGAGAGAGAAAGGACTCAGTATTTCTGCTGAATAAGAAATTCTTTCTGATGAACTTTAGTAGCCGCAAACCTGTTTTATTATTCAAAGGAGAAGCACAGAACTGCCTGGCAGAATGAAATTTATGCAGGTTCAAAGGTTTTTCTGGAAAAAAGGCAGAAAGTCAAAGAAGCTGAGAAATTTAAGTTCTGCTTTGACTCTCCATAGAAACCTGAAGGTTCTATTTAGTTAGTGGGAACAATGTCATTCAGAGCCCAAATTAAGAGTCCCTGGTTTACAAATCAGAGCTCTGGCTTCTCCAGTTTTCCAAAGGGATTCAGAAGACCTGGCTGTCATGCAAAAGGCAGCATTGGTTGCTCTAGCGAATATCCCCTTCTGCATTTTTTAGCACAGGTGTGGAAGCACACTGCTTGAAGACTCTTTTTTTTCAGGGTAGATGTGGAGAAAGCAGAATAAAAAAAGCACAAATGCATTATTTATGCATTTGTAAAAAGACCTGATTCTGGGAAGAAAAGAAAGATTTCTGGAAAATTGAATGGGTATATAAAAAAGCAAAAAGACCTGACAATTACAGGAAAGGATCTACACTTATATTTTTGTGGAATGGTGCCAGAACTACCTAGACAGTAGGACACAGCTGTTGTTCTCTGTGACAAGCAGCCATAGGGACACTGGGAGGGTGAGATGGTACACGCTGGCCATGCCATTTGTACCGCCGTGGACTTAGCGCTCAGTGTCTCTTTCACAACTCAGCTCCTATCCTTCCTGAGCATCTCACAGGCACTATAGGCACCTCCATGACTTTGTACACACTAGCCCCTTTGCCTCCAATAGCCTTTACCTCTCACTTTTCTTTAATCATCCTTCAAGGCCCAATGTAAGTGTTGTCTCTTTGGTAAAGCCTTCCCAGGGCCGGGCGATACCAGATGACAGTGTGGACTCTTGCCAGGTCCAGAGAGTATGTGGCCAAGAGAGCCCTTAATAATCCTACTGTTTCCATGTGCATACATATGGAATTTGAAAAATGGTAACGATAACCCTATATGCGAGACAGAATAAGAGACACAGATGCATAGAACAGTCTTATGGACTCCGAGGGAGAAGGTGAGGGTGGGACGTTCTGGGAGAATAGCATTGAAACATGTATATTATCATATGTGAAACAGAACACCATTCCATGTTCGATGCATGAGACAAATGCTCAGGGCTGGGGCATTGGGATGACCCAGAGGGATGGGATGGGGAGGGGGGTGGGAGAGGGGGCCAGGAAGGGGAACACATGTAAACCCATGGCTGATTCATGTCAATGTATGGCAAAAACTACTACAATATTGTAAAGTAATTAGCCCTCAACTAAAATAAATAAATTTATTTAAAAAATAAATAAATAAATAAATACACTGTGAAATGAAAAAAAAAAAAATAATCCTGCTGTTTGCCAACAAGCCTCACAGGGCCAGTAGGATCTAAGAAGATGCTGATTCACCGAGAACCAAGTGGGGTGGTAAGCAGGTACCACCGAAATAATCTGAACCCTTATTCATGGAGAAAACCCAGGGGCTTATCTGTGTGCCCAGAGGTTATCTGACGTATGCCTGGGAATGCTGAGCCATAAGCCAAAATCTCTTGGGGGCTCTTGTAAAGGTGTCATGTTGGAATGTGTCTTTTTTGGAAAACTATGTCAAAATAATTTACTGGAGCACAGAGTAGGAAAGAGGAAAGGGTGGGTGTGAGCACTAGCCCATGAGTACATCAGGGTCCTCAGGGCCTCAAGGGCAGGATGCCAGATCTTACCATGATCACTTTCTGTTCCTGAGCGACCCCAGTAGCGACGCCTCCTTTCTGGGCTGTGTGCATGACGTTCGATGACTGCGGCTATAAATCGAGTATTGCTGACTGGAAGGCAAGGATAGTTAGTCACACTTAGGCCAGTATCTTTACTGTATTAAGCACATCTGCTCTAAGCGAGCCCTTTCACATGAAAGGGGTTGTTATTTGTTAGAGAGCTAGAATGAGTAATTTTTTAAAAATTCTGAGAATTAGGGAAGTTGCTTTTAGGACTGGGGCAGGAAGAGGTCCCTAATTACATATCTTCAACATGCATCAAGAAGATACACTTTCCATACGGTTGAAGGCTGAAGCATCTTACCACAAACGGAGCTCTCTTTTGATACAGAAATGTTCTTTTTGTTCTCCCGAGTTGTATACATTAGTTAAGGGATTTAAAAAATGCATACTTGATGACTACCTTTCTAAAATGCTATACTGGAAAGTAATGAGGAAGAGAAAGAAAGGGAAGAGCAAGGTGTTTCAGGTCAAATGTACTTAATGCAACAAAGAACACTCTGAATTCTTTGGAGATTTCCTAAAACAAAGCAGAGACCTATGCTTCCTCCTAACAAAAATGGGAGATAAAAAGAATCCCATCATGTCAAAGCATCTTAAATTTTAATACAAGAAAGCATATTTATTCTGGATCAGCCTCCTGCTGACACGTTTGGTGCGGAGGCAGTGTGGATACTCACTGATGCCTCTGTCCTCATGGCTGTCGTCGTCCCTTTCATCTCTGTCATTCTCCAGGTTGGACATACGCACTGACATTTCTACCCGTCATTAAAAAGAGAGAAACATGACTATTTAATCAAACAAAATCACCCACTTTAATACCCGCAGAGTGATCATTTGATGGCTGGCTGACAGCATTCCATCAAGAGTGAACTGAGGCCTTATCTCATTTTTTTATTTTTTAAAGGAGGAGGGAGCAGGAATCAGAAGAGGGAGAACAAGAGGTGAATAATCCAGAGGGGCACCTGAGATTGATTTCTGGAGACAGAGGAGAAAAGAAGTTGATTGAGGCTAACAAGCCTTTAATCCTCTCCTTCACCAGTTCAATGGACATGAGTTTGAGCAAACTCCGGGAGACAGTGAAGGACAGGGAAGCCTCGTGTGCTGCAGTCCACGGGGTCGCAAAGAGTCAGATACGTTTTAGTGACTGAACTACAACAAGTACCTGAAACAGAGGGAAGGGGCCTAAGCCCATGGCTGGCCATGCTGATAAAAATGATGCTACAGAATCTAGAAGCCAAGCCTGAGGGAACACTGGATGGCTGCCATCCTCAGTCGAATCAAATCTTACCAAGAGGAAAGAGCTTTGTGGTCAGCTCAGTCATGAAATCAGACAACATGATCCCATGATCCCCCGACAGGATTGTGACCACGGAGAACTCTCCCAACATCAGCTAATCATGACTGCTACCAGGCTCCTGACCGAGTCCAGGAAAAATGACAGGTGAGCCTTATCTCCAAAAGTCGGGGTAACACACCCCAAGGGCTTTTAGGAGGATAGGGATAGTCATTTGCAAGCTTTTTGCCCCTTGCAAATGAGCATAGATACCACATTTAACTCTTGATATGGAAGCCATAATTACTAATTACTCATCTTGTCATGGAGCAGGAAATGGCAACCCACTCCAGTGTTCTTGCCTGGAGAACCCCAGGGACGGGGGAGCCTTGTGGGCTGCCGTCTATGGGATCGCACAGAGTCGGACACGACTGAAGCGACTTAGCAGCAGCAGCAGCAGCAGCAGCATCTTGTCAAGTTCTTATCCAGGTTGGACAGTTCTTATCCTATTTTAAGAACTGTGATCATCGCTTTGAATGTGTGTTCATTCACACATATAATAATGGCTACAATAGAACAGACTCATGTTCTTGCCAGTAGTGGCCTGGGCTGTCTTTGGTCTGCTCATCTTTTTTGGAATAGCAAAGACTGCACATCTGAGCTTAGCAAAGAACAAAATTTCCCACTAAGCCTCCCAACTCCCTTCTTCTGGCTTCTTCCAGAGTCAGGCTGAGGTGGGCTAAGGAGAGACTGAATCTAGGGATTTTCTGGAGAATCAAATGGGGTTTGCAGGATTCAGACCTTAAAGAATGAGCTGTGAACTAAAGGAGAGAAACAGGCTTTGGGAACTTCTGAGTCTATTCCACAGAAGCAGAAAATATAGTGCTATTCTTAGAGTTGCTTAAAGGCTTAGAACTAGTCACTGTCCTTCTAGCCTGGGGACAGCCCCGGGGAGCCTGCTGCTTCCTGGAGGAGCTTTGGGGTTCATTTCAAGCTCACCTTGGGCAGCAAGAGGAGACATATGCTGATGACTCCGGCGATGAATCTGATGGCGGTATGCGTACACAGCCAGGACTAGGACCATGATGCAGCCCATAATGCCTCCAGCCACCGGGCCCACGGGGGCACTTTTGATCATGTTCAATGTGACCACCTCATCACCTTCATTAAAATAAACAGACAGACATCCCTTGTAAAGATTTCCCAAGTGTAATAGCAGATGGGGATGGGGGTGAGATGGAAAGAATCTAGCGGGAAGGGGTTGAGGGAAGATATGTAAGAATAGCTGCTTTGAGGCTTGAATTTCATGAAGACGACCCACCGGCATGGAGGAATAGGGCTTCCTTTAATTTCTGGTTCTCAAATTAAGTGTTGGTTGCTTGGCAGAGCAAGAATACAGTTGGCAAGGACTGGTAAAGTAAGCGAATGGATGAGAATCACTTAGACACGCAGTCTAAGGGCCCAGCTCTGGGGTGTGGGCTCCTCCTAGTACAGAGGTGAGAGAGGGCGACGTGCGCCTCTCAGCAGGTATTTACTGGATCTGGTGTCATTCATTTCAGTGGATCTGTCATGTACCTCCAAAAAGGATCCCGTTTCAAAGTTTATGGGCTCCCTTTAAAATACTATTTGTACTTTTCAGGCAGGAAACTGCAGGTGGGAATATAAAGTGATTTCTAGGAGCAAGGTCACTTCCATCATGTCCCAACCTGGTCTGATAGTCATATGTGGGCTCAGAACCCTTCCTCAAAAAGGAAAAGCTTTTCTTCCTCAGAAAGGCTCATGTGGAGAGATGTCAAAAAAGGCATTCAATGAAGGTTTAAATATCTATTCACCTGCGGACCACGCTCGAGATGCTTGTGCTGACTGCAGAAAGACATGGAGAAAATCTCAGGTAGTATTTGGGGGGTAGTATGCAGGTAGTATTTGGGGGTTTTGTGGGGCCTGATCCCAGCAGTGTTCCTCCCAGCAATGTCTCTGTCCCCCACCTAAGTCTCCTGCTGCACTGGACAGTGTGGGCTTTTGTTGACCTCAAGTCCCTAAATACTGATTTGGAGCCCTAAGATGTCTGTCTTCAAAAGTTGTGAGGGAAGGACACAGCAGGAAAGCGATGTCCATGGGTCACTCTGTCCATCACCAGCCCTGCACTTCAGATAGCTGGGATTCACATTCATACAAATCCCACAGCTCAGCCGCTCAGAAATCCGTCCTGATATTTCTCAGAACAAGCTTTATGAGAATGCATTTCAGGCTTGCAAAACTTGGCAGGAAAGATGGCTGCTCACTCTGCACAGGAGAGCTAGCCAGCTTTGAAAGTAATTATTTGCCTTGGTTTTGCAACTCAAAACTACTGGCAAAGGAGTTAGGGAAGTAGGGTAGGGAATTATCTTAAGATCTGTGTTCTAGTATAGAGGCCAGAAAATACGGTTTCAAGAATCAAGTTATTCTGGGTTCTCCCAAAACATTACCTATTGCTCCCATGTCATCAACATAGGGACTTTTGGCTCCAACGATCCCCCCAAAGCATTCTTTCTGGGGTGCACAGTAGGACTTGTCCAGGTGGGTCTTTCCATCGCTGTCCACCATGCACCATTCACAATCCAGCACACCAAAGCAGTCCCTGCCAGAAAGACAGTGCTGAATGTTCCAGAAAGCAGTGTCAGGCAGGAGCGAGCACGTGGACTTGGGCATCAGACAGCTCTCAGGGATTCCATGACTCACTAGTGCTATAACTCACTGAGCCTGAGTTGCCTTTCCTTATAAAAGGAGGACGGCCATTGTCCGCCAGGGGAAAGCTGTCTAATGTCCCTCAACAGCTTGGAGATGAGAGAAATAGGATTGCTCTCTGTTACTCAAACCGTGAAGTCCACACATCATGGATTAGTGCAGGGTCACTTAAAACCACACGGCCTCCAAGGTTTGTTAGACTTTGGCCTAACATCCTCCAGGTTTATGGTTATTTGAAAAAAAAAAGGAAGGAAGGAAAAAAAAAACTAATTAATCAAGTTTGGGAAATAATGATGAGTTAAACATTTCTTTACTGCCAATTTCTTAGAACTTTTAATATGTTGAGTGCATTATGACACTCTAAGAGAATACATGTTGTGTTTCTCAAGCTTAATAGGCTTTAGGTAACTACCTGAGTTAATCTGTAATACACCAGGTTAATCTACCTGATACCCTATCATTCCTCTATTAAAATACATACCAAAAGTAGAACTGGCTGCCCCTTTCACCCAATAATTTGTTGAATCAAATGCCAACTTGCAGCTGTCTAGTCCCAAACACCCTAGGGAGGAGGTGGAGGGAGCAGGGATCATGAAATTTTTAGTTCTCAAAACTGCCATAAAGTATACCTGTTTTCTAAGAAAGAAGAATTGAAGAGTTTCAATGTATCACACACACAGCTGAGTTCTGTTTCTAGAACTCATGAGTTCCTGCTCCCTTGGCCTTGCTTTGTCATGCCATTTCCTGTCTTATGCCTCTTACTTCTAGAAAACTTTTCCACCCACAGATGAGGCTACTAACATAGGGGTGTGTGTATGTGTGCACGTGCAAGCGCGGGCCCGTTAGTTGCTCAGTCATGTCTGACTCTTTGCGACCCCATGGACTGTAGCCCTCCAGGTTGCTCTGTCCATGGAATTCTCCAAGCAAGAATATTGGAGTGGGTAGCCATTTCCTTTTCTAGGGGATCTTCCCGACCAGGGATTGAACCCAGGTCTCCTGCATTGTAGGCAGATTCTTTACCACCTGAGCCACCAGGGAAGATTACTAACACAGGTATGTGTGCCAAATATCTGTAACAAGTAGAAACCAAATAACACTAAAATTGGTGGATAAAAGGCAGATAAAAGGCAGTTTCAGATCTAAAAAACAGGCACATCTTTTAAAAACATCAAAAATGGGGATGATGAATATCATCCAAGAAAATCTCATTGAGGCTGCTGTTCTCTATTCTTTCCTAGGCTCTGCTCCCATGGCTGCGATGTTGACGTGAAATCAGCACTCAGCTTACCCACTCTCCATCCTCTGGCTGCACCTGCTGTTGATGCACTGGTGAAGAGCATCCTGCAGGCCGGGGTCAGTAGCTGTGTATGTCACTGGCTCCTGGTGTACCTCACAGCTCGGGTTTCTATGAAGGAGCAAGTCTGAAGGTTAGGACCGACACCACCTGCATTCCAAACTCATCATGCCCCTGGCCCCTGACAGTGCCAGAAAGATCTGGGTTTGAACTCTGGCTTTGTCATTTACCTGTGTGAAACCTGGGGCCAATCTGGTCTTAAAATCTGTCACTGAGAAACATAATGCTATATTATGTGTGTGAAAGGTTCCTACATGTTTATCAAAGGGTAAACTTGAAAACTAAGTGACTTACCAGGCATACAGCATCTGACATGTTAGGCACTTAGTTAATGCTTATAACAGTCTCATACTTTTTGTAAGTAGTACATACACTCATAAAATATTTTTAGCATTTTTATTCAAACCTGAAAGTGGGCTTCGTTTTAAAATACTATGGAGTTTGAAAACTAGCTCATTGAACAGTTTCATCACTAGAATGAATCACCTTCTTATAGTTCCAACTTGAAACAAATCTATAAATAAGACTCTCAGTATAAATATGCATACACATATACAGTCTTATATATATATACACACAGGGCATGGAAACCCACTCCAGTATTCTTGCCTGGAGAATCCCCATAGATAGAGGAGCCTGGCAGGCTGCAGTCCATCGGGTCACAAAGAGTCAGACACAACTGAGCAACTAAGCACAGCACAGCACATTCTGTCAAGTAAGAGGTGATATCTCATTGTGGTTTTGATGTGCATTTCTCTGATGATTTGTGATGTTGAACATCTTTTCATGTGCCAGTTGGCCATCTGTGTCTTCTTTGGAAAAACATCTGTTCACATCTGTAATAAGTCTTTTATTAAAGACTTAATAATCCTAATAATCTATAGCTCTTATTTTACTTTTGATAATTAAAAAAGCTTCAATGAAGAATGGCATTATTATAAAATGAAATTTTGTGCAGACGCTGAAAAACTACCAAGGATTTAATGGCCTATGGAAATACTCGTGATACAAAAAGTGACTTAATCATAATACCAAAGTAGTATAACTATGTAGTATAAAAAGTAAATAGCAATAACCTCCACTGACTGGATGGAGAATGCTTTTCCTCTACTTTTTTGCAATCTTGTATTTTCCAAATTTTCTGCAGGAAGTATTTATTTGTAGAAAAGAATTTTTTAATTATATATCACCCATGTTAAATTGGCATCTTTGAAATCCAGAACAGAGAGTAAGTCACATCACTTAAAAAAAAAAAGGTCCCCAAACTTTACTTTATTTAAGGCTTTGTCTATAGTTAGGCCTTCTAGAAGGTGAACTAAGGGAAGGGGAACTAAAAGATTGCTTGGGCCTCATAATTTACAATTATATGTATTTTCAAAAAATGACTGCAAGTTTCAAGGGATGAGCCAATCTAATATTTATCTAGCAGATAACTCATTTGCTCATATAGCAACATTTATCTCTCAAATAATTAGCATAGCACTGGTAACATAAATTGGTCTATATGTTGTTTTGATCTACGTAAATTTCCTTTCAACCTCAGGCACAAGTGGAAAAGATTCAGCTATCAAAGCTAATGGAGAAATGTTTTGCTAAGTTCTCTTGGCTTGTGTGTGTTAGTTGCTAAGTCGTGTCCAACTGTTTGCAACCCCATGGGGTGTAACCCATCAGGCTCCTCTGTCCGTGGGATTTTCCAGACAAGAATCCTGTAGTGGGTTGCCATTTCTTTCTCCAGGGTCTGTTGGCTTGTAAATATATATAAACAACATTGGACATAATGCAAAAATATAAAACATAAGGCAAGTTTTCTTCTCCCCATTTCTGTTTGCATTCATTATACCCACTAAAAATGTGATAGTTCCTTACATCAGAGATCCCCAAACCCTGGTCTGCAGACTGATACCAGTCTATGGCCTATTAGGAACCCAGGCCGCATAGCAAGAGGTGAGCAACAGGCAAGTGAAGCTTCATCTGCTGTTCCCCATTGCCCACATTACCCCTGCCTCCATCCCTGGAACAATTATCTTCCACGAAACCCATCTCTGGTGCCAAAAAGATTGGGGACTACCTCTTTAAGTGGGTTGGTATTCCAGCATTTTGTGAGACTGGTCCAGTATTTTGCTTTCAGGGTTTGTTGTTGTTATTATTCTAGTGATCTAAGTGATCGTGATATATTTTTTCTGATACACTGTTTTTATTTATTTATTTATTTTTTAGTTTTGTTTGTTCGTAGAAAAGATTAACTTCTAGTTTCTTCTTTTCTAATTAAAAAGTCCATCTTGACTGAAATATAGACCTGTGTGGCTGGGTCCCTTGTGTTTAGCCGGGTCCCTTATGATTTTAGTACCCCTTAACATTTAGCAACTGGAGTAAAATAAATTCTGATTAGGCCTTGTTTGCGGAGAAGGCAATGGCAACCCACTGCAGTACTCTTGCCTGGAGAATCCCATGGAAGGAGGAGCCTGGTGGGCTATAGACCACGGGGGTGCAAAGAGTCGGACAGGACTGAGAGACTTTACTTTCACTTTTCACTTTCATGCACTGGAGAAGGAAATGGCAACCTACTCCAGTATTCTTGCCTGGAGAATCCCAGGGACGGAGGAGCCTGGTGGGCTGCCGTCTATGGGGTCACACAGAGTCGGACACAACTGACAGGACTTAGCAGCAGCAGCAGCAGCAGCAGCAGCAGCATACACACACATATATATATATGACTCCCAGTATAAATATGCACATATAACACATATATATGTGTCTGCTCAGTTGCTTAGCTGTGTCTGACTCTTTGCGACCCCATGAACTCTAGCCAGCCGGGCTCCTCTGTCGATTAAATTTTCCAGGCAAGAATATTAGAGTGGGTTGCCATTTCCTACTCCAGGGGATCTTCCTGATCCAGGGATCAAACCCATATCTCCTGCATTAGCGGGCATGTTCTTTACCACTGTGCCACCTGGGAAGCCCACAAATATATATGTGTATGTGTGTGTATATATATATACTATTTTTTATTTACCTGTTCTCTGCATTGGTGAGGTTGCCAGTACACTCATTGACCTCTAGAGGGCACTCACAAGGACATTCACATTCATTTTGTTCCATTCTGAAAAGCAAAAGGAAAGTTACTATGCAGAGGTTTGATAAACTGTATACTGTACACACACTGAGGGAGGTGAAATACAGACAACATGAGCTAGCTAAAAGGGGCAGTAAAAGCTATCACCAAAGGTTTAAATATTCAACTGACCTCAATCCACTGTTCTTTGGACAAGGATGTTACAAACAACAGTTCTAAATGCTTTTGCGACCAGGACTTTCCTTTCCTTTAGGATACACCTGAGCACTTTATGTATATTGTACAGTTGGCATCAGTTAAGATATTCAATAGGTGGTAAACAGAGAGTATGTCCCAGCCCATTTTTACCGGTGACAGTTGAGACAGAGCCGGTCTACCATGCTACAAGCACAGAAGGCAAGAGAGTCACATGTTTCGTTGACGATGCCCACAAATGCATTGGTTCCTGGGATCCTCGCCAGTCTGTATTTAGAACAGTGACTGCCATGCACAAGGTTCGTCAAATCCCCCTATAGACAACAGACGTGTCAGAAGGGACCGACAGCAACGCAAACATTCAGCTCTACCATGCTGAAAACAGCTTACAACAAAACTTTACTTCTGATTAAAACAGTAGTTACGCAGTCAGTGCTAGAAATTTGGAAAACAGAAAATTTTCCTAATTACCATCAGTCAGAGATAGACCTCATTTAACAGTGTGTGTACATTATTCTTTTATCCATGGTGGCTCAGACGGTAAAGACGTCTGCAATGCGGGAGACCAGGGTTCGATCCCTGAGTTAGGAAGATCTCCTGGAGGAGGGCATGGCAACCCACTCCAGTATTGTTTCCTGGAGAATCCCCGTGGACAGAGAGGCCTGGTGGGCTACAGTCCATGGGGTCACAGAGAGTTGGACACGACTGAGTGACTAAGCACAGCACAGCGCATGGTTACATGATACGTTTTTATAGCTCTATCTGTAATTTTCCTTTTAAAACACATAATGATATAAAATGAAAACAACTGCAAGAAGCAATAAAGACAACTTTCAGGTACAGAATAGCCTAAAGTTTATTCAAAGGCAAACTTAATTAGCCAAAAACATGCACCCCCTTTCCCCTCCTCATCATCCCTTGGATAACAAACCTCTTATTCTAGAATAATACAATTATTTAAAAACCACAGACTCTTTAAGAGGCCAGTTTTCTGCTTCCAGAATATTTAAACAATCCAACAAAAGCGAGCATCCTTTTCTTCATTCTATCACAAAATGAGTGATAGCTGGCTTCATGAAATGTCTACAATTATCCGAAAGCCAAAGATTCTAAAGCAGCATCGTAAAGTTGAATATGGTCATTTTTTCTCCATGTGTCATATGTAGTAGGCCAATTATTTAATCCCATTCTTGTTTCCATGCCAGTCATCCCTTAGGTGTGCATGGTAAGGATAAGCCTAACTCTGAGAATCATGGCACAGAAAGGGTTTTCAAGAGGTCTCGATGAATTCTCCACTGCCTGGAACATGCCCACCTTTACAAGATAAGCAATAACATAGGCTTATCAGCCTGTTAGCTCCAATAACCAGGAATGTTCCAATTCCATTTTGGAATAACTTGGGCTGTTAAGAATTTATTCTAATTCATATTCCACTAAAATTTGCATTTTGAAAAATTTCTACTGGGGTATCCTGGCTTGTCTCCTGAAGGCTAAGAAAGTCATTGTACAAATGATAGCAGACAAGGCAGACTTTCATATGACAGCCTTATCTGACAGCCTCCCTCTGATCACACTCATGTTTGTCAATGTTTCCTTTATAGAAAGTGCTCCTCAAAATATGGGGGCGGAACAGAGTAATAATGACTTCCCTTGCTTTGAAAACACTAACCTATTAATATATTCATTTTAAAAACTCTTCTATTTCCCCAGAAAATTGCTTTTGCGATCACTTTTTCCAAGCTTGTGTTTAGAATTTTCACTTAACCCAATACACCATTACGATTATTATTAATTTTTTAAAATTTTGGCTGTACCCTGCAGCATGTAGGATCTCAGTTCCCTGATCAGGGAGAGAACCTGTAACCTTTGCATTAGAAGGTGGAGTCTTAACCACTGCACCAGCGGGGAAGTTCCTTTATAATTACTTTTTTAACGATACATGTAACGATTTGTGAATAAAATTACTTCTTGTGAATAACTTTTTGAATGTCGATTCTATCATGACCCATTCTCTCTCAGCTAGGATTACTTACAAATTAATAAGTATATCCTTAAGGACTCTAACCATATCCAGGTAAGTTTGTAGCATCTCAAATCATAAGAGAGTATTCTAAGCTAAAAAAATTATTTTTGGATGATCTACATGAGCGTGGCACCTCTTCCTGTCTTCTAGAGATTACTCTGCTGCTGCTAAGTCGCTTCAGTCGTGTCCGACTCTGTGCGATCCCATAGATGGCAAACCACCAGGCTCTCCTGTCCCTGGGATTCTCCAGGCAAGAACGGTGGAGTGGGTTGCCATTGCCTTCTCCAATGCATGAAAGTGAAAAGTGAAAGTGAAGTCGCTCAGTCGTGTCCGACTCTTCACGACCCCATGGACTGCAGCCTACCAGGCTCCTCCGTCCATGCGATTTTCCAGGCAAGAGTACTGGAGTGGGGTGCCATTGCTCAGTCTCCCTAAATTCCTAAAGCCAAATTAGGTTAGTTTCTAGTCATCCATCCTGTTTTATCCCACATATATTTATACAAGAGTGTGGGAACAGACTTCGGCAGGCATTTCAAAGGGCTTAGACTGGATGAGTCTTTAAACAAACAAAACCAAGGCAAAATACCAAGTGTGAGACCTTAAAACATTCACTTCTCCACTCTGGGCTTTATATCCCACAACCATCAAACTGGGGAACTGGACCGTCATGGCCTATCACTCTAGATCCCAGGCAATGAAAACAGCTGGGAGTAACCAACATTCAGACACAAACCATGACTCCATTGCAACACCATAGCCAGATGGGAGAGGAGAACGTGGAAGAGTCCTTACCACAAGGCTCGTGTTGAATTTATAAAACCTCTGGACCGTTCTGTCACTGAAGCTGTTGCATAGGTTCTTCTTGACAAAGTTGGGGTGGTTCAGGATGTCATTCGCTACCAGGGGCTCCTACCAAGGCCAAGCAGAGGACAGACGCCATCTCATTAGTGAGCCGCAGGCCACTTGAGAACTGGGCCCCAGCTTCGCGACAAATACCTTGTGGGTGATGTGCTGTTGCTCCACGGGTGCATGTCCTTTGGGGTCGATGAGGGTTGGATGTGCCACCAGATATCCCCTGTCCTCCATTATGAAGCACCTACACCAAGACAAGGACACCCCTCGTTCATAGAAGCCATTGCTCTATGCTTTTGGAGAGCAATTATCTTGCTAGTCCTAACACAAACTGCATTTATCTCAGGTCCTCAATAAATGTGCATGGACAAAATGAAGGAAGGCTGGCAGTCAGGTGACAGACACATTATTCTCGAGGTGCTGGATCACCTGGCATAAGCTTTAAGGTCAGAGAGTTATACTCGACTCTGAGTTCACCTATATACTTCAAAAGAATGTGACCACCCAGACTATGTAAGATGGGCTCAAAGATCTTTTGTAAGAACGTGTAAAGCGAGACTCTCTTTTTTTTTTCTGGGGAGGGAGACTGTGAAAGAAGCAGCCTTGAGTATTTACGGGCACAAGTTTTAAGTAAACCATACACTTTCGTCTTTCAATGATAAACATATATAAAATACAACATGCAGGGGACATACAAAAATATATTTGATGGAAACACTGAATAAGTGAAGCTAGAACTGATTTCATCAAGACTCTATTCTGCTCTGTTTTACTCTCCATTCATCATAACAATTTGCTGTGAATCCTGCATTTACCCATTAAGGGCCAATGTGAAATTTAGCAGGGACATGAAGCACGGGCCATGAGCAGGAAATAAGAAAGCTATTTTAAAAAGCGGCCTGTATTAAATCAAGGGAATGCCCTTGCTTTGATCAGACATGCTCTTTTGAAATCCAGGCAGCAAAGATTTTCAGTTCCATGAGCCTCTTTCTGGGGAAATGTACAAAGGAACAAAATGTACAAAGTCTAAGTGTCTGAAAATCTCACAAAGGCTTTGGTTTAATAACTAAGTTAACATCAAAAGTACTACCCAAGAGTACCCTCTGGTCTTTCTAGCACCCAAGATATGGGAAACCTGTAATTACTGACTACTAGAGAAATAAGAGGTTTTGGAGAATTTTGTGCCACAGTTACTCCCCTTGTTAGAAGTCAAATCTGTTTAAGTCATAAGCAACATGCATTTTAGAAATTAAAAGAACAAAAACCTCCTTAATAGGACACCTAGGCATTGGACTCAGTTTCCGGTGCTATGACAAGGTGGCTGGCATTCCACTAGACACCCTTGTCTTTGTATTATGCAACTAGTTAGGATACACAGTCCCTGAAGGGCTTACCTTATTTTATTGCCACCATCTTGGTTACAAACTGGTAACAAATCCATCAGAACCTTGTAGAAGTATCTAAGCGTGAAATCAATGCCCATCACAGCCACAGTATGCCCAGAAGACAGTTGTGTACTTCATGTAAAAAAAGATCAATAAGAATAAGAGGTGTGTCTTATTTAAAGGCAAAAACTATATTCAATCATAGGACATTGTATGGTTTCAGAAACACATTCCCACTGTTCTCCACACTTTCTACCCTTGGAGAAACAATGAACTAAATGACTAACTTAGCATAACATGGATTTGATAAGAGAAAAATTTAAGATTAAAGGTAAGAATTCCTGAATAAGACAAGCCCAAAACACAGGTCAGTTGTAGAATATGGCTAGTCATAACTATTGGAAGAAAAGCTATGACCAACCTAGACAGCATATTAAAAAGAAAAGACATTACTTTGCTGACAAAGGTCCATCTAGTCAGTTGTGGTTTTCCCAGTGGTCATGTATGGATGTGAGAGTTGGCCTATAAAGAAAGCTGAGAACTGAAGAATTGATGCTTTTGAGCTGTGGTGTCGGAGAAGACTCTTGAGAGTCCCTTGGACTGCAAGGAGATCCAACCAGTCCATCCTAAAGGATATGAGTCCTGGGTGTTCACTGGAAGGACTGATGCTGAAGCTGAAACTCCAATACTTTGGCTACCTGATGTGAGGAACTGATTCATTGGAAAAGACACTGATGCTGGGAGATTGAAGGTAGGAGGAGAAGGGGACGGCAGAGGATGAGATGGTTCAATGGCATCACCAACTCAATGGACATGAGTTTGAGCAAGCTCTGGGAGTTGGTGATGGGACAGGGAGGGCTGGTGTGCTACATTCCATGGGGTCGCAAAGAGTCAGACATGACTAAGTGACTGAACTGAACTATAGATGTTCAGACAATGGTGGGATTATTCTTTGTCAAGAACATATTCTAACTCAAGGGAATGCCTTACCACAGGGGTGGGGGAGATAGGTATCAGGTGGGAGGTATAATACATGGCTCTCAGGGTTCCTTCCAACAAGAAACCTTTTTTTTCTTCAATTTTTAAAAAATTGAGATATAGTTGATTTATAATGTATTAATTTCAACTGTTTAGCAAAGTGACTGTTATACATTTAAAAATATTCTGTTCTATTATGGCTTATCAGAGGATACTGAATATAGTTCTCTGTACTACAGTAGGACATTGTTGTTTATTCATTCTATATATAAAAGTTTACATCTGCTAACCCCAACCTCCCACTCCATTCCCTCCCCAAACACCTCCCCCTCGGCAACGAACAGTCTTCAAAAGGAACATTTAGACAAGAAGCTTGAGTGATGTCATTATTTCCTTCATTTTATAGATAATGAAAAAAATCTATAGCTATTAATCTATACATCTCATTTAATAGAGATCTCAAAGGTTACTAGTTTAGGTCATACAAAATTTAGTAAAACCAATGTTTCATTTTCTTCCTGTAACACTATAAAGTTGGCTCTATTCTAGAACAAGACCAGCTCATATTCTAGAACAAGACTCTCCTGAGGTTCATAGGCCAGTACTGTCTCCACTCAAAAATGTTTCTTGCAAAAATAGGAGCAAACATTGAGGAAGTTGGGGAGGACAACATGTGCTTGCTAGCCTTTTAGCTCTCAAACCCTGGCCTTGTTGGTTTCTGTTTGGCTCCTGGGATGCTACTTGACCTTTCTAAGGCTCAGCTTTCATATCTGAAAACGGGGTTAATGATAGTATCTACGTCAAAGGGCTGTTACTGGGATTAAATGGGAGAGTGTGTTTATAGTGCTTAGCAAGCTAATATACTGAAAATACCTAATAAGGAGAAGTTACTTTAAAGAAAACTAAACATGGCTTAAGCTCAGGCCTACACAGAGAGTAAACATTTTATTCTTTCAGAGAAATTGGTAAATATATCAGAAGCATAAGCATTTCATTGGAACTGAGGTCCTTCTTAGTTTATATTCCTGGGTAGTTGAAGGATCTTGGGTTAACTTAATCAATGAACTCCAATATTCCTACACCGATTAAAAATTTGAAGTTTATTCCACATGCGATGTTTCAAGTGCCCATCATTACCATTATTTACCTGCCTAATTTATTCATTAAGAAAAATACCAAAAGAAAAATGATGCTGAAGCTCAGAAGAAACTTCCCAAAGTAAAATCCTGTTCTGGAAAAATCAAAACTTGAAAGTGAAATTAGCTTTGCCATATAGACAACTGGTTACTGTCAACATTAATCCTAATATATTAACACAATCCTCACCACTGACCCCTCACTCCTGTTGAAACAAACGAACAAAACAAAACTAGAAAAAGGGACTAAGACCTGCAATGATATTTCCTTCAGGAACTTCCCTGATGGTCCAATGGCTGAGACTCTGTGATCCCAATGAAGGGGGCCCAGGTTTGATCCCTGCCCAGGGGAACTAGATCCCATATGTCACAGCTAAGAGTTCACATGCTGCAATAAAGACCTAGCGCAGCCAAATAAATAAATATTAAAAAAAAAAAGAAATTTCTGAGGTTTTCCTGGTGGCTCAGTTGTAAAGAATCTGCTTGACGGTGCAGGAAGTACAGGTTAGATCCCTGGTCTGGGAAGATCGCCAGGCCATGGAGTAACGAAACCTGTGCTCTAGAGCCTGAGAGCCGGAATTATTGAAGCCTGTGCACCCTAGAGCCCATGCATGGTCTGGAACAAGAGGAGCCACAGCAATGAGAAGCCTGTGCACTGCAATAAATAGTAGTTTCTGTTCACCACAACTAGAGAAAAAACCCTGCAAAGCAGCAAAGACCCATCACAGCTACAAATAAATTTCTATCAGAACTTTCCTATCAGAGCTATTCTGGGCATGGGATGGGGGAAGACCATGTTGTGGGATTGTCTTTGAGAGGCTACTGCCTCAAAAAGAGCCCCTATTTTTACTTAAGTAACTTAAATTCCACCATGGGAACAATTCAAGACTCAGTTACCTTACAGGATTTGTACATTGTAGAAAATAATATTTTGCTGAAGTACTAGTCAAAAGGAGTCTAAAGCCCTCTGGTTGTTCAGGAAAGAGAGATAAGTCTGCATAATGGTCATCATTATGATGACGGTAATGGCTTCCATTTACTGAATGTTCACAATTGATAGGCATTCTGGTAGGCATCTGAATACATCACTTCAGTGATTTCTCACAGAAACCTTATGAGGCAGTTCTTCCAGAAAACCAAAGCTTGGGGAGATTTAAGTGTTTGGTTAAGGTCACATAGTGAATAACTAGTGGAAGCCAGAGTTTAAATTCAGTGCCTTTAACTTCAAAGCATATGTGCTGTATGCTAAATCGCTTCAGTCATGTCCAACTCATTGAGACCCTATGGTTTGTAGCCCACCAGGCTTCTCTGTCCATGGGGATTCTCCAGGCAAGAATATTGGAGTGGGTGGCCATGTCTTTCTCTAGAGGATCTTCCCGACCCAGGGATTGAACTGGCTTCTCTTATGTCTCCTGCAGGTGGATTCTTTACCACTAGCGCCACCCGGAAAGGCTGTATATTCCTAGGTTTTCTGCCTCGTTAGATCTGCATGGCACTCAAAAGTTTCCAAGCAATTTTAAACCATTTAATTTCCTTTGAAGACATCAGAAAAAAATTATAATTCCTATTTTATAAATGAAAAATTAGGTTTAGAATGGTTATCGATCACTTTTTACTTATGGCTTAGAAACCAGTATGAAATCTGGTTCTTTCTACAGTACTATAGCTGCCTTAGTAAAAAATACAATTCAGGTTTTTGGGGACAAGTTGATTTTGCTTCTAAAATTCCCTTGCATGACTGCCATCTGCTCCTATATATGATAAACATGCTGAAGTAAAAGCATATATATTGCCCATGGAAGTCTAGCATTCATATTTTCACCTGCATTTGAAAAATGTCCATGGTTGCCATAGCAACTCATAAAGAATACCACAGGAAAATGAAACCAAGCCTATATTTCTCAGCACAACACTGCATGCTGTTTGCAGTGCTTTGGTGAGATTTTTACTGCCAAAGACTTGTCTGACCAGTTCCTTAATCATTGACTGTACTTCGTCATCTCTACCACACTATCATCCTCCAAAGAATGAACACCTAGATTCTCAGGCCACTAATAATGCTGATGAAAGAATCACAGCACAGTTGCTGTAGCTGTGTAATTGATATGTGAGCACTGAAAAACCTGTCCTCAAGAGTGCAGCCCAACTGCATTTGAAAACCAAGGGAGAATTAGAGTGCTTCACGGCAAGTTGAACATTAGCTTAAGTTCTCTCTTCTGACCCATTAAAATGTCTGAAACTTAAAGCATGAATAGCGTGATAATAAAAGCAAACTATTACAATATTGTAAAGTAATTAGCCCCCAACTAAAATAAATAAATTTATAAAAAAAATAATAAAATTTAAAAAAAATTAAAAAAAAAAAGAACTTAAAAAAAAAAAAAAGCAACTCTAGGGCTTCCCTTGTGGCTCAGATGGTAAAGTGTCTGCCTACAATGCAGGAGACCCGGGTTTGATTCCTGGGTCGGGAAGATCCTCTGGAGAAGGCAATGGCACCCCACTCCAGTAATCTTGCCTGGAAAATCCCATGGACAGAGGAGCCCGGTAGGCTACAGTCCATGGAGTCTCAAAGAGTTGGACATGACTGAGAGACTTCACTTCACCATTCATTGAGGATTTGACACTGGCAAGCATTTTACACGCATTATCTATAATTTTCATTTTTTCAGTTCAACCCAGGCATTGCTACCTCTGTTTTACACATGGGGCCCAGAGAATCATGGAATATAATACTAATAAAAACATTTAACATTTATTGAGCCCTTACCATGGGCCATGCAGTGTTCTTGGAGGCTCATGTATATTACTTAAAATAACCTTTAAATCACCATTTGAGGTAGGTCCTAATATCCCTCTTTCACAAGTGAGGAAACCAAGGCAAAAAAGGAACTTGTTAATAGTCATACAGACATTAAATGGCAAATCTGCTTTTTCAGAGTAGAATCCATCTTAGGGGGAGGGCAGGTTCTCAAGTTGTCATGTGAGATCAAAGTCACTGGTACTCATCTGGAAGAAGTCCCTTTGCAGAGCCCACCTATGAACACACCCATTAAAGCTGTGGTTGCCTTGGTTGAAAACCAGAAGCAGTAGTTGACTTGCATTCTAAATTATACAGTGAACAAAATAGAAGATTTTAAATAATAAAAACATGCTCACCTAAGGAAAATGTTCAAACGATCAAGTCCATGGGACTGCATATTGATCAAGGCGTGAGCAGATACTTATTCCTGGAATACACTCTCATTGAGTGAGTGATGGACAGGCCTTTTAATTCTTGTTAAACGTAAGTAGCTAAACTCGTGTAGTCTAAATACACTATCAGTGTTAGTTGCTCAGTCATGTCTGATTCTTTGGGACCACATAGACTGTAGCCAACCAGGCTCCTCTGTCCATGGAATTCTCCAGGCAAGAATGCTGGAGTGGGTAGCCATTCCCTTCTCCAGTGGATTTTCCTGACTCAGGGATCAAACCCAGGTTTCCTGCATTGCAGGCAGATTCTTTTACTGTCTGAGTCATAAACAATAACCAAATAAGAGAACTGAACCCAAGATATTTTCTAACTTGAAAGTCCATCCTATTTCCAACATGCTTCATTTGGAATGACATGATAAATATTCATAAATAAATGAGAAATTCTTCCACCCATTCAAATTCTGACAAAAACAAGTATACGAGCATAAAAACCTGCACCTCTCTGTGATCTCCTTGTCTCCCCTACAGCAAAACAATACTATGTAGGAGGAAAAGTTAATGGTTCTTGATAAAAAGTGGCAGGCAGGAGAAGCCGGATCAAGGAACAAGTCAAAGAATAAGTAAGACACACACAGGTAGGCATCCTCTCCCTGCTCCAAGCATCACCTTTAAGAGCCCAATTCCAGCCCATGTCCTTGTCATCAAATATCAAGGTGACTGCTGTCCCCTCAAAGAAAACACCTTTGTTTACTTTTTCTCAATTAACTAGAATATATGACAGAAAAGATAAGTCTTGCTATTCAGACAATATTAGGTATATGCCTTATAGATGGCCTGTTACTAAAAACATTGAAAAGATTTGTTCTAAAACAATGTTTGCTTGTTCATATGTGATGAAGCCAAATAGATATCATGCTCTGAAAAGAAATCAATATCTGGCTGGCGACAGGGCCCTGCTTACCATGGAGACACAGGTCATGCTATTGAAATTCCACACAGCACAGCTTCCCAATTCTTGTTCCCAATGAACTAGCATTAGAAGAATTCTACCAATGTCAATCATTTGATATATAATGAGCACCAGTGAAAAGCATAAAGTTAGCAAGAAAAGCTGTCTCCCATAAATTTTAAGGCAACATTACAGATACCAGTCAAGATATAGTCTCTATTGGTTGCTAAGGAAAAAATAGTGATTTGTACAATGAAGGGATTAAAACAATGTGTTTGACTTTCCTCCCTATCCAACATTTCACTGACATTTGTAGCTTAAATACTGAAACCTCAAAAACCTGAAATATAAAGCACCCTAAATATATTTACAGTGATACTGACATTTTATAGCATTCTTGGAAAAATCAGTTTTCAAAATGCCTTTCATGTCTCAAGAGAGTGCAAAGACAAAGTAAGAACAGCAACAAAACCATCATAACAACAACAAATTCCTATATAATTCTAAAGAAACCCAAATACAAGAGGTAAGAATTTTGTCTTGATACATTTTTTCCTTCACTAGCACTACTCTTTGCTTGGGAAAACACTCTCTGATGATAATAACTGTCAAGTGCTTGGTGCTATTTCTTTGATTGGTTTAAGACTGGCATTTCCAGGAAATGCTTTACTGAATCT
Source organism: Giraffa tippelskirchi (assembly GCF_054371585.1). Classification (NCBI taxonomy): domain Eukaryota; kingdom Metazoa; phylum Chordata; class Mammalia; order Artiodactyla; family Giraffidae; genus Giraffa; species Giraffa tippelskirchi. The sequence goes on from NC_137279.1 coordinate 155,971,727, forward strand.
AACATCTCTGTTTTTCTTCTTCATAAGCACGCTCATGGCCACTAACAGGGTTAAGTGCTTTTTATTGACTCAATCACATGATAACCTTGTAAGGTAAGTATTATCCCCATTTTACAGACATCAGGAAGTTTAGGAAAACCAAGATAACACAGAGAAGATATTCAAATCCCAGCTTGCCCATATCAAATGGCATACCTTTGCTACTACTCCTTGCTATCTACTATTCTATTCAGATTTTCAAAATATCCTTAATGTTTTCAAGAAATGAGTAAATATTAATTGAACTATTACCTGGCGGGGGAAGGAGAGGGTGAATCAATTAAGAGAGCACCACTGACACATACACACTACCATGTGTAAAACAGATGGCTAGCGGGAAGCTACTGTGTAACCCAGGGAGCTCAGCTCAGTGCTCTGTGATGACTTGGAGATGTGAGATGGGAGGGAGGCTCAAGAGGGAGGGGAAAATGTATATATATAGCCGATTCATGTTGCTGTACAGCACAAACCAATACAACATTGGTAAAGGAATCATCCTCCAATTAAAAATAAAGAAATATTACCTGGATGAATGAATTGTATGACTGATAGTCACTACATAGCCAGCTCCTCCAACGTCTAAGTAAGGGCCAGTTAAGGAAATCAAACCTGGATTAGCTACTGCATGGAGATACCTGATGGAAACCAAAGAAAGTCCTTACTTTAGTGTATGAACAACAACTTTGCACATTTCAAAGAAAAGTGAGCTTGCAACCTAAAAAAATATTATAAACTGTGCTTATGTTACTACATTTACGTTCAAAAGGATTCCCACCCTTTATATCTGATGATAGCATCAACAACAAGGGGTCAATAAAAATATGAAATTCTCTTTTGAAAAGATACTGAACTCAGTATATATGTGAGCTTTTAATAAGCTTTTAAAAATATAGATGTTTTAGAGGCAAAGCCAAAGATTAATAAGCCAGGTAGGAACAAACACAGCAGGGGACATAAAAATGTGCCCTGGGTTGGGAAGGGTGGGAGAGCAGGCAGTAAAAAAGATTAGCTAACTCATGAGTAACTAGGCTACTAAGCGGCACAAGAAGAGAAACCCTGTTTCTATGCCCAGGTTGCCTCTTGCTATACTACCTGACCAGCTTTTGCTTTTGAAAATCAGAGTAAAAATAAATCCTTGAAGTAAAAAAGTATTTTTCAGTTTTTATGTCATTTTTTCATAGGTCATATATGAGCTGTAATTTGATGCCATGATCATATGCAGTGACATTAAGTATATCCATTGTGGACACACTGCATATAAGGTGGGAATCAAACCACTAGGAACTGAAATGGCCAAGTATAAAGCATTTCATTCTCAACAGCTCAATAAAGAGATAAAAGCATTGTAGACAGAGGAAGCCCACAAAGCTGCTGTTCACACTACGTTTAAAAAACAATTCAAAAACATATTTTCACTGCCATGAAAAGTATCTTCTTTAAATATGACTGCCAGAAATTGCTTTGTTATGTGTACTTATCATGTCTCTCCAGGATTGGGGGAGAACCTTTGATAATGGAAGCCCCTAAAACTCACCATTGTCTCCTAGTGGGATCAAATGCTTTGTCCATGAGGGAGCCAGGATAAATTCTGAGGACGCCATTGGGTGTTGCTATGTAACGGCGGACAATGTAAGTGTTCAGGCTACTCATTTCCATTTGTGTCATCCATTCATCTGTGACGTGGCTGGTAGCCATTACTTCATTTCTGACAGAGAACTGAGGAACAAAGGAAGACATAGCGGGGATCCTTTAAGACTCACATGAAAAGAGAATGGCCTGCTGGCAGAGCTTCCCAAAGCTCTCTTGCAGAGAAGCCAAGCCCAATTACTTCTTAAAAATCTTTCCACAGCAGATGGATACAGCCAAACTTGGTGAAAACAAAAGCTTCCTGAAATATAGCCAGTGGATGTGTGACTTACTCAGTTGCTCATCCTAGCTAGGCTTTCTTGCATTTATGAGGAAAGAACCTATAGTGCAGCATTAAATAATTAAATACACACACAGGCACATGCGTGCACTCACACACACATCCCCTAAATCTCTGCTTCTTAAACTTCATCATATTTATCTCAACAGACAGTAGGGGCACTTTACTTCATCCCCCTGGGAAAACTGGGGCTGGGAAAATTTCTCTGGTCTCTAACTCCTATCCCGCCTACCTAGAAAGCCTCGACTGCATCTAAAGCCTGAAAGATACTTTGCATCTGGCCCACAGGGCTTCTTAATCCATCAGAAGGGTCCTTGCTGGCCAGCCTCCCCTGGGCCTCACACTCTGTCTTTCTGGCTCTCCAGCTGAGAGGCACAGGTCCAGAGGCCGGCTTCCCACTTCAAAGGTTCACTGCAGCATCCCCTCCTGGGCTTGCAGAGGGGTGTAGCAGAAATGCGGGCCCCAGGACAGCACTCACTTTGAGCCCCGGGTTGGCAATGAGGCGGGTGTTGTCGCTGAGATAGGCTGTGTAGTGCTCCACCATGCGCTTTGTCTCTGGCTGGCTGAGGTGCTCGTAGGGGGAGGAAAAGCTGCCAGCAGACAGCATGACAGTTGGACTTTCTGAAAGACAAGCAAACAAAGTAGGCCTGAGAACATGGGGCTTGCAGCTCAGGCTCAAACAAAAGCCTGGCTAAGGCTCTGCCCATCTGTCAGCTGTGGGGGCTTAGAGTCACTCCTAAGGAAAGCAAAGAACTCCACGCTAGAAGGAGCTGCGAAGTACAAAAGTCAGATTCTCTCCCTACAGGGAGCTTACAGTCCTGGGTAAACCTGAAGATACACAAGGGTTGAGAATGTAACTATTCAACATACCGACTCTCTGCAACCCCATGGACTATACAGTCCATGGAATTCTCCAGGCCAGAATACTGGAGTGGGTGGCCTTTCCCTTCTCCAGGGGATCTTCCCAACCCAGGGATTGAACCCAGGTCTCCCGCAATGCAGGTGAATTCTTTAGCAGCTGAGCCACGAGGTAAGCCCCAACATACCTTAGATCCACATATAACATCTTACACTTATTGGGACCAAGGAGGCAGCACATGACATAAAGTCAGACTGGGTTGGACCTGGGCTCCCTCATTTCCTGGTTGCGTGACATTGTGTGGCGTGCTCAGCCACTCAGTCATATCCAACTCTTTGCAATCCCATGGACTATATAGCCTGCCAGGCTCCTCTGTCCATGGAATTTTCCAGGCAAGAATACTGGAGTGGGTTGCCATTTCCTACTCCAAGGGATCTTTCTGATGCAGGGATTGAACCCATGTCTCTTACATCTCCTGCAGTGGAAGGTGGATTCTTTACCACTGTACTTCCTGGGAGGCCTGTGTGACTGTTGGACAAGTTAGAATACACGTGATGTTTTTATCATCTGCAGAGTGGGGGAAATAGCAGTGCCGATCCTACAGAGTTAGGGTGAAAATTATATAAGTTAATATACACAAAGAAAATGATTTAATAAATGTAAAGCATCTAGAACCGTCCTTGCACAAGTCACGTGTCTCTGTAAGTTTTGACTCTTACTGTTCATATTAGTATGATTATTGAGGAATAAGAAAAAATGGAATAAAAGTGGAGTCAATACAAGACTCAACTAAAAAAAATTATTCTCACAGATGGGCACAACTAAACAGCATAAACAAAATCTATGAAGGAGTACTTAATTGTTGGTCTTACTTAAGAGGAAAAACCCAGTACTGTTATGACAGAAATCCTCGCAATGAATTGCATTATGAAATAAAAGCACTACAACTTTGTCTTTGAAATTTTACTCTTCAATTGTGTTTTTAAAAGTATTAGAAAGCACTATCACATGTCTGATCTCATTTAAATCTGGGTCCTTTTCTATTCCTTTCTATTCCCTTGTTAGTTCTCATTCACGGTGTCTCATTTCCTTGCAGCCTGGTTTTCTGTCACTGGATGCTGGGCTTACAAACAATTTTGCAGCAAATGCTGAGTCTCAACAGGATGGGAATATTTTCCTCCACAAAGGATTGCTGTGCCACATCCCAAGATGAGGCAGGATGGGGAGGTGGAAACTCTTCTAACAATGAGACAGGATAATGACCCAAGCGCTACACTGGGAGACAACGGAATTCAACTAGTCCATGATGAGCTAACACTCGAGATTCCTTAGACAGCTCAGAAAGGAATTTCACGTCAAGGGCTGACTTAGTTCCAATTCATTCTTACCCTAAATATATAGTCCTCTGTGACCTCTGCTAAAAGCAGTTATGTGTCGGGGGGGAGGTGGAGGGCAGAAGGGAGAAGTTTCACTTGTAAGTCTCCACCTTTTGAGGACCTAGGATTTGATTTTTGTCGCTCTCCCTAGCCCGAAGAAGCTACCTAAAGCGCAATTTCACAGTCGTTTCTTCTGGATTGATTATTATTATTATTGCATGTTGGCTGCACCACACGGCATTTAAGATCTTAGTTCCTTGACCAGGAGCCCCTTGCATTGGAAGCACAGAGTGTTAATCACTGGACCGCCAAGGAAGTCCCTCTTCTGGGTTGATAAATATGAGTACAGTAAAACCAGTTTTAGATGACAGCTTTCTTCTCTGAGTTCTTATAAGCTCCTGGACTTTGGTCCATTACCAATTAGGTTAGTTCTGTGATAATTATCAAAAAATTTAAAAAAGGTTCCACCCAGGATTTTCGGTTGAACTGAGCAGGATGGGTCAGAACTGCCTAGTCTTCCTTTACCACAACACAATGCTTCCAGTATTGCTACGTCTCCTTTAACTCTCATATCATCATGGTATAGCTTGAGAGTAATTATTATATTCATATCAAGGAAAGAAAGCCAGTGGCTGAAAAAAGGTTAGGTTGCCTAGCAATGAGTTCACGTGTATCTGCTCGGGGGCATTCTGGGCAAGGTGTGCCAGAGAGACGACTGTCCCGAAACTCAAAGAACTTAGGACCCAATTTCAGAGATAAGAATACAGAAAAAATAAGGAAAACAACAACATTATAACAACACAATGATATAAAAAACATCTCAGGGATAAGAGTTGGACCAGAAGAAGGGGAGAAGAGACAACTCGGGGAGGGGACGTTCCTTGCAGTGATGTGGATAGAAGGAGAAGAAAATCCAAGATACAAGGCCCAAAGTCTTATGTCTAGGAGCTAGACTCATAGCTCTTACATACCTAAGACACATGGTACTTACATACCTGTGTAGCAACTGCACAGGATGACGTACTCTTTCAAAATTCCTCTGTCCCTCTTTGTGTACCAAGAAAGACAATGCCCCATCCTTCAGACCTCTGGAAGGGAGCTCCGACCTAAATTAATACCTTGCCTCAAAATCCCCATCATTAATGGAATTAGGTAAAAATCACTTATTTGCCATTGTTTCCCTTATTTTCCATTTCTTTTAAAAAATATTTGAATTATCCTGCTTCACTTTCATTACCGACTGATACTAAACTATCCTCAGTGATCTCTCCACATATTGCCCTGGGGGAGTTCTATGGCCAAAATAAAGCTGGGTTGTACAGTGGAAAGAGTACCCGGTGGAAGTTGGACACTGGTATAAGGTTTGTCCGTGTGCCCCCAGACCAGCTCACTAGTCCTAAGTAACGTATGGGCATTGATAAAGCTTTACATTTTCTGGGAGTGAAAATGTCCAACTGAGCAGGACCGTCCAAGTGAAATACAATGTAATCCCCATTGTGATATGAAAATTTCTAGTAACCACATGAAGAAAAGGAAAATCAAACAGGTTACTTTTACTAGTATATTTTATAGACTCCAGTATATCCAAACATTATCACTTTAACAGGTAATCAATACAAAAAATCAAGTATGTATTTTATACTTATTTCTCAGCTTGGTTTAGCCACATTTTAAGTGCTCAGTAGTCACATGTTGCTACTAGCTACCATATTGGATGGTATAGCTATGAGGGATTATCTGAAGGAAATAAAAAATCTAGGCTTGGGCTTTTTTTTTTCCATTAAGAAAAACTGCTGCACTTTGCTGTACCAAATTTAAAAAGACTGGCCTTGTCAATCAAGTACACTTTAATAAAATTTTTTTAAAAGATTAATTAAATAAATAATAAATAAAAATAGAGTTTTTTTATTACCTCGTTTTCACCAGCAGTAGTGTAGTAGTGTTTCCCATAGTGACTAAGGGAATTATTCATATCTTAGCTTTTCTTTAAGTAGTTCTTAAAAATATGAATTAAAGGACATACTCTTTTGTATGGGGCTTCCCTGGTAGCTCAGCTGGCAAAAAATCTACCGGCAATGCAGGAGACCCCGGTTTGATTCCTGGGTTGGGAAGATCCCCTGGAGAAGGGCTAGGCTACCCACTTTAGCATTCTTGGGCTTCCCTGGTGGCTCAGCTGGTAAAGAATCTGCCTGAAATATGGGAAAATCTGGGTTCAACCCCTGGCTTGGGAAGATCCCCTGGAGAAGGGAAAGGCTATCGACTCCAGTATTCTGGCCTGGAGAATTCCATGGACTGTATAGTCCATGGGGTCACAAAGAGCTGGACACAACTGAGCGACTTTCACTCAATCACTCACTCACTCTTTTGTACAGAAACAGAAGGCAACCCCCTTTCCCTCAAACCTAAATGACAACAAACAAGGAAACGTAAAATCCAAGTTGATACCTCTGGCCATCTAAGTTGTCCACACTGATGGAGTGTGTCATAGATAAAACTACTTAGGCTGGCCTGCTCTGTTGATCTCGTATCCAGGCAGAAACTCTGTAGGATGGAATGTAAAAGAGAAACCTGAACACAAGTGCTCTCATTTCGAAACTGGAGAATGGACGGTGACTTCTAAGTATTTTCCAAGGTGAAAAAGAAAATATCTGTTTGATAGTACTGTGAGTATACTGTGACATATAACACACACCACAGATGCCTAGTGTGCGTCTGGCACATGGCAGCATGCAATAAAGGGGGCATATCAGGCACGGGAGAAGTATGAACCATGTCTGCACCTTGCTTCTTTCTGTGTTATCATGGGAAGTTATGATTGGGTGGGCCAGAAAGTTCGTTCAGCTTTTCCCATAGGATGATATGGAAATACCCAGACAAACTTTTTGGCCAGCCCAATACTTTGATAAGCCCCAAAATCCTCATCTGTAATAGGCCAACTCAGACGATGGCTGTAAAATACTGAGCACAGAACAAATGCAAATTCCCTTTTAGTTTCTTTGAATTATTTGCCTATTTCCTAAGTGCTTTTGAAGACAGGGATCTGTGATAGGTATAGATACACTATGTAGATATGTAGGTGTGCTACCCTTGGACTCGTTACCATTTTTCCACCTATGCTGTACCCCTGCATCTTCATTATCTGTGTGCCTGCCTCTAGTGGGCCATACCTACCACTCTGTTTGATGGACATTCTTTGGGCTGCTGAAACTTCTTTGTCCTGCATTAGCAGAAACCTGAAAGTGACTAAGGAATATGAAAGTCCAGCTCCCTTTCCTGAGTCTGGGCAAGCTCTGCAATGTAATTTACACTCCAAAGGACTAGGGTGAGGCTGGAATGTCACTTAAAATCAAATTCTGGCTTGCTTTCTCCTTTCTTCCTTCTCCTGTTAACTTCACTTCCTCACTTGTTTCTTCTGAGAGTTCATCCTGAATAAGTCACCAACCCACAAATCCTCATACAGTGACTGATGGAGAACCAGAAACAAGGCAAGGCCCCAAATTGTTTTTACATTTGTCTCCCCACACCGGCATTGCAGGTATTCCGTGTGCTCAGCCACGTCTAACTCTGAGATCCCATGGACAGTAGTACACCAGGATCCTCTGTCCATGGAATTTTTCCAGGAAAAATACTGGAGTGGGTTGCCAATTCCTCCTGCAGGGGATCTTCCTGACCCAGGGATCGAAACTGCATCTCCTGAATTGGCAGATGGATTCTTTACCACTGAACCACCTGAGAAGGCATCCGGCATCATAATTCAAACTCATGCTCATGGTGAGCTGCTTTGAGGAAGACCAAAAAGGAAACTGAAAAGTACAGGGTTTACCTAGAGTGGCCAGCTGTTTGAAATGGAGGCAAGCACTAGGCTGGCCCAGGAGGTCCAACCGGTGGTACAGCAGCTTGCTGCTGGGGACAGTGTTGAGGTTCTTCAGTTGTTTGACAGGTATTTCTGGTTGTATCACCACAATACAGAGAATGAAGGAAGTATCTTGGACCTGGAAAATTGACAAAGAAATGTTAATACAGAAAACGAAGGTTCCTGGAGATAGTAACTTGATCAACATTACTTTCTGCTATCTCTGCTTCTAACTCACACAGAAAAATCTGTGATGAGTGAAGGAAAGACAGGAAGATGGGGGTAATAGAAAATGGTTCTGGCAAAAATTACATTTTCTATTTTTTATTTTTCTTTCTGATTGAGGGAACTGAATGCATGTAACAGAAAATCATGGAGTTGATGAAGGGATTAGAAAATAGTTTCTCTAAAACAGTAACCCTAGTCCTCTTTTGCTTATTTAAGCTAATGGATACAAGCTGGAACATGGCATAAGAATACAACACTTCTTTCTGTTTGGGTTGGAAATGCGTTGTAAAATATACAGTTGGTTTTGCAATGAGTGTTCCGAGAATTGAGTATTTTAAATGTCAATTATGAATCCATATAACACAGCCTGTACAGAATCTGGTTTACTCATTCTATTCCCAATGAACACTTTCTTTTCTATTGGTTAGAGGTGACTAGGATCTCAGATTCATGAAAGGTACAAACCCTATCGCTTCCTAGCAAAGCTGGCCTGACTTGTCCTTTCAGACCAAGAAAGGCAAGTGTGTTGTAACCTGGCCTAATTTAAGCTCCTAAGTAGAGACAGGAGTACTTTCAGATTCATTCTGCTCCTAGAAATGGATGCTTGAATAAAATTTGGTGGGAAAAATATCTACCTGAATCAACGGCCAAGTCAAGCTATGTAGTTCTAGCTCCTTGACTTGAAAATACAAGAAAGTTAAACTTCTCTAAGTTCATTATATTAAGAGCTGAACAGAATATATTTTAAAGGTGGTTTGTAAATAAATGAAAAGAGTGATAATCAGCTAAGTCAGAACTAAAAGATGGTCAGAATCAAAGCAACTCAAAAGATAATTTAACAATCAAGGAGAAATTTTTTTAACTAGGCAGGTTAGAGTTAAGTGTAATATGTGGTTTCTGAGGATGGCTGCAGAATCTTTTTAAACACAGGGGAATTTGCATCTTCCTGGAATTGCTTTCAAGTACTGCTGCCAAGGATATTCAATTACATTAGCAAATTTAATCCTCTTCCTCAACCCAACAAGTTAGAAAGTGACAGAGTATTCTGAAGTGGCGTTTACTAGCTGCCCTCTTCCTGTCTCAGCATCTTTTGAGTTTGCTTCCTGTGCTGCAGGAAGTTCTATAAGAGAATTCTTATTCTCTTATAAGAATTCTGTAAGAGAAAAAAAGCCAATTCTTTAAGATAAAAATTCTATCTTTCTCTTCAAGGGTCAATTATATAAGAGAAAAAAAGAAGAAGAATTACGCTAAGCATCTAAAAGCAACACTTCATAATTTCTAGCTGGAAAGGAAAACAGATTTCAAAATAGGTCTCCTTGTTATTGTGTTCTTAGCTGAAAAAGTAGTTGCTTGCATTAGGGAACTATGTACAACATATCTAGAAGAGGCCTCCATGAGTGGGGAGTGGTTTTTTTCACTGATTATCTATGGGACTCATGTTTTGAAGTGAACCATGCCTGTACAACACTAGAATGTTACAATACCTTCTGATATTAGTATTTCCTTCTGTCACAGCATGCAGCCTCCTCAATGCTCAAAGACACACTTGCATTACATAGTGACAAAGTAGTAATCTCTTAATGCTGCTAACATAATCTCTCATGTTACATTTAAATTAACTCAGTGAAATAATCCATCAATATCTGCTATATCTATGGATGCTAAGCAGTTTAACCAATTATTATCAACATCAACTAAATCTATTTAAATTATATTTAGTAGAAGAATCCATTTCATTGCAGAGGACAAGAGTACTTACTCCCCGGCTCCTGCCAATGTAACTAAAGAGAGCTTAAAATTTGTTCTTGTTCCTGGGTAATCAGGCAAGCCTTTTAACTTCAATCTCATTACTTATTACCACTTTAAATGTTCACTTAACAGTGATGTTCTTGATAACTGGTATTGGAGAAGACTCTTCAGAGTCCCTTGGACTGCAAGGAGATCAAACTAGTCAATTCTAAAGGAAATCAATCCTGAATATTCATTGGAAGGACTGATGCTGAAACTGAAACTCCAATACTTTGGCTACCTGATACGAAGAACTGACTCATTGGAAAAGATCCTGATGCTGGGAAAGATTGAAGGCAGGAGAAGGGGATGATAGAGGATGAGATGGTTGGATGGCATCACTGACTCGAAGGACATGAGTTTGAGCAGCTGTGGGAGTTGGTGATGGACAGGGAAGCCTGGCGTGCTGCAGTCCATGGGGTCATAAAGAGTTGGACACAACTGAGCGACTGAACTGAACTAAAGTTAACACTTCTACCTGAAGTGATTACATGATTATATTCATTTGGCTAAGTAGAGTGGCCAAAATGTGCCAATATCACGGAAGAAAGACAGTCATTATAAAGATTATACTTCCCAAAATGTTAATACTAGGTTTATTTACTATACAAAGAAGGTCTTAAAATGCCTCTATTTCCTTCTATTTCTTTTAATGCCTATAAAATTAATACAGATTTTTTTTACCAGGATGTACCTGAGTTGCTTTCAATTAGGATATAGTGTAAGGTAAGCAATCTCTAATTTTAAATATAAAAGTATTTTTCAATTCAGAATTCTGGTGTCCGGGTTACTCTTTCTGATGTGAAAAATTAAGCAATTAGTCCTTATTTAAAAATTGTATGTTTATAAAGGGTAGATGGTATAATCATTCTAAAAAGAAAAAATTCCTGAAAATGAGCTGTCTCAGAGAGTTTTGAAATAGACATTGACTTTTTTCAGATCTGTATTATCAGCAAAATATCAGTAGAATTAGGCTTATAAACATAAGCTTCTCAAATGGCCTTATTATTTTGTTTAGTTTCATTTCCATTTTAGAAATTGCTGTTGCCTTATGAGTCTATAAAAACCAAATAAGAAGATCATAAGAGAGTCATGTCTAGAGGCATGTTGGCTTCTCCTGATTCCTGTCATTCCTATGTAGATACTGCACGGAGTTAGTGAACTGTACATCCACTGCTAAGCTGGAAGCTCTGTGAGGGCAGGAAGTATCATTCTTCTTTGTCCTTCTTAGTTCACAGTCAATCTTCAATAGCAGTACTTAAAGGGATGAATAAACAGATCCATTTAGGATCAACAACACATATTAAAAACATCAGAAATGGCCTTCCAAGGGAATCTCGAGTATGACTGCATTTTAAGTTTAATGATTTTACTGAATGAAAAAAAAAAATCAAAGTTTACTCTTCTTTTGGTCAATTAGAGTATTTAGGGCCCCATAAGAGCACTGATGTGCTATGCTTGGGAGAGGGAGAAAGGACAAAAACATTAAGTAAGATGGGTGATGTGTGTCAGATTCTATTTCTCTATGATTCTTTGAGGCTCAGGGTTCTTTTTTAAAAAATATTTATTTATTTCAAATAGGATCTACTGTAAGATAAGCAATCTCCAATTTTAAACATAAAAGTTATTTTTCAATTCAGAATTCTGGTGTCTGGCTCACTCTTTCTGATGTGAAAAACTAACCCTGTAGCATGCAGCATCTTCCCTGTGGCAAGTGGGCTTTTCTCTAGTTGTGGCATACGAATGGGGCCTAGCAGCCCTGAGGCATGTGGGAACTTGTTTCCTAACCATGAATTGAATCTGTGTTCCCAGCTTTGCCAGGTGGATTCTTAACCACTACACCACAAGGGAAGTGCCCTGAAGCTTAAGAGTCTGAATGAGCCTAGTGAAAGAAACCTGAAGTGGGTATCAGCTATGGCTAGCAATTTGCTCGTGGTACATTTGAGCAGTACACATTTTAATCTAAATCTTTCTTTTCCTTGGTATCAATGGAGGACATTCATGCGTTTGTATCTCCTTTTCAATGCCCAGCTTCCACAATCTAGGTTGAAAATGATAAAAACAAACTGTTGCTGTTGTTCAGTTGGTCAGTCGTGTCTGACTCTTTGCGACCGAATGGACTGTAGCACACTGGGTTTCCCTGTCATTCACTATCTCCCAGAGTTTGTTCAAACTCACGTCCATTGAGTCAGTGATGCTATCTAGCCATCTCATCCTCTGCTGCTCTCTTCTCCTTTTGCCTTCAATCCTTCCCAGCATTAGGGTCTTTTCCAATGAGCTGGCTCTTTGCATCAGGTGGCCAAAGTACTGGAGCTTCAGCATCAATCCTTCCAATGATTATTCAGGGTTGATTTCCTTTAGGATGGACCGGCTTGATCTCCTTGCTCCAACTGGACACAATCTAAATATGTATTCGTGTGACTCAGAAGAAATTTGGTCAATCTGCGTAATGCAGTACAGAGCCATTGAATGTGTTTTCACATACAGAGATACATGCCTGTGCGTGAATAATAACTTTCCTGAAATTGATCAAAGTGGTTGCTTCTGGGAAACGGGAGGTCAAACTTGGAAGGGGAAAGGGCAGAGTTCACTATCTTTTTTTTTTAATATGGTTTGATTTATTTGTCATGAGTAATTACTGGTCTTATAAACAAAAAAGGAAAAAAATATAACATTTCTATGGAATCTCTTCTTTTTCCAATCACTTTAAAACCGATTAGTAACATTATCAGACTGAAGTTCCCTAGAATTTCTGCATGAGGAGGAATGTTGCATCTTGGCATCTCCTTGAGGCAAAGGAGGCTTCCACGCACTCACCATCTTCCAGGCGTAGCTAACATTGTAGGCCTCCTTTCCAGTCTCTCTCAGCTTGTTTATGTGCCAGGACAGAGATGAGTTCACAGGGACTGCGATAATCTGGCTGCCCAGAGGGAGGCTGCATTGGCAAACAGAATGAAATACTTCAGACAAAAGATAAAATGAAGCACTTAATTAAAGGCAGGGAAGATGCTGTGAGTCATTGACCACCTCCTGATTTTGAAAAGCAATGAAGCTCATCAGTTTTGAAAGAGATAATGTGAGATTTTCAATTTTGTAAAAGCATTATGTCAGCTCCGCACTGAAAACATTCCTTCCTCTCTACCCCTGCCCCCTGATTCTAATTCTTTCCAGAGACTAACTTGTCTCAAATCACTCAGTCATTAATTTACAACCAATGAGCACAAAGACCCGTTTCTCTATAGGTTACCATCTGGCAGAATAATGTATCATGTCTGGAAAAAATCCAATCTGTTCCTTATTTCAAGAGAAAATGTTGTATATGATTGTGCTGTCAACTTGGAATGGACAGTGCTTTGCCAAGCTATTTTTTGGCACTCTCTAGAGCTGGTCCTCAACTTAACCTCTTATTTTGCCAACAATTTCCAACTTGGTATAACTGGAGTATCTTTAAAAATGAGACGAGATATATCTGATTTTACAACTAAAGGCAATGTGAACATGAGAATTTGATTTATAAGACATTTCCCCCAAATAAGAGTTCTAAGAGACCTTACCTACTTTACAAAGTAAACAAAATTTTGGCTACTATTCTTAAATCAAAAACCATACTCTTGATAACATTAAAATAATTTATATACTTGCTATATTTTCTATTATAAACATTCATATTTGACCTCAATGGATCCAATTCTTGGAGAAAAAAACAAGATATTATGACCCTCACCTTTTCCTTACCTTAGGATATTTTGCCGAACCAACTCAAATTTGGGGATATTTTCATAATGAATGATGTCAGTGTGAAGGGGGGGTTCTGAGAGTAAATACGGCCTGGTAAGAGATGGATGCATAAGGGTATACCCTGAAATAAGAAAAAAAAAACACACATACACACACTATGGAAAACACGTTGTAGGAAGAACTGATTCTAATAAAAGTGCTCATCATAGGTTTGAAATGTGGGATATTTTGGGAGGGCTGCTCAACTCTCAGCTTCTCAGTCTGTAACTCAGCAGTCCAATAAAACCTGAACTTGTTTTATGTTTTTTTGCATAAAACTTTGGAAGTGAAGCAAGATGTCTTAAATTATTGAACATCTCCCTAATCAAGAATATTTGGGAGGTACTGACCATTTGGTTTTCATTTTACAAAATCTATTACATAAACCTTAATGTCAGTAAATATTAAGAAAACAATATAGACCAAAAAAAGATCCAAAGGATCACTTCTATGTTTCATTCAATCCTCAAGTCTAATTTCCTGACGGTTACAGGTAACTATCACCTACCACTCAACACAAGATAGAAATAAATGCACAATCTTTAGATTCATTCTGCCATTGTTATGGTGTTCTATGACAAATAAGTAGTCCTAGTCACACTTTTTCTACAAATACCATCATTTTCCTACTTTGTTAGTATCAGAATATCTACAAATGACTTTTCTTCAGGATGTTAAAGAAACTGTTCTTTCCTATGTAAGTTTTAGTAGATTACCTTTGTCATCTATGAGGAAAGTATAGGAAGCCAAGGAGTCTTGGTAATACGTTACGTCTTCAAGGATGTAAGCCAGGTTCACGTCCACACCTACAATTCCCAGAAGGAGGTTTCCAAAATAACAGGGTTTACTTACAGTCATTATTAAACCTATGGGTTAAAAACAAAACAAAAAATCAAAATATGTCAGAGAAGGCATTGAACAAAGGCTGGTGTTGTGCTCTAGGCACTGTGAAGGCTGCAAACAGAATCTTAGTTTGCTCTGAAGAAGCTTCTTGTGTGACACAGTAACCAAGCACTGCCTTTGCTGACAGCATAAAGGAGTTATGCTGCTGCTGCTAAGTCGCTTCAGTCATGTCTGAATCTGCGACCCCATAGACGGCAGCCCAACAGGCTCTGCCGTCCCTGGGATTCTCCAGGCAAAACACTGGAGTGGGTTGCCATTTCCTTCTCCAATGCATGCAAGTGACAAGTGAAAGTGAAGTTGCTCAATCGTGTCCGACTCGTAGCGACCCCATGGACTGCAGCCTACCAGGCTCCTCCGTACACGGGATTTTCCAGGCAAGAGTACTGGAGTGGGTTGCCATTGCCTTCTCTGAAAGGAGTTACGAGTGTAAGGAAAATAGACTCTTTAGGAATTCATACATCTTAATTAACTTAAATGGAGGTAATTTGTACCTTTTCCACTATTTTTTCACCTAAAAGGATACAACACTCCAGATCCATACAAAACATCAGCAACACATATATCATTCTACTTCCGAAGTGGGGATGATTCAACTGATTTCGCAAGACCACTGGACAAAGAACCTAACATTCCGGGCTCTAGCCCAACTGTGCCCTTTATGTATCATACATATGATACTGGGCATAACTTTGAGCTTCTATCTTCATGTCCATTTAAAGGACACAGAAGTAATTACCTTACCAGTTTCTGTGCTGTGCTGGGCTCAGTCACTCAGTCATGTCTGACTATTTTGTGACCCCATGAACTGTAGCCCG
Source organism: Giraffa tippelskirchi (assembly GCF_054371585.1). NCBI lineage: Eukaryota > Metazoa > Chordata > Mammalia > Artiodactyla > Giraffidae > Giraffa > Giraffa tippelskirchi. Next base: position 155,987,292 of record NC_137279.1, read on the forward strand.
CCAGGCTCCTCTGTCCATGGAAGCTTCCGGGCAAGAACACTGGATTGGATTGCCATTTCCTTCTCCAGGGGACCTTCCCATCCCAGGGACTGAACCCATCTCCCATTTCTCCTGCATTGCAGGTGGATTCTTTACTGCTGAGCCACCAAGGAAGCTCACCTTACTCATTTCTAGGGATGTTAAATGAAAGAGATTATGGATAAAGGAAAGCTTATAAGATATCCTATTTTATTAATTAATCCTATAAAAAACCAGTAAGATAACAGGAAAAATTAAACATAAAAAGGTACAGAATCTTATGATCTGACCACTTAGAACTCTGAGCAGCAAAGGAGACATTAAAATTCTATGGGAATGTATTTCTAGTCACTTGGGCCAAGAGTTTGCAAACGTTTACATAAGTGGTCAGATAGATATTTTAGGCTTTGTGAGCTATTTAGCCTCTGGTGCATATTTTTTGTTTCTTTTTTTTTCTAATAAATCTTTAAAAACATAAAAACCATTCTTAGCTCACAGGCCATACAACAGGATAAATAGGGAAAGAGAAAAGCCAAGGGGAGAAGTAGAAGGCATGAACATCGGTCAATGCATTGCCCGGAGCAAAAGAACAGCTGGGCTCTCTTCTCAGTTCTACTACTGAGTTGGCTAAGACGTGCCACCTCTCTGAATGCGTCTCCTTGTGCATTACATGGGAAGCTGAAACAAAGTGATCTCTAGGACCCTGACAATTCTACAATCCCATGGTTCTAATGAGGTTGCAAAGAGTTGGACACAACTTAGCGACTGAACAACAACAACATGGTTCTAAATAAAATTTAGAACAAAAAGATGGATAGTTTCTCTCCATCTTGTTCTTATGTCTTACAGCGCTTGATGACATGTTCATGCCTACTAGCATGGCAGAAAGCCATTCTTTTATCAACACCTAGGAAAGGGATTTAAATCACCTTGAAGACTTCTACAGAGAGAATAGTGTCTGATGTCCACTCAAAATACTATTGAGTTGTGACTGCAAAGGCCAATTAAATGTACCACTTGGAAGGAAGAAGTGGATACAACACTGAAAAACTGTGAAAAGTTATGCCCTGCTGTAAGACAAATAAGTTCTGGGTATATAATGTACAGCATAGGGACTATAGTTATAGCTATTAGTATTGAACATTTGAAAGTTGCTTTGAGTAGATCTTAAAAGTTCTTAACATAAGAAATAAATTATAACTACATGAGGTGGTTAGTATACAGTAAGCTTATTGTGGTATTTTGCAATATATACAAATATCAAATCATCATTTTGTACACCTAAAACTAACGCTCTGTTGTACGTTAATTATACCTCAGTAAGACAAGAAAAAAGAAAAGCTATGCAATGGGTATTTATTATAAATTCAAAAGCATTCTTTAAGTAGTCAATTTTCAGAATGCTATCTATTGGTTTTAAAACATTTTAAAATAATAGTTCTCTAAGAAGCTTTTAAGAATACATTTTGGAGATTTTTGCTCAGGTATCCCTGGGCAAAGGGGTCATAAGTGATGGGAGCATCTCTATGAGGGCCAGGAGACAGAGGTCACAGTCTGCATGCCACATGCCCCTGGGCTTTAGTCTAAGAAGAAAGTCTTTTTCACAGAGCAGTAAAGTGCAACAGAAATACTCGGGGACCACATGCTCACTTCAAATTTCTGTTTTCCTCTGGACATACTGAGAGCAAGCTTGATAAAAGAAAGGCAGTCATACTTTTCAATTATCAATTTGGACAGAAGACTCTATCCCATTGTGGCAAATAAAGTATGCTAATCTCTTGCTACACTTAATGAAATCCCCATACACCCTCCCTACTTTAAAGTACATAGACTTGCATTTTAAAATAAATATGTCTAGTGACTGATATTTGAATCTGTGGAGATTTTGAATTAGAGCCATCTAAACATGAGTTTCTTTAGACTCAGGGTCCCCTTGACATGGAGTTAGAGGAAGTGTCACCCAGTAATTCCAGGGACTGAAAATACAAAGATGAATATGATATACTCTAGTAGGGGAATGCAGCAGATCAGTAAATAGTGATTGAAACCCACTGCATGGGAGTCATAAAACAGGCCCTAAGGACTAAACTTTGGAAAGCATCAGCTTTGCATACAATTTAATTTAAAGCATACATGGTAGCTTCTGGATGGAAAATTTTAGGAAGGGTCCCACTTTACCTGATACTGCTAACGGTAACTGAACTTGACTACATAATCCACTCTTCTTGATCAGGACTCGTTTCTACACCTGTCTCAATTCTTTTCACACAGAATTGTCATGTTCCATTCAACTATTTTTCTCTTATCTGATTAAATACTTCTTGAGGGTGAGCTATGTGTCTTGTCCATCCCTGCCTGACAAAATGCTTGACTGGTACTCAGCCACATTGGTCAAATGCATAAATTGTCATTCGCATTTAAGACCTGACTTTTCTCTATAAAAGGAAATAACCTTATGTAAAGGCATAAGTTTCTATTCTATACACATCTGTTGGCCCTAAGAACCAGGAAGGAAAAAGAAATTGAGGTGTGGCAGTAGCTACCATGCTTCTTCCTGACAGAAAGAACATGTCTACCTAACTTCCATAAATCATAGCCTCTATAAGATTTATTACTTTTTTGATGTGAGTTTTCTCTGAATATTGTAAAAATTCCTAGCAAATGGAACTTAAAAACAAGATCTCATATGGTGATGCTGTTTGCCTAGTAATTAGCTGCCTCTTAAAATTCCTTATCAAGGGAAGACAAGAGGGAAGGATGTAAGGGAAAAGGATAAGCAAGAAATTGAGGAGGAAAAGAAAAAATTGTACTTTTACTGAGCACATACTGTTGGCCTGGCTTTCCTCCAGATGCTTTAAATACACTAGTGCATTTAATCTTCACAATTACTTTGATGGAAATGTTATTTTTCCTGCTTTAAAAACTAAAAATTTAATCATATGAAGGTTAAACACTTTACCTGACATCGTATTATGGGTAACTTGTGACTTCAGGATATTAATGACAATAATAGTAGTAATAACAAAAACAAAATAATAAATCTAGACCAGTTAATTATTACTAAAGGTATTTTGGACACTAATAAATCTTATAAACTTAATAACCCAAAGACTTATTACGTGAAAGATGTCGTGTTTTTGCAGATAACCAAATGTGAGTTAACAAGATTAAATACATTACCAAAAATAACAAGTGGTAGAGTAGGATTTGAAATCCTCTCCACATCAAGCCTGTATCTATTTGACCACACTGTGTTGCCTTGTCTTTGATGCTGAATCCCAAGCACTTCTGCCTTATTTACCACTTGCTATGCAAAGTTACTCTTTGGTACCAAATTCACTTTTAGATTTGGGGGAATCCTCACAAAGCTTCTAGATGTACCCATTGTTTTTTTTGTTTGTTTGTTTATTTTTATTTGGAGGATAATTGCTTTACAGTGTTGTATTGGTTTCTGCCATACATCAACATGAACCAGCCTTAAGTATACATAAGTTCCCTTCCTTTTGTACCTCCCTCCCACCTCCCATCCCAAGACCCGTTATGTTGACTGAGGCTAGAGCAATGAGGAAGAAATAAGGCTGGAGATTTCTGCTTTAGAACATAGTACTCACTGGGCCAGTGGTGGGGAGGCTACAAAATCCTTTGACCAGAGAAAGTGATGCCCATGCCCCCTAATGCTCACATGGCGAATACTGAACAACATTTAAAAGTTACTGTTTGACTCATGTCCACTTCTTTTCGCTTTCCTTCAGTAGGAAGTTTTCTCCAAACTTACCATCTCCCATCTCATCAGAGAAGGGGAGGCTAAAGACAGCTTCATCAATCATCCGGTTGGGAAGGTTGGTATAGAACCTGCCAACTGTGGTCTCTAGGTTACTCAGCTGGTTCAGCACCATCATGCTGCCCTTAATCACAGGCAAGGCTATCCGGTCCAGCACGCCATACTTCCCTGAGTTCTGTTCAGCCAGATCTCTCAGAAAAGCCAGCTCTTTCAACCCAGTCACCCCATCTGAAATAGAAAGCCAAGGGAAAACAATGTAAAACAAAATGGTGTATATCCATAGGATAACCTTGTCATTTAGATCTAATAAGGGTCTCAATGAGGTCTTTTGCAGTGCCAAAGGGATCTTTGCAGAGACAATCTGGACTCAGGACACAGATACCAGTTCCTGCAGAGGAACAAAGCTGAAGGCATGATCTTTCCTCAAATAGTAAAGAGGCCAAAGGAATTCTTCAAAAGGCAATGATGAAAAACACATGACTAAATAGAGGAGCCCCATTCAGCAAGGATTTCTTCCTTGAAAGTTTAATTATAAAATGTAAATTAGTTTTCTGCATTTAATATTTGAAAGCAAAAGTAATGATTAACAAGTCTGCATTTAATTTAAATTAGTAGATGAAGTTGTAAGAGTTTTAAAGGATTGAGGTTAACCATTTCATTACTTACCTCTTTGCCTATTAAACACTTGCCAAAGTCTCATGCAACTAAATGAAAGAATAATGGATTGTACTTAGTAATGCTTTCAAACCCCATTTCTTTAAACTCACTTTAATTACAAATGTTTTCATGCTTTATATTGTAGGGATAATACTGGATTTGATTTATTTAATATATATTTTTTATGTTTAGAGAGTTAAAATCTTTGTAAAAGATTCAGGCATACTGGGATGTATTGTTCTACAACATCTGTAATCTATAGCACAAAAATAAATTTAATAAACCTTTTTTAAAGTTTTGGTTTGCTATTGTTGGAACACAGTCAAAAGGATTAGTAACTGATCCCATATGGGTACCACTGTAAACAAATTCAAGTGATTTCACTCATTACTGAAATTCTACCAATGAGTTTTAAAAAGATTTTTGCCTCATGTTCTTGAACTGTTTAGTCATTAAAAAATCTAAGAGTTCATGGTTCACCTACCTTCAGTGACTTTATCATTTTTAAATAGGAAATATATATACTTCTAGTTTCAGAAGTCCATTTCTAAAATCATGGCAGGATCTAACGGATATAATTTCTTTCTTAACACATGGTATATAAATAATTTGGATTTCGCTCCACTCAGATAATGGTAAAGGAGAATCAGAATCAGATTATTGTTGCCTTTGCTTGACACAGAATTGAAATGGGAGGTGAGTGGTATACTTCAGAGTAAAAGACAACACAAAAGATGTGATTGATCCCTGATCTTACACCCTTGAGAAGCTTACAGGGGTGAATGATAAAAGGAGACAATTTGAGGCAATAAAAACATCTCCTTTCCTTGTCATGAACTGCATGGCTCCTTCAAAATGTACAAGAAAAGTAACAAACAGGAATATATACTAGACAAAGAGCGCAGCACAAAATACAAGGATTGGGTTATTTTATGTCACCCCATTATGAAGCATTATGCAGGGGTGGCAGCAGAGCAAGTAAGGTGGCAGACTATTCTATCAACAATGTGGTTGTGCTGGAAATGACATTTCCCAGAATCCCCTTTCTTCTATGCTTCCAGGTTGCTGCTGCTGCTAAGTCGCTTCAGTCTTGTCCGACTCTGCGTGACCCCATAGATGGCAGCCCACCAGGCTCCGCCGTCCCTGGGATTCTCCAGGCAAGAACACTGGAGTGGGTTGCCATTTCCTTCTCCAGTGCATGAAAGGGAAAAGTAAAAGTGAAGTCGCTCAGTCGTGTCCGACTCTTAGCGACCCCATGGACTGTAGCCTACCAGGCTCCTCTGTCCATGGGATTTTCCAGGCAAGAGTACTGGAGTGGGGTGCCATTGCCTTCTGCTTCCAGGTTAAACGTGGCCAAAAGTGAAGTGCTGTAACTTGAGAGGTGAAGTGAGAGATGTTAAGAGATAGACACAGAGGGACCTGAAAGTTCCAGTTCATTCCACCCTTCTGATTTGTGTTCCATTCCCTTTCCCAACTGCTGGCTTACTCACCAAGGGCAACCCAACCAAGGGCAGGCTCACTCCAGATGCTTCACTGAGAATTCACAGAGAGAGCAGCCACAAAGGGACAACAACCTCTCAGACTTCTACACCAGACTTCCTACACAGTCTGCAGTGGTCCTAGCCTCCAGATATCCTTGCAAGCTTCAACTTGTTCACCCAGATTAGATCTGGTTAATAACTTTTGAGTTGTCAATTCCTCTTTTTGTATCTTTACTCTTCCAGTTTCCCCCCATAATTGTGTACGTTCTTATTCTTTTATTTTAAATTGAGGTATTGTGTTGATTTCAGGTGTACGGCAAAGTGATTCAGTTATATACACATGTATTTTTTCAGATTACTTTTCAATATAGGTTATTACAAGATATTGAATATGATTCCCTGCATTATGCAGTAAATCTTTGTTGCTTATCTATTTTATGTATAGTAGGATCTGTTAATCCCATACTCCTAATTTATCCCACCCTGATACTTTTCCCTTTGGCAACTGTAAGTTTGTTTCCTATGTCTGTGAATCTGTTTCATATATAGATTCACTTGTATTATTATTTTTTTTTTTTTTAAGATTCCACATATGAGTGATATCATATTTGTCTTTCTTTATCTGACTTACTTCAGACTTAATTCTCCAGGTTCATCCATGTTGCTGTAAATGGCAATGTTTCATTCTTTTTAATGGCTGAGTAATATTCCATTGCACACATTTACTGCATCTTAAACCAATCATCTGTTCATGGGCAATTGGGTTGTTTCCATGTCTTTGCTATTATTAATAGTACTGCTATGAACATTGGGGTGTATGTATTTTTTTGTGTGTGTGAATTTGAGCTTTTGTTTTTCTCAGATAGAAGTTTAGTACTGGGATTGCTAGATCATATGGTAGCTCTATTTTTAGTTTTTTAAGAAACTTCCATATTGTTTTCTGCAGTGGCTACACCAATTTACATTCTCATCAGTAGTACATGTTCTTATTCTTATAATAAATTTGATATATCACAATTTTCACTGTGGTTCTGCTTCCCTATTTGAACTGACAGAATTAAGGGAATGTGTGAACCCTCTTGAGTAATGTTCAGAGATACTTTTCAGAGAGGTGTGTCAGGATAGCTTATGGGAAGAAAGAGAAAAGATGATAGTGGTTAGGGGAAGTAACCAGAAGTTTCAAAAAGTGGAATTATCAGGGGCACAGCAAGTGCAGCTGATACTCCCATGCAAAGATCTAGGACCAGCGAAGAGATGGGTGACAACAAGAAAACTGCTCAGTATCTGCCCGAGCAGACCTTCAAAACACATAGGCAAGGCATGATCACTTCCCTTTATGTTTCCTTACACCTGTTCTATTGCCTTTAATTCATTTGCCTTGTCTGTCTTCCTCACTGGGTCAAGGGCTTCTTGAAGACAAGAGATGTTGTATAATACAGCTCTAAGACCTCAGCGCACTATGTTGTATATGGTATACAACATATACCATAAGCACAACATATCTTGCATATTTATTATCAGAGCAACCCTCTGGAAATTTTATTCTTTTCATTTGACAGATCAAAGTGAGGCCCCCGAGAGATTAAGTAACTAGCCATAAGCCACACGGCTAGCAAATGCAGACCGAAACTGAAAACCTCTAGACATCAGCTCCTGTGTTTTTCCATGTGCAAGCAGTCCACAAAATATCTGGAAAACAATCATGCTGGCCTAAATACAGATTCCTGGAACTTATCTAGGAGGTTCTGATCACAAATCTGTAGATACTGCCCGGGGGCCTGCATTTAAAGATGAATCTACAAGTAATCCTTATCCCCTTAAAATATAAGAACCAGTGCCCCTCAAGCCAGCTGGTTCTGCACGGAAATCTGGAAGTGGAGAGGGCAGATAAAAGGCCACAGGTGAGGAGGACTGTACATCAAGATGTGTTCTCTCAAGAACAAGAGAATGGGGCCACTTTGAACACTGAGCACAAGAGGCCCAAAGAAGAAAAGGAAGAGCTGTGTATTCATAAGTGGGGACGGGGAGCACATGACACAGCAGGGAGCTAGAAAATCGGGCTGTCGTCAGACTGGAGGATGGTTAAATTGCTGAAGGGAAACTGTTGCGTATTCTATCAGATTTGCCAGTTTAGTAAACCGTCTAACAGAGTGATTTAACAGCCACACACTCAACCTTAATGAGCACCTAGCAAGTACCTGGCACCATCCTGGGTGCTCACTGTACGTCAGGGTTAGTCTTCACAAGAACTCTGTCAAGGAGACACATCTCATTGCCATGACACAGCTACGCAAGGGGATAGGGAGAAAGCGGCACAAGAAGCTTCACTGGTGATTCTGCAGGTAAATGTGATATTCACAGTCCTGGTTTTACAGAATAATCTAGGTTGGTACTTGGGTTTCCTGATCTTAAATCAATGAGATAAGTTAATAAGTTCCATACAGTATCAAAATCCAAGTATATATGGAGAAACCAAAACAAAAAAAAAAAAAATGGAGTTGCACAGATGCCTGTGTAAGACCGTGTAACTGCAGAAGTTTTAGAAAGCAAGAGCTGGCAGGACAAAGAGATGAAGAGACAGGGACATCCTGACACATGCCCTGAGTACCCATGTAAGGGGGAGAAAGCTGGGTTTGGGAAGGAATCTGCTCCTTATACCCTCATCAAAGCACCCTGTGATGGTTCTTTCTTATTTTTTGAAAGCAGCATGCACTGAGAGAGAACATTTTATCTGAAAGAAGAGGATCTCGAAAGACTACCTACCGTTCATGAGGGCGTAGGTGAGAATCATTACAGAGTTGTTTAGAAAGCTATTTTCTTCATTGATGACACGGAGAGTCGCCTTTTTATCTTCTTCTGAAGAGTCCTTTGATGTAATGCCAGCGGACAGGTAAATGATGACCATGTCTGTATCTAAACAAACACATACAAACTGAATGTTACATCAGAGGCTGGCTAAAGGCAGCAACTCAAATTCCTCTTCCATTGGACTTTCCTGCCTCAAGGACCCACTCTTCTTACTCCTGCCCGTCTGATGCTGAGCTTTCATCTCCCTGTTTCTGCTGCTCTTCCATCCTGCCTGTACTGGGCCACGAGGCCTCATTTAGCAAGTGTCAGGTAAAGAGATGCTCCTAATGAGTTTACGAGATCAAAGAAGGCAAGTTCCTCCAGGCATCCACGGTTGTGGTAATTCAGCCATTCCAAATGGATGTCTCTCCTGCCTTCTGAAACAGAGCATTCAGAATCTGATTTACTGTTTCCTCAGTGACCCAGGATCTTCACCAGGAATATACATTTTGGGGGAACTAGGCTTTAAAATGATGGTTCTTCCAGAGACTACTGAGATTTGTGAGGTTATCTGTCTCTATGCTAAGCAGTTCCAAAAAAAAATTTCTGTTTTAAAATTCGTCAGTGTAGAAGAGCAGTAAAAAAAAAAAAAAAAGTGGACATAGGAGCCAAGTTGCCTGTGTCCACATCTCAGCTGTGCCACTTTCAAGGAGTGTCTGGGTAGATTACCTAGCCTTTCTATGCCAAAATTTCCTTATCTAAAGCAAAATGAGGATAATGACAGTATTTACTTCATAGGGTTGCTATGAGGGCTAACTGGTTAATTTCAGAGTGAAAGCAAAAGTATGATGGTAAATAGAAAATAGGAGAAAGAAACTTTAACACAAAATAAAAAAGAAAACCCTTGTATTGGCATGAAGAAGTACCTAGGCTCTAGAGTAAAATGACTCTCCAGCTAGGGCTAATGACTGAGAACTCATTGTAGCTCACAGTGAAAACTTCTTTCAAGAGAATTTCCTCAAAAATTAAAGTGGTACATTTCCTATCACTAAAGATGCAAGGGCTGAATGACAGCTTTAATGGAAGGAGGGCAGTAAGCCAGCTGGATTTTATACTGTCTTTTTAACCTGAGATTCTCTGATTCAGTATCTATGTTTAAGATAACCTACAGAGATGTTCTTTTAATTGAGAAATAATGATTGATATGCTATATGCTTGTTTCTTTAGGTTCTTATGGTTGTCATTCATCTGAGATTGCTTTCTAGTTACTGGGGTAGGCAGCCTCCAGGTTGGTCCCCCAATGATCCCACTTCCTGATAGTCACATCGCTGTGTGATCTCTCTTCGAGGGTAGACTGGATGTAATGACCAACTTCTTGTGAACAGAATGCAGCAGGGGTCATGGGGTGTCAAGAGATGGATTAGGTTACAGAAAGACCATGGCTTCCACCTGTGTCCTCTCTCTTGGGTAAGCCAGAAAGAATGTTGTGAGCTAGCCTAGGGAGAGGCAAGGAACTGAGGCCCTCAGAATCAAATCCGCCAGCAACCATGTGAGTGAACTTAGAAGCAGATCTTTCCCAAGTTGAACTCTGAGATGACAGCCTCTCTGGCCAACAGTTTGACCACAACCTCATAAGATACCTTTGGGCAGAGGCACCCAACCATGCTGTGCCCAGATTCCTTACCTATAAACACTGAGATAATAAATGTTTATTGTCCTAAGCCACTGGGTGTTAGGTAATTTATTATCCAGGAACAGATTATTAAAAAAATTATCCTAACAATGATGAGAATACAATGACTGAATTTTCTTCCATTTGAAAATTTCCATTTTAGACTCTTTATTATGCAGAATTGAATAATAACAACTTGATGCTTTTGAACTGTGGTGTTGAAGAAGATTCTTAAGAGTCCCTTTGACCGTAAGGAGATCCAGTCCTTCCTAAAGGAAATCAGTCCTGAACCTTCATTGGAAGGACTGATGCTGAAGCTGAAGCTCCAATACTTTGGCCAGGAGAAGGAGAAGGGGATGACAGAAGATGAGATGGTTGGACTGCGTCATCACCAATGCAATGGACATGAGTTTGAGCAGGCTCCAGGAGTTGGTGATGGACAGGGAAGCCTGACATGCTGCAGTCCATGGGGTCGAAAAGAGTTGGACGTGACTAAGCGACTGAACTGACCTGAACTGAAGACTTAATATATAAGCAAGCTTTAAAGCTAATTTTGATGAATAATTCTTTAATAAATATTAACTGCAAATTTAAATTACACATTTATTCATCAGAAATTAGGGTATGAAAGCTGATATAAAATCACTAGGGAATATCTCGGTCTTTAACCTAGATGTCAGTCTTTTTTTCAATTTGTAAACACAGTCCAAAAAAAATTTTTTTTAGGATGCAAAACAGCTCACTTAAGTTTCAGACTGGGAAAAAAATACTATTTGACCCTAGTAGGTGGGATACAGATATATCATAAAATAAAGTATGATCTAAAGTATGAGACAAACCAACACATGTGAGAAATTCCTGGACACTTTTAAGACTGAGCTAAAGTGAACCCTTGGGTTTTCTTACTTGGCTTTATGATTCTGGATAAAATACACTGTCACTGACAGCTGGTCTTAGGCACAGGCCCATGACTGGAAAGCCAGAAGACCTGAAGCCTGCAGCTCCTTTAGCTGCCAAGTGTTATTTTCTTTCCATCCCAACAATAAGATACATGTTCTGCAAGCATTCTCTGTCTCTGTCCAGCCCTTGACTCTGTTCCTGCCCCATCCTTAGGCAAAACTGAGTTATTTTTCTATTTTTAAATATCAGATCTGCTGAATATGCTCTGATTCATTTTTCTACTTACTAGGATATCCCCGCTCTAATCACTCATGGGAACATTAAGCCTTGTGATTAGTAATGTTAGGGATGAGTCATTACAGACAACTGGGGCAAAGCAAAGACATAGCATGTACCTGGAAGAAAATGTAACCCTCTCCATGTGACAAGCCCCTGTGAAAGCCACCAGCATTCCGTGGGATCAACGTCAAAATGGGAAGAACAACTCAAATTTGCCCATGCCATTAGATCCCCACTCCTAACCGTCATATTCCTTCTGCTACAAAATGACCCCTCAACCAGTTACCCCCAAAACAAACCTAGAAAAAAAATCCAAATGTGTTGATGGTATCTGTTACAGATCCACCACGGGATTAAAAAAGAGCCAGCACTGAATAAAAGTTTTAGTTTTTCTTATTAGTACAAAGCAAATTAGCACAAAGCCACCATGACTTGGCCATGTGGCTCTTATTCATATGGCTATCAACATGGGGCAGGTACTTGGTTTCCATTCACAGACTAATCCTTCCAATAACCTTATAAGGTAGGTCTTACTCGTTGAGAAAATCCTACCAAATGGCCTTCAAAAAGTGCCAGGTACACAGTAGAGTAGATAATAAATACTTGTCTGTGGAATGAATACAAGTTATGATGTACAGTATAAATTCATAAGAGGAGTATGTAGACCCCTCACTATGCTATAGCCAAGGTGACTAATGGTCCTTGACTGTCTCTGGGCTAGGGGTCAAATTGGGATATCTAGGGTATCTGTGCTCCTTTAGCCAGAGCAATAAGTCTTAAAGGTAACTGAATATCATAATAATCACAGCTAATATGTACTTAATATTTATGATGAGATTCTGGATCTTATTATCACCCTCAGTTTGCAGATATGGAGGAAACCAGACCTGGAGAAATCAAGTAATTTACACAAGTTTCAAAAAATTTCAGAGGAGGAATTTGAACACACATTGGTTGAAATTCAAAATCCACATACTTAACTATTATGTAACATTGCTTGAAAGCACCTCAAACCTCTCCTTAATAAACAAGGTAATACTAATTCCTGACGTGTTTCATTATGCAACCTAATTTGGGTTTTTCTTTCTTTGAACTACCAGTAGACACTGTAAAATGGAAGCCTGTGAGATAAACTTTAGAAACATCTTGCTTGGCCTAGAAGAAGACCCTTTTCACATTTAAAAAATAGTGCCATCAAAATGTGTCCAAATCAGTGACTCTTCTTGCCATGTTTTTGCCCGCCAACATTAGGAAAATCCCCCAAAACCCAAAGGAGAAATGTTTCCTGCCAAAGCAGCTTTCTGCTAACATACAGTTCAGGAACGTTTATAAGAAGAGGTTTAGTGAAGTCTCTATTCACAGTTTTAAAGCTGGAACAAATGAAAACATTTGAAAAATCAAGGGGTTTCACATAAAAATCCAGATTTCTGGCTTCTCTTAAAACAGAAGATCTGGCAACACTGGATAGGCATTCCTGCAAGGCTGAACAGAAGAGCAGCTGCCTTCTTGATCGAGGATACTCTCTCTAGCTGTCTGCGCTCCCCAAACGAGCCCCAAACCTTACCTCGAGCTCCCTTGACACCTCACTGCCTGGCTGCTGCCAGTCTAACATTTCTATTATTTAAACAGTGTCATCACCAAAATTGGACTTCATCTCTAAGAATGGTTTGAGAACTGAACAATCAAGTAAAAAGAGCATGTCTGATGAGGAATGCTGACAGGCAGATGACAGCTGGTAAAGGGCATCCACAGATGAATGGCATTGGCCAACTAGCCAATCTGTCTTGACTGCTCAAGAGGCCAACCTTATCCTTCGGCTTCATTGAACTAGGGACAACTTTACACTTAAGCATCCTGTAATATTGGTTATGGATAGCTGGTGCTTGCCAAGGTTGGTAGGCAAAATTCTAAGGTGACCCTGAAGACCCACACTCTTATATGATCCCCTCCTCTTGAGTATAAGCATGACCAGTAATTTGCTTCTGACCAACAGAATATGGCAAAGGTGATGGGATATTATTCCTGTGATTGTGCTACATACATGGCAAAGATGGAGGGATTCTGCAGATGTAGTTAAGGTCTTAATAAGTTAACCATGAGGGAGAGTAGTTTGTTTAAAACAGAAGAGTGAGCCTGATAAGATCAGACAAAACCTTTAAAAGAGGGTCCAAGCCTTCCCTGACATCAGGGGCTGGAAGGAAAGATGCTCTCCTCCTGACCTTGAAGAAGCAAGTAGACATGAGTTTTACAATTGGAAGGAAATAAATTCTGCCAACGATTGAGCTTGGAAGAGGAGTCTGAAACTCAGATGCAACCACAGACCTGGCTGATACCTAGACTGCAGCCTTGTATAATCGTACACAGAGAAGCAATGGATGGACTCCTGTCCCATGGAAGCTGTGAGATAACAATATAGAGAAACATAAGAATGAGATACCATCTACCATCATTACCTATAATCATTACTGTAGCTTCTTTCAGGGGCCCATCATGTGTCAGCACTAAGCTGGGCATTTATCAATGCTGTCTTAGTTTTAATACAGACACATTGAAGAGCTTGAAAATATATTCATTAAATTTATCTCAGTAGGGTACATTCATTAAAAAATTAAAAAAACAAAAAACAGATCTTCAAATATAAAAGAGAAAACGACATAGATTCCTTTCAGTAGTTTCAAAGCATGGGTCTTATTTCAAATATCCTTTCCTTTTGTTTAGCCTGCATCCTAATTCCAGATTTTCTTTAATGCATGAAAATTAAATTAGAGTGCCTTTGTACATTTGAAGGGCTGTGCTCATCTCAATGACAGTTGGTTGGAGGAAGGAAGGATCAAGAAAAGAATTCAGGCTGCCCTGTTTCTGCACACATGCGCACAAGCAGACAGTCCCTGTAAGTCAGTGACTAGGCAAGGTGGACAATTAGCATTAAAAAGGATGTGGATATTCTCTGGGGAAATAAACAAGGATATGTTCCTAATAAAAGGGCAGGAAGAAGAGGCTCAGGGAGTAAAGAAATCATGCAGAGTACCTTTGATTGGAAAAGATGAGAAAATCTAGTAAGTTCCTAGTATTAGGTGATAATATGACAACACAAGAAATTTTTATCCTGTCAGTTTAGGAAAAAACCCCTCTGGACATAGCTGTGTGATCAGTTAACAATATATTTCTATCACCATCATTTATCTAGTTTATGAGTGCCATGCCATAAGAGCAAAGGCACTTACTTGCTTGGAATTTGGTGCTATTGTTTGTGCTTCGAATCAGCTGAAATGCCTTTTGAAATCCCACTGCGTGCTGGGTAGGGCTGTCCAAGGACTTGACGCTGCTGACAAAGGTGGACATCTTCCTTTTTGTCTCACTGGTGGCTGGAGACAGGAACGTCTTATAGCACTGGTCAAGGGAGCAAGTCCTGACGGTGTCTGCCACCGTCAACACGGAAATCTGGAGGGGAAAACAAACACACACACAAGCAAACAAAAACTTGTTATTCTGCCAAGGAAAAGGGTTTTACATTTCAGAAGAGCCCACAAGGTGAGAAGTCCTACAGGGCAGTTTTGAAGAGTTTAAAAATAGAAGTCCAGAGGCATCAATCTATCATATTTGAAGAACAGTTAAAGATTGGTAAGGGACAGAGACTCAGACCCTAGAGTTTTG
The DNA here is from genome assembly GCF_054371585.1 of Giraffa tippelskirchi. Taxonomy (NCBI): domain Eukaryota; kingdom Metazoa; phylum Chordata; class Mammalia; order Artiodactyla; family Giraffidae; genus Giraffa; species Giraffa tippelskirchi. The sequence continues at coordinate 156,002,521 of NC_137279.1, forward strand.
TTTTTATTCCAAGATGAAGTCAGGAGTATGGTGTTCATCTAGAACATTAAAAACAATATTTGACACAGAGAGAAATCTTGACAAGTGCTAACAATCATCATTTTCCAACTGGAGGTGGGGTGAGGGTAACAGTAAAGGGTACGTGTGTGTGTGTGTGTGTTTAAATATTTTTTTGATGTGGACTATTTTTAAATTGTAATTCAGTAATTTTTTACAATAATGCTTCTGTTTTATGTATTTTGGGGGGGCCCTGAGGCATGTGGAATCTTGGCTCCCCAACCAGAGATTGAACCTGCATCTCCTGCATTGGAAGGCAAAGTTTTAACCACTGGACTGTCAGGTAAGTCCTGGGTGTGTATTCTAAACAATTAGATTAGTGAGCAAAACCTTAGGAGATGGAAAAGTCAAATGTCTACAGGCGATAGATTATCATTAGCTGGAAACACACCTATCTCTAAGGTGTCCTAAAGATTAATAAACCTCTAGCAGCCTGCTTTTATCCCTCCCCTATCAATCTTGAGACAAAGTCTGGCCACCCACTAGTGTCCAAGCCTTCACCTTGTTTCTCCTTAGTATAACTAGCAGTGTGAAAGTTACAGCTAATTAGCAGTTTTAACAGAAGCCATTAAGGAAGTGTAAGACTCAGGTTGGTGGAATTGAATTGAAATTGAAAGTGAAAGTTGCTTAGTCGTGTCCGACTCTGGGACCCCATGGGCTATACAGTTCATGGGATTCTCCAGGCCAGAATACTGGAGTGGGTAGCCTTTCTCTTCTCCAGGGGATCTTCCCAACCCAGGGATCAAACCCAGGTTTTCTACATTGCAGGTGGATTCTTTAGCAGCTGAGCCACAAGGGAAGCTCAAGAATAATGGAGTGGGTAGCCTATCCCTTCTCCAGCAGATCTTCCCAACCCAGGAATCGAACCAGGCTCTCCTGCACTGCAGGTGGATTCTTTACTAACTGAGCTGTCAGGGAAGCCCAGTTTGGTGGGGGTGGTTTTAAAAGATCTGGAACTAGTATCGGCAGCTGCTTCCTCAGATACAAGAATAAAAAGTAAACCACTCTGTTTTTTCAAAGTCATTTTTAGAGGTGGACTGAAAAACACATACCATAAAACATATGGTGTTTTAAAAACAGTATTCAAGAAAGACCCAATGCTAGTGGGAAGGGTAGAGGGAGTCACTGGGGTCATCGATACCTTGTCATGTTCATCGATGGCGCTGAGGATGACTTGAGCAGCATCCTTGGCGATCTGAAGCTGCGTGTCTGTGACCGAGGCCCCGTGATCCAGGATCACTACTACGTGCTTTGACTGCGGCCGGACAGTAGAGACGTAGATAGGTCTAGAAGGGCAAGAAGCTCTCAGGGGTCACTCCTGGTTTAGGAGAAAGGCTTGGACCTAACACAGCTGTGAGTGCTACAGACGGGCAGGCACGAGGGTGGAGAGACCAGCATGGAATGAGAACACTATCCTGGTACATTGAGAACAACATCTCAAGACTATCGCAGGTGTCTGCACAACAGGGACTGGTGACTTCTGTCTTCCAAAGATTAGAGCAACTGGGAGAAGATTTTAAGAAGCAAAGCCTTTGGAAGACTGGCTTTTTCAGCCTGTGTGCAAGTCCACCCTCCCAGGAAATGGACCTGGTGGCTCAACAGGCAGCAGAGACATACTAGCAGGGAGAAAAAAGTCCACTGTTTTTCAGTGCTGGGCCCTCTGCAGACTTTGAGTGGGGCTTGGCTAAAACCGAGGCATTTGTGAGCATGCTGGGCGGCTCTGAATAGCAGGTTTGGTTTCTCTCTCTCCAGACAAAAGCCACTGCTAGGAGGGCCCTTTCCTTTCTGTACTGAAGCCATTTACACAGGTCAGCCACCAAAAGGCCCCTTATCAGAGATTTAAAACCGTGCCATCAGATTTGTCCAAGCCTGTGATAGCCACTCTTCTTGCCAGGTTTTTGTTTGCCAACATTAAGAAGAGTGGGTGGGGGTGGATAGGGGAACTCCAAAGGAGAAAAACCTCCCATCAAAGCGGCCTTCTGTGAGTGTGCAGTGCAGGCAGGTTTGTGAGAAGAGGTTTAATGAGGGCTCTATTCACAGTTTTAAAGCTGGAACAAATTAGAGGGAGCTTAAGAGAGCAAATCAGCCTCGAGAGAATTCTCTCCTTTATGGACACCCTTAAAACACCAGATTTTTCCGTGAAATGTTAGATGCCAGTTGAGTCACAAAAGCCTGGGCACAAATTAAGAAATACAGGCAAAGCACCAAAAAAACTCAAAATCAGGCCAAGTATACAGTAATTGTTCTCAAGCCAAAAGTCCTACATTAACACTGAGGTACTACTATATTTTCACTAGTGAATACCATTAAGCCAAGTAAGGAAATAGAATAAAGAGGATCCAAAATTGGTGGCTACAGAAACAAAGAAGACAGCAGAAAATAAGGAAATCTGTATATCCCAACATTGACAACCATGTCAAATACTGAACTTTCAGGTCCTCCAAGCTAGGAGAGTAGATTCTTTTTTTTTTTTTTTTTTAATGACATACCTCCTCTTTTCCAATTCAACTCATATAAATGAAAAGCAGAATATGTCTGCATGCTGTCACAGTAAATTGTTAAAAACTGCTTTAATGGGATACATAAATAGCAGCATTATATGTACAGTCTGGGAGGTGGTCCTCACATTGAGATTGGTTCCTTTCTGGAATGCTCTGCAAACCCACTCCACAATCTGCAAAAGCCTCAGAGGACAGGTAAAGAGACGGCAACAGCAATCTATGAGGAGAGAAACTCAGATTACTTTGCCAAGGGAACAGAGGCTTGAAGATTGATTAATGGCCTATTTAGGGGGAGAGATTTGTGAAACCTTCTGAGTGAAGGTGAATGTTGATTTGTGACAAGGTGCTAAAGCAGAATGCCATCTAACCTATCTTCTTAGAAGTAAATGAGAAGTGTCTCTGGCCTCTCCTGAGAGATGAGTGGCCCTAGAATCCAAGGTCATGGACTCTGGTACAGTCTCCAAGATGCTCAAGTCTTCACCATGCTGTCTAAGGAAGGAATGGAAGAAACCATACAAGTGATACAAATGTCCTTCTAGGAGAAGCACAGAGGGAGTATTTTCCCTGGGAACAATTTTAGGTATAATTTACTTTTTGCTTCCAATATTGAGATGTAATTGACACACAGCACTGTGTACATTTAAGGTATACAGCAGCACACTGGTTTGACTTACATGCATCATGAAGTGATTACCACAGTAAGTTTAGCAAATAGATACAATTTGAAATGAAGAAGGAAAGAATAAAAATAAAGATGGCAGTTAATTTACACTCAAAAAAAGGTAAATCAGGTATCTTGCACTAGTTCAGGAAGTTCTGGCACCAAACATCTAACACTGCAAAAGGGAAACTGTGAGGATTCAGAAGGAAAGGATCTTTGCCTAAGGGATTCTGTAAATTGATGAGTCTTGTCATACAAATTATCTCACCATTACTGCCCTTCTGGCTAAGTGGTAGCATCTCAAGTTATTTCCTGAGAAAAATGGCATGTTAATGATCCTCAATCCAGTGTTTTCTGGACAGCCTTCAAAACTTCTAGTAGCAGACATGTAAACGTCAAAAGGATGGCCAAGCACACTATCACAGAAAAGAAAATTGAGAATAACAAGCTCTGCTCTGAGATATGCTGTGAAGTCCTCTAGCGCTGGTCTTTAGAGAAAGTATTACCATTTGTCTCTGAACAAAGGTGTCTGAAGTGCAAAACAGTCTAAAGTGCTTCAATATTTTTATTCCTTAGTAAATACCTTGTTTTACTTGGCTTGTTAGATACTTCTGAAAATGCTCTGGGCTTCATCATTTGCCTTCCTGAGCATTTCCATACCCACCTATGTTAAATAATGAAATCATTTCAGGATAAGTATCTAAAACCACAGTTTGGAGGCAGAGCCATATGGATGAATGGGGAGTCTATATTTTATACAGATTACTCTTAAGCAGTAATTAAAACTGGCAAACAAGTCAACGTACCTACTGCGATGCTCATAGCTGCCCTTACACCGGAACTTGTGTGCTGGGAAAACAGTGAAAATTCCTTCTTCCGAACTGAAATACTGCCACTTAATTCCAGGGTTGGATTTCAGGTTGTCTGCAAGAACTGGAGGAGTGGGGAAAAAGAAATATAACCACCAAATCCACAGGTGCACGCAGGCACTGTGCCTCAGGCATCTGTTTTGCATAAATGGTTTGTAGTATGAATAAATCCCACTAGATTTAAGGCTGTAAATTTTCTACTAAACATTTGCTTTCTGTCCCTTAAAAAAATACCCCATGAATGGAAAATGTAATGAATGCTTCAGTCAAGTGAAGCAATTATTCTTAACATTGTATAGTGACACTTAATGTCCTGGATTATTTTTCCAGCATGAATGACTCATTTGCATTAATCTCATCCTCACTGGGCTAGTCCCTGTTGGGTCAGTGTATATTTGCTGGCTTGGGGGTATGTTTTCTAACTGTGGAAGACAGTAATACTAATAGTCTAGTCTCCAGAGTCCAGACCTGTGTGCTGACCTTGTTTGCTTCACAATGAGGGAAACAGCATGGATGGTACCTAAAAAGCCAGAACAATAATCATTCAGGAATAGCTTATGGAATGATTCCAATGTGCCAGCACTACAATAGAGACTTTCCCTCACAATATCTCATTTGATCCATAAAACAACTCCAGGATGAACAGGGTGTTATCATTCCCTACTTTGGAGTGGAGGAAATAGGCTTATGGAGCTTAAGCAACTTGTCTGAGGCCTCATCAGGAACCGCTGACCTGGGATTCAAGTCTAGGTGTCCTGGCTCCCACGTTCTTTCCATCATGTGATAATGACTCCTTTCATAAGTGTACAGCATCCCCCCCTGTTCTGCAGCTGGAATGGCAGCCCCCTTACTGTGTGCAACCCTTCCCCAAACCTCCATGAAATCTCTCTTCTCTTACACCCTTTCACTCTGCTCCACACCACCTCATTCATGTATCACACACTACTGTGTGCAGGGGTACTGCTGCACATGTTGCAAGACATACAGGATGAGCAGAAAACCAGCCCTTCTGTAACCAGCAATAAATCAGAAGAATTAGATAGACAGAGGCAAATGGAGCAAAAAAAGAAAGCATGAGGTCTATTTGGTAAAACATGTATAGATAAAGCTCTGAAGTCTGGCTCAGGGGTCAGCAAACTTACGTAAAGGGCCAGGAGGTCGGCAACTGTGGCTTTGCACACCATACAGTCCCTGTTCCAACTATCCAACACAGCCTTGTGATATGAAAGCAACCACAGACGTCTGTAAAAGACTGTATGGGTGGGTGTGTCCCATAAAAGCGTATTTGCAAACATCAGCAGCAAGCTGGATTTGGACAGTGATCCTCCAACCACATCATGTAAAATGCACCATGTGGAGGCCTTTGGACATATTTAGCAGTTGCCCTGCCCAACACATATCAAGGAGCTATAGTGCACTGTGGAAGAAAGAAAGTGAAAGTGAAGTCGCTCAGTTGTGTCCGACTCTGCAACCCCATGAACTGTAGTCTATTAGGCTCCTCCATCCATGGGATTTTCCAGGCAATAGTACTGGAGGGCGTTGCCATTTTCTTCTCCTGGGGATCTTCCCGACCCAGGGATTGAACACAGGTCTCCCTCATTGTAGACAGACGCTTTACTGTCTGAGCCACCTGGGAAGTACACATAGTGGACTGTAGCCTCAAACATATCCTAGGAGTAACCAGTCCATTAACCCAAGTTATAGATGAGGAGGTGGGCTGAGAGAGGTTTGCTGACTTGCGTAGGGTCTCAGAATAGACAAGAAGGGAGTCAGCCAGTTTATGACCAGGACACCTGTCCCCTCTCAGCACTCTGCCAGGCCTTATTAAGGTCATCATTGGACCTAGCCGACCACCCTCTCTCCGGAGACCAATGCTGATGTGAGTGTGCATAAATAGGGATAAGGGTTTTTCTCATCTCCTGGGAGCCTGAGCCTTAACCTTAACCTCACATTCGCTCTCTTCTCCATGCAGCCCTTCAACTGGCAGTGAAAAGGCAAATGCTATCTTTGGAAGTAAAGGAGAGCTGGGTGACCTCATGTAAAAGTAACATCTGTAACAATAAACAGGCTACAGTGAGACTATTAAAAGGGGAGCCAATGAGTGCAAGAATGTTTTAAAAATAAATCAGAATTCACACAGTGCGTGATACATTTAGTCTCACCATAGATCATTCTGGTTCCATTCCAGCACTAGAGCCTAAGTGTCGGGCAGGATTCCTCAAACCCTCCTGCTGAGAACTCCTTTGGTATCTGATTAAATCTCATCTGTTATTCAGCACTAGCAGCAGAAGATGACGGTTATGATGGTAATGAGGACCCTGGGGCCCCGAAGCAATCAATCTATCATTGCATGCACCCCATGCAGGCCCCTCCTGACCTAGAGGTGGGTGACAGCCCTATTATCCATACGGGGACTCCGGAGGGGGCTTCCCCATTCACAGGAGTCAGTTAGGCATTCTGATCACTAGATAACTTGAGTTGGGGTCCTGCACGCTCACTCCATCCTCAGAAATGCTGGAAGCCATCCAGGAAGGAAAGCTGGGCAGGCGTCCAACCTGTCAGCCCATGATGCACAGTGCAGGGTTGAAGTTATCAATGGGCAGGGTCTGTATCTGTCTGAGCTTCTCTGCACACCAGTCTCAGACACACACATGTGAAGAACGCAATGAATGGTTTTTCCTCACTGCAGCTTGACCCCAAGACAAGTCATTGTACTCTCTGACATCCTTCTGCATTTTACCACTTCCCACCTTCCAGTGAAGGGGCTTCCCTGATGGCTCAGTGATAAAGAAGCCTCCTGCCAATGCAGGAGACCTAGGTTCGATCTCTGTGTCGGGAAGATCGCCTGGAAGAAAGAAATGGCAACCTACTCCACTATTCTTGCTGGGGAAATCCCATGGAAAAAGGAGCCTGGCAGGCTACAGTCCAATGGGTGGCAAAAAATTTTGGACACAACTTAGCAACTAAATAACAACACCTTCTAGGTAGAATTATTGTCCTTACAGTTAACTTTCCGATACTTCATCCCTAGATTCAAAGATCCTTGAGGGTGAGATCTATATCTGAGCCATCTCTGTATCCCTGATGCACAGATTCCCAGTTCTTGGCACATCAAGGCATGCATTCTATGTGATGTCTGCAGCATACAGGCTAGGAAGATCTGTGTGGAAGTACTATTAATGTTTCTTAAACATTTTGATACTTTTGTTTAATAAATTTTAAAATCTTACTTTCTTCTAATGCCAAATCCAATTACACATAAATACTTTGACTAAATCAACATAGACCAATGTTAATCCTAAATATGTTTAAAAATGATAAACACTCCCTTCTCCCAAGACCACTGCCAATACAACTGGTACAAAAATAGGTAAACGGAGAGAGAAGAGGCTTGCTTGTCTGATGATTTCATTTTTGTTGTTCAGTTGCTCAGTTGTATCTGACTCTCTGTGACCCCATGGACTACAGCATGCCAGACTCCCCTGTCCTTCACCATCTCCCGGAGCTTGCTCAAACTCATGTCCATCGAGTCAGTGATATCATCCAGCCATCTCACCCTCTGTCATTCCCTTCTTCTCCTGCCTTCAATCTTTCCCAGCATCAGGGTCTTTTCCAATGAGTCAGTTCTTTGCATCAGGTGGCCAAAGTATTGGAGTTTCAATGTCAGCATCAGTCCTGCCAATGAATATTCAGGACTGACTTCCTTTAGAATTGACTGGTTGGATCTCCTTGCAGTCCAAAGGACTCTCAGGAGTCTTCTCCAACACCATTTAAAAGCATCAGTTCTTCAGCGCTCAGCCTTCTTTATGGTCCAACTCTCACATCCAAACATGACTACTGGAAAAACCATAGCTTTGACTATATGGACATTTGTTGGCAAAGTAATGTCTTTTCTTTTTAATATGGTATCTAGGTTTGTCATAGTTTTTCTTCCAAAAAGCAAGTGTCTTTTATGGGAAGATACAGGATGACTTCATGGGACTATATATATCAAAACATATCAATAGTGTATGCTAAACAGATGAAGTCTATCAGATGTCAATTATACTTCAATAAAACTGATTTAATAGTGAAAATTTATTTAGGATCATACAAACTAATTTTATATATAGTTTGAAGTTTTATAATGACTAATATGCTATTATACTATTTTAAAGATGAAGAACGAACTTGCTCAAAGCCCTAAGTCATGATTTAACCTAGGTGTCTGCCTCCCAAGTCCTTGCTCTTTCCAGGACACTACATGTCAATAGATAACTGCTAAATGAATTAGCAATGAACAGATAAAAAGCACACTGAGTATTTCTTGAGAGGCAGAATTTATAAACAGGTTGACAGTTCTCAGAATAATCAGTTGCAGCAGTTTATAAGTATACAGTATAAATAAATACAATTAAGGAGACACTTGCCAAAAAGGAATGATGTCAAAATTGAAGTAAGATATAAGTCTAAAGCGAGCATTTAAACTTCTGAGGAAAAAACAAAGTGCTGAGCTGCTCAAACTGGCACACAGCAGCTGGGCGTCTAATGTTGTAGGCTTCTCCATCAATCCCACAGGTTGGTTTACCTGGAAAATTGCACAGACACAAGCTACAGCTTAGAAGGAAGAGTCAACAGGAACTGCAGCACTGAGGACTGTGCGTGACATCAAGCAATAAGCAGCATATTTTAGATAATAAAGGGAGTTTTTATTTGACAGAGAAACTATAGAACTGGGACCTGTTAATTATTTTGTAGATGCTCAACAAGTTAGAGACGTGAGCTTGAAATGTCTTTTTGTTTCACTGTCAAATTTCTCACAGGCATGAGAAAGCCATTTGGACACAAGCCCAGTGCTATTTTGCACTTTCTACTTAATTCAGGCTGGCTCTTAGGAACTAAAAGGGAGACCTTGATAAATCAGAAGGACTGGGAATAAGAAGCCATGGGTTTAAGTCCCAGCTTTTTATCCAACATCCAAAGGTATCTTTCTAAAATGAAAATCAAATCCCACCATTGACTTCCTTAAAACTGTTCAAAGGGTTCCCACTTAACTATGCCTAGTATTAAGTCCAAACCCCATCAGTCCTTTCCTACTCCCTAGCCTCAGCTTTTCCCCTTTCAACCCATTGGATAACAAGAGCTATTTCTTTTAGTGTTGCATATATGCCCATCTTTTTGCACTGGAATAACCACCTTCTCAGAGAGACCTTTGCTGACTACCCTTGCATATTATTCTCCTTCAGAGCATACAGTATTTTCCTTCACAGCAAAGCTTGATAAATTTAATGTATTTGTTTTTGTCACTATTAGTTCCACATGTCTTACACAGAGGAGTTGTCAGTCCCAAAAGGGCAGCGGCCAACTCTTCACATCCCCAGAGCCTGGCACAAGCCCAGTTTTGGGGAAGCACTAGGGGTCAGTATCTGTTGGGCAATGATGACCTTGCCAAAGGCTCTTCACTTCTGTCCCCATAAGATTTCACAATCTGCATTTGCAAAGTAATAGATTTGAAAAAGGTGTTCCTAAAGACCCTTTAGACGTCCAGAGAAAAGTCGTAAGAGGACAAAGAATAAAGGCTCCATCCGCTTCAGCAAATGACTATTTCTTTCTTACACGTCCTAGGCCAATTATAAGTGAATACAAAGAATTTTGTCATACTCACTGGCTTATTTTTCCTGTGACAAACTGTCATCAGATAAACAGCTGAAAAACTGTGCCTCTCCTCTTTGCAGGTACTCTTCATTTCCTGTCTACTGAGTCTCAACATCCGCCTGCATACAGTGTACTGAACTATCTGTGGGTAATTCTAACATATGGGCCCCAGATTCTACAGTCCCCAAATATTTTCCTTCCAATTTCATCATCTACATCTGATTGGTTCTTACATCATTGGCCTCTCCAGTCAAAACAAAATCAACCACATCCCCAGACTCCTTACCTAGGTGTTTTCTTTAACGCTTAGCCCACCATGCCAATGAGAAAGAGATGGATTACAAACTGTGTGTAGTTGGGCGGTGACTTTTGTTTTCTTAACAGGATTATTCAGCAGAGATATGGACAAAAGGAAAATGCTCTGTAATAGAAAGCTTTTGCTCACACTTGGACGAACTCTGGACTTTCTGATGTGCAGCCCAACAGTGCTCAGCAAAGCACACAGAGCTGTCTACCTCCCACAGCTTGCCAAACGTAAAACACAAGAGCTGTCCTAAATACACAGAGTTGCAGACACACAAAAACACACGTACTTTCCCAACAGACCAGAAATTACATAGCACCTCTCAGTAATACTCCATGCAATAGCAATCCTTTGGGAGGGGAATCAAATAAATTAACATCTCGAGGACTGCAAACAAAATTTCTGGCATTATACCCTATTGCACCTTTCCAATTCCTACTCCTTGCTTACATCCTGAGTATCATTTTACCATGTATTCAGGAGAGGCCATATTTCACAGACCCCCAGACACTGTTTATGCTATTCCAGAGGGGGTAAGCATATCAAGTGACCACATACCAGGCACTTTTGAGGCTTCCCAGGTGGTTCTAGTGGTAAAGAATCCACCTGCCAATGCAGAGAGATGCAGGTACGATCCCTGGGTTGGGAAGCTCCCTTGCAGTAGGAAATAGCAACCCACTCCAGCATTCTTGTCTGGAAAATTCCATGGACAGAGGAGCCTGGCAGGCTACAGTCCATGGGGTCGCAAAGAGTCGGACATGATTGAGCATTGAGCATGCATGGGCACTTTTAGCTATGTTATCTTAGTTAATTCTTACAACCCTATGAGGTAGATTTCACTTATTATTCAGGAAACCAAGGCATATAGAGGTTAATTTTTCCAAGTATATAACAGCCAGAAAAAGCCAAACTATGAAGATTCACCAAAGAGATACTGTTATTCCCATTTTAGAGCTAAGAATATTTTGGCTCAAAGTGAGGGGTGACTTAAGCCTTGAGCCTGGAATGGGATCCATGTAGCCCTCTCATTCTCCCACCACACCAATCATGTCAGCTAAAGCCCATTGCCAAAGTTAGATTAACGGCAACTGACCCAGCTATCTCACTGTATTTACTTTAGTTTAATACTAGGGAGAGGACATCCACAAGTCTCTGATTCTGTTTCAAGCTCACACTTCATCGTGTCCATTCTAAGTTAATTACATAATGTAAAATAACCAGTCCATTCTGCCCTTGATTCAGTTGAGACAGCCTGGTCATGGGCTTAGATAACCTAGAACAAATTCCTGGGCCAATCCAAAATCAGCACAGGATACACTGGTCTGTCTCTCTTCTTTGTTTCCAGGAGACCATTACCAGTGGACTCAAAGGTCAAGGTCATCTCCAAACACTCATGGAAGGAATAAGAGAAAATTAACAGAGACGGAGTTCTCAAGTCAGGCTGATCATTACAATCAGCGCCTGAAACCTCAGATTCCCAAACTTTACCAAGCCAACATTTTGATTCACTAGGTCTGGGTTGGGGGCCAATCAATAGGTATTTCTGACAAAGCATTTAAGGTGCCCCTGATGATCAGCCAGGTTTGGGATACTCAACTAGGATGGTAAACGCCATTGTCTTATCTGTTTCCTTTACTTCAGTTGCTTCCTAGGCTCCGTCTTCAGTATATAAATATTTTCAAGCTGCTGTAAAAGTATTATCAGGATTTCCCTGCTGGTTCAGTGGCTCAGACTCCATGCTTCCAATGCAGGGGTTCCAGATTGATCCCTGGTCAGGGGACTAGATCCCACATGCCACAACTAAGACCTGGTGGAGCCAAATAAATTTGTTGTTGTTCAGTTGCTCAGTTGTGTCCAGCTCATTGTGGCCCCATGAACCACAGCATGCCAGGCTTCTCTGGCCTTCACTATCTCCCAGAGTTTGCTCAAACTCATGTCCATCGAGTTGGTGATGCCACCCAAACACCTCATTCTCTGTTGCCCCCTTCTCCTCTTGCCCTCAATCTTTCCCTGCATCAGGGTCTTTCCCAGTGAGCCAGCTCTTTGCATCAGGTGGCCAAAATATTGGGAGCTTCAGCAAGCATCAGTCCTTCCAATGAATATTCAGGGTTGATTTCCTTGAGGATTGACTGGTTTGATCTCCTTTCTGTCCAACAGACTCTCAAGAGTCTTCTCCAGCACCACAGTTCTCTTTATAGTCCAACTCTTACATTTGTACATGACTACTGGAAAAACCATAGCTTTGACTAGATGGACCTTTGTCAGCAAAGTGATGTTTCTGCTTTTTAATATGCTGTCTTGGTTTATCATAGATTTTCTTCCAAGGGGCAAGAGTTTTTTAATTTCATGGTTACACTCACTGTCTGCAGCAATTTTGGAGCCCACGAAAATAAAGTCTGTCACCATTTCTATTAAAAAGGTATTATCAGCAGACCCTTCCCTATATTCAATCCCCTCCTGAGTTATCAATGACCTTTTACCTTTTCTATGCTGATCAACTTGGAAGAGTGGTCCCCATGGACTCTTCATTTCTTGTTCCCCCATTCACCCCTCATCTAGCCAATTTCCTCTCTCCATGGCCCCTCCCACTTTTGGATGATCTTGGCTGCCCCCTGGTTTCTCTCTCGGGCTAATCATCCTTCCATCTGTTCTCCACAAAGCTCTCTTGCCCGCTCTGCTTAAAGTCTTCAGCTGTTTGACTTCAAGCTAAGAAACAAAAACCAAACCAAACCCAAACCAAACACCTCACACTGACATACAAGGTCCATTAAAATCTGACTTAGTGCTACCTTCCTTTTCTGTTACTTATTCCCTCTTTCACAGCGACCTGTGCTGGATGCACTTTTTATAGGTTCTGAAATGAGAAATGTATTTGGTACTCAGCTCCAGAGCATTCAGCACAGCACCACGCTATATCTGTCTCTTGATTTTTCTCCTCATCCCAAGTGCCTTCAACATACTTAAGACAAGGTTGTGAGCTCTGTGAGGGGAGGAATTCTCTCTTAACTACCCCGGTGTCTGCCACAGTAACTACCGTAAAGTTGTCACAGGAGAGAAGCTTATTATGAGGGAGAGAGAGAGAGAGAGTCAGGTTTGGTTCTGGTCTCAATCTTTGGTAACAAGCAAAATGAAGCTGCTTCTAACTGATATATGGAACATGGCCCACAGAGGTGGGTGTGAAAAGAGAAGATTGTAGGTTTGGTCAAGAGTTTGATGTATCAGTAGGTAGAATACAGTGCTGAGGAGACATCTCTTCATTTTAAACCATCTGTCATAAGGAGGCCATCAGACTAGGAGTCAGGACACATACGTTTAGTCATGTTAATACCAACATTTTTTTGTTTGACTTTACATAGATCAGTTAACTTCTCTAAGGCCTGTTTCTCATTTATATAACACTGACGAATATTCTCCCTTGGTATCCATGGTAAGAATAAGACAAAAGTATAAAATGGTTTATGAGGTACCAAAGAGTAACAGATTGATTTTCCTGTGTGCATTATATGTTTGAAATCACCAGTTAGTCTGTTTCAATAGTCTCTATATACCTGAGACATTTATACGTGCATATTTCCTAAGCTAAGAAAACCAGTGCTGATTTACAGCATATCACATCTACATTCTATTCTTCACTAAGGTTGTTTTAAAAGCCTTGATTATTCCATTATAAAGATGAGACAACGAAAATACAAAGAAAATCCTAGTTCCATTCATTCAATAAGCATTTACTATATACCTTCTGGGCTTTCCTTGTGGCTCAGCTGGTAAAGAATCTGCCTGCAATGTGGGAGACCTGAGTTCGATCCCTGGGTTGGGAAGATCTCCTGGAGAAGAGAAAGGCTACCCACTCTAGTATTCTGGCCTGGAGAATTCCCTGGACTGTATAGCCCATTGCATCACAAAGAGTCGGACACGACTGAGCGACTTTCACTTTCATTTTCCTATGTACCTTCTATGGGCAAGGGACTGGATTGAACACTTGGCATACAAAAAATAAATTAAAAGGAGTAGAGCATCAACCAGGTGTGCAACATAAAAAATTAAAATTCTATAGTAAGAATTGATCATAGAGTAAAGTAATAAAGAATTGTGACTGGGCTGACACAACTCTCAAGCTCCCCCGGGGGTGGCTGAGGACTCCACTGAGGCTATGCCTCAGCCCATCTTTTCCTACTGCTCAGTCCTGTCTCCTTCCCTTTCCCCACAGACTGCCAACCTCCATCTCAGGGTCTGCCTCCTAGTAAAGCCAACCTGCTACAAAAGACAAGGAATTCTTACCTAATAAGAGCAAAGTATGGAGAAGTGATAGAAACTAGGGATTTGGAGAAATGAAAGGGATTCCTTGAGGATACAGCTCAGAGGGCACAAGGAAGTGAAAGAAGAGCAGAAGACGAAATTTAAAGGCCTCCATCTTTATTTGAAAGATTGAGGGAAGCAATCAGCGATTTTTGAGAAATGGAGCTACAGAGCGAGTACTTTAGAATATCTACCATGTGCAGAATACATTGAAAATGAGGAAGAATAGAAGGGAAACTTTGGGGGAGATTTCTACATTAATTTGTCTTCTAGAAAGGCAATGAAGATTTAAATCTGAAGTGGAGAAAACAGAGGGGATTCAAGACATATCTTTGAACTACGGAATTTAAGCCAAGTTTCCCTTTAATGAAAAGGATAATGAGACCTACGTTACAAGTGGGTGTGATGAGCAGGAAGAAGGATGCACAGGTAAATGCCCTAGTCAGGTGTCTTGTACGTGGTAAATATTCATTCACGTATGCTCTCATTTGGTCAAAACTGTTAAAGCCTGAAGTCTCAGGTAGAAAAAGATGAGGAAGAATTCCCAGTGTAACCAGGAGAGGGTACAAACAATATATTCCAGATTGGGGAATAAGTTTCGAGGAAAGTGTTCTTGTTTGTTTGATGGTTTAATTTTTGAGGTAGCTACCAGATTATCATAGAGAAATATGTGTCCTGAAGTTGGTTCCTCAATAAATAAACTCAGAAACAGGCCACAGCTGGAGAGAGAGAGATTTAGAACTGAGTAGCACGTGGTAGGAGCAGGGGTGCTGCATAAATTGAGAACATTTGGGGAGATAACAGTGAGGGAAGGAAGGTGGTGAAGAGAGAACATGTGGGGACATCCGCCTTAGGAAAAAAGAGCCCAAGAAGAAGGATGAAAAGGACTGGGCAGAGAAGTCTGGGGATAAATGGCAAAGAACAATTTTATAGAAACTAAGGATGATAAAGTTTCTAAAAAGGAAGCTTTCGTGCCAACTGCTGTACAGCAGTCATGTGAAACTGTGGAGGGGTCCCTTGAGATCCAAAGGAGCAATGAGGACTTCCCTGAGCAATCTGGCTTAGTTTTAAAGAACCTGCCTGCAACGTGGGACACCTGGCTTCAATCCTTGGGTAGGGAAGATCGCCTAGAGGAGGGCATGGCACGCCACTCGGGTATTCTTGCCTGGAGAATCCCACGGACAGAGGAGCCTGGTGGGCTACAGTATATAGGGTTGCAAAGAGTCAAAAGTGACTGAAGCCACTAAACACACACACACACAGGGAGCAATGATATAGTGAAAAACTAGGACAATCTCAATGTTGAACTGGAGTAGATTGGTTGATTTAACATTGTTACACAATTATACACTGCTACAACGATAGAGACTTTAGAGACATATATTTGTTTTCATAGACACATAAGAATATTCAGAATATATTTGCTAAGTAAAAAACAACAACAACAAAAAAAACAGGCTGTATCCATTACAATCACAGGTATTATGGAAAGAGCATATATACACACGAGAATCTATGTGGCTAGTAAAAGCTTCTGAAATCAGTGTAATAGGATTGTTGTAAGAAACCTAGAAGACGAGACTCCACAGTAGCTCATGGTAGAAGAATAGAACTTGAAGGGGAATCAAAGTGAAGAAAGGTTCCCTTTGTTTGTATACTTAGTTTTATGTATGTACATATGTACACCCACCACCATACATGAATGTAAATGGAATCATAACCTCAAGAGTCTAGATTTCTAAGTGATTGAATAGTTTTTTAAATAATTACCACATCTTTTATGATACTATCTCAATCACAAAGCTGGATTAATTAGGCATACAAAATCCTAGAAATTCCTAGCTTGATTTTATTCTTTTTTTTTTTTTAGGTAGAACATAGCTTCACATTGCATTGGAATTAACATTTTAACAGATGATTTTCAAGTCATTTTAAAGAAAAACGAAAAACCTACAGCACATAGCCAATCCTTGTCATTCAAAGAAGGAAGTGATGAAGCCATTGAAATTAGCAGCTTGGTCCACAGCCTCCAGTGCCCATCTGTACCTCCTGCAGCATTTACTGCTGTAACGTGACTTATAAGCACCTCTTTCACCCCATGAATCCTGTTTCTCAATGAAGATAGCAATATGACCAAGATCGAAGTTTGCATCTTCAAATGCTCTTTAAATCAAACACAATAAAGAAAGTCCAGACACCCTTTCTTTCGGTGAGAAAGAGTAACTCTCACTTCCACTCTCACCTCAATTGCGTAACTCAAGAGAGCAAGAGGCAACTTTCCTTGGACTCTTCAAATAAACTCTCTTTAGGGATCAGGCTATACACAAGAAAATAGCTCAGCAGGAATTTAAAAGAGAGACAGAGAGAGAAAGTGAGAAACTAGGGATAAAAGCAGGAAAGACCCTGAGCAAAACATGACCCATACCATCATGTAACACATGCACTATTGAACGTCAGCTATTTGTATGGAATCAGGGACAAGGAGTCAATTTAGAAAGTAGAGATGTGGTGGGGTCATTTTAAGACAAAGAATACACGTGTGTTGGATGGATGGACACATGACCTAGTTTTGGATAAATGAAGCTAAGAATGGTTTACAATTTATGTGAGTCTGTTTCCAGCTCGTCTGAGAGGCAATCTGAAACTGTGTTATCAATTAGGAACCCATTGATGGATTATATACAGACTGAAAGAGCCTAAGGCTGGACATTTTACAGATGTAAATATCAGACATGTGATAGCTTAGAAAGCACATTAATTTTGCTCTGAAAAGGGGCATGAGCCAGAGAGGAGGGGAAGGGGGAGCTGTGAGGTCACCCTCTCCCATCTCCCACTCTTCTCGTATTACAAATGACTGTTCAAGAATGTGGACTTTGGCTGTAGCCACTGCCTGGTGGAATGTCACGAAACTTCAAATGCAAGCAAGTCCATTCTCAAATACCTGAATACTGCCAAAAACGGCTTGTAAATCTAAGCTGCGTCAACTGTGCTGAGAACAACTCTTGTCAGCTAGGATGTTATATCAATACTTGGGACGTGATCTTGGAAACAGCGAAATTCAAGATCTTATCTCTAACAACCTACCTCTTCCCTGAGCATCCTCTTCCTCCCCACCTTTCCCTTGACAAATAAAGACTGGAATAAAACAGCACTTTGTCAGGATCCTCAATCATGTGCAGCTGAGTTCTACTCTAAAACCTCCATCACAGAAGAAAATCTTAGTGTAACTAATACGTCTTCAGTGCCTCCTCCAACCCGCTCTCCCTGTCTTTTAGCTTCACTCTCAGCTGAGGGTCTTGCTTCCAAATTCTCCGAGAAAACACAATCACTATTGCAGGTCATGCCTCCAAGTTCCTGATATCACATTGGTCATTATGGGCATTCCACACACTTAGTCCTTCTTCCTTCTTCCCATTAAGAATGAATGCTCTGTGCTTTTCCGTCTTCTACTTGGAATCCCACCACCTCTTGCCTAATCAAGGATAAGGCTGTAGCAACTGTCTCTTTTCATTTCTCTCTTTTATCTACTGAATCATTCCCTTTGGCACATGACCTTGCCATAATCTCTCTCAATTCAAAAATATTGTCTAGACTCCATGTGGCCCTCTAGCTTTGCATTCAGTAAACCTTTGGAGATCATGTGCTTAGCGTCTCCTGCTCCATTCTTAAGAGCCCGAATGATGAAGATCAGCCTTTCTTTCACTCTATCATTCCATCAAACAACCTTTGTCAAATTCACCAGTTAATTGGTGTTTATGTTGCTAAATTTCATTTTCTCAGCCTTCATCTTACTGGGCCTATTTAGCACAGTTGGTCTCTCCCTCTGTCTTGAAACAATTTTGTCATTTGGCTTCAGGCTCTCTTGGTTCTCCTACCAGACTGACTGCCATCTTAGATTCCTTTGCTGCTTCCTCTTAGAGTGAACTCTAAGTTGTCAAGTGTCCCAAGACTCAGTCTTTGGACCTCTTGTCATTATTTTTTCCCCATGGCCACTTTCTGTATGATCCTCCTGAGTCTCATGATTTAAGTATTACCTATACACAATGAATTTAAGTGATAAATGTCCAGTCTGGCCCATTCTCTGGATTCCAGATTGTCTGGGCTTCCCTGACAGCTCAGTTGGAAAAAATCTGCCTGCAATGCAGGAGACCCAGGTTCGATTCCTGGGTTGGGAAGACCCGCTGGAGAAGGGATAGGCTACCCATTTCAGTATTCTTGGGCTTCCTCTGTGGCTCAGATGGTAAAGAATCTGTCTGCAATGCAGGAGACCTGGGTTTGATCCATGGGTTGGGAAGATCCCCTGGAGAAGGGAAAGGCTACCCACTGTAGTATTCTGGCCAGGAGAATTCCATGGACTGTACAGTCCATGGGGTCACAAAGAGTCAGACACGACTGAGTGGCTTTCACTTTGGGCTTCCCTGGTGGCTCAGATGATAACAAATCTGCCTGAAATGCAGAAGAACTGGATTCGATCCCTGGGTCGAGAAGATTCCCTGGAGAAGGGAATGGCAAACACTCCAGTGTTCTTGCCTGGAAAATTCCATGGACAGAGGAGCCTGGTGGGCTACAATCCATGGTGTTGCAAGGAGTCAGACATGACTGAGTGACTTTGACTCACTATACACAATGAATCTAAGTGATAAATGTCCAGTCTGGCCCATTCTCTGGGCCCCAGATTTGTATACACCACTGTCTGTAAGACATTTTCCCTTGGATAACTAACTTTTCTAAAACTGAGATGTCAATTCCTTTCCTCCCACAGAAACCTGCTCTTTCTCACCTCCCCATCAACTCTGTCTTTCTTGTTGATAAGGTCACATGTCTTGGAAGTCCTTCCCGACTCTTCTCTTATTCTTATACATTCTGTACTGGGCACAACTGAGGGAAAGAGAGCAAATACTGAATCTGGGAAATGAAAGACTCAAGTTCCAGCTCTCTGCCCTGAGCCAGCCTTGGAATCTCCCATTAGAATGTCTCTCTGTCCATTCCATGCCCTTCTCTACTCTCTTCAATTATTTTTTGATGAAAAGTATTTTTACTGAATTCTCTTTCTAGTAGTAAATCCCACCTGCTCCAGAAAGCCTCCAGATTCTCTGACCAAATTTTAAAAAATGACCAAATTCATTATATATTGGTCTAGACAAGAAGTGCCTGGCAGATTTAGGTTGCATCATTTAGCTAACGGCAACAGTTTTTTAATCCCTAAGCAACATAAAGCTTACAGTTCTTTCTTTCCAGACCTAATAGATTACCTGGTTTGTGTATACAATGCCCAAAGACTACAATTCTTCCTCTGAACCAATACTGGGTAGGGCTCTAAAAGTAAATATTCTGGGTCTCTGGCTTTTCTCTTGGCTTATACATGTTTCCCGGAGACTTGAAATCTGGGAAATACACTTCTTCATGTATAAGGATTAAATCTTTTATCTCTCCAGTGATGAGGGAAGTCTTAGGACCATACTGAGCCTCAGACTATTCCTTGGTAAAATCCTAGGATTGAGGTTGGTAGGTAATTTCTAAAGGAATTTCTAGCTTTTATTTTTTAATTAATTTATTTTTAATTGAAGGATAATTGCTTTACAATATTGTGTTGGTTTCTGCCATACATCAACATGAATCAGCCATAGGTATACATATGTCCCTCCCTCTTGAACCTCCCTCCCACCCCATCCCACTCCTCTAGGTTGTCACAAAGCCCCATTTGAGTTTCCTGAGTCATACAGCAAATTCCCACTGACTACCTATTTTACATATGGTAATGTATATGCTTCCATGCTACTCTCTCCATTCAGCCCAACCTCTCCTCCCCCTGCTCCGTTCCTACAAGTCTGTTCTCAATGTCTGGGTCTCCGTTGCTGCCCTGCAAATATGTTCATCAGTATCATCTTTCTAGATTCCACATATATGCATTACTATATGATATGTGTTTTTTTCTTTCTGACTTACTTCACTCTATATAAAAGGCTCTAGGTTCATCCACCTCATTAGAACTGACTCAAATGCATTCCTTTTTATGGCTGAGTAATATTCTGATGTATATAGGTACTACAGCTTCTTCATCCATTCATCTGTTGATGGACATCTAGGTTGCTTCCATGGCCTAGGTATTATAAACAGTGCCAAAATGAATATTGGGGTACGTGTGTCTTTTGCAATTATGATTTCTTCAGGGTATATGCCCAGTAGTGGGATTATTTGGGCATATGGTAATTTTTTATCCCTAGCTGTTTAACACTTCCAGCTTTTAAAAGGTGAAGCCTTCAGATTCTGTGGCCCATCACTCAACAGCTGCATACAACAAGACAGAGTGAGAAATGTAGATCGGAACTCTAGGGCAAGAAAGCAGAGACATGGTGCCAGTTTGAAACTATATGTAACTATGTGTACACGTGTCCTAACTCTAGTAGTAATTACTATTACATATGACGGAGTTCTGACCAGACCAATAAGAAAGCTCAACATACAATCAGTTGCCTATATCCACAGATGTGAAATACACAGATCTGAAATGCCAACTGTATTCTTTATACCTCACCATTTTAGGTAAGGGACTTGTACATCTGCAGATTTCGGTATCAATGGGGGCTTCCTGGAACCAAGTATCTGCAGATACTGAGGGATGACTGTACAGCATCATAGCACTGTTCACTAGTAGGAAAGTAACCTCATCATTCTTCAAACTGCCTCCTCCAATTAAAAATTATAAACAGGGAATACAAGTGAAATTCAACACTTCCTAAATACAGAGACAACTGGGTCTCTAAGGTAACCTTTAAATGTGAATCTGCTAACAAATGAGATAATAGATTAAGAATCTAGCAAATCACATGGCATAATTCACAAACATAATACATGTCTGTTTTATTTTCTTCTTCCTTTCCCTCTTTTGGGTGTCAGCTTGCCAGAAAGAAATACCTAACTTTAAGAACATATTTTTTTTCTTCCAAACTAAATGTAAAGCAATACATTTATTCAAAAATGTGGTGGAAAATAGTTCACCTTTATGAAGTCAAGAGATTACTAACCTGAATTTAAGTCTCGTCCTGGATTGAAGGCCCGGCTATTAACAGTAGTAGATAGTCGATCACAACTAATTGTTCTAGATACATTGGTATTAAAGTTCCCATCAAATCTGAAACAACAGAAGAGAATCAGCAATATTTATCTGGTCATTATTCAATCCAGAAAACAAATGAAAGTTAACAGTTCATACTGTGTACAGAATAGGTCAGCTTATGAATAGTAAAATTGCAATTTAAATATTAAAAAAAAAAATCACTTCAGAGTAGTGTGGGCAAACCCAACATCTGCATCTAAAGGTTTTAGAAATCAAACTAAATTCTAAGAAGATTTAAAAAAAACTTCCTTCAAGACAACTTTCCCTGCAGTGAATGAGCAGGTACTGTTGATGAAATCATACAGAAAATAGATTTGACAAAATTTAGACCAGAATGACAAACATTCAGACTTAAGCTCTGATGTGACATGTGAAAAAATTCTTTAAATTATTCTCTCTGAAAACCAATGACCAAGAATAAAAACAGACAGTAGTGAAGGAGAAGGAACGGTTGAGGAGTAGGAAAGATCTAGATTTGAGTCCTTGCTCTGTCACTATTACATGTGTGTGTCTGAGCCCCAGGTTTCTTATCTAAAAAAAAAGAAAACACATTTTCCAAAGCTGTGAAAAGGCCATGAACAATGTACCACAGTTCCTTTCATGATAAATGACACACAGCGTGCACGTTTCAGGTTGTAATATAGATGAGGCCAAGGTCTTTCCTGATTTCTAATGGGAGTGCAATGCTGACACTAGAGTTAGAACAATGCTAAGTCTTTGGCTAGTAGCTGATCAATAAACACAAATGTAATTGTGACTCATTTGCCAGGGCAAACAATCTACAAGAAAATAATAAGAAAAGCTACTGACTCATTTATATATAGTCACTAAGACTATTTTCAAATGTAATTATGACTCATTTGCCAGGGCAAACAATCTACAAGAAAATAATAAGAAAAGCTACTGACTCATTTATATATAGTCACTAAGACTATTTTCAAATGTAATTATGACTCATTTGCCAGGGCAAACAATCTACAAGAAAATAATAAGAAAAGCTACTGACTCATTTATATATAGTCACTAAGACTACTTTCCAGTGAATTTTATCCGGAAATAACATAAAAGAAAACTCTTAAACTTCTAAATAAGCTATTTTGGATTTCAGATACCGAGAAGATTCATGAAGTTTCTAAGAGTTACCTGCAAATAAACTCAATCTGAAATTAGGTTTTTAAAAACTAGTGTTAAATGTGTATCTCTGATTATAAATATCATTAATGAAATTTCATTAACATAGGTAGAGAAGCTCTTACAACCTTGAAGAAACACTCCTAAAAATCAAGATCCACTTTATCATTCACACAAATATTGATATT
The DNA here is from genome assembly GCF_054371585.1 of Giraffa tippelskirchi. Lineage (NCBI taxonomy): Eukaryota > Metazoa > Chordata > Mammalia > Artiodactyla > Giraffidae > Giraffa > Giraffa tippelskirchi. The sequence goes on from NC_137279.1 coordinate 156,025,279, forward strand.
ATGGATCTTTTTTATAAGAATTATTAAATTGAACTGGCTGTATAAACAATGGGGCTGGGTTTTCAAAGGGTATGCGGGGTTCCAAAGCAGTTTTGTTCTGATACATATCATCTCAAAAAAGGAGACCTTTTAAGAGATTTTAAGAGACTCTTTAGTCTAGTCTCTCATCCAGTATACAATCATATCAACATTGTCAACTGTGCCTCCAAGGACACAGTTGCTTTACAAGTGTGGTCACTCTTCCTTGGACCTGCTCCAGTTTGTCTAGACGAGAAGATTGCTGCCTCAAAAGCCACAGATGGAGAGAAAAGAAGAGATTAATACATCAGCAGCTGCAGGAGTGTATGCTGGCAAAGCAACATAATCTCACTGTCCTCTCTTGTTTTAGCATTTAACATCTGTGAAGCAAGAGTTGCATTAGACAAGGAAGTCACTTGCTCTCCATGCGCTAAATGGTCATATTAAATCTATTCCCTCACATACTTTTTAAATTAAAGACAGATAATATTTAGGCTTTGTGGGCTATAAGGTCTCTGTCACAATGACCAACTTCTGTCATTGTGGTGTGGAAGCAGCCAAAGAGAATTTTTAGAGGAATAAATATGGCTGCATTCCAGGAAAACTCAATTTTCAAAATTAGGTGGTGTGCCACACTTGCTTCACCACCTTTGATCTAGACTGAGGCAGTCCTACAGAATTTTCTGAGATGATGAAAATGTGTCATTTTTGCACTGTTCAGTATGGTAGCCACACGTGACTACTGAGCATTTGACATGTGGCTACTGTAACTGAGAAACTAAATTTTCAATTTTGCTTAACTTTAAATGTAAACAGTCACCAAATAGTGGCTACCATGTTGGACAATGCAAGTCTAGATGGTTCTCCTGATTATCTAATTACCCTTCAAGTCTTTGTTCACTTATCACTTCCCCTGAAAAACTTGATTGTGAACGCTTTCCTAATTTATGTCAAGTGTTTCCATCTTCTCTCAGGGCAAGTGTATAATTTTAAATTTATAGATCCATTTGTATATGTCTTTTTAATTGGACAATACTTGTAAATGTTTTTAATGGGTGGCTTTTTATGGTTCAGGCCATATGAACAAAAACCCCTTGAGAGCAGATCCCATGTCTTGTTGGTTTTATTCACTACTGTGTGTGTATACATATATGTATGTGTGTGTGTGTGTGTGTGCGCGCGTGTATAAAAACACTAAGCATTGTTCTTGTCAAAAGCAGGCACTCATATTGACTGATTGCCTATGAACATTCCTCTTATGTGCTTAGTCCTATTTTGGATTCCTGCAGAAGGCTCCATAGGTCTAACAACTGAGGACCATCCCTCAGACAAATGGTTCTTAATTATCTAAGTCTAAGCCATATCAGAATCACCTGGCAACATGTTAGAATGCAGATTCCTGGGCTCTACCCTGGAAGATTCTGAATTAGTGAGTCTAGGGTAAAGTCCTCCCTGAAATCTGACTTTGACAGGCTCCTGAGGGGTAAGAAGCCCTCCCATCTTGTCTTGTAGATTCCTTTAGAAATAAAGCAGTACAAAGCCTTTCCAGGAACTTCTGACTATGTCTCAAAGAGACCAAGGACAGAGGATCTTTCAGTTTGAAGACAACAGAGGAATTCTTAGGTATGCCTGAAACTCACAAGTGGACTTTGCTATACAAATTACAAACCTTTTTCACACCTACCTATCTCCCAGTTGAGGAAAGTGACACCAAGGAACACATAGCAAATCAGGGACCTAAGAAAGACTTGACCTCATCACTACCTCCCTGTCCAAGGATGAGGCACATGTATTGCTTTATTTAAGTGACACATAAAGAACTTGTTAAAGGAGACAGGCAACTCAAAAGAGCTACTGACAACTTCTCCCAGAAGAAGTGTAAGCCTGAAGAGAGCCCTCTTTCCCTGGATGGAGTCTCTATGGCCAGGACCTGTGCTATCAGCCCCAACTCTGGAGAGGGTTAAAATCCAGTGCAGCGCACATACAAATTTCTTTGACCACTGTGAAATGAGAGCTCACTCCTGAACCAGGGAGACTAGTGAACTATTTTTATGGGCTGTTTTCCTTTCTGTACCGAAAAGATTATCTCTAAGAGCATTAAAGAAAACATTTTTATAACAATAAAACTGCAGGTGACACATTAATGAGTAGGTGCTCAGTAAACATTCGTCAGTCATAAAAAGGTTTCACAATATAGTGCTTGTCATCAGTAATCTGCCCAACCTTCTTTTCCCACTGTGTCCCAACCTATAGTTCTACTCAGATCATAGTTCTAATCAACACATGTTTTTTTCTGTTGGGTCCCAACTGTGATACTTTTCAGGGTTCATAGTTTCTGTTCTACAAAGCCGAGCCCTTCTAATTTTCCTTCCAGGAAGTCCCCTTGTCAGCCCCAGCCTATGAGGAGCCTTTTCTCCTCTAAACTGACTAGTGCCATTCTGCATCTTGTGTCTCTTTTCCCTAATTTTTAAATATTGTTTTATAAACAAGCTTAGCATAATGTCAATAGAGTTGATGTGAGATAGACTGATTGGTTTTAGATTCTACTTATATCAACAAAGTACTAATCAATAAAAATTCTAACATAAGGTTTATTATAAATAATGAGCAAATTATCTTACTTATTTTGCCTTCTCAACACACTAAATAAAGGTATAGTAAGAAAAAATGCCAAGATATTTTGTTATGGAAACCTTGTTGTCTAAATTCTACCACCCAGCTCACAAAGGCCCAATTCTCTTTATAACCTTTCACATATCTGAGAAGTCTTAGTTCTGCCAATGGGATTGTGGGTTATTGAGGATTTATAGTTCTCTCTCAGGTCCAGTGCATTGCTGGGAATGCATAGTTCTCTGTAAGTTTTCTTATTGGTAGCTGACTGCTGTGGAAGGACAAAAAGCTAAGTCACTAAAAAGCTCTGCATATTTCCTTCAATCATATTCAGAGAACATTTGCGATGAAAAAGGAACTGCCACCTGGCAAAGCATGCTGTGTCATGGTCAGGAGCATGCCCTCAGATATACATAGACCTGAACTGGAATTTGGGTTTAAAATGCTTATTGCTCTCTAACTCTTGCATAGAACTTACATGTTTGAAGCATCCATTTTCCTCATCCATAAGATGGTGATAAAAATTGTATCTATTTTGTAACCAGAAAATAGCTCTGAAGAGCCTTGTATATAATAAACATTTAATAAATAATAACAATGAATATTAGGTGTATTAGTAACGGTAAGAGTTAACAGCTCCCATGTTACATTGTATCAAGAATATTCCAAGTGTTTTACACAGATCAACTCATCTAATCATTACAAACCTGAGAGAAATACTATTATTATTTCATTTGAAGACCAAGAAACTGAGGCACAGAAATGTTAATTAAGAAGTCCAAGCTTCACAGCTGGGAAGTAACAGGATCAAGGTATGAATATATATTCAAGCTCTCCTTTATAATGAATACATTACACTGTATCTCAATAAAAATCAATAAATTGTCATTAGCATTATCTAAAACAGCTGAAGTACAATTCAATTCTCTCAAAGAAAAGGATTACTCTAAAGGCTTGTGGGGCTTAGGGGAAATCTTTGCTTTTTACTTAACAGGAAATGACAGTTGCTAAGCATAAGGTTCACAATGGATAGGTGCAGAGATAAAACTCTATAGACAAAGATGAGGAAGATGGAGAAGATATAATATTAAAGGCAGCTATTCTCTATCAATTGTAGATAACTTAGATTTTTAAAATGTTCACCACTGGCATAACTTTGGAATGGTCCACTTGGGGTTACTTTTTATTACGGCACTCCAGAAAAGCCTCAAGGTCCCTTTCCATTCAAATCTGAATGTGAAAGGTTTCTGAAATCTGAGAGATTTCAGGACAGCAAAAGGGGCTATAAGTTCCAGATGGACAGAAGAGTGAGCATGTCCATTCTCCACACAGAGAAGAGACACAGCTCATAGCAATTTCTCTCCTTTTCCTGGTGTTAACATTCTCCTCTGGGAGAAAGAACCTGGCAATCTGGTAATCTGACGACTTAAACAAATGGCTTATGTAGACCAAAGATAAGATAGAAATAGGAGACCAAAAAGAGGAAATTTCACCAAATTCTGAAAAATTCTCCATGGGACAGTGAATTTCAGGTGGGTGCTAAATAACATAATGGACAATGGTCACAAATGTCAGCAAGGCATAAAACTATAAAGCAGGGCTCAGAGAAGCCCCAGCTGGTAAAGTATAAACACACAGCCTTCCAGAGATCAAACCTGATCCCAAAAAGCACGTCAAATACCTGAAGACATTCTTTTTCTGAAGAAATCCACCCTGCTGTTTTGAGAATTAAATAACCACTTTGCAGGAGAACCTCAGCCAGAGGGCAATATGACCTCTCCTCTAGTTAGCTCACAGACCTAAGTTTACTCAGAGTGGATGAAACAAAATTCAATTCTTGCTCCCTGGGTAATCCGCACATAGTGAATACTGGTGGTTTTAAATTAATTTATTTCTATCAAGTGCCAACATTCTGATACTTAAAGGATTCAAGGACAAGACAACCACTCTCCTTCCTCCTGCGTCATGTTCCATGAAATTCTCTAAGCGGTGATGGTTGTACAACCTTGCAATTGTCTTGAGTTCCCTCACACATGAGGATCATCCACTCCCCAACCGAATTAACATGAAACACGCAGAAACAAACCTCACCCTGTCTCTATGGTTGCTGACATTGCTGATGTGCAGGCAAGTCTGGGAGCAGGTGTCAACAGGGGGCTTAAGAGATACAGGAGCATGGTGTGTTCCGAGCTGGTGAGTCAGCTGGGAGAAGTAATTTCATGAGCCAAACCCCTGTGATTATCTCTCCCCTTCTACTCAGCCACACACACTAATGCTCACTTCTCTTTTGAACTCCAAGCACCCATAACTTCTTATGGAAAACTCTGAACAAACTTTTTGGCCAACCCAGTAAAACTTGCTTAGCACCATCCCAGTTACCTGAGTTATCTCCAGGCCTCAGTGGAACAGCTGCCTTGTCTAAAATGAGAGTACATTTAATGCACATGTGCCTTTCAGAAAAAATGATTTCTAAGAAGAAATGTACTATTTACCCTGATTTGGAGACTGTGAGAAATGCAAAGTTCATGCTTCTAAACCATTATAAAAACACATCAGTTACTCTTAGGGGTTACCTAAAAGATTTTTCATTGAGAAATACATAAGCTGCCAGTCACATTTATAAAATTTCTGGTTTTATAAGGTCAAGAAATGATAAAATTATAGATTTTCATATAAAATAAGCAGGCAATTCAACTTATCTTTGCATATGTCCTTTAAAAAAGTCATAACAATAAGAGAATAATCCTATATAAATCTCCTGTAGACTTTCTCTCTAAAAAAGGGGAGATATTGGATTGGGACTGCTTTCTGTATTTATTTTCATAAGATAAAGTCAGGGCCTGAAATTCAGTTTCAAGAGAAATAGCTCCATCTTTCCTACCCCCTCAAGTTAAAAAAAAAAAAAAAAAAGAAAAAACTTCCTCCTGGATTTACTTTCATGAACAACTGATCGAAACTGCATCCCGAGGGAGAAAACAGAACTGTGACTCCCACTTTGATCTCTTCCCCATGGAGAAATTCACTCCCTGCCTGGCTTGCAAGATGTTCATTTGATTGACGTTCGCTCTGATGTGCAAACTGCTTTGAACTTCAGACATTTAATTCCCATCAGGCTGCAGTCATTTTTATTCTCCTTCAACAGGATTTACAAGCAGGAGATCAGCAAATGTAGAAGATAAAATAAATTTGCAGAAGCTTTGAATCTTACATCAAAACAGTATTCAAGTGAGTTCCAATTGGATTTCATTCAGCCTCGGTTCACAGTGTAAATCAACTTTTCAGTGGAGTCCCAGTTTAGAAAGGAAAAGATACAAAAAAGAGAGAGAGACATATACCAGTTTGGGTTTACTTCCGAAATCTCTTTCTTGGTCTTTGTTTAAATTTCCTACGGAAGGTGATTTGCCAGGCAAATCACTTAAAACCCTGGGTTTTCCTCAACATTTCCAGGCAAAGTCTGACCGATTTATCATGTAGCACAGAAAAACCACACCCACAGTGTGGGTTCCAAGGGTGCTGCTGAAATGTGGTATTGTTCATGGGCATGTTTTAAAGGTAATAATTTTAAAAGCAAATCCCTGTGGATATCTCAGAAGAGCAAGGCTTACACTGATAGTTAAGTCCATAAATAAAGCCAATGTGATGACAGCTAATGGGGTAGGGAAATTTTTTTACTTGTTTCCTTGTTTTTAATCACTGCTAGAGACAGGGACGAGGGTGTTTCTTTTTTTTTAAAGACCACCACAGATACACACCATTTCTTGAGGAAGCAAAACCTGGTATGGGCTCAGAAGCTGGTGTGGAACAAATGCTCTGAGGCTTGTGATGGATCTTCCAGTGCAAGGCAGACCCTTGCTGCTGGGTGTCACCAAATTACCAAGTTCTATTTTAAGAGCAGCGCACATTGAGGGGGGGGGGGGTTGGGGAAAACTAAGATGGCAAAACCCAGCAGCTACAGGAGACTTTGAAAGGAGGTCCAGTGGTTGAGAGGTTTCCCTGGTGTCTCAGTCGGGAAAGAATCCACCTGCAATGTGGGGGACCCAGGTTTGATCCCTGGGTTGGGAAGATCCTCTGAAGGAGGACATGGCAACCCATTCCAGTATTCTTTCCCAAAGAATCCTCATTGTCAGAGGAGCCTGGTGGGCTACAATCTATGGAGTCACAAAGAGCTGGACATTACTGAGGGACGAAGCACACCAGTGGTTAAGACTTCACCTTTCAATACGGGAGGGTGCAGGTTTGATCCCTGGTTGGGGAGCTAAGATCCCACATGACTTGTGGCCAAAAAATCAAAACATAAAACAGAAACAGGACTGTTACAAATTCAATAAGGACTTTAAAAAATGGTTCCCATAAAAAAAAAAAAATCTAAAAGAAGAGGTCTGGACACCAAAAAACATCCGAGTAACAGCCCAACAGTGCCTGGTTTACTCAGATATGACAGGGAGACATTTCATTTCACCTCCATTCAACCAGGTTCCCACTCATTCTTTCTGGGAAGTGTCTGCTCTCCAAATATTTGAGCAACACCAGTTGAAAAGAATTAAACAAGAACCCCCTTATCTTCCACTTAACCACCCATGAGAATAAAGTTAAACAAAGAAAGAGCTAAGATAAAAATCAAACATCTGCCCTGGCAAATATTTAAACTCTGTTTGAATGGTGGAGGAAGGGGTAAGAGTGGGGTCACTTCAAAAAGGAACTATCACATTTATAAAGTAAATGATACTCGACTCCCCCCAGTGGAGTTTACTTATTCAAACACCTAAATTAATGGGCAAACTGAAAAGCTGTCAAATAACGTGTAATCATGTTCCGAGAAATGGTTTTTCCTTCCATCTCTGCAGAGATTGAAGAGATAAGTCACATTCTTTCTGTTCTTATCAGTAATAAGGATTAAATCTTCAGGGTTCAGCAACCCAGCCAGAGTGGAAACAAGGCTGGTTTTGAATGCCCTTGGAAGGTAAGGCTTAGAGCAATCAAGCATCCCTCTCTGTGTGACAATCTAAGTATCACACAAACCAGTCACATTTCTTTTTCACCATTCCACACCCCCACCTCCCCACAGCAGATCGCTGGCAGAAACCCCTGCTGTGATCCGTGTTTTGCTTCTAGAATTCCATTTAAACCGCTTTCTCACACAAGCTTGGAAAATGACAAAGGTGACAACTAGGGGAACTGGAAGTGGATCCACAACCATGTTAAACATTTATCCTTTAACTTTCTTGTTACCAGGTTTGGGAAGGAATGCATGAAGAAGAAGAAAGAAAGGTATCTGGAAAAATAAAAGAGAAAACAGACAGCTGGGCAGAGGAATCCACAGGCTCCCTTTGCGCCATTCTGTAGCCCCCATCCACCCTACCACTTGACCTCTAACAAGGACTTCGCACATGTTACAGTTGTTTGTTTATATACTTTCTCCCTTGTAAAGAGAGAGATCCTTTCTCATGTTTATCCCTAGAACCTAGCCCAGTGTTTGCCTGTGAAGAGTACAACTGTAGTAAATGCTGAATGACAAAATGCAGAAAACCGAAGAGGCTGAGACTTGCCAGGACTAGAGTCAAGAGCTTGTAAATTCGTATGTTTTCTTCCCACACATACACTGGGTACTTAGTAAATAGCAGACAACTGTGAGTGGTATGACACAGACATCAAAGAGAAGCACTAAGAACTTCAGTTAGCAGATGACTGTGGAGATGAACTGGTTCAAATCTGTCAGGCACATTCGTGTTGGAGTGAGACAAGGCTTCTCCAGATCTCCGTTCGGCAGAAGGAACATGAAACATAAGATGTGGAATACTTATGGCTCATGTGTCCTCAAAAGGCATTACTGACCCAGTATTCAAAAGCTAATAAAGCTGTGAGTTGGAAGACAGCTGGGTCCACACCACACCAGACCAGTCGAGTCTCCAAGAAAGATCACAGACACAGTGATTTTTAAATCTTGATACATTTTGGCATTTTTGCACAACAAAAACACATGAAAACTTCAAGAGAATGCCTCTGTGATAACAGGGTATATTTCTTAGAGCTGGGCATAATCTACTAGGCAGTTTCTTTTAGAGATCAGATAGACAGGCAGGCAGACAGACAGATAAATAGAAAGAAAGGAGAAAAATTTCAAGACCAACTCTCCCTAAAATCCATAAAAGGCCAACTGATGAAAATCAGTATTCTAAGCAGTGTGGCAGGTCTCCTGTCCTTCCTCCAGTGAAGGTTACATAAGGAAAATTCAGAAAGCAGACCCAAATACAGGCGTTTTCTGCTATGAGGGTGCTCATCAATAGTCCTAAAGATAGATATTTATCTACACACACACAAACACACACACAGGGAAATATTACAAACTACTGCAGGAACATAGTTTTAAGACTGAGAAATACAATTGGAATTTGCTGTATCAGGGAACTCAAACAGAGGCTCTGTAACAACCTAGAAGTGTGTGGTAGGGAGGAGATGGGAGGGAACATATGTATACCTGTGGCTGAGTCATGTTGATATTTGGAAGAAAACAAAATTCTGTAAAGCAATTATCCTTCAATTAAAAAATAAATAAATTAGAAAAAAAAAAAAAAAAAGACCGAGAAGGTAAACTAAACAGACTGTGGAAGCTTCATATTCAGCCAATTTGGAAACTTCAGAGGATCATACAATAGCCTCAAGTGAAATTCTAAGAAGGAATACACAGTTCAGCATTTCAGTTGGCAGATAAGCCATTTCACTTTCACAACTGGTCAAAATAGTTTACCATTAAAAGAAAAAATGGTTTGGAATCAGAAAACCTAGGTTCTACATCCAGCTGCCCTGAGTCTTGACACATCCTCTCTGAGCCTTCATCCTCATGTGCAAAATGGAGGAGGAGGGGGATTGTACCCCACCAGGCTGTCCTGAAGATCATAGGAAGAATGCAATTTAAGTAAAATAATGTTTACAGAAGAAAGTATTTAACTGAAGTTTAAACATATGTAACTCTTTTACATAAGTTAAATATTGTAACTGAATCAATCTTCTGAAATGTGAAGCGTTCTGCAAAATCCTTGTTGAATTTTTAACTAGACTCAAGTCCTTCTGGTAACAATATCCACAAAGGCTGTATCTGTAACATTTCACCAGACTGCAGGTAATAATAATTTTTAAGTGGACTGGAGATGAAAATGTGAGATAAGACAGGGAGAACACTTGAAAGACAGATTCATCATTCAGTACTCTGAGGGCAAAAATACAAATACATCTTCCTGGGAAAAGAACAGAACGTCTGATAAAATTAAACTTGTGTCAAGAACCATGCTTGTCACTTTATTGGACATTGTGCTACCCAAAGAATAAAAGAACAAAACCATTACAGCAAGAGCTCCTGGCTAACTCACAGTACTGTGAATGGTAATAATAAACAATAAGATGTACATCGGGTTAGACATTTTTTATTATTGTTTCATGTGTAACATCTTAAAATATGGCTGGAAAAACATAGGATTTACCCACACATGAGTCAGCTGTTATGCCTAGAAACATCAAACCCAACTGTGCATCAGCACAACATTAAAACTATACATTTGCAATTGGTCCTCTCTTCTGAAATGTCATGCATATAACATAGTTGTGGGGGTGAAAATATCTGTGGGATGAAAATAAAGTGATGCTACAGGCTAAACTCAACTTCTTGCCAAACCTCTCCTAACAAAGATCCACGTGTGCCTTTTAAAATTGGCATGTTCATACTAAATAAATCTTCCTCCTAAATACCTTTTGCTCTTATTTTCATTTGTTGGTTAACAGATTCTTCCCCTCTGAGATGTTCAATTTAAAATTTAGAATAATCTTTACAAGTCTTCCTTCGAACCCAAATCTCCAATAAAATCTAGTGGTTAAGTCATATTTGACTCTTTTGTGACCCCATGGACTGTAGCCTACCAGGCTCCTCTTCCATGGAATTTTCCAGGTAAGAATACTAGAGTGGGTTGCTATTCCCTTCTTCAGGGGATCTTCCTGATCCAGGGGTAGAACCTGTGTCTCCTGCATTAGCAGACGAATTCTTTACTGCTGAGCCACCAGGGAAGCCCCTATACTTCTGGTCTACAGGTAATAGTCTATGTAACCCACCATCACCCAGGACATCTTTTATTTTTCTACAGTCTTTCCTCCAGGAATTACCACTTTCCTCCTAGATTATCAGAATGGCCCAACATGACAAGCAACTAGTCTCTCCACCAAAATTTATCCTTCACTTGCCAGTGATTTAATCTGCCCAAATCTCAGACCTGATCACAGCCTTTCTTTGCTTTGAACTTTTTTGTAGATGGAAATCTGTCCAGTAGATCAAGGATTCTGAGCTCACCACATACATAGATCCCTTATTGACTATTTCAGCAGTATCTTCCCCTCTCAAGTTATTCAATGCTTTGTGATGTTTTGCTGTTTTCTGGTCTGAAGGATCCTTCTTCTAGATCTGTCTGCAGGAATTCCACTCTTGAAGACCTCAACCACCACTCTTCAACCAAACTACAGAGACCTCTATTCATAATCACTCTTTCTTTAAAAGAGTCTTTGGGTTTTTCATGACACTTGACACAGCCTACTTAGTTTACTCTGCATCCTCTAAGCTCGTAAAGGTACAAACTATTTTATTCACTTTACCTAGTGTCTAAGGCAATGTCTGGCACCTTAACTGCTTTGAACATGACACAGATGAGTTGAAAGTGATATATACACAGAGATTCGGAAATTTTGTATGCTTAAACTCACTCCATATGCAATTAGCAGTATTGTTATAATAATTATTCATGTCTATTATTATTATTATTATCAGTTCAATTAACTAATAATTGAGATAACTGAGTCAACAGCAACTTAAGTTTCCCATCAGATCTTAGCACAATGGAATAATACTCAGGTGAAATTGATGACTACCATGAATGGGAATAAAAGTACTTAAATTTCTGCCTAGAGAAGTATCTCATCATCATCATCATCATCATCATCACTAACTATAATCAAACTAAAGACCAACTCAGGTTTCTTACCATGCATGAACTCTCTCCACAAATATATATTGAGAACCTATTCAAGCAAGGTACTGAATACAAAGCTGACAGGGTCCATGAATTTAAGTGTGACAAGAAGAAAGATAAAAGGGCACACAGAATAGAAATATGACTTAGAACCTGGTATCCGCCACTCTCACAATTACCCAGAATCGATCTTAGCTTCCTTCAATCCCTTCCTCTCCCAACACCCAGGAGTGGCGTGCAGGCCACAGCCAACACCAACAGGCAAGTTCAGGCCCCTCTTGTTCATGGCCTATGTAAATGAAATCAGACTAGGTCTTCCAGTTGTTACATGGCAAACAAGTAAAATCTCCTTAAAGAGGATCATCATTTCATTCCTTCTCTAAAATGTTAACTTCTCTCATTCAAACAACTAGTATTTACTTAGTGTCTACAGTACTGTACTCAGATGCTCAGTCACCTCCGACTCTTTGCGACCCTATGGACTGTAGCCTGCCAGGCTCCTCTGGCTATGTGATTCTCCTAGAAAGAATACCGGAGTGGGTTGCCATTTCCTCCTCCAGGGGATTTTCCCGACCCAAGGATCGAACACACGTCTCTTGTGTCTCCTGCATTGGCAGGTGTGTTCTTTACCCCTGAGCCACCTGGGAAGCCCTACAGATTGTCTACCATGTGTTAAAGACAAACGGCAGCAAGAGATGAACTGTCCTTCATTTTATTTACAAAGATTAAAGCCTCCTGAATGAAGTTCAGTTATTCAGTCTAGTATCTGAGGTTCTCTATGATCTGATATTAATTCAACTTCTCAGCTGCCTTTTCCATCACCTTTCCCAACATAAGATTCTCATCAGTGCTCCTAGCCATTTCCTTCTGTGGGGCTTTCTTTAAATTGACCTTCCGCTCCTGGAAAGCTCTCCCTCCATATCCCTATATGTGAACATTCTTTTCCTGCAGCAAGACTCAGCTGAAATGCTTCTCCCATAAACCATCTCATAAATGTTTCAGTTCAGTTGCTCAGTCATGTCCGACTCTTTGCGAACCCAGGGATTGCAGCTCTCCAGGCCTCCCTGTCCATCACCAACTCCCAGACTTTACTCAAACTCAGGTCCATTGAGTCAGTGATGCCATCCAACCATCTCATTCTCTGTCGGCCCCTTCTCCTCCCACCTTCAATCTTTCCCAGCATCAGGGTCTTTTCAAATGTGTTAGTTCTTCACATCAGGTGGCCAAAATATTGGAGGTTTAGCTTCAACGTCAGTCCTTCCAATGAACACCCAGGACTGATCTCTTTTAGGATGGACTGGTTGGATCTCCTTGCAGTCCAAGCAACTCTCAAGAGTCTTCTCCAACACCACAGTTCAAAAGCATCAATTCTTCGGCAGTCAGCTTTCTTTATAGTCCAACTCTCACATCCATACATGACTACTGGAAAAACCATAGCCTTGATGAGACAGATCTTTGTTGGCAAAGTAATGTCTCTGCTTTTTAATATGCTGTCTAGGTTGGTCATAACTTTCCTGCCAAGGAGTAAGCGTCTTTTAATTTCTTGGCTGCAGTCACCATCTGCAGTGATTTTGGAGTCCCAAAAAATAAAGTCTGCCACTGTTTCTAGTGTTTCTCCATCTATTTGCCATGAAGTAATGGGACCAGATGCCATGATCTTAGTTTTCTGAATGTTAAGCTTTAAGCCAACTTTTTCACTCTCCTCTTTCATTTTCATCATGAGGCTCTTCAGTTCTTCTTTGCTTTGTGCGATAAGGGTGGTGTCATCTGCATATCTGAGGTTATTGATATTTCTCCCGGCAATCTTGATTCCAGCTTGTGCTTCCTCCAGCCCAGGGTTTCTCATGATGTACTCTGCATATAAGTTAAATAAGCAGGGTGACAATATACAGCCTTGACGTACTCCCTTTCCTATTTGGAAGCAGTCTGTTGTTCCATGTCCAGTTCTAACTGTTGCTTCCTGACCTGCATAAATGTTAACTTTTTAAAATTAATGAATGAGTAATGTAACCTTTGTAGGGCCTGTTGCATAATATCATCTTTCCTCCCCCTAGATAGCTCTCAAATACATGAAGAAAATTACCTAATGAATCTAGAATTTACAAATTTGGGCAGCAGGAAAAGTTGTCCATAATGAATCTTGAGCATTGGCTGTCTGCCGTACAGTTCAAACTGCTCAGCTTACAGTTGAGGAAACTAAGGACTAAAAAGGTTAGGTGAATTTTCTAAGATCACACAGCAAACAGGTAGAGGAGATGGCCTTCTGGTCTTAAGACCATACTCCTATGATATAATCTATATGTCAGCTGAATTGAAAATGAAAGGAAAAATATCTTTACCACTTAAGATATTTTTTGCTACCATGACAGAGACTGAAATGATTTAAAAATGAAATATTTAAAAAGAGGCTCACCTCCTTTTAAAAATAAAACAAAGCTCATGTTTCAGTTCAGTTTAAAAAAAAGCAAATGGAAGATGGTATGGAGATTCCTTAGAAAACTAGGAATAAAACCACCAGATGATCCAGCAATCCACTCCTAGGCATATACCCTGAAGAAACCAAAATTGAAAAAGACACATGTGTCCCATTGTTCATTGCAGCACTGTTTACAATAGCTAGAACATGGAAACAACCTAGATGTCCATCAACAGATGAATGGATAAAGAAGTTGTGGTACATATACACAATGGAATATTACTCAGCCTTAAAAGGAACATCTTTGAGTTGGTTCTAATCAGGTGGATGAACCTAGAACCTATTATACAGAGTGAAGTAAGTCGGAATGAGAAAGATAAAAATATCATATTCTAATGCATATATACAGAATCTAGAAAAATGGTACTGAAGAATTTACTTACAGGGCAGCAATTGACAGACAGACATAGAGAACAGACTTGTGGACATGGGGAGAGGGGACAAGGGGGTGAGATGTATGGAAAGAGTAACAGGGAAACTTACATTACCATATGTAAAATAGATAGCCAACGGGAATTGGCTGTATGTCTAAGGAAACTCAAACAGGGGCTCTGTATCAACCTAGAGGAATGGAATGGGGAGGGAGATGGGAGGGAAGTTCAAATGTATACCTATGGCTGATTCATGTTGAGGCTTGACAGAAAACAACAAAATTCTGTAAAGCAATTATCCTTCAATAAAAAAATAAATTAATTTAAAAAAAAAAGCAATCATAAACTGTGATCTGATGCTCTGAAGTCCCTAGAGGATCCTAAGGAGATAATACAGGAATCTGAACATTCTGAGTCAACATGTTAATCATCAAAATTAAAAATAACTCTCTGAGTAACTTATTTCTGGTTCCCATGATGTCAACAATACTTGAAGAACTTAAAATGTGAACATACAAATGCCTTAATGCCTATTCCCACAATAACTATTCAATTAGCCAACATTAATTGAGTGAGGATAAAAGAACTGACTTCTACTTGGAGACACAAAAAAGAATAAAAATCTGAATTCATCTTCCCAGTATTTCCTCCCTGGTTTACCCATTGCACTCTTTCAGTCTCCTTAAATAAAGACATTGAAAATAAAAAGAAGAACAACACCAGAGAGGAACACCTACAGAAGAAATTGAGGAAAGGAGGAGGAGAAAAATGGAATTAAGAGATGTTGAAGACAAGCTTATTGACTGGCTTATAAAAAAAAGTCAAGGGTTAGTTGACTAAACAACAGCTTCAGATGTGCACAGCACATTCCCATCTCTGTGGCAGGTTTCAGAAATAAGTATTTTTGGTATATGCAAAAGGTGACTATATATAAATGTGACAGAACAAACACGTATGTTTAAGATGGCATATCAGGGAATGCACATGAATAAGACATTTATAAAATTTATTAACATTATATAGTCTTCTCAGATTGGGAATTGCAAAATCAAATGCTAATGTGGGCCAAGTAAGTCATGAAAGTTAGGGGAATGGGTTGGGTGTGAAGCAATAGGGAGTAGTGGAGACTGTGGTGAAGGGGAGAATACAGGCCCTGTCTTCAAAGGGAGCTGCTCTTCACAGGAGCTGACTATTGCCCAGGGGAATATGGACTCACCATTGTTAGATCTTCTGAATTTAGAGAGAACAGAAATTTGGTAATTCCCACAAAGTTTAAATGTTGCCAATAAATTAAAATCTTAAATTTAAAAATCTTTAAAACATCCTGTGGGGCCAAGGAAAACACAGCTGTAGGTGAGATATAGCCATGAGCATTATGATGTGTTTGTGCATCTGTGCAATCCTTGCAAGGGAGCCCAGGATCTTATGGACCCTCATCACTTAACCTTCTAAAACACAAAGGGAGCTGTTAATTAAATTATATGAGTAAATAAACTCATTCTCAAAATTATGCTGTTACAGTGATACCATTGAAAGTGAGTTTGCTGTAGATTAAGTCATACCCTGTTTATTTTTTCCCCCCATTAGAGAATATTAATTCTTCAGATCATTCCTTCAATAAATATTGATGGAATATCAAATCACTATACAGGACTCTGTACAAAATAATTAATTTCCAGGACTCCTGAGTAAGAAAAGTTGACTGGTCTGAGAAGGAAAGTATCAAAATCATCTGAAAAATCAATTTTCTGCTGCTTTGCAGGTTCTCTCTGTAGTCATCACAGTATAAGTATAACCTTCAGGGTGTATTCTGCAGAATATTCTATAAAAGAATATTCTCTCTCTTCAGAACTGGGCATTTTATCTTATTTTTTTTTAAATATGCATTATCATGAGACTTCCTGGTGGTCCAGTGGTTAAGACTCTGCATTCCCACTGCAGGGGGCATGGCTTTGATCCCTTTCAGGGAACTAAGAGCCCATGTGTCCCGTGGTGTGGTCAAAAGAAAAAAAAAGAAGAAAAACCATTATCAGGTTCTAGTGACAAAAATCAAATATGGATTATACATCAGTAAAAATAAAATTCTAGGCCTAAAAAACAAAAATTAGCAATTGGATAAAAATCAATCATAAAAATATTGGCTGGGTAACTAACTTGTCTATGATAAAATTGGAGAAGCAAGGTCAATGGGCTACAGACACAATGTTAGTAATAAATACCTCAAGTGCTCTTGGGTCAGTGTTACATTTTTAAAAATGTTTACAGGGCCTAAATATTTAAGAATGTTGTTCATGTCTGACTCTTTGCAACCCCATGAACTGTATCACACCAGGCTTCCCTGTCCTTCACTGTCCCCTGGAGTTTGCTCAAACTCATGTCCATTGAGTCAGTGATGCCATCCAACCATCTCGTCCTCTGTCGGAGTCTTCTCCAGCACCACAATTCGAAAACATCAATTCTTTGGTGCTCAGCTTTCTTTATGACTCAACTCTCACATCCATACATGACTAATGGAAAAACCATATGGACCTTGTCAGCAAAGTGATGTGTCTGCTTTCTAATACATTGTCTAGGTTTCTCATAGCTTTTCTTTCAAGGAGTATGGGTCTTTTAATTTCATGGCTGCAGTCACCATCTGCAGTGATTTGGAGTCCAGGAAAATTAAATCTGCCTGCTTCCATTGTTTCCCCATCTATTTGCCATGAAGTGATGGGATTGGATGCCATGACCTTAGTTTTTTGAATGCTGAGATCCAGATGTAAAACTAACAATCCCTTATCTCAAGTCCAGTTACTTATTTTTATTGTAATGGCAATATTATCATATATGCATGTGGCCAGTTCATGGGTATAAAGAGTTTGCTTTATAGAACGGTAAAATCTTACAATTTAGAAAGATTTTTCTCAACAATCTTCAGTCCAGTTTTCATTAACTTCAGTAGTTATTATGTCAATCATCTTTAAGTCTTTGGTTACATTCACTTAATATTTTCATTTACATTAATGCATTTTTAAATTACAGTCAGCAAAAACAAGACCGGGAGCAGACTGTGGCTCAGATCATGAACTGCTTATTGCCAAATTTAGACTTAAATTGAAGAAAGTAGGGAAAACCACTAGTCCATTCAGGTATGACCTAGATCAAATCCCTTATGAGCATACAGTAGAAGTGACAAATAGATTTAAGGGACTAGATCTGATAGACAGAGGGCCTGATGAACTATGGAGAGAGGTTCGTGACATTGTACAGGAGACAGGGATCAAGACCATACCCATGGAAAAGATATGCAAAAAAGCAAAATGGCTGTCTGAGGAGGCCTTACAGATAGCTGGGAAGAGAAGAGAAGCGAAAAGCAAAGGAGAAAAGGAAAGATATTCCCATCTGAATGCAGAGTTCCAAAGAATCACAAGGAGAGATAAGAAAGCCTTCCTCAGTGATCAATGCAAAGAAATAGAGGAAAACAGCAGATTGGGAAAGACTAGAGATCTCTTCAAGAAAATTAGAGATACCAAGGGAACATTTCATGCAAAAATAGGCTCAATAAAGGACAGAAATGGTATGGACCTAACAGAAGCAGAAGATATTAAGAAGAGGTGGCAAGAATACACAGAAGAACTGTACAAAAAAGATCTTCATGACCCAGATAATCACGATGGTGTGATCACTCACCTAGAGCCAGACATCCTGGAATGTGAAGTCAAGTGGGCCTTAGAAAGCATCACTATGAACAAAGCTGGTGGAGGTGATGGAATTCCAGTTGAGCTATTTCAAATCCTGAAAGATGATGCTGTGAAAGTGCTGCACTCGATATGCCAGCAAATTCGGAAAACTCAGCAATGGCCACAGGACTGGAAAAGGTCAGTTTTCATTCCAATCCCAAAGAAAGGCAATGCCAAAGAATGCTCAAACTACCGCACAATTGCACTCATCTCACATGCTAGTAAAGTAATGCTCAAAATTCTCCAAGCCAGGCTTCAGCAATATGTGAACCATGAACTTCCAGATGTTCAAGCTGGTTTTAGAAAAGGCAGAGGAACCAGAGATCAAATTGCCAATATCCGCTGGATCATCAAAAAAGCAAGCGAGTTCCAGAAAAACATCTATTTCTGCTTTATTGACTATGCCAAAGCCTTTGACTGTGTGGATCACAATAAACTGTGGAAAATTCTAAAAGAGATGAGAATATCAGACCATCTGACCTGTCTCTTGAGAAACCTACATGCAGGTCAGGAAGCAACAGTTAGAACTGGACATGGAACAACAGACTCGTTCCAAATAGGAAAGGGAGTAGTCAAGGCTGTGTATTGTCACCCTGCTTATTTAACTTATATGCAGAGTACTTCATGAGAAACGCTAGGCTGGAAGAAACACAAGCTGGAATCAAGATTGCCGGGAGAAATACCAATAACCTCAGATATGCAGATGACACCATCCTTAAGGCAGAAAGTGAAGAAGAACTAAAGAGCCTCTTGATGAAAGTGAAAGGAGAGTGAAAAAGTTGGTTTAAAGCTCAACATTCAGAAAACTAAGATCATGGCATCTGGTCCCATCACTTCATGGGAAATAGATGGGAAAACAGTGGAAACAGTGTCAGACTTTATTTTTTTGGGCTCCAAAATCACTGCTGATGGTGATTGCAGCCATGAAATTAAAAGACACTTACTCCTTGGAAGGAAGGTTATGGCCAACCTAGATAGCTTATTTAAAAGCAGAGACATTACTTTGCTAACCAAAGTCTGTCTAGTCAAGGCTATGGGTTTTCCAGTAGTCATGTATGGATGTGAGAGTTGGACGGTGAAGAAAGCTGAGTGCCGCAGAATTGATGCTTTTGAACTGTGGTGTTGGAGAAGACTCTTGAGAGTCCCTTCGACTGCAAGGAGATCCAATCAATCCATCCTAAAGGAGATCAGGCCTGGGTGTTCATTGGAAGGACTGATGTTGAAGCTGAAACTCCAATACTTTGGCCACCTCATGCGAGGAGTTGACTCATTGGAAAAGACCCTGATGCTGGGTAGGATTGAGGGCAGGAGGAGAAGGGGATGACAGAGGATGAGATGGTTGGATGCCATCACTGACTCGATGGACATGGGTTTGGGTAAACTCCGAGAGTTGGTGATGGACAGGGAAGCCTGGCATGCTGCAGTTCATGGGGTCGCAAGGAGTCGGACACGACTGAGTGACTGAACTGAAATGATTTTTAAATTTCGGTGTATTTATTTTAAAAAGAAATTTTATGTTATTTCCATAGGAGAAAAATCATTATCTTGACATAGAGGATAATATAAACTGTTTTTAGTCATGTTCTTAAATTGCTTCCCAAGACTGGCAGTTCTTCCTTTCTGCATTTAATTCCAACATGAACTCCTTGAGATTCAAAATGTAGACTTTTTCAGAAGATTTGCAATATAAGAAAGAGAGAACTGAAAATTTCCTCAGTAGGATAACACAGCAGTTAGAAAATGCAGTTTAAAGCATTTTATGAGAAACTGGAAAAGGGGTAGCTAAGGATTCCTACCCTGGTTTACAGCAATAACTTACTATTAACTCTTCCCATATTTGAACCTTTATTAAAAAGGTAAGAGGCCCTTTTAATTTTAAAGAGTGTTTGTGTTTAGTCAATGGCTAGAAAAGCATCAGCTCAGTGTTCACTGTAAACATTCCTACATACATTCCCTGGTAAGAGAGCCTTTTGCTAAGCCAAGAAGACTCGAAGAGAAGGGTAGTTGTCACTTGCCATTTTCAGCTGCAGATGGTTGTGATCAGATCTTTGTTTAAGATGTTGTTAGAGGGAACATGTTTTTTGTCATCCGTATATCTTCTGATTGCTCAGCTTTATCATGAGAACTGCTCTGGTTGTACAAGATTCACCCCAAATGGCAGTTCTTGGCTCTGTCAACTACTCCCAGTGAAGAGAGAAGACTGCATTGCAGCTCCACAGCGTTTCCATTCTCATTCAGCACAAGTCCAGCATTTAGAGGACTACTAACCTGCTTACCCAGCGTATTAGGAGTGCAATTCAAGTCTCTTAGATGTCAAACTGAGCTAAATGAGAGATTCCTGGAGGGCAGAAACTACACTTTATATTTTATTATATTCACTTAGAGGCAGATCACTGGTTATGACCTGTATTTCAGACTTCAACCCTTATCCCAGCATATTCAAAATGTAAATCACTGTCTTTACTCCAAAACATTCTGATGTACGTCTTCCCAAACCTTCAAAGTATACATATGTGTAAGCATGTATCTCCATTTTCACAAGGCAGAAAATTCTCTTCTATGGCATGGTTGCATCTTATGTTATCACTTTTATGACTGGGATATAATTTCCTTAACTTATCTATTATTAGAAATTTAGAATATTTACAATATTCTCTATTCTAAATGGCACTACAATGACTTTTTAAACAAATTTATCTTTACAAACATGTCATTATTCCTTGAAAAATTCCTCCAAATGACCAGATCAAACAAGATACACATTTTTTAAAAAAGAAAATTGAAGTATAGCTGATTCACAATATTGTGTTAGTTTCAAGTGTACAAAGTGATTCAGATATGTATCTTTTTTTGTGATTCTTTTCCATTATATAGGCTATACAGTAAATTCTTGTTGTTTATTTTATACATGGTGGTATCTCTTAATCCCATACTCCCAGGTTATCCCTTTCTCCCTTTCCCCTTTGGTAACCATAAGTTTGTCTTCTATGACTGTGAGTGTATTTGTTTTGTAAATAAATTCATTTGTACCATTTTTTTTAGATTCCACATGTAAGTGCTATTGTGTAGTATTTGTCTTTCTCTAACTTACTTCACTTAGCATGATAATCCCTAGGTCCAAGAGGGACACCTCTTTTCCCCACGCTATGCAGCTTTCAGGGGTCTTAGTTTCCTTACCAGGGATCAAACCTGTGGCCATAGAAATGGAAGTGTGGAGTCCTAACCACCAAACTGAAAAGGAATTCCCCAAAATGCACACAGAATCCTTTGTGAAGCCATCTATCTGGTATACTTCTCTGCTTTGAGGAACCACAGCACCTCTCTGCTATGTCACCGTTTGCCCTCACTATTTAATTATGTTCAGTATTTGGTCCCACCCAATAATAGTTTAATTTCTCACCCCTGACTCATCCTCATATTCAAGTCATTTCAGATTCCAGCACATACTAATCAAACACAATTGTGAGACACTGGGATGAAAATGGATGAGCTGTAATCCCTGCCCAGAACAGCAGGGGAGGCATACCTACTAACAACATGTGATCCATTCAGTTCTGCACTGTAATAAAAGTGACGGAAACTCACTATGGGAACAAAGCTTAGGGAACAATGAATTCTTCCAGGGCAAAGGTAAGGAAGGAGAGGGGAAAAAAAGAGTTTACAGGAAGCTGTGGAGTGAGACAAAAACAGAAATTTATGAGGTGGGAAAAAAATGGAAAGGTGACATATAGGGTAGATTTACAAGTAGACATCAGTCAATTCAAGCTTTTTGTTTCACCTAGAGCCATGTTCCACTTAGAAATTTTATGAAGATCTCCCATCTTTTGAGGCAACTTCTGCACTACTGACATTTAGCGTCAGATAATTCTTTGGAGGACTGTCCTGTGCATTGTAGGATGTTTACAGCACCCCTGGCCTCTCCTCACTAGGAGCAACCCTTTCCACCTTCCAACTGTGACAATTGAAAATGTTTACAGGTACTGCCAAATCTCCCTGGGGATGGATGAAGGAGAGTGGAAATCATCTTAGCTGAGAACCAGTGTTTTAAGTGTAATTCTAACTGTAAGGACATCTCCCTTACTATCCTATCTTTTCTTCAGTCAGGAAATGATTTTTTTTTCTTTGGTTTAAATCCCAATGGACTCTTATTTTATTTTTAGATTAGAGGCAAATTGTTGAAAACATTAAGTTACCGATGCCGATTATAAAAAAGAATATCTTCTTTGATTAAACCTAATAAACAAAAAATGAAATGTTCAGTATGATAGGAAAGTATATATTTGCTCAGAACATTACAATTTGCAAAGTACTTTCTTGTATGATTTCAAAAAATGCTCACAACATCCTGTGAAATATCCATTATTATTTCCATTCTAGGGATGAAGAAAGGCTCAGATAAAGTTGTCACTTATCTGAGACCACCTGAATACCAACTCTTAGAGTTAAGATTCATAACTGGACAGTCTCATTCCAAAATGTATATACTTCCTGTTTAGGTTAGTAAACAGCTAGTATGAGCTTCTCTAGGTTGCACACAGGTAAGCCAGAGAGAAAGTCTCATCTTAACATCACACAGATGGAAAAATAAAATGATCTGAGGATGCTCGGTTACCTACATAGCCCAAAAGAAAATATAATAAGTAAAAACTTCTTTGTAGGAAGCAAAGCATCATTTAACTACCAAAGAATTGTGTTGTTTCCATCCTTTGCATAGATTTAAGAGCACTTATTATGCAACAAGAAGAGTGATACATACTAGAAATGGTAACTTTTACACTCACAATTTTAGAGTATGTTAACTTCTTTTAGTCATTTGAAATAGCCAATTCTAACTTGGTATAATGAAGATTATTATCCACTGATAGAAAACTGCATATAAAAGTAGAACATTAAGTAACTAGATTATGGCTACACAGCTAATTAGAGACCAAGTCAAAATCTTTGTACATTGAAATAAGTGTTCTTTCCTCTACAAACAATTTCCAGCATCATATAACCCTATATCCCTCTAGATATAAATATCAATATGCCAATGAAGGGCTTCCCTGGTGGCTCAGATGGTAAAGAATCTGCCTGCAATGTGGGAGACCCTGGTTTGATCCTTGGGTTGGGAAGATCCCCTGGAGAAGGGAATGACTACCCACTCCAGTGTTCGCGCCTAGAGAATTCCATGGGGAGAGGAGGCTGGCGGGCTACAGTCTATGGGGTTGTAAAGAGTCAGACACAATTTAGCAACTAACACACACATATGCCAATAAATAAAATATCCTCAACCAGATACAAATACCACTATGCCAATAAAAACATCCTCAACCATTCTGTTTCAATATTATCTGAAGCCACATCTACCTTGGTAGTTTTAAGGACACTATAAAGGATGAAGTGGGAATTTTTGCTACTAATGTGTCAAGGATAAAAGCATTCCCTTAAATTAGGCAAATCAGCTCAATCAGTGAGACTGACTTATTCATGACCCATGAGTTAACACATGAAAAAATGTTTGCAATTTTCTAGACTTAGTCAACTCTGGACTCAAACAATATTTGATATTTCTGAACCTAGACTCCAGCTTGACAAAAAGGTGAGAAGGGAAGATCTAGGAATTTCCTGGATATAGTCGCACTTCTTTAAAATTTACTTGTCTATATAAAAATAAAGGGATAATTTAAGATAGGAAAACATTTTGCAATAAACAAATAGGTATTTTAAATGTGAATAGAAGGCAGTTCAACTCCTGGCTTAAACAACAAAAAATTCCAAGCCTTACTCCATCATGGAAGGTGGGATAGTACAGCAGTCTTGAATCGCAGTTAGGGGAGAGGTCAGGTGAGCTGTGTAGGATGCTTCTACAACTTGCTTATTCCGGTTGACCACATCCAAGTAACGGTTGAACTTCTCTCGGATTTTTTTGGCTAGCTGTGGGATGAGAGTAAGCAAAATAAATCAAAAGACCAGGACAGTAACCCATTGTACTTTTAACTGTACGTTAGCTTTTATCACAAGCTGTCTATATTAAACTTCTGATAAAACAAAAACATATTCATGTCTTATTTCATTATGTAAAGTTAAATAAAAATAGAAAAATACCCAAAAGTCACAGAAGAATGCTTAATCTGTGGTAAAATTATAACTTTTATCTTGTAATAGATAAAGATACATTAAAAACTACTCATGTGTTCAAATTCAGATAGAACGATACCAATCCATAAAAATGCCCTGGGTGTAGAAAACAGCCTATTGATATTATTGTCAACATGGCAGTGGGTGTTGATTTTTAAGGAGGAAAATACACTAAGGGAAATGATATTCAGTATTTTCTGTTACACACCTCCAGGGGGCACCATTCATAGCCTTCTGTGTGAGTGGAGAATCTCTGAAGTTGTACAGTGCAGACATCCATACAAAATATGTATAGTTAGAAATAGACTTGTATTTGGTCTGTTATACCTTTAACATGGGCAAATGTCTTTCTTAACAGAACACTACATCATAATACACTCTCATATGGGAATAGCAAAAAGCATACTGTTTTTTCCTCAATTGTCCCCACCAAATATCACAGCTTAATTATAGATCTCCAAGGAAAACAGTGTTGTTTTTCTTCCCCTTAAACAAAATGTTACCCAAATGAAATGACTGATAGAATTATAGCTAATTGGTTTTGTAGGGCTATTCATTACCAGCACACTAGAGAAGAACTAATCATCTCCTTTGGGTCATGCATCGCATACAATCCAGTAGCTTACAAGCTGAGAAGAGGGAGCCAAATCAGAATATCTTCATTTATTCCTTTCAAGTTGCTTTTAAATTTTGATTTTGTACCAAGTGACACTTGGGCACTTTCAGAGTTTCAATTAAATAACTGAGGTTCTCAACCTTGTTAAATATTGTACATACTAAAAAGTTTAGAAAAATGTCCAGACACCAGAAAAAGAGGACGAGTGTAATATTTAATGTGATAATAGGCTGTTCAAATTCATTTCATCATTTTCAAAGGAGGAACTGTGTGTCTCAAAAACTAACATGTCCACCTGTAATTCGACTCCCTGAGTTAAGAGTTTTCACTATTAAAAAAAAACGAAACAAAACATTATTCTTGTTGAGGTCTTTGTAATAAAATGTGCAGATATGGTTTAAATGTCCCATCCTAATGGAGACCACTGGAGATTTTGCCTCTTGAGGGGCACTGGGCAAAGTTTGGAGACAATTTTGGTTGTTATAACTTGGTGGAGAATGATACTGGCGCATGGTGGGTAGAGGCCAGGATCCTCCTAGATGTCCTGTGATGCACAGAACAACTCCTGGTAACCAGGAATTATGTGTCCCCAGAAATCAACGATGCCCCATTTGAGAAACCTAATGTAGAGAAAAATCGAAGATAATTAGCCCAATTTGTAACCCAGCCAATAGGTCCCAAACTGTTCTTCTAGGTTAGTTTTCCATACACTCAAAATGATACCTTAAGGAGGCAAAAAAGTGTAAAAAATTTCAACATTTACATATTTCTATTTCATTCTTTGGTTTTCCTTTCCCAAAGTGACATGAAAGAAGCCATCAAATATGCCTGTAGTTCTTCAAAATGTAGCCTAAATACAGAGATGTGACCATTCATTATCAGCAGATACACTGTTAGGTCTAACAGTAGTTTGCATTAATCCAATAAACCTTTTTTTCTAGACTTTCACATTTAATGGGCAGTTGAGGGTGAGAGACAGGAACAGTGTTAGTTGCTCATTTGTGTCTGACTCTCTGTGACCCCATGGACTATAGCCTGCCAAGCTTCTTTGTCCATGGGATTTCCCAGGCAAGAATACTGGAGTGGGTTGCCATTTCCTCCTCCAGGGGATCTTCGCTATCCAGGGATCTCCTGCCTGCAGGCCGCTTATTTACCACTGAGCCACCAGGGAAGCCCAGTAACAGGTCAAGCTTAAAAACCCAATGTATATTCTTATAGTGCTCTGCACTCTCCCCTTATGCTATCATCTGTTTAACATCTGATTACCCCACTAGACTGCATGCTCTGTAAGGGCAGGTACCACATATGTTTTTGTTCATCTGTATTTTCATCCACTACTACACTGCTTAACATTGATGGCAGACAAAAATAGTCAATGAATATTGATTTGCATGGCGTTGATTCAAAATGTGTAAGACTTTTTTTTACACATAATTTTTTGTTTAGTTATAACTGAAGAAAAAACTATGAATAATGACTGTCTATATTAATCACCCATATACATTATGTTAAGTAAACAGTTTACAAAGATTTTATGGCCATTTTTCTATGCAATATATCTTGTTACATTTATTGAAATGCGATTTTATGTTTTTTAAATCTAAAAATAAATAATTTGCACTTAAAAAAAATACTTAATAAAGGTAAAAAAAAATTATCCCAGAGAATCATCAACCTTATCTTTTGGTCTAAGGATCACAACCTCTTTAAAAACATGGGATACTTACTTCAAAAAGAAACATGTATTTCTGAAACTCCATTAAGAACAAATTCTACCTTTTATCTTTAAGTTTAAAAATAAATATCACTAATTTCCCACCTACAAGTGTAGTTCTTCACTGCCCTTGGGAACAAATCTTCTGTAACAGAATAAAGTGTGCTTGAAAGGACTGAAATTCCAAATAACATCATCACAAATTCACTTCCAAAATGAAGAAAAAAATGCAAACATTCTGTCTTTCTCTCACACACATTCAAACATACAAACAAACACTTGAGAAGTATCCAAGTGTCTCTTCTACACATTTAGAGAATTCAAACTTTAAAAAGGTCACATCTAGCTCATCATGATATTCTAATCTGGCTCATTACTTATTGCTAAAAGGCTAAGAATGACTCTTACATTTTAAATGAAATTTTAAAAAACTATTTTGTGATACTTAGTAATTTTATGAAATTTGAAACTCAGTGTTGATAAGTTTCATTGAAACACAGTAATTTGTTCATCTATCATTTCTGGCTGCTTTTATTATGCAATTGCAGAGTCAAGTAGATGGAATACAGATTGTATGACTTGCTTTGCTGTAGGTATTAATAGAAGTCAGATGATCTAACACATCCAAGGTTAAGCTGTAATTCGAGTAATTTTATAAAAAATTTGCTCTCCATTGAGAAGTGAGGGTCCCTCTACTCCCACTGCTTGAATCTGGATAGGCTTATGATGGCTTCTACCAGTAGAGCACAGAGAAAGAGACACTATGTAACTTGCAAGGCTAGGTGATAAAGAGCCATAAAGCTTCTGCCTGTCTCTCCTGCTGTAAGAAGTCCAAGACACATGGAGAGGCCACAGTTAAGTATTTGCTTGGCAGCTCTAGCTAAGCAAGTCTTCAAGTCATCTCAGCCTGGCTCCGGATATGAGTCAAGAAGTCTCTGGATAATTCCAGCCCCTGGCCTTAGCTGATGAAGTCCTAGGCGTTATGGAACAGAGATGCCAGCCTTGCAATGCCTGAACCATTGAATCCGTAGGCATGGAGAAAGTTGTCTATGTGACCAAATTTGGGGAGGGAGGGGGAGCGGGGGGGGGGTGCGGTTCTTACATGGCAACAAGTAACCAGAATACCCAGGATAGGTGGAATTCCTTCATAA
This sequence comes from Giraffa tippelskirchi, assembly GCF_054371585.1. Lineage (NCBI taxonomy): Eukaryota > Metazoa > Chordata > Mammalia > Artiodactyla > Giraffidae > Giraffa > Giraffa tippelskirchi. The sequence goes on from NC_137279.1 coordinate 156,053,079, forward strand.
GATAAATGTGTTGAAGCTATGCTGAACAAAACTGCTCAGAGAGAGACACTGCATCAAAATCATCAGAATCATCAAGACAGTAGCCTGTAAATTATAAATCTGTTGCAAAGAGATTTCCAAGTTCTTCAGAAAATTATGATAACTGCCATATAGTGGCACTTACCATATGCTAGGCACAGGACCTCACAATGTAAGTACTGACATTTTATATCAATGAACCACAAAATAAAAGACTTCACTTCCTCATTTAAAACTCAGAACTGTCTTGTCTATAAAATCTGTGTATTCACCTGCTCAGCTATGGTGCCCCAGACAAACTTAAGAAAAGCTGCAATAGTGGCTTGACATTTTAAATTTTAAAATCGCACAATCTGAGGAATAGAACTTCCATTAACATAATCAGCCAAGGCACAGAGTGGGTTGGCCGTGGAATTGTTCCCAGGGTGGGAGTGGGAGGTGGTTACTGAGTGATGGGAGATGGACTCTGCCGGGGATGGGGGGGCAGGGAGTGGTATCTGCCTTTGGCCTTCTAGTTAGGGTGGGCCTAAAGCGGCATTCTTCATTACTGGAAGCAGTTACTCACATACAGAGTCCAGACACACAAGACAATGAACAAAAGGTCTCAGAAGAAAGCTCTCTCCACTGGGATTCACTCCTCTTGGTCAGTACCTCCTCAGTGTCCATGTTATGACACCCTATCTGGCTTTATTTTAAAAAAACTGCCCACATTAATCATGTGTAGGACACTGTTGTATGCACCTCACAAGCATATGACAATTTAATCCTTCAAGGAACCCTACAAACTACACATCTCCATCTTCTAGAAGTGGACACTGACAGTTTAAAAAAACTTGCTCAAGGTCACAAAACTAGTAAGTAGTAAAGCTGGGATCCAAAACCAGTAACATTCTGCCTCAGAACCCAAGCTTCAATCTTTGTGCAACACTGCTTCACTCTGTAAATACTTAGACCAACAACCTCCCCCAATTTCTTTTCAAACCCATTTGAATCAATGCTATGAAATTCTTGGCAGAATACCATAAGCCATACACAGTCTCATGAGAATTAGATTTTAATAATGTATATTTCATTTGGAATTTTTCATAATTCCTACAAAAGTCAAAACTTTGAAGTTTAGAATTGCTGAATTCTACCACCAATAACAAAAAGGGATATGAATTTGAAATAACGCACCCTCCAAAACAATGCCTATCTGTCATTATCTGACTACTGTGCTATCAGTTCTACTGAACTAACTTAAATTGTCCTGATTAGTTTCAGGTATTCGAGCTTGATCATAACCTGGAAGGAGAACAGAATAAATGTAACATTCCTATCCTAAAGGAAGTGAACTTCAGAATTCCGTATTTTCCTCTGGGTTTTGATCTGAGTTAATTTATCTGTCATCACAGAGTAGTAAGATGAAATTGTAATTCCTATTATGTATGTGAAAAAAAAAAAAAGAGGCACGTGGAGCTTGAGGGTCTCTGGACTCCCAGGGGGTGATCTGGCCTCCTTTGACCCCATTGCCTGAGACGACCCCTGGGTGCCCTTCGGACAAGGACTATGAGGGCGACTCACAGTAGAAACCTCACGCTCCACCGTGGGGTAGATTTTCCCCCTCTAAAAGCAATCACTTTTAGCATGCCGACCAAATCCAGGTTGCTCAGCAAGCATAACAGAATCTATTAGAGTAAAGATAGCCCACAGAGAGATTAAATCCTGAATGTATCCGTTAAATTCGAGAGGACCCGCTACCAAGGCGGAAACTTCCAAGAGGCCAGACAGATTCTGGGTCTGTATCCTGCCATGATCCCTGCAGACAGAAGAAAACAAAGGACATTCTCAACAAAAAGCTACAGGTGGACCCACAATCCTTCTCAGTGTAATTAAAAACATTTTTCTTTCCACGGCTCAGCTTTCATCTTTTATCCTTCTTTATCCTCTCCCCTTCATCCCCTAAGGGGTTCCTGAATGCTGATGAGACGACAGGGCTAAAACCATCTTGTCATCTTTTGGGTCAATTCTTCAGCTAGCCAGCATCCAGCCATGGGTCAAATGATGAGTAGGTAGCTGGCCAGTCCCCATGGGAACGGATTCTAATTTGTCATCATCTCCAGTGACAACGTTTCATCACAACATCAATGAATTTCTTTCTTGCTGAATTTCACTTCCCTTAATTTTCCCATAGACATTTCTGTCATTTGCATACTTCCCCAGAGCCCCCCTCCTCCCCCCTTTTTTAAAAGCTCTTTTTACCTTAGCTTTATACTTCTGACGATTGGAGGTGGGGTGGGCATACAGGTAGAACAAGGTAAAAGAAAACAAAAATGCAAAGGCATAGTACACACTTATTTATGTCTCTGTCCTAAAAGGAAGGGCCGGAAGGAGTTTTGAATGTTGGGGAAAGCTTTATCTAAAATACATAACAATGAAGCTGACAGGCACAGACAGGAAAGGTACCCCAGGGAACTGGAGATTCAGAGCAAAATTCCTACTGAATGTAGAAGAGTTTAACATTTGACATTCAGAAACCTTTGTGCCGTGATAAGAATCTACTAGCTGATCTCCCTTTGCTTCTATCTCAGCCTTATTACTCAAGAAAATAAACCTTTTCATTTTCCAGCAAATTTCAGGATTTGGTTATTTAAATGTCGGTAACATAGACATAATTTTAAGTATACTCAAGCACAAGCACCACACCATTGCATTCCAAGGTTCAAGGAGGAAACCTTATTGTTTCATGTCGTACATTGTTTATAGGATATTAATAACACCACACTCTTGCTATTATTTTTATTAGTAACAGTTGTAATATTCTAGACAGCTCTCCAAATTATTAGCTGGGAATCTGGGTCAGTTCCTTGACTTCCATTAGCCTTGGCATCCTCATGAGTACAACAGGATAACACAGTTTTAAGAACTTTTCGTGACGTTCAAATGTAATAATGACTATATTAATATACACCCCAGGATGACCACAAGGGATTATTCTCTTTGTTACACCCCAGTCTCTGGACTAGGAAGAGCACGTGGCGGTGATAAGGATAACACTGTGGAGCCATAAGTAATGGGAGGGGGACTCCCTGAACATTAACCATTTTATTCATTTAACTCATGCTTAATTCTCCACAGGAAAACTGACACATATCTGGGGGTGGGGGGGGGGAAGCATTCTTCCCCTTAAAAATTAACAGTAAAATGGCACAAAGAGCTTAAGCTTTGGAGTCAAATTTGAGTCATATCAAGCTGTCACTTACTAACTAAATGGAGCCAAAGTAAATTATTTCTCTAAGCCTTAACTTTGTTGTTGTTTTAGTCGCTAAGTTGTGTCCAACTCTTTGGCGACTCCAAGGACTGTAGCTCACCAAGTTCTGTCCATGGGATTTCCCAGGCAAGAATACTGGAGTGGGTTGCCATTTCCTTCTCCAGGGGATTAATTAGCTCTAACCTGGAAAAAGAATAGCTGCTTCAGGACATTGAGAACCAAGAGGGATGATGTTTATAAATATTTAGGAGAGTGTCTAACGGATCATATGTGCCAAATAAACAGTAGCGACTGTTTACTATTATTATCGTTGTTGTGATTATCTGTGGGAATTGATGTAGGGACTCAGACACTATGAATACAGCCTCCCACAGAGCTAGGAAGAGTCAGGATGGGTGTGCTAACATTGGGCTATGACCTTACTAGGGCTATCGGCACCTCTTCCACAGCACAGTTATCATGTAGGTTATATAGTTACAGTCATAGGTAGGGACTCTTCTAGGATCCTCTTTTTCTAAATTTAAGGATTTAATAATGGCTTTCTTCTTGTGTCACACTTTACCATTTTCAAAGCATTTTTTCGTGACTCATCCAACAATACCAGGAGCCAGGCAAAGCAGATATTCCCAGCCCCTTCTCTACCATCAGGAAATCAAGGCTCAGTGGTACACCCAAGCTCACGCTGAGTAAGTGCAGGAAACAAAGAGACCGGGGCTTCTAATCCCCAGTTCCATTCTCTTTCTGCTACAAGCTCCTCCAATTTGCAGGAAAATGTGAGCTCTCCCAGGTCAAATGATCTAAGTTCTACCCATTCTTCCAGTCCCAGCCCTGCGTTTGCCTCTCTGAAGACTTCTCAGGTCCTTCTTTCCCAAAATTGTCTAGGACTCGGTATCTGTGCCACTCACTGTTGATCTTGCCTCATTTAAAGATCCCATTTCTCCTAAGAAGCCAATGACACAACAATAATTAACATTTACCCATTGCTTGCTATGTGCCAGGCACTTTGAAACTGCAATTTTGGGAGATGCTTTTTAAAAAAAAAAAAAAAATGCTCACAACAACTTTTGGTACTTACTATATGCTATTTTTATAAATAGTTTTGATAGATTAACTTGCCCAAAGTCACTCAGCTAAGTAGAATAATTAGATCAAACCTGTGTTTTTGAACCACCGGACTATTCATTTTTCTTTCATGTATACCTAGCATCGAGAAAAGACTTAAAAGCCTTCATTACTTAACTGTCATATGGAATTTACTAAAATTAATCTTTTAGTAAACACTATGTTAAATAAATTTCAAAGCATGGGTGTAGCTGGAAAAAAAAAAAAGCCTTCATTACTGTATTCATTTCGCTACAATGTACCATTACTTGTCATATTGGGAAAACCTGCTTCTAGTTCAAAAAAGGGCAGATAACTTGGAAAAATTGCTCATATCTGGTTTAAGCCAATCAGAAGCTCTGGGCCTCTCTAGTTTCCTATCTTCCTCTGCCTCTTGGATGATGTAAGCTGCTCTAGAGTACCTATTGCTGAGAAAAGAGCACCAGTTCAGATAAGGTACCCTGATGGCAACTGGCCATACTGGTGGTGTGGCTGCTGATCTCCTCCGAGCTCAGGTCTCAAGTGTGGAAGAGCCTGGGCCAGGCCGGCAACAATACAGGACAAGACAGATGAGGACCCGGAGATGGGCCAGGGCCCGTCTGAATTTCCAATGGCCCGCGGAGGCTTCAGCGTTGTCTGACGGATGTGTGGGAATAGCACATCCAGTGGAGAAGCGGGGCAGCCGCTGACAGATGAACTGCAGGTGGACCAGGAAGATTTATGTGCAAGGCTGTCTGGGCTCCAGGGTCACATACCCCAATTCTGGGAGAGGTGGGGCCCCTGTGGCTGAGCTGGGGAGGCACGCAATGGAAAAAACAGGAGGCAAGTGCTGACATGCCAGAGAGCTGAAGGAGGCTGAGCTCTGGGAAACGGCAGCTTCTCTCTTTAAGCAAAACATAGGTTTTGCTTAAAAGGTTATAATGGGGTTTGGTTTGGGCAGCAGTTTGTACTGGGTATTCCAGGAGAGTCATGGAAACACACAGCCCAGCCTCCTGAAAGCCAAGGTTATCAACTCAAGGGCTCAATGTGCTTTTGCCCTGTTTTTCACCCCACTCTACCCTTAACAACCAGATCATAACAAAAGAAACAAAAGGAAGGGCAGGCTTCAACCCACTTCTCCCCACTTCACTCTGTAATAGGAGCCTCTGGGCTGAGGTTCCTTTAAACCAAAATAAGCAAGTGCTCAGGCCTTGAAAGTTTAGTCAGTTCCTTCACAAGGAGAAAGCAGTTTAACCTAGTCTTAACCTTGGAAAAAATCAAGAGGCTGAGAGTTGGGGGATGATGGAGGAACACTGGCCACAGCATATAGGATAATCTAACCTTTTACGTTACAACTTTTGAGATAAGCTTTCTTAGTTTATGAATCAGGGAGGAAAGGTGTTGAAATATCCTGTGGTTCATGAATTTAAGAATACTCCGGTGGCCCATGAGGGATACAGAGAAAAGGTAAGAAAACCCAGTCCCATTACTCTTACCACATAAAGCTCTCATTTACAGTATAAATAACTGTGCATAACTTATAAACACCAAGTATGAGGGCTTCCCAGGTGATGCAGTGGTAAAGAATCCGCCTACCAATGCAGGAGATGCAGGCTTGATCCCTGGGTTGGGAGGATCTCCTGGAGTAAGAAATGGCAACCCACTCCAGTATTCTTGCCTGGGAAATTCCATGGCCACAGGAGCCTGGCAGGCTACAGTCCAGGGGGCTACAAAGAGGCGGACATAACTGGGCACACATGTACATACTTAAAAGCATTCTAAGTAACAAGGTGGGGTGGGGGAATGCATTAGGGGAACTGGGGTCAGTTGGGAGGGCTCTGGAAAGCTGCAGTTTCACTCTACCCCAGACTACTTTTCCCACAACAAATGCAAATAACTTCTCCTATCTACAGCCAACCTTGCAACCTGGGGCAGCGCCTGGCAGGGACTTGCTTTTTTGTATAAACGAAGGACAAAATCTGACCTGTCCTCCACTGGGAGGCCAACTGGCCAGCGTGTTAGGGTTCTTCATGGGTCCTCTGAGAGCAGATGGGTCAACACTTGCCAGCAAGTGTCAATTAGCTCAGCAATGAAGTGGAAAGATGAGACTGGCAAGGAAGCAAAAATCTGCCACTAAACACTTACTTTCTCATCTTCAACCTGGCCAAGGCCTCATTAAATCCAATTCTGGGGAAGGCAATCTTGAGATGCAATGAAAGAAAAACACAAAAAAACAAAAAACAATGTTTCTATTTTCCCTTTCTTAATGATAAATTAACCTGACTTACCATTCCAATGGGATATAATAATGGGCCATTTTAGGACTTCATTGATACACAGTACTGAGAGCAGCAGGGCTCAACGACAGTAAGTCTAAGGTCTCCTACTCCCTAGTTATCAAAATATAAGTCAATGCAAGACAGAGCCTAATGCACAGCATATCCCATTTTTTTGAGCAACAAATTTTTACATGTATTCCCTTTAAAACTAAGAAAACATAATAGTACCAGAGAAAGCATCTTATAAACATTTGATTTCTTCAGTTGTTGAAATCTGGCCTTGAATATCCATAACCACCTGAGTCTTCAGTGTGGCCTGACTATCATAGGTAGTAGATGCACTCTCTCCCCTCTTCCTACATTCACACATTGAAGCCAATTTATAACCTGCTTATCTCAGTAGATAGAAAGCCACTTCTTGGATTCATTGTCGAGATACTTGAGTAGTGGGCAATCAGCCCGCCTTTATGATGCAGGCCTAAAAAGCTTGAAGTTCTGATACAAGTTTTTGCTTTCTGATTTTTTATAATTAGGAAAAACAACACTCACATGGACCACTTGGATGAGGTGCAAATGTTGGCTGCTAGTAGGAAATGTGTTACTATTAAGACTTGCTAGAAACAACAACACAAAGTAATGTTTCCCATGTGGGTTCCACACCAGAGGAATGAGGATATTTGCCTCAACCACAATAATTTTATTATATCCTTCTCTGAGCTGTTCTGTGTGTTCCTCTGCCAAGTTGCATCTGATATCATTCTCTAACTCATAGTTGGATTGAGAAAGGTCCTCTCATTGCCTATCTGATGACAGGGAGGATTGCAAACACAAGAACCAGGGTTATGTGTGCTTTGTATTGGCTGTTTGCTTCCCTAGGACTCACGCTCACATTTCTCTTGAAGGGTGGTACCTGACATGGGCGTCAGTGGATATGACAGTGACACTTCTTGATGACTTTGTAGAAAAGCCAGCATGCTCTTTGCAGCATATAAAAGGAGTAAAGGCTGCTTAAGTAACAACCAGTGAGAATGCCCATGATCCCTACCTGCCCAGAATCTTCTAATATTATAAATAAAGCTGTAGATCTTGGTGAACTTCCAATTTTATCAAACCACATGTTATTTCATGGAACCAGATTTTCAAAGTGTTTAGCCAGTTGAAGTGTCTTGATATTAGCAGCAATTAATTCCTTTGCTTCACTGCCACAAGTATTTCCTATTGCACCAAGGGATATATTAGGGATAAATTGGTCTGTGCTTTTAAGTTGCTTGCTAGGTTTTAGAATATGCATATGTTTATGCATTCTACTAGTACAGATGATCTGACCTTATTTTTTTTTTTTCAAATAGGAGCAGCAGTTTCAGATAGTAGATAGAGTTGGGAGGGCAGATAGGAGAATTTGAAGAAATCTTGGCTGTTACCTCCTTGCTAGCATTTCCTGATGCTATCCAAACTCATGATACTAAAAATGTGTGTTAAAATGGGCTTGTTTCCATTTTTAGTGGAATGTTCATTTCTCATGATGAGGTCTTCCTGGCTTTTAGAATGAGGACTCAGCCTATTCCCTTCTATTGAAGTGAAGTTTTGACTGTTTGTATCAAAAGGCCAGGCTCAAACTTATTCTGTGTCACTGACACAAGGCGTTTACTCGCATATGGATGGCAGAGTTATGTGAGGAGGAAAGCTCCAGCTGGAGTAGGGAGAGATGCACATTTTGGTGGAGCTTGCATGTCTTTTCCTGCCCTGCCCCAAAGGCCTCACCAGCCCCTCTCCTGGTTGCAGCCTCTTCTCTCCAGCTGTGCCTGCCAGCAACTGCCCCTCCTCCCCTGTATCTGCTGGGGGAGAATCGGTACCAGCCCCTTCATGTGTTCCATCACACACACACACACACACACACACACACACACACACACACACACGGAGCACACAGTGTGCAAATTAAAGGAACGAGGAAATGGATTACTCTGGGTTGTTGCCAAAACAACATGAAAAAACTGTAGCCATAATTTTCTAGCCTTAAATGTTAGTATGTGATGGTGGTGGGAGATATAGAAAATTTCATTTTTCTATAACTGGTGTGAATATACAAATGTAAAAATGAACAGTGTGCTGTAAATATATGCATAGAGTACAATTTATATGTAAACAATGGATACACAGTACAGTATAACAAAATATGTGAGTATACAGGATGAGTGTGTGGGAGGGGTGGGGGGAAGAGAATGAGCAAGCGCGGGATTATCTCAGCTTATCTCAACACCAGGCATACATTGGCTAACGTACAATATGTACCCCTGAAGTCAGCTGGTCTATATTTAGTACAGGAATTACAGCTTTCGTGCATGCATACACACATATTTTGACTTCCAAATATATATAAGAATTCAGAGCATATGTTGCATATATATTTTTATGAGAATATAAACAAGATAGTTAAATATTTCAAATTCCAAATTGCCATTTCTTAAGCAGTGAGATAGTAGTTATCAGGCTGCTCTTTCTCTCCTGGCCTACCTTGATTTGTTTTCTTCCCCCTCTCTGAAGCTGGCTGAGCAGGTCCTCAAATATCCCTGATTACTGTTAAAGCTTCACAATGGGAGAGAACCTGGGAGTTCTGGGGCAGCTAAAGGTTTGTTACTTTCTCCATGGAAACTGCACTAACAAAAACCGTACCAACCACGATTCTACACTAAGAATTCCAAACAGTTATCGACTTCTACTCATGTGCAACACAAAGGAAGCTCACTATGTTATATTTAAATCCTACGGACTAGCCAAACAGCTGTACTTTTTTCACTCACTCAATTTGCTAAAAGTTATTCTTTGTGTGTGTGTTAGTTGCTCAGTCGTGTCTGACTCTGTGACCCCAGGGACTCTAGCCCACCAGGCTCCTCTGTCCGTGGGATTCTCCAGGCAAGAATGCTGGAGTGGGTAGCCATTCCCCTCTTCAAGAATCTTCTCCTGACCCAGGGATTGAACCTGGGTCTTCGGCATTGCAAGCAGATTCTTCACCAGCCCAGCCAAAAAATTTTTCTTTAGGGGATACTATTTACCACCCACTTCAATCCCAACAAAAAATGCAATAGCCCTATAGAATCTCCACAATAACAAACATTAGAACCAACTGATAATAAAGGAATAATGATGAAGTGTGAAAAAGACAAAGGCGTCTGCTCTTTAAATAAATCAAGGACTTCATTTATTTTTATATCTTGTTTATGTTCCTGCAGGATAATCCATTAGTGATAGAATGTACTTCATCATAAGACACAAGTTATATCCTTGTGATCATTAGACCTAAAAGGCAGAAGGCACCCCTACCATTGTTTGGCCCAGGTCAACTGATTATTTAAACTCCATCTTTTCTTCATTTAGTGGCTGAGCTTTCATCAGAGTACTTACAATGTTTAGACATATTATTTATCTTACTTTGGTTAATGTGTAATACTCTCAGCAGAGAATAAACCACCTTACTCTTAAAAACTGAAAACATATAAAAGGATTGGCAATGAAGAAGTATGAAAAGCAACATAGCACACTGATTAAGAACATGGATTTCAAAGTTAAAATCTTGGTCCTATCATCTAATTCAAGAATGGTTTGGGGTAGAAGTCCCCAACCTTTGTGACTGATTTAATAATAATAGAAATAAAGTGCACAATAAATGCATTTGAATTATCTTGAGACCAATTCCCCTCCAGCCCCAAATTACTGGAAAAATTGTCTTTAACAGAACTGATCCCTGGTGCCAAAAAGTTGGGGACCATTGAGTTGGGATATCATAACTTAATAGCTTTGAGTCTCAATTCCTTCAACTCTAAAAGAGGGAGAGGAACTAAGTTTGTACCATAGGGTTATGGTAAAATTTTAATAAGATAACTCAACCAGCATTTATTAAATGAACATGAAACATCACGCCAAATAAATCACTTTTTCCAAAATGCAACACAACCTAGGTACACCTAGTTCTTGTACCCATGCCATACTTATTACAATTCTAGAAAAGCATACATAATTTGAACATAACCCAAAATACTGCCACACTAGATGGGATCCACAGTCCATTGAGACTACCTTCTGTCTCTCATAAATGCCTCCTTTGGGCCATCACCTGCAAGAGATTAGCAAGATATACCAAGTATATGAACACATGTCTCCTGTAATTTAACTATGTCTTTGGGATAAGCTCTTTGTTTCTCTTCCTATAATGCCAAGTGTATAGTAAGTCCTCAACAAATGTTTGCTGAATCCATCAACCATCTACCACTTATCAGTGGTATGCTCAGAATCTCCCCCTTGAAGAGCTCGTGATCTATAGTTTTTCCATTCATTCCCAATATCTTGAAAGTATTATAGCATGAGTTATTCTGACAAGGTCCCAACACTCAGGAGTTTGGGCTCCCTAAACTTTTATTTTTAGAAGAGGTAAAATAATCACAAATTTTCTTTCTGCTGCAAAAACACAGTATTTAATATTTTCTTACTTCTTCCAAATTTTGGTGAGTATTCTCTAATCACAATATTTTTGCCTTTCTTTGAAAACAAATCCAACCTTGAATGGCTTTTCCCTGGAAAGCAGCATGATGTAGCATAATGGTTTGTAAATCTTTTATAAAGTGATAGGCCATTAAAAACACACAAAACCTCATACTAAATTTCAATATATCAAACAAGTAAGGTAAATTGCTGTAGGAACGAATGGAGAAGAAAAGGACAGAACCTGGTCCTTACATTCTGTCACAGCCTCTGCAGTACCTCCCCCATACCTTTGGAAACAAATCTTTAAAAATATATAGTAGAACACTGAATCTCAATCCCTTGAAACCCAAATTGGGTTCTCTTAGCCTTTCAGTTGGATGCCCTTGCACAAAATATTTCTTTGGTATAATTTTCCTTGTCAGTGAAACTTACAGAGATTTTTATGAGAATTATGAATTTGTGTAGCAAATACCACTTATTATATTGAGATACTTTTTCATGGTACTGAGGGTACATCAAGGACTGAAATGGACAAAAATCCCTGTCCTCACAGAGCTTACATTCTATTAAAAAAGACACACTATTAAAAAAAGGCATAGATAAGTCCTAAGGGATAAATTATAAGGAGATAAATAAAGCAAGAAAGAGATAAGAAGTAAAGGTGGGTTTATTTAATAACATTTATAAGTGGGTGGTCAAGGAGGGTCTCAATGAGAGGTAACACTGAGCCAAAACAGAAACGATGTAAGGGAACAGCCCATGTGGCTCGACGAGAAAAGATTTAAGGACAGTGTTGTTCAGTTGCTCAGCTGAGTCTGACTCTTTGCGACTCCACAGACTGCAGCATGCCAGGCTTCCCTGTACTTCACCATCTCCAGGGGCTTGTTCAAACTCATGTCCATTGAGTCAGTGATACCATCCAACCAACTCGTCCTCTGTCATCCCCTTGACTCATAATATATATTCAATAAATGATGATGATTACCATAGCCAAGATAATATAAACAAAGAAAAAAAAGTCGGGATTAAAAATTTTGTCTCTGCTACTTTACTAGTTCTCTGAGTTCTTAAACCATTTACAATGACCTCCAAGATGCTTACTCCTTGGAAGGAAAGATATGACAAAGCTAGACAGCATATTAAAAAGCAGAGACATTACTTTACTGACAAAGATCCAAATAGTCAAAGCTATGGTTTTTCCAGTAGTCATGTATGGACGTTGGAGAAGGAAATGGCAACCCAACTCCAGTATTCTTGCCTGGAAAATCCTGTGGATGGAGGAGCCTGGTGGGCTGCTATCCATAGGGTCGCAGAGAGTCGGGCATGACTGAAGTGACTTAGCGTGTGTGCATGCATTGGAGAAGGAAATGGCAACCCACTCAGTATTCTTGCCTGGAGAATCCCAGGGACGGAGGAGCCTGGTGGGCTGCCAACTATGGGGTCGCACAGAGTCGGATGCAACTTAGCAGCAGCAGCAGCATGTATGGATGTGAGCGTTAGACCATAACGAAAGCTGAGCACCGAAGAATTGATGCTTTTGAACTGTGGTGTTGGAGAAGACTCTTGAGAGTCCCTAAAGTCCCCAGTCAATCCTAAAGGAAATCAGTCCTGAATATGCATTTGAGAGACTGATGCTGAAGCTGAAGCTCCAATACTTTGGCCACCTGATGCGAAGAACTGACTCATTGGAAAAGACCCTGATGCTGGGAAAGATTGAAGGCAGGAGGAGAAGGGAATGACAGAGGATGAGATGATTGGATGGCATCACTGACTCGATGGAGTTTGAGCAAACTCCAGGAGTTGGTGATGGACAGGGATGCGCCTGGTGTGCTGCAGTCCATGGGGTTGCAAAGAGTTGGATATGACTGAGCAATTGAACTGACTATGAGATACAGTTTTCTCATGGAAAATGGGATAACAATACCTGCACTTTGTACAATGTCACTAAGAGAATAAAAACAAGAAAATATGCAAACAAATATTAAGGAAATAAAGAACCACACAAACTGTCAACTACTGAATCCCGTCCCATATTATCTTTCCAAAATGATAGACGACCATTCCATCTTATTAACAAGGCTTTCAATGATTTCATAGGTAGTCCAGGAAGAGGATTTTTAATATAATAGATAACTTCTCTTTTGGAGAGTCAGAGCAAGAACAGTAAGAACTGAAGGAGATTGAGATTGATTTCCAATGAAGGAAACCTAACCACTAACCCGCTTAGAATTGCTGGGGCTCTGGTTTCAGAGAATAGCCATCTATTTGCTCTGGTCCTTGGTTGACTCACTATAAATTCCCCATCTGGGTGGCTTCAATACACCTTAACCTTTCTTTGGCCCTCCTACAGATTTAATGCCTTTGGTTCACTCATTCAACAAATATTTGATAAATATTATACTTACAGTAAACACAGAGCCAAGAATAGATTTGGGTGAGGGGGTGAACTAAACCAGGAGTCAGCTCAAACAAATCCCCTGTAGAAAGATGAGGGGAAAGGTTGGGGGCAAAGAAAGAAAGGAATCCATTCCACTTCCAGGATTCCTCTAGTCTGAACAAGTCTGAACCTTGAACATATTTCAGTAGGTAATTACAAACAAAATGAGAGCCTTCAGGGTACCACTACACTACATTACACTTGGCAAGGCAACCGCAAAACAAGTCTAGATTCTGGAGATATGAATACTGCAGTACAAAAGTAACTCCAGTCATTTTGTCCCCCAGCAAATATTTACTAAATGCCTACCTAGTACTAGGCACAGAGAGCCAGGATTCAAAAGACAAGACTCCCAAGTGCTCAGCTCTTCCACACTCCCTCTTCTTGTCTACCCACTGGCCCTTTTCCGCCTGTGGTCCAGTGTACAGTTCAACAACATAATCAAACTTTTCTAGAGTGGCCAGTTTCTGAGAGTAGAATACAGAACAAATACAAATGCAAAGCAATGTAAATACCATATACAGTCTCACATTTCTCATCTAGTGTGGCTTTTATTTACAGCTCCCACTAGTCCCTTCCATGGTCTTTCTGTGATCATCCCCTCTTAGAAATTCTCCTTCTAAAGTTTATAGATCTTTTCTTCTGGACCTTACCTAAAAGGATTAAAAAGTAGGCTAAGAACAGCAGTCTTCTCACTGGTGTACTCCTAAATTCATACTCTACCATCCTTTCTTTATATTCTGAAAGCAGAACTCAAACTACTGAAAGTCTGCTCTGAGTGAACCATACAATCTTTTAAACAATATTACAAGACAGACTATTAACCCTACTTTATAGATAAATGAAAAAGTTAAATATAATGCCAAAAATCAAACAAAATAGTAAATGACAGAGTCCTGCCTGGTGCTCAAGTCTCTCAAATCAAAAGACGAAACTCTTGTTCTCTCTTCCAAACTACAAGGGAACTGTCAAAAAAAGGAGAAAAGTTATCTATCCTTTCTGGTCATGTACCCATAATCTCCAAGGTCCTTTCCAGCTTTAAATTCTAACCATCATGTTAGTTAGGACTGATTATTTACATTTTAGCACATAAACCAACTCATTATAACTGATTCTCTATTCACAATCTCTTTGAAGAGGTCTTTTATGCTTTTAGGCCACATGCAAATCATTCTGCTACTAAGTGTATCTCTTTTCAGATGAAAAAAGGATATAATTTTGTGCAAAATCTATTTCTTGCTTTTCAGATGGATCCTATTCTATTGCTTTGAACTGATTTGAATTCTTCATGGCTGAGGCCTTGAGTTCATACTCAGATGAAAGAATAACTTACAGTACTATTAGAACCTGCTCAGTATTGATTTCTTATAAAACCAATATGCTTCTCCTTTAGTATGTCTCAGTGATGTATTTGGTGGAATGAAACATTAAACTCCAAATTTTTCAGGAAGAATCAGTGTCAAATAACAATTGATAAAAATAATTAATATTAATAAAAACTAGATTTGTACCATAATGTGTTTTAAATGCTCGTGTTCGAAATATATTTGAGGGCAGAAAAATTCTTAGATTCTATACATGTATGGGGTAAGCTACATATAAAGATAAACACTTGAGCTGAAATTTGAGCTGTTATCAAAGAGACGAATTAGCAGTTTATATCCAAGTTAATTACCAGATAAAACAAACAAATTCAACACTCCTCATTGGAATATAACAGAATCCAGATTTTTTTTTCACAATCTCCAGAGCATAACCCAATCTTTTGATATATAAAGGAAAAGCAAAGTGTGACCAATTCTCAAGAAAAGAAGACAATCACAGAGATTAACTTCAGACATTTCAAGATGAATGAGCAGGCAGGACTCTAAAATGGTCTCCCTGGTAGCTCAGCCGGTAAAGAATTCACCCGCAATGCATGTGACTCCAGTTGGATTCCTGGGCTGGGAAGATCCCCTGGAGAAAGGATAGGCTACCCACTCCAGTATTCTTTGGCTTTCCTTGTGGTTCAGCTGGTAAAGAATCTGCCTGCAATGCAGGAGACCTGGGTTCAATGCCTGGAAGATGCCCTGGAGGAGGGCATGGCAACCCACTCCAGTATTTTTGCCTGGAGAATCTCCATGGACGGAGGAGCCTGGCGGACTGCAGTACATGGAGTCACAAAGAGTGTGACATGACTCAGTGACTAAGCACAGCATTAAAACTATCCTCAAGAATTCAAAGGAAAATCGTTCTTGCAATGAATGGAAAGAGAACAGTCTCAGTAGAGGAAAACAAAGTCTATTAAAAAGAAGCAAATGGAAATCACGGAACTGAAAAATGTACCTGAAAGTTTTTTGGAGCTTGAAGATGGCTGAGTAGAAGGACCTGCATCTCCTCCAGGAAGAGCACCAAAATCACAATTAGCTGTTGAACAACCTTTCACAGGAGGATACTGAAACCCATCAAAAAACAATACCCCATGTCCAAACACAAAGGAAAGAAAGTGAAAGTGAAAGTCGCTCAGTCATGTCTGACACTTTGCAACCCCATGGACTATATAGTCCATGGAATTCTCCATGCCAGAATACTGGAGTGGGTAGCCTTTCCCTTCTCCAGGGGATTTTCCCAACCCAGGGATCAAACCCAGGTCTCCCACGTTGCAGGTGGATTCTTTCCAGCTGAGCCACAAGGGAAGCCCAAGAATACTAGAGTGGGTAGCCTATCCCTTCTCCAGCAGATCTTCCCATCCTAGGAATCAAACTGGGGTCTCCTACATTGTAGGTGGATTCTTTACTAACTGAATTATTAGGGAAGCACAAAGAAGAAGCTGCCAAGTGGGCAACCAATGAACAGGAGAACAATAATACCAAAGAAGTTCTCACACTGTTGTGAAGGTTCTGAACCCCAGTTTCCCAGCCTGGGGATCCAGCACAGGGGCTGGGAATCCCCAGAGATTCTCACTTTGAAGGCCAGCATGATTTGATTACAGGACTTGGATAAACAGAAACTCCACTCTTGGAGGGCACAAACAAAATTGTGCTCACACCAAGACCCAGGGGAAAGGAGCAGTGACCCCACAGAGACTGAATCAGACCTACCTGCTAGTGTTGGAGGGCCTTTTGTGGAGGTGTGGTGTGGGTTGGGGTATTTCCTGGGAGGAGCTCCTTGGTGTAAGCCTTCTTGGAAGTTGCTATTAGCCGTACCATAGAGCGTATAGGCTCCACCACAGAGATGGTTGGATAGCATCAGCAACTTGATAGGCAGGAGTTGGAGGAAGGTAAGGCAGTTAGTAATGGACAGGGAAGCCTGGCACATTGCAGTCCATTGGGTTGCAAAGAGTCGGACACAAGTGAGCAGCTGAACTGAACTGAGAGCCTGTAGACTCTAGGATTAGGTTGCCTCAGGCAAAATAATTAACAGGGAGGGAGCAGCCCAACCAATCAGCAGACAGTTAAGAGTTTTACTGAGTGTGTGGCCCTGTCCACCAGAGCAAGACCCAGTTTTTTCCACCACCAGTCCCTCCCATCAAGAAGCTTATACGAGCCTCTTAGACCTCATGCACCAGAGGGCACACAGAAGAAGCAAGAAGAGCCACAATCATGCTGCCAAGCTAGAATGAAAACTATATCACAGAAAGTTAATCAAAATGAAAAGGCAAGAGGGTTATGACCCAGATGAAGGGACAAGATAAAACCCTAGAAAACCAACTAAATGAAGTGGAAATAGGCAACCTTCCAGGAAAAGTATTCAGAATAAAGATAGTGAAGAAGATCCAAGATCTCAGAAAAAGAATGGAGAAGATACAAGAAATGTTTACCAAACAAACAGATGAAGAATTAAAGAACAAACAAACAGATGAACAATACACTAGAAGGAATCAGTGGCAGAATAAAAAGGTAAGTGACCTGGAAGATAGAATAGTGGAAATCAATGCTACAAGACAGAATACAGAAATGAGAATGAAAAATAAGAAGAAGAAGACAGCCTAAGAGACTTCTGGGACAACGTTAAACACACCACCATTCACTTTATAGGTGTCCCAGAAGGAGAAGAGAGATAGAAAGGACCTGAGAAAATATTTGAAGAGATAATAGCTGAAAAGTTCCCTCACATAGTAAAGGAAATAGTCAATCAAGTCCAGGAAGTACAGAATCCCAGGCAGGAAAAAAATCAAGGAAAACACACTGAGACACATAGTAATCAAACTGACAAAACTTAGACACTAACGAAATATTGAAAGTAACATGGGAAAAATGAAAAAAATACAAGGGAATTCCCATAAGGTTATCAGCTGATTTCTCAACAGAAACTCTGCAAGCCAGAAGGGAATGGCACAACATATTTAAAGTGATTAAAAGGAAGAAGCTACAACCAAGAATCCTCTACCCAGAAAGATTCTCATTCAGATTTGACAGAGAAATCAAAAGCTTTACAGATAAGCAAAAGTTAAGAGAATTCAGTAGCACCAAATCAGCTTTACAACAAATGCAAAAGGAACTTCTCTAGGCAGGAAACACAAGACAAGGAAAAGACCTACAAAAAATAAACCCAAAACAATTAAGAAAATGGTAATAGGATCATAGATATTGATAATTACCTTAAATGTCAATGGATTAAATACACCAACCAAAAGACATAGACTGGCTGGGGAGGGATGAGAACATGTACATTTATATGTTTTCACTTATTACATCACTCTACTTAACCTCCCCACCAAATTGTACGTAATCATTTATTGTTAGGTTAATCATGTTTCCATTTTGACTTGCAATTGTAATTATCTTTTATTTTTTATTTTTTTCTGGCTACTGACTGTGAAAACTGATACACATCTTTCACTATTGTGACTATGAATTATTTGTTTAATACCATTTTATCATTGGTCAGAAAATAACAGAATTCTTAATCACTAAAACTAGTATTTAATAGAAAAATCTGCAATCACTTTTTAAATGCAAATGCACACACACACACACACACACAAACTTGGAGTTTTTTGAAATATACCAATGCCCAGGTATTATTTCTTTTTCCTCCAAAGCTCCAGATGTGATTCTAATGAGCAGCCATGTTTCAAAAGAACAGGGCTATATGATGATCTTTTACTTTTATCTAGTTGCTTAACTTTTTCTATTTCATATTCAGTGCTCCCATTTCATTTATTTTATGCTTTCCAATCTCCTCATCTCTTTTTTGTTGTTGCTCTTTCTCAAGCTTTTGTCAAGTGTAATAGAAAAATCTTTGTGTACATATATATATATATATATATATATATATATAGTATGTAAATTTTGCCTAGCTAAAAAATCTATGACATTTTGATTCTATTTGTTAGACTAAGTATGAATATAAAAATATATTTGCAATTTATATTCACTTAAAACTTGGACATAGTTTAATTTATTCTGGCATAGACTATTATTGCTGACAATCAAGAAAGCTCATTGTCTTACTGATTTAAAAAATTTTTTCTGAATAGGCTTGAAACTTCTAATCCAATCCTGAGAATATAAAGAAATACTATGTTGTAAGAAACAAAACAAATGAAGCAAACAAACCAGGAAAGTAACAATGTGATACAGTATTATTAACTAAAGTACAAATTTCATTCAAATTTCACATTTATGTTAGTATCCATTATTTGTTTTCATATCTTACTCACATTGTATTTAGTTGCACTGAGTAGCATCAGCTGTATGCAACAAATTTTGATAAATTCTCTTCATTTTTATTGTTGACAAATATTTTCCTGTTTTCCTTATTATGGCTTCTTAGATACACCCAAAATTTAAAAATGGACACTTAATTTCCAAAAACGTGAGGTTTTTAAAGTATCTTTGATATTAATTTCTCATTTTGAAATTAATTTCTCATTTAATTGCTTTCTTCTCTGTAACCACCCTTGATGATTTTTCAGTCTTCTAACTTCACTGAAGCTTTCAATAGCTAAGTCAAACATCTCTCTTGATAAATGTCACAATGCACTTGAAAATATGTAGGTTATTTAAAAATATCTTTCGACATTGATCTCTAACGTAATTCCACAGTGTAAGAAAATAGATTCTGTATAATCTCAAAACCTTTAGACCATGAAATTTTTGTACCTTGTTTTATGTCCTTGGATATATTCCAGTGTCTCTTGGCTTACAGTCTATGAGAACTTGAATAAAATGTATATCCTACTATTGTGTGACAATTGTATAAATCTTAATTATGTTGAATTGGTTCATAGTGCTTTACAGGTGTACTATATCCTTCTACCTTTCTGTCTATTCATTTTATTAATTTTTGAGAATTTGATATTGAAACTCCAGATAAAAATCTTAATTAGTCCACTAAAAAAAATTGTAATACATAGTGGAACTAAATGTAACTTTGTTTTGTATTTTCCAAGTCTCCTGTAAATGTGCTATCATGCTTTCATAATTTAAAAAAGAAAAAATACAAAAAAATTTTAAATATATTTGGAGAGGTCAACAGTAGAATGGAGATAGTACGAATAAAGTAAAAAATCAATTAAAAATTATCTAATCTGAAGGTCAGAGAGGGAAAAATTAAAAGAATAATAGAAGGAGGTATCATCTCAGAAACTTATAGTGAAATATTAAAAGATTTGGTGTATGTATAATTGGAGACCCAGAAGGAGAGCATATAATGAAGAGAAACTATTCAAAGATATAATGGTCAAAAGAGTCCCCAAGTTTGACGAAAGATATGAATTTACAGATTCAGACTGCTCACCAAACACCAAGCAGGGTAAATATAAAGATGGCTATGTCTAGGCAGCCACAGTCAAATTATTGAAAACTAAAGATATAGAGAAAGTCTTAAAAGTAGCCATGGGGTGGAGGTAGGGGGATGACAATGCATACAGAGTATAACAACTTACACCGAGTCCTCATCAGAAACTATGGAGTCCAGTGCACATGGGACATTACTAAAGTGCAAAAAGATTAAAAAAAAAAAAATAACAAAAACAGTCAATCTGGAATCCAGTCTCAAACAAAAATATCTTTTAAGAGAAAAGACAAAATAGAGGCATTTTCTGAGTACAAAATATCATGAAACATAAATACTAATACAATTTGTAACCAGGAAAACTACACTATAAGTCTTTAGGCTTAATATCAGTTGGTGTGCTTAGAAAAAAATTAATAGCATTGGAAATTATAAATATGCAATTTTTCTTTCCTTATTAAATTCATATGACAGTTTAAAGCCAAAGCAATAACACTTCCTTGTGTAGTTTGCAATACTTGTGGATGTAAGAATATGATGACTCCAGTATAAAGAACAGTAGAAAAATGAACCTATAAGTTTGTGAGGATTTTTAGGTTGTACATGAGGTGATAGATTATTAACTCTAAACAGGCTGTAATAAATTTCTAGACCATATATTTAAAATATGAAAAACAATATAGCTAAAAATAAAATTCAAAAAATATTCAAAAGTCCAAAATAAGGTAGAGAACTGAAAAAAAAAGGGAAAACAGAAAATAGTTGACCTAAATCCAACAATCAAAATAATATTAATTGACTAAGTACTCCCCATTAAAAGACAGAAATTGTCAGAATAGCTAGAACTAAAGAAAGAAAGAAAATCTCAACTATATTCTGTCTACAATATACACACTTTTAGCAACAGAGGCACAAAGTAAATACCAGTAAAAAGACACATCATGCAAAAATAGGAAGCATATAAAAGCTAGAGTACCTATGTTAATATCAGGTAAAATACACTTTAAGGAAAGAGCATTATCAGATTAAAAATGACATTTCAAAATGTCACAATTTATAAAAAAAAGTCATCAAGACCCAACAATCTTAAGCCTAATAATCAAGCTTCAGAATATATAAGGTAAAAATACACAGAATTAAAGGAAAAAATACATAATTCCACCACTATAGTTGAAAATGTTAACATTCCTCTCAGCAAATGATAAAACTGCTTAATCGCTAAGTTGTGTCTGACTCTTTTTGCAACTGCATGGATGGTCGCCTGCCAGCCTCCTCTGTCCATGGGATTTCCCAGGCAAGAATACTGGAGTGGGTTGCCATTTCCTTCTCCAGGGGATCTTCCAGACCCAGGGATTAATCCTGCATCTCCTGTGTCTTCCCGACCCAGGGGTCAAACCCATGTAATGATAAAATTATACGAATAAAAAATCAGCCATAAAATAAATGATCTATCAACCAGCTTGAAAGTGAAAGTTAGTCGCTCAGTCATGTCCAACTCTTTGTGATCCCATGGACTGAAGCCTGCTTGGCTCCTCTGTCCATGGAATTCTCCAGGCAAGAATACTGGAGTGGGTTGCCATTTTCTTCTCCAGGGGATCTTCCCTACCCAGGGATAGAACCCTTGCCTCTGGCATTGCAGGCAAATTCTTTACAAACTGGGCCACTAAGGAAGCCCCACAACCAGGTTAACCTAATGGATATATAAAGAATACAACAACCAACAACTGGATAAGATACATTCTTTTCAAATTTACATGATATATTCACCCAAGATAGATCCTCTATACTAGGTCACAAAACCAAAGTTAGAGTAAATTAAGATTGAAATCATACAGAGTCTGTTTCTTGACCACAATGAAATTAAATTAGAAATCAATAACAATAAGATTGTTACTAAGAAGACCCCAAATGTTTTGAAAGTGGACAACATACCTCAGAGTAACCCATGGGTCAAAGAAGAAATCACAAGGGAAATCAGGAAATATTTTAAAACTGAATGACAGTAAAAATATATCATGCTCAATTTTGGGGGGTGTAACTGAAGTAGTGCTTAGAGGAAAGTTTATAGCTTTAAATTCTGTTTGACAAAAAGAAAAGTATAAAAAAAAACACTAAAGTTACAATTTAAGAAGAAGGAAAAAAGAAAAATTCATCAATAATATAAGGAAGGAAATAACAAAGAGTATAAAGCCATGAAACAAAAAACAAAAAAAGCTCAGTTGAACTTTTAAAAAATTATTACTAATTTGCTCTCTCATTCAATATCTCATTCTCTGCCATCTAGTTTAACCATTTTATTGATTTTTTCAAAAAATCAGTATTTTATTTTATTGATCGTTTTCTATTGTTCTAGCCAACAGAAATTAAAAGGATAATAAAAATATCATAAATACCTTTATGTCAATAAGTATAACAACTTAGATGAAAGGGAGAAATTTCTTGATAGAAAAAAAAAAAAATCAGCTCACCAAAACTGATGCAAAATGAGAGAAAACCTGAAGAAGGGAAAATAAAAAGTCCAACCCCCCAAACCTAGAACTAGTAAAGAATCTGGATGATCAAAAACTAACTCCAGGTCCAGATGGTGCTCTGGTGAATTCTACCTAACATCAAAGGAAGGAATATCACCAAACCTACACTCTTTGAAAAGTAATAGAGGTGGAATTTCCAAACAAGTTTTATAAATCCAGGACCCTAAAATCAAAAAGTAATAAGTGATAATAGAAAAAAGAAAATCAGGAGTTTGGGGAGCAGTGTGGGCTGTAGAATAAACACGGTGGTCAGCTCTTTTGGAAGCAGACACTTGAGAAAGGACTTGAAGGAAGCGAGGGCCAATGGGGATTACATGTTGGAACAGAACCAGTGCAAAGGCCCTAAGGCAGGAATGTGCCAAGAAACAGCAAGTAGGCAAGTGGAGTATCCTGCAGGCCCAAGTAAGGAAAGTTTATGAAAGAAGAAGGAAGGGATTAACTGTTCATTACTAATACAGTGAAGACCCTGGATTTAGCAAAGTGGAGGTTACCACTGACCTCCAAGATAGTGGCGTTTTGGGATTGGTGGGACCAGAGAAGGTTTTAGAGAGAAAGGGAGAGCTGGATCTACGGAGTAGAGACATCTCTTTTGATGGGGCTGTGCCTCAAAGGGGAAGAAAGAAATGGGACAGTAGTTGAAGAGGGAAGTGGAATCAAAAGAAGGGGTTTTTGCATGTGTGTTTAAGATAGAACAGCATGCTGGTATGTTAATGGATATGATCCTGGGGTTCCCTGGTGGCTTAGTGGTAAATAATCTGCCTGCAATGCAAGAGACGTGGGTTCCATTTTTGGGTTGGGAAGATCCCTTGGAGGAGGCCATGGCAACCCATTCTAGTGTTCTTGCCAGGAAAATCCCACAGACAGAGGAGCCTGGTGGGCTATGGTCCATGAGGTCACTAAGAGTTGGACATGACTGAAGCAATTGAGCACACATGTATGTGATCCTGAGGAACTAATACCATAGAAGAGACAGGCAGACTGTTTGATGAACGCCCTTGGTCCAAAGTCAGGTACATCTCCTCTGTAAGAATGCAGTTCTCCTAACAATTTGCCCATTTCAAACAAATTCTGAGGTCTTCTAAAATCAGCTGCTGCCAAAAATCAATAGTTTATGAAATACTGCAATAACTATGAAAATGTTTGCCGTATCATTAAAAAAAAATTGTTAACATAAATAATTACTCGAGCACTTGAGAAAAAGTTAGAGCAAACTCTTCAAACAATATCCAAAGTAGTTTTTTTAAGTGATTCAATCAAGTGGCCCAAGAAGTTTTTCCTCCTTTTGTTTTTTTCTTCACTGCTTTGTGTCTTATGGAGCACATTTTGCTATCTTATTGATGGAAAATTTATTTTTCTTGATGCAGGTTCAGTTTGATATAATGCCCTTAGGTGTTCACACAACTTCATTTCTTAAAGTATTCAAAAATGAAGTCAATGGGAGGTGATCCACATGAGAATGTGTGCCTGGGATTTTTATTTTCCTGAGGCTGTTGCTATAGCTTTTTGGCAGCAAAACTACATAATGAACTAATTAAAATTTTAAAATATGTTGTTAGGCAATGTAGAACCACACTCAGAAGGTTAATTTAAAAGAAATAATGAGAAAAAGCAAAGAAAAGTCTATATACCAGAGAGAGTTTTGTGGTAAGAGTCAAGAATCACAAAATGGTTTTTATTAGTTTTAATTATTTTGCTCCCCTAACCAGAAAGATATTAACAGGTCAGCTTTACTGCCAAATTACATAGTATACACAAGTCAGATCCAACTCTCAATAAGATTTGATAGTAAAGAGAGAGAGCAAGAACCCATGGGGCTCCAGTTTTGATTATCCCAAAGAAGAAATGATGGATAGGAAATGCAAGTCAGTATTCCAGACACTATGACACATATGAAAGCAGGCACAGCAAAGTGGTTCCTTTCCAACTAAAGATTGTGAGCTATAATTAAGAGGACATAGGTCAATAATCTACTTCAAATAACTAATCTGTTTTTGGCTCACTAAACCAATCTTAGAAACAGATGAACTGTTATAATTGTTAAGAGTTGCTATCACTGTTAAGAGGCTGAAACTGAAGGTGTTAAGTCGCTCAGTGGTGTCTGGCTCTCTGTGATGCCATGGACTATAGCCCACCAGGCTCCTCTGTCCATGGAATTCTCCAGACAAGAATACTGGAGTGGGGGGCCATTCCTTTCTCCAGGGGATCTTTCCAACTCAGGGACTGAACTTGGGTCTCCTGCACTGCTGGAGATTGCAGATTCTTTACCATTTGAGCCACCAGCTTAGTATCTTAAATAAAAGTGGAAACTACCTTAGGACCACAAAGTCCCCAAACAAAGACTCAGTGGTCCTAAGATGGTAAGGAGAGCAGAAATCTGGGAAATAAGCCAGAGCCAGAATCTGCTTTTATCCTGAGAATTATGCATAATCTGGCGACCTGGAACTTTCAGTTTGATGATCACATGGGGCATCAGACACATAAGAGACAAAACCTCAGGGCTTGGCCAAGTGGAGAATTATGATAGGAGACAGTGCATAAAACTGTAACCCAAAGAGCTCTATGCTCTCAGTACAGCGAGGAAATATAGAGGGATGGCTAGAAAATTACTGATAGAAAGATTCTACAGATAGCTGGAAATTTTAGAACATACTTTTAAATAAATAAATAAATCAAACAAGAAGTGATAACATAGGAATACACCTAAATAAAAATAATATATATCATAGGTGGCCACAATATACAGTTATCAAATATACAATACTTTTCTGGAGGTCATTGTAGGAGGACATAGAAAAGAAATTATCTACATAGAAAACTCAAAGGAATCTATAGGTAAATCATTAGAACTCATATGATAACTTAAAACAATTAGACACAAAATATATGCATGGAACTGAACAGCAACAGTTAGAAAAAATGCAATATTTAAAGGTACACTGATAACCTAAACAAACAAACAAAAAGCTAGAAATAAATTCCACATGCATGGATATTTGTCCTTTGTGAACAAAATTATAAAACTATGTAAGAGACACTGTACTTACCAAATCATACTAGTAAGATATTCTCTCCAAAGAAACTGCTCTATAAATTTATGGTAATGCCAATACTGTTTCTCACATGTAAAAGCAAATAATCTGAAATTCTAAGAAACATGACATTAGCCATCTAGATATGTGGTACTGGCACAGTTATAGATAAATACACCAAATCAAACTCACACATACATGGAAATTTGACTAATGACTGAAAATAAATGGGAAAATAAAAGGGGGGACAATTGCTCAACAGATAGTGTGAGAACACTTGGCAATACACATGGGGCAGTGGGAAAAAAATTGACTACCTGCTTCACATCCAACATCAAAAGCAATTCCAGGTGGCTAAAAGGCTTAAAAGAGAAAGACAAAAATTTTAGAAGACAAGATAGGAGAACGTCTTTATGTCATTGGGGTAGAATTTAACAATACCCCAATAACTGGAGGACCAAAAATAAAAAAAAAATTGACTTAAAAAACTATTAACATTAAAACTTCAATTCTTAATTGTAAGAATTGACTGTCATAATCCCATGTAAGATATCGTAAAGAAAGTGAAAAGAAAAGCCACACATTGGGAGAACATTTATATTTATGAAACATAAATCTTCAAGGAAATCTAATATCGCAATCATTGACCATATGTGACTATGTAACTTAAATTTAAAATTTAATTACTTAGTAGTTATTGCTACATTTCAAGTGCTCAGCAGCCACAAAGTGCTAGGGGCTGCTTGACTAGCAAGAGTGTGAAACATCTCCATCACCACAGAAGTCTCTTTGGGATAGAGCTGATCTAGAACAAGTGTGGAATATTTAAACTTCTAAAATAAACAGACAACTCAAATTTAAAAAAGGACAAAGGACATTAGCAGACATTCTACACAGTAATAAACACGCAATAAAATGAATCATAAACATGGTAAACAGTCATTTTAACCTCATTAGTAATCAGAGTAAAACAAATTAATCTCATTAGATAAAATCTCAACATTTCAAACTGGTAAAAGATTAAAATTCAATAATACCAAGTATTGAAGATGGTATAGCGCAGCACATTTCCAGTACACTGTCTGTAGAAAGGTAACCCATGGTAACCACTGTGGGAGCAGTTTTGCATTATCCAATCACATTGAACACTCTGGTGTCCAGCAATTCTACTTTAGAGAAGGAATTCTCCACCCGAGCCAGTCTCTCCCCGGACCCAGGGTACTTGGAAAAGCATTTAATGGGCAGAAGTCAGGGATAATAATGTTCCTGCAACTCAAAGAATTATTCCACTTAAATTTCACACCAGGAGATACAACTAACAATAAAAATCAACACTAGACACAACCCACACATCATCAAAATAAAAACAGATACATAAACTGCATTTAATGGAATGCTTATAAGTGAAAATAAATGCTCCTTAGTTACATATATCAACAGAGGTGATTTTAAGGAATATAATGCTCAGTAAAGTAGCAAGATATGTGAACATGAACAATATACTTGAGATGTATATAAAGAATGAAAACAATCAAATAATAAATTTGGAGATATATATATATGTATATATGTATACATATGTGTGTGTATATATATATGTATATATGTATACATATGTGTGTATATATATATATGTATATATGTATACATATGTGTGTGTGTGTGTATATATATATATATTTTTTTTTTTTCCAAACACACACAAGCAAAGGTATGGCTAACAAAAAATCAGGACAGAATTATCCTTGGGCGAGAAAGGGAGATGCCACCTGGGAGATGTTACACTCGTGCTTTCTAAAGTACCGGTAATGCTTTATTTCTTTAGATGGGTTGTAGGTTGAGATGTTTACTTTAATCCAGTATTTCTGTATTCTACTCATACATGTTTTATATACTCTACATGTTTGATATATTTCACAATTTTTAAAAAGTCAGCTCAATTACATAACAACTAGGCTCCTTGACCTTCCTGAACTTGGTTAGTTACAGCTAAACTCCACTTAGCTTACAGAGTTATTCTATAGTTTCAAGGAGATAATATGTATGAAAGTGTGAGCCACTGTGATGGGGTACAGAATAGGAAACACAGAGGTAAGCATTTCCCTAAAGATTTCATCCTGGGTACTGTCCAGGATCACAGGGCCCTGAGTTCCTAGGCAGTTATTAATCAAATCAAGTAGATGTCAGGAGTTTTCTGTTCTCTCAACTTAGAATGAGGATAACTCTAGTCTAATTCAAGCCATGAGAGAATCATACTATTGAAGGCAGAGCAGATACTCACTGAAAGTGTCTGGAAACCTTGTCATGGAAGAAAAAATTATTCAGGACCTGGGTATTTTCAGTTTTAGGCTAAATGATAATGACATGATAATTATCTCCAAATATTGGACAGGAAAGTGGCATGAGATCTATTTCCTCTCTAGAGGCTGGAGAAATTAAAGAAAAGCTAAAAAGTACATTCATGGTCAACAGTTAAGAAAGAAATTTTGACACAAAAAGGGAGGAGACAGAAATGACGAGGTGATGACTCTCCTTCATCTGTCTTCTTCAACTAAAGATAGTTTGCCAAAGTATTCTGTTTTGTAGGCTTCCCTGGTGGCTCAGGTAAGTAAAGAATCCGCCTGCATTGCAGGAGATTCGGGTTTGATCCCTGGGTTGGGAAGATCCCCTCGAGAAGGGAATGGCAACCCACTCCAGTATTCTCGCCTGGAAAATCCCACGGACAGAGGGGTCTGGTGGGCTACAGTCCATAGGGTCACAAAGAGTCGGACACAACTAAGTGACTGACACACACTGGTGGCTCAGCAGGTAAAGAATCTGCCTGTAATGCGGGAGACCTAGGTTCAGTCCCTGGGTCGGGAAGATCCCCTGGAGAAGGGAATGGCAACCCACTCCAGTATTCTTGCATGGAGAATTCCATGGCTACAGCCCATGGGATCACAAAGAGCCTGACACGACTGAGCAACTAACACTTTCTGTTTTGTAAGAAAATACAGATTTTAAAATAAATGCTGTTAAAATAAAAATATAGATGGTATAACTTAGTGTCAAATTTATTTTGAAAACCAGTTCTCTTACTTAGTAGTCATGAGACTGTGGCTAACTTATTCTATCTTTTGGAGTTTTGTCTACCTCATCTAAAATAACGATAGCATCTTTCCTTCAGGGTTATATGGAAAATCCAATGTGATAATACATGGAAATCACCATACTTCTATAAGTACACTAAATAAGCTGCTAATAATTTTTGAAAATTATTATAGATTTCCAAACTTGTTCACAGCTAGATTTTAAAAAGCAAGGACATCACTCCAAGAAAATGAAACAACTTTCATGTTTAAAAACAGCTAAAGAGGGACTTCATTGGTGGTACAGTGGTTCAGACTCCACACTTCCAACGCTGGGGGCACAAGTTCCATCCTTGGTCCAGGAACTAAGATCGCAAGTGCCCGGTGGCATCCCCCTCGGCCAAGAAAAAAACATCTAAAAGAAGAACTTGTATCTGTTACTTAAAGAAAGGCAACAAAACTGATACCCCTGGATCAGTTTCTTTAGAACGTTATCAAATGTCTTTTAGTCTCCCAATAAGTCTCCTTGAACATGCTTTGTGTAGAAACCTTCCCCTATAAAAACCCTTTTCATGACCCTAAAGCACTTTCCAGTTTGCCAGAATAAAAATAAAACAGAATTACGAAGGTAAGATTTGATACAACAAACCACATTCCCTACAATTTCAGGTCATTAGTTTTTAAAATTATCTAAATCTAAGAAAAGGGGTATATGCTTAATGTCTCATGTTGTCTAAATTTAATCTGCAGAAACCAATAAACATCTTAAATGTCTATAAACAGGAGATGCTGAACTTCAAGATGAAACCACAGTAATTTATCATAAATAAATAACTATCCTATAAATAACTCCACTTTAATGACACTTGAAAACTTTGTCCTTCTGCATAGCATTTTTGAAGTTCCGATCGAGTCAACATGAATAAGATAAAGGCAGCAACTCAGGGAGTTTAAATTATTTTGTATTTTCCTATAGTTATCTTTTTATTCTGTGGAAACACTGTGTTAAACTCTGCTTTTCAGCTTGGTCCTGTTTTTTACTTAAGTTTCCAATCTAGCTTCAAATTACTGGTTGGCAGTCATATGGTGTAATGAGGTTGGTGGATTAGCTGAAATTAAAACCCAGAATCCTCTTTACCACTCTTGTTTTTTCAAGCACAGGTCAATTATTTATGACCAAGTTCACCAACACTATGTTTTAGTTCAGGAAGCAGTCCATTTGAAGCTAGCTATAAATAAAGTGAATAGAATATGGCCTTAGAACTTTTTGACCCCACAGAGCATTGAGAAGATGGGAGAAAAGCAGCAATGGAAGAAAACAAGAAGAGGAAAGAATAATAAAAGAACAAAAGAAGCCAACATTCACTGAGCTGCTTCTACATCAGGCCATCCACCTAACGTATTTCACTTATTCTCAGTTAACTGGACATTACTTCGTTTAATTCTCACAACCCCATCAAGCAGATACATCTCCACCTATTTTAAGATTAAGAAACTGTAGCTCAAAAGGCTAAATTTCTTCCTGAGAGTCATGCAATAAGTAGAAAAACCAGAATTTGACCTGGGGTTTGTCTGATTCCAAAGCCTGAGCACTTTTTCCTATAGCAGATGAAATCATTTCTAATATTTTAAAATCTGAGTTTTGGAATTTCCAAAAAAATAACAAGGAACTAAATAGTATTTTCAATGTATAGCATGAATAGCAGAAAACCATCCTATAACCATTATTCCAATTGCTTATGAGAAGCTAAGTGGGAGGTTGTCACTAGTTGCTTAAGATGTGTATGAAATCTTATATAAAGAGCAACAGACAACCTCACATGGAGATTGGAAAGAGTCATGAAGCCAAAAGCAATCCAAAGACAGAGAATGCCAAGTGTGCCATCACCTCTTACCTGCTGCACTTCACTTTCTCCATTTGAAATTTTCTCAGTGTAAACAAAGGAGTTGAATATCCGCTGCAAGGAAAAGAAAATGAACAAACATTAGATTTTCTAAATAAGGCAACCATTTTCTATATGAGTGTGTGTGTGTGAATAATCTGTTTACAACACAGAGAGAATCAAGCAGAAAAATTTTAATTAAAATAGTTACTTTACACAGAGAAATCCAAATATCAGCCAGAGTCAATCACACTGATGGAAGCAATACCCAGGCACGTCTGCAGTGAAATAAACCAGATGTTACGCTATATTTTTCATTTTCAAAAATACATTTAATTATAGATTTCCGGAGCCCATGCCATTTTATCCGACTGGTATAATCTGACAAAGCTGTGTTTCTCATTTAAGCCCTGTGACTCCCTGAATGCAGTAATTGTTTACAGACACTACAATCTAATGTAATAAAGCTCTTTAAAAAAGATTTTTTCCATATTCTCTCATGTCCCTGTCCAACTAGTACCTACCCAATATTATCTATCACCTTCATTACCCAAGCACCCCTTTGAAAAAGTAGTATAATAGGGCTTGCCAAATATGTGTGGCCTTAAGAGAGGATCCAGTCCTTACATGCCAGGAAATATGACAACCATGCCAAGACATCAGTCCACGCTGTGGCACAGAAGCACATATATTCTTCCCCTGGTCTCTGCCTCGCTGATACCCACTCCTGCAGCCACTGCTGGCATTTACATCTTGCAGACATATGACTCTACCGAACCCCATGTTTACTGACCAATCACAAGTGATTGAACTATAACCAACTAAAAAAGAAAAAAAAAAAAATAAGTAGAGAGAGAGAGAACCCAAGAAATGTATCTGTTAGGGGGTGGGGGGAATAAAAAAGTACAGCAGCCTCATCATTTATCCTAAAACTTTAAAGATACCTCTGGAACTCTCTAGATGAGCAAGCAGTCAGATCAGGAGATGTCAGCCAAAATTTCCCTTTTTCCTTTCTATCCCCCTGTCAAGGGTTTGTTAGCGTCTGGGACAGTTTCCCAGACAGCCTCACACACCTGCATGGTTGTGGTGAGGAAGACAAGTGCCAAGTTCATCAAGTGCTGTGCAAATGAAGGAAGATCAAGGTGCTGGGGCTAGGGAAGGAGTGGAATAGGGGTTGCTGCTGGGGGAAGGGAAGCAGTTTGGAGGGATTGAGACGGAATGGGATGGAATTACAGTCTGGAAAATCCTAACTATCAATATCATAATTTTCAATGCGCCATTCATTCATTCATATTTATTGTCTTTTTCCCCCTAAAACTGACTCTGCTGATAGGAAAGCAGGTTACATCTATTTAGGACTCATAAAACACCTCTGTGACAAGCACCGTTACTATCTCCTTACATAGATGAGGAAATGGACACATATTTTATAGAGTGCCTAATGCAATGTACATTGTACCTCATGTGCATATCTTATATAATAATTCCTGCAGCTCCAAAGACAAAAAAACTAAGACCCTGGGAAATTACTTTCCCAAAGTCACTCTTTATGGCTGGAATTTGAACCCAGGTTCCCTCCCCAAAAATGGTGCTACTCACCCTAGTGTCTCATGAGCACTTGTTACATGGTATCTTAACACATATGAAGGGCACTCCTGTTAGGAGCTAACACCCAAACATAACGCAGATCAACAATCCCTTATGTGTAATTCCAAAATTCAAAAGTCCCTGAAAATCAAAAGGTGTGCATAACACATTTGCTAACAAAATATGACATGATCTGAACTTATTGGCAGTAAATCCTAACTTGTATTTATAGTCTTTATTAAACCACATAGTGTGGGGATTTATTCTTTATGATGCAGATGTATTAATGCATCTGATTATAGGGTTCTGCTTTAGATCTCACTCAGGGTGTTTGACATCATGGTACATCAGGATCCTGAATTCTAAAACAGATCTTGTTTTAGAGAAGGGATTATGAATCTGCAGACCTCCAGCCCCAGTTTTCTGGAGAATACCTTAGTTAGCTAGACAACAATGCTTTTAGAGACTGGGTCAATGTCACTGTCACCTAACTCTCAGACCATATACTGTTTTTGTATAATTTGATTTTTACAACCTGCTTGGTACCAAGAGTGCACTTTTATTAAAAATTAACATAATTCATGTAGTGTCTCTAGCTTGAAAGAGTGTGGTCAATTTCTTATTTCATTTCTGGCAGTGAAATTTCAGGGGATACATTATCTGTCCTATCCTGGAAGATGTTCCTGCAAGAGGAACTGACGGAGCAACTGTGTCCTGGGAAGCAAATCAGATCCACTCTGCTCAAGCCAACATCCACCAATGGCCACACCTAGTAAGGAACCTCAGATCCTTCCCTCTTCTTTGTTGTTAAAAGAAAAGTGAGTTCCTCAGTAGTAATAAGGAATATAAGCCTGGAAGTGTTTGTCAGCCTGTGTTCAGTCACTGTTTTACACATTCATTATCTTAATAATTATTAATAATGACAGCCAATACTTTATGTAGAGCTTTATATGGCTTGTAAGCATTTCTATATTCTTGACACCTAATAAATATGGTGGGTAAAAGAAAATGTTCAAAGAAAGAAGTTATAAACATGAGCAATAGTGACCCTGCAAACTGCTTACTTTATACAACCCTCTAACCACCCCCAAGAAGTGAAAGGTGGCCTGCTAGAATAATAGCTTGGAGATATCACCAAGCAAACATTTTTTTGCCCCTCTCCTTTCCCCACAGGGGTGTGGGGTGTTAGTGAAAAGTCAGAAGAAACTAGACAAGTAACACAACTAAACAGGTCAGCCAGCCATGTCTGGTGCAAGGTTAAAAGTCGTAAGCACAGATTTCAAGGTATAGAGTGAATTTCCATTATGCTCTAGATTAATGGACAGTAATAATCTTTCCAAAATGCAAGGCCTGCAAAGCCCAGCTCTCAAAGGCTTATTAAGCTTAGCACTTTCATAGTTTACAATTTCACATAAATGATCTCATTTCATCTCCACAATAACCCTACGTGGTAGGCAGCGATCTGAAACCAACTTTACAGATTAAAAACTAAAGCTCAAAACTTCAATGTATCACAGGTAAAAAAAAAAAAAAAAATATTCAAGTACTGAAGTCTAAACCTAGGTTAAATTAAAAACAGGCATTTTTTTCTTTTATTCACATTATCTTTTTTGTAAGGATAATCTGCACGCAGGAAAAAAAATGAGGATTTTTTTCTATCCATTTCATTTTAAGCAAGACATAATGTGCTGGTGTAACATTTTATATATATGTAACACTTTATATATGTGTAACATTTTATATATAAAACCAGTGCCAGGAGTAATTAAATATGGGTTCAATCCCTGGCTTGGGAAGACCCCCTGAAGAAGGAAATGGCAACCTCTTCCAGTACTCTTGCCTGGAAAATCCTGTGGACAGAAGATCCTTGCAGGCTACAGTTCAGAAAGAGTCGGACACAACTGAGCACACACACACAGGAGCAATTAAAAGTCCCAAAGACTATCTCTTATTACTTTCTGTTGCTACCTAAAATTGTGAAAGGAACAGAATACAGAGTTTTCTTGGGATTTTATGTCTAATTTGAGAGCCAGGAATTCCAAACACTACACCTAGATGACATTTTGATGACTGCAAGAATTTCTTGGTTATTAAAGAATTTGAAAAGTGAGAGTGGAAAAAAAGTTTTCTTAAAGCATGACATGAAGAAGCAATCCCAAAAGGTCAGACTGTTCATCCTCTCTGAGGATTTACTCTCAGTAACAGAGTTAGGGTATAGATGGGTGGAGTGGGCATTCCACATTCTATTTCCAAGTTGTCATTTTCCCTTATTCCAGTTCCCTGGAGGACAAAGGGAATTCCAGACATTTGAACTCTTAATTTGAACACAAGCTGGAGGGAGTTTGAAATCAGTCTCCTCAATACACAAATCCCTGGAAGTAAAGGCTTGTTCTTGCCCACTATTCTTTCTCATTCTTGCCAAATACTAGAAATAAAAATACACTTTGTTGTATAATGAACAGATTATTAAAATGGGTGAGGAGTCTTTTTTTTTTTTAACAAGTTATTTAAAGGATAGTAGTGCACCAACTCCTTTTTGTCAGTCATATTTATTTCCATAATTAAAAGAACAAGAAAATGCCTTAATTCTTAAGCTCAGGGCAACTGAATATCCTGATCTAAAGATAAAACTGACCTTTCCCTCATTAAAACACATAGCCTGGAAAACTGACAATATCTTCTAAATTATTTGCATATCCTATGTCCCAGCAGTTCCCATCCTGGTATATACCTAGCAGAAATCTGTGCATGTTTATCGAAAGAAAAACTTAAGAATGTTCATAACAGCACTACTATAAGAGCCCCAACCTGGAAATTATACACATGCCTATCAGCAACAGAATAGACAAATTGGGTGAATTCACATGGTGAATTTGGGTGAGATGAAATGAACACACAATTGCAACATGCATCAACATGATGACTCTCACAAGCAACACTGAGTGAAAGAAGCTAGATACCAGGACACAAAGAATGAAATTCCATTTATACCAAGTTCAAAACCAGGCAAAACTAATCTAGCTGATTAGAAGCCAGGCGAGTGGTTGCCTTCAACTGATTAGGATGTGAAGGCTGCTTCTGGGATGCTGAAATGTTCTGTTTTTTGATTGAGGTGCTGGTTACAAGGATGTGCTTGCTTTTGTGAGGGCTCATCTGGCTATATATGTATGACTGTACACTGTGTTGTGTATATGCTATACTGCAATAAATCTAATTTATACGCACACTCTAGGCAGTCTCTTTAAAATGTTCCCTAGACAAACTTTTTTTGTATATTTTAAAAAATTATTTCTACATCTCTAAAAAGAACAATAATTAACTAGGCTATACTCAGAAAAGAATCTACACCTCACTCTGCAATCCAGATGAAACTGGACAGTACCGATACTGAGGAGTTACTTAGCAATGCAAAGATAAGGTCTCCAGAGCCTTTCCTGAGGCTACATATTAATTACTCTCTCACACCCTAGGTATACAACATGACTTAGTTGTTCAGCTTCCCATTCAATGGTACTGTACTAACCTGAATTTTCAGCAAGAAAAAAAAAAAGTTGTCTTTATTAGAATCTCATCCAACTTGGATGATCTAATAATGCAATTTAATCACATTGCCTCTGTATATATTGTTCTTTTATTTCCTAAGAACTGCCTTCCCCATCCTAAAAGAGGAAATTAAAGAGCCACGTAACACTTGAATATAGTTTCCCCAGACATCTCTTGCAAGAGAAGAAAAAAACCAAAGACATCCTGGTGTGTGTGTGTGTGTGTGTGCGCGCGCACGCAGCGGGGTGGGGGGGTGGTGGCTACTTTCCCACCTTAGTCCTTGCCTGTCCCCAAGTCTTCACTCCATTGACCCATCCTCCCTACCCACTATCTTTCCTTCCCAAATCTCTCTATTTAATTGAGTCTGCTTAACAGAGGGCAAGAGAACTCCACTTAACTGGAAAAGGAACAATTACACGAGTGTTTAATAAGATGGTCAATCCAGACAGTTGGCCCCACCTTCACTCCGCCAACAGCTCTGCCAAATTTTAACTAGATGTTTGAATGAATGGTAGAGCACAAAACCACAGCAGAGAAATAAACACCTCTACAAATCTAATGAGATTCTGTTGGTCTCCTTCCCTGATCTTTGCTAAGAAAATGCAGTTCTGCATTTTAATTCAAAAGCTTATTCTCTTCATGTTTACAGCTCTCTGTCACAAGCCAGTTTGGCTGACAAATTCACTAATAGCTTCATTTCTCTCTAGATCTCTTCCTACCGTTCTAGGAATTGAGGCCAAAGGGGAAGAAAATATAGGTCACCACTGTTATCTAGAGATGTTGACCAACATTAACCCTTAAAAGAGAAAGTGCTGTCATTAATACAAACTCCAACAACCACTGGACAGGGAATTAATGACAACTTAATTTTTAAGTGTTTCAGGGAAGAAAACATATGCATAACTTTATTCTCCCCTAAGCATACTCCATGAATGAACTACTAGGTTATAAGGGATTGCTTCTGCCCAGAATAGGGATTGTCTGATTTTAACCAAACTATTTAACCTCACGCTGATAAACATATGGACAGTCCAGAAAAACAACATTTTATAAGGACACTCCCATCATTCTGCATTCTGAGATCACAAATCTGGTGCCAGAAATCTCCATCACTGAAAAAAATCTCTAAACTTGTTCATTCTGGATACAGGTAGCTCCAGAAAATAGTTTATTAAGAGTATTAAGAAGGTTACCACTAAAAAAAATAACCTAAGTGACTAACAACAGGGGTACCAATTAATTACTCTTCATCCAATCAAAAATATATTGTGCAGCTAATAAAAATGTTTATAATGATTTTCCTTATTGCTTATATTTTAAAATCAGCATTTAAATATACACAAATTGTTCTAATATTATGTGTGTGTGGTTATATTATACATAAGTGTTTCCATATATATTAACAAGGGCACAGAATGGATTCAAGTGCATTGCAACATATTTCACTTAATACAACAACTCTTCATAGTAGTTACTATGTCATCATTTTACAGGTGAGAAAACAGGTTCTGAGAGGTTTAGTTTGCCCAAATGTAGAACATTGTAAGTAAGTGGCCAAGTCAGGGTGCAAAATTTGCCTTACTGCAAAGTTTGTGTATCATCCTCTATATAATCATCATCTTAATAAAGAAAACTTAGGTAAAATCTAGGAAATGACTCAAATAGTAACAGGGCTTGCCTGTGAATAATGAATCTAGAACATATATTCCCTCCTCCCCATCCCCCTAATCTCAAAATGGAGCAAGAATTTCCTTTATGATGGATAAAGACAAACATTTTTCAAAGAGTTGACACACTAGAAAAAAAAGGACATACATTCACAGTTACAACTAAACTCTACAAAGAACCATTTGTATAAGATCACCAGCTTGAGAGCTTCAGTTCAATTCAGTTGCTCAGTTGTGTCCGACTCTTTGCGACCCCATGAATCACAGCACGCCAGGCCTCCCTGTCCATCACCAGCTCCCGGAGTTTATCCAAACCCATGTCCATCGAGTCGGTGATGCCATCCAACCATCTCATCCTCTGTCGGCCCCTTCTCCTCCTGCCCCTAATCCTTCCCAGCATTAGGGTCTTTTCCAATGAGTCAACTCTTTGCACGAAGTGGCCAAAGTATTGGAGTTTCAGCTTCAACATCAGTCCTTCCAATGAACACCCACCCAGGCCTGATCTCCTTTAGGATGGATTGATTGGATCTCCTTGCAGTCGAAGGGACTCTCAAGAGTCTTCTCCAACACCACACTTCAAAAGCATCAATTCTTCGGCTCTCAGCTTTCTTCAACGTCCAACTCTCACATCCATACATGACTACTGGAAAAACCATAGCCTTGACTAGATGGACCTTTGTTGGCAAAGTAATGTCTCCGCTTTTAAATATGCTATCTAGGTTGGTCATAACCTTCCTTCCAAGGAGTAAGCGTCTTTTAATTTCATGGCTGCAATCACCACCTGCAGTGATTTTGGAGCCCCAAAAAATGAAGTCTGACACTGTTTCCACTGTTTCCCCATCTATTTGCCATGAAGTGATGGGACCAGATGCCATGATCTTAGTTTTCTGAATGTTGAGCTTTAAGCCAACTTTTTCACTCTCCTCTTTCACTTTCATCAAGAGGCTCTTTAGTTCTTCTTCGCTTTCTGCCATAAGGATGGTGTCATCTGCATATCTGAAGTTATTGATATTTCTCCCAGCAATCTTGATTACAGCTTGTGTTTCTTCCAGCCCAGCGTTTCTCTTGATGTACTCTGCATGTAAGTTAAATAAGCAGGATGACAGTATACAGCCTTGATGTACTCCTTTTCCTATTTGGAACCAGTCTGTTTTCCCATGTTCAGTTCTAACTGTTGCTTCCTGACCTGCATACAGGTTTCTCAAGAGACAGGTCAGATGGTCTGGTATTCCCATCTCTTTAAGAACTTTCCACAGTTTATTGTGATCCACACAGTCAAAGGCTTTGGCATAGTCAATACAACAGAAATAGATGTTTTTCTGGAACTCTCTTGCTTTTTTGATGATCCATCGGATGTTGGCTTACAGAGGGAAAAGTAAATACAGTGTCTCATGCTTGTTCCTTATTATAAAAAACTGATCTTGAATACCATGGTGATTTGCAAGAAACAGGGCTATTGCAGATTCATGACAAAAGGAAATGCTTAGGTACTGAAAATCATAGTAGAGGAAGACGCCTAGATTGGGAATTTAAAACAAAACTAATCAGTATACAATAGATGACCCTGTGCAAATGGTACCCTGTGCATACATGTCCTTCCCAACAGACTTCCTTATTTTGTTTTACAGTTGCTATATATAAAAAATGATAAGAGCTAATGCTACTATCTGTCCAGCATTAGGAACTTCATGTATGTTAACCTGATTCATGTGAAGATAAATTTATATAGACTACACTAAAAACATTATGAATGTATTTCACCTTCCATTATGATCGTTATTCAAACAATCTTCATAGTTATTCTATTATTCTTCTATTCCATTTATATTAACCTCTTAACAATATTCTGTTAATGACAGTTAATTCCATGATGGTTAGAGGTATTAAGGGAGCAAAAATACCTGTATAAATCTTTACCAACTCAAGTCCCACCTCATTCTTAACAACCTCCCAAAGGTAATTTCTGCCTTCTCTGAATCTCTGCAATAAAGACAGTCTACTGAAGCGACTTAGTAGCAGCAGCAGCATGCTACAATTAAAACAATACGTACACTGTAGAAAATTTGAAAATATGTAAAGGAAGAAGAGGGGGAAAATAACCTATTGTCTGACCACCCAGTAAAAACCACTACTGTTTACAGTTTATTTCATTCCACTCTTTTGGACTTCTAGGTTCTGACTTTGTAGTAAATTCTTTGATAACTGGTCCATGCCATGATTCCTTACCACAGTGAATTATACATAGTAAGCATAAATAAGCATGTGTGCACCCATTAATTTAGGTATTAAATCATCAGACCGTTAGTTTGGCCTGTCACTCAATCAGCTAGTGAAAAAGGGAAGAAAGTGTCCTTTCTCTTTAAGATAAAAAACTTCCCCTTCTCTCAACAAGCTATTAATAGAGTCTTCCCTGATTACCTCTGTTTTTCCTTCCCTGTCCTCTTCAGGCTCTAAGTATATACACACATAGCCCCTTGGCGACTTCAAGCTTGCAAAAGAACTCAAATTATGAATTCCTTAATCTGAAGGCAGTTAACACTCTTCATACCAACAGAAGCTCTCAATAGCAAGGAATCTTGGCAGAGAGTCACAAATCGGTGACAAGTGTCACCTTTACAAAGGGCTGCTAGTTTTGGTCCACTCTATCCCTCAAAAGAAATTACATGGGAAAAGGAACAGGCTGCAGTCTGATTTAGCAGGGGAAATCTAAAGCAATAATCTCAGCAAGCAAAGTTTCTAGCCTTGATCACTTGATTTCCTGTTGTAGCATTGAAACCAGGAGAGTCAGTGGGTAAACATGAACCCAGAGAACAAAGACGGGCAAAACAAGACAGAAACACTTCCCTAAATGCAATAAAGCTTCTGAAGGGTTATTGAATTTTTGTTGTTGTTGTTGTTGTAGCTTTCAAAGGGAGTAAGAGGGGGAAAGGCAAGCAAATCAGTTCCACATGTTGGAAAGATTCAGCCTTTAGCCAGTGTAACTTGACTATAAGTAATATTCATGACAATGCACGTGGAACCTCTCAGAAATGGAAAGCTGACTCGCTATGCAGGTGGTGCCAGATTTCCACTCCCCTACTTCCACTCTCCTAACTCTTCATTTCCTCACTCCCTACACCCTTGATCTCCATTAAGGCTTTTTAAATTTCACCTTGAAGGGGAAAAAAATGCTGGGTATTTAAATGGCTATGCATTTATTCTTGGAGGAGGGCACTCAGTGTTCTATGTGTGCACAAGCCAGCACAAATGCTCAGGTCCTTAGGAATCCATCCATTAAGGACAAAGGGACCTGGAAACCCTGAAATCCTTTACTTTCCAGACTTAAATGACTATGCTTAGTTAATAACTCAGTGAATCAATCATGTCCTTTCTGATAGAGTCAGAAACTATGTAAAATATAGCTCTAGACTGAGCTCTCTAGTTGGAAGAAGAAATTAAAAATTAAAAAGTAAGTAGGAATAGTGAACAGTGCAATGCAGTCTCCGTATGAACTCAGTATGCCTGGCACAGACCCAAGGTGCTGTCCGAGTTCATGGAGGGTTGGGGAGGCGGAGGAGATGGGAGGCAGGACTCTGAAGAGATGGGACTTGGGCTTGAATTTGAGGTCAGATTTAAATAGGAAAAAAGAAAAAAAGAGCTTAACATTTCAGAGCATTCACAGAGAGGGTCTGTCACATAGTACGAAACACAAAGTACTATGTACTTTGGGCCAGGCACTGTTCTGGATTTTAAGGATACAAAAATGAGCATAACGAACTCCCTGTCCACATGGACCCTATGATCTACATCCTTTGGCTTCAAGAAAATCCTTAAAATGGACTTACTCAGCACAGGTCTGTATGTTTGGAAAATGGAGGTTCAAAGATAAGAAGACCGCTTCTATTGTAGAAAAGCTTACAATCTAGAGACCCTACAAGTCAGTAGTTATGACACAAGGTCAGTTGCATAAGGGGAGCTTTTGGAAATAAAACTGAACTCAATGGAAGAGAAATGATGGGGCTAGACTCTGGAGGTCTTTCAAGCCAGGGAGAGGAGTTGGATTTTACACATATGCTAGGCACTGAGTAAATATTTTTTGAATGAGTAAATGAA
This sequence comes from Giraffa tippelskirchi, assembly GCF_054371585.1. Lineage (NCBI taxonomy): Eukaryota > Metazoa > Chordata > Mammalia > Artiodactyla > Giraffidae > Giraffa > Giraffa tippelskirchi. The sequence goes on from NC_137279.1 coordinate 156,094,742, forward strand.
TAAATGTCTCTTTGCCAATAAATAAAGAACCATTAGAAAGGATTTGTAGTTGGGGAGTGACATGATGAAATAGGTGCTTTAAGAATGTTTATATTCCACATGCTCAGAAGCATGCACCCACTCCCTCAACTGTTGCTAAGCCTTCTCACGAAGAAAAATATCTAGTCCATTTAGAAGCCAGTTACTATCCCAAGGGTCTGTGACAACTTTAGGAGCCAAATGAACTAGATTGCCTTTGATCCTTCAAATGACACTTGAAGGACCTTAAATAAAATTTCCCATGAGTCTTATCTCCTTTGTAAAATTATACAATCCTCCGAGGGACTGTTTTCTTCAATTTTACAACCCCTACAACACTTGCACAGATATTATGGAATATTATGGAATACGATGGAGAAATACTTCTTCAAAAAATGATTTAAAAATAACTTAATGAAAAGCAACTGTTCGAGTTTAAAGCACAGTTGCAATGTTGCATTCTGAGCTGAAGACTAGTTTTCGACATTTCAAAATATGCTACTGTGAGGCTGTTTGTATGGTTTTCAAATGAAATATTCATTTATGCCATATCCAAAAAGAGAGAATTTTTCTGGCACATTCTTTTATGTAAAGAGGTGCATTTTTTAGTATAATCATTAAGCACAGAAACTATAAATCTAAATTTGTCACAAAAGCTAATAACTAACAATGTCAAATTGCAACTCTGTATAAACCAGCTCTGTGTAAACCATCTCTATGCCTGATGAAGGCTTTAAGCTTCCCTATATCTACTTTCCCTAACCTACAAAGGGGAAAATTGCGTTAGATTATATAAAACTTGGTGATCCTAAAATTTCTACTCTATTGTTGTGCTAGAATCTTATTGAACTATCAGTGGCTAGACTTTTGAGCAGCTTCTAAGGCTGGGTCTTTCTACTATATGAAATAGATGTGTCAAGAAGATTATATTTGTTGGTGAAATCTGACAAATTATTAGGGAAAATATTATAAACATATCTCTAAAACTTGTTGCAGGAAGAGAGGTAAAGTATTAAAGGGATGGATATTTTAACAAGAAAATTTAAATAGAGAAAGCCAATCTTGAGAATGGTGAGTTTAAATGTGGACATTAAGACATGAAGCCAAGCAGTCAGCCTTTCTGGAATAAATGTGATGCTAATATGATTACACAAATGTCTCCCAGGTCCTCCTCACTGTATCATCTTTCAGGCTCTCACAGCCAGGGTGCCTGTCACGCATATTGAATACCATGGTAACAAGCCTGCCTGCAATGGCTCCAGCATGCCATGATTCTCAGCAATAATCATTAACTTACATCTCAATGAATACGGTTCCCTGGGCTCAAATTCACAGTATAATTTCAATGAATAAATAAATGCTGGCTAAAATTTTTTTTCAAGATTTTAGGGTTAAAAAAATAGGAATGTAAAAGGAAAGTTAAAAAAAAAAACAACCCAAAATCTTGTTGCCAGCTGAGTGGCTATGGAGAGGTTAGATGTACACTATTTCCTAATTTGTAAAAGAGAGGTGACAATAATAGCGAATTCATAGTGTTTTTGTGAGGTTCAGTGCTTCCATAGCACTTATTCCTTACATACAATAAGAGCTTAGTAAATAGTAGCTTTTAAAAATCCTTCAAAAAGAACAGCCATTCCCAGGAATAAAAAGTCATTTGAGATTTCCTGTGTCCTCCTCCCAACTTCAGGAACTCTTCCAAATCAGCACTCTGAAGCCTTCCACAGTGACAAGACTTATTAAAAAGTCCATATTTTCAGGAAGTGGCTTTCCCATTAGCTCCCAGTGCCTTGACAAGCTTGGCTTCCAGGCTCAACAAACTGCCTTCTTCAAGTTTCTTTAGAAACCCACGTGCAAGCTGTGTCCTTGAGAAAGAGACTTTTCTTTTGGTTACCGATGTTATAGAATTGGCCAGAAAAGTTCATTTTGGATTGGAAAATGAATGGAATGGAATTCCATCATATGAGAAAAACCCGAATGAACTTTTTGATCAACCCAGTACTTGGTGGGGAACACCTGCAGAAGCATGCCCCGAATGTCTAGTTTATTCGAGTCTGGCTTTGTAAACACACAGCCAAGGAGGCCACAGGAGTAAACTGAAGCTGGCAAATATATCCCAGAGGTGCTGGTCCCTCCCAGTCTAGTATTGCTTAACAAACAGGGTTCCTGCTGGTACTACTGGAGGGAAGTAGTCCTAAAACACCCACCTGCAGATAGTAAGCAATAGCTTCTACAGGAGAGGGAGAAATGCATTATCAGTTATGCTTCCAACAGAACCCAGAGGTTCATCTGGGTTGAGCCTTCTCAGGACCCACCCAAAAAGAGGTGAGAAAACTAAACCTCCTTTAGAGCCTTCACTGAATTATTTACTTTCACACTGTGCTGCAAGTATTTGTTTGGAAACATGAGTAGTGAAGGTAAGAACAACTTCTGCTCACCTAGATAGCAGTGTGAGGACTAAGGTCCAGGCTTTGGAATCATCTCGACCTCAGCCATCTCAGCTGGGTGACCCACACAAATTGTTTAAACCTTCTAAGCCTAAGTTTCCTCATGGAAATTTAAATGACATACCTCCAGCTTCATAGAGAAGAGAATGATCATCACCATCTACCAGGTTTGAAAGTCAGAACTAAATGGAATGACAGCTAGGACAGTGTCTGACATATTTTTTGCCCAATTAAGTATAGCCGGTATTAAAATTGCTATTATTTTCTCTGAATATCCAGCATCTAGTATAATCACCATAAATGCCTAATAATGCTTAACGAATCAATGAAAGATTTGGAACAACTCCCTTAGTTGACAGAAGAAGAAAGCAAGTCTTACAGAGGTATGAGTCACAACCAGGGACAGCACCCAACACTGGTTTCTCCTGGTTTTCAGCAATGCTGACTTTTTAAAAAATATTTATTTATTTGGCTTCACTGTGTCTTAGTTGTAGCACGCGGGATCTTCATTTTGGCATGTGGGATCTTTAGTGACCTTGTTGCGGTCCAGGCTTAGTTGCCCTTTGGCATGTGGGAGCTTAGTTCCCCAACCAGGGATGGAACCTGCATCCTCTCCATTGGAAGGAGGATTCTTAAACACTGGACCACTAGCGAAGTCCCCAGTCATGCTGATTTCTTATGTAACTCTTAAAATCAGACTGTGCTGCATAAGGAACTAAAACTAAAACATTTTTAAAATGTTTATTGAAGTGTAGTTGATTTAGAGTGTTAATTTCTGCTGTATAGTGAAGTGACTCAGTTATACATATACATGCATTCTTTTACATATTCTTTTCCATTATAATTTATCATAGGATATTGAATATAGTTCCCTGTGCTATACAGTAGAACCTTGTTGTTTATCTCTAAAACCTATTTATTTACCCTACAAAGCCAGCATGGGAAGGGAAAATACATTACCTAAAACTACTGAACTAGGATAAAGCCAGAACCTCAAATTATCCTCCCCACCAAAAAATATTTTTTGAATAATTTATGTGTTTTAACTGGAGGATAATTTCTTTACAATATTGTGGTGGCTTTTGCCATACATTGACATGAACCACCCAAGGGTGCACATGTGTCCCCAAACAAATGTTTAATCTGTCTTAAATGCCTAAAAGGGGGTCATGGTATAATGGAAACATCATGGGTTCTGGAAGCAAGGAAGTCGGACCATGGTCCTCAGCTCCATTACTTACTGTGGGGGTTGGAGGTAGGTTGCTTAAATGTCCAGAGCCTCCATTTTCCTGCACAATTGCACTCATCTCACAGGCTAGTAAAGTAATGCTTAAGATTCTCCAAGCCAGGCTTCAGCAATATGTGAACTGTGAACTTCCAAGTGTTCAAGCTGGTTTTAGAAAAGGCAGAGGAACCAGAGATCAACTTGCTAACATCCGCTGGATCATCGAAAAAGAAAGAGAGTTCCAGAAAAACATCTACCTCTGCTTTATTGCGGAGAAGGCAATGGCACCCCACTCCAGTACTCTTGCCTGGAAAATCCCATGGACGGAGGAGCCTGGTAGGCTACAGTCCATGGGGTCGCTAAGAGTCGGACGACTGAGCGACTTCACTTTCACTTTTCCCTTTCATGCACTGGAGAAGGAAATGGCAACCCACTCCAGTATTCTTGCCTGGAGAATCCCAGGGACGGCAGAGCCTGGTGGGCTGCCGTCTATGGGGTCGCACAAGAGTCGGACATGACTGAAGCGATTTAGCAGCAGTAGCAGCTGCTTTATTGACTCTGCCACAGCCTTTGACTGTGTGGATCACAATAAACTGTGGAAAATTCTGAGAGATGGGAATACCAGACCGCCTGACCTGCCTCTTGAGAAACCTGTATGTGGGTCAGGAAGCAATAGTTAGAACTGGACATGGAACAACAGACTGGTTCCAAATAGGAAAAGGAGTACATCAAGGCTGTATACTGTCATCCTGCTTATTTAACTTACATGCAGAGTACATCATGAGAAACGCTGGGCTGGAGGAAGCACAAGCTGGAATCAAGATTGCTGGGAGAAATATCAATAATCTCAGATATGCAGATGACACCACCCTTATGGCAGAAAGCGAAGAAGAACTAAAGAGCCTCTTGATGAAAGTGAAAGAGGAGAGTGAAAAAGTTGGCTTAAAGCTCAACATTCAGAAAACTAAGATCATGGCATCTGGTCCCATCACTTCATGGCAAATAGATGGGGAAACAGTGGCTGACTTTATTTTTTGGGGCTCCAAAATCACTGCAGATGGTGATTGCAGCAATGAAATTAAAAGACCCTTACTCCTTGGCAGGAAAGTTATGACCAACCTAGACAGCATATTAAAAAGCAGAGACATTACTTTGCCAACAAAGGTCTGTCTAGTCAAGGCTATTGTTTTTGGTCATGTATGTATGTGAGAGTTGGACTATAAAGAAAGCTGAGCACAGAAGAATTGATGCTTTTGAACTGTGGTGTTGGAGAAGACTCTTGAGAGTCTCTTGGACTGCAAGGAGATCCAACCATTCCATCCTAAAGGAGATCAGGCCTGGGTGGGTGTTCATTGGAAGGACTGATGTTGAAGCTGAAACTCCAATACTTTGGCCACCTGATGTGAAGAGCTGACTCATTTGAAAAGACCCTGATGCTGAGAAAGATTGAGGGCAGGAGGAGAAGGGGCCAACAGAGGATGAGATGGTTGGATGGGATCATCGACTCAATGGACATGGGTTTGGGTAGACTCCGGGTGTCAGTGATGGACAGGGAGGCCTGGTGTGCTGCGGTACATGGGGTCACAAAGAGTTGGACATGACTGAGCGACTGAACTGAACTGACCTGACTATTAATACTACCCCCACCATGTTACTCCTCCTCCTCACTGAGACTTTTCATGGAAAGAAGAATAAGCCTCAATTTTATAGATGAGGAAGTGGACAGAGCTAGTTCAAGTGGCAGAGCGGGATATGAACTCAGATGTGTCTAAGGCCGAGGCTCTTGTCCAAACTCTCCAACAGTTTTCCAACCAATCGAGAGAAAAGCCCAAGTCTTTGCCTTGGTTCAAAAGCCCTAACTTCATCCCATGCAACCTTTTGATGTCTCTCCCACCCTCTCCCCACTGCTCCAGACACACTGGCCTGCAGGTTGCTACTTAGACCTGCAGAGCAATTTCCAACCACGGGGCCTGTGCATTTCCTGCTTCCTCTTTCTGAAACATACTATCTTTGGATGGACTTGCTCCCTTCTGCCACTAGGGTTCTGCTCAAATGCTATTTTATACAAAATAGTGACCCCAGTAGCTCTTGTCACATCTCATGTGTCCTATGCTTTATTCCCCTGTTGGTATATATGTTACAGGCACAGGGACTTTGTTTTATCCCCACCATCCCCAGCACCCAGAACCACTCAGTTAATGAATTCATGAGAGGGACAAAAATTGTAAACATACTATGACAGAAACGTATCCCACCTGGAATTCATAACACATGAAATTATTCAAAGGGGTTACTTTTCCCACCTAAAATGTACTTTGCCACTAATTTTCTCAGTTAACTCCATATAGTTGTTGTTGTTTAGTTGCTAAGTCATGTCCAACTCTTTGCAACCCCATAGACTGTAGCCCACCAGGCTCCTCTGTCCATGGAATTTCCCAGGCAAGAGTAATGGAATGGGTTGCCATTTTCTTCTCCAGGGGATCTTCCCAACCCAGGGATCAAAACTGCATCTCCTGTTTGGCAAGAGGATTCTTTACCACTGAGCCACCTGAGAAGCCCCAAATTTTCCGTGGAAAGTCTTTCCTGATCTCCATGCAGTGGGGCATCCCACTATTCTAAACACTTAACAGAATGCACTGCAATTATTTGTTAACATAACTACTCTCTACCCCTGATACCTTGTGAGCTTCTAGAAGACAAGAACTGATTCTCATTCATCTTTGAATTCCCAGCATACAGAAGGCATGTTGTTGTTGACTATACAGTATAATGCTACTTCCACTATGCCCCACAGAAGCTGTCAGTATTTAGGTAGCATTATGAGTCTGGCATTAAGCAAAATTGTAATGGGGAAGATTCTCTCATCACAGCAGTTATCACCATTACCAACCCAAGCCCATCAGCGTATAAGTGTGCTCAGCCTGTGCCAGTATAGCAAACACTTTTCTATGTTTGAACAACAAAGAGATACCTGGTAATAAGCAAATTAACCAGCTGAGAATCATTCTAAACACATCTCTACAGAGTAGAGTTCTGTGAGAGTTCATGTTCTTGTTGACTTTGTTTACCTCCCTAGAATAAGTTCTCCAAGGTGGTCTTCTTTGTAATTGTTCCGGTTCTCTCTGTCTCTCTCATGCCCACACACTCCTGCCTAAGTGCATTGTAATAGCCTGTATACACATTCTCCTCCACCCTAAGTCACTAAGGAAAAGCAAAGGGACAGGAGAAGGCAGAGGTACTTGCTAGACATCAAGGCATTTGCTAGGATTCAGTTCCTGACACATTACATGTTTGCTTGGATTCCTCCCTTCTCAGTCTCCAATCCTAATAAATAACAGAGGACCCACACACAAAATACAGGCAGATGAACACTTCCCTTGTGGCAGAACTTCATTGGACTGGAACTTCATTCCAGTGCCCTGGAATCCCTGTAACTGTCTGATATTCAGACCTCTGCTGTGTTTCCTTTCAAAAGGGTCTGGGGCAGGCACCAAATAAGGGTGCTTTTCATTTTTTCCACAAAACAGTAATTTCAAGTTTAAGGAATGAAGCTAATGGAGAAACATTCCACTCAATGACCAGACTTGCTCTGCATTATAAAACTAGCTGAATGTGATACACAATTAGTTGTCAATAAGGTTTCCTAAAATTTTTGAAGAATGAGAAAAAGGGAAGAAGTATTTGTTCTACTTAATTCTTCTTTCCTAAAAAAGATGGAATGAGCTTTATTCATTCCAATTAATTGTTCAAGAAAACAGTTGACCCATTAATAATGGTGGGAAAAAATCTGCATTGCTCTTTACCTTGACTAGGTAAATAAGGCTAAAGGGCTGTCTTACTTTAGATCTTACATATTTTTAAACTTGTTCTTCTCTAATTAATTTTCCCCCCAGGTGTATAGAGATTTCTAAGATCTTGCCAATGACTTTGATTTTCATGGCAAATGTCATTTTTTAAAGCTAAGTTTTCACCTATCATTTAAAAGTTGCTGGCCTTAAATCTCTAGGGAGGGAATGTTGGGCTTCATTGTGGAGGTAACATTGGGAAAAGTCAAATGGCCCCAGGGAATGCTAAATTTTTCCGCACCAGGAATCAGCACTGAAGCACCCAGTGTTCTTCCAATTAACTGCAGGGCAAAATGCTGAAGACAATTTTAAGTTTGCAACAAAGAGTTCTGTACTATCAGATCCTGACCACAAAGGGCATCCCACTCTTTTATTGCCAGGCACTGGGTCACTTCAGGAGACACCAAAAGATCCTAACCATAGAATGTACCAATGTTAGCTTGAAATGCATCTTTCTTCCTTTTTGTTTCCATTCTAGCCAGTCAATTCTCATCAATCATAAACAATGACAAAGATGAGAAGCAGATGTGGACAAAATCATCAAGAATGTAAAAGCAAGCCTGTGAAAGTTTGGAAATAATGAGGAGACTTTGAAGTAATGTTACAGGGCAGGGGAATGAATTGATCAGATTTGGACCTGAAGCAGAATAATTTGGCAGTAATAGTATGACCTATTATTAGCAAATTAGATCATAACATACTGTTGAACATGCACATTTGGGTCAAAGGCTGTTGTGTATTCAAATCTCAGCTCTGCCAATTACTAGCTGAGTAGCCCAGGGCACTTTAACTAACCCGAAAGTCTCCCCTCTGCACACTCCCCCACCCTCAATCTCCTATTTCATAGAACTTTTATTATCCATTAGATTTTACTATTTGTATTAATATGTATTAATGAGAAAAGTCATTTATCTCACTACCACAATAGCCAGCATATGGTAAGTAGTCAATAAATGATAACTTTTGTTGTTGCTATTGTAATATACCAAAATGGGGAGGGAGGAAGGAAAGAGAGATTGAGAGCTAGAGAAAGGTGATGGTTCTAGAACTGAAAGAAGGAAAATGGATACAAAGGACATTTTTGAGCTCTCATCTGCTGATTGGCTGTGGAGTATGGAGAGATACATCAAAAATGCCAAAGAAATTTGAAAGCTGGGTGATTAATTACAGAATGAGCAACGATAGGTTTCATTTGTAGTGTGTTAGTTTTACCCAGACAAAATGAAAGAAACAAAAGAGAGACAGAGAGAAATAATATTCTCTACAATCACCGCAAAGTTGGAAAAAATTAAAAGCACAGTTCCTGAAAAGGGATCCCATCCTTTTCTAACAGGTAAGGTACAAACATTAGGCAATTTTTTTTAAAAGGGGGTGGGGAGTTTCTCAAGAAAAAATCATGGAATGTAATTAGAATACCTTTTGGAAACACATGTAACTTACACTCTTTTATAAGCAAGCACCAAGACTATAGACTCATGAATTCAAATCCCTTTTCCCACATGCATAACTGATACTTAAGACAGCATGCAACTAGAATAGAATATTAGCCAATGAAAGGCAGGAAAATATGGTGAGAAAATATGGGTATGATCTTTTTTTAAGGTCAGATGTCAGCATTGTAAAATAAATCCAAGAGTCTCCTATTTAATTCCCTTATCATTAAATTAGGGGAAGGCCATCAATTATTATAATACTTTTAAAAAGAAAAATATGTGATTACAAATATCAATGTCAAGAAAGTTATTCTTAAATACCAATAATAGTAATAATAATCATGGTTTTTTTCAGAGATTCCACAAAAATGTTTATAGTACATACTCTAAATCTCATGAGTCTACAAAAGTAAAGCATTCGTTTTAGCAAAGCAAGAAACCTAGGGAAAAAAAACTTTTTTTCTCCCAACAAAGAAATTCTCCTCTGGTCATTTGACTTTATCAACTTTAAAAAAAAAATAAAAAGAAGGTAGAGTGATTAACCTCTAAGAGACAGAACCAATAATTTATTTCAAAGTAAATCTCTGCTGTGATATTATTCAGAAGGATTCTATTTATATTAACTTCATGATTTAGGACATCCCCAAGCTGATCAAATATATAATGTCATCTTCATTAAAAATAATTAAGATTCCCTAGGCAGACACTCACACTTGAAATAAGTGGGGGGGGGGGATTCTCAATTTTTTATACCATTGCAAGTTTCTCTAAAACTCATTCATATTTAATTTTTAAGGATGCTTTGCAGCACATTAAATATTTAACAGAGGGATTTCAAACCAGAATGCTAAATGTCAACCTATTCCTCCAAAATACTTATTTCATTTGCAGTAAATTAGCTGGACTTCCCTTCAGAAACAGGAGGGGGTGGGGGGAAAGAGTCTTCAAACTTAACTCACATTAAGACATTCAGATAATAACACCTATTACATAATTAAATCATGTACGAGATTGGAGTTTAAATACCTGGCTTATTAAGTAAGGTACAGTTCTGAAGTAGTGCAGCCCACATTATAAATAGAGATAATCTTTCAGAAACTCATCCCCCTCTCCTTTCCAGAATTCATTCTGCAACATACATTAACATACAGAATGGATGTGGTAAGTCAGCACTAGCAGGAGTAGAGACACTGAGGTTCCAAGAGTCCTGGGCCAATTAGCAATACAAGATGACAATGGAGAAACAGAGCTCATCATCAGACCCTCATTAAGAAGGGGTCTTAGCAAACCCATTTTGATTTCTGTAATGAGTCAGTAAGTATAAGGTCAAAAGACCATGGGGTAGTCAGTGCTTGCTGACCCCCAACTACAGGAAATCAATCTTTTTATGCGTTGGTATACGTATCCTAATACTTTCAAATATATCCTAATGTAATACTTTCAAACAGAAAGAAAGCAAATTGGTTTTAAAGGATGACAAGAACAATAAAAGTATAAAGGAAGAATAGAAAGAGAAGAATAGAAAATCTCTAAGGCTCAGAGAATCTATCAAACTGGACTTCATCAGGACAAAATTCAGTTCCTCCAGATCTTAAAAACCAGGCAAATGCCTCTGCACCAAATGATTTTGCAACAGCAACTGTGTGAAAATGTGTTTACACTGTTACCACACAAAACACATGATCACGAGGCTTCCCCAAGAAAGGCAGGAAGGAGCATTGCAGATATGCCGTGATGGCTCAAGAGGAATCCAGTGGCTTCACAGTGTTCGGATAATATAAGGTAAACAGCACACTTTAGACATGCAAGTGAGAGTTACTGCCCAATTGAAGAACAGGTTTTATTTGTGTTCTGCATTGCAATTAGAAAAGTGAGAATCTAGAGTGATTTCAGTTTCCAATCTTTTCAGTTTCCTTGGACCTTCACCCAATACATCCTTTTAATAAGAAGTTATCAAACTTTTGGGGAGAGGAAGAGGATCTCTTGCCAGAAAAGGAATAAAAAAAAAAGAGAGACATGCCAGAAAGGATTGCTTTCCAGATGTCACATGGGCTGCACTCAAGGATTCCAACTGTGGGGTGTCCTTGATTTGTAGAGATGGGAAGGTAGACAGAGGACAGCATCCCATTCCCTGGATATAAGAAGATGAGCACCTTTCCCCCACCCTGCCATCCCACTCCACTGTCCACCACTGACTCGTTTTACACCATTTAATAAGAATCAAGTTGTTTTTCTGACCAATTTTGCCAAAGATATCCTTAAAAAAGCAAAGCCATCTCTCACTCCCTGTGTTGTTTTTTCCTCCTACCCAACGAGAACAATCAGGCAGGATCTCCACACCAAAGGCTTACCAGTGCCTAGAAAAGTTCCACTAACAAACCCACTCATGATTCTCTGGCGAAATGACGCACACGGCCTTCCTTTCCCTGGAGGTTTTGTGAAAGAATCGTGGTGATAAATTGAGGCTTGTATTCTACCACCAGTGATGTAAACCCAAACCAGAGGCGGTCAGGAAGGAAGGGGGCATGAAGAAATGGGCTCCGCAGGAGCGAGGGCTCTCAAATAGCCGGGCTCCAGACACCAGGAAGGAAAAGAACAGGTTTCTGACTTACAGGGAAAAAATAAATAAATCTGGCGAGCTTTCTGCATTCACAAGAATGGGAAATTGCTTCACCTCATCAATTTTGAAACTGTACCTTAATTGCTTCTTTCCCTAGTGCCCTCCTCCCACCCCCAGTCCCTCGAAACTTCAGTCTAAAAGAAACCCTGTTACAAAAATGCCAGCCCTCTCAGGACTTTGCAAATTCCAAAACAAGTCATAGCAGGCTGAAACTTTTTCCTCTGCGAATAATATTGTTAATGTTATTATGGGATGGCCAAAAGGTTCTTTCGCATATACGACACCGCCCCCCCACACCCCGCCCTGACCAATGAACTTTTCGACCAACCCAATAACTGCTTTCGATTGTCTCATTCTCAAACCACTTGAAAAAAAAAAAAAAAGTCATGAGGTCCTCATGGTCCTCATAGTCAGGGGTAGCCATGAATCATTTCTTGTCTTTTTTTCTTTTTAACCACTGAAAGATGGATGAATAAGAAAGGGGCTGCTGAGAGGAGAAACCACCCAACAACTTGAAATCCCACATGTGCTGTAAATATGACTCAGAAACCCATACCACATAGAGCCTTAAAAAGAAGAAGATGGCAGGAATCTCTACGAGGGGTAGACCATTGCCGTTCCACCCATCTTATGCGTATAGGCCCGTATGCATGGGTTCTGAGGTTTGTGGCTTGCCTTAACTGAGTTGAAGTCAAACTCCCGTCTTCTGAACCTAAATTCCAGGAAGCTTCACGGTCTATACGTTGAATAAAGCAATGCTAAGGCAGGTCTTTATTTGGCCCTATTAGTAGCACTGAACGTAGATGCCATTCTTTCCAGTTCTTGGATCATCTGTTTGTTCAAAAGCAATAACAATCTTTAAAAGTAAGCACACACCCAAAACAAGAACAAAAACGTTATTGCTTACATTCCTTAGATTTTTATAACTACATGAAAATCGAGTTGCTATAGAAAAAATTTTTTTAATTATTTTAAACATGTGAAGTGGGGAATTTCCCAGCGGTCCAGTGGTTAGAGGTCCATGCTCTCACTACAGAGGGCCTGGGTTCAATTCCTAGTTAGGGAACTAAGATTCCAAAAGCCAGGCAGCCAAAAAATAAATAAACCAACTGTAATGAAATTCAGAAGCCTGAATTGAAACAGTACACAATGAGGATGAAATAAAAATTATTTTTTTACAAATATTGTGAGATGATAATAAAATTACTAGTGGTCAGCGATCTGTCTACTTAGAAGGGCTCTCCCCATCATCTGTGTTGCTTCTGTATGCAGGTTTTTCCATGTAATCTCACAGGCAGGCTGAAGAATGCAGTGTTGCCATTTCCTAAAGAAAACCCAGAGTGTCCAGAGAGAGATCCAATCAGTTAAAGCACACTGCACATATGGGATCAATTAGGTGGAAATGACCTTTATATTTAGGAAAATACTGAAATGCCAGCCAGCCCCCTTAATGTCTGACCTACATCTGAAACTCAAAAACAGCAATAATTCTAAAGATTTAAGCACTTTAGGCCTACTGTATTTGGTCATCAGTAATACAGTGTGATAGAAAAGAAGGCAGGAGAGCAAAGTAAGTAAGGTGCACTGAAAACCAACATGTCAAAACTGGACAAGGCTTTTCAGAGCTTCTAATCTGACACACTTATCATAAAGGGAGGAAAAGAATACCCAGAAAAGTTATTAGTTTTCCAATTTAGGGTAAATAACGATGTAACATTCTTTGGCTGTATTAATCATTGAGAGATTTTTCACTCTCTCTGTCATTTTAAGCCATTTGAGGATCATATTTTTATTCCCTATATCTCTGATCATGAATACTAGTTTCTCAATGCTGTGCTTGACATGAGACCTAACACAGAGCTTTTATTGTCTAGAGTCACAGGGATTTAAGAAGAATTATGAAGCAAAATACAAAATAATATTACAATTTTATAATATGGCAACCCGTTATTCACAAAGAGAAATGAGTGTGTATAGAGGCATTCTATGAGATTGTGCACTGTTGGTGGTGTTACGGATGTACCAGACATACACATACAGTGAAGCAAGCTCTAGTTCAAATCCTGCCTCTCTAGTCACTAGCGATGCAACCTGGGCTAGTTACTTGGCTATTCTGACTCAATACTCTCATCTCAAAAGCAAGAATAATGTCTCTCATTCATGGGGTTGCTGTATTAAAACAACAACAACAGAAACTAATACATGCAAAGCAATAAGCAATCAGGAAAATAATAAGCATAATAAACAAAGCTATAATGACCACCTCTACCAGTACCACCACAAGTGTCTTTGCAGAATTTTTCCTGCAATGAACATATGTTATTTTTGTAATTTAAATACATGATTAGAAATATTTCAAGCGTAATTTCCCCCCTTAATTCTGTCATTCAACTGTTCTTACAATACAAAAAGCCATCTCTAGAACTTTTCCAGGACTCTGGTTCAGTGGTAAAGAATCTGCCTGCTGATGCAGGAGATGTTGGTTCAATCCCTGGGTCAGGAAAATCCCCTGGAGGAGGAAATGGTAACCCACTCCAGTATTCTTGCCCAGAGAATCCCATGAACAGAGGAGCCTGGTGGGCTACAGTCCATGAGGTTGCAAAGAATTGGACACAGCACAATGAACAACTAGCTGTCACTTCTCTCAACTAAATAGGTATGTAGACAGTGTACTTTTTACAAATAGTTAGTGTAAAAAAAGTACTTTTTACACATAGTTAGGTGCTAAACAGTATATTATTCCTAGGCCCATCCCATGAACAAGGAAATAGGCCAACAATATGGGCAATGTCATACAGTCAAGGGTTAAAAACACAACATATGGTGCTATATGATCTTGAACATGGAGCCAAATATGACAAAATACTATAGGCAGCTCAATTCTGGAAGAAGGTAAAAATCTTCCTATGTACAAATTATTCACACAGAGGTCGATATTCGTTTTTATACTTGTCCTTATTCAAAGAGTAAAACAATCTAGAGTTATTCAAAGCTGCTCTTCCTGAAAGCTAAAACAGCCCAGATAGTTTCAATGAAAATATGTGAAAACAAAACAAAAAAGTCAGCAAAACCTTTACAAGCCTTTTCAGAGCCTGGCACCATTTACATCACAAAATTCAACAATTACGAGAGAAGGTGGAATGCTCGCGTTTCATTATACTAGCAAAACCAAAAATAAAGCATAGGATAATTTCCAGATGGTATACTTTTTTGCACAGATTTTTCAATTTGACTTTGTTCTGAGAGCTTTAGTCATCTGAACACAGAGATGTAACAATTCTATGCAAGAACCTCGTTCTTGGAGAAAGATTCACATACTGAGTATATGAGGTTTGTAGCCATTACGGAGTCCAACAAAGAATAAAGCATGTGAAGGTCTTTTCTACAATCAGTGAAATCGACGACTGGAAAAGAATATAGTTCAGCCCGTGAAACGGCCACATTTTCTATCGAGTATTTCTTATTTTTTTAAACTATCAAATCTATATATAGACAAATAAATGTATATTTTATATATAAACTTCCATTTTAAAAAGTGTAAAGATTTACAGTATCATAGGTTTAGAAAAGCATTAAAAAATAAACTTACATAACTATGAAACAAAGAGCACTGTAGATTAACATCTATAACAGAGAGAGCAAAAAAGGCACTGTAAGCAACAGATGAATTCTATTATGGCTCTAACAGACCTCAGAAGGATCCAGAAAGCCTCTGCAGTTTGCTTCTGAGAAGTGTGCATTCCAGTAATTGCTTCTAAGTGCTTCTCCATACTAGTGTAGGCCAGGGCACGCAAAATCAGAAGACCTACTTCTACGTAAAGCAAATGCAGCTCTGAATAGAAATGCCTCTCAAACACTTTCCCTGCTGTATTAAAAAGGAACAAACCCACCCCAAAGCTATTTTTATTGTGGAAAACCTATAAAAGAAGATGAAATAGTATAACCAACCTCCACATACTCAATACCTAGCTTCAACCAAGTCACGGTCAGTCTCGTTCACCCATAGGCCCACATTCCCAACCTATTTCTGAAGCAAATTAAAGATACCCTGTAATAAAAGGTAGACTAATTTTGTAAAAAAAAAAAAAAAAAAAAAACCCACAGTAGTATTAGTATAACAACAAGAATTCTTGAATATCATCAAATATCCAAGCAGGTTCAAATTCAAATGCTATACTTTACAGACTGGGATGCTCTACTGGAAAGAAAGGGAGCAGCAGTGAGGAGCAGGACAATGTGGTAATTTATGCTTTGGTTTTAAAACTGTACCAGCATTTAAAGGTCTACTTTGGACTCAGATCATTCCAAACTCTCCTAAGGGTCCTCTCTCTCTTGAAATCAGGATGCAATGCTCTTTCACTTGGAAAAGAAGCCATGCCAGAATAAAATACAGAAAGCCATTTTTCTCACTGGTATTTTCATAATTACAAGGAAACTACTAAATGAGCCCAAATCTCCTGAATTTTACCTATGTCACAAGAACATTTTTAAAAATGTTTTCTTTTGTTGTACATCTGAAACTAATATAGTATGGTAAGCGAACTATATTTCAATTTAAAAAAATTTTCTTTTGAAAAACTTTCAGGTTTAAAAGTTACAAACATAGTATGATTCCCACATATTGTTCACCTACCTTCCCACGTCAATAGCATCTAACGTAACCATTTTTAAGAACCTGCACCAATCCATACATCTATGACCAACTGATTTTAGAAAAGGGTGCCAAGACCATTCAATAGTGAAAGAAGGGTCTTTCCAAGAAATGGTGCTGGGACAATTGGATAGGCACACAAAAGAATGAAATTGAACCCCTGTTTCTTACCCAATAGAAATTTTAAAAATGATGAAAAAAACCCTAAGTGTAAGATCAAAAACTATAAAACTTCTAGAAGAAAACACAGAGGCAAATCTTTATAATCTTGGATTTAGCAAAAGATTCTTAGATAAGACACTAAAAACATGAGGAACAAAAGAAAAATACAGATATATAGAACTTCATCAAAATTAATCAAAGGACACCATGAAGAAATTGAAAAGATAACTGTCAGAATGGGAGAAAAAATTTGCAAATCATGTACATGATAATGGACTATATCTTGAATGTGTAAAGGATTTTTACAACTCGGCAAGAAAAATAATTATCAAATAGGCAGAGGATCTGAACAGACATTACTCCAAGGAAGATATACAAATAATTAATAAGCACATGAAAAGATATTCAACATCATTAGTCATCAGGGAAATGCAAATTAAAAATCTCAATGAGATATCACGTCGTGTCTATTAGGATGGCTAGACAAAAAGTGATTAACAAGAAGTGTTGATTAGGATGTGCAGAAATCAGAACCTGTATTTACTGCTGGCCAGAAAGTAAAATGGTGCAGCCACTGCGGAAAAGAGTCAAATGATTTAAACAGAATTACCAAATGACCCAGAAATTCCACTCATAAGTAAATATACAAGAAAAATGAAACATATTGTGAATGAACTATTCACAGTAACCAAGACAGAAACAACCTAAATGTCTATCGACAGAGGAATGGATAAAGATGTGGTATATACACACAATGGAATACTACTCGGCCAAAGAAAGAAGGAAATAGTGCCATTTGCAACAACATGGATGCAACTAGAGATTACCATACTAAGTGAAGTCAGAAAGACAAGTATCATAGGATATCATTTACACGTAGAATCTAAAATGTGACACAAATAAACCTATCTATGAAATAGAAACAGAATCACAGACATAGAGAACAGACTGGTGCTTGTCAAGAGGGAGGGTTTGGGAGGAGGGATGGAGTGGGAGATTGGGGTTAGCAGATGCAAACTATTACATATAGAATGGATAAACAGCGAGGTCCTAACTGTATAGCACAGAGAACTATATTCAATATCTTATGATAAGCCATAGTAGAAAATATTAGAAAAGAATGTGTGTGTGTATATATATATATATGAATCACTTTGCTGTACAGCAGAAATTAACACAACAATGTAAATCAACCATACTTCAATAAAAATTGATAGGAAAGAGAAATAAAACACATATCCACAGAAAAATTTGTACACAAGTCCTTATGGCAGTGTTATTCATAGTATCCATAAAAGTGGCAGCAACTCAAATGCCCATAAACTGAAGAATATCTCTGCAATGGTATGCTTTTGTTGTTCAGTCACAAAGTTGTGTGTGACTTTTTGCAACCTCATGGACTGCAGCATGCCAGGCTTCCCTGTCTTCCACTAGCTCCTGGAGTTTGCTCAAATTCATGTCTATTGAGTTGGTGATATTATCTAACCATCTCATCCTCTAACCCCTCCCCTTCTCCTTTCCCCTTTAATCTTTTCCAGCATTTCCAGCATCAGGGTCTTTTCCAAAGAATCGGCTCTCTGCATCAGGCGGTCAAAGTATTGGAGCTTCAGCTTCAGCATCAGTCATTCCAATGAATATTCAAGGTTGATCTCCCTTAGGACTGACTGGTTTCTTCTCCTTGCAGTCCAAGAGACTCTCAAGAGTCTTCTCCAGCACCATAATTTGAAACTGTCAATTCTTCGGCGCTCAGACTTCTATATGGTCCAACTCTCACATCTGTGCATGACTACTGGAAAAACTATAGCCTTGACTACATGGACCTTTGTCAGCAAAATGATGTGTTTGCTTTTTAATATGCTATCTAGGTTTCTCACAGCTTTCCTTCCAAGGAGCAAGAGTCTTTTAATTTCATGGTTGCAGTCATCATCTGCAGTTATTTTGGAGCCCAAGAAAATAAAGTCTGTCACTGTTTCTATTTTTCACCCCTTCTATTTGCCATGAAGTGATGGGACTGGATGCTATGATCTTTGTTTTTGGAATGTTGAGTTTTAAGCCAGCTTTTTCCACTCTCCTCTTTCACCTTTATCAGAAGGCTCTTTAGTTCCTCTTCACTTTCTGCCATTAGAGTGGTTTCATTTGCATATCTGAGGTTGTTGATATTACTCCTGGCAATCTTGATTCCAGCTCATGATTCATAAACAGCCCGGCATTTCGCATAATACACTCTGTATATAAGTTAAGTGAGCAGGGTGAGAATATACAGCCTTGACATACTTCTTTCTCAATTTTGAATCAGTCAGTTGTTCCATGTAAGGTTCTAACTATTGCTTTCTGACCCTCACACAGGTTCCTCAGGAGACAGGTAAGATGGTCTGGTAACCCCATCTCTTTAAGAATTTTCCACAGTTGTGATCCACACAGTCAAAACATGTTACAATGGCATGTTATGCAATCATAGAAGGAATCAAGTACTGATACATATGACAACATGGATAAATCTTGAGAATATTAGGGTAAGTGAAAGAATTTAGTTACAAAGATGATGTATAATCCTATTCATATGAAACATTCAGAATTGGAAAACCTATAGACACAGAAAGATTTTTATTTGCCTAGGGTTGGAGGAGAGAAACAGTGTGAAGGTGATAGTTAAATGGTATGGGTTTTCCTTTTATGGTGATGGAAAAATTCTAAAATTGTGATGAGGGTTGCCAACATTTGTGAATATACTAAAAACGGAATTAAATGGGTGAATTGTACGGTATGGAAATTTTATTTTAATAAAGCTGTTAAAATAAATTAATTGCAGATTTTTGTGATGATGGACATTATGGTTGGTGTGAGCTGATACCTTACTGTAGTTTTGATTTGCATTTCTCTAATAATGAGTGATGTTGAGCATCTTTTCATGTGTTTGGTGGCCACCTGCAGATCTTCTTTAGAGAAATGTCTGTTTAGATCCTCCAACCATTTTTTTGATTGAATTGTTTGTTTTTCTGGTATTGAGTTTCATGAGCTGCTAATACATTTTGGAGATTAATCCTTCGTCAGTTGTTTCATTTGCAAATATATTCTCCCAAAATGGTACTAATGAATCTATTTGCAGGGCAGGAATAGAGACAAGATACAAAGAACAGACTTATGAACACAGCAAGGGAAGGAGAGGGTGGGATGAATTGCAAGAGCAGCACTCTTTCATTATACATTCAGTTCAGTCGCTCAGTCATGTCTGACTCTTTGTGACCCCATGGACTGCAGCACACCAGGTTTCCCTGTCCATCACCAACTTCCAGAGCTTGCCATCCAACCATCTCATCCTCTGTCGTCCCCTTCTCCTGCCTTCAATCTTTCCTAGCATGAGGGTCTTTTCCAGTGAGTCAGTTCTTGGCATCAGGTGGCCAAAATATTGGAGTTTTGGCTTCAGCATTCGTCCTTCCAATGAATATTCAGGATTGATTTCCTTTAGGATTGACTGGTTTGATCTCCTTGCAGTCCAAGGGGACATTATACATTACCATATTACCAACAGATAGCTAATGGAAAATTGCTGTATAACATAGGGAGCTCAACATGGTACTCTGTGACAACAGAGAGGAGTAGGGTGGGTGGGGTGTGGGAAAGAGAGTCAAGAGGGAGGGGATATGTGTATACTTATGGCTGAGTCACATTGTTGTATGGCAGAAGCCAACATACTATTGTTAAGCAATTATCCTCCAATTAAAAATAAATTTAATAAGTTAAATGCAGTAAATGATAGTTTAAAATACAGATATATTTAAAAACAGCAAAAAGAGCCTGCACTACTGAGTTTCAGGCCTTAATTCCACTCTTCTAACCAGCTTTTCCTGGCCATGGTCAAGCACACACCACTTCCCTAGAGAAGAAGGACAAGAGAAGTGTAGATGGCTCTTGGAGACATCACTGCTTTGTATGAGTTCTAAGGAGACAGCCAAAGGACAACATCAAGGCTTTTCATTTACTACCTCTGAAAAAAAAGAAGTGTCTGGAGCATAAAACACTGTATTCTTTATATCCTGTACTACCAGATATAACTGAAACGTTTCCTCTGCAATGGGGAAGTGGCCTGGCTTTCCCCACTTTCATCAAGATCTCTGCTAAGAGAGATATATATTGGGACTTCCCTGGCAGTTCAGTGGTTAAGACTCCAAGCTATCAATGGAGAGGTTACAGGTTCAATCCCTGCTAGAGGAAATAACATCCCATATGCTATATGGCAAGGCCAAAAGAGAGAGAGAGAGAGAGAGAGATGTATGTCATGGTATTCAATATATACTCTATGTGTTTGATTAGACTGATTTGGGAACAAAAATGACTTGTTGTATAATGCACCAATGGATGCTTCAGAATCTTGTGCAATAGGCATTCTTGAACCTAGTGCTGCCTTTAAAAAATAGTCTATTAGGAAGGTCTCCCGCCCAAGGGTACAGTGTCTTCTGGAAGCAAGAGAATACAAGTAGGAATTAGAAATCTGAGTTTTCCTAGCTGCACAGTCAGTCACAAGCTCTCTTTCCTCCCTGTCTCCTTATTCTTTTTTCGTAAACAGTGGTACTTTGGGAAGAGGAATTAATTGGGAAGGAGCACAAAAGAGCTCCCAGGGGTGTTGGAAATGTCCTATCTGTTATTTTGACTTTGGTTGATGGGTTAAACAAGGATATATGTATGCAAAATCTCATCAAGCTGTATGTTTAAGATTTGTGCAGTTGACTGTATCTTGTGCCTCAAAAATAAAATAATATGTCCCTCCCTTGTGGCAAATTCACAATGTTGTACAGCAGAAGCCAACACAGGGTTGTAAGCAATTATCCTCCAATTAAAAATAAATTTAAAAAATAAAATCAGACAAAATGGTTCCTATGAAAGCACTTCGTATATTGTCAGGTGCTGAGTAACTGGAAGACATTATCATCTTAAGAGATTTTTTTTTCAAAAAGGTAGTAGAGTGCCTCATTCATGAGGAAGAAGTAGTCACACATTTCTAACAGTCCTTGATTCAATAATGTTTACCATACAAAGATTGTGTTACAGGCACTGTGTGACCACTAGAGATACAAAGCTGCCATTCAGAGCTCATAAACCAGGAATCATATCTAGCCAGTACCTTGTTCACCAAGTACTCATTGCTGATAATTACCCTCCCTGGCCAGCTGATTTGATTTCAGTTCAGTGAGACCCTAAACAAAGAATCCAGCCATACTACACTTCAAATTCTACCCTAAAGAAACTGAAATATAATAAACCGGTGTTTTTAGCCACAAGTTTGGGGTAATTTGTTACACAGCAGTAAGAAACTAATATAGGGGTTATAGGACAGCCCAAGGTTTAGATAACGGTTCCCCTGCATCTCTTTCCTCACTTCAGTTTTCTTCAAATTTCTGTCTATGAAATGGAGCTGAGTCTCTACTTCATAGAGAAGATGAGAGGATTGTTGTTAGGTCAGTAAGTCATGTCTGACTCTGAGACTCTGTGGACTGCAGCACACTAGGCTTTCCTGTCCTTCACTATCTGCCAAAGTTTGCTCAAACTCATGTCCACCGAGTCAGTGATGGCATCCAGCCATCTCATGTCATCCCCTTCTCTTGCCCTCAATCTTCCCCAACATCAGGGTCTTTTCCAATGAGTCAGCTCGTTACCTCAAATTCCCAAAGTATTGGAGTTTCAGCTTCAACATCAGTCCTTTCAATGAATATTCAAGAATGATTTCCTTTAGGATTGACTGGTTTCATCTCTTGCTGTTCAAGGGACTCTCAAGAGTCTTCTCCAGAACCACAGTTCAAAAGCACCAATTCTTTGGCACTCAGCCTTCTTTATGGTCCAACTCTCACATCCATACGTGACTACTGGAAAATTCATAACTTTGACTATATGAACCTTTGTCAACAAAGTGATGTCTCTGCTCTTTTGATATGCTGTCTATGTTTGTCATAGCTTTCCTTTTAATTTCATGGCTGCAATCACCATCTGCAGTGATTTTGGGGCCCAAGAGAATAAAATCTGTCACTGTTTCCTCTTTTCCCCCATCTATTTGCCATGAAGTGATGGGACCAAATGCCATGATCGTAGTTTTTTGAATGTTGAGTTTTAAGCCAGCTTTTTCCACTCTCCTCTTTCACCCTTATCGAGAGGCTCTTTAGTTCCTCTTCGCTATCTGCCATTAGAGTGGTATCATCTGCATATCTGAGGTTGTTGATATTTCTCACAGTAATCTTGATTTCAGTTTGTGATTCATCTAGCCTGGCATTTCCTGTAATGTACTCTGCATAGAAGTTAAATAAGCAGGGTGACAATATATAGCCTTGATATATTCCTTTCCCAATTTTGAACCAGTCTGTTGTTTCATTTCTAGTTCTAATTGTTGCTTCTTGACCTACATACAGGTTTCTTAGGAGACAAGTAAGATGGTCTGGTATTCTCATCTCTTTAAGAATTTTTCAGTTTGTCATAATACACACAGTTAAAGGCTTTAGTGTAGTCAATGAAGCAGAAGTAGATTTTTTTTTTTTAATTCCCTTACTTTTTCTATGATCCAAAGAATGTTGGCAATTTGATCTCTGGGTCCTCTGGCTTTTCTAAATCTAGCTTGTATATCTGGAAGTTCTCTGTTCATGTACTGTTGAAGACTAACTTGATGGGGTTTTGAGCATTACCTTGCTAGCATGTGAAATAAGCGCAATTGTGCAGTAGCTTGAGTATTCTTTGGCATTGCCCTTCTTTGGGACTGGAATGAAAACCGACCTTTTCCAGTCCTATGGCCACTGTTGAGTTTGATAAATAGAGACAATACACATAAAGTACTTGTCACATAGTAAGTACTCAATAAGTGATAACTAGTATGATTTTCCACCTCCTGATAAGAGATGGCTCTGAGTATGTGGACTTTAAGGAAGGCTTTTTGAACATAAGAAACTTGACAAATCATTGTAAAGTCTAACTCCTACAGAGTGCCATTAGCAACAGCGGTTTCCACCATGGGGTTCTAAAGACAGTGTTAAGATGCCTAATTAACTTAGCAATAATTCAATATCACACGTGAGTTAATAAGGTTCAACTACAACTCAAATGCAGTTGGCATTATGTTCAGGAGGACCCTCTCCAGGGGTCGGTTACTCGTGTTCTAATCATGAAGCGGATACTCCAAGACAAGGCACTGCAAATTCTTCTGTTATATCCACGTTAATCAGCACCAGACCCTTTGCCAAGTAGCAAAGAGAATGTCAGGGGTATACTGGGGTGGGAGGGATGAAATGAGTGGCTTATGAACAGGCACTATAAACATTAGAAATGGGTACTTGAAGATGAAATGAAGGATGTATTTAAGTTGTAAGGACTGACCAAAATATTTTAAAGCAACCCCTACCCTTGTGTGAACAAGAATGCAGCCTTGATAGGCTTGTTCCCTAAATGGCCCAGAGTCCAGCCACGTTTGGAAGTCTGCCAGTTGCTTACTATTGATTATTAAGGATAAAAGAATGCTCCTCTGGAATGTTGTCAGGCCTAGGAGCGCAGTTTTCAAGCAAGGTGACAATCAGAGCAACTAAAAAAAGAGAGTTGGACCTTTATCAAGCATACAGAGTGATTTTGCAGGAAGTATTTTGTGCCTGCTGGCTGACGTCTGACTGTTAATCAACATCTCTATGTGCAGCAGAATCATGTCTTAAACTTGCTCTAGTTACAACCAGGTGGCAAGATCGTGTGGAAGCAACTAAGCCTCGTATGTTCATGCTTAGTCACTCAGTTGTGTCCAACTCTTTGTGGCTTCACGAATTGTAGCCCACCAGGTTCCTTTGCCCACGGAATTTTCCAGGAAAGAATACTGGAGTACGTTGCCATTTCCTATTCCTGACTCAGTGATCAAACCTGTGTCTCCTGCATCTCCTGCATTGATAGGTAGATTCTTTACCACTAGACCACTTGGGAAGCAGCTAAACCTCACTTACCTCAAATAATTTGGCTGCTATCAAAATCTACCTCCCCTCCCAAAACCTAAGAAGTTGTACATAACCAAACAAGCTTAGGTCAGTTTACAACAGGTGGCAATGATCGAGAGCTGTTTGGGGTGGGGGGGTGGGGGCCTGCTGTGGAATCAAAATTTACATGTCATGAGATGAGCTAAGACATCAATTTTTTGTTTTGCCCTGGAATTGTACCAACTTAGTATTATAGTAACTCTGGGTAACTCAAGCTGTTCAAACGATCTGACAGTTAATGGGTGGTCACTGAGAACTTTTTGCTGGAAGGAAAAACAAGTCAACTCAGACTCAAATAGCTTGGTAGGTATTTTAAAAGTATTATAAATAATACTGAGTTAGTTCCCTATTACCAAGTTAGTCAATCCTATCATTTTAGAGATACGGAAACTGAGGCCTGGAGCACATGAATAATTTTTCTAAGGTGTTTCACATGTTTCCATTTCTGAAATCAGACCTCCTTAGGGTATCTGATGTGACTCTCTTAGCAATTTCTGGCTGTGCCTCAAACAAAAAGTTCCATTGCCGCAACCTGTTGGCCCCAAATCATTCAGCATCTGGAATTTTCTCACATTTCCATTGCTGAAGGGAAAAAGTTTATCAATCAGGTCAAGAAGCTACTACTTGAGTCTGTGAGACTTTTGAGCAAATTCTTGCCTTATGTTTATTATCACGTGGGCAGCAAGGGGTTAATGGGATTTTTTAAAATTCCTGCTAATGAGAAACCCCTCAGTTCTAAAGCTTTAACTCAATTAAATGAGGCTTACCTCCAAAATTTCCTCAAATAATTACCATAGTGGATACAAGATGGGGTACTGTAAGGGGTAAAATATTAGTAGGCCCACTGGACAGAGGACAGTCTTGTGAGGCTCTGTGTTGGAAGGTACAGGCTGCTGGTCTAGTCAAGACCCTTGTCTCTGGGGTTCTACAGTGCACTAGGTTGTAAGAAAGCCCCAAACTTCAACTCCAGTGAGGCAGTGGAGAAACACCCACGCTTGACATGATACACTCTACAAAAGGTGAAACAATAATCACCCCACCCTCTCTGTTCCCAAACAATAACTTCACTGGAGACGTGGTTCCCAACATTTGCAGTCGCAGTTCTAGTAACCTGGTGACATCTGTATATATCATCTTGTTCCTATTCCTTTAGGTAGAAAAGACACATGTGAGTCAATCCACTTCAGAAACAAGGAACTTCAGACTCAGAGATGTCACAGCGACTTAACTACTTGACAAGACAGGCATGAAACCTAGCTCTTCGGACTCCAATCCCATGAGATCCTGTGTTAAATTTTGCATCATAGCCCACTTCCATCTCATCTACCATTCCCTAATATCACCATATTCCTGGGCATGCATTAAGCAAAAAGTAGCTTACATATGAACTTGGTGGAGCATAAGAGGACACAAATGAAACAGTGGAAGGTGATCTTGGGACACTGAAAGCCAGGTTTAAGTCATTGATTCTCATTGAAGACACAACACAGAAACATTTTCCATTCTTGTGTGTGTTGAAAGTACGACTGCTGCTGTTATCTCAGACAAACAAAATTAAGCATAGATCACAAGCTGATCAATTACTATACTTAAGCTTTCCTCCTACTCCATAAGGGATCCTCCTCCCTGTAAGGAGATACAAACATTTAAAAAACATTAAACCAACCAACACCTCCCAGGATCCTTTACAAAGGTTTCTCGGATCAGTACGGGAAGCCTGGAAGACATCAAGTCATGTTCAAAGAGGATCACAAGCTGTGCTACCACAGGATTCTGCTTTCCTTCCCTCTTAAGATCTAATCATTTCCTTTGTTTCCCAAGGAATACAACCATTACAGCCACAGGACTGCCAAGTTCAATCAATGACAGAGTAGGCAGGGCAGCTACCCTGGGGTGATGGAATACACTTTTCCCCACCCATTTAAAGTGTAAAAGGTTAAGCTAATAGGAGAAAGAGGAGCAAGGAGTACACAGGTCCCTCCTCCCAGAGAGAAGCAGCACAGTGATGATGATGGAGCTTGTCATGTCTCTGCTCGAGAACCCCCAAAACCCTAGGGACCCCTCTTCCTGTCCTCCTGCCATCCTGGCCTCCTTTTGGCTTGCTCCCACCTTCAGCCCTCTGCCAGGTTCTTCCCCAAGATCCACATGGCAAACTCTGTCACATCCTTAAGTCATACGTGTGTGTGCATGTTCGGTCATGCCCGACTCTTTGTGACCCCATGAACTGTAACCCGCCAGGCTCCAGGCTCCTCTGTCCATGAAATTTTTCAGACAAGAATACAAGCCATATGTTCAAGTGTAATTTTCTCATGAGGCCCATGGCGAATACTCTATTTCATGGCAACCTCAAAGACCCTACAAACTCTCTTGATCTTCCTTAACCTCTTTACTTCCTTTTGATTTAATAGCATTAGCCACTCTCCCACACAATATACAATTTACTTTCCAACCTTCATTACATCTGTTGTCTAGGTCTTCCCTGTGAGATAGCTGGGATGGAAATTCCATGCCAAAATGGATTTTTGTTTTAATAACTGATGGATTGGTAGGACACAAGGGTGCCCATTGTATAGCATGCACTCAAATATCTGCGGAATGAATAAAATGTCCCTATGTGCTAATAAACAATAGCAGGTAGCATCTGTTGAGAAACGCCACAGGCATTATAGCACATAATCTCCTGTGTTCCTCTCAAGCCTATGAGACAAGTACCAATAACATCCCCAACTTACATATGATGAAACTGAGGCCTGGATGACTTGCCCAGTGCCACATGACTAGTAAGTAGAGAAGCCAGAATGGAAACCCAGACTTTCTCCTGTTAACTCTATCTAGTTAACTCCAGCTAACCAGTTAACTATAATGCTATATTTTGATTTCAGTTCTGCTAGACAAGTGTCAGTGTTTTTGTTTTTGGTGGAACTCCACAAGCATTTATTAGGGGAAGGATCTGGAATACAAAAAATGCTCTAGCAAATTCTGAGAGAAAAGTCTCTTCAGGAAAGTTTCCCTAGAAACGTTTCTCTATCAGAGGATATCCTCCTGTAATACAGCGGTAAGAACAATCATCAAGATGTGTCATCCCGAGGAAACCAGAATTGAAAGAGACGCATGTACCCCAATGTTCATTGCAGCACTGTTTACAATAGCCAGGACATGGAAGCAACCTAGATGTCCATCAGCAGACGAATGGATAAAAAAGCTGTGGTACATATACGCAATGGAATGTTACTCAGCCACTAAAAAGAATACATTTGAATCAGTTCTAATGAGGTGGATGAAACTGGAGCCCATTATACAGAGTGAAGCAAGCCAGAAAGAAAAACACCAATACAGTATACTAATGCATATATATGGAATTTGAAAGATGGTAATGATAACCCTATATGCGAGATAGAATAAGAGACACAGATGCATAGAACAGTCTTATGGACTCTGAGGGAGAAGGTGAGGGTGGGACGTTCTGGGACAACAGCATTGAAACTTGTATATTATCATATGTGAAACAGAACACCATTCCATGTTTGATGAATGAGACAAATGCTCAGGGCTGGGGCAATGGGATGACCCAGAGGGATGGGATGGGGAGGAAGGTGGGAGGGGGGTTCAGGATGGGGAACACATGTAAACCCATGGCTGATTCATGTCAATGTATGGCAAAAACCACTACAATACTGTAAAGTAATTAGCCCCCAACTAAAATAAATAAATTCATTAAAAAAAAAAAAAAGAAGATGTGTCATCTAAGTGATATGACACAAATGAACTTATCTATGAAACAGAAACAGAGAACAGGCTTGTGGTTGCCAAGGGAGAGAGAGAGGGGGACAGGGAGGGATCTGGAGTTTGGGGTTAACAGAAGCAAACCATTATATATAGAATGGATAAGCAACAAGGTCCTACTGTGTAGTACAGGGAACTATATTCAATACCCTGTGATAAACCATAATGGAAAAGAATATGCAAAAGAATGTATATGTACATGTGTAACTGAATCACTTTGCTGTGCAGCAGGATTTAACACAACATTGTAAATCAACTATACTTCAATAAAATAAATTAAAAAGATAATAGCCAAGAGGATGAACACCTTTGCAATCAAATCCAGACTCATTCTCCCAACCAGCTTTGAGATGAACTGGGATAATAATTGATGAGACAGGATAATGATGCCTCTCCTGCAAGATTAGTTTAAGGATTAAATGAGATACTGTTCATAAAATTTACCCCCCAAAATCTGGCTCATTATTTGCTCCTTCCTTCTTTCAAATGTTGACCACCCCACTTACAGAATCTTAGCTCGTTCATGAAAGAAGGAACATTTATTAAGCACCCAGCATGTGCCAGGCACCCTGTTGGATGTTGAGGTTACAAATGCGATAAGATGGGCTGTTACGCAGCCAGGCACCCAGTCTAGAGATGAGGCCAATCAGCAAACCAGAACCACGTGAGAAATGATCCCAGAGTTATGTGTACATCATAGGCTACCTAATGCTCAAACAAACTGCCTTGACTAAAATTAGAATGGAGAAATAACTGATAATTGATTGTCAAATCACTAGGAAAAAAAAAAAAAGAATATGAAAAAGACAGATAAATCAAGAATTGGGAATATACTGCTGAATAAAGGACCCATGTTACCTCATCCTTAGCCTAGAATTAATTTGAAAATGTTCAGCACCAATCTAGTTTACATGTTAGTTATGAAGAAAAAAATCTTCTTGAATAAATAACAATTTTCTCAGATTTTGGTAGTCTGTATGTGAGAATTCTATTAAACTCATACCATGTTCTCTATGAAGCACACCCTGAATTCCAAAAACTTAAGGATCTCAAAAATCTCAGGGTTTATACATGCTCTTAATTTAGGAAGTAGAGCTATGCTAGGGAAAGGGTTACATTCCAATGTCCTCCCAATTTTTAAATTAAAATCAGTGAACCCCAGAGTTGGAACCATGAATTCCAGCCACTTTTCCATAAACATAGACAGATTAGCATATTCATTTAATTTCTGTACACCACTCCAGACCACCTGCATCCCCCATAGTGTCAGATAACAGGCCTTTCTTCATACATTAATTTTACATTACCCTCTCGCCCAGGCAGCCAGGAAACTAACAAGCAGTCCCTGCAGCTCAATCTGAACAGAATTGGCATGCATTCAGGCAACACAACTACAGCTGTTGCATAATAGCATTCTTCATATGAGGAAGCCACACCACCACAAATACTAATAGTCAAAATGATTTAAGGAGGGGAAAAAAAATGCTTGGAGATATTGTGAACTTGCAAAGACAGAAACTCATTTTCATTTTTAATTGCCTAAGCTTATATTCCAAAGGTCCTACACAAATGTCAAACCAATCAGACTGGAAATGCATCTGGCTTGAGGAGATCTCTCAGAGTAATTTAAATTCAGCCTCTCTCACAAAGTGGTAGGGTCTATATTTTTTTCTCTCTGCATTATAATCTGAAAGTGAAACTTCCACAGCTCCCTGATTCTGTTTTTCAAAGTATACCCTAAAGAAATTATTTTTTAGAGGTACACTGTTCAGTTAAGGTGAGTAGATGTTAAACTGTTAAACAGTTTTTATTAATGAAAGTTAAGGATTCATTATAAAAACAAGAAAATAGTCTAAGAATTCATACCATTAATGTATGGGATTAATGTAGAGCCCTAATTTTTACCCTTCTATGCAGTGTGAGTGTGTGTGTTCCTCCTAAATACAATGCTGTAATGTGACCAAAAAAAAAATCACGTGCATATGAACGTGCCAAAAAGAGATCTGGAAAACTTACAACATGAGGAAAATATCTCCATTATAACCAAAGAAGAACACATGAGATCAAGAGCCCATGAATTAGTCAACTTCATGCTCTCCTCAGTATAATTTTAAAATAGATTATTTAATTATAAGGATTCTGTAAGAGTAAATCAGGCCAAATTATGCCATTTACTCTACAAGTAGAAACTGTAAGAACTAGTATATACCTTGATTTTCTGAAGGCATTGATGAAGTATTTGACACTTTGTCCTTGAGATCAAGATGGCACGCTGAGCCAGACTGTCAGACAAGGGACTCCGACACCATCATAAAAGCTAAGCCACCTCTGGAGACTTAAAAGAATATAAATAGGGGTTATCACATAGCTTTACTGTGGAGGTAAACATCAATAATCCTATGGTCAACCATGAATCTAGCTCTGTTGCCTAAGAATACATTCCTTCCCCACCCATAATTCAGTTTTTCAAAACCTAGAGTAAAAGGAGAAATTCCTTCCTTACAATGTTAAAGTTGAAACACTTTTATGTAAAGTTATGAAAGAAAGAAAGAAAAGAAAACTCACAGTCAAGTTGGCAAGAGTTCATTCTTAGCTAGATAGCCATATGGACACCTCTTGAAAAAAGCCATATGGTTATACTTGTTATTTTTGGCCTCTTTACCCTTAACTTCTTTCTTGTATATAGAGGTCTCCAGTTATTACCACCAAGTGATAAATCACTTTGAATTTCCAAGGCTACAAAAGGCATTTATTGGCAACAATTCCAGATTTCACTTTTAGCTGCAGACCCTGGAGAATTTTTAAGTGAAGGATGCTCACATTTTCCAAAAATGTTATTTTGCTTAAGCTAGGTCAAAACTTTAGATCTAAACTTTATCTGGATAGCTAAGTTTCAAATGGAGAAAGTAAAACTTAGGTGGAAATGAATAGTATATAGCAAGAAGGAACTTACAGTTTAACTTTTCCTCTGAGTTTTTTCTTTTTTTTAATAAGAGAAAGGATGGGAGAAGCCCCCCTTTTCCCCAGCCCCAAAAGATTACCTACCTAAAATGGGGCTGCAAACTGGGAATCTAACTTGATCTGTGTCAGTCTTTTGTTTGATCAGCACAATGCTATGGGTGTCTTGAGTCAATGTTTAAACTTCAGGAAATTTCATATTTAACAAAAATTTGGACTTTCAACTTCTTTTAAAAAACTGGAAGATCCATCAAAACTAGATTAACGTTTCTGTTACCAATACCAGGGCTTCCCTGGTGGCTCAGATAGTAAAGAATTTTCCTGCAATGCAGGGCCTGGGTTCGATCCCTGGGTCAGGAAGATCCCCTGGAGAAGAAAATGGCAGCCCACTCCAGTATTCTTGCCTGGAGAATCCCATGGACAAGGGAGCCTGGTAGTCTACAGTCCACACATGATGTCACAAAGAGTGGGACATGACTGAACGATGAACACTACCAACAACTGGCTTCAATGGACAAGTCTCTTTTACATATGGGTTATAGGACCTCAGGTTTGCCACATTCATTTAAGGCCTACTATATTCATTTCCATTTTCTGACTGGCAACTCTTCAAAAGACTAGAAAGGAAGCAGTTACAGTACAACTCAAGTGGCAAGTGCCCCCTTGCCTTTGATACAGTAACTGAACCTTGCAGATGCATCAAATGCTACCTTGCATCACCCCCTCTACCATGGCTGCTCAGAGGCAGGGCTAGTAACTTATACTTAAGATTATCATAAAAAGTCTCTTTTCTCTGTGGCACAGTGCTTCACCTTGAACAGATACTTAACAAAATGTCTGGCAGTGATCTCATAGCTCTTCAGCACACAACAGGCTCTTACACAGTGTCATACCTTAGAACAGTGTTTCTCAACTAGTGGTCAATTTTGCCCCCTCCCAGGGTACATTTGACATTTTTGGTTATCATAACTGGGATGGTGGGTGAAGGGAGAGGGAGCTGCTTATCTCTAGTGGGTAGAGGTCAGAGATGCTAAATATTTTAAAATGCACAGGGCAGACCCTCTACCATCACTAACACCTAATGTCATTAGTGTCAAGGCTGAGAAAACCTGCCTTAGAAAAACTGTGGTAAGACCCATAACAACATATTGGCAGACATAGTCTCGAGTGGTTTACTCAAGGAAAACCAACCTGCTGTAGAATCAAGGTTTGAACTCGGGCGCCAAGCTCTCAGAATTTGGTAACAACAACAGAAAAACAGAACCCAGTAAGGAAAGAAATGTGTGTGTTGCTTGCATGAACCTGTGTGAGAATGTTCACAGGCCAGCTCTCTGGAACAGTTAGCTAACAAAGTGTATTCGAGCTTCTGTAAAATATCAATATATAGTGTGGCTGATAGAGTCTGGGAGATACTTGTTGAAAAATAAAACTTAACCATATCTCATATCAAGTTTACTACAGACATATACTAAAAAGCAAAGTCTACTCCCCCAGAGAGACTATTATTAGCTAATCAAAACAAATACACAAAGTGACACCTAACACAGGGACTGATGAATACAGAATGCAAATGGCTAAGTTTCAAAAGAAAATTCCTCTTTAGGAGAAAAAAAAAAAAGAGGAAAGTGTAGCAATTTGAGGTGTGGAAGTGTTGAATTTAGCCCAGGACTGTCACATCTGCAAGGTGTGTGATTTTTTTCCCCTTTTTCTTTTTTTCTGTTATTCCAGTTGGCCTGTGGTTCTCTCGCTCTGTTCAGAGCTGGGGAGTAGTAGGAGTGTTAAGAAGACAAGAGCAAAAGTTGAATCATTTGCCCTTGAACCTCAGTACTTCCATTTGGTTTTTCTATGTCTCTCTAGGGAGTTCCATCTGTTTCTGAGATCTGGGAAATGGGAATAATAATTTCTACCTCATGGAGTTATGAAAAGTACTGACAATCAGTAACCTTATCAACTCTTACAGAAGGCCTCAGTATACGCCAGTGACTGTGCCACATGCTTTATCTCATTTGATGCTCACAACAGTATGACGTGGCCCCCATGTGCAGATGAGGGCTTAGAGAGAGTATGTGACTTTTCCAGGACCTCAGCTAGAAAGCAGAGGAGCTGGGATTCAAACCACAGCGATTTAATTCTAGATATCTGGTTCCTGCTGCGCAGCTTTATCAATTCAAAGTGCTTACTACTGTCTGGAATTGCTAAAAAAAAAAAAAAAAGTTATTACTGGCAAATTTGCAGACAAAAGAAGCCCTCCAGTTCACAGAGAATAATTTTCTGATGGCCAGAGCTGTCCACAGATGGAACAGACCATCTAATGAAGTAAGCAGCTCCCCATCACTACACAGGAAGGAGCTGGGTGACTGCTTGGATGGAGGAATGATCAGCTAGAGAGGGGTGACAAGCTTTATTCCTTTATATAAAGGAATCCTGTCTCACAATTTTATGATTCCTTACCCCTGATTACTTTTCAATAATCTATCTCTGGAACCTAAAAGTTGTTTATTTTCCTAAGTAACCTCTATTTTCTTCCCAAGTCTTTCTCTCTTCCACTTCCTTCTTTATTTTCCGTTTATCCTAGCATGAATAGCCTAGAAAAAGTCTGGACTTTGAAATATAAAAGCCCTGAAAAATAAATGTCACTCTTCCTTTAAATTGCTAACTGATATGGGCAATTTACTAAGATTTCCTCTCAATGAGGATTTCTTCATCTATAAACTAAAATAATAGCAAATGAGAAAAAAGAAAGATTAACATAAAGTGTCTGATTTATAGGAGCTCAGTAAATATTATTAGTCTTCTTTATTTGCAATGTTCTCTCAACTCTTCCTGCTACACTATCACACTCTCACTCTCTGCTCTAGTGTTCTGTAGTGCCTGTAGAGACCTCAGGTACACTAAAAATAAGAGCAGTCATAAGATACCTGTGTATTTCACCTACCACACAGTTAAAGGCAGAAGAAAAATGTCCTGCATCCTTTGGCTCAATATGGACTTCCAATGCAAGATTCAGAACCACTTCCAAATCCTGTGCCCATTCTTTGACATTCTAAATCCCAAAGAGTACCCACAGTCATATTTATCCCACAGATTATTCCCCTCATCAGAACCTCCAGATAAAACAAGCTATGAATGCACTGAACTTCCAGGGTCCCGCAGCACTCCAATATGCAGTATCTCATTTAAATTATACACCAATGTTGCAGAAAGACTTAGAAGGGCACTGGACATTACCTGAATTTATCTGAATCTTAAACCCTGTGGGTCTCTGCCAATTTCTAGTTTTTCTAGTTTAAAAACTGTACAGTATTGGATGATGACCACCACCAAATAAAAAAGAAAACCAAGATAGAAATGATCTTAACCAGGGAAAAGGAATTTGTCAGAAAGACATTAAAAACACAACAAGAGAAAGGAACTTTAGCAAGGTTAGATAGCTGGGAACATCCCCAGAGAGATCAAATCACGAAAACAGCTTCCCTAGAAGGCCACCATGAACATCTG
Organism: Giraffa tippelskirchi; assembly: GCF_054371585.1. NCBI lineage: Eukaryota > Metazoa > Chordata > Mammalia > Artiodactyla > Giraffidae > Giraffa > Giraffa tippelskirchi. The sequence continues at coordinate 156,129,364 of NC_137279.1, forward strand.
GCTGTCCTGTCTCTGGAATCTCTCTTCCATCTTCTTAAAACATGGACTGTCTGATCACCCTAGCCATTTACGGGGCAGGGAGAAAGAAAGTGCAACCTGACCTTCATCAAAAGGGTGTCTAAGCTGCTGGACAGCCAAAAGAGCAACAGGCAAAGATTCACTGAATCTCCATCACAAGCCCAAGAGAGCAATTCTACCATACCTCCTTCATTCCTTTTTAGATAAGAGAAGGTATTGACTTATTCAAGTTCAAGCAGCTGGTCAAGTGTCCCTGATGGCACAGTGGATAAGGATCCAGCTGCCAATGCAGGGGACAGAGGTTTGATCCCTGGTCCGGAAAGATCCCACATGCCCCAGAGCAACTAAGCCCTATGCCACAATTACTGAGCCCACACTCCAGAGTCTATCTGCTGCAAGTACTGAAGCCTGGGCCCCTAGAGCCCATGCTCCACAACACAGAAGCCACCACGATAAGAAGCCTGTGCACTGCAGCTAAGAGTAGCCCCTGCTCACTGCAACTAATGAAAGCCCACATGCAGCAAAGAAGAGCCAGGACAGCCCAAAATAAAAAAATTTGCTTAAAAAACAGCTTTAACAAGCACAAGCATAGCTTGCCCTAAATATTGTTCTTTTTAATGAATGTTCTAATCCCTCTTCACTATTCTGTCATAAACATGACTTTGCATGTGTATGAAGAGCATGTACTACCCACAGTGTCAGTTTTTTGGCAATCTTTTTAAAACATGTATTTTTCTGAAGCCTGTGATTTCTTGATAATCCTCAAGTTAAACATCTTGATAGCAGTTGTACAAAACAAATTGTATCCAAGAAAGAGCCTTTGTTTAAGATTCCTTGTTTCTAGTAGGTCTGAAAATCTTTTCTAGTACTAATTAAACTGAAAAAGGATGCAAATATTAAGTACTAGTAACTAATATGAAAAGAGGTGTATATATTAGGTTTTTCAAAAAAAGATGTTTTCCTGAGGGGATATATGTGTACTTACATTAATAGCTGATTCACGTTGTTGTACAGCAGAAACTAACACAACATTGTAAAGCAATTATCCTCCAAACAAACAAACAAACAAAATATATACCTGTTAGTTTATATACAATATTGGATTGTCTTTCTTCTACTCTTGAGAGATTTAACAAAACTTCTCTACTTTAAAAAGTACCCTTGGGCTAATTTCATGGTCAAAGAAAAATAAAGCCTTATAAAATAACTGAGTAACTTCAGTGTTTTCCTTTAAGACCCTTTTCTTCCTACCCATTTTTTTAAACCAAGAAAGATAAATGAACTAAAGCTGTTCATCTTTAGTTAATTCAAATCTAGCTTTTTAATAGTAAGTGGGTGATGCCAAAGAAAGGATTAAAAAGGGTGTTCTTTCAACAATTCCTTATTACGGCCTGGGATTGGCTTTGCAATTAGACTCTCCTGGACAGAGCTGAGGCCACGTTAACTTGTTATTACCCAGGCTGAAGATCTCTACAAAATGAAAACTCCACACTTGCAACAAGAGGCGGGTACCAGAGGCATGAAAGGCCCCATAATGGAGGAAGTTATAAGGCCTTTGCTAATGACAGTTCAAAGAGGTGATGCGCCTCAATCCTCAGGAGTAAGTGCTGAGAGCATTTTCCATCCACATATGTGAGCCAGGAATGAGGCAACAGAGAAAGAGCATGAACTTCGTTAAGTGTTGAGCCCTGTCTAAGTCTCAGAGTGTTCTTTCTGTGATGCTGTATTGCTTTCTCTCTTATAATTAACATTAAAAGCTATTAAAGGAAAAAGAAAAGGTCTTTTTCCTTTGTTCTTATCTTTCGGGCAGCAAAGATGGGAAACATAGCAGCCAATAATGGAAGGAGAAGAATCCTAAGAGGGGAGATAGGGGGAGACACTAAACTGAAAGGCAAGTGGCTGGGAGCTCAGTGCCTTTTTCAAGGATAAAAAGAAGAACCAGGGAGGTAACTGATCCAGGATGGAGAAGTCTGTCTTGGATCAGAGTTTTTGTCCGTTTTTTAGGTCTGTGGAAGTAAACCAGAGTCGACCTGGAAGCATCAGATCAGAACACGGAGTATGGGTCTCCCTGTGAGTCACACCTCTGTCTTATCTAGCTCACAATTTGATCAGTGAGAGAAGCGACAACAGTGAACTTGGGAGGAACACAGCCATGTGAGAGAGTATCAAACCTTTCATGCCAATCCCTGAAACAAATTTTCTAGTACCATCTTTGTCTTTTGGGTCTTTTGCGTGCGTTTGCATTTTGCACTGAGGAAACTGAGGCTTAGAGAATCTGAGGTCACCAAAAAACGACCACATGCTCTTAAGTCCTCCGAGTCTAAATCCAGCACTCATTCTTCTGCGGGAAGCTCTCTTGTCCACCTCCACACCAGTATTTGTGTTGTGCTTTATACTTCAAGAATACTGCTGCATGTATTCTTATATAACTCCTACAAAAATGTGTTGGGAAGAAGATGGAATATATCATTTTCCCACTGTAAAAAAAATGGAGGGCCTAACTTTAAATGACTTGACCAGTCATATATTAGAGCAAGAACTCAAGTTTTCTTACTCTTAAAGATATGCTCTTTCTTTTAATGTCACATTTTTGACATATCAAAACGAAGTTATTTTCTCTCTGCTATTTCCCATGGAGCTCAAGTTCCATGCTCAGTTCCAGCTCCTTGAAAGCTCATTCTTGTCTATTTCTGGCTCATCTTCCTAATTCAACCTGAGTTTCCACATTCTCTATCTCCTGGGCTGTCAGCAGGTTCCTACTCCAGTTCCCTCATTCTCTTGCCCCACCTCTTCCCCAGAGGCCTTTGAGCCAGTGCTTTCCCTGCGTCTACCAAGAAGCTTCTTTTGTACCCCAGAGAGCAAAAGAATAACAAAAAAACCCTAAAACATCACTTATCATCTGAACGTTAACCAGGCAGCCCATTAGTTCGATGCAATTGTCTTGTGCTTCATGCAGTCTCAAACTCAGAAGCAGAGATGAGGGGAGCAGTGCCTGGCTCCAGGAGCACCTCGTCTAGTGGGGTGGGCAGAAGTACATGGTAAATGGTACAAAGGAGGCACAGAGAGTAGACCGAAAGGAACGGTTTCCGGCTGGAGAAATTGAGAGAAGGCTTGACCCCTAAAGTCTGTTCCTGTCTAATCCTAGCACATCAGGAACAACCTCTAAAGGAGGATGCATGAAATATATACTAATTTACAAGTACGAGCTTTCAACACCTTTCTGCCTAGGATCTTAAAGTAATATGTCTCACAAGAAGAGATGGTAACTATTATTAACCCCATTTTATAAGTGAGTAAGTTGAAGTCCTTGCCTAACAATCGATCATAAAAAGAACTGAGGAGCAAATTTAGCTTCTATCTATCGATGGCTTTCAACCAATTTAGAACTGCAACTTTCCTAATTTTTCCAATAAAAAACATGCTCTAGGGAGTTTCCTGGCAGTCCAGTGATTAGGATTTCGGAGATTCAATGCCCTGGTTGGGTGCAGCACAGTCAAAATAATAATAACGGAGGCCTTGTGTGTCCTCAGCTGTGTCTGACCAAATGAGCCCATGGACTGTAGCCTGCCAGGCTCCTCTGTCCATGGGACTATCTAGGCAAGAATACTGAAGCTGGCTGGTCGCCATATTCTCCTCCCCAAGGGATCTTCCCCACACAGGGATGGAACTTGTGGCTTTTCCATCTCCTGCCTTGGCAGGTGGATTCTTTACCATTGGGCCACCTGTGAAGCCCAATAAAGGAGTCTTTTCCCACAAAGAACACACAATTTTAAAGATTTAATCAGGAAAATTCAAGCCAAATACTGAACATTCATTTAGCTCCATCTCCATTTAAAAATATTTCCTGGGTACCTGTTGAGCTTCTATAAACAAGCACAGTGTATACTGGCAGGAAAACAATCATGATACACAAGATGTACCAGACATTCACAGCATAAGGGTCACCTTGCCTCCAAATCTTTGACGCATCACCCTCCTCCAAGTAGGAAAAAAAAAAAACCCACTTCCTCCCACTACACCTACTTACTCCCTGTCTGGCTTTGACTTTTGACTCTGCTGTCATTAGCAAGTGTTTCTGAGTAAAGTTATTTAATCTTTGCCCCACCTTGTCCTTTTCCGTATTAAAATAATAACAACAGGACTTACAACTCACTGGTGATTGGGAAGATTACACAGATTAATATAAACTGTTTAGAATACTGTCAGACCCATCAAAAGCACTCAGTATATCGCCCCACTGTACTAGTTTGGTTTAGTGGTTAATAAGAGTACCTGAGCTTAAATGCTGGCTCTTGCACTCATTAACTGTCATTAGAGGGCCCATCATAATATCTACCTAGTAGCAACATTGTGAGGATTCCATGAAATATGCAGGTAATATTATTTAGTAAATGCTTAATAAATGATATTCACATTACCCGTCACATTGCCATGAGAAATTTTGGCCTCTGTAATTTTTTTTTCCCCTAGAGCCCAGCCCAGCACCAAGCATTAAGTACTTATTAAATGCCCATAAATGAGTGGCAGGCAGCAGTTTATTTCAGACATGTGAAACTGATCTTTGGTTCCTTCTTGGCCTGTTTATCAGCCAGAGAATCACTGCCATCTGGAACTTCAATAGGCACGTTTGAAATGACACACCAGTGAAAGGATGCAATTATCCAGCAGAGCAATTCACCGCCGTGTTTTGCGTGGAAAATCCTCGCCCATGTTAAAATGCACCTGTTTTTTCGGTACTGTCTCAGTAACCTTGGTTTAAAAAAATAAATGCAGTTAAGGCAGGTAGGAGTGGCTGGGACAGGCAGAAGAGGAGGAGCAGCCCCAGGTTGGGCTGAGCAAAGTTCACTGGGATCCCCAGGAGCGGGGGCCAGCGAGGGTCCTGCGTGCACCTCAAAGCATGGAGTATCGAGGGGAGGAAAGGAGCTGGGCGGCCGCGCTGAGCTGCTGCACAATGCCCAAGAGAGGGAGGAGAGGAGGTTGGAGGGAAGAGGAGAGGGAAGTGGGGTCCGTCTCGCAGGCTGCGGATCTTCCGCACCTGGGAAGGTTTCAGGGCAACCGCTTGGCTTTCTCCCGGCGGCCCAGGACGGCCACATTTCTGGGGCAGCCACCCAGGCTGCTGAAGGAGACCCCTCTGTGCCCTCTCCTCGAGACCCTGCGAATGATTCACGATTGAGGGATGAGCAACAGTACGACAGCTTTTACCACCAGCCCAGGAGAAAAAGGAGGCAGCCTACAGCCTTTGGGAAGAGAGGACAGGAGACGTTTTCTGTGCGGTCCCGGAAAGGGTGTCAGACGGATGCCTCCTTCCTGGCTGTGCTGCTTGTGGTGATACCACTCTCCGTCCACCCCTACCCCACCCTTGGGCCCACCAGTACCTGCCCTTGGGCTCACCAGTGGCTCCTGCTGTCCTGTAATTTGTCCCCTCCCCCTGCACTAGGAAAGATGACCCTGAGAAGACAAAGAGCTATTCCCCCCTGGACTCATGCGAGCTTAAAATTGAATGGTAACAAAAAGTGAGCTTTGGCTTCACCACAAGTTAAGATGCAGGTCCAGAAAATATCTGACCTACAAGCAGAATAGAAACACTCTTCTGGATGAACAAAAACTTTTCTTTTTTCTGGAAAAAAAGTTAGCAATCTTAATGTCAAGAGCTGCTCTCTGAGACCAACGGCCTCATACAATATCAAGTCATGAAAATTAAAACATAAATAAATACTACCATTTACTAAACAGCCATCGCGTGCTGGTGAACCTCATCTCACTCTGTCTTCACAATCCATCCAGAGGTCTAATGGGTGTCTTCTGTGGGACTGGCACTGGGCTAGGGATTATAAAAGGAGGTGGGTGGTGGTGAGAGGTTCCTATTACCACATCCTGCCTACTTAAATATAGTAGGATTTCAGTGTTGACATGTTTTTACCCTTCTGTTTAAGGAAAGCAAAATGAAACCAAGGAGAGGCACCTATATACAAAATAAAAGAATTAAGCCCAAGGGATAAATACAAGGGCTGTAAACTGACAGAGATAGGATTACTAGAAGCCTCATTCACTCAAAGATCACCTTCCTCAAGATTCAAATATAAGAAAAGAATTTTAATGTATACCATTCCTGTGTGTGTGTGTGTGTGTGTGTGCGCGCACTCAGATGGTAAAGGATCTGCCTGTAATGCGGGAGACCTGGGTTCAATCCCTCGGTTGGGAACATGCCCTGGAGGAGGGCATGGCAACCCACTCCAATATTCTTGCCTAGAGAATCCCATGGACAGAGGAGCCTGACAGGTTACAGTCCATGGGTTTGCAAAGAGTTGGACACGATTGAGTGACTAAGCACAGCACAGACCATTCCTGTGATAAGATGCAGTTTCTTTTAAGTAAAATAGATGTTTTCTCCACCTTTTAGTTTTACGCTTTTTCATAAATTATGCTCGTCTATTTTGGGAGGAGTCAGAGCTTGGCCTACACAGAATGACAGAGCTACAAGGATTCCCTCCATACTCTTCACTTACAAGAGAAAGGGAAAGAGTCCCAGAGAGGTTCAGGTCACTTGGGGAGAATCAATGGCAAGGTCAGAAGTTAGTGCCGAAATCTCCCAACCAATGATCTTCCCAATAGCATATAGGAAATTTTGCCTATTAGTACAACAAACCCCTAGATTATTCACATTTCATTTTCTAGAGAAGATCTTCATTTGCAAAATACCACTGAAGCTTAATTTTATGTGTGATAGGACTGGACAATAAAAACATTTCAAACTGAATGTCTCAATTTGTTTATCCTAAGTTATCAATTCCGAAGAATTGATGCTTTTGAACTGTGGTGTTGGAGAAGACTCTTGAGAGTCCCTTGGACTGCAAGAAGATCCAGTCAGTCCATCCTAAAGGAAATCATTGGAAGGACTGATGCTGAAGCTGAAACTCCGATACTTTGGCCACTTGATGTGAAGAACTGACTCACTGGAAAAGATACTGATGCTGGGAAAGATTGAAGGCAGGAGGAGAAGGGGACTACAGAGGATGAGATGGTTGGATGGCATCATTGAAGCGATGGACACGAGTTTGAGTAAACTGTGGAAGTTGGTGATGGACAGGGAAGCCTGGCATACAAAAGTCCATGGGGTCATAAACAGTCGGACACAACTGAGAGACTGAACTAAAACTGAAACTGAAGTTACAGATATTTTTGGTCCTCCCAACAATACTCATTGGTTCTAACTACAACTCAACATGAAAGCATGTTTAGAAAATGTGGAGTGAAAAAGTAATCTAGCAGGTAGTCTGAAAACATCTTAAAAATATGAAATCATACTTTGCATTAACTAAGATGATTTCTGAAAGACACCACTGAGTATCTCGGCTCTGTAAAACTTCTCTTTTTTTGTTGCTATTTTATGCTTTTCCACACAAATATATTCTGTATTTCCTCTAAAGTAAACCAGCGCTTTGACAGATTTTAGATTTTTTCCCCTTAACTAAAGGCACTATTCAATTTCAATGTCCTTGGCGTGTTTTATCTGGGGATTAGACAACTGTACCAAAACACAGCTGTTCCAGTTTTTTCTCCTTTATTTTTCACATTAAAAAACTCCCACTATCAGCCAGTCCAATTAGTTACTCACTATCAAAAGCCGGCTTTGGTCTTTCATCTTCTGGAAAACTGGATCCAAGTGACAGGGTGTCATGGAAACTGTATCTCGGGTCATTTCCTGTTTCAATTGTTTAGCCACAAAAAAAGTTCAGCTCTATCAGATGGAAATTAATGAATACTTGCTGTTGCTTTAGAAGAGTATGCAACTAAATAAAAAAGTAATTATTGTTTTTGACCAAGTTTTCCCACCAACACCAAGGAATACGGGGAGATGAGTGTACCCCAAATGGGAAAATACTTTGATGGATGCAGTGAACCAGCCTTTTTCAGTTCAGTTTCCATAATCCAGTGGCCAATTTTAAGGCTCTCACTTGGGTTTGGGGAAAGTAACTGTAGGTTAAGTGGTTTTAATTGTAGTAAACTTGTTTTTTTTTCACTTCCAACACATCTTCACCGCTCCTCACTTATTGTGCTTTGCCCCCAATTCTATCATTCACTGAATAGAGCTGGAATTCTCTTTAGGTTAAAATCCCCTCAATGTAAGGGAATGTGTAATAGAAACAAAAACTGTAATATAATCCAAAAAGATTTCTTGCTGTACCTATTTCACACACACACACACACACACACACACACACACACACACACACACACACACACACACACACACACACACACACACACACACACACACACACACACACACACGGGAAAAGTGGAGCTTAAGGCCTACAAGCAATACCAGGCAAGCACATGTGTTTAGGAAATGAAGTCCTGGCTGGAATTCAGTAATAATGAGCCCCTTAGTGATCTAATGCACACGAGTGAACACTGTGGATGGAAACAGAGTGCCAGACAGGACAATGGAGAACTCAACCCGTGTTTAATATGTTTCAGCTCTGTCTAAATAATTGTTGGCAAAGAACATGGAAGCAATACAACAAATCAATTTTAGGACTCAGGAGGATTTGCTCAAATAAGACAGCTATGAAGTATACATTACAGGATAAGTTTGCAGCTCCACTGTGGGAAAGGAGCCCAATTGCAACGCACTCTGTCCTGGGTTGTTATACATCTTCTCTATTCCAGATGAGCAAGTATTCGTGCTGCTTCTTTTTCTTAGATGTAGAAAAGAAAAATAAATGGGGAAACATCCAAAAACAAATTAACTTTAAATATTATTAAAGTAAGCAAAGCCTGATGTTAATTATATCCAACTTGCTATTTGGACAATTTCTATAGTGAAGGGGAAAAAAAGATATCTCTTTGCAATGATAACTGAGTTCTAGACCTTTGATTTGTTGTTAAGTCACTGTACCATCATAGAGACATCTAAGCCAAGCTTGTCCACAGTTTCTCTCCTAGTTGCTTTATACATGCAGTCCAGTTCCTCTTTCAAAATCTACACTTATGCCCCTACGAGACTGGCTCTATTTTATTAAAAATAAGATGAAGCTGGTAATTTCTAACTAGAAATCACTGCTGTTTCTTTTTCAAACTTTGAGGGAAGCATAATATTCATCCTTCCGCAATTTTCAAGAAGAAAGTCCATGATTTAAGAGAATAGTACTTGTAGGCAATCTTTTAAAGTCTTTATATAATATTATACTTAGTATGCTTTGGTCCCTGTATGCCAAAAACACCAGAAACAGAAATAATTTCACCAAAGATAATTTTTGCCAGAAGTATAAGTAATTTCTAGAAGCCATTCAGATGTTATTTTCTTACAGAAAAACTAGTCAAAATGTAAAGTAAACTGCTGAAGGCATCAACACAAAAAGGCATAAGTCAGTTCAAAGAGGTAGTGAGCCTAGACTAAAATAAATCCAAGAATACTGCCACCAACCAGACTTAAAGGCTTCTAGTCATGATGAGTGAAGTTGGTTTTATCCCAAGAGAAACAATACATAAAATAAAGATGGAGCTGGCAGGAGAGGTTGTGAACCATAAGAAAGACAAGAAATACAGTGTATTGAGATAGGCCATTTTTATATTCTGGTCTTAACTTACTATTTTTCTTTTAATTTCTTTCCTCTAGAAAATGCAGTGGTAGGGGGCTCATCACACACTGTCTTATTTATCATAATGGAGGGAAAGAAATAGATAACCTTAATTTGTAAACAACTCAATTACAGAAATCTAATTAACTCTCACTACATAAGAATAAGTTAATTCTTGCAATTAGTGTATGAACATCTATATTGGATTTTATGAAATTTCAGTTCTGCATTTTGTTTAGTTTGCTTGCGTGCCGAATCAAGGATACTGTTTAGAATGTAGATGCCTATGGTACCTTCAATAGTGAAGACACAATGTTGAATCCTTTTGGCCAATGAAAAGCATACTATTGAGAAACAGATGTATACTACTTACTGAACAGAACAAGTTCTCTCTCACATACACAGATGCTCAGCAGTTAGGTGGGGTCATGTGACCAATTATGGCCAATAGGTTGTGATCAGAAGTGACTTGTGACAGCAGGTGTATACCCAGGACTTTAAAGATGATGTCATTCATACCAGTGAAAGAGAAGAAACTCATGGATTTTTAAACTCAAGTCAAAACAGGGGAGCTGCTAAACTGAATACTGATGCAGGATTCTACCTCTGTTGGAACTGGCTCTGTTGGAACATTTCAAATACCACTATTACAACTATGTCAATATGAAGAAAGGGAGTATCTTAGGGGGTGGGGGTTCTAAGGTACTGGCAATTTACACATTTTATCAGCTGCCTTTCTCACAAGGAACTCAAATGTGAATGCTTATGCAAGTACCACCAAAGAGAAAAGGAGTGGAGAGAACTACTCCGGATTCCTGACCATGACCTTCACCACACTGGCACTCTCCTTGAGGAACAAGATCATTACTGAATCCTTCCACATCCTAAGCGAGAATTAATATCCTCCAAAAGATGACTAGTACGTGTTTTAAAAAAAAGTGAACTGTGTCATCACCCAGCCAAAGCTTACAAGAATGAAGATGAATTCTCTATGCCTGTCTTGCCCCATGGAGGCAAACCTGGAAATCACAAATTGAGATGCTAAGGTCTCAAGATAGAGGAAAACCACATGAACCCCAGAAGCCATTAACTGAACAGAAAGTAAGTATTACCGAGATGAAGGAATTTGTTCATTTCCAAAGCTGATTTTAGCTTTTTTGTGTGTGATGGAGACCTGGGACAGTGAACTGTGAACCTCTTCTCAGAATCCTTTGTTTAAATGCATAAAATAAAACTATAGGATTGTAAAAAAAACTAAAGTGCTTTTTAACTGAGCTATAGCAATGCATACTTCTATAAGTAACAACACATTCATCAGCAAGATGAATTGTAGCAGCTGTAATTTGCTGCTGCTAAGTCGCTTCAGTTGTGTCCAACTCTGTGTGACCCCATAGATGGCAGCCCACCAGGCTTCCCTGTCCCTGGGATTCTCCAGGCAAGAATACTGGAGTGGGTTGCCATTTCCTTCTCCAGTGCATGAAAGGGAAAAGCAGTAGTGAAGTCGCTCAGTCATGTCCGACTCTTAGCGACCCCAAGGACTGTAGCCTACCAGGGTCCTCCGTCCATGGGATTTTCCAGGCAAGAGTACTGGAGTGGGGTGCCATTGCCTTCTCCCAGTTGCAATTTACCAACTACTATAATTTCAGAGTAGTGAGGATCATGTTATTTCAAGTTATCTGTGATATTTACAACAGGTTATGGAATATCTTTGATTTGTTTTGGTAACAAAGTCCAGGTGCTGCTATTCTAGTAGGACTTGTTGTTTACATCACAATGAAAAAGAAATGCTAAACTTCCATTATAGGTCTGTGTTATAACTTTTTTCTCATAAAGCTCATGGGCTCTCTAAACTCTGTGGAGCCCAGAATTAAACCTACGAGTGAGTGTTACCCGCTCCTAACTAACAGAACCACCCACAGGCTCTCAGGGGGCGCTGCCAGCCTCTCTCAAGTGGAGCACCATGTGGGGCATATTCCTTGGTGGCTTCTCTCTTCTGCCACTGAGTTTCTGTCATTTCTTTTGTGTTCACACCAACTGTTTCTACACAACTCCAACTAACTAAGAGTGTCACTCAGGTTGTTAGAATGCAATCTTATGGATGCTTAGGTGCCTTTAAGTCAATGGTGAAGAAAATTGACAAGAATCAGCCCATAACAAAGGACTGGGCAAGTCTATTGATATCATCATCACCACCCAGTCCGGGGAAAACTGACCAACAGTTACACAAAAGCAGCTGGTAAAACACTCTGTCTGGAAGCTTGTAATGACTTCAAGAGACATGAAGGCACCTGGAGATGCACAATACAGGACGCTGGGGTCAGCTAATTAGGATGCTGTCCAGTCCTGAGCTGGTCAGCCCTACTTCCAGGAATGTGTGCCTCAAAGGGACTGGGGAGTCAGTTCTGTTTAATAAACCTATGAAGGCTGAGTAAAATGAGACTGAAATAATTCATGCTTTTTAAGGTACTCCTCCATCTACAAGTTGCAAAGAGGCCAGAATATTCAATGCATATTCATATAAACCATTATTGTTCTTTCTTAAGAAAGAACATGGTACTTGACACCTTATTCAAGAGTATATAACACAGTAGTCAACTGAGCTGTAGCTCCCAGTCCTGACAGTTGAGATAAGGGATCAGAAAAATCAAGAAAATATTTGAAATCAAGTAATTAACTATGCAGGCAAAACTGGAGAACCAAGAAGATGAGGCCTGGGAATCCATCCTCTTTCACACTTCATCTACTATGAACTGGTATAGTGTGGCTAATGTGCCACTGGATCAAAAGTCAGGAGATTGGACTTTTAATCCAGATCCCATGACCAATTACCTGAGCAAATGTGAGCAAGAAGCCACATTTCTCCAAGGTTCAGATTCCCCTTCTTTAAATGGAAGAAATTAACTTCAAAGGCAAATAAAGATTTGGTAACTTTTGGAATCTCAGGAATACTGAAAATAATATACAGTATTATTATTATAATATAATCAGATACGTATTTAAACTGAATGTCTATTAAAACCAAGTGTTCCCTCTATTAAAACCAAGTGTTCCCATTTCAAAGGGTGAGAAAATGAAGAGAAGAAATCAGTAGTCTCTGTGTATGAACCACCGTGGTGTGCCAGGCAACGTCCTGTACTTACATCAGTTGAAAGCTTGCACTAGTCAATGTCTAGATGCTAGTGGAAGACTTCTGGTTTCTCTGATAGCCTTCTCCATATTATACATAACTGCTGGTATAATTGTGTTTTAGCTAGCTCCCTGAGCATGTCTTGTTTAAGGGTCTATTCCCCAGGGTTAGAAGAATTGGGGAAAGTTTTCTACAGAAAATCAGAATGCCTGAAGGTCTGTTGAAGAGTTTGAAATCTAGTCTATACTCACTTTTGGCCCCTTGAAATTCCTCCTGCCCCTTTTTTGATCCTGTTGTTATTTTGATTATTTTCTCCCCAAGGGCTGACCCATTTACTAGAAGTAGAAGGTTCTTCAGATAATCAGGAGAATAAGTCAAAGTTTAATGTCGCTGACTCCAGGCTCTTTTCCAGGTGTTTTTTCCTCCAGAACTATATGATTCCAAATAGCCTCAGTTCTCATAACCATCATGTTAATTTCACCAGACTCTGAAGCTTCCTTGTTTTTCCTGGCTAAGGGTTTCCTTCCCTGCCCTTCCCTATTGTCCTTGCCAACCACTTCTGGTTAGAATTATGGAAGTGAAAATTTACAACTAGAAAGAACTTTTAGCCTTTTCCCCAGCCCACTAACACAGTAAGCAGGGCCTGTGTCCTTTCCTATGTCTACCCAAAGGCTTCCCAGGGCATTATGGAGCACATAGTAGAAGCTAAAAATTGTTGGCATATGAATGATCCACCAAGATGATGCTGCCCAAAGCCCTGCAGCGTGACAGCCAACAGAAAGCACAATGCTCACTCTTCATTTCCAGCATAGAAAAACTGTAAAATCAGATTATTTTTCTCTCTTGATTTATTGCAAAGCTAATAATTAATCAATAGCCAATAGGCTGATTACTCTGAGACTCAGCATTTTAGAAGAAAAAATAAGAAAGTAAGTTTTCCCAAACACACACATGATCTAGGTGTGGGGGACACAACTAAATTTCCACCTGGCTTTGAAACATAAATCTTCAGACCCCTCAGGTTAAAAATGACAGCTCGAGTCCTTTAATCTTGAAAATGCTCTCTCCGTGGAAACCTTAAGGACAGGAAATCACTTAGGCAAAGCTTTTTTTTTTCCCCTTCTGAGGTAACTTCTAAGGAAAATCTAAGTTTTGAGGAAAGTGGGCTTCCATGCACAACTATACCATAGGAAGGCAGTCCATGTCAAATGATTTCATTGACCTGTAAATTGACCCTTAAATAAAGTTTTCCCAGTCAGGCTCAGCTGGAAGAGTCTGACTCACTTCATCTAATAGACTCAATCTCAATTCCCAGTATACCACCTCCATGATTAAGATTTTTATTAAGGTAGGAACAAGGATTTATACTATTTTCACCCAAAGTCAGGGAATTTTGCAAATTATAATTTTCAAGTACAACAAGCACCTAAAATGTGATGCTTCTGGTTACAAAAGGTTGGGAAATTTTGAGTTAGCACATAATCTTAGACAATTAGACCTGGGACGGTATCTAGTAAATTACAGGAGGAAATCAAAGCACAGAGAGGTAAAGCAACTAGCTCAAGGTCCCACAGGGCTTCCCTGGTGGCTGGGTGGTAAAGAATCCATGTACCAATGCAGGAGACATGGGTTCAATCCCTGGTTTGGGAAGATTCACTGGAGAAAGAAATGGCAACTCATTCCAATACTTTTGCCTGGGCAATCCCATGGACATAAGAGTCAGACACAACGTAGTGACTAAACAATAAGGTCCTTCCAGATGTAGAATATGGTTTCCTACCCCCAAATTGGTAGATTACCCTTAACTCCCTACCATACCTACTCTTTGCTGTTCCAGGTTGGCTACATTTAATAATGATGATAATTATATTCAGCTAAAACAACAATAAAAATATTTTTAATAAGAAAAAGGTGAGGGAATTTTGCAAATTCCTGACATCATTTATAGAATCTTGAGCCTATTAGCAGGAGTGAAATATCTCACATATTTCAAAGGATAGGTCTAAAGTAGTTCAAACAAGTACCAAACATTAAGTCACTTTTACAACCACCCAAGTTCTAGGATGTACTGTCTGGGACATCAGCCAGGTTGGCAAACAAATCATTATAAAATGCAAAGGTATTAAGTGCCCTCTTGCCTTTGGCAGTACACTCAAAGCTATTCAAATATATTATAGTAAAACTAAAATACAGCTACCAAGGTCTCAGCCAACAAAGAGGGAGAGAAGTCTATGCAAGTTTTTTTTATTATTATTATTTAGATATTCCAACTTTTGTTCTATTTCCTTATGGAAGACAAACCTAGGAAGGAAAGGAGATGGTGGAGAAAGAAAAGGGGACCCAGACATAAGCTTCTAGAAAAAGTAGGCTGAGATGAAGAAATATGAGGACATAAGTGTTAGCGGCTCTAAAACTTATAGCAACTTAGGTTCAAAATGGGTCAATAAAAGCAAATTCTCTCAATTCTGAGTCAAATAAAATGGAAACTCTTGCCTCTCTTTCTGTCCAAGTGTGTCTTTCCACCTCTCTTCAGTCAACAACTGCTACCAACCTAAATCCAGGCCCAGAGATGAAGTGCACGGGACACACACTTGTACAGTAACCACTTGGAAGATCAAAGAGAACTTAATCGACTTTCAAGTATACAAAGCGTCTGTGTGTAATGACAACAAAGAAGACCAAGAAGAAATAACTTTAAGATGACATAGGAGAGCTTTTCCTAACACATTAGGAAGGACGTCCAGAATACAGGATAGATAAATTCTATCTAGTCTCAGATATGGAGAAGGCAATGGCACCCCACTCCAGTACTCTTACCTGGAAAATCCCATGGACGGAGGAGCCTGGTAGGCTACAGTCCATGGGGTCGCTAAGAGTCAGACACGACTGAGCAACTGCACTTTCACTTTTCCCTTTCATGCCCTGGAGAAGGAAATGGCAACTCAGTATTCTTGCCTGGAGAATCCCAGGGACGGCGGAGCCTGGTGGGCTGCCGTCTATGGGGTCACACAGAGTTGGACACGACTGAAGCGACTTAGCAGCAGCAGCAGCAGCAGCAGTCTCAGATATAGTATATATAAAAGATAGAATTTGGCATTGTGTTCTCAGGTTCTCTTTCCTTTTCTCTTTTTCCTTATCATGATGATAATAACACTTTACATTTGCATTCATTTTCAGTTTTCAAATAATTTTATATCATCCTACTGTCTCCAGTAATGAGGGCAGGCATTTCCTATATGTGTCTACGTGGGACACAGGAATGAACTAAACAAATGTGTCTTCAACCACTGGGTCTGTTCAACATTTCCTATTGGCTGAGATACAGTAAAGCCAGTCTCTCTGGCAACCCATTCCCATATTTTCCCATATTCTCTAGAAACAAGATTTATGCAGTTAGTAAATACTAAGGCATTCATTAAATGCTGAATCAATTAACTGCAATAAACCTAAGTCTCAAGCACCAGCTGAGATGGATTTGAATCTAACCTTTTTCACTGTATGACTTTCAAAACTTGGACAAGTCAATTTACTCTTTCTGAAGTAATTTCCTTTGAAATAGAACTCTAACCCTTAGCATAATACCTAGCACAACAAAGGTGCCCTTAAAACATGCTCTACTGTAAGTCATACTTACCAATAAAATGTCATCCTTAGGAGATATAGATCCATAAGTTGCTAGGAAAGCAAAAAATATCAGGCACAATCCTTGTGGCTTTACTGGTAGAAAACACGGGGTGACTAAAAGAAGCCTCCACTTGGTTAAATTCTAAAGTTAAGCTTACAGAATAAATTTGAACAATAAAGAAAATGTAAATCATTTGTCTGACAAAGCTTTAGAATGTTGTTATTGGGAACTCAAGAGTTGCTATCCTTTATACATAAATCCTCTCTGAGACAACTGTTCATGATATGTCACTGGTGTAGCCTGACTTGTCCACAAATATGAGTGTAAAAATGCCCTTCAATGAAAGAAAGATAGTTGGAAAAGATGAGAGAAATTCACGTGTCTTCCCAGGCAAAGCCAGAACTATAGCACCGAAAGAAAGATAGTTGGAAAAGATGAGAGAAATTCACGTGTCTTCCCAGGCAAAGCCAGAACTATAGCACCAATTCACAAACCCCTACCTGGTCTAAAAGAAAAGTTATCTAAAGCATTAACTAAGAGGATAAGAAGCTACCACTGTAGCAGGCTTAAAGTGATCCACTTTCACTAGAGCTCAGTAGACTGGGGCCCTCATTGAAAATGCAAAATCTCCAGCTGGGAGTAAGAAGGAGAGAGAATGTTAAGATGCTCAGCTCTGAAGTGCCAAAACCAAAGGTCTCTGCATTCCACGGCTCAACCTCCTTCCTCCCCACCCCCACCCCAACCCTCCCTGCCATTATTCTGGAGCAGGTCCTTCCCAGTCCTGCCATTTGGAGTCAGGGAGACTTGGGAAATGCTCCAGGATCCGCTGAGAGATAGAGAAATACACAAAGGATTCTCTCTTCTACAAAGCATTCTTTCACAGAGGCAGCAGAGTCTATTAAATACATCCTCTTAATATGCATACATTTCTGTAAGCAGATTATGAGGACCATGAGCTCATGAAATGAGCACCCCCCACCCCCGCCGCCGAAAATGGGTTTAAAACCCACTGCAGGGAGGAGAAAAGGTGTTTGTGGCAGGAAAAAGACAAGGCTTAAAATTAGTGTCAGGTGATCTTCCCCTCCTTTTCTCCCAGGGGAAAAGAAGGTAAAGACAAAAGCACCTAACAAGCCTGCTGTAACTCCAGGGTCGAGCTAGTTGGTATCCACACAATTCCTTTCCTACAGCTGCCTTCTTGTGTTGCCACACTATGGGCCATAACACATTCAGAGTATTCCTTCCTATAAGTAAGTCATAAGAAAGGTATAGCAATTACCTATACAGTAATACATACTTTTCAAATTGCTCCTCAAATCTTTGGAAGTATAAATGTGACTAGTAATGAACTTCTCATATAGATCTGCATCATCAACACGGGTCTATCTTTACATTCACTGAACAATGTAGAGTATCTTCCAATCTGTTCCAAGATTGTTAAATTGAGACAAGCAATTGAACAATTTGTTCTAATTCCATTTTTTTTTAAAGTGAATGGACTGAAATGTTAAATGTGAAAATGTGAATGTACATTTCTAAATTGCAACTTTTCTACTGACTATTTGCACTATACTTTTGGAATCTTATTTAACAACAAAAACAGGAAAACTAAAAAATAATACACACAATACATTTTCTCAGAATACAAAACATTATAAGTAAGTATAAAAAAATCTGCCTGCAATGTGGTAAAACCAGGTTCGATCCCTGAGTTGGGAAGATCCCCTGGAGAAGGAAATGGCTACCTACTCCAGCATTCTTGCCTGGAGAATTTCATGGACAGAGGAGCCTGGCAGGCTACAGTCCATGGGATCGCAGAGTCAGACATGACTGAATGACCAACCACTTTCAAACCATTCATGGGCCATCATTGGCTTAATGAATGATTATATTTTTTACCTCATTTTTTCTTCAGAATTACTTCTTTCTTGGAGAATGAAATTGTTAAACAAATCCTCCCATAGTAATAAATGGAATGTCCTTTTATTTACCTAGATATATAAAGATAAAACAATCTTTCCCTACATATACATCAGTATTTCTGATATGTAAATTGTTTAATAATTCACAAAGGGATTTTAGAGAGAGCTCACTTGATATAACAGCTCTGTGAAGTATTATTTACTCCAATGTTATAGATGAAGAAACAGAACCAGAGAGATTAAAGTGGAGCCCTGGGTCTTTACTTCCTAATTCATTCTTTCATTCATTCCTAACTGAAGGCTGGCTCTTGTTCTGGTCACTACTCAAGATATTAAGGATTCAGGGAGAGCAGACAGTGTGTACCCATATGCAGGACACAAGGGCAAGTACAAAGTTCAAAGAGGGCACAATGGTGCAGTACTCAACCCAAATTTAATTGTAGAAAAGCAGACCACTTTCTAGAGAAGGCAATGCCAGGCTGAGTCCTCAAAGACAAGCCCAGTGTTCTCACCACCCAATGCCTTCCTTGACTCACCAGCCTTGCACATGACTATCAAAACATGTACTCAAAATGGTATTTGTTCCAGAAGATAACTGCACAGCACACCCAGGAAGTCCCTGCCCAGTGCTATCTTCTGCTGCTGCTGCTGCTAAATCGCTTCAGTCGTGTCCGACTCTGTGTGACCCCATAGATGGCAGCCCACCAGGTTTCCCCGTCCCTGGGATTCTCCAGGCAAGAACACTGGAGTGGGTTGCCATTTCCTTCTCCAATGCGTGAAAGTGAAGTCGCTCAGTCGTGTCTGACTCTCAGCGACCCCATGGACTGCAGCCTACTAGGCTCCTCCGTCCATGGGATTTTCCAGGCAAGAGTGCTATCTTCTACAATCCTGTTAACTCGAGAGAAAAATTGAGTAGTCCACAAAAACAAGCCTAAAAAGGAGGGGGTGTATGTATACCTCTGGCTGATTCATGTTGAGGTTTGACAGAAAACAACAAAATTCTATAAAGCAATTATCCTTCAATAAAAAAACAAATTAATTAAAAAAGAAAACCTACTATGCCTGTGTGACAGAGGATTTCAGACAGAGAACTTTACCTCTTGGCATGAGCAGGAAAACTCATTCTCGTGAGATGAGCCTAGAGGGACATGGAACCATGATCCACTTGTTTAGTCACTAAGTCATGTCTGACTTTTTGTGACCCCATGGACTACAGCCCACCAGGCTCCTCTGTCCATGGGATTTTCCAGGCAAGAATACTGGAGTGGGTTGTCATTCCCTTCTCCAGGGATCTTTTGATCCAGGGATCAAACCCACCTCTCCTGCTTGGCAGGCATATTCTTTACCACTGAGCCACCTGAGGAGCCCTAGAATCCACTTGGTTTTGCCGAAATGCCTTGTATGGATGTTTCCCAGCCTTTATGCCATGGATAAAGGCTGGGAAAGGGGACATGGAGGCCAGAGTCGCGGTACAAAGTCTGTTCTAAGAAAATAATAGGAGACCCAAACTCTATGCTATCAGGAAAAAAAGGCTGTCCTTCCCTATTTTGTTGCTGTTTAGTCACTAAGTCATGTCGGACTCTTTGTGACTCCATGGACTGTAGCCCACGAGGCTCCTCTGGCCATGGGATTTCCCAGGCAAGAAAGAATACGGGAGTGGGTTGCAATTCCCTTCTCTAGGAGTTCTTCCCAACCCAGGAATCAAACCTGCATTGGAGGTTGCCTGCATTGCAGGCAGATGATTTACTTGACTGGGCCATCAGGGAAGCCCATCCTTTTCTGTTTCTCAAGTTATAAAATGCCCTTACCCCTTGAGCAACAAAGATTTCCAGCAGCTTTCACTAAAGATAAAACATCCCCCCAATACAGGCTATTTATATTCCAGCTATAGAATATCTTCAACCCTGCTCTTTCTCCCATTGAAAAATGATACCCAAATGAGAAACATTTTTCATTTTTTATTCTGAACTTTTCACGAACAGTCCTATTCTTTTTAAACTCATGGAGAAAAATGTGAGTTCCGGAGTTTCAAACCACTTCTAGTGAAGCAAGAAAACTAAGGAAACATCTTTTAAGGAAATCAAAGACAGTATATGATTTCAACACAACAAAGCTAGTGTCTCAATGTTCATTTTTATTAATAATGTTTTTAAAAAAGAGGGGGCAGTCTTTGAAGAAAAGTACCTCATTTCCCACTGCTTTGGGTTTTTATAGAGGACTCTGTCATTCATGGACTGCACATTTAGAGTTTGGGCCATTTCAAAGCACTCCCTGCCCAAGCCCTAAAGCAGAGTAATAAATTTAAGGTATTATTAACATTCTAGTCATATCATACTGGCCTTTATGGACTATAAGATGGGTTTGATTATTTGCTTTTTTAAAGTTCCTTACACAAAGTTTTCTAGATTTCATCTTTTAATTTTACATGAGGACCTCAAAGGTTGAAGGTTTACTGAAAACAAATGGGCAGGAACTTTTGATCCTACATTTTAAATAAAAAATATTGGGTAGAGGGATAAATTGGGAATTAGGGGTCAACAGATACATAACACTATATATAAAATAGATACATAGAACGTATAATGGCAGAGAATCTGAAAAGAAATATATTCTGAAAAAGAAAATATATTCTTTTGTGTGTGTGTATGTATGTAACTGAATCACTTTGCTATTTACCTGAAATACTGTAAATCAAGTATAAAAGAAAATGAAGACACTCAGTCGTGTCGAACTCTTTTCGACCCAATGGACAGTAGCCAACCAGCCTCCTCCGTCCACGGGATTTTCCAGGCAAGAGTACTGGAGTGGGTTGCCATTTCCTTCTCTAGGGAATCTTCCCAACCCAGGGATCGAACCCAGGTCTCCTGCATTGCAAGCAGATGCTTTACTGTCTGAGCCACCAAGGAATAAATAAAAGAGAAAATATGACTCTGCACCTATCTTCTCATTACCATTTTTGGACACCCCCCGAGAATAAGAGATTAAATCTAAAAAGTACAGGACAAAAGCACTCTTACGTACATGCTTTTCTTTGATCTTCACCACAACCCTTTGAGGTAGTTAGTACTCCCCATTTTACAGAAAAAATAATTGAGGCTCAGAAGCCAAGTCACTCAGTCTTTGTACAACCACTTTGTAATTGTTCTTGAAAGAATATTTTTTGAAACTCACTGAATGGAGAACACGGTGTTAGCAAAGCACCATACTTCCCAATAAGTGTGTTCTGCCCCTCAGATGTCTGAAGGGCACACACATCTTCTGAGAAGATGGAAACTCATCAGCTTGGGGAGAAAATGCCAAGTTTAAAGTGTGGCTTGTTAGAGAGGGAGCTATCACAGATTATTAATTTAACCTTCTCTCCCTGCGAGTGTTTGATGTAAATGGCAAGGGTTCGAAGGTCAAAGAGGAAGAAGTATGTGCTTTAATTTCTCCCCCCTAGAGGTGCATGAGTGTTTTCTATTAACAAAAACCCTGTAGCCAACAAATCCTGGGCTTGGATCAAACGGCCCTCCATCTTTTAAGTTATAACATCACAGGGAGACATTTCAAGAGGAAACCAAGCCCAGCCAGGCCTGTAGTACCAGAGAGAGAAGGCTGTTCTGCCCTTTGGGGATTTGAAATGCAACTTTCTTTTTGCTGAAACAGCTTAGTGACAGACAAAAATGTCCCCAAATAGTTATTCTTGATCTATAGACGGGTGCTAAATGGGGAAAAAAAAAAAGTGGGCAGAGGCTGAGTTTAACCATTTTTACCTGAAGAACCACCCGCTTTGGCCAGAGCTATTAGGAACAGAAATTTTGGCAACAAATCTTGGTTCACTGGGCTATGTTCAAGTTAAATAATAATGCTCAAAACAATCTGTGCTTGATTCAGTACATGATGCATAATAAACGTTCAGTAAGTAGTGGCTAATCATACTCTAGGGTTTCCCTGGTGACTCAGCGGTAAAGAATCCATTGGTCAATGCAGGAGAGGCGAGTTCAATCTCTGGGTCAGGAAGATCCCCTGGAGAAGGAAATGGCAAGACACCCCAGTATTCTTGCCTGGAAAATCCCATAGACAGAGGAGCCTAGCAGTCCAAGGAGTTGCAAAAGAGTCAGACACGACTTAGTGACTAAACAACAACAAATCATATTATGCTTTCTTCTTCCCTGCCCTTAATAACACAGAAGAGTCATCCTACTCATTTCTCATCCCCGTACACACATCCACAACCATCACTGCTGCTCAAAAAATCTAGAAGTGAGAGGTGAAACAAGAAATTCTGAAGACACAGCGACATTTTCTTTCATAAAGAAAAGCTAAGACTTTGTGGGACCTCTGGCATCAGGCATTGTGCCAGATATTCACTTATAATCCTACAACAATTACTAAATGTACCCCCAATTTTTACAGTGAGGAACTTGAGGCTCAGAAGGGCAGTGAGAAAGCTTGGATGAAAATCCAAGATTCTCCAAACAGGCTTTTGTGAATTGGCCTAGTTGGGAACTAGGTCTACTTTTATAATCCCTCTGGGTGAATGCTATTCTAAACAACAGACTTCAAAATGAGCTTTGGAAGCCAGACTGTTTGTAAACTGAGGAATGCTGGAATTATTCACATCTCTTGTCACCTTTGGGGGCACTTCTGCTACTTAAAAATGGCTTTTAGTTTGAGGCACATCCACAAAGCCTACAAGAAGGTAAGCATTCCCTTTCCTGTCAAGACAGTGCTTGGAGAATGGGGCAAACCCCAGGCAGCTCAGTTGAGGAAAAAAAAAAAAGAAATAAAAATCCAACTGATGGGTTTATAGGAAATACACAGAGGAAGAGTAAAGCATAGTAATTGTTTACAGGCCACTAGTGAGTCTTCTAAAAATGCCAGGAGAAATGGGGCCTGGGAGAGTCTAGTCTGAAAAGAGTTAATCCCTCAGACAGTTCCTCCAGGGCGCATGACACATCTACATCCATCACGCAAAAGTCTTGACCACTGCACCCCATAATTTTCCCCACCTGACCCTCAGCCCCCTGCTGTTCCCAGCCTGCTTACTAATCACCCCAGGAGAATGTCTGCCTCAGGAAAGCAGGACTGTATTTTGTTGACCCCTCTTTCTTCAGCATCTTTGAAAATACCAAGCTAGTAGGAGACATCAAATATAATGAAATGGAGAACACAGGCTCTAGGGCTCGAGGGCTTCAGTAGTTCCAGCTTCCAGGCTCCAGAGCCCAGGGGCTCAGTTGTTCCATGGCATGTGACTTTGAGAAGACCTCACATCGGCAACTAGAGAGTAGCCCCAGCTCACCACAACTAGGGAAGAGCCCACGCAGCAACGAAGACCCAGCACAGCCAAAAACAGACAAATAAAATTATAATGAAATGAAAGATTACTTATTTTATCATTTACTCAATTTTCCTGGTTAACTTGTTTAGCTCAGTTCAGTCGCTCTTTGTCTGACTCTTTGTGACCCCATGGACTGCAGCATGCCAGACCTCCTTGTCCATCACCAACTCCCGGAGTTTACTGAAACTCATGTCCGCTGATTCCGTGATGCCATCCAACCATCGCACCCTCTGTCATCCCCTTCTTCTAATGCCTTCAATCTTTCCCAGCATCAGGGTCTTTTCAAATGAGTCAGCTCTTCACATCAGGTGGCCAAAGTATCTGAGTTTCAGCTTCAACATCAGTCCTTCCAATGAATACTCAGGACTGATTTTCTTTAGGATTGACTGGTTGGATTTACTTGCAGTCCAAGGGACTCTCAAGAGTCTTCTCTAACACCACAGTTCAAAAGCATCAATTCTTCCACACTCAGCATTCTTTATAGTCCAATTCTCACATCCATACATGACTACTGGAAAAACCATAGCCTTGATTAGATGGACCTTTGTTGGCAAAGTAATGTCCTGCTTTTTTTTTTTTTTTAACTTTACAATATTGTATTTGTTTTGCCATACATTGTTCTGCTTTTTAATATGCCATCTAGGTTGGTCATAACTTTTCTTCCAAGGAGTAAGCGTCTTAATTTCACGGCTGCAGTCACCATCTGCAGTGACTTTGGAGCCCAAGAAAATAAAGTCTGTCACTGTTTTCAGTGTTTCCCCATCTATTTGCCATGAGGTGATGGGACCAGATGCCATGATCTTTGTTTTCTGAATGTTGAGTTTTAAGCCAACTTTTTCACGCTCTTCTTTCACTTTCATCAAGAGGCTCTTTAGTTCGTCTTCACTTTCTGCCATAAGGGTGGTGTCATCTGCATATCTGAGGTTATTGATATTTCTCCCAGCAATCTTGATTCCAGCTTGTGCTTCATCCAGCCCAGCGTTTCTCATGATGTACTCTGCATATAAATTAAATAAGCAGGGTGACAATATACAGCCTTGACATACTCCTTTCCCAATTTGGAACCAGTCTCTTTTATGTCCAGTTCTAACTGTTGCTTCCTAACCTGCATACAGGTTTCTCAAGAGGCAGGTCAGATGGTCTGGTATTCCCATCTCTTGAAGAATTTTCCACAGCTTGTTGTGATCCACACAGTCAAAGGCTTTGGCATAGTCAACAAAGCAGAGCAGATGTTTTTCTGCAACTCTCTTGCTTTTTCGATGCTCCAACAGATGTTGACAATTTGATCTCTGGTTCCTCTGCCTTTTATAAAACCAGCTTGAACATCTGGAAGTTCATAGCTCATGTACTGTTGAAGCCTGACTTGGAGAATTTTGAGTGCTAGTTTGTTAGCATGTGAGATGAGTGCAGTTGTGTGGTAGTTTGAACATTCTTTGGCATCGCCTTTCTTTGGGATTGGAATGAAAACTGACATTTTCCAGTCCTGTGGCCACTCCTGAGTTTTCCAAATTTGCTGGTATATTGAGTGCAGCACTTTCACAGCATCATCTTTCAGGATTTGAAATAGCTCAACTGGAATTCCATCACCTCCACTAGCTTTGTTCATAGTGATGCTTCCTAAGGCCCACATGATTTCTTATTCCAGGATGTCTGGCTCTAGGTGAGTGATCATACCATCGTGATTATCTGGGTTGTGAAGATCTTTTTTGTACAGTTCTTCTGTGTATTCTTGCCACCTCTTCTAAATATCTTCTGCTTCTGTTAGGTCCATACCATTTCTGTCCTTTATTGAGCCCGTCTTTGCATGAAATGTTCCCTTGGTATCTCTAATTTTCTTGAAGAGAAATGTTTAGCTACAAGAATCATTTCTTAAGTTTCAAAGGTGTTATATAGTGATGGAATGTTTTGAGGAAAGAAAGCATTTACAGAATGCTAATGTTATGAGAAAACCAAGAAGAAATAGTAATGTCAATACAATTTTGATCTTAATCTCATAACTGAGAGAACCAATGTATAATGAAATTCTCGTGAAAAGGAAGGTACCTAAAATTACTAAATAAGCCATCCTGCTCAGTAGATTCTATGCACATTTTAAGTGGATTGAAAGAATGAATGGAGGAACAATGGTGGTTGTGTTAGTAGCCTTTCCATCTCTTGATTCAATGTCAGATATTTTGGGAATGGCACCACAAATCTTTACTTCAATAATTTATGAGCACGCTAAATGAAACTTCAACAAGAAGTTCACTGTGTTACATAGTCCTATAACTCTTGAATCAGCTCAAACAGAAGACAAATTTTGGAGGGTAAACTAAAAAAAAAGGATACTTTTCATACTTCACCTCCTTGAAAACATTTTACTATGTCATAATGAGATTTCCTAAACAATGGATTCTTGATAACTTTGTCCAAAATAGATGGTAATTGGTCTTGTAACTATAAACTTCTCAAAAATCATTAAAATCCAATAAATTTTTTATTTATGTTGATTGGAAATATATTAACTATTATTTCATTTCAATAACTAAATGAACTACATGCAGGCTATTTAATTACCACACCCTAAAGTGGCAACTCTCTTCATTACTTTTCCAAATATTATGGAATGGACACAGCCAAACAAGAAATTAGGGAAGGGCAAATGGAGATTGGTAAAAAACCTGACATTTTCAAAACACAAATTATAAAGTATCTGTCACCGGTGCTTAGAAACATAATTCTGTCCTTAAAACATATAAAGATGTAACAATAGTGTTCATAAAATGTAAATTCAACCAGCATGGGTAATTCCAAACCTCACGTAAAGCTAAAATTATATTCTAATATATATATTATTAGAATCGTCTCTAAAACTAATTGATTTGAATTCTTATATTAATCAAATAGTTAAGCAGTCCTGGATCATTATACTGATGTGATACCATGCCTATGTTTCATGTAAGTGATCAGTAAATAAATTTTGGGGGGGAGGGGGAGTGGAATCCAGCATAATGAAGACACCAGTCAAAATGATGAAAATGATTCCCATATTCTCCTGCCACTGGAATAACAGATAACTATAGTGAATTTTGTATTATCTCCCTTCTACCCAAATCACTTGAGTATGCAACAGTCATCAGATGTGGGTGGAATCAATTCCACGCCTAATTCTCAGAACAGGTCCTAATGGGCACAAGTGAATGTCATTCCATCCTCTTGCATCCCACTCATGATGGTAAGGTCCAGTCAGGATGAGCCCAAGGCATCCTACAAGAGGAGGGGGCTCTTTACTCTCCTGAAGAGTCTAATGTGCCCCAGACAGACCGGGGATCACCAAACTCATTTTACTACAGGCAAAGCCAGCCTGAGGGTTAGCTAACTCCTCGAGGGTGGTGGAGCCAGGGGGATGTTGGGGTGGGGGTGGAGAAAAGGAGCCTTGGCTTTAATCAAACTATGCCTGAAGCTTACATTACATGGAAATCTCTAAGTTAGTTAGGCCAACAAACTATCTTTTAAGGCAGTTTCCTGAGTTGTTGGGATGGGTTGTTACTTGCAATTCTAAACATCCTAACAGAACCACCAATGATGGTGGTGATGTGTCTCTGACATACAGACATGGCCACCCTTACAACAGCCCGGAGCTGTGGCAGGTATTATTTTCTTCCATTATAAAGTGAGACAGCTGAGGCTATGAAGAGGGGGAAAGAATTTATCAAAAGTTACATGGTTGGTCAGCTAAGATCTCAACTGCTTTTGACGATCTATCACTCAATGCAGTATCTGTACATCAGTTCAGTTCAGTCGCTCAGTCATGTCCGACTCTTTGCGACCCCATGAATTGCAGCACGCCAGGCCTCTATGTCCATCACCAACTCCCGGATTCTACCCAAACCCATGTCCATCGAGTCGGTGATGCCATCCAACCATCTCATCCTCTGTCATCCCCTTCTCCTCCCGCCCCCAATCCTACCCAGCATTAGGGTCTTTTCCAATGAGTCAACTCTTCGCGTGAGGTGCCCAAAGTATTGGAGTTTCAGCTTCAACATCAGACCTTCCAATGAACACCCAGGATTGATCTCTTTCAGGATGGATTGATTGGATCTCCTTGCAGTCCAAGGGACTCTCAAGAGTCTTCTCCAATACCACACTTCAAAAGCATCAATTCTTCGGCTCTCAGCTTTCTTCACCGTCCAACTCTCACATCCATACATGACCACTGGAAAAACCATAGCCTTGACTAGATGGACTTTTGTTGGCAAAATAATGTCTCTGCATTTAAATATGCTATCTAGGTTGGCCATAACCTTCCTTCCAAGGAGTAAGTGTCTTTTAATTTCATGGCTGCAATCACCATCAGCAGTGATTTTGGAGCCCAAAAAAATAAAGTCTGACACTGTTTCCCCATCTATTTGCCATGAAGTGATGGGACCAGATGCCATGATCTTAGTTTTCTGAATGTTGAGCTTTAAGCCAACTTTTTCACTCTCCTCTTCCACCTTCATCAAGAGGCTCTTTAGTTCTTCTTCACTTTCTGCCATAAGGGTGGTATCATCCGCATATCTGAGGTTATTGATATTTCTCCCAGCAATCTTGATTCCAGCTTGTGTTTCTTCCAGCCCAGCATTTCTCATGATGTACTCTGCATATAAGTTAAATAAGCAGGGTGACAATATACAGCCTTGACGGACTCCTTTTCCTATTTGGAACCAATCTGTTGTTCCATGTCCAGTTCTAAATGTTGCTTCCTGACCTGCATACAGGTTTCTCAAGAGACAGGTCAGATGGTCTGGTATTCCCATCTCTTTCAGAATTTTCCACAGTTTATTGTGATCCACACAGTCAAAGGCTTTGGCATAGTCAATAAAGCAGAAATAGATGTTTTTCTGGAACTCTCTTGCTTTTTCGATGATCCAGTGGATATTGGCAATTTGATCTCTGGTTCCTCTGCCTTTTCTAAAACCAGCTTGAACATCTGGAAGTTCACGGTTCACGTATTGCTGAAGCCTGGCTTGGAGAATTTTGAGCATTACTTTACTAGCATGTGAGATGAGTGCAATTGTGCGGTAGTTTGAGCATTCTTTGGCATTGCCTTTCTTTGGGATTGGAACGAAGACTGACCTCTTCCAGTCCTGTGGCCACTGCTGAGTTTTCCAAATTTGCTGGCATATCGAGTGCAGCACTTTCACAGCATCACCTTTGAGGATTTGAAATAGCTCAACTGGAATTCCATCACCTCCACTAGCTTTGTTCCTAGTGATGCTTTCTAAGGCCCACTTGACCTCACATTCCAGGATGTCTGGCTCTAGGTGAGTGAT
Organism: Giraffa tippelskirchi; assembly: GCF_054371585.1. NCBI lineage: Eukaryota > Metazoa > Chordata > Mammalia > Artiodactyla > Giraffidae > Giraffa > Giraffa tippelskirchi. The sequence goes on from NC_137279.1 coordinate 156,158,251, forward strand.
CACACCATCGTGATTATCTGGGTCATGAAGATCTTTTTTGTATAGTTCTTCTGTGTATTCTTGCCACCTCTTCTAAATATCTTCTGATTCTGTTAGGTCCATACCATTTCTGTCCTTTATCGAGCCTATCTTTGCAGGAAATGTTCCTTTGGTATCTCTAGTTTTCTTGAAGAGATCTCTAGTCTTTCCCAATCTGTTGTTTTCCTCTATTTCTTTGCACTAATCGCTGAGGAAGGCTTTCTTATCTCTCCATAGGAAGGAGATTACCACTGTTGTCTCATTTTCTGTATTGAAAACTCTTATTTTCTTGAATTGTTATTCTGCAGTAGCTGTCCTACTTTCTCTCAAATCATAGCCTTAGCCCAGTGGGCCTTTGTGGAATGTGAACCATTAAATAACACAATTTCATATTATTTAAATGAAATTACAAAGGTAAAAGTGGCATTACCTGTCCATGAAGGATAAATAGCTTCATTACTCTGTCTCCTTGCTTCCATTTCTGCCTTTCCCCACCCCCATCCCCACCACAGGTAACTGAGGTACCCAATAGCCAGAGAGATATTTTTAAAGCAAAAATCAATCACAACCACTTCACTCCCTGCCTCAAATCATCCAATGGCTTCCCATTTCAGCCAGAATAAAATCTAGACTCTTCGGTTCCCACTGTAGCTATCCTCTCTCCTCTTCCTCCACTCTCACCCTCCTTCAGTGCCTCCTTTCAGCCTTCCTTTCAAACACCATGACCCATTCTCTTCTCTGGCCCTGTGCTTTCTACTTCTTTCCCAAGTTCCTTCCAGGTCCTCCTCCCCAAACACATTCAAGTCTTAGCTCCCTCAGCAGGCTGCTTTTAAATGGCACAGTAGCCTAGTTTAACTCCTTCCCAGAATTAATCAGGGCCCAGTGTTATCTTGATTTATTTTTTGTGTAGCTAAATCTCTCTCTCTCCCAGAAGGCAAGCCTCTCCTTCTGGAAAGGAGAAGAGGATTCCGTTTGTTCATCACTATACCCCACGCCTAGAGCAGTGCTGAAGTGTACAGGAATACAGGGGGTCAATCAATAGTTACTAAGATTAAGTGATTAAATCTAAGATTCCACAAAGGCCACAGTAACCAAAACTCTTACATAATACTTTATTTTTAGCTGAAGACAAGAACTGCAAAGTCCAGAATTCTCTTTTAAAGATTTTTTATCTATCCTAGATCATACTTGATTCTTTCTAATCCTGGGCACCATTATTCTTTAAGCTATAACACCAAACTTATGAAAAAACAGTTCGGTTCAGTTGCTCAGTTGTGTCCGACTCTTTGCGACCCCATGGACTGCAGCATGCCAGGCCTCCCTGTCCATCACCAACTCCTGGAGTTGACTCAAATTCATGTCCACTGAGTCAGTGATGCCATCCAACCATCTCATCCTCTGTTGTCCCCTTCTCCTCCTGCCTTCAATCTTTCCCAGCATCAGGTCTTTTCAAATGAGTCAGTTCTTCCCATCAGGTGGCCAAAGTATTGGAGTTTCAGCTTCAGCATCAGTCCTTCCAAAGAATATTCAGGATCGATTTCCTTTAAGATGGACTGGTTGGATCTCCTTGCAGTCCAAGGGATTCTCAAGAGTCTTCTCCAACACCACAGTTCAAAAGCATCAATTATTCAGTGCTCAGCTTTCTTTATAGTCCAACTCTCACATCCACACATGACTACTGGAGAAACCATAGCTTTGACTAGGCAGACCTTTGTTGGCAAAGTAACGTCTCTGCTTTTTAATATGCTGTCTAGGTTGGTCATAACTTTTCTTCCATGGAGTAAGCATCTTTTAATTTCATGGCTGCAGTTACCATCTGCAGTGACTTTGGAGCCCCCAAAATAGTCTGTTACTGTTTCCCCTGTTTCCTCATCTATTTGCCATGAAGTGATGGGACCAGATGCACAAGACCCAGTTTCCCCCTCGGTCAGTCTCTCCCATCAGGAAGCTTCCATAAGCCTCTTATCCTTTTTCATCAGAGGGCAGACAGACTGAAAACCACAATCACAAAAGACTAACCAATCTGATCACATGGACCACAGCTTTTTCTAACTCAATGAAACTATGAGCCATGCTGTGTAGGGCCACCCAGGACAAACGGGTCATGGTGGAGAGTTCTGACAAAATGTGGTCCAGTGGAGAAGGGAATGGCAAACCACTTCAGTATTCTTGCCTTGAGAACCCCATGAACAGTATGAAAAGGCAAAAATATGAAAAAACAATGTCTCTTAAAAAACAACAGTAGTAGAGTTTGGTACTCATAAGGAAAATTAAAAGTACATCTGAATTTTTTTAAGTACCTACCTCTCAAAACTCAGTAACAGGCACATAGGAACTTTGGGGAGTAATGAAAATATTATAAAACTAGATGGCAATGATGATTGTACAAATATACAAATTTAATTTTAAAGATCAGTAAATTTTAAAAAATAAGGAACAATAAGGAAACAATCCAATTTATAGGTGGGTAAATGTTTTCACATTTCACCAAAAATGATAAGGTAATCACAGATAGGCACATGAAAAAAATGCTTTGCACCATTATTCATTACGGAAATACTTATTAAGATCACAATGAGATACCACTTCACACATTTTATAATGGGTAACATTAAAATGGGCTTCCCTTGTGGCTCAGCTGGTAAAGAATCCACCTGCAATGCAGGAGATCTGGGTTAGATCCCTGGATTGGGAAGATCCCCTGGAGAAGGCAAAGGCTACCCACTCCAGTATTCTGACCTAGAGAATTCCTAGTCCATGGGGTCACAAAGAGTCAGACATGACTGAGCACATTTTATAATGGGTAACATTAAAATGACTGACCCAATCAAGTTCTGAAGAGGCTGTGGCACTCCCAGGACTTTTATCCATTGCTGGTGGGAATACTTTATGAGATAGCCCCTTTGGAAAACAAACTGCCAGTTTTCAACAAAGTTTAACATACACTTAGCATGCTAGTCCCATCCCTTGAAGTATGAGAAGGATTCATACTGAAGCTGAAGCTTTAATACTTTGGCTACCTAACAGGAAGAGTCAAACTCATTGGAGAAGACCCTAATGCTGTGAAAGATTGAGGGCAGGAGAAAAGGGGGGTGACAAAGGATGAGATGGTTGGATGGCATCATCAATTCAATGGATGTGAGTTTGAGCAAACTCCAGGAAATGGTGAAAGGGAAGACTGGTGTGCTGCAGTCCTTGGGGTTGAAAGAGTCAGATATGACTAAGCAACTGAACAAGTATGAAAACTATGTTCAAACAAAAACTTGTATGAGAATGTTTACAGTAGCAATATTTGTAGATTTACAACCTCAAAAAATCCAAATGTTTTTCAGTTGGTGAATGGAGAAACCATGGTACATCTGCACAGTGGAATTATACTCAGCAATAAAAAGGACTAAACTATTCATATATATAATGTGGATGAATTTCAAATGTATTATGCAAAATTTAAAAAGTCAAGACTCAAAATGTATATCATAATGCCTCCATTTATATGACACTCTGGAAGAAGCAAAATTAGAGATGGGGATGGTTTTCAGGCATGGCAGGTTGGAGTGTAGGGGAGTTGGGAAGGGGAAGGAATGACTACAAAGAAATAGCATTAGAGAATTTTGAAGGGTGATGAAAAACGTCCGTATTTAGATTGTGGTGAGAATTACATGATGTGCATTCATGGACCTCTACACCAAAAAGAGTATATTTTCACACTCATTAGGGTGGCTATTATTTAAAAAAAAAAAAAAAAAGTGCTGGCAAGAATGTGAATTCTTGTGAATTGTTGATAAGTATGTAAAATGGTGCAGCCACTCTGAACCATTAATGCCACAACTGCACCCTTGAAAATAACTAAAATTTTAAAGATTTATGTTACATACATTTTGCTATTCATTGTTCAGTCACTGAGTCATGTCTGACTCTTTGGAATCCCATGGACTGCAGCATGCCAGGTTTTCCTGTCCTTCCCTATCTCCCCGAGTTTGCTCAAATTCATGTCCATGGAGTTCTCTGAGTTGGTGATGCAATCCAACCATCTCATCCTCTGTTGCTCCCTTCCCCTCCTGCCCTCAGTCTTTCCCAGCATCAGGATCATTTTACAATTTTAAAATTAAAAGTTTGATGCATTTAAAGGTTTGGTTCTGAATTTTCAAGGTCACATTAAAAAATGATCATTGCTAGCTGCAGAGGGGGAAAACAGTACATTTTATTGTGTGTAAATCGATCTGAATGAATGTAACATAACGGAAGGAAAGTACATCTGAATCACTACTGCGGGACTTCATTGTATTTCGAGTTTGCTCTGGAAGTCTGTTCTGTTTTTCCCCTTTTAAGAAAAAGAAGTAACATGGGAAGCATGAGGTTTTTTTGTTTTTTTTTTTTTTTGATTTATAGGTGTAGAACAGTGAAGTCACATTTACGTTTTTCTCCTATTTTAATTTTTAATGAATCTGTAGTCTCCCATCCTCACTCCTCTTCTCTCTCTCCTCTCTGTTGGAAGAGTCAATTTTCCAACCTCCAGACCTCTATCCACCCGGGGTCTTTCAGCATCTTCACCCTTCTAATGGGTGCATACCAGTAAAGGCATAACCAAAAGAGTTTGGGGAAACAATTATGCTTGCAATGACTAGGAATAAGATTCAAATCCGTCATATGCATCATTTTTCTCCTCTTATACTAATAGGACAGCCACCTGGTTTTCTTTCAGGTCTTTAAGTATGCCAAAGTCTCCTCTCAAGACCTCTGCACGGGCTGTTCCAATGCTAGCCAACATCCTCACCCTCCTCCTTTCTGATTGGCTCCCCCTTCTTTTGCTAGCCCCACCTCCACCTCTCCGATTGGTTCCTCCGCATTACCTTCTGTGATTCCTTCCCAGGCCATCCAGTTCTCGGTTGTTGCTCCCACCCACATTGTTCGATAAGTATTTGTTGAGTAATTAATTCTAAGGGCCAAGCCCATAAGAAAACAGCAGTGAACAATACAAAGCTTACCTGTGGGAAGTTAGGGAATATGACAAAACAAAATGAATGAGGTAAGGAGGCAGAGTGAGGAGAGGGAAGGGAGGATATTGTTTTAAAGAAGATGGGCAGGTAAAGATTTTTAAAAAATTTTTATTCCCACATAAAAGGAACAGCAAGTTCAAACGCTCTGGGACAAGGGTGTGTTTGGAGCATTAGAGCAACATTGTGTGTTGGGGGGTGGGGGGTGGGGAGGGGGAGGGTGGGAACTTGGTTGTGGGAGGGGAGATAAGAAATAAAGCCAAAGATATCAGGGGCCAGGTCACTCTGGCTATAAAAGCCACTGTAATTTTGAATTTTACTCTGGAGTCAGATGGGAGCCTTTAGAGAGTTTTGAGCCAAGAAGTGACACATCTGACATATATTAAAAGAATCTCCCTTGTTGTCTTTCTAATAATCCTTGTTTCTTTCATAACATTACTAAAACAATTTATAACTCATGTTTATATGATTACTTCTTTAACATATTTCCCCTAGTTAAGCGCGGAGCGCAGCTCTTATTCAGAGAGGACACCATCCAAGCAGAGTAAGAGTAGAGATCTTGTTTCTCTTCTTTTAACCATGAACTCAAATGCAAGCATAGTACGTGACATACAGTATGTGCTCAACGCATATTCATTGAATGAACTAGCTGATGAATCTAATCTCTAGGATAACGGAGCTCTAAGTACATAATTTGCAAGTACACACACATTTTGGTCTTTTTTTATATTCCTAAATGGCCTGGATATACATACCTAAGCTTTCTGTAACAGGAAGAAATAAAACATCAGAACTCAACCAATAATTAAGGCGCTTACTCCTAGACACTGTCACTCATCTGAAACATTTTACATCTTTAGTAGCAAGTGCAGGCTCAAGACATTACACTTAAGTCTAGAGTAGGTAATGAAATGGAAACATGGTAGCAGAAGCTAAATTCAGAATAGTATCAGAAAGTTACAAAATCTACTGTTTAAAGATGGCCACCCAATTTCTGAAGCCCAGACATTTTTGGAGTCCTCCCCATGTGCCAGGGACAGTGTTAACATACCAGGACTCCACAGATGAATAAATCTGGGCTCTTTCTTGTGAGAATTCACGCTCTAATAACTCATCTGTACAAAGCTTTACTGTTTGCAGCTCTTGCCCACATATTTTAACTGATTACACATGGATGCGAGTAAAATTTTCCAGGCTTCCTTGGAAATCTGAATTTACACTAACTGGGATATCAACCCATAAAAAATGAGATGGTTTACAAATCAGCACAAAGACTAGTCCCCCTTCCCCGCCTTCAAGACAACAAGGGGGCAAACATCCCCATTACACATAGGGTCAGTGAAAACTACTCTGGATCCAAGATTGCTAAAAAAACCTCAGTTCTCCAGGCTTTCTCCAGAACTACCCAGAGCAGCAACAACTCAGTGAGAGTTCCCAGGGAAGCAAGCAGCAAGAGGCACAAAACTGGCTCTGTGACAGTTCAGAGAGGACACCATCCAAGCAGAACACAGCACTTGAGCACTTGGGCACCTCCTGTCCCTGGGCTGCCAGGAGAGGCATGGGCTTTGGAGAAAGCCAATCAATAAACATGGATGGGATCAGGACAAAGGAATCCAGGATCCCACTAAGGGGCCCAGGAAGCATTACAGTCAGCAACAACAAAAAATCCCATTGACATTTTATTTGAGCTAGCAAATGTCTAATAAGAAACCCAACAGGTCTTTCTACCCTTCTCATTTCCCAGAGATGAATGCAAAGATCACAGCAAAACTGTTAACAATATTTAAATACACACAAACATATGTTTCACCAATAAGGCCATAAAAATATCCTCAAGCCATTTATAAATAGTTACACATATCAGAGAGGTGACAGACTTCAACGTTTCTTCTTCAAATATATTTTCATGGTTACACACACCACAGTAATTGTTAAGGATTTGAGACCTCCCTGTGATATATATTTTTTTGCCCTATGTAGAATCCTACTTTATTTTCAAGTGACATGGAAATATGAAGACTATTTTAAGCTGGTTAATTATTTTATAGGCGGAGTCAGGGCAGACAGATGAATCGGTACTTCAGTGTATTTATGGATCATTAATTTCTGACCATTCCTCTTTTGAATTAAGATTTGTAAAAAGAAAAAAAAAAGTTGGCCATCATATGCTAGACTCAGTTTGTTTTGTTTCCTTAACGTATGGCCTTATCAGCTCTGCCACAGCAGAAGTGATTCCAAATTGCTTTATGACACACTTGGATTTTCTCCCGCTAATAATTTCTCCTTCCTGCCCATGACTGGCAGGCTTCTTCCACACTGCAGTAATGTGGGACAGCTAATTATCTACCAATCCACCTTGCTATTCCACACTTGGCAACTTTTATCTGCACAGGACAGCTGCACTCTCCCGTTTGAAGTGAAATGTCAGTCTCTGCTAATGCAACAAGACTTACATCACTAATGATGTCTCCACACTTTGAAGAAACAACTCAAAGCCTAATTAAAAATTCAGATTCATTCTCACTGGCTTGCTGATTTTCCCTGCCCTTCCACCAGGGCCTTGGAGTATCTTTTAAAATACTCGATGCAAAAAAAAAATTGAAAAAAAAAATATCCAAGGGGAATCCAGAAAAAAAGGAAAAAGTACTGGAGTCTTGGGCTTTGACCTAGTCTTTAAAATAACTGTTATGGTTGGAACAGAATCAGGATGTTATCATGTACAACAGATAAGAATTTCCTCCACTGGCTTCTATACAACAATACAACAAAGCACACTATTTCCAGGGAAATATGGACCAGAAGCTACTTTTCAGTTGACCTACACTGGTATTTGGGTATCGGAACTGTTCTAACTGTAATTAACTTAGAAACCATGGGACTATGTAAATCTGAAGTAGGGGAAAACTTCTTTTGAATTCACAATGAAGAGGGGGAAGTTAAAGAGGCTTTCAAATGACATTTATTCTGTTTCATTATCAGATCAAATAAACAACCCCTCGAAAGTAATTATACTATTACAATTTTCACAAAAGAAAGAACTTCATACTTCTAATAACTAGGGAGAGAGACGCAATCCTGAAATTCAGTTCTAAAATAGCACTCTTCCTCAAAATTACAGTAGAATTTTGTTCTGAAGCTTTTATATAAAAACAAAAAAGAAAAAAAAAATCACAAAAGTTGTTCCTTCCCTAAAGTTTTCTTTTTATGCTTTACCTTTTTAATTAAAAAAAAAAAAACTTTGGTTTGTACAGGTTCATAATTACAACCAGTTATTGACTACTTAAATTTGCTGTTTTAAAAATATCTAACATCACTGTGGTCTCAGAATTTTTGCATTTCTTCAATGGCTCACTGACTTCTAAGTATTAAAATAACAGCTTAAAAAAAAAGTCATCTGTCAAATGAGACTATCAGCTGTAAGTTCTCAATCATAAAAGAACTAAGCCAAAACATTTTTTGTTTTCAAAAGAATAAATTAAAATAAAGCTTCTTGATTAAGTCAAGTTTCCTTTTCATTTTAAAGTAAACATCTCTTGGAAAATGAAGCTCCCATGGGATAAGTACTGTGAAAAAGGTCCAGAAGTAAGAATCCTAAAAAGTCAAGACTTGAGTTCAAGGTCTATCATGTACTACTGGTGTGACCTTGAGAGAGCCACCGCCCATTGGGCCTCTGTTTCTTACCTATAAAATGAGGGGTGGGGGAGGTCTGACTTTCTCTCTGGTACTTCTAGTTCTCATACACTTCATCAGTGGATCAGGGAGAAAAGATAGGCTCAGGGCAGGCCTGCTGAGCCTGGGTTTGTACAGCCCCTCAGGGCAGGCCACAGGACACAGTGGGAGGCCAACCAGCCTGTGTGCAGGTCAGAGGCAGGGAGTCTGCAAAGTAGGTTCTCATGAAACTGGACTGGGGAAAGGAGAACCTAGTTACAAAGCAGGCCCTGGGGACTGGTGGTTGCTAAGCATTTAGCTAATTCATTAAGCTAAAACCTAAATGACTTCAGTTGAGCTTTATAGGCACTAAGCTCCTCTTTTCTCCAGGTTTCTAGTTCATCTCCCCCAGAGCATATCTCCTCCAAAGACAAGACTCATGCACAAAAAAGCAGCTGGTTCCCAACTGGAACACTAGGAAGCTTTGGCCAGCCATGTGGAAACAAAAGGGGAAAATCTACTTGAGAATGTGAGCCATGGGGCCACATGACATGAGCCGTAATCTAGCCTGGCTCAAACTTCTACCCCAGACTGTCCAATCGCATGGGGCAGCCTGTTCCTCCCTCAAGCCAGTGTAAACTGGGCATTCTGTTGTTACCTGCTATATATCTCACTGCCATGAAGGATCCATGGATTCCACTATCCAGTCTGTATGTTTCTCTGAACTCTTCCTGTGTCCTTTCTTCCCTCTAGTTCTCTAAGCTCCAAACCTTAAGGCCATCTTTCCATTCTCTGAAGTGCCATCACAAAAGAGTCTTCTGGGAACCCCACCCTCTGGCTGCTGCTGCTGCTAGCCAACTCCTATTCATTCTACTTTTCCCAGAGGACCTTCCAGAACTTCCTCCACCCCTAAACAGGTTAACATCCCTGAAGTACTTTCTCCAAGCGTCTGCAACTTCCTTTTTCATACCATTTCATTGCCTTGGAAATAAACTGATAGATATCTCAGAATGAACATGATGCCTAGCACCAAATAAACATTCAAAGACTGTTTAAGTGATTATGACGACAGGAAGCTCATCTCCTAAAACAACCCAATTTAGCACTCTATTCTGTGAGAAATCTGTCCTTGCTATTATACAGAAACTTACTTCCCCAGAATCTTTACACACAAGCACTGACTTTACCTCCTAGAGCTCACTGAATAATTCTAATCCAGACACTGCAAATTGGTGGCCTCTGGCCTGATCCAGACAACTGGCATGTTTGGTTTGGACCACACAGTGTTTTTTGTTATTTTAATCTGAATTAGTTGCCAACATTTTAAGAATCAAGAGATTTTGTTGAAAACCCAGAGACCCAGCTTCTCCTGAAAACCACAGTCAAGTGGCAACACTGGCCCCACACTGCCACATGGCAGCAATTGGCAGAGCTGGGTAGCACCTGCTTTTCAGCCCTGGCATGTGCCCTCCCTTTCCAACAACCAACACCTTTCCCTAATGATGTACACCTGGCCTGCCTCACTCGGCCTAACTGAACCCTGGAAATGTTAGAGTTAGCAACCCCGGGGTGGGCATGGATCTTGATCCCGTATTTCAGCATTTTTTCTACACTGCCTTGACCCATTCAAGTTAGTTTAGCTTCTCTGATAAAACATGAGCTCTAGAAGGGAAAGCACTTGACATTCTATACTTTCCCCTCCACTCTCCTGGCCTCAGATTCTACAGTACCATCTGCTGACAAACTCATCAGAAGATAATTATGTACACAGTCAGGCTTTTCTCTTCAGCCTCCTCCCTTCTCTTACAGTTTATTTTGCTTTGTTCCTTTCTCCTTCCTGCCTTCCATCTCTGAAATAGGGAGAAAGCAGGAGTGAGAAGACACGGCTCAGACTATAAGCTGGCCACTAAGAAAACTAAGAAAACATGAAAACTCACAGCCTCGTGGGGAAAGCCAGGCATGAAAATGAGGGCCAGATGGCATGTGCCCAGAAGAAAAAAAGGGTCCTAGAGGAGCTTCCCAAAAGAATCTTAGGTGTTACATCTAGAAGGCAAAGGAGGCTGCTGGACAAAGGTACTAGCTATTTTGTAAAGGGCTAGGGGATACACAGTGGCTCAATGGGAAAAGAATCCACCTGCAATGCAGGAAACCAGGGTTCAATCCTTGGGTCAAGATGATCCCCTGGAGAAGGAAATAGCAACCCACTCCAGTATCCTCACCTGGGAAATTCCATGGACAGAGAAGCCTGGTAGGCTGTAGTCCATGACATGACTGAGAGACTAAACCACCACTAACACACAGCAATCATTTTGCTCAGGCATGTCATAAAAAATTTTAAGTATATACCCTCCAAAATATTTGTAATGATGGACTACAAATTCTATATACTAGTATATCAATATATTATGCCTATTATAAGACATAATATAGAAATTAAATAAGAATGCAATAAAAATGTTACAGATGAAATTATGGGATACCTGGAATTTCCTTCAAAATAATCCAGGGGAGGGAAAGAGCAGGTAGAGGCAGAGATGAAACCAGCCTGACCTCAAGTAGATAGCTTGTTTAAGCCAGGTGAGAGGTACAGGAACGTTTTTATGCTCTTCTCTTTACTTCTGTATATTTTTTCAAATATTTGTATTAAAAAAGCTTAAAAGTAAATAAATAAGGGAATTCCCTGCTGATCCAGTGTTTAGGACTCCATGCCTCCACTGCAGGGACCACAGGTTTGATCCCGCATGCTGTGTGGTGTAGCCAAAAAAAAAAAGTAAATAAAATGACTCTAATTGGCAGGTCTAATAGTTTCTTCATAAACCTCAAAGGATGGTTTTGCATCACATCCCTGAGGTAGGTGCATCACACTTTGGTAATCCCTGGGCCAGAGGACTGACTACACTGAAATCTGCAGGTTCTGAAGCTTAGATTTCAGTTTCATTCCGGCTCTGGAGCTGCAAAATTTTGTTGCCTTCCAAGTTCTGTGCCCTGGCACCAAACACACTGTCCATATTTATTTCTGCTTACTGACTGCTCCTACGTTAGACTGTGTGCTAAAAGAGATTCCCACCCCCACCCTTCATTAACCAAATGAAGTACAAAGAAACTCAAAAGTAATTTAATAATATGCTGGAAGTCACAGAGTTAATAACTAGTAGAGTCAAAACTGGTGCCCTTTATATTTTGACCGCCAATATACTTTTATGCCAGGTTGAAGCAGATTCAAAACAAATCCCATTGCACTTAATACCAAACTTCCAGAGTTCTCCAAGGTTCCTGTTGGCTCATCCACTTAAGCTCAAGGAAGGAACTCTTCAAGCAGCAACCAGAAATAGCACCAAGTTATAAAGTGTAAAATCATCCCCTTCCCCTCCCCCACACCCCTCCAGATTTAAGTACAACTGGCAGGAAAAAGCTAAGCACAGGTGACACTGCCAGCTAAGACAGTTATTAGTGGAGAGGAACGGGAGGAAGTACTGATACTAAGCACACCGGGGAGAGTCCCTCAGAAGTGATTCAACATGTTTTTCTTTGCACTCATTCTTAGCGAGTTCAGTTCAGAGTCATCCACCAATGGTCAGTTTTGTTCTACTCTAAATGAGCAATCTCAGAAGAAAACAAGGCTGCAGCTTTCCCATTAGGGCTTACACTACACATAGGGCATAGAATCAAATGACATTATTTGCATTTTTTTTCATTCCTAAAATATCCTCAATTGCCTAAGTACATATTCAAATCATCCTAAAACATACAATTCTTGGTATGATGGACATGGCTAGGGGGCAAATGCCAACCTTATCTAAACATAACTGTAAATCAGCATGAAGTTATAGTAGGGCCACCAGGGTGTTGATGTCAAATAACCACAGAAGCTCTAGGTGTGATGGCTGGAGAAATAAGACATGGGGCCATATGCAGAGGTACAAGAGTTACAGTCACCCCCACTAATCAAGCATTTAAGACATAGCAACTCCCTTGTCCAGTACCACCAAGGGGCCTTAGAAATGTCTGAAGAACTGCTTATTTGGTTCCCTTAATGTCTGAGGCTGCTGATGCTTTCAGGACTGCCCTCTGTGTGTGGCAGATCACTTAAAAGGCTGCAGGAGGAGTAGTCAACTTCATGACCTCACCAGATAAGCTTGGCAGCCCTCCTCTGTACTTCCATAATGCCCTGTTCCTCTCTCCAGCATGGTACTAGCCCACTGGTTTCTAACACCTCTCTGGCCCTCACTAAACACCTCCTTTTGTATCTGTCTGCATCATCAGTTGCGAGCTTCAGGGCACAGACCAGATCTTATTTACCTTCTACCCCAGTTTAAGCCCAACCCAAAGCCCCTCACAGAATAGAAGCCTCTTCCAAAATTGGTTGAATGTATGCAAATATGAACAATGAACTTAATGCTGTTCTAGGGCATACAAGGAGAAGGCAATGGCACCCCAATCCAGTACTCTTGCCTGGAAAATCCCATGGATGGAGGAGCCTGGTAGGCTGCAGTCCATAGGCTCGCTAGGAGTCTGAGACAACTGAGCGACTTCACTTTCACTTTTCATTTTCATGCATTGGAGAAGGAAATGGCAACCCACTCCAGTGTTCTTGCCTGGAGAATCCCAGGGACGGTGGAGCCTGGTGGGCTGCCATCTATGGGGTCACGCAGAGTCGGACACAACTGAAGCGACTTAGCAGCAGCAGCAGGACATACAAAGTCACTTTCAGCTGCAGCCACTATTTACAACACTGGTCTATATTTTCAGTCAACACCTCACCCCTGCTGAGCCCATCAGTTCTGTCCTGGCTGCCTCCTTTCCTTCCATTTGTGGTGAAGCTCCTCAGTTTGTAATTCTGGCATTTCTTCTGCCCATATTGGAAGGATTCTCCCCACCCATCCCCATTCCAGGCCCCATACAGCAGCTGTCTGACCAACCTGCTGGTGTGTCTGCCAAGTTCACAGTTACTATGCCCAGCCCAGCAGAGCTGAGTTAGAATTAACATCAAGGCGGGCAACCTGGCTATGTGCCAGGTTCTCGCTGTTAGGAAGCCTGTATTGTCATATAATGTTAAATGGGCCTTATAAGTGCCTGGTGAAATGGCTCCCAGAGCCAGATATGCCTTCTAACAAGCAGGCATTGTTGCCTAACTGTTTTACCTGTGCAACCTTACCTCCACCTCCAAATTGTAAACTCCTTAAGGGGCTGCACTGGAATATCTCCTTTTAAATCCACCAAACACTCAGCTAGCACAGTGCTCTGTGCCGAGTCAGCTTCTAAGGAAATCTCTTTACTGAAGAACAACCACAACTGTCAACAGTTCCCAGTCCCAGCTCCACATCAGCAGGTGCTTTCACATGCACTATTTTCATTAAGTCCACAGAGCGGATCTCTAGGAAGAATCATCATTGCCACCTTTACAGACAAAGATCACCTAACTTCTAAAGTGGCAGAGCTGGAACCCAGGTTTCCAATGTGGAGTTCTTTCCACTCCATGATGCTCCTTCGTTAAAAAAAAAAAAAAAAAACACTTTGCATGAAAGAAAAAGCAGAAGCAAGGCTCCTTGAACACAGCCATTCTCTGCTCCTAGATCTCAATGTCCATGGTTTCACTCCACCAGACCCCTGAGGAGACGATGATTAGGTTTTTGACTTTTATCCATGATGTATGAGGCCTGCTGCCAGGGGGGTAGTATTCAGTGACAACTTTCCCAAGGCACTGGCAAAATTAGTTGGTGCAAATCATTTAGAGATTTTTTTTTTTTAACTTTGTTCATTACTAAAAAGGAACCACAACAAAAAAACCATGAGCAGGCAGCCACCATGAGAAAAACCTTTCCAAGAAAATCTTTAAGCTAGGCTGCTTTTCAAACTTTATCAGCCAGCACAGAAACTATGCCACAGGAAACTACAGCGCTGAAAGAAGTCCTGGGTTTTGTTTTTGTAAAATTCTTCCTTGTGCCTGTCTTGTGAGAGGTGACAACAGGCCTCCCTCTTGGAAGTGGCTTTGCAATTTCTCAAAATTAAAAATGGTCTTTGGAGAATTTCAGCAGCAGTGATGTAAAAGTCTGGAAGTAGGTTTTTAATGTATAAACAAACCTACACAAAGTTTCTTGTCAAAGAATATGCCGTCCTGAAAGGTCTGCACTGTACTTGACATGCCAAGGTCAAGTGAAAAGAGTAGATCCCTTAACTGAGGGACGGACATTCTTTTCCTGCACAGGGAGAAAACCTCTCCCCAACTCCCTCATATCTTTGGATGGAAGTTTGACCCTACTCACCTTAACACCCACATGAGGCTACCTGTCTCAGAGCAACAGATTAGCTCCACAGCTATAATGTCCAACATGTCACAAGGAGGGATTATATTATCTGCACGTTAGACAGCTAAACCCACATAATTTCAGGCCCACTGAACAAATCCCAGAGGTTTACAGAGGAAAATTTGAGGCTCGCAACCTTGTTTTAAGGGCAAGAAATGTAACCTGCTTTAGATTTTATTTTACAAATATCTCCCCCGCCCCAAAAAAAGCTGGCAGTCTAACAAAACTGAGATTTCCCCCAATTTTCCCAGGAGGCAAGTGGCAGATCAATGTACAGCTCAAGAAGAAGAATTTAAATACAGTATGTGCTGCTCCTTTTAAAAAGGGAGAGAAGCCACTTCACATTTTGCCAGACAAAACCCTGTCCCCAGGAGGCCAGCTTCCACAATGAGGTTGCAAAGGTGTTAGAAAGAGGCCAGTTGGGAAGAGATAAAGAGCCATTTGGGCACAAAACCCCCACTGATCAGAGCTTTTTTTTTCCTTCTTCTTCTTCTAAAGTGTCTCCTTTTCAACAGGGAAGCCTTTTAAAACTACATTTGTTTTGGATCCCTACCTGAAAGACAATGTGTTGGGATCCAATTTCACCTTTTGTCAAGGATTGGGTGAGAAACAGTAAAACTGCTGTCAGCATCTTAGAAAAAGCTAGTCCTTAACTTATATGGTGGTGGTGGTGGGGGACCCTAAGGTCCCCTGCCCAGTCCTAGTGATGGGATGAAGGTGACAAATGCCTGCTAATCTTAAGATCACTGTCCAAAACTGCAATGTGTTAAATTTCTTTATTAAAAGAGGGTCTCTATGCAAAAACACAATTGTTTGTCCTCTGAATTGAAACATTCATCAGTGGAAAAAGAAACCCTAGTTTTTTCCCTAACATTTTAGTTCATTTCCTCTAAAAGTCACTTGACTCCTGAGAACTCTGTCAGCAATCATCAGAAATAAGAAAATGCATATGGAAAAAATTATAACAATCTGAACCGAAAAGATCTGCATAGAAAAGTTCAATGATGTATCTTAAAAGTTTGTCTACTATTATGCAAATGAAGAAAAATCGGACTCGACTGCACTTCAGGGCTGGTGTCTGCACATAAACACAATTATCTTTCAGGCAAACCATCCACTCCTAAAACAAAACAAACCACCCAATAGTCTTCCACTACAGCGGTAAAGGTCGGTGGAACTGACTTTAGGAAAATTGTATCATCCTTGGAGGAGACTGGTGGTGGTTAGGGAGGGAGGGTAAAGAAAAAAAAAATCAGAAACCGGAATCCCAAGTGACTTTAAAACACCTCTCCCGATGGGAGGTAGAAAGGTGGTCACAGTAGAATCGAAATCAGAAACCTCTTCCGAGAACACATTCCTGGAAACTTCGCTCTTTCGTAGACCACATGCATCACCATTATTATTGTTCGAATACAGACGAGAATGAGGTTACTTTACAGAAAAATGTTACAGCAAGTATTTCAGATTCGGAATGTCAGTTCAACCTCTCCTAATCGAGTGGGCCTTTCCGGCCAAAGAGGTTAAAATAACGGCGAGATAGAATCTCCAGGTGGTTGCTGTTTATCAATTTTTTTTTTTTTTTTTTTTTTTTTACTACTGTTGGTTATTAGTAACATCTTCAGGATTCCTTACTAGCCTTGGGCAATCTTTCTTTAGCACCACCACCACCCGCCCCCCTCCCCGGGAGGACGGACCTGGTAAACATTTGGAAAAATGGGAACATTATTCACTATGCTTTCTTTTTCCTCCACCCCATACCAAAAGGCATACACAAAACAAAACAAAAACATTCGGACAGCGCGCAACCAACAACAGCGGAAAGCAACAAAAAATGTCCCCCACACAGCACGAGTCGGGAATCTACCAAGAGTCTACCAGGCCAGCCCCTCCCCCAAGGCACCCGGGCTGGGAGGGAGAGCGGAGTTCACTCGCCGGACGGTCTCAGCCGGGGCCCAGGTGGCCCTGGAGCAGCTGCGCACGCGACGGTGCCGGCCCTCCGGGTGCCCATTCGTGCGCCTCGGTCGGGGGGACCCGAAGAGGTGATCAAGGGGGTATAGACTGGGAGCCTCGGAAAACCGTCCGAGCCAGGCGGGACCGTCTGCCCTGGGATGGATACACAAAGAGGGAAAAGGGGAGTTTGTAGGGGTGGCGGGGTTTAAAAAAAAAAAGACTGCGGGGGAAATTGGTGCAAATTAGGAAAGGAGGCGCGAAGGAACCTGAGAATCCTCGCCGAGATAATGGAGCTGTGCCCGGGGAGGAGCATGGGAAGTGGGTCCTGTGCAAAGGGCAGGGGCTTCTGCACAGGAGAAAGAGAGGGGGACCCAAGAACTTGGAAGAGGAGTTGGTGTGTAGTTAGGGGATCCACGCAGAGGCCAGAGGTGTCCGGGGCAAAGGGTGCTCTGTGCATGCCGGCGAGGTCGGTGCTCGGTTAAAGTGACCTGTACTGGGGATGGGACCGGGCTCTGCGCAAAGGAGCGAGGCGGGATGTGCCTGGCAAGTTCCCGGGCACAAGGGGTGAGGGGGGGGGACCCTTACCTGCATGGTGACGACCCCCAGCTCTTCCGCCGCCAGCCTCCGCATCTGGCTCGCCAGCACTTGCGCCTCGTCCAGGATAGAGAAGTCGGCGTCGGCCCCGGCCCCCAGCAGCCAGCCCACGGCCAGGCAGAGCAGCC
Source organism: Giraffa tippelskirchi (assembly GCF_054371585.1). Lineage (NCBI taxonomy): Eukaryota > Metazoa > Chordata > Mammalia > Artiodactyla > Giraffidae > Giraffa > Giraffa tippelskirchi. The sequence goes on from NC_137279.1 coordinate 156,175,888, forward strand.
AAAGGGGCGGCCGCCGCGCCCCGACACGTCCGAGCGAGCCCCGACCCCCGCGGGCCAGGGCGGCCGCCCCTGCCGCCTCCTCTTCCTCCGGCTCTCGGGCCATGCCGCCTCCCCCAACTCCCCGCCGACGGGCTCCAGGAGCCGGGAAGCGGGGAGGTAGCCCCGGGAGGTGCGCCCAGGGCCCACTCGGCGCACCCCGCAAAACTTTCTCGCCCTTCTGCAGCAGCTTCTACGCGCCCCGGCAGCTCCTAAACTTAGGGGGCGCCCAGCTACGGCGCGGGAGCGCGGGCGGCCACCATCGCCGGATCGGGCGGCCGCGGCAGGAGAGGAAGCAACCGCCCCAGCCGTGTCCCGGACCCCGGCGCCGGCGCGGCCCCCGCGAGGCGGCGGGCAGCTGCGAGAGCTGCGGCGTCCGCACCCGGTGCGTGGCCGCGGGGCTCACAAGCCGAGCCGCGGAGCTTTCGCTTCCCGCGGGTCCCAGCGGAGAGAGGCGGCGGCGAAGGCGGGCGGCTGCAGCCTGGGAGGAGGAGCGGCGATCGGGCTTGGTAGGCTGGGGCAGCCACCCGAGCGAGCAGGGAGAGGTTTAAAAAAAAAAAAAAGCTGAAAGAAAGAAAGCCAGCGGCGGGGGAAAGGGAGGTGTCTGGTGCCACCACGCTGCGCTCCGGCTCCGCGCACTTCCCGGCCCGGCGGCCGCCGCGGCTGCGGTGATTTATGGAAGCGGGGAGAGAGGCGGGGACATTCCCCCGGTCGCCCCTCCTCTCTCTGCCCGGCTCCCGCCTCAGAACCGGCCCCTGGAGACGCCGCGGGCCCGAGAGCAGGCTCTCGGCTCGGGTACCAGACCTGCAGAGGGTGGGGGTCCCTGGAACCTTCTGGTTGTCGGGGACAGCTACCCACCCCAGCTCTCACCACCTCCGCCCCCGCGAAGGGACTCCGGGATCTCACCCATCGAAAGTCCCTTTAAGTTCTAGGACGCTGGCTTTCTGCCTGGCAGAGATTTGTGAAGGACCGGAATGCCATTTGTGCATCCACTGCTCTTCTTCGGTGTTATTAGTAACAATAGCCAGCATTCGTTAGATCAACGGATCCCTTTTTGTTTTTAACCAACTACTGTGTGCCCGGCCCAGTGCTCTGGGGTTTGTATACATTATCCTTTAATCCTCACCACATCCCTGTGAGGTATGTATCTTTATCCCCAAATTTTAGGTAACAAAGACTGAGGCTTAGAGAGGTGGAATAAATTGCCGAAGGTCACCCAGGGGATAAGAGGCAAATCCAGAACTTAAGCAGTCGGAGACTATTGCTCTTAAATAGGACACAGTTCTTTCTGTCTCTTTTTGGAAATGAACCATCTGATCTCATCAAAAGCAAAAACAAAACAAAACCCAAAAAACTACTGAGCTGGAATTCACTCCAGACATCTAGTCTCTGCAACGGGAGAAGGGAATTTACTTCCTTCCTGCCTACTCCTGGCTTAGGCTCTCTGAGAAATCACCTGTTGGAAGCACCTGAAACAAATAGATAAAGGTTGGGGTGGGGGGGGTGGTAAGGTCACCATTCTTCCAAGCCAGGTTCCTGCTTGTAGTTTCCTAGAGGACAGAGTCATGCCCAAAAAGGTGAAGGCTGTCTAGCAGAGGCCTTAGCAGGACTAGAACCTGGATTTGGTGCTCTTTTCACTTTACAGCAAAACCTTCTGTTTTGCTTCTTTCATGGTATTGTATTAAAAATGCAAGCTTTCTCTGGCCCATTTTACCTCAAGATTGTTTTTCAGTTCTGAGTTCCCCAATCAGTGCTGTCTCTGCTATACTCTAACGTTTTCATTTGTGATGCTCTCCATTCTATCCCCCCTTGAGGGGCACACAGGACTCTTGGAACAATGTCATTTATTATGTGCAACAATGCTTGTTTTACATAATGCTTCCTGGAAGTAAGGTAAGCTCGTTGAAGGCAGGGACCAATCCACTTCTCCATCATCCACACTTGGCTCAGTACCAAGCACAAAATAAGTACTGTAAAAATGATTCTTGAATTAATGATGGGATTAAAACAAATCTGTCTATTGTCTTCCATCTCTAGAATTGACACTTGGTATCAAGAAGATCCTATAACTGGTTATTTTTATTGTTATACCACGGTATGTGATAATCAGTGATACAAAACATATTCATCCCTGTGGTAAGTGGAAGAGGAAAAAAGAGAAAACAAAAATGGTAAATGACAGCTAGCATTAATTTTTTGTCTTAGAGTCTTCAAGGTACTGTCATCAAAATTGCCCTAACTCATCCTCTTTCTGAAACTCTTTCAAAATGGCTTCTCCATCTTTAGTCAGCTTTTATATGTTGCTATTTCTTGGGTTCTATTTCTTGGGATTCTAATGCTATGTCCCCTTTCTAACTTAAGTTTTTTTTGAGACCTCTCATGTTACACCCATGCCTACAATTATTACCAAGACAGCAGAGTATTGCAAATTTCTAGACAAATTTCAATCTCCCTTCTGAGTGGGATTTCCAAAATTCTGACTGTTTACTGGCTTCTCTACTAGATATAGGTGGCCACTAGTGGTAAAGAATCCACCTGCCAATGCAGGAGACATAAGAGACAGAGGTTCAATCCCTGGGTTGGGAAGATCCCCTGGAAGAGGGCATGACAACCCACTCCAGTATTCGTGCCTGGAGAATCCCATGGACAGAGGACCCTGGTGGGCTACAGCCCATGGGGTCACAAAGAGTTAGACACGACTGAAGTGACTTAACGTGAACACATTCTACTAGATACATTTGAACTAAAACTCATTCCTTCTTTCTGCTATCCTCCACCTAAATCTATATCGTACTGCAAATCTGGGTAGATGTCACCCATGCCCCAAACTAGGTACCTTACTCCCCCCACTCCCCCCATATCCCTCATCCATCCCCTGCTCTCCATCTGTATCCCATTGGTTGACTTCAGCTCCACATCACAGCTTATCTATAATTATGACCACAGTCTCCTCTCAGGTCTCCATGGAGACCACCTCACTCCCATCCTTCTATTCTCCATGCTGAAACCAAAATCACCTTTCTAAAAGTCATATCTGAACTTGTCTCTCACTAACCTAGACATTTCTGATGCCCCATCACAGAGAAATAAACTTAACACGATAAACAAGTCTCTCTGTGCTCTGGCTTATCTGCCTTTCTGGACTTCCGGAATCTACTCTGCCCCATAAATCCTCACCAACCCCAGAAAACACCTTTGCTGGTGGTATTGAAACTCTCCCCTTCTCCTCACCTGACAAACCCCTACTGAGCTGATCTGTCACTTCTGTGAAGCCTTCTCTGGCACCAAACTCCACAGAATTGATTGCTCTTCCTTTGATTCCTTCTAATTCTTGTTTCTTCTCGTAGCATTGATTATCAATTGGAAAGTCATGTTTTCTCTCCCTTACTGGTTCTCATTAGGTCCACCAAACACCTGTAGCCTTAGGCCATTCTTAATAAACTGCAAAACCTGTGAAGCCAAATCTCTGGAGTTAGGCTAGGTCCTGGAATGCACATTTTACAGACACCCCAACTCCACGAGTCTTATGAACTGCTGCTCCCCAGGATGGTAACTCACTTATCTGGATCTCTGGCATTTAGTTCAGTGCCTACACTCAGTAGAGTCTCAGTACCCAGGAAGGGCCATGTGACTTTTCCTGTGTCACCAAGTAAACATCTCAGAAAAATAGTCATTTGTCCAACTAATGTGTGCAAACTTCGGCCTTCAATGGCAGGCTCTGGTGGTAGGGAGCCTGATGTTAGGGAGAATGTTTACACATATATGTCCTGGTATATGATGGGCCAATAAAAGCTTGTTGTCTGATGATAGTCTATTGCTGCTGCTGCTGCTAAGTCGCTTCAGTCATGTCCGACTCTGTGCGACCCCATAGATGGCAACCCACCAGGCTCCCCTGTCCCTGGGATTCTCCAGGCAAGAACACTGGAGTGGGTTGCCATTTCCTTCTCCAATGCATGAAAGTGAAAAGTGAAAGTGAAGTCACTCAGTCGTGTCCAACTCTTAGCAACTCCATGGACTACAGCCTACCAGGCTCCTCCGCCCATGGGATTTTCTAGGCAAGAGTACTGGAGTGGGGTGTCATTGCCTTCTCCAGATAGTCTATTGAGTTGTCCCAAAAGTTTGAATTTTTCATAAGATGGTATGGGAAAATCCGAAAGAACTTTTTGGACAACTCAATCCTAATCCTTAATGCTTCCACTGCATTTAAGTATAATTGCTCTACCATCAGGGCTTCCCAGGTGGCTCAGGGGTAAAGAATCTGCCTGCGACACAGGAGACACAGGTTCAATCCCTGAGGAAAGCATGGCAACCCACTCCAGTACTCTTGCCTGGGAAATCCCATGGACAGAGGAGCCTGGCAGGCTACGTCCATGGGGTTGCAGAGTGGGACATGACTGAAGTGACTGAGCATGCACTCATGCCCTACCATCAACTTCTCTCAGCACCAGATGACTTTTCCAGGGAATGGGGGTAGGGAGCAGCTGATTAGACTTGGGTGGGTTTATAACATTAAGTAGCCAATCTGTAGCACCCAAGGCATGGCAAAAAGATGAACTAAGTCAAGCAAATTTTCATTCTCAAAAAGTTTAGGGAAAATAAGAGGAAAAAGCAGTTAGAACTTGTAGTTGAAACTAAAGATATGAGAAGTCAAAGGGGACGTGAATCCCATAAGACACATTACAGGAAATCTATCACTATAAATACATATACATATATATATATAATTATACATAAACATTTTTACACATACATACAAAATTTATATGTAGCCATATATGAGTATGTGTGCATGCATGCATATACGGCCATATAGCATGATAGCTAAAAGCATGGAGTTTAGAATCAGAAAACCTGGGTTCAGATCCCAAGGGCAGTAATTATTAGCTGTGTCATCTCTTAACTTCTCTTAAGCTTCAGTGTCTTCATCTATACTTTGTAAACAGTAATAACCAAAGTTTTTGAGAAAAGTCATGTAAAGTACCTGTTATGTAGAAGCACTCAATAAAAATGGTGATGTCTGCAAGCTGAAGCTATGAGGTCACAAACGTTATGAAAGAGCTAAGAAAGCTGAGCAGAGAAAAAAAAGCGGAGAACACAGAACATGTGGCCTGAGAGAGACCATCCCCAAGACTCCACTCTGAAAGCAACTTAGTTTCAGACCTTTCCTATTGCAGTTCAAATCTACATGTTCTACTAATAAGACTCTTGCCCCCTTCCTTTGTCTTGAAGTAATTCTAAGGATCAAGTTCAACCATCCATTCTTACAGAAAGGACACTATTGACTGTAGGGTTATTTGAACTACAAAACAAGAAAAAGACTGGTAAGTGGGCCACAACTGTCCAGAAGACCAGAGCCCACCATGAAAGCTCTCTGATAGTTTAAGCTTCTCACCAAATTGCCCTGTACTCCTTGCTTATGACCTAACTGGTTGCCTGTTCATTATTTGTTCCCCCTTCATAAGCTCCTTAATGTGCAGGCTTGTCATTTTCCATTTATAGGTCTGTTTTCTCCATCTTCATGTTTCTCAAAGTGCGGCCTATGGGTTTCTCCAGCAGAATCATCCATCAGGGACTGTGACTGCCTTATTCATTGCCACACTGTCAAGCACAACTCTAACTCTGGACCCAGAGTAGAAACCCAGGAAATGCTGTACCAAAGAATCTTAAAAAATTAGGAAAATCCATGAATCATTAACTCTGTGCAAAGAGTAGCCCTACAATATTATTCCTTGACTGCTAAAGAAGAATGGACTGAGATTCCTCTCAAATTGGCTGCTTGTCCCTATTTTGGAAGGTACAAAGCCATTTCAGTGAGAGACCACCTCTTGGTACTCATGAGCCAAGCTTCTCGCCACAGAAAACCTCCAGGTCAAACGGTTTTGAGGAATTCTTGGTCAGATTTCCAAAAAATGTGGTATGGAGATTCCAAGCCACCACAATTCCCCTTTGCATGCTCTGAGGTGGAAAGGAGGCCAAGTTAACAACAAATCCTTAGCCTAATGCTGCTGGCAGGCTTCCCATTCAAAATAATAACTGGCTGCAAAATATATGGAATCTGTGAACTTAGGGAGCCCAGGAGAATAGAATCAGTAACTTCAAGGGCAGAAATTAGCACTCATTCATTAACTTCTATAAGAATCCAGAGCATGGATCCTGGGACACAGAGTCTCCCTGGTTTCCATACTCCTCTTGCTGATTTTAAAAGTCATCAGATTTCCCATTCCCCTTCAAACTGGGAGCTAGCCATGAAGGAATAACAGTAATAGATACAAGTAACTGAAACCCTCCCAAAGGTAGGATACCATCTATGGCAAAGAACATAACATTTCTTGAACTCTTAGTGTGTGTCCTATGTTCTATCATTTAATCTTCAAAACAGAGAAGGTGAGTATGATTTCATACACAGGAAAACTGAGGCTTGAAAGTTAAACAATTGGCCCAGGGTTATAGGCCAGTAGGCAGTAAAGCTGGGCTGGAAATTCAGGTTTGTATGATTCCAAACCTCTTTCTGCTCTGTTGTATGCCTCTCTGAATGAAAAAAAGAAAGGAAATAATAATAATTGAAATCCATAGATTTCAGCCTAAGAAACATCCTTATTTCTAAAGCAACAATTTTTTTCCCATTAATTTCAGCTAGCATCTATTGAGCATTTGCTAGGCACCAGTGATTTTACTGGGTGTTAAGGCTACACAGATGAATAAGGTTGGTTGTCCTTAAGAACTTTATCATTATTGGGAAAGTTGGAGAATTTAAGAGCTAATACCACACACAGCAAGTGCCTCAGGGCCTTTGCACTTGCTGGTCCCTGTATCTTGAATGTTCTTCTTCCAGATATCTGCATTTCACTGTCAAGAACTGTGAAGTATGAGACTTTCCACTACTTGCAAGCCAACAAATCAGCCTACCATAGCCTCACCTCTGCTGGCAGAAGACACACGCCTCTGGGGTTAGAGAAAAAGGACTTTATGACTCTGTTACAGCAATAGCAGTAGCCCGAGTGCCTACATTTGTGCTAGTTCTCCAACCCCTAATTCTCTCCTGCAACATGAAGAGGGCCTGAAACACCTGCACACATCAAGTACCATGAAGAAGAGGAACCCCAAGCCTTATAACCCAAATCTTATTATAATAAAATGCAAACAAAACTGCCCTTTGTCCCAAAGGAAGATATCTTTAATATACATGACAGAAAGCAACTTTTCCCTAGACTGAAGAAAAGACACTATCTCTACCTATCAAGGCTGTTCACTAAACATCCTTGAAATTTTTGTGTAGAAAAACAGGACAGATAGTACCTTGCCCACAGGCAGGCAAAAGTACAGGAACTTCACAGAGAGTTATCTCCCCACATTACTTTTTCTCTAGTCTGGACTCGAATATGAGGTAGAAGGGGCCTTCTCTCACCATTCCGTTTAAGATTATAACCCCTATAAACCCCTCTCTGGAAATTCTCTATAACCTATCTCTCTGTATTGTACTTATATCATTTAGCATCATATATATTTACTTATTTTTTTATTGGAAACTTCATTGAGGCAATGATTTTTATGTGTTTTGTCGATATATTCTCAGTGTCTAAAATAGTACCTAACACAGAGTAAGTGTTTGAGAAATTGTTGTTGAATGAATGGATATAATATGGAATGCTCTGCAGAAGAAGGTTTTGCATCAGGTACAATGGGAAGGACAGTTAATCTAAGCTAGGAGGGAGGTCAGAGAAATTTTCTTGAGGAGATGTCATCTGACAAGTGTCACCAAGGAGAAAAGGGGTCACTCAGGCATAAAAAAAGCACCCCTGGTAAAGAAAAGCATTACAAATGTAGAAAGATGAAAACAATGTGAAGAAAGGATCTGTACGTTTCAGATTTCTATGGCATTAAGTGGGAAGGAGCAGTGGCCAAGGTCATTGGTGAGGACACAGGCCTTGGTCCTTGGCCAAGAGACTTGGAGCTTCTTCCATGAGGGATGGGGAGTCACAGAGGATTTTAAGTGGAGGAATGACATTTTAGAAAGATCACACTATATACAGTTCTTCGGGCTTCCCAGGTGGCGCTAGTGGTAAAGAACCCACCTGCCAATGCAGGAGACTTAGAAGACATGGGTTAGATCTATGGATCAGAACAATACCCTGGAGGAGAGCGTGGCAGCCCACTCCAGTATTCTTGCCTGGAGAATCCCGTAGACAGAGGAACCTCTTAAGCTACAGTCCATGGGGTAACAAAGAGTCAGACATGACTAAAGTGACTTAGCACACAGGTATAATTCTTTGGGGGATTGATTTAAGGCAAAGACTCTTGACTCAGATACGTTGACTGAACTAAATTTGTTGTTGTTCAGTCACTCAGTCATGTATGACTCTTTGCGACCCCATGGACTGCAGCATGCCAGGCTTCCTTGTCCTTCACCATCTCCTGGAGCTTGCTCAAACTCATGTCCATTGAGTTGGTGATGCCATCCAACCATCTCATCCTCTTTTGTCCCCTTCTCCTCCTGCCTTCAATCTTTCCCAGCATCAGGGTCTTTTCTAATGAGTCAGCTCTTCATATCAGGTGGCCAAAATATTAGAGCTTCAGCTTCAGCATCAGTCCTTCCAATGAATATTCAGGACTGATTTCCTTTAGAATCGACTGGTTTGATCTCCTTGGAGTTGAAGGGACCCCCAAGAGTCTTCTCCAACACCACAGTTCAAAAGCATCAATTCTTCGGTGCTCAGAGTTCTTTACAGTCTGACTCTCACATCCATACATGACTACTGGAAAGACCATAGCTTTGACTATACAGATCTTTGTTGGCAAAGTAATGTCTCTGCTCTTTAATACGCTGTCTAGGTTTGTCATCGGAGAAGGCAATGGCACCCCACTCCAGTACTCTTGCCTGGAAAATCCCATGGACGGAGGAGCCTAGTAGGCTGCAGTCTATGGGGTCGCTAGGGGTCGGACACACGACTGAGCGGCTTCACTTTCACTTTTCACTTTCATGCATTGGAGAAGGAAATGGCAGCCCACTCCAGTATTCTTGCCTGGAGAATCCCAGGGACGGGGGAGCCCGGTGGGCTGCCGTCTATGGGGTCGCACAGAGTCGGACACGACTGAAGCGACTTAGCAGCAGCAGCAGGTTTGTCATAGCTTTTCTTCCAAGAAGCAAGCATCTTTTAATTTCATGTCTGCAGTCACCATCTGCAGTGATTTTGGAACCCCCCAAATTAAAGTCTGTCACTGTTTCCACTGTTGCCCTATCTATTTGCCACGAAGTGTTGGAACCGGATGCCATGATCTTAGCTTTTTGAATGTTGAATCTTAAGCCAGCTTTTTTACTCTCCTCTTTCATCTCATCAAGAGGCTCTTTAGTTCCTCTTCACTTTCTGCCATAAGGGCAGTATCATCGCATATCTGAGCTTATTGACTAAATAAGCAACTAAATAGCTGAACTAAATAGTTGAACTAAATAGCAACTCAAAATATCTAAATATTTCTAATTAGGATGATGAAATTTCTAAGGGAAAGTATGACGTAGGATTTCAGTTTAAAAAAAACAAGACAAAATATAAAATAGAACTTTAGCAAAATCCCTCAGGATTTTTTTAATAAATATAATAGTAATAAATTAGGCATAAGTTAGGGAGTTTTAGAAAGCAAAGAGCCAGAATTGACTCTCAGTTGTTCAGACGATAAGTCTTGTCTGACTCTTTGTGATCCCATGGACTATACAGTATGCCAGGCTGTCCTTTTCTGTCTCCCAGAGTTTGCTCAAATTCATGTCCATTGAGTCAGTGATGTTATCTAACCATCTCATCCTCTCAGCCAGTTATTCTGAAATCAGATGACACTTTCTTTCCATGGGCTTAACTGGACATAGTGAGTGGTACAGTTCTTTTCATCTTACCATATGTTTATCTAAAAACTATTTAAGAGTAACAGAATTATCAATAAACCAAAATAACTACAGGGTGAGCATCTACTATGTGCAGGAAATTGTACTGATTGCTCTGAGTTTTTACTCTGGCTAGGGAGGCAAGATTAGAAATATACAAAGTAAAATAGCAATGAGAGATTTAACCATAGATCAAGGCTGTGATAGGAGAGGGAACAAAGTAAATGAATTACACAAACATTGGTTTGCATTAGTGAAAAGCTGACTATATATGGAAATAATATGGATAGCCAACACTTTCTGAATGCTTACTTGGTTCTAGGAATGATGCTATGTGTTTTATATGGAATTATCTCCCTTAATCCCTAAAATTCTATGAGTCACAATCATAATAGCTAGCATTTATTTAGGTCTCACTAGGTTCCAGACAGCATGCTAAGTGTTTTAAATGGATTACAGATTACTTTATTTTGTCCTTGCAAAGACCCTTTTTAGTAGGTACAGTCATCTCCTTGTACAGAATAGGAAACTGAGGCTTAGTAAGACTGAGTTCTTTGCCCAAGTTTTCACAAGTAACATGTGATGGTGTCATTATTTAAATCCACTGTTAATTACAGTGCTCTCTTGCTCTATAACAATAAGCAGGTATTATTATAAAACCTATTTTCCAATGGAGAAAACTAATGCTCAGAAAACTGAAATCATGAACACATGTCTGTATGAAAGCCAAAACATAGGAACCTAACCACAAAACATCCTGAAGCATCAGAAATATAAGTGGCATATATTTTATATTTTATCAATGTCATCCAACTGACTTGAACTGAGTTCAAGTTGAGTATTAGTGGTAAGTGGGGCAAACAAGATTCAGATTTTAAAAATCTTTATCATTTACTTACACAAGGGACTTGGCCATATGCTAGGGAACAACATTGTGGCAGGCAGACTGCATACACTTGGGAGCAAGGACAGATCCTGATCTAGTAACTGCGAAAACAAGTAACTGGAAGTGAGGAATTTTACAAAAGACAACACATTCAATCAGTGCTCTTTTGTTCTGATGATTCCATGATGCTAGAAAATTCTGGAATTCCTACTGCAGTGTCTATATTTCCTTAGCATCAAAATCTCACCCTGCGGCTCCAGGGGTCAAGAAAAGGAAAAAGAAAAGAATATGCTTATGTGTATTTTCTATTTTTATCCCCACCCCCACCCCAACCACCAACTCTAAAATGCCCAAGCAAACCTTGCTAGTGTTATACTAAATACCTGCCAGAAAGCCTCTAAAACAAGGCTTATTTCACCTCATATTTCACCTGCCATTCATCACTCTAGATTTCCCTGGCCCAATAAGTTCACTCTTTGTTTAAAATTTTTGGCTGCCTTCAGTTTTTTTGCAGTGCACAGGCTCCTCCAGTTGTGGTGTGCCAGCTCAGCAGTTGCAACGCGCAGGTTTAGTTGCCTTGCGGGACACAGGATCTTAGTTCCCTGACCAGCGATCGAACCTGTGTCCCCTGCATTGGAAGGAAGATTCTTAACCACTGGATCACCATGGAAGTTCACTCTTAAACCCAGATTTTCACCTTTAGCACCCCTGAGTTTGATGAGCCACACTGGACCCATTTGGATTACTCACTCTCTGGCACTAGGCATCTTAATGTTGAGTGTTCTTGCCCTCAACTCACAGCACAGACTGGGCAGACTTGCTTCCTGCCTAACCTCAGGGAAGAGCATCACACAAGTGCAACCTGAAGGCATCAAGATTGGAATGAAAGAGTTGTCCTTGAAGTCTCTTTTTTAAAAAAAATCTGGCTAAATCATTCTCCAACATTTATTTATCAAGGATCCCATATAAGCTTTAGAATGAAATGGAAATTCTTAGGACACAAGGACCTGTAGGCTGTAGACCTAAATACATCTCTCTGCTCCCCCTACCCCCTTCCTCTCAGCACACATCTACATCACCTGCCAACCAGCCACTTGTTAAGAATCTGCCTGCCAATGGAAGCATGTAAATTATCATATGTCAAATGAATCGCCAGTCCAGGTTCAATGCATGACACAGGGTGCTCGGGGCTAGTGCACCGGGATGACCCAGAGGAATGGGTTGGGGAGGGAGGTGGAAGGGGGGTTCTGGATGGGGAAAACATGTACACCCATGGTGGATTCATGTCAATGTATGGCAAAACAAATACAATATTGTAAAGTTAAAAAATAGAAAATAAACTAATTAAAAACAAACAAAAAATCTGCCTGCCAATGCAGGGGATGTGGGTTTGATCCCACATACCGTGGAGCAGCTAAGCCCATGCATCACAACTACTGAGCTTACACCCTAGAGCCTGTGTGTTAGAGCCTGTGCTCTGCAACAAGAGAAATCACTGCAATGAGAAGCCCCTCCACTGCAAATAGAGTAGCTCTTGCTTGCTGCAACTAGAGAAAGACCACACATGGCAACAAAGACCTACCGCAGCCATAAATAAAAAATTTTTAAAGGAAAAAAAAAGTTTAAAAGTACACCAAAACAAGCCACTTGAATCTCTGACTGCAGTTCCTCATTGCTCTATCTCATCCCTTCCCTATCTTTGCTCTTTTAATTTCATCTGCTTGGAAAGTCTTCCCTCACCTTTCCATAAAAAAGGAAAAAAAAAAAACGTTTAAAAATACCCCAAAACTAGCCACTTGAATCTCTGACTACAGTTTCTCATTGCTCTATCTCATTCCTTCCCTATCTTTGCTTTTTTAATTTCATCTGCTTGGAAAGTCTTCCCTCACCTTTCCACCTGGCTGACGCATTCCTATTTTTGGAGATTCATGTAGAATCACCTCCCTCTAGGAAAATCTTTCCTGACCACTCCTCCCCATGGAGAGGTGGATGCCTCTTCTCCATCCTCCCTCAGCCTGTTCCAGGAATCACCTTTATCACTCTGCATTGCAACTGTTACCTCTTGTTTTTCTCAGAGAACAATCACTTCCTTTAGGAGAAAACCAATTTAACACCTTACTTCTCAGTAGCAAATGACACACAGTTCACTTCAGTTCAGTCACTCTGTCGTGTCCAACTCTTTGTGACCCCATCTACTGCAGCACGCCAGGCCTCCCTGTCCATCACCAACTCCTAGAGTTTACTCAAACTCATGTCCATTGAGTCAGTGATGACATCCAACCATGTCATCTTCTGTTGATCCGATCCCTTCTCCTGCCCTCAATCTTTCCCAGCATCAGGGTCTTTTCAAATGAGTCAGCTCTTCACATCAGGTGGCCAAAGTATTGGAGTTTCAGCTTCAGCATCAGTCCTTCCAATGAACACCCAGGCCTGATCTCCTTTAGGATGGACTGGTTGAATCTCCTTGCAGTCCAAGGGACTCTCAAGAGTCTTCTCCAACACCACAATTCCAAAGCATCTATTCTTCAGCACTCAGCTTTCTTTATGGTCCAACTCTCACATTCATACATGACTACTGGAAAAACCATAGCCTTGACTAGATAGACCTTTGTTGACAAAGTAGTATCTCTGCTTTTTAATACGCTGTCTAGGTTGGTCATAATTTTTCTTCCAAGGAGTAAGCGTCTTTTAATTTCATGGCTGCAATCACCATCAGCAGTGATTTTGGAACCCCCCAAAATAAAGTCTATCACTGTTTCCACTGTTTCCCCATCTATTTGCCATGAAGTGATGGGACCAGATGCCATGATCTTAGTTTTCTGAACATTGAGCTTTAAGCCAACTTTTTCACTCTCCTCTTTCACTTTCATCAAGAGGCTCTTTAGTTCTTCTTCACTATCTGCCATAAGGGTGGTGTCATCTGCATATCTGAGGCTATTGATATTTCTCCCGGCAATCTTGATTCCAGCTTGTGTTTCTTCCAGCCCAGCGTTTCTCATGATGTACTCTGCATATAAGTTAAATAAGCAGGGTGACAATATACAGCCTTGAGGTACTCGTTTCCCTATTTGGAACCAGTTTGTTGTTCCGTGTCCAGTCTGTTGCTTCTTGACCTGCATACAGATTTCTCAAGAGGCAGGTCAGGTGGTCTGGTATTCCCATCTCTTGAAGAATTTTCCACAGTTTATTGTGATCCACACAGTCAAAGTCTTTAACATAGTCAATAAAGCAGAAATAGATGTTTTTTCTGAAACTCTCTTTTTTGATAATCCAGTGGATATTGGCAATTTGATCTCTGGTTCCTCTGCCTTTTCTAAAACCAGCTTGAACATCTGGAAGTTCACAGTTCACGTACTATTGAACTCTGGCTTGGGGAATTTTGAGCACTCCTTTACTAGCATGTGAGATGAGTGCAATTGTGCAGTAGTTTGAACATTCTTTGGCATTGCCTTTCTTTGGGATTGGAATGAAAACTGACCTTTTCCAGTCCTGTGGTCACTGATGAGTCTTCCAAATTTGCTGGCATATCAAGTGCAGCACTTTCACAGCATCATCTTTTAGGATTTGAAATAGCTCAACTGGAATTCCATCACTTCCACTAACTTTGTTATTAGTAATGCTTCCTAAGGCCCACTTGACTTCTCATTCCAGGATGTCTGGCTCTAGGTGTGTGATCATACCATTGTGATTATCTGGGTTGTAAAGATCTTTTTTGTATAGTTCTTCTGTGTATTCTTGCCACCTCTTCTTAATATCTTCTGCTTCTGCTGCTGCTGCTACTGCTGCTAAATTGCTTCAGTCGTGTCTGACTTTGTGCGGCCCCATAGACGGCAGCCCACCAGGCTCCCCCGTCCCTGGGATTCTCCAGGCAAGAACACTGGAGTGGGTTGCCATTTCCTTCTCCAATGTATGAAAGTGAAAAGGGAAAGTGAAGTCGCTCAGTCGTGTCTGACTCTTAGCGACCCCATGGTCTGCAGCCTACCAGGCTCCTCCGTCCGTGGGATTTTCCAGGCAAGAGTACTGGAGTGGGGTGCCATTGCCTGTTTCTGTTAGGTTCATCCTATTTCTGTCCTTTATTGAGCCCATCTTTGCATGAAATATTCCCTTGGTATCTCTAATTTTCTTGAAGAGATCTCTAGTCTTTCCCATTCTATTGTTTTCCTCTATTTCTTTGCACTGATCACTAAGGAAGGCTTTCTTATCTCTCCTTGCTGTTCTTTGGAACTCTGCATTCAAATGGGTATATCTTTCCTTTTCTCCTTTGCTTTTCGCTCCTTTTCTTTTCACAGCTATTTTTAAGGCCTCCTCAGACAGCCGTTTTGCTTTTTTGCATTTCTTTTTCTTGGGGATGGTCTTGATCTCTGTATCCTGTAAACTGTCATGAATCTCCATCCATAGTTCATCAAGCACTCTATCAGATCTAGTCCCTTAAATCTATTTCTCACTTCCACTGTATAATTGTAAGGGATTTGATTTAAGTCATACCTGAATGGTCTACTGGTTTTCCCTACTTTCTTCAATTTAAGTCTAAATTTGGCAATAAGAAGTTCATGATCTGAGCCACAGTCAGCTCCCAGTCTTGCTTTTGCTGACTGTATAGAGCTTCTCCATCTTTGGTTGCAAACAATATAATCGATCTGATTTCGGTATTGACCATCTGGTGATGTCCATGTGTAGAGTCTTCTCTTGTGTTGTTGGAAGAGGGTGTTTGCTATGACCAGTGCATTCTCTTGGCAAAACGTTATTAGCCTTTGCCCTGCTTCATTCTGTACTCCAAGGCCAAATTTGCCTGTTGCTCCAGGTGTTTCTTGTCTTCCTACTTTTGCATTCCAGTCCCCTATGATGAAAAGGACATCTTTTTTGGGTGTTAGTTCTAGAAGGTCTTGTAGGTCTTCACAGAACCGTTCAACTTCAGCTTCTTCAGCGTTACTGGTCAGGGCATTCAGTTAATGAACACTTGAATCTACCACTTCCTATTTAGCTTTCTTACTGATTGGGAGACTATTTGGTATTTGTAGAAGTAACACATTCAGATGGTTACAAGGACCAGGCAGTAATGTAAAGGCATTAGCTGGCCAGGTGGGACATTAGTCCATCTAGAGAGGCCTTTAGTTTGGGCATGTGATATTCTTCAGAGCTGAAGTAGGAACCTGGGAAAATCATCTACTTTCTCCTTCTGCCAGTAGATGAAGACTTATCTTTCCCCCACAACACATAAAGAGGTTTCCAGCTTTCTCTGAAAGTACTATGCCAATAAGCTTAATATTAAACATCAAATTCCCCTTCATCCTTTCCACTGAGTTTTCTGCCAAGTTTCTCTGCCCGTCACCATGAGAGCAGGAACACTATTGCTCACATGTTCTGTTTACCACTTAGCACATGGTGGGTGTTTAATTAGTGTTAAGAGAGTAACCGTAATATGTGGAAGGTGAAAGAAAATGTCAGGTATTTTTAATAAAAGAGTATGACAATTATTTTGCTTCTGAAAATGCATTCAACCTAAATGTCATTTCTTGTTTATATGACCTTGTCTTTTCCATGCTACATCCACAACAGGAGAAAAAAAAAGTAAGTTTATGTCATAGTCAACAAGCTAGTTAGCTCACATCTTATCTATTTTGGTCATTCACTCATTCGTTCATCCAATAAATAATCTAGGCCTACTAGGTGCCAGGCACTGTGGTTATTACTCCAATTCTGCTTAAACCCTGGGAGCTTTTTTTGTTCACCCCTCAATTTTCTTCTGAGACAACCAAATGATAGCTGTCTGCAAGAATGTGGCTTGGAGTAAGGAGGACAAAGGTGGATAGCTGCAGCAAAACAAGATCTTGATGAAGGGCTTCCCTAACCAGGTCTTGAAGCCCTTCCTGGAAGATTCCACGTACCAAAACTGGAGTCCCTTTTTATAGGTAACAGTCTGCTGCTGGTCAGTGAAGAGTCCAAGGTCAAGTTTCAAGATAGTTCCATATAGTTCTGATGTTCTCCAGTGTACCTCACTGCTGGTTGATACCCCATTCCTTGCCCAAATTCATCTGTTGCTATGAATTGAAGGTCATTTCCCATGAATTGAGCAACAGCTTCAGCCTCAGAATGGACAATGGGTGGGTCCCATCACACAGGTGCCTGGCCACATACTCTTCCTCTGGGCTCCAGTGATGATGTTCACGCCCAATATCCCTAAGCTCTTTGTAGGTACTGTGTGTTTTGCTAAACAAAGGGCTCTCATCCTCATTCAATCCTTCCAAAAACTTGATGAGAGACACTGTTGTTTTTCTCATTTTATAGATGAAGAAATTAAATGAGAAAGCAAGATTCACACCCAGACTGTGTGGATTCTGGCACCAACCTTGTCATTGCTGTTACACTACCAAGAATCACCCTCTGAATGAGATGTCTTTTTCAGTCAAAGATAACAGTTCAATGGTAAAAAATAATAACCATGATTCTGATTATAGTAGGGACTCTTGTTGCCCTCGTTGCTCTCTTTATTTTATAATAAAATTCCTAGTTTAGCCGGACAAATGGCTGCCTATAAAAATGAGTACATTTTCCAGCCCTTCTTAAAGTTCTCTATAACCAGGTGAAGAAGATGTCATTCTGGCCAATTGGATGACACAGAGGTGGAGCATGTCCAGGAACTTCCTTTATAACAATTGCTTTGAACTTTTGGGAAGCATCCTACATAAGAAATGCATTTTATATTCTGTCATGTATATTACAGTCACATATATATTTCCAAAACAGAAGTTTTATGTAGAAATACTCACCTTTACTGTGCGGTAAACATTTAGATTTTATCTATTTGATTCTATTTCATTTTTGAAAGTTATCCATTACATTGATTTTATGACACACTTGTGGGTCATGACTCACAATGCAAAAAGCATTGCTCTACCAGATTTATGTACTTCTTTCTCTTTTTTCTTTGTCCACACTACTGTCTTGATTCTGAAACAAATGCCTCCACTTTGGACCATGAGATCAAGGCCACACACAAAGGAGATTCAAGATGGAAGCCATCTGGGTCTCTGTTGTTATAAAACATCATAATAGCTCTACATTACCTACCTGGCTTTTACATGAAAGAGAGACAAGTTCTTATCTAATTTAAGCCACTGTTATTTTGAATTTTCTGTCCCTCATGGCCTAAACAAACCCTAATTAGTTGTGCAAATTTATTATGTGCTTGCTTCCTGATCCATTTCTCTCTACTTTCCTGCTTTGCTTTTATTACAAAGGGGCTGAGCCGTATGTTCAGTCAGTGAGGAGGGCTGGTGCGAGACAGGAGGACAGAGGAAAAGAAAGCCAAGATATTTCTCTTCAGCTTTCCGTTTTAGTAGCAACTTCATCAACAGCAGCTATGTCTCCTCCATGGCTCCAGCCCCCAATGGACATGGTTTCCTCTTCTGTTGGATGATTTTAGCTCTTGGTCTCGTAACATTAGCCTCTCCCTTGATCTGTGCTGCATAAGGGTGCTCGTAGCTTCCTTCTGTGGCTGACCTCTGCATCTCCTCACCTTCCCTTTCTGGCTCTCAGGTTCTTTGATTCTCCATTTAATTAAGTCCCCACATTAAATTTCCTCCGTGCTAAATACTTAAAATAGTCGATCTGCTTCCCTAGTGGTCCAGCGGTTAAGAATCTGCCCTGCAATGCAGGAAATGTTGGTTCAACCCCTGGTCCAGGAAGACCCCACATGACCAACTAATCCTGTGTGCCACAGCTACTGAGCCTGGGCTCTAGAGCCCATGAGCCACAACTACTGGGCCCATGTGCCTCAACTGCTGATGCCACATGCCTAGAGCCAGTGCTCTGTAACAAGAGAAGCCGCTGCAGTAAGAAACCAGCACACCGCAACTAGAGAAAGCCCATGCACAACAACCAACACCCAGCACAGTCAAAAATAAAAATAAATAAATCAATCTTTTAAAAGAAAAAGAGCCCCTGACTTACACTAAAATATCATGGGAAACACTTTATGTAAAATTTCTCATTTCTTCTTCATCCTATATGATAGGCACTATTCTCTGCTGTCCTCCCTTCCTTTACAATTGATGAAACTGAGACTCAGAAACATTATATGACCTGCCCTGGTCACACGGTGAGTGGAGGGGTATCCAACTCCAAAGCAACTACCTAACTTTCAGAGAGCATGACCTTATGTTTTAGGATTTTTTTTTCCAAAAAGTAATTTTTTTGTTTTTTTTGTTTTTTTTAAATCACGTTACTATGCAAAGATCTAGACACAAAAGCTATTGGTATGGCATGGCTCCATGTTACCCAAGTGGGTGGTCTCCATCCTCCAAGTACCTCCCCAAAGCAGGCTAATGTCCTTTAACTTCTGCCTTTAAAAAAGTTTCCAGTCCCTTCCCACCCTGGGTGAGGGGGGTGTTCTCTGTCTCTTTACATCAAAGTCTTAATCATTCTTCCAGGGCTGCATTTGCTCATTCATAAAATGTTTATTGAGTGCTTAGTATGTGCCCAAGGGCTAGGGTCTGGGGCTGAGCAAACATGAATGTGACTCAGCTCCTGCACTAAAAGAGCTCATTGTCCAAGAGGAGAGACTGGTATATAAAATAATGAAAGAACACAGAGAAAACATTCCTTGGTGAAATCTAGCACAGTTGCATCACAGTGGAGGTGTGGATCTTGAACTGGTTCTTGAAGAATAGGTAGGAGCTTGGGATGCGAAGGGAATTGGAGGAAACAAACTGAAGGAACCAACTTATGCAAAGAATCAAAGACAAACCATTTCATTTGCATCAATTGTGGGTATGGAGTTTACACACCAAAATGAACCTCAGTATATTTATATTTACCCAAGACTATGTAGATATGCATGTGTTTGATCCCTGGAAAGATCCCCTGGAGAAGGAAATGGAAACCCACTCCAGTATTCTTGCCTAAGAAATACCATGGACAGAGGAGCTTGGCAGGCTATACAGTCCATGCGGTCACAAAAGAGTTGGACACAACTTAGCAATTAAACAACAACAAATACACAGATATGTATACATATACATAAATATTAATATATATATTATATATAATATTATATGTATATGATATATATATCTTCTTTAGTTTTTTATTTTCCTTTTTGACATTATATTGATATAACTTACTAAACAAAAGAATAAAATGTACAGAAGAATTAATGTGTTATTAAAGTAAGAAAATCTAAATGCCAGGAGTGTATCTGTGGCTGTATTCACCACACTAACAAATACCCAGGGAAAAATGATTGAAACATAATCCATAGACACATAGCTTTATACAAGGACATTCCCTCACAGTGGAAAGCCTAAAAGGATCTTGCAGGCTCAAGTTCCTTTCTGGAAAACTATAAAGAATGTGCCCTGCTTTGTTATGTTTCAGCTGAAAGTAAAATGTGAATAATAAAGGATATTTTCCACTAGGCTGGAATTAGTTCACGTTTATCAGTTTGCAAAATGGCAATCTGTCCAAAATTTCTCTTGCTCAGGGCAGTATGACTCTGGGAGAAAAAAGCAATAAATAATTGCTGCCCCAAAGTCTCTAAAACCTCTGCTAACCTACTAAATCCCCACCCAAAGTTCTCCGGGTCATCCATTATATCAGTATTTGGGGAGGGGGGCTTCCTAAGTTGCCTTCCACCTCAGCTCTACCAGGTGAACCTACCTCTGGATGGATTATAACATCGGCAGAAAGAGGTAGCTTTTGTATTGCTTCATGTTTTATACATTGTCTTACCTCTCCGATTAGTATGTAGAGTCCCTGAGGACAAGTAATCTTTCATATGCTCAGTTCTTTGGAACAACGATACTCTTTTCTAAAAAGAATCTCCCAATGGATTTCCCTACTTCGTTTTCCAGTTTTCTTTGGCCATTCTGGCCTCAGAAAAGGGAACATATAAATCACCTTGAGGAGGAGGAGAAAATGATGTAAAGGATATCTTTAAAAAAAAATTTTTTTTATTGAAGGATAATTGCTTTACAGAATTTTGTTGTTTTTTTGTCAAACTTCAACATAAATCAGTCATAGGTATACATATATTCCCTCCCTTTTGAACCTCCCTCCCCTCTGCCTCCCAAACCCACCCCTCTAGGTTGATACAGAGCCCCTGTTTGAGTTTCCTGAGCCATATAGCAAATTTCCGTTGACTATCTGTTTTATAAGTTTCCATGTTACTCTTTCCATACATCTCACCCTTTCATCCCCTCTCCCCATGTTCTTAAGTCTATTCTCTATGTCTGTTTCTCCATTTTTTTTGACACCAAGAAGTAGGGCCTCAGAGGAAAGGAGAGAAGACTAAGGCAGGGAGGGAAGACATGTGCCAGGCTGTCTTCTCTGGCCTGAAACTCCAGTGGGTGATGGTGGAAGAGAAACTTGAAAACAAGCAGATACGTTTGATCCAGGTAGCCATATAGTAATCACAGGGCCACTACACTGTGATTCAGAGATGGCAGAGAGGCATAGCACAGTAGAAGACAGATCTCCGCTTGTTTCTCAAGGAGCCCAGGTTGGCAAGAAAAAGATTCCTAGGTTTGCTGTCTACCTTGAG
The DNA here is from genome assembly GCF_054371585.1 of Giraffa tippelskirchi. Taxonomy (NCBI): domain Eukaryota; kingdom Metazoa; phylum Chordata; class Mammalia; order Artiodactyla; family Giraffidae; genus Giraffa; species Giraffa tippelskirchi. The sequence continues at coordinate 156,197,221 of NC_137279.1, forward strand.
AAGGCTGTGGAAGACAGCAGGGGCATGAACCATATCCATCAGTTTCCTATTTGTTGTGGTATGAACCTGCCACTAGGAATCAGAGGGCCCAAGTTTCTACTTGCATAATATTCCTAATGTGTTGAAGTTGTGGTGGAAACTCCAAAGAGGGCACTGAAAATGGGCCACCTGATAGGGTTGGCAGCAAGATGCCACCAGGGGACTTCTCCAACAGTCCACTGATTTAGAATCCATGCTTCCACTGCAGGGGGTGCAGATGTGATTCCCTGCCCAGGAAACTAGGATCCCACATGCCAGTTGATGTGGCCAAAAAAAAAAAAAAAAAAAAAAGCCACCAGTACCAGAGAGACATGAACATATGAGGATACCAGCAGTAAAGTCATCACTAAATAGACCATATGTTTTTTGGCTGAAAAGTATAGCAGTGGGTGCTAGCCAGATGCTAGGAATGAGGGCAGAGCAGCTGCACTGCATCAGAGGTTGACAAGGACCCAGAAGACAGGATGGGTCCAAGGGCCCTTTTGTCATCTAATTCAGACTAACTGTTACCAGTCCAAGCCTACTCTGCTTCCCCATGACAAGTCAATGAATTGGAGATGAGATGTTGAGGCAAGAAATACAACTTTATTCAGAAAACCAACATATGGAGAAGATGGCAGACTAATGTCTCAAAATAGTCATCTTATCAGGGTCTGGATGCCAGGTTCTTTTATAGAACACAGAAGGAGGGGGGGGTGAGGAAATAAAAAGGCCATTAATCTTACAAATATCTCCTGAAATGGCTAGCCTTGGGGAGGGATGTATTAATTTCTTCCTTTCTGTAGCCATCCACAGGTGGACAGGGGGCTGAACAAAGGCTCTTTGGTCTAATATTGAGGCAGAGGGGCAGGGCTCCTAGAGGCAGGCCATTATGTATAAACAGTATGCTTTTAGTGAGAAAAAAGCAGTGGGAAGCAAAGGTTAAAGTAAAACAAACATATCCAACATGGAGTCAGTTCTTCCCTGTAACAGAACCTTGAGAGAAAGGGAAAAGGAGGGTGTCATTACCCTAAAGAGAGCAAGTTTAAACTAAAGAAACAGATTAAACTAAAAAAGATATTGTTGATGGATGCACTTAAGCATATTCTTCCTTTTACCCAATGGACTGGAGCCTATTTCAGTTCAGTTAAGTCGCTCAGTCATGTCCAACTCTTTGCAACCCCATGAACCGCAGCACGCCAGGCCTCCCTGTCCATCACCAACTCCCGGAGTTTACCCAAACCATGTCCATCAAGTCAGTGATGCCATCCAACCATCTCATCCTCTGTCATCTCCTTCTCCTCCTGACCCCAATCCTTCCCAGCATTAGGGTCTTTTCCAATGAGTCAACTCTGCATGAGGTGGCCAAAGTATTGGAGTTTCAGCTTCAACATCAGTCCTTCCAGTGAACACCCAGGACTGATCTCCTTTAGGATGGACTGGTTGGATCTCCTTGCAGTCCAAGGGACTCTCAAGAGTCTTCTCCAACACCACAGTTCAAAAGCATCAATTCTGCGGCGCTCAGCTTTCTTCACCGTCCAACTCTCACATCCATACATGACCACTGGAAAAACCATAGCCTTGACTAGACGGACCTTTGTTGGCAAAGTAATGTCTCTGCTTTTAAATATGCTATCTAGGTTGGTCATAACCTTCCTTCCAAGGAGTAAGCGTCTTTTAATTTCATGGCTGCAATCACCATCAACAGTGATTTTGGAGCCCCCAAAAATAAAATCTGACACTGTTTCCACTGTTTCCCCATCTATTTCCCATGAAGTGATGGGATCAGATGCCAGGATCCTATTTAGGAACTTTAAATTCATTGGAAAAAATAAAGTTACAAGTTTCTCGCATATTCTGAATTTTATACTATGAAATATTTGACTGGTCTATATTTACTAATAGCAATTGGCTCAAAGGAAACAATATTTTTAGTAATAGTAGTAGTAGACCGGAAACAATATTTTAGTAAATAATTTTAATGAATAAATAGGAATCTATTATTCAATTTGCCCAAGTAATTGCTAGATGTATTATCAAATTGACTATCCACAACTGATGGAAGATTCCATGGCTTTCTAATTAACCAAAATTAAATGTCAGAAGATAGTGATTATATTGCTTAAGTTTATAGTTTAACCTACAAGTGTTAAAATTCTTCATTTACTGATGCATCAATTCCATTCCAAAGATCTCCCTTACTTGTGTTTACTGCACTTCTCAATCACTCTCAGCTACTTCTTAATAATGCACAGAGACTTGGACCAGAGGGAGAAAAACAAATTGTTTATGCAGCCTTAGTGTGTTCTTGAGAATTGCCTCTATCTGCCTGTCATCACCTGTCTATCTTTATCTACCACCCATTCACTTATCTATACCAGCAAGACTTAAACATTAAGGTTAAGTATTTTTTACCACAATGGTTAATTGTAACAAAATTCTTGTATGTATGCTACTTTATAGTTCATAGAACTCTTCTAACATTTCATCTCTTCTAATTCTAACAACTCTGAATCTCTCTACAACCCATTCTAATCAAGCCTTTGTAGTGACTACTCCACTGATAATGGCTCTTGTCAAGTTTGTCAGTGACCTTCATCTTGCAAAATCCAGTGGTGAACATTGAGTCCTTATCTTTCCAAACTCTCAACACCACTCAAAATGGTTTCTGAAAGCATTTTCTTCACTTTGTTTTGTGTCATCTGCTGTTTACATTTGTAAAATTTAGGGTCTTCTCTTATTCTCTTCCTATGAAAAGAAATGTTGAAGGGCACCACATTTCAGTCCTTGGCTTCTCCTTGTTTTTATATTCTACGGGATCTTAGCTCTATGCCTTTTGATACTGTGTTGATGAGTCCTAAATTCATTTCTCCAGCTCTGTTTAGTCTTGAATATCCAAGTCTACTTGGCATTTCTGCTTGTGTGTTCAAGAGGCATCACAAACTTAATATGTCCACCTTAGCCAGCCCTCCCAAATGCATGTTTTTCTGGTCCCCACCTGTCAATGACTACCTAAGTCTACTTCTTTTATATGCCCTCATTGTAGCTTAACTACATGTTTGACTCTAACCTTAAATTGACCTCCATTTACAGGCTTGTCTTCACTTCACCCTGCTCTATACCTGTAGTCTTGTTTTGTCCTTTGACTTTCAGGTTCTATTCCTACTTGCTCCTTTTTCATGGTAAGTTAACTCCAGCTTTCCTCAACAACTGCATCTCTGTCTTATATCCAAGACTCTAGCTGCCCATGATTCTGGTGTTACTATCTATCTGATAGCTTACTTTTAATGAAAATCTAGTGCTTTTTAATAACCAGTAAATCCTGTTTCCTTGAATTTCTTCTTTAAAAAAGGCTATATAGAGTACACACATGGCCTATAGAGTACACATCATAAGAGCATCATCAGACAAGACTTATTAAGCATTCAACTGCACACTGCCTTGTTCTGGCTTTTAGGTGATTATCATCAGAATTGACAAAGAGGTTCATCTCCATTACCAATCCCAATTGATTAGTATTAGCTGCCTGGAGTGCTTTGGGGAAGAAATTTGAAAAAATGCTATTATCAAATGATAATGCTTACCATCTACACTGCACAGGGAAACTTATTCTATGCACTTGCCACCCAAATTATATATATAATCTAAGACATTATTCTCTCTCAAATTCTTTTACTGTCATATACCAAAAGAAAAGCTCAATAATATAATTAATATTTAATTAATAATTATAAACAAAACAAATTTAATAATATCTCATTAATAGTTCATTTAATAATAGTTCATTAATAATTGATTAATATAATAGAGGCAATAGCCTGCTAATAATAGATATCATTTTAGTATACTTCATTTTGCCCAATAAGATATTATACAAAGATTGTATAAATAATACAAAAAAATTTTCTCAACTAAGTCATTTAATCCTTACAATTACCTTGTGAGCATTACAATTTTCTTTTCTCACACATAAAGAAACCAAGACTTAGAGATATAAAACAATGGCTACAAGTTCTCTTCACTAGTAAGTGGTAGAATTATTCGAACCAAAATTTATCTGGCTCCAAAGTCATGCTCTTAAAGACGTTGCTATACTGTCAATAAGACGTTTGTTTAAAAAAGTTTTAAGAATTTGATGAGTAGCATACATAAAGTAGAAGAAATTAAGAAGTCGTAAGAATACACAGAACTATAGGAAAAAGGTCTAATGACTCAGATAATCACTGTGGTATGGTCACTCACCTAGAGCCAGACATCCTGGAGGGTGAAGTCAAGTGGGCCTTAGGAAGCATTACTGCAAACAAAGCTGGTGGAGGTGATGGAATTCCAGTTGTGCTATTTCAAATCCTAAAACATTTGAAGTTAAATTGTTATTAAAGTGCTACACTCAATATGCCAGCAAATTTGGAAAACTTAGCAGTGGTCATAGAACTGGAAAAGGTCAGTGTTCCTTCCAATCCCAAAGAAGAGCAATGCCAAAGAATGTTCAAACTACCATACATGTGTGCTAAGTTGCTTCAGTCATGTCCAACTCTTTGTGACACTATAGACCCTCTGTCCATGGGATTCTCCATGCAAGAATACTGGAGTGTGTTGCCATGCCCTTCTTCAGCAGATTCTCCTGACCTAGGGTCTGAACTTGTGTCTTTTATGTCTCCTGCATTGGCAGTTGGGTTCTTTACCACTAGTGCTACCTGGGAAATCCTAAACTACCTTACAATTGGGCTCATTTCACATGCTTGTAAGGTTATGCTCAAAATCCTCCAAGCCAGGCTTTAGTAGTATATGAATAGAGAACTTCCAGATGAACAAGCTGGATTTAGAAAAGGCAGAGGAACAAGAGATCAAATTGCCAACGTTCATTGGATCATAGAGAAAGCAAGGGAATTCCAGACAAACATCTACTTTTGTTTCACTGACTACGCTAAAGGCTTTGACTGTGTGAATTACAACAAACTGTGGAAAATTCTTAAAGAGATGGGAATATCAGACCACCTTACCTGTCTCCTGAGAAACCTGTATGTGGGTCAAGAAGCAACAGTTAGAATGAGACGTGGAACAATGGACTGGTTCAAAATTGGGAAAGGAGTATGTCAAGGTTATATATTGTCATCCTGTTTATTTAACTTCTACCACATGTGAAATGCCTGGCTGAATGAATCACAAGCTGAAATCAAGATTGCCAGGAAAAATATCAACAATCTCAGATATGCAGTTGATACCAGTCTAATGACAGACAGTGAAGACGAATGCAAAAGCCTCTTGATAAGGGTGAAAAAGGAGAGTGAAAAAGCTGGCTTAAAACTCAACATTCAAAAAACTAAGGTCATGGCATCCAGTCCCATCACTTTATGGCAAACATAAGGGGAAAAGTAGAAGCCATGACAGATTTTATTTCCTGGGTTCCAAAATCACTGTAGATGGCGACTGCAATCATGAAATTAAAAGATGTTTGCTCCTTGGAAGGAAGCCTATGACAAACCTGGACAGCATATTAAAAATCAGAGATGTCACTTGCCAATAAAGGTCTGCATAGTCAAAGCCATGGTTTTGCGAGTAGTTATGTACAGATGTGAGAGATGGACCATAAAGAAGGCTAAATGCCAAAGAATCGATGCTTTCAAATTATGGTGCTGGAGAAAACTCTTGAAAGTCCCTTGGACAGCAAGGAGATCAACCAGTCAATCCTAAAGGAAATCAACCTTGAATATTCATTGAAAGTACTGACACTGAAGCTGAAGCTCTAATATTTGGCCACCTGAGGTGAAGAGCTGACTCACTGGAAAAGATCCTGATGCTGGAAAAGATTGAAGGGAAAAAGAGAAGGGGGCGGTAGAGGATGAGATGTTTAGATAATATCACCAACTCAATAGATACAAATTTGAGTGAATTCCAGGAGATAGTAGAGGACAGAGGAACCTCGTGTTCTGCAGCCCATGGGGTCACAAAGAGTTGGACACAACTTAATGACTGAGCGACAACAGCAACATATCATATTGCCCTAATCTCCCCACACCTTGTTTTATTGAGATATAATTGACACACATCACTATATAGATTTAAGATATGCAGCATAATGATTTGACCTTACATGTATTGTGAAATGATTACACATTAGCTAACATCCATCATCCATCAACTCGTTTGGATACTAAAGAAAGAGAAAAAATATTCTTTCCTTGAGATTAGAACCCTTAGGATTTAATCTCCAAATAAATTTCATATAAATCATACAGCAGCATTAGCTATAATTATCATGGTGTACACTACATACCTAGTACTTACTTATTTTATAACTGTAAGTTTGTGCCTTTTGACCACTTTCATTCAGTTTCCTTCTGATAAATGTAAATGTGACCTCTTGTTCTATGTGGTTCTGTTTTGTTTTATTGTAGATTCCAAATATAAGTGAGATCATACAGTATTTGTCTTTCTCTTTCTGATTTATTTTACTTAGCATAATGCCCCCAAGGTCAACCCATGTTGTCACAAATGGCAGATTTCTTCCTTTATTATGGCTGAATAATATTCCACTGTGTACACATACCACAATTTTATCTATTCATCTGTCATTGAACACTCAGGTTGTTTCCATGTCTTGGCAATTATAAATAATGCCATTCTAAACATGAGGGTACAGATGTCTCTTTGACATAATCTTTTTAGTTTCCTTTGGATACATTCCCAGAAGTGGAATCGCTGGATCACATGGTAGTTCTATTTTGTTAATTTTTTGAGGAACCTTCATACAAAGAGTGCAAATCTTAAATGTATGTGAAAATCAAAATGTGAAAATCTCAATGAATTTTTACAAATACTAACAGTCAGGCAGCCACCATTCAATTCTATGTCTAAAACATTCCCAATGCCCTTGTGTTCTTTCCCAATTTCTACTTCTTCCCAGTAGTAGCAATTCTGACTTCTATCACATAACTTAGTTTTGCCTGCTTTTGAACTTCACATAAAGGGAATCATACCGTCTGTAGTCTCTGCGGCTGTATTTGATTGCTAATCATTATGTCTGTGAGCGTCATCTGTGGTGAATAGACCGTAAGGTGACTCCCAGTGATTTTTATCTGCATCCTATGCTAAAGGGATCTCTAACCAGCGATCACTCTGGCTGGCACAGTCAGAGAAGTGACACCGAAGTTCAGTCCTGAATACCAAGGAAGTTTTGGCAGGGGTGATCAGAGCAGCACAATTGATTTGGGCAAGCCAGCTGGCCAAGGCACTAAACAACCACAGTTCTGGCTGAGGTGCAGACAGCAGCAGACAAATCTAGAGATGCATTCCCCCGGCCCTAGAGATGTGGCTAATGATGTACTGTGGGAGGCAGGACTACTTAGTATTCTGCAAACAGCCTCTTCTCCTCCACCTACTTCAGTGATTCCAGTATCTGGTTTTCAGAATCAGCCTTTTTTCTTTTTTCCACTAATTTTTATTTACGAGATTTTAGAGTGTTTCTCGGTGAATGTTTTAGCTGTATTTATTTTCTCCTTGTCCTTATACTCCAGAACACAATGTTTTCTAAGAAACTGTCATTATTCTAGCATCCACTAAAAAAATATTCCAGTCACATCCAGCCAAGAAGGAAGCAAATGTTCTCATAAGCATAATCTCTGCCTGTATTGTTTCCCTGTGCTCTTAGCCTCCTGCCTTCACAAGTTTCCTCCTGGATTCATTTATTTCTGATGGATACGCACAGTTGTCAACAAATGTGGTATTAAAAATAGATTTCTGTATTTCCTAGGAGTGTCTTGGGACTAGAGAGACAGCATCAAAGGAGTGTTTTCTGCACGGTCTGCTACTGAGAGAACTGTGGCGCACACCAAGCTTTTCAGAAATCTGTAAAAAAAATATGTGTTTTCAATGGCAAAACCGACTTATAACAACAGAAATAATATAAAATGCTCTGAGTAGTAGTTTTGCATTCACTAACAGTTCAACCAATTGATTCAATCAGTTCAACCTTCTGATTTACCCTAGCTCTAAGGTTATCAGAATGCTCAAATCAGGTCAAACGGAGAACGCGATTGAGGTAGCAAACTCTAATTTTTGGGAGAAAGAAAATTTTAGCAAAAATAGCAAATAGATCTAAGTTTTCTGTCCTGGATCTGATGTAGCAGACCTTGTTCTCAACATTTTTGCACATGGTTTAGGGCCTGACCTTTCTTTGAGTTGTAGATATCTGCTACCTTGCTTGTGTACATGTACCTGCAATCATCCACTAGCAACTGGTACACATTTAGGCTTCTCCAGGCTCATCACTCTATCTTGTTCTCCTGTCTTCATCACTCCCTTCAGTCCAGGTCCTCTGCCCCTGACAGTATGACCCTGGACTTAAATGTCTTCCTCCTATAACCTGCCTCACGCAGGTTTTGTTCTCTAATTCCTCCTCCCTTCCCAGCTTCTCTCCCGGCTTCACTTACCCTAAACCAGGCTCCTAGAAGGAATTTACATATCTATTGGCTTCAATGTGCATTACTTATTCCTACTTCAGGCCAGGACTGACCCAGTGGGGTATGAGTTTAACTTAAATACAGGTATCTACTTTTCCTCTAGACATGTGAAGAGGCTGACTTAGAGACCATTTCCATCAGATGTATTTGACTTTCAGTTTGAGAAAGTTAAAAAGAAAAATAATTAGGAAGAAAACAAACCTTGAAAGATAGTGATAGCAGGTGGATGGCCACCTATTTGAACAGTTAACAATCCACTGCCTTTAGGTCTCCTCATCCCAACTTCCCAGTCATCCTAGGATTGTTGTAGAGAAGAACCAATTCTGACTCCATGTTGGAATTGTTTCTTTGACTTACTTTTTGTTGCTGTTATTATAGTCATACATAATGGCCTGCCTCAAAGGACCTTGCCCTTCTGCCTGACTGTTAGATTAAAGTGCCTTTGTTCAGCCTAACTGAACTGAACTGTTCAGCTCATAGAGAGATAATCTGACCCTGCCCACCTGTGAATGGCTGCAAAAAAAGAAGAGATTAACACGTCCCTTCCAAAGGTTGGCCCTTCCCAGAGATGTTTTGCAAGACTGAAGACTCTTTTTACCTTACATCCTCACTGCCTCTCCCTCTCTATTCTGTCTTTTGACTTGAGCTCCTCATTGCTTCTCTCTCTGATTCTAGGGCTTCCCTGGTGGCTCAGATGGTAAAAAACCTGCCTGCAATGAAGGAGACCCTGGTTCAATCCCTGGGTCAGGAAGATACTCTGGAGAAGGAAATGGCAATCCACTCCAGTATTCTTGCCTGGAAAATCCCATGGACAGAGGAGCCTGGAGGACTACAGTCCATGGGGTCTCAAAGAGTTGGACACAACTGAGCAACGAACACTTTCTGGGTCTATAAAAGAACCTGGCATCTAGACCCTGGGGCTTCCCTGGTAGCTCAGCTGGTAAAGAATCTGCCTGCAATGCAGGACAACCCTGGTTTGATTCCTTGGTTGAGAAGATCCCCTGGAGAAGGGATAGGCTACCCACTCCAGTATTCTTGCCTGGAGAATCCCCATGCACAGAGGAGCCTGGCAGGCTACATTCCTGGGGTCTCGAGAGTCAGACACAACTGAGTGACTAGGCACAGCAGCCAGATCCCAACAAGATGATCATTTTATTGATCAGCCAGCTTTCCAAATAAAGCTGTATTCCTTGCCTCAACACCTCTTCTCTCCGATTCATTCGCCTGTCGTTTGGCAAGCAGATCTAGTGAGCTTGGACTCAGTAACAGGATCAATATCCCATGGGCAGACTCTCGAGTTCTTTACTTCACTTTTTATAATGGAATGAAAAATATTTCTGTCTTGCTCTCAGTCCTCTGCTACAACCACTGTCTCCTGAATAGTCATGCATGTTCTGACTCTATGTTTTTACTCATGGCTTCCTGGAATTCCCTTTCCCATCTCTCTAAATGCTTTATGTTTTTAAAAACTTATTTGAATCCAAGTCCTCTACAAATTCAACTCTGACCAGCCAGTGAAAATGAGCTCTTCCTCCACTCATATTTTTTGTACAATTTGGCAATTACAAATTTTCAATGCAATAACTATTTATTGAGTGTTTACCATGTGCAAATTACCATCTAAAGTGCTCCAAGATAAATAAAATACTTTTAACCTAAGTAGAGTATAAAATAAGTACTCACAATTATAACCAATTGCAGAACATGCTATGTACTAGCAGGCGTGGTAGACAGAGCTGTAGGGGTTTGGAGAAGGAAGGGGAGAAAGGAGTTAACATTTATGGGATGGACATTACAGGTTAGACTGAAAATGCTGAATGTTTTATATCATCATTTAACCCTCACAACAACGCTTTTTATAAGGGTGGAAGATAGGTTTCAAAAAAGTTTTAAAAAAGTAATCAAGACTGCATCCCAGATTAAGTGGTAGTGTAGAATTTAAATCTAGGTCTGTTTGGCTTCAAAGTCTCATTCTTTCTACTTCTCTTATCTAGTTACAAATTAAAGAAAGTATTCATGAAGGAGGCAACTGAGATGAGGCCTGAATCATGATCAGAATGAAATACATTAGAGAGAGAGAGAATACAGGCATGTTTCACTTTATTGCACTCTGCAGATAACTGTGTTCTTTACAAACTTAAGATTTGTGGCAATCCTGAGTTAAACAAGTCTATTGACACCATTCTTTCCAACAGCATTTGTTCATGTCTCTGTGTCACATTTTGGTAATTCTTATAATATTTTTAAAATTAATTTTTTAGTTCAGTTCAGTTCAATTGCTCAGTCACTCTTTGTGACCCCATGGACTGCTGCATGCCAGGCTTCCCTGTCCATCACCAAGTCCCAGAGCCTACTCAAACTCATGAGCATTGAGTCGGTGATGACATCCAACCATCTCATCCTCTGTTGTCCCCTTCTCTTCCCATTTTCAATATTTCCCAGCATCAGGAGCTCTTCAAATGAGTCAGCTCTTCGCATCAGGTGGCCAAAGTATTAGAGTTTCAGCTTCCACATCAGTGCTTCCAATGAATATTCAGCATTGGTTTCCTTTAGGATGGACTGGTTGGATCTCCTTGCAGTCCAAGGGGCTCTCAAGAGTCTTCTCCAACACCACAGTTGAAAAGTATCAATTCTTTGGTGCTTATTACAGTATAATTGCTTACAATGTTATGTCTTGCAATATTTTTTTAACTCTTTCATTATTATCATCATTATGGTGATCTGTGATTAGAGATCTTTGATGTCAATACTATGACTTGCTGAAGGCTCAAATGATGGTTAGCATTTTTTAGCAATAAGGTATTTTTATTTTTTTAATTGAGTTTTAATTGAATGAACAATTCTTTAAATTCTAGAGTGCTTTAAAATTTTGTTAAGTTTCACACACATGATTTCATATAATCCCATAATAACCCTTTTCTCCCCCCTAACTTTCCCCTTCCCTCTCCCTACTGGTAATCACTAGTTTGTTCTGTGTATCTGTGAGTCTGCTTCTTTTTTGTTTTAGCAACAAACTATTTTAAAATTTAGGTACGTATATTACTTTTTTTAGACATAAATATGTTGCACACCTAAGAGACTACAGTATAGTGAAAACATAATTTTTTATATGCTCTGGGAAACCGAAAAACTCATGTGACTCACTTTATTATGATATTTGCTGTGTTGTAGTGATCTGGAACCAAGTCCAAAGTGTCTGTGAAGTATGCCTGTACATTCCCCCACACTTAAAATTCATAAGCAAAGTACAGAGACAAGAAACAGGATGAGTTTAGGTAACAATAAATGGTCAAGTTAGACTGGCTCATGGATTATGTGAAATGGGCTAATAATACAGTAATAATTGTCTTTTGTTATGTGAGACACCATTTCATGTGAAGAGTCTCATTCAATACTTCTAGCAACCCTATGAGATATCAGTTAATTTTTCTGCTTAACACACCACCCCAAAACACAGTGGCTTCAATTAGCTCCCAGTTCTGTGGGTTGGCATTTTGGACTGGGTTCAACTTGGTGGGATGGGAGAGGGGGCAGGGTTCTTTGGGGTCTTGCCTGGACTCACTCCTATAACTTATGGTCAGCTGGTGGATGAGCTGGAGCTTGATGGTCCATGATGGCATCAATTACACGTCTAGTCAGTTGTGGATAAGCTGGGGAATTATGGTTCTCCTCCACATGGCCACTCCAGAAGACTATCTTGAGTTTATTCCCAGGAAAACCTTTGGTTTTCAAGCACAAAGAATGGAGTACTCAAGGCCTCTTGAGGCTAAAGCTCATAAATAGCACAAAGTGTCTTCTACATATTTATTTAAGAAATATCAAAGCCAGAATAGAGTGTAGAGCCCAAGCTGAAAAGGTATGTAGTAGCTATATAACACAGTCTAATGTGATGGACAAGGTGATGAGATTTTGTGTAATTTAGAAAGGTAATAAACTGCCATTGATAGGTTTTTAGTAGGAAAATGAAAAAAACAGTTATGCTTTAGGAGGTGCAAAGGGATAGACTGGTGAGGGAAAGGCTAGATGGGGGTGGTGCCAGCACAGAAACTCATATAATGGTAAAAGTGAGACAAAAATGTGTGTCAGAACTAGAGTGTCTGCTATTCAAATGGTAAAGATGAGAATAAATGTGTCTCCTCTTGGAAATGAGGGAACGAATTCAAGAGAGAGTGTGGAATTAGAATTTATAGAATTTGGCAATTGACTGATATAATGGAGGAATGAGTGAAGACAAAAAGTTGCCTCTAAAGTTGTAATCCTAAGTGTCAGAGGGAAAAGTGATGCTGTTAATAGAGTCAAGGAAGTCGGAAGAAAGAACTTGGTTGTGGATTATTGAAGAGTCTGGTCTGGGACTTGTTCAGGTAAAGTGTCAGCAGAAAAGTCACATGAAAGGGTTTAACAGGCAACTGTTAGAGAGGATTAGAGCTGGAAGAGAGACTATTTCTGCAGGGCAGGTTCAGAAGTCCTCTTCAAAGAGATGAGATTAGGAGCTGTAAAAGCAGATGAACTTGCTAAAGGGAGAGATGGTCAGGGAAAAAGATAGTTGGAGTAAAAAGATTTTAATGTTAGTCACTTTCAGAGGCTATCTGGAGAAAATAAGACCAGATACAGAGACAGAAGGATAGTCAAAAGAAAAAAAGTAGATGGAGGATGAAAGTAAAGGAAAAAGAGTTTCAAGATGTCAGGGAAAGACAGAATGGCAAATGGAAGGGAATATCGGCCTACAGTTCATTTCAGTCACTCAGTCATGTCCGACTCTACGAAATGTCAAACTGGCATACAGATGCTACAAAAAAATCTGATTTGATTTCATTTCTAGGGCAAATAGCTCATATTGTGAAGTTCAGAGTTGGGGGAGTGGTGGGTTAGAGAAGTGATGAGTTGTTGAATCTAGGGCAGAAATTCTTAATATTTTTTGGATAGAGATAACTTTAAGAATCTGTTTGAAGCTATGAACCCTTCTCCCAAGGAAATATATTTCCAGAAAATACTGCACATACAATTTTAGGAGGTTTAAAAATTCACACAAAATTTCAGGCAGCTTATAAAGTCAATGGGCTACAATGAACAAGAAATGATTTTGGATTTTGAACACCTGTTTCAAGGGTAAACAGAGTTACATCAGAGGGAGCAGGATACTGATTGGTTGTTTTGAAGCAATACTAGAGATATCTTCTCCATGCATACACATTCCCAAGCTTAAAAAGGACTCAAGTGAGGGGGGATTAATTATGGCCAAGTTAAGAGTAATGATCATAACTATAATTTATTAAGGTCCTTTATACCACGTGGCACTAGTGGTAAGGAACCCGCCTGTCAATGCAGGAGACATAAGAGACATGGGTTCCATCCCTGGGTCAGGAAGATCCTCTGGGGAAGGAAATGGCAGTTCACTCCAGTATTCTTGCCTGGAGAATTTCATGGACAGAGGAGCCAGGTGGTCTACAGTCCATAGGGCTGCAAAGAGTTGGACACAACTGAAGCAACTTGGCACACACACATATCAGGTATTATACATATAATATTTTGTTTAAAACTTACAAAAAACTTACAGGGTAGGCATTATTATCCAGATGAACAAACTGAAATTTAAATCAGCTAAATGGCACCGAGAAAAGGAAACTGATTTAGAAAGTCTATGCCACTGAGCTTCTTATTATATTTAATAAGATATATGATATAAAAATACTCAAAACATAGATGTTTACATGATATATATTTAAAACTGAGGTCAACATTTATAGTGAATGGAGACCTGACAGAGTTATTTCCTCTGGAATGGTTACAACAACAAATTCTGTTCTTAGTCCCCATCAACCTACTATGAGATACCGATAATAATTATTTAAGAAGCAAAAGAAAACACAGAAACATTTACATCTATGGATGACATATTTTAAAAGTCCTTGGATATCAAACAAAATTATGGTACATTAGAAATAATTCACAAATCACCTCATCATAATTTAGAGTATAAACCACACGTCTGTGTCAGATCAAATCTTGTGCACCTCTTCAGATTCCCTGAACGGTGTGCCACCTTTGCTGAACTCCCTAAGCTTACCAGAATCAAGCTGTAGTGCTGGCTTACCTGCGCTCACATCCATACAATGTGTTACTGCCTCTAGTCACCACTTCCAGACTTGGAAGTAATGCTCTGTAGTGTGCATTAACTTCCTGGGCTCCTATCACAGAGCTGGATGATACAACTCAGAAGTGCAAGAGGGGGACTTCCCTAGTGGTCCAGTGGCTAAGAGACCACACTCCCAATGCAGGAAGTTTGATCCCTGGTCAGGGAACTAGATCTTACATGTTACAACTAAGAGTTCACATGCTGCAACTAAAGATCCTGCATGCCACAACTTAGACCTGGCACACCCAAATAAATAGATACATATTTTTAAAAAAAGAAATGCAGGAGAACTATTTTCCTGTGGAGTAATTCTTGACCAATAGGGAAAGGGAGACTGAAGAGATCTGTGCAAGTAACGTTCTCTCTTTATCCCCTTGGGGACCATCCAGAGGTATGGTTTCTCCTTGCCTTTCTTGAAAGAACCACCCATGGTAGCCAGTTGTGAAGTGGGGCTCATTGCATTGCATTATCTCTTTCCTTGCTTCATTTACCCTTCTTCAATTTCTGTTCTTATGCCTCCCCACATTTAAGCATTTTATTCTTATCTAAGGCTCTGCTTCCTGGAGGACCCTGTCAAAGTTTATGTTTGCTCACAAATAAATTACATTACTATATGCTAGCGACCTGACTGGAAAAGAGAATGAAAAATAAATTTCTTTCAAAATAATGACTAAATATTATTTTGTCTAAGGTAAATTAATCTAAATGAAATGATGAAAACATTCTGGGAGAAATAAATGAAGAAATAATAAATAGATATATAAGCTATGCCCTTATTTGGGACCTTGGGAAAATGCAATATTTTTAAGATTTTTTTCTATGGTTATATATATTTAATGGAATACCACTTCACAACTTCCCATGAGGTACTTTATGTTGCAAGATTAACTGAGTGTGAAAATTCCATTGGAAAAATGAAAAGTCAGCAATATATATTAGTGTTTATATAAATGGTGATAAAATCAATTAAATTAAAACCCACATATCAGTATAATGATAAAATAATTTTTGTTGTTTTAGAGCTTGTAATGTACTTTCACATAGATTTCTCATTTATTCATCACAATAACACTGTTAGATTGACTAGAGATGAACTAGAGTTATATATATTTTAAAGACTTTTTGGATTTAGTTATATATGAGCTCCTGCCAAAACAGGCTTGAGGTGCTGCATCTCACAGTTGAGAAGTCTGAAGGTTGGAGAGCTCCCAGTTAAAGGGCTAGTAAAGGGATATTAGGACTTCCATCCTGGCATTTTGCCTCCAGAACCTGTTTTTCTCACTAAATTTCACTGTCTTCTGTCATGAAATGGCAATGATTCAATGAATTTAATTTAAAGGCAGAAAAATTTTAATGGAATGGAATAGATACCAGGAACAAATTAAACTATTCTAAACTAAACACACAAGCACAGTCCTGTGTGTTTATGTCTTATGAAATTACTTCAGATTATTTTGAGAAGTGGAAAGAATGTAAGGGAAGAATCTTAAAAATGAATGAAGTAAATTAATTAATACATTCCAAATTTTTTAAAGTGTAATAATTAGGGGATAATAATTAGATATATTTTGTTGGGAAATTCACTAATAATACAGTATTGAAAATTAACTCACTCATCCATATTTCATACTCAATATAGCAAAAAATTTCCAGGAAAACTAAAGTAGGTTGGTTCATAGTAGGTTCTCAATAAATATTTAGTAGTTGAATGACATCTAAAAAATAATTTAGAGGCCCAGATGGGTTCACAGGTGAATTCTACCAAAATTTTTACAGAAGAAATTAAACCAATTCTATAAAATCTTTTTCAGAAGACAAAAGCAGAGGAAATACTAATTCCTTCTGTGAGGCCAGCATTACCTTAGTATTAAAACCAGACAAAGACATTACAAAAAAACTATAAACCAACACCCATCATGAATTTGAAAGTGAAAGTGTTAGTCACTCAGTACTGCCCGACCCTTTGTGACCCCATCTACTGCAGCCCATCAGGGATTTCTAGGCAAGAACACTGGAATAGTTTGCCATTTCCTTCTCCAGGGAATCTTCCTGACCCAGGGATCGAACCTGGGTCTCCTGCACTGCAGGTAGATTCTTTACCAACTGAGCAACCAGGGGAAGATAACCTGAGCTATGGGCTTCCCTCATAGTTCAGTTGGTAAAGAATCTGCCTGCAATGCAGGAGACCCCAGTTTGATTCCTGGATAGGGAAGATCCCCTGGAGAAGGGATAGACTACCCACACCAGTATTCTTGGGGTTCCCTTGTGTCTCAGCTGCTAAAGAATCTGCCTGTAATGCCAGAGACTGGGCTTGATCCCTGGGTTGGGAAGATCCCCTGGAGAAGGGAAAAGCTACCCACTCCAGTATTCTGGCCTGGAGAATTCCATGGGTCGCAAAGAGTCAGACACGACTGAGCAACTTTCACTTTCCATCATGAATATAGATGCAGAAATTCTCACCAAAATATTAGCAAATCAAATCCAACAATATATAATTAGAATTATATACCATGACCAAGTGAAAGTTATGCCGGGTATACAGAGCTGATTTAACATTCAACCAAATAAAGTAATCCATCATATTAACAGACAAAAGAAAAAGAACCACATGATCATATCAGTTGTGCTTGTGCTCAGTCATGTCTGACTCTTTGTGACCCCATGGGCTGTAGCCTGCCAGGTGTCCCTGTTCATGGAATTTTCCAGGCAAGAGTACTGAAGTGGGTTGTCATTTCTTACTCCAGGGGATCTTCCCGATGCAGGGATCAAATGCAGGGGTCAAACCCATGTCTCTTGCATTTCCTGCATTGCCAGGCGGATTCTTTACTACTGCACCACTTGGGAAGTCTGATCATATCAATAGATACAGAAAAAGTTTTTGGAAAAATTCAACATCATTCATGATAAAAACTCTCAGTAAACTAGGAATAGAGAATAATTTCATCAACTTGATAAACAATAGCTACAAAAACCCAGTTAACATCACATTTATTGGTGAGAAACTTAAAGCTTTCCCACTAAGATCAGAAACAAGAAAAGGATGTTCCTTCTCACCACTGCTTTTCAGAATCACACTGGAAATCCTGGCTAGTGCCACAAGACAAGAAAAGAAGAGACATGCTGGTTGCAAAGGAAGAAATAGAACTGTTTTTTCCTGCAAATAATACGATCATCTAAGTAGAAAATCCAAAAGAATTGATTCAAAAAAACTTCTGGAACTAATAAACAAAGTTACAGGACATAATGCTATTATAGAAAAATCAATTACTTTCCTATATATCAGCAATGAACAAGTGGAATTTGAAATTAAAAACACAATAACATTTACACTAGGAAAAATTAAATAGGTAAAAAATTAACAAAATATGTACAAGACAAATGTGAGGAAAACTACAAAACTCTGATGAGAGATATCAAGAAAGAACTAAATAAATGTAGAGAAAAGTCCTTGTTTATGGATAGGAAGAGGATTTTTTATGGCAGTGAAACTACTCTGTAAAATTTTATAATGATGGGTACATGTCATTGTAAATTCGTCCAAACTCAGAGAACACGCAATATCAAGAGTGAATCCTAACATAAACTATAGATTTTGGCTGATAATCATGAGTTGAGGTAGGTTCATTAACTATAACAAATGTACCACTCTTGTAGGGGACACTGATTAAGAGGAAGTTGTGGGTGTAGAGGTGGGGGGATATGGGAAAACTGTGTACCTTCTGCTAAATTTTTCTGTGAATCTAAAAGTGCTCTAAAATGTTGGGATTTAAATTTTAAAAGTAATAATTGTTTAAAAATTACTAGAAGAAAAGAAAGCTATACATTAATCCCAAATGTGGAATAGAGATCGATGCATGTGATCAGAGAAAAGATGGATTTGAACATATGTGTATTTTAAACATTTGTGCAAAAAAAATGTCCTCAGCCTTTATCCACCCACCTATAAAATCCTCTCCAATGGTGGAAGAGCTGCTACTCTGGTTAGATTTCAGGACAGGCACTGAGCTGTGCTTATCATTCGATGAGGTTACTGTGTATACCTGCAGTCATATTAATACTTCCAGCACTTGCTTCCAGCCCCATTTTATTTTATATGTCATTTATGTGTGTGTATATATATATATATATATGTATGTATGTATGGCTTCCCAGATTGCGCTAGTGGTAAAGAACTCCTCTGCCAATGCAGGAGAGGTAAGAGATGCGGGCTTGATCCCTGGGTCAGGAAGATCCCCTGGAGAATCCCATGGACAGAGGAGCCTGGTGGGCTGTGGTCCATAGGGTCGTAAAGAGTCAGACGTGACTGAGCAACTAAGCACAGCACAGCATAAATATGTTACATGTCATTTATGTTATAGGAGGGCCTATCTTTGCTGTACACACCATGTATTTCTCCTCCAGCTTGCTCTATCTGTATGTTCCCTGCACATTGTGGCAGAGCCTGGTCCTTAGAGGCAAGTCTAGCCATGTCCTTCCATTTCTTCCTGCTTCCAAGATGGTATGGGTTACATGAAATTTTTTTCCTTTTGCTTAGGAACTATGGCTACATAGAAGGACAGGGAAACTTGGCGTGCTGCAGTCCATGGGGTCAACAAATAGCTACATCTCTTCTGTCCTTTCTTTTCCCAACTGGAAGCTAAGGCTCTGCCCTGATCGTTAGGCAGCTGTGCAGACACTTACAAATGGGCTCTCCGTGTCCAGACTGCCTCAGCGGTCACAAGTGTTCTATCGGGGCACTCTGACAACAGACCTTCTCCCTGGCCAATGGGGTGGGCACACAACTCATGCTTGGACACTGGGCACTGTCCTAGGTGCTTTACCCAAATTAACTCATTTAATCTTCACAATAACCCTAGGAGATAGCTACTCTTCTGAAGATAAATGTACTTTGGTATAGAGAGATTAAGTGTCTTCTCCCGACGTGTCACAACTAGTAAGTGAATGGTTGTTTTAGGGTCCAAGACCAGGCAGCTTGGTTCTCAATTCTTCTTGGCCTCGGTGTTTCGAGCTGAAACATTCAGAGCCCTTCCTTAGGACATTTTCCAAATTGTGGTGAGGAAGGTAATACTGTTACATCCCCAAGATGTTAAGAAGTGAATCTAGAGGCATTGGCAATCATGAGTGAGGCATGTTCCTCACCATGAGTCTGCCATGGGAGAGAATGAATGTAACAGTTGGAGACAAGCAGGGTTGCTTGACTGGTTCATAGAAACATCAAGACACAACTTCTAGTTGCTTTCAGCCTTTCTCAGTTTCTTGTGAACATGAAGTACATCAGTACACTTTTTTGCTTATGCTTTTTCAAACTTTGTGTCAGTCTGTTGCAATTAAGAGTTGTGACTATGAGAGAAAATAGAGCCCAGATTACCCAAGCTCATATGGCAAAGGAAACATGGTCATTAAAATAGAAACTGATGTGCACTCAGTAGTCCCTTTTAGAGAAACTGTTAAAGGAATAGCTCAGATAATCTTTGCTGTCAGCTTTGCTGTTGTTGTTCAGTCACCCAGTCATATCCAAGGGACTCTCAGGAGTCTTTTCTAGTTCAAAGGCATCAATTGTTCAGCACTCTGCCTTCTTTACAGTCCATCTCTCACAACCATACGTGACCACTGGGAAGAATGTAGCCTTGACCATATGGACTTTTGTCAGCAGTAATGTCTCTGCTTTTCAACACACTATCTAGGTTTGTCATAGCTTTCCTGCCAAGAAGCAAACGTCTTCTGATTTCATGGCTGCAGTCACCATCAGCAGTCATTTTAGAGCCCAAGAAGAGGAAATCTGTCACTACTTTCACCTTTTCCCCCACTGTTTGCCATGAAGTAATGAGCCAGATGCCATGATCTTAGTGTTTTTAATATTTAGCTTTAAGTTGGCTCTTTCACTCTCCTCCTTCACCCTCATCAAGAAGCTCTTTGATTAATCATAGGTTCACAGAAACAATTTTACCAGGTGACCCACCAAAGTCTTGATTTGTATAATCCAAAATATATTAGATCTGGTAAACAGAGGCTTTATATGAGCCATTGTGCTATAAGGTCATGTCCTCTTATCCATTTACACATGAGTGATCTTTGAGACCTAAAACCCTCGAACAAAGAGAATCAGAATAAAGTAAGAAGGGATAGGTAAGGATCCTACTACAACATATCATGTGCCTACTGTGCATATCTTTCCCCCAAAAGGACTTGCAGTCTATGTGACTATTAACTCAGGAAAGAAATATCCAAATTGAGTATCTTGGATGGTGAGATGGAGCACTATCGGATTTGGGCTTCAAACCCACCCTGTTCATGGCTGCCTACAAATCATACCACTGTCGGTGTTATGGGAACAGATGATCTGAAGCTGAATTCCAATCTGAATTCACCTCATAGAAGGTTCAATGGAAACTGAATTCATTTCTATGGCCATTTCCTTAGTAGTTGTTGTTGTTCAGTTGCCAAGTCCTGCCTGACTCTTTGTGACCCCATGGACTGCAGCATGCCAGGCCTCCCTGTCCCTCACCATCTCCCAGAATTTGCCCAAGTCCATGTCCATTGAACCGATGATGCCATCTAACCATCTCATCCTCTCTTGCCCTCTTCTTCTACCTTCAGTTGTTCCCAGCATCAAGGTCTTTTCCAAAGAGTCAGCTCTTTGCATCAGGTGGCCAAAGTATTGGAGTTTCAGCTTCAGCATCAGTCATTCCAATGAATATTCAGGGTTGATTTCCTTTAGGATTGACTGGTTTGATCTCCTTGCTGTCCAAGGGACTCTCAAGAGTCTTCTCCAACACCACTATATATGTGAAAGTATCAATTCTTTGGCTCTCAGCTTTCTTTATGGTCCAACTCTCACATCCATACATGACTACTGGAAAAACCATAGCTTTGACTATATGAACCTTTGTTGGCAAAGTGGTGTCTTTGCTTTTTAATATGCTGACTAGGTTTGTCATAGCTTTCCTTCCAAGAAGCACTGTCTTCTAATTTCATCCACAGTGATTATAGAGCTCAAGAAGAGGAAATCTGTCACTGCTTCCACCTTTTCCCCTTCTATTTGCCATGAAGTGATGAGACCAGATGTCATGATCTTGGTTTTTTTTTAAATACCGCATTTTAAGTCAGCTTTTTCACTCTCCTCTTTTACCCTCAACAGAGGCTCTTTAGTTCCACTTTGCTTTCTGCCATTAGAGTGGTATCATCTGCATATCTGATGTTGCTTATATTTCTCCTAGCAATCTTAATTCCAGCTTGTAACTTAGTCCTTAGTCTCAAATGAATATCTCTGGTATTTCACCCCTACATTGGATCCCTGTCCCATGAAATGATAGCAATCATGGGAGGAAGAAGCAAGTGGAAGATATTAGAGGTCCTACTCTGTATCAGAGAGGTAAATCAAAGCAATGTGCTTCCCCTGGGAAGTTGCAAAGGATAGTGCCATGTTAAAAGAAAAAGTTAGCCCTTTGTCACTGGGCTAAAAGTGGATTATATGTTTTAGTTTCTCTGCAATCTTTCACTTATTTTCTTACTTAGGTCCTGGGTTTTGAAACCACACTAATTTCACTTGTTTTTTATGTTATTTTAGTGTGTTACTTACGTCTGGTATTTGTTTATGAGTTAATGGCTTTAAGCTCTATTCCTCTTTTAAACTATATTTAAAAGGCTGAATGCTCATGATAAAATCTTCTTACTCCAACATATAAACATAAGCTAGCCGAAGAGAAAACCTTATCCTCTCTGACTAAGGGAAAAATGATTGCATTTAATGTTTACTAACACAAGTCTGTAGAGATAGTGAGAACTGGCTCATGGGACTAAAGCAGCACAGATTTCTTGTTTCCTCAGTTATATACAGTGAATTCTGCCTGCCAGTCATGTCCATTTTGAAGACTGTTTGCAAATGAAGATTAGAAATAAGTGCTTAATAGAGAATTTGAAGAGGGAGAAAATGTCATAGCAAATGTTTCAGATTTTGGAAAATCTTACTCATTTACTTAGATTTCTCTGCTTGACAGATAAACAAAGCATTTCAGCAATGTGTTTTTTTTTTTTTTTTACCAAATGATCTTGTGGATTTTATAAAATTTTAACATAAACTGTACTTTTAAAGAACTTATCCAAATAATTCTAGAAAAATTCTGGAAAAGGGAGGTGACAAGAATAACTAAGCAGTTGCTGAAAAAGAAAGCTATTGGTGAAAACTGCTCACTAACAATTAAGGTGAAATAAGTAAAAGCAGCAGAGTACTGATTCAAAATAGATATAAAATCAATTGAATAGATTTAAAGCCCAGAAGCCAACACAGGTATATATGAAAACTTAATATAAAAAGAAACCCAGGTTTCCTGCATTGCAGGTGGATTCTTTACTGTCTGAGCCAAGAGGAAAGCCCAATAGGAAGCTAAGGGTGTTATAGAAATTGAATACTCTGAAAAAAAAAAAACAATTAATGTTCCTACTACATGCTATGTATTAAAATAAATTAAACTGAAACTAAGTTTAATTATTTTAAAAACCACTGAGATAGAGAGAGTATAAGATGGTGAAATAGGAAGTTCAATTTCCCCCCCTCCAAAAGATACAATAAATCTATAACTACTTATGGAATAATTCCCTCAAATGGATGAACAGAGTCTCCACAGCAAAGGGTAGAAGGACAGCATCCAGACAGACAGAGACGGAGCTACAATCTTTCAAGGGAAAAGCCACATTCCAGCCACAGAGATCCACATGTAGGAGGATCACAAAAGTATGGATCTTTTCCCTAATGAGTGACAGATTTGAGCTCCACATCAGGCATCTCAAGCCCTAGATCCTGTACAGAAAAGATGAATCCCAAAACACTTGACTTTGAAAATCAATGGGGAATACATCCAGTAAAGCTATAGAACTGCAGGAAATGAAAAACCCCTTCTTAAAGGTATTGTGCAGATTCATTTGACCTGAAACCAGTGTAATAACACCAGATTAAAAGATGCATGAAACCTAGGTAAAGGGGACCCACTTACTAATCTTGAAGCATCTGTCAGAGAGGCAGAAACCAAGTGGATGCCCTCTGGTGACTGATACACTATTAGTGGCTGTAGGCCTGCCCTACAGAGAGCCCTACCCATCCCTGATCCTTGACCAAGTGTCACAGCCTGGAGCAATAGGGCAGCCACCAGTGCACCTCAGTAGTCACTGAGGTCAGTTTTCATTCCAATCCCAAAGAAAGGCAATGCCAAAGAATACTCAAACTACCGCACAATTGCACTCATCTCACAGGCTAGCAAAGTAATGCTCAAAATTCTCCAAGCCAGGCTTCAACAGTACGTGAACTGTGAACTTCCAGATGTTCAAGCTGGATTTAGAAAAGGCAGAGAAACCAGAGATCAAATTGCCAGCATACGTTGGATCACCAAAAAAGCAAGAGAGTTCCATAAAAACATCTACTTCTGCTTTATTGACTATGTCAAAGCCTTTGATTGTGTGGATCACAACAAACTGTGGAAAATTCTGAAAGAGAAGGGAATACCAGACCACTTGACCTGCTTCCTGAGAAATCTGTATGCAGGTCAAGAAGCAACAGTTAGAACTGGACATGAAACAACAGACTAGTTCTAAATTGGGAAAGAAGTACGTCAAGGCTGTATATTGTCACCCTGCTTATTTAACTTTTATGCAGAGTACATCATGAGAAATGCTGGACTGGATGAAGCACCAGCTGGAATCAAGATTGCCGGGAGAAATATCAATAACCTCAGATATGCAGATGACACCACTAATGGCAGAAAGTGAAGAACTAAAGAGCCTCTTGATGAAAGTAAAAGAGGAGAGTGAAAAAGTTGGCTTAAAGCTCAACATTCAGAAAACTAAGATCATGGCATCTGGTCCCATCACTTCATAGCAAATAGATGCCAAAATCACTACAGATGGTTATTGCAGCCATGAAATGAAAAGATGCTTTCTCCTTGGAAGAAAAGCTATGACTAACCTAGACAGCATATTAGAAAGCAGAGACATTACTTTGCCAACAAAGGTCCATCTATTCAAAGCAATGGTTTTTCCAGTAGTCATGTATGAATGTGAGAGTTGGACTATAAAGAAATCTGAGTGTCGAAGAATTGATGGTTTTAAACTGTGGTGTTGGAGAAGACTCTTGAGAATCCCTTGGACAGCAAGGAGATCCAACTAGTCCATCCTAAAGGAAATCAGTCCTGACTATTCATTGGAAGGACTAATGCTGAAGCTGAAACTCCGATACTTTGGCCACCTGATGTGAAGAACTGACTTATTGGAAAAGACCCCGATGTTGGGAAAGATTGAAGGTAGGAGGAGAAGGGGACGACAGAGGATGAGATGGTTGGATGGCATCATCGACTCAATGGACATGAGTTTGAGTAAACTCTAGGAGTTGGTGATGGACAGGGAGTCCTGGCTTGCTGCAGTCCATGCGGTTGCAAAGAGTCAGACAGGACTGAGAGACTGAGCTCAACTGAACTGACTGGCCTCAAAGCTTGGCTTGGAACCAACACCACTCACCAGCACTGCACAGCAGGCACATCCAGGACCTTCAGCCGGTTCACAGAATAGCTCCACCCACCACTGCACAATAGCTGCTGTGACTAGGTCCCACAGTCAGTCCAGGGGCCAGCCCTGTCTACCAGGGTACTGCAGTATCAGCTGTGGTCACCACAAATGAAGGGTGAATCCAGCCCAAGTAAGGGACATCTCAAGTGCCTGGCTCTAATGGCCAGACATAATTGCACTTTTCAGCCCCACAGAACATTTCCTAAATAAGGTAACTCCTTTAAGACTGGAAGAGATGGTGATTTACTCAATACATAGAAATAAACACAGAGATTTAGGTAAAATGAGGATACAGAGAATACATTCCAATCAAAAGAACAAGACAAAATCTCAGAAAAAGAACTAGCAAAGTGGAGGTAAAAATCAACTTAAAGAGTTTAAAGCAATTGTCATATGACTGAGAAATTGGGATTAATGTATGCACACTATTTATATTATGCATAAAATAGATAACTAATAAGAACCTACCGTATAGCACAGGGAACTCCACTCAGTGCTCTGTGGTGACCTAAATGGGAATGAAATACAAAAAAGAGGATGTATATATATATATATACATACACACACACACACATAGCTGATTCACTTGGCTATATAGTAGAAACCAACACAACATTGTAAAGCAACTATACTCCAATAAAAAATTTTTAAAAAGTAATTGTCATAAACATGTTCACAGAACTCAGGAGAAGAATGGATGAACATAGTGAGAACTTCAATAAAGAGATAGAAAATATAAGAAAATACCAAACAGAAGTTATAACTCAACTGAAAAACACACTAGAGGGATTCAGCAGCAGACTGGATGAGTTAGAAGAATGGGTCAGTGAGCTGAAAGATAAAATAATGAAACTCTCCTATAATTGCATCAGAAAAATATAATATCTAGGCATAAATTTGACCAAGGAATTTAAAGACCTGTACACTGAAAACTAAAAGAAATTATGAAGGAAATTAAAGAAGACACTAATAAATGTTCATGGTTTAGAAGAATTAATCTTGCCAAAATATCTTTACTATCCAAAGCTATTGATGGATTTAATGCAACCCCTATTTCTTAGAAATGAAAGAAATAATTCTAAAATTTTATATAGGACTTCAAAAGATCCCGAATAATCAAAACAACCCTGAGGAAAAAGAACAAAGCCAAAAAGATCACACTTCCTAATTTCAAACTATACTACAGAGCAATAGTAAGCAAAACAGTATGGCACTGCCACAAAACAGGCACATAGATTAAAGAAACAGAATTAAGAGCCCAGAAATAGTCCCCCACATATATGAATAATTAATTTACAACAAATGAGTAAAGAAGACACAATGGAGAAAGGACAATTTTCTCAATAAATGTTGGGAAACTGGATATCCATGTGAAAAAATGGAGCTATATCATTATTTTACATCATGCACAAAAGTTAGTTCAAAATGGATCAAAGACTTGAATGTAGGATTTGAAGTCATAAAATTCGTAGAAGAAAATATCAGTGATAACCTTACTGACCTTGGTCTTGGTGGTATTTTTATGGATCTAAATCCAAAGTGAAGGGAAACAAAAGCAAAATTAAACCAATGAGACTGTATCAAACTGAAAAGCCTCTGCATGGCAGAGGAAACCACCAACAAAATTAAAAGACCAACTACTAAATGAGAGACTATATTTGCAAATCACATTTCCAATAAAGGGTTAATACCCAAAATATATAAAGAACTCATGTAACTCAACAGCAGAAAGAAACAACTTGATTAAAAAATAAGCAGAGGTTCTAAATAGACATTTTTTTAAAAAAAGAAAGCATATAGTTGGTCAAAAAGTACATGAAAAGATGTTCAACATCATTAATTATTAGGGAAATGCAAATCAAAATCACAATGAGATATCACCTCACACCTCTTAGAATGGCTATTATTGAAAAGAAAAAATAATAAATGTTGGAGAGGGTATGGAGAAAAAGAACACTTATACACTATTGGTGGGACTATAAATTGGTGCAGTCACTATGGAAAATACTATGAATTAGTCCTCAAAATATTAAGAATAGAACTATCATATGATCCAGGTATTCCACTTCTGGGTATTTATCTAAAGAACACAAAACTATTAATTCAAAAGTTATATGCACCCCTGTGTTCATTGCTGTGTTATTTACAATAGCCAAGATACGGAGGCAACCTAAGTGTCCACTAACAGATGAATGAATAAAAAAGATGCAATATATACACAATGGAATATTACTCAGACATTAAAAGGGACAAAATCCTGTCATCATGACAACATGGATGTATCTTGAAGGTATTATGCTAAGTGAAATAAGTCAGATGGAGAAAGATAAATGTAGTATGATTTCACTCACATACAGAATCTTTTAAAAAAAGAAGTTAGAAAAGGAAAAGATAAACAAACTCATAGTTACAGAGATCAGATGAGTGTTAACCTGAGGGGAAGAGAGTTGGGAGGAGGTGAAATGGGTGAAGGGTCAACTGTACAGTGTTGGATGATAAGTAGGTATATGGTGGTGATCACTCTGTTTACAGATGTCAAATTATAATACTGTACACCAGAAACTTTTAAAAACCCATGAATAAAAATCCATAGGAACATTTAATGTAGATCTCTGAGGAAAAAATAGAATACTCTCAACTTAAAAACAAGGAATAATGAAAATTGCAAATTGAAAGATTTGACATGATGTTTATATTATAAACCAAAAGCAATCATAATTATATTTGATCATAAATATATAAATATATTTATAATTAAGAAACTAATAACAAGCTGGTGGACAAATTTTCAAAAACATGACAGGTAAGAATAAATGTACATTGATATAGACAGCTTATAGATGCTAAAATGAGAAAATGCATGAGCTCCCAATTGAAAGATTGGCCAAGAATATCTACAATAAGTTCACATCCTTATAAACACAAAGGAAAGGAAAAAAGAAAAGATAATGCTTTACAGTATTAAAATATTTAATGTTATAAATTATGGCATAGATGGCTAACAAACTTCCAAAATTTATGGCATTCCTTTTTAGCATCTTTTTAGTTAAAAACTGCCTTTCTCAGCCACTCTTTTCTCTAGGTGATCCATATGGCTGGTCTCTGTCAATGGACTGCGAATGAAAAGTGATGTATGTTTCTCTTAGAGCAAGGCTTCTTTAAGAATTGGGTTGTGCCTTTTTACATTCTTTATCCTTCCACCTTCTGGATGCAATTAAGTACAATATTCTAGCAAACATTTATGACTTTGCTGCAATTATCTGGCATTTTCAGCTCTTATAAAATGAAGTGAATGAAGTGGTCTTTTTTCTCCTATCAAGATTCATAAAGTAGGAAATTCTCTAAACATAGAAATGTTTAGAAAGTGGCTATAAAATAATCAATGCTACAAGATATTGTAGAACTATACTCAGAAAAGCAAGGAAGAAGACACAGGATATTGGAAACTGTGAATCCATATCAAATAGAATTAGGTTTGCTGCATGTAACAGACAGAAAATAAGAGTAATAAACAGGATAGAGATGTATTACTTTCACATATAAGACAGGCAATGTAGAACTGATGTGATATCTACATATTATCATTTTGGACCTATGAATTTATCTTTCTGTTCCACTGCCTAAGCATTCTGCTCCCACATTCAAGGTCATATAATGATGCAAGATGGATAGCAGAATGCCACATGTCATAGTTATAGGCTTGTGCAAGGAGAAAATGCAAAAGGTAAAAAGTCTGCAGAATCAGTTTCCTTAAAAAGTGTTGTGAGGAGTCCTACACTACACTTCTGGTTCCATCTCATTGGCCAGAACTGCCATACAGTCCCAAACTGAAGAATGCTAGGAAATATGTTTTACATCAGGTGGCAATACGCCCATTTAAAACTTGGGGTTTTCTTCCAAAGAGAAATGATGAAGGCGATAGGCAACTGAACCGTTGAATCTCTTCTACATAGTGGTAAAGAGAAGTTCTAGGATGGGCAATGCCAGCGGATGTAGAAAAAGGGCACACTAGAGGAGGTAGGAGGTCTCTGGAAGAAAGTTCTTTGGAGGAAAAATTGAGACTCCATGCTTTAGATGATATGATTGAGAGGGCAAGACAACTTGAGAATCTGGTAAGGATTTTTTTTTAATGAAAGAGAAAACAATAACAGTTAAAGTTCCAGGAAGAACAAAAGATGAACAACAAAATTGTGTTTAAAATATATAGCAAAATAAAATAATGGTATAAGAAAATAGAGTTTATCAAATATTTTCAATAAGTATATTCACTTTTAAGTGGCCAAGAGATCACATAGTGACCATGTAAACAAAGATGTAATTCTAGCACACATGTTGAACCAATGGGAAAATAATATTTATATAGGTATAAATATGAAAATACTGCATATCAGTTTTTAATATTTAGAGTCAGCCTTTAGACAAGATATGAATTTGTTGCTAAAAAGCAACTAATGTGAAAGTGTAATTGATAGAAGATAAAAAGTGGGAGACAGGGGTGGAACTTAAAGAAAAGCATAGAACTCATTTCTCATAGAGTTGAGTCAGGATACTGACTAATATGGATAGGAAGAGAATTTTAAATATTATTTAAATTTATAAAAATCATCAATAAAAGAAGTAAAAATAATATATTGGAGGTTTGGCCAAAATGCTCTAATAGGAAGACCCTGAAAATGCTATAATAGGAAGAGCCTGAGTGTACCTCCTCTCTTGGGCATACCAAAATTATGACTATTTACAGAGCAACTATTGATGAGAAAGACAGATCTACCAGAATAGACGATCTACAACAGAAGATATAAAGAAGAAACAACAAGAAAACAGGAAGGCAGAATTGGGTGGACAGGTAGGGCAGAGCTGCAATATAGTCAAAACTCACACCCCAGGTGGGTAACCTATAAACAGGAGAATAATTACAACTCCAGAGCCTCTCCCCCAAGGCATGAGCGGTTTAACCTTCCCATTGGGTTCCCTAGCATAGGGGTCCTGCACCAGGAAGACAAGCCTCGAGAATGTTTGACTTTGAAGTCCAGCTGGGCTTACTTTTGGAAGATTCAGAGGATTGTGGGAAATAGAGACTCCATTCTTAGAGAGTACACATAAAATCTCA
This sequence comes from Giraffa tippelskirchi, assembly GCF_054371585.1. Taxonomy (NCBI): domain Eukaryota; kingdom Metazoa; phylum Chordata; class Mammalia; order Artiodactyla; family Giraffidae; genus Giraffa; species Giraffa tippelskirchi. The sequence continues at coordinate 156,227,492 of NC_137279.1, forward strand.
CATGCTGTAGGATTCAGAGCAGAAGGAATAATTGGAAAGAACTTGCGTCAGACTCACCTGCTGATTTTGGAGAGTTTCCCAGAGAGGCAGGAGACAGCTGGAGTTCATCACAGGGACACAGACACGGACAGCAGCCATTATGGAGCACTCATTCTACCACGTGGACACTGGTGCTAGAAAGTGCCGTTGTGGAATCCTTCCTCTACCTCATTAGCCTTGAGGAAACAGTCTGACCCTTGCCCAACAGCCTATAAGCCCCAGGACTGGAATGCGTCTCCTCAAGCAACTAGCTGGGAAGGGACACAGCCCTACCCACCACAGGCAGGCTGCCTTAAAACCCCATTTACCTAGAGCAGTTCCTGGACATGGCCTTGTCCACCAGAGGCCTCAAAGCATGGCCCCTACAACGGTGTATAGGCGCTATAACTGCAATTCCCCAGCGCCCACAGCCAGAGACCATGGGGCCCAGCTCCACTCCCAGTGGGCACGTACCAGCACCAGAACCACCTGGGCTTCAGCCCCACTCACCAGCAGGTAGCTATCAGCCCTAGGACAACTGCAACCCCTCAGCCAGCTGTGACAGGACACAGCCCAGTCCCCAGTAGCCTGGTACAATCCCAGGGACATGATGGGCCCCGGCCCTGCCCACTAGCAGACCAACATCAGCTCTGAGAAACCTTGGGTCTCTTCAGCCACCACAGGGTCAGGCCCTACTCACCAGGAAGACAACACAAGCTTCTTGACACCCTGGACCCCAAAGCCAGTTGTACCAGGTATTGGCCTCACACACAAGTGGTCTGATAACAGCTCTGAGACCCAAGGATCCTGCAACCAGAGACCTCAGGACTTAGTTCTGCCTGCCAGGGGCTGGCACTAACCATGGGATATGGTTACAACTAGAAACATAAAAATTATGAAAGAAAAACACATTGATAAAGGCAAATATACAGTCAAGGTAGTAAATCATCTATATCTACCAAAAACAGTTAAGGGATGGGCTTCCCTGGTGGCTCAGACAGTAAAGAATCTGCCTGCAATGCGGTAGACCTGGGTTTGATCCCTGGGTTGGGAAGATCCCCTGGAGGAGGGCATGGCAACCCTCTTCAGTACTCTTGCCTGGAGAATTCATGGACAGAGAGCCTGGTGGGGTACACAGTTAAGGGATACACAAGAAAATGACATGTAAAATATGAGGTCAAATCAGTAATTGTGAGGGAAGGAGAGTAAAACTGCAGTGCTGTTAAAATGCATTTGAAATTAAGAAATCAGCAACTTAAATTTTATATATATATATATATATATATATATATATATGGCTGTGTGTAAACATCATGGTAACCACAAATCAAAAATCTATAATAGATATACACCCAAAACTCAGACAGGAATCCAAATATACCACTGACAATCATCAAATCACAAGAGAACAAATGACAAAGAAAGGAACAAAAAAGAAACTACAAAAACAACCCAAAATAATGAATAAAATGGCAGTAAGTTCATACCTATCAATAATTACTTTATATGTAAATGGTCTAAATGCTCCAATCAAAAGAAAAAGAATGTCTAAATTGATACTAAAACAAGACCCATATATATATGCTACCTATAAGAGACTCACTTTAGATCTAAAAACACTCACAAACTAAAAGTAAGGGAATGAAAAACTTTCCATGCAAATGGAAATCAAAAGGAAGCCAGATAACACTACTTATATCAGACAAAATAGACTTTTAAAATACTAGGTTGGTAGAAAAGTAATTGTGATTTCAGACCATGAATTTTAAATCATTATAACTAGGCTTAAACACTTCTTTATTAATCAAAATAGGAGCCATTACAATCAACACATTTTTGCCAGAGAGAAATAAGTTTTATTCCTGTAGTGTAAAATCCATGCTTCAGGATTTGACCAACACTTGGAAAGCATTTTCTGCCTCCTGCTGGTTTTGGAAGAGTTTTCCCTGCAAAAAGTTGTTGAGATGCTTGAAGAAGTGGTTGTTGGCTGGTGAGAGGTCAGATGAATATGGCATGAGGCAAAACTTCATAGCCCAATTAGTTCAACTTTTGCAGTGCTGGTTGTACAATGTCATCAGAAGAACTGGGCTCATTCTATTGACCAATACTGGCTGTAGGTATTGTAGTTTTCAGTGTACCTCATCTATTTGGTGAGCATACTTCTCAGATGTAGCATTTTTGCTGGGATTCAGAAAGCTGTAGTGGACCAGACTGGCAGCAGACCACCAAACAGTAAACATGACCTTTTCTTGGTGCAAGTTTGGCTTTGGGAAGTGCTTTGGAGCTTCTTCTCGGCCCAACCACTGAGCTGGTCATCGCCAGTTATTGTGTCACTCGTCACAATCTGATCAAGAAATTGTTCACTGTTGTTATGTAGAATAAGAGAGAGCAACACTACAAAATGAGGAGTTTTTTGATTTTCGATCAGCTCATGAGGCACCCACTTAATCGAGATTTTTTACCTTTCCAATTTGCTTCAAATGCCAAACGACTGTAGAATGGTCATTCATTCTACGACCCCTTGTTCATTATTTGTGGGAATGTAAATTATTGCAACCACTGTGGAAAATAGTATGAAGGTTCCTCAAAAAACTAAAAACAGAACTATCTGCAATTCTATTCTTAGATATGTATTTTAAAAGACTGAATATATTAATCCAAAATAATAAACATATATCCCAATGTTTATAGCATTATTTATAATAGCCAAGCTGTGGAAGCTAAGTGTCCATCAAAAGATGAATGGTTAAAGAAAAAGTGGTGTATGTATACAACAGAATACTACTCAGCCATTAAAAAAAGAATGAAATTTTGCTAGTTGTAGCAACATGGATGCACCTGGAGGGTATTATTCTGAGTAAAATAAATAAGACAGAGAAAGACAAATATTGTATGTTATCACTTATTTGTGAAATCTAAAAAAAAAAAAAAAAAAAAAAAAATGAAACAAACCAAATATAACAAAACAGAAGCAGGTTCACAGATATAGAGAACAATCAGTAGGGAGAAGGTGGGGGAGGGACAAGATCGAGGTATGCAATTAAGAGATACAAACTACTATGTATAAAATAAATAAGCTATGAGGATATATTGCATAGGAGAAGAAACATAGCCAACATTTTATGATAACTTTAAATGGAGTATAATCTATAAAATTGTAAATCACTATGTTGTATACCTGAAATTAATATACTATTGTAAATCAATTATACTTCAATAAACATAATAATATATCGGCAGGAGGATACAAAAGTATCACATGTTATTAGAAATTCTGTCTTTTAAGGTAATGGTTATAATGAACTTTACATTTTCCCATAAGAATAATGTTTTAATTGGGAATTAAGTTTCAGATAAATCCATGGACAATATGTCAGAGAAGCAAAGAAAGAATTTGATAAATTTAAATTGATTCAAAAGCATTTATTTGTATTAAAAATGGATACATTTCCATTGATAGTATTTATTTTTCAATGGTTCTAATGTAGCAAACATTATTATTAGTTAAAAGTTGAACCTATGTTTTTTAAAAGAAACATGGATTGAACATTTTTAGCTATTAGTTTGCTTGAAGTCTCTGAATTCTGAGGATATTTTAGTAGCTTTGGAAAGTTCACTCTTATTCAGAGGCTATTTCCTGAAAGATTAAGATAATAATTTCTTTTTATATGAATTTCTCTATATGAACTTGCCGGTAGCAAGAGAGGATTTCAAAATAATTTTGCCAACGTTATGTCAACTTTCAATTTGAGATGATTGCTTATATTAAGAGGCTTTCAATCTCTAAATATTTGAGAATTCCACTGTGGATTTTGTGGGATCCCAGTGCTCACAATTGCCCTCAGGCAGGTTCTATCATTTTCGTTTTCATTTGTTTTTCTTCCTAGGCCCACCAATGAATATAAAAGGCAAACATGAAGAAAAAAATAAGGCATTAAAAGATAAGGTTAGGAGCTTGCGGAAGAGTGTAAAGCATTGAGTTGCATGGACAGAATTCTGTCCTTTTTGGTTTACAGATGAGTGGTACGTGGGAGAGGCTGAGTTTCTCTCCAGCTGATGATAAGTCTCTGGATATTTTACATGTCCTCCTCTAAGAGAAATTCTGTACTTTTCTGAACCAGTGCCAGGGGCTCTACTCAGAGCTCTTAAATAGTAGAGAGTAGTACAGACACTAATGAAATAAAATACAAGAATCCATGATTTTCCTGTATTTCAAATTTTACTTCTTTAGAAACTATATATCCAAGTGTTATTGGTTTCTAGGTAATATGATATACAGTGACTTTATTTTCTTTTCGCTGATTTACATTTTCTAGTTTTTCTATAATAAATATTTAAGACATTTATGGAAGTAAAAAATGGGGAGAAGAATGCTGAATATAAAAAGTGAAAATCATTTGCATGTTTTTCCTTCTTTCCTTGATCTTATTTTCTTAACCTTGTTTTCATCTTTTTTATATCCTTGCCACCAGACAATCTATAAACCAACTAAGCCACAAGTAAAGATTCCAGGCTTTGTGCTAATACTTGCTTGGCTATTTACAGCTCTGAAATGAATGTAAGAAATTCAGGTTATTTTTCTTCACCATAGTATCAGTTGCTCAGTCGTGTCTGACTCTGCAACCCCATGGACTGTAGCCCACCAGGCTCCTCTGTCCATGGATTTCTCCAGGCAAGAATATGAGAGTGGGTTGCCATTTCCTTCTCCAGGGGATCTTCCTGATCCAGGGATCAAATCCCGGTCTCCAGCATTGCAGGCGGATGTTTTACTATCTGAGCTACTAGGGAAGCCATGTTCTTTCTCATACTGAAAAATAATAACCAGGTTAAATGGTTATTATTATTACTCCTCCTTGATCAAACAGGAGTTTATAAATAAGCTATTCCTCTTGATGGTGTCACTAAAAGCTGTTATATGAAGATTCTGATGAAGATTCTGTTATCAGGGAAAATGTTTAAGGTATCCATGTTAGATTTTTAAAAGCAGTATACAAATTACATGGGCAATAAATTTACATTTAAAAGAAAAGCCACCAGAAAGAAATATACCAACGTGTAAATAATTTTTATTTTTATGATACTGCATGTAAAAGCACTACAGAAAGGCCAATTAGTAGAGGGTCAACCAATGTTAGTTAAATTTCAATTTGGAATTTTACTTTTAAGGAATCTCTCATACAGAGATAATCTAAAGTAGGGGAGGGGCAATTTATGTGAAATGTATTCAGCAGACTCCTAAATGTATAAGAAATTGGAAATGAGCTAAATATTGAAAACTAGGCATGTGGTAAATAAAACAAATTTGATTACAAATATGAACCAATCTCTGTGATTTCAGATTAAGGCTAATGATAATTTACAAGAGATGAAAATAAGATTTTAGGTGGATTCTCTATGCCCCTTGCAATCTGTGAAAGCATCTACATGTATACTAACAATTTTAAAGAGTATCATTGAAGGAACATTTGTTGAAGTCGTTCTAATTAAAGTGTACCGAAAGATGAGTCTGTCTTGCCTGTTGAGCAGTTTGTAGCTACTAGGTAAATAAGAATAGTTGAAAGATATTAAAAGTTTGTTTTTACTCTTTAGTCTTGGTGAGATTTTCAGAGTTCCCAGAATTTCTTTGATCTTCGCAAAATTCTGAAATAACCAATAAAAAATTTTTTTACTAAGCTTTAGTATCTTTTAAAAAATTCCTTTATAAGGGGTTTAATTATGAGATTTGGTACCATAGTGTTTCAGTTATTGGTTCTGGATGTGGTGGCATGTGGCAAAGACTTAGGTAATATTTTTCCTTATATGCATTGTACTTTATATATGTTTATCCTTTAAATTTAGAAAATAAGTTGTGTATGGTGATTTCCACTTGAAAAAAATGGACATTTCCTTGTCTTAAGAGCAAAATGGACTTAACATTTTTGTTATAAGCCAAAGAAAAGTTATAAATTTTTGTAACTGATTTAAATATTATCTCAAATTGGAAATATTTTCCCACAAACATTTATATTAACTTGTCAGCATAACACATGCCATAATTTTTTTTAAAAACCCAAACTTTAACATCTCTATTTTTTCCTGATCCTCATGGAAAGGTTTTTGTGTATTTTGTAATGTAATCAGTGAATGCATTTGATTTGTGTAGTTTCATCTATTTACTCTTATTTCAAAACATATTACCAAATGTGACTATTTCTCATATTTTAAAAAATCAACATTTTTAGCTATCTAAAGTATTAATTCTTTCTGAGGACTAAATGAATCATACATTTAATTGAAAACTCACCTCTTACATCTCAAAAAAATGAAGAGAGAAGGCATTTATTTCTATCGATGAAAAATATCTTTATAGAAAAATCTACATAATCAGGAGCATGTTCTCTCTCCAGGCAATCTCCTACTAATCTTGCTGCTTCAACTGTAAGTTCAGTAGAAATATTCATTAATCTTTTTCTGCAGCTCTGATCCCTTTTTAGAATTCTAATCATGGATTCCAAGCTGCCTTCTAGACTTGTCCACTGAGATGTCATGATAACAAATTTATTTTCTTGATTAATAGATAAAATAGATTCTGTTAACAAACAAACACCTGTTCGCTCTTCAACATTTGTATTTTATATGTAACAGAAAGGGATTCTTTATTACCTTCATAGCAATACACTCTCATCCCTAGAGGGGAGAAAAGAAGTCTTTTGAAGAGAGACTCTTAGCAAAATGTGCCTGAAAGTAACAAGTGGAGAGGCAGTAGGATTAGCAGGAGGGGTTTGTTGCCTTGTGTCCTCCCACTGAAAAATGTCAAGATCAACATCTTTCAGTTCAGAGTTAAGAATGTGGTCCTTGAGGTGGTGACAGAAGGTGGCAGGAAGTACAATTTGAACTTGGAATTTGTAGGGAGAATAGAAGGATAGAATGCTGAAGTTGAAACTCCAATACTTTGGCCACCTGATGCAAACAGCTGACTCGTTGGAAAAGACCCTGATGCTGGGAAAGATTGAAGGCAGAAGGAGAAGAGGGTTAGAGAGGATGAGAAGGTTGGATGACATCACTGATTCAATGGACATGAATTTGGGCAAACTGGAGGAGGTGGTGAGGGACAGCGAGGCCTGACATGCTGCAGTCCATGGGGTCGCAGAGAGTTAGACATGATTTGGCGACTGAACAACAACAACAACAACAGAAGGACAGAATAGGAAGAATAAGGAAAATGATTTCCAGATTTCCCCTTTTTCTTACCAAATGTGATCAATTTCTTGACATGGCATAAAATCTACTTTTCCAGTCTTCTAGGATAAATCGAGGACACAGAAATAATGTAACATGTGCACTTAGGTCACATAAACCCAGGTTTGAAACCTACCAATGACACTTGCTAGCTGTATGATCGTGGGCAAATCGTTGTTGCTCCCTGAGCTTGTTTCTCCATCTGTAAAAGCAGGAGCAAATGAAATAATTCTCTGAGGCACAAACCTCAGGGCCTGACACACATCAGATTTTCAATAAATAAGTAACTCCAGAGGAAAATTCCTATTGATATTGACAGTTGGCAGAAAAATTGTCAAATGAAGTACTAGGACAATAATAAGAGAGCAACCAGTCTAGGTAACTGCAGGAGAACAAAGGACATGAAGGATGTCCCTCTGTGACAAATATGCCCTGAAAGATTACCAGTCATATTTGACAATATGGAGAGAAGAAGACTTAGTTCTGTCAGAGAATTTAGGGATAATTATGAGAAATTTGGGTGCTGTTATTAAGAGACTCTTTATGGCCTAAGTAGTCTGAATAATGAAAACATTGAGTCATCATTTAACCACAAGTAGAGATATAACTATTTTAAAAGATGAAAGAAAAGGAAATGTGTCTTCTCTGGGGGTGAGAGATCTGAGGGTCTTCCATAGTAGGATGTTGGTAGGTAATATTTAAAATGAAAAAAAGATTAAGAAATAGGACTTAGCGTGTAATTCTGAAATATGGAGGCAAATATTGGAAGAAATGGCTAAAATAGTTGGAAATGGTTGCTTCTGGGGAGGGGAAATTAGAGATGAAGTGGCAGGACAGATAAGTCTTAATAATAAATGTAATATCACTTGACTCGTTGAGCTATGTATTTGAATTACTTTAATTACAAAAGAAAAGAAAGAAAAAGAGAGAGAAAGAGAGAAATGTATGTGCCTGCACTCTCTTCCCTCACGGATGATATGGTGTGTATATATATGTACATGCAATTTTTTATATACTATATATATATATACGGAGAAGGAAATGGCAACCTACATGTATGTATGTGTGCGTGTGTGCCGTTGCTTCAGTCGTGTCCGACTCTTTGCAACCCCATGGACTGTAGCCTGCTAGGCTCCTCTGTTTATGAGATTCTCCAGGCAAGAATACTGGAGTGGGTTTCCATGCCCTCCTCCAAGGTATCTTCCCAACTCAGGGACTGAATCCAAGTCTCCTGTGTCTTCTGCATCGCAGGGGGATTCTTTACAGCCGAACCACCAGGGAAGCTGGCTTCCCTGGTGTCTCTGATGGTAAAGAATCTGCCTGCAATGCAGGAGACCCAGGTTCAATCCCCTGGGTCAGGCAAGATCCCCTGAAAAAGGGAATGGCTACCTACTCTAGTATTCTTACCTGGAGAGTTCCATGGACCGAGGAACCTGGAGGGCTACAGTCCACGGGGTTGCAAAGAGATGCACACGACTGAGCAGCTAACACTCACTCAGTGCTTACATATAGTATATAGTATGTATATACTTTTAAAAATCCTTCATGGCCTCACCATGAGGGACAAAGTTACAAGTTCTTAAAAAATGGAAGTTCAGAAAGAAAGGGAGTAAATTGTAGGAAGAATTTAAAAGAGTTACCAGAAACTAGATTGAAAGTTTTAGTTTGCTTTGATTACTAGAAGTCCAATCTGAGTTGGAGGGTGTTGTTTAGTCACTCGTGGTACAATTTTAAAGTGAACCCAGAAGAGTTATGAAAGGCAATTGGTTTAGAATGCTGGGGCTGCAGCTACTAAGTCAGTTTTCACTGGGATCACCTCTCTTTCTTTTAAATGTACTTTCTATGGTGTTTGAGGACTTTCCAGCTTTTCCTTCTAATGCACCAGTTCCTTTGAACTCAGGTACTAAGGTTTCCAAATATACATATCTCACTCAAAACCTGATACAGTATTTGGCACATGGATTGTAGTAAGAGAACATTCAGAAAAAGTAGTAGTACAGTGCTTCCTTATAAAATTTTCCAAAATCTGTTTATAAATTCTTTGTAAAATATATTTTTTTAATCCCATAATAGCATTTTCATATTACTTATGTTATTTCCCCTTCTTTTCTCAAGTCTCTCTTTTCACATGTTGAGGTTTGCATTTGTTCCTTACATATTATTTGCTATGTCAGATAACTATTTGTAACACTTTTATGTAATCTCTTTAAAAATTATTCTTTTGCTTATTCCACAAATACTGGTTGATGATCTATGTTGTGCCTGGTCCTGTACCAGAGACTGATAACAGTGAAAAAACTACAAGATAGGCTCCAGCCATCTAAGAAAAGAGAGACTTAAAAAAAAAAAAATCATACAAGTAATGTACAATTATGAATTGTGTTTAGAGAGTTTTAAGTGAGAATTGAAGGGAGTTCCTCTTCTATGTCCCAGCTTTGGAATTCTAGATCTAATATTTCTAGCCTAGAAAATTAAATTTTCAAAAAGCATGTACACAGACTGGCTTTTAAAAATAAAAGCATAACAGTGTTCTAGGAGGTCACAGATACTCGTATCCACATAGTTTTTAAAAATCTTTTCTATATTAATTCTTCTATTTATAGCCACTCAATATGTAAAATGCAGCTGCCTGTGTATTCCTCCTAGTTGTAAATGACACAACAAAGCCTTAGCTTAATTAAAAGACTATAAAGAGAGGGAAAATCCCAGCTCCTTTCCCTTTTCTTCTGCTATCAATAGGATTAAGATATTTCTCCATCCAACTTTGCCTTCAGATGCCTATCACAGGCATTCTCAGAACCACCAGTTAATGAGAGGTATTACCAAGTCAGGGGGAGGGAGAAAAAGGCTTATTTTCCAATTATGAATGTACTGATTCATTAACACTGACTTGAGCATTTATTTTAGATTGAGGTTGTCATGGACTTGCATTTTAACAACAGTGGTATGTGGATCTCTGCCATCTTTCATCAATCTTAAATGAGATTCCATTTAAGAAGCAGAGTAAAGGGAGTTGAAAAGGAATAAAATGTTCCTTGCCAAAGTCAAAATTATATAAACTTGCTGAAGGACCCTAAGTTGTTTTACTCATCTTTGGCAAATCTCAAAATGTATTACAATAATGGCTTATTATACAGGCTTTAAACTAGACACTAAGAAATCCAAAATAGAGACATCACTACTCATCCAAAACCTACTTAAAGTCCATGGAAAAGTTAATGGTAATGTTAGCAAAAACATTAAGTACAAGAGGTTAAATATTTACTCATTTATTTTTCAATATTTATGAATGTACCAATATTTCTATAAGATACACCTCCTTAGAGATGCAGTACCAACTAAATCATAATCAATTTTAATAGAAAGCATCATATTACTTTAACTAATAGTATTGTTCAAGTAACCATCTCAAACTACTTTTCTTAAGCTAAATGTGCTGTGGCCTTAGGAGAATATTTTATACCTTTATTTGTCACGTGAGCTGGAATTAAGATCTCCGGGAGAAATACCAATAACCTCAGATATGCAGATGATGCCATTTAATGGCAGAAAGAGAAGACGATCTAAACAGCCTCTTGATGAAGGTGAAAGAGGAGACTGAAAAAGCTGGCTTAAAACTCAGCATTCAAAAAATGAAGATCATGCATCTAGTCCTGATGGGGAAAATGTGGAAACAGTGTCAGATTTCATTTTCTTGGTCTCCAAAATCACTGTGGACTGCAGCCACAAAATTAAAAGACTCTTGCTCCTTGGAAGAATAGCTATGACAAACCTAGAGAGTGTATTAAAAAGTAGAGACATCACTTTGCCAACAAAGGTCCATCTAGTCAAAGCTATGGTTTTTCCAGTGGTCATGTATGGATGTGAGAATTGGGCTATAAAGAAAACTGAGCTCCGAAAAACTGATGCTTTTGAACTGTGGTGTTGGAGAAGACTCTTGGACTGTAAGGAGATCAAACCAGTCATTCCTAAAGAAAATAAACCCTGAATATTCATTGGAAGGACTGGAGCTGAAGCTGAACTTCCAATACTTTGACCACCTGATGTGAAGAGCTGACTCATTGGAAAAGACCCTAATGCTGGGAAAGACTGAGGGCAAGAGGAGAATTGGGTGACAGAAGATGAGATGGTTGGATGGCATCACTGATTCAATGGACATGAGTCTGAGCAAACTCTGGGATATGGTGATGGACAGGGAAGCCTGGCGTGCTGTAGTTCATGGGGTTGCAAAGAGTCGAACATGATGTAGTGACTGAACAACAAAATTTGTCACATATTAGTGGCTTAAATAACACTTTCAAAATTTTTGTCCATTTCCAGGCAACAGTTTCACTTTATTTTCTTCATATTTTTGCTTAAATTGATGAATTTTATTCAATTAACTTGATTTAATTAATAATATGATTATCTGTGATAGTTAATAATATGATTATGATAGCTAATAATATGATTATGGTGTGAAAGTTGTATTTATTCAAATAACCATTAAAATAAAGCCAAGAGTCGAGTCTGTAATTGCTATCAGCTGTAGTGTTAGTTCAAGGCAAGCCATAATTTTTGTTTCTTTTCAGCTACTGAAAACTGATATTTTCTGTTTTTTATTACAGAACTAACTTAGCCTATCCTGAGTGATGAAGTACATAATTTCATATTAGTAATTGTGTACCACCCCTCAAACTTTGCATTCAAATTTCCTAAAGTTCTTTAGTGATTACAAAAGTACAAATACACAAAGTGAGAAGCCCCAAAAAAGTGGCTAGGAGGAAGAGATTTTAGTAGCTGCATGGAACTGGGGAGAAAGAGTTTAAAATTCAAATTCTGCCAAGTTAGAAAGGTTTATTAAACATCTTAGACTTTTCACAAAAACTTCAGAAAAGCCATGTTTTATAAGTAAGCCCAGGACTAAGGACTCAGCCTAGAACTGGATGTAAAATGAAAATAAATCCACTATAACAGAATTTGAAACAAGTTTTCACTTATGATTAACATGATTCATATGTGTGGTTACCAGAGGCAGAGTGGAGGGAGGAGGTATTGGAGCAAGATGATCAAAAGGTACAAATTTCTGGTAATAAGATAGATAAGTACAAGAAGTGTAATGTAGAACAGGATGGCTATATTTAATACTGCTGTATGATATACAGGAAAGTTGTTAAGAGAGTAAATCCTAAGAGTTCTCTTTCAAGGATAATTTTTCCCAATTTATTTATATCTATATGAGATGATGTTAACCTACTGTATTAATCATTTCACAATATATGTAAAGCAAACTATCATGATGTATGCCTTAAACTCATCTAGTGATGTATGCTAATTTTTTCTCAATAAAACTGAAAAAAAAGGTTAATGTGATCCACCAATAACTTAACTGTATGTTAGCACAAATTCAGCTTTCTTTCAAAAATACAGTATCTCTGTAATGTATCACCCACACTGTCCAGGATAAAATAAATTATTAGACACTTGAGGAAACAGGAACATATAAACTATCAATCAAAGAGAAAACATACTCAAGACTTTTACATTAGCATTGAGACTGGGATTTTAAAACAACTTTTATAAATATATTAATGGATAAAAAAGAAAAGATGAGCAAAATTGGTGGACAGGGAATCCCCGAAAAGAAATGGAAATTGTAAAATGACAAACTTGAAATTCTATAGCTGAAAATACAATATCAGAGAGGAAAAAAATCACTGGATAGAATTTAAAAGATCAATAATGCAGAAAAGGAACCAGCCAATTTAAAGACAAGTGAACAGGAATTTTCAAACTGAAAAAGAGAGGAAAAAAATAATTGAAAAAATTAGCCAAACGGCAGTGACTTGTGGGACAACAAGCTGACTGACTGAAAATTGGAGTATCAGAAAAAAGGAGACAGTGTGGGGTAGGATTTTTTTCTTAAGCAGTAAGTTAAACATTTCCTTAACTTAGTGGAAATATTTCAATTCACAAATCCAAGTAGCTCAGAGAACTCTTAAAAGGAAAAATATGAAGAACACCACATCTATGCAAATAAGAGTCCAATTGCTAAGACTAAAAGTTAAAAAGAAAAATTTTTAAACAGAGAAAATACATAAGAATGATATATTATTTTTATCAGAAAATAATTGAACTAAAATAAAACAGAATAACATCATTAAAGTGTTGAAATGAAAAGCTATCAACTTAGCATTCTATACCCAGTAAAAATATCCTTCAACAATGAAAAATAATAGGGATTTTTCAGATAAAAGAATGGTGAAAGGATTTATTTTCTGCAGAAATTCTTGAAAAGACATATTAAAAGAAATTCTTGAGTCTGAAAGGAAATGGTGCCAGCTGGAAATATGAATCTATAGGAAGGACTTTGAAATAAATGGTAAATATGTAGATACATATAGTTTACTATTTTTTCTTCTCTTAGTTCCTCTAAGGATGATTAAACTTTTAAAGCAAAGATAATAATGGTGTATTATGAAAGTTTATAATATATAAAAGCAAAATATATAACAATAAGTACACAAACAATAATTGCACAGGAGGGGAAGTGAATGAGTTCATATTGTTGTAAGGTATATTATACAGGAAAAAAGTTTATATGAAGAGTTATAGTTAAAAAACTAATGAAGTAAAATAAAGATATTCAACCCAAAAAAAGATGGAAGGGAGGAATAATTGAAACAGAATGAATAAAAAACAAATAGCAAGATGGAAGTCCAACAATATCATTAATTTAATTAAATGTAAATGGATTAACATTTGAGTTATTGAGATTGTCAGTTCAGATAAAAACACAAAACTCAGTATTGTTTATAAGAGATGAAGTTTAAATATAAAGACATGGATAATCTGAAAGTAAAATGATGAAAAAAGATATATCATGAAAAGGCTAAGCCCAAGAAAGCTAGTGTAGCTATGTTAATAAATGAAAATGTAGACTTCTAACTAATACCTACTGGCAGAGATAAATAGAAATATTTTGTAATAATATAAAAGTCAATTCAGTTCTAAATATGTATACATTTTGTAATGGAGATTGAAGCTATACAAAGCAAAATATGTCAGAATAGAAGGAAAATAGATAAAAAGTTGTAATCATAGCTGAAGCTATAATACCCTCACCCTTCTCAATAACTGATAAATCAGGTAGTAGGAAAAAACCAATAAGGCTATGGTTAGACAACTAACATGGCTTAACTGACTACTATAAATAATGTCTGCAGTGTGTACATTCTTTTCAAGTACACATGAAACATTTACCAAGACAGACCATATTTTCACCTATTTAAAAAAAACTCAATAGATTTCAAGAATTAGATATCCTACAGAGAATATTGTTTAACCATAATAGAATTAAATTAGAAATTAATAGTGAAAAATATTTAGAACATTCTATATATTTAGAAATTGTGTAAAACATTTCTAAATAAATTATGGGTCAAGAAAAAGTCACAAAGAAAACAGAAAATCTTTGTAACTAAATGATAATCAAAACACAAGTTAAAAATTTTGTAGGATATAGCTAAAGATGTGATTAGAGGAAAATTTATAGCTCTACATGAATATCTTGAAAATAAAGACAGATTTAAAAGCAATCATCTAAGATTTTCACATAAATGTTAGAAAAAGCCCAGCAGAATAAACACAAAGTACATAGAAGAAGGAAATAGAAATGAGTGGAAATAAATAAAAGAGACAAGCAATAAAAAAAATAAAAAAATTAATAGAGTCAATAGTTGGTATTTTGAAGGATTAACAAAATGAATAAATCCTACTACCAATACTGGTGTATCAATATCTAGGGTGAAAAAGGAATCATAGCTTTAAAAAATGAGGTGTCAGGTCCAAGGTGATGATAACAGAAAGACTGGAGCAGAAAGGTTGTCCCCTCCTAACTGCAGTGGCATGTCTGAAGGTCAGTGGCAGTGGATGACAGCTTTGTCCTGGTTCATATAGTTCTCCACCACCCCTTGCAACCCTGCTCGACCCACACCTGCAATGGCAGTTGCCACGTTGAAGGAACCAGCTCAGAACATCTGCTTCCCTTCTTGTCCTCCACAAAGAAATTTTGCATCAGCCCATGGCCAACTGCTATAACAGAGTATGCATCATACTGAGATGGAGCAGGACCCTAAGGTCCTTGCCTCCACCTCCACCCCCCATATCCTCAGTCTGCCTTCTGTCTTTGGAAAAAATTTAGCCCAAGAGTAAGTTTAACCAGAGAAGTGAGAAAATGCAGAAATAAAGGAAAATAGTCAAAGGAAACCAAATAATAATAGTGCACTCATTAAGCATAGTCGAGGACGTTTAGATCCCTCTCAAGGGCTATAGATAATATCCTGAGCTATATCTTGTAATATATCTCATAGATACTGAAACCCCTACCAGGAGGAAGAAGTTAAGTACATGATGACCAGATGGCCCATGATGACCGTATCCATGATATAAGCTGCCACAATTCCAAGAACTGGCTTCAAAGAAATGGAAACAAATCGACTCTGGAAATGAAGATTCAGTTCAGTTCAGTTCAGTCGCTCAGTCGTGTCCGACTCTTTGTGACCCCATGAATCGCAGCACGCCAGGCCTCCCTGTCCATCACCAACTCTCGGAGTTTACCCAAACCCATGTCCATCGAGTTAGTGATGCCATCCAACCATCTCATCCTCTGTCGTCCCCTTCTCCTCCTGCCCCCAATCCTTCCCAGCATCAGGGTCTTTTCCAATGAGTCAACCCTTCACATGAGGTGGCCAAAGTATTGGAGTTTCAGCTTCAACATCAGTCCTTCCAATGAACACCCAGGACTGATCTCCTTTAGGATGGACTGCTTGGATCTCCTTGCAGTCCAGGGACTCTCAAGAGTCTTCTCCAACACCACAGTTCAAAAGCATCAATTCTTTGGTGCTCAGCTTTCTTCATCGTCCAACTCTCACATCCATACATGACCACTGGAAAAACCATAGCCTTGACTAGACGGACCTTTGTTGGCAAAGTAAATGAAGATTAACTCTACCTAAAACAATCAAGATGACACTGGGCAGATCACTGATGACAGATTTGAAGATGACTGTCAGAGTTGAGTGTGCTGTTTCTGCATGTAGCCCTCTCCCTCTGTCTATAAAGGCTCTTACTGATTGTCAGTGAGGAGGCAGAAAGTCAGCCTCTGGACAAACATTGACCTTTTCCTGCCCCTGCCCCCACTCCATTGTTGACATCTGAAATAACGCAAACTTCCCTTTCTACCAAAAAAAAAAAAAAAGAATGAAAAAGAAGGAATAATTTCAGATCTTAAAAACATTAAAAGGAGATAATAAGAGAATACTGCAGCCATGAAATTAAAAGATGTCTGTTCCTTGGAAGAAAAGCTATGACAAACCTAGACAGTGAATTAAAAAGCAGAGACATTGCTTTGCCAACTAAGGTCTATACCGTCAAATCTATGATTTTTCCAGTAGTCATGTATGGATATGAGAGTTGGAATAAAGGAAGCTGAGCAACAAAGAATTAATGCTTTCGATTTGTGCTTGAGAAGACTCTTGAGAGTCGCTTGGACAGAAAGGCTATCAAACCAGTCAATCCTAAAGGAAATCAACCCTGAATATTCATTGGAGGGACTGCTGCTTAAGCTGAAACTCCAATACTTTGGCCACCTGATGCAAATAACTAACTCATTGGAAAAAAAACGCTGATGCTGGGAAAAATTGAGGCCGGAAGGAGAAAGGGGCAATAGAAGGTGAGATGGTAGGAAGGCATCACCAACTCAATGGACATGATTTGAACAAGCTCTGGGATATGGTGATGAACAGGAAGGCCTGGTGTGCTGCAGTCCATGGGGTCACAAAGAGTTGGACATGACTTAGCAACTGAACAACAACAACAACATAGTAAATAATTAAAGCAATATGATATTGATGCAATGATAGATAGCTGACCAATAGAACAGAACAGAGTCCATTGGCAGAGCCACAATATGTGGTATCTACTTTATATAACAAATGAAATGCTGCAGTGGAAAGGTATTTTTCTGCATAAACCAGCAATGAGTGAATTGCAGATGTATATGAAAAAATTTTTACCTGGAAATGTGCCCAACACTATACATTCGGCTATGTTAAAATTAATAGCATCTGTTCATCAAAATATCTTGAGTAAAAATGCAACCCAGATTAAGAGCAGATATTCGCAATACATGTATTTGACAAAGGACTCCTATCAAACTTATATAATAAACTTCTACAAAGTAATAAAGAGAAATAATTCATTTGGGGGAAAAAAAAGGGCAAAAACTTGAATAGTCACCTCATAAAGGAATGTAGAAAAATGGTCAATAAACATGAAAAAGTTCTCAACTTCATTAGTCTTTAGGAAAAAGCAAATTAAAACCACCACGAGGTACCATTGCTCCCATCTGAATGGCTAAAATTAAAAGGTCAGGAGAATTCCAAGTGTTGATTTGATTGTGGAGGGGTTTCACTCGTATACTTATGTGAGTGAAAATTGATACAACTGTTTTTGCAATATCTCACCAAGCTGAATGCATGTATAGTCTATGGACCAGCAATTCTACTTCTGGGTATGTAACCAAAAATAAAGACATACTAGAACATATGTAACATGTGTGGTCAGTCATGTCCTACTCTTTGTGACCCCATGGACTGTAGCCCACCAAGCTCTTCTGTCCATGGAACTTTTGAGGTAAGAACACTGGAGGGGATTGCCATTTTCTACTTTAGGGGCTCTTCCTGACCCAGGGAACGTACCTGCGTCTCTTGCATCTCCTGCATTTGTACTGAATTCTTTACTACTGTGCTACCTGGGAAGCCAAGAACATTTATAAAAACACTATTTAAATGCCTATCTACAGAAGTATGAATAAATAAAGTGTGGTATAGTCACACAAAAGGATGCCACACATGGCGAAGAGAATAAAAACTCTATGACAATACAGAACAGTTCGGATGAATCCCACAAACAGAATGTTGACCAAAAGAAGTCACAAAAGGGCACACATTGTCTTTACAGTGCTTGATTTTATTTACCTGAAGTAAAAAAAAGCCAAAACTCATCTAGGCTGTTAGAAATAAGGACAGCGGTTACCCTGGGGGAGGAGTAGTGATTGAAAGGAAGCCCAAAGGGGTTTTCTGGCATGTTAGAGATTGCTGTGTCCTGGGTACATGAAAATATGCTCAACTTGTGAAGATGTATCAAGCTAGACACTTATGAGAGATACACTTTCTGTAAGTATATTATATTTTAATAACAAGTTTTAAAATAATCTTTTTCTTCTCTTATGTCCTCAACTGGAAGAACTATAACTGCTTTTATTGAATGAACTGTCACTAGATAGATGCAAACAGACAGCAGCATTTTTCTCTCTCTCCTGTTGCTTGGTTTATACCCTCCCTGGATGACATAAATATTGGGCAGTTCCCATGGCTTTTCCAGTCACGCTTAGATAATGAATAAATAGTCCCTTTGTTTTGGCATTAAAAAAGTCCACTCTTGCCTCATAATCCCATAAAACTTCAGCCTGGTCCAGGGTAACCATCGAAACTTCGAACTTTTATCCATATAAAGTTTCTCCCTTCCTGCAGCAGAGTCCTGACCAGGGCCTGGAAGCCCACAGAGGAGGCAGAACATTCCTGTTTGGCTTCTTCATGGGTTCCCAGCCCCTCCTTTAGCTCACTCACTGCCGGCTTGCCTAAACCCTTAGAGCTGGGCCAAGGCAGAGGGGATTAGGGGAAACGGCACTGGTTCGTGGGGCCAGAGCAGCTGTGGTGACCTATCGGATCCCCCTGGATGCTGGCTCTCATGAAGTGCTTTTGTGGGTTCTCTGGAGAGTGTCCCAGTGAGACCTCAGATGGCAGTCTCCCCAGCGTACACAATGCTTGTCCTCTGGAAGCTGCTGATGACCTGATTCCTGTGATCAGCCCTGTGATTTCAAACACCCTACACAGACCCTCTCTGTTGGGACCCTTTCCCCAACTGGGGAATCTTCTTGAGTATGTTCTGTTTTGAGAAGACTCCATATCAGTTCCTTCTCATGGGACCTGCATCTTTCCTTCCAGAAAAACACAAACCTCTGTCCTGCTGTTTGTGGAACTGCAGCTTGCTCCCAATACGTTCTCCTCTCTTCTGTCTGCTGATGGTAGTTGTTCACTGTTAAATGACCAGATTAGGTTAAGGCACAAGTCCTCACATTCCCCAAACTTCTTATTTATTTTATTTTTTGGTTGAAGTGGGTCTTCATTGCTGTGTGTGGGATTTCTCTAGTTGCAGCCAGAGGGGCTACTCTCTAGTTGTGGTGTGTAGGCTTCTTATTGTGGTGGCTTCTCTTTTGTGGCGCTCGGGCTCTAGGATGCAGGCTTCAGTAGTTGTGGAGGACAGGCTTAGCTGCTCCTCAGCTTGTGGAATCCTCCTGGACCAGGGATCGAACTCATGTTCCTTGCAGTGGCAGGCAGATTCCCAACCACTGGATCACTAGGCAAGGCCCCTCCACACACTTCTGATGTGCTCTTAGAACCCCTCCACTTGGCTTGAGGTGAAGGACAGCACCTCCTTTGTTCCCCAACACCTTTTCTTCTACCTGGAGGACCAGTGAGAGGGGAATACATAGGACACTGATCATTCTCTCCAAAGAAATACTCCAGTCTGCCCCCTGGCACATCATCCCTTCTGTACCTTGAGATGGGTCTCCCAGCATACCCTCTGTAAGTGGTCCTGCACCTTGGTCTAGGGCAGTGGAGTCACTGTGAGGTATTTGGCACCTATTGGGCTCTCAAAGTGAGACAGCAAAGTCTCATGTAACATTGTCTTACATAATTAATCTCCTTCCTCTTCTCATCTATCGTAGTTTTTCCTCTGTGGCTTTTGTCACTTTCAACCTTGTATTCCAGTTATTGATGTGCACATCAAATTCCCCCTTCCTGACTACAGGTTTTTGGAGAATAGGGGTCAAGTCTGACTTAACTTTGTATCTCCCACAAAACCTTGTGGAGTGTTGGTACACAGTTGGGGCTTAATACAAATCCAGGGAATGAATGGTAAATAATTAGAGCTGCCCTCTGCAGGAGTGGTCACTCAGGGCAGGCATCAACCTGACCTTTTGTTAAATATCCTAGTATTTCCTGATTCTGTGCTGTGTGTTCAGTCGTGTTCGACTCTTTGTTACTCCATGGACCATAGCCCACCAGGCTCCTCTGTCCATGGAGTTCTCCAGGCAAGAATACTGCAGTGGGTTGCCATTTCCTTCTCCAATTTCCTTCTCCTGATTCTGTAGCCGATGTTTAAAACTCAATCATTTGATATTTACTCAAAAAATATTTTTTGAGAGTTCATTATATGCCAGACACTGGGGAAACGATTCGAAAGAAAACAGACATATCTTCTACCCTTTTGGAGTTTAGAATTGAACTGGTGTGAGTTTGACATTGAGAGATGAGTAATCTTTGGCTAAGTGGATAGCAAGAAGAAGAGCCAATCCCTGCAGGGAAATGACTGCCAAGTACTCTTGACTCAGAAGTGAGAATGTGTGGATGTATCCAGAGAGAGGGGATAGATGTGCCAAGTTGTAACAGAGCAGCCTGGGGCAAGCACATGGTCCAGGCTTAAAGATCAGTGATCGTGTGAAGGGTAAAGTGATTCTGAGGAACAGACAGGCTTGAGTGGACAAGAGCAAGTGTCCTTGAGGGTGGCTCTGGAATCTGGTTTACTTTGGAAGTCATATTCCTTAAAAATATGATTTAAAACCTCCTCAAAATCTTTTGTAAACATACTCATCCCAATGAGTATGAAAATGCAAATAAGCACCGTGGTATCTTTCTGAAGTTTGTGATGGTACCTGTCTCTCAACTGATAAACAGCCTGGCCAATTTTCGAGGATGTTTAAATGTTTTTGCCAAATGATGTCACTGAAAGAGGGGCTTGTAATCTCCTCTCAACTCCCCACCCCTCTCTACTCATGTACATAGTCATATATACTTCCTCCAAGAAACTGACACTATTTGGCTACTCCGAAGTCAGGTCCTTTTTTACCTTTCATTAAACTGATTGACAAGGAATTTGAAAAATGACCTTGGGGAAAGAATATGGGTTGTCCCAACTGAACCTTTAGCAAAACCATGCCAAGTTTGCCTGAGGGAACAAAAGAGTTCTGCAAAACAAGCTGAGTTGGGCACATTTTCTCACCATGAGAATATCATACACAGTCATCTCAGCAGCAAAACTCAAAGCCACATGAACCAAGTGTGTGGTCTGGAATATTAACAATGCATTTTAATTTGAAGGCACTTCTGCCTGTAGGGGTTTGGGCACTTAAACAGAAAAAATAACTAAAAACAAAAGAAAATCAAGTAAAATGACAGGGCGATCATAATCTCTCGTCTGTAAGCAGAGAACTGCCATGACTCCTAATAACATGTGAATTAGCAAGGTTTATGGAGTGTAACAGATAAAAGATACTAAGAATATAGAAGGAAAAAGTATGTATAATGCCATTGTTTATTGGTATAAAATGACTCTAAGATACCCACAGACTGAACCTATATAACTTGCAAACCACAGGGAACTCAAAAGTGCCCAAACCTAACACTGAATCAGCTCTCAAGGTGTACTCCATCTGTGGCTTGATTGATCTTTTATGTGGCAAGAGAACCCCTTCCAATATTTTATGATCCTGGCAAGCATCAGTAGTCAGCGTGACTACAGCTGAGGGTCAAGGACAGGGCTAGAATAAACTTCTACAGGGAAGCTGGAAAGGATGTATAGGGAAATAGAAGCAAGAGGCCACTAGTAGCTGAGTGTAAGTGGCTAGGAATGGGGGCATATTATTAGGACAAGAAGTGGAGTTCTCCCAAAATACCGTGCAGGATCTAAGTCTAACAGCCAGAAAGAGAATGGATTTTTGGAATTAACAGCAATCACCAGAGGCCAAGGCACAGAGTCCAGTGGAGATGTCAAGTCATAAAGGATGAAAGCCAAAGGAGGCAAGTGAACACATGAGGAGTAGAGGCCAGGAACAAGGTTGGGTTGCAGTTGTCTTGGGAGACCAAGTGGGGAAGCCAGCAGGGAGGTCTGTGATTGCTCAGAGCGGTCAGATAAAAAAACTCTGTGGCAAGGAACATCTCTTTCAGAGGACTGTGACAGAGCTATTCCAGCTGACTGATGAAAAATCAACACCAGATGGCTCCAAAAGAGATGCTTCTCTTGGATTTGCTGTTTTTTCTACCTTAGGAGGAAGAAAGTTGAGCGATAAAGCAATGCTTCCTCTTTAACAAGGTTTCAAGCCTATTTCATGGAACACATCTGGTAAGATGCTCAGCAACAAAGTACTCCGTGGTCAAATATATTTGGAAAAATGCCAGATACTATCTTCTTTATGATTTACAATGTACATTAGTATATTAAAGGTTCTGAAAAGTCCTGTAGTAAAGAGGCTTGTTTAACTTTTTTATCCTTGTTTAATGCAGTATTTCTCAAAATTGCTTGGTTATGGAACCCTTTTCTTACATAACACATCTTAATTTCCCAAGGTACACTTATTATGAGCAGTGTGCTTTGAGAAATACTTTTCTAGAACTTTTGTTCCATTTGTCCTGTGGACTCAATTATAATGACAAAATCCATCTTGATTCAATGCCAAGGAGATCATAGAAAACACTTGCCTTCGTAGTACAAATGAATTAACACCAGGTGTGGACACAATGCTTTCCAGAGAAAGTCTTTTTATTTATTTAAGTATCTATTTCCAAAAAGGACTTGAAATGGTATGTATGTTGTGTATTGTCCTCTGAGCCTGGAGAGAGATGGCCAGGACAATTATTCAGTCACACTGCCTTCTATTTCTGAAGTGTGAATGACATGAACAGTCATGATAAACCAGGCAACAGGTATGAAGTACTTTAAAGATAACTATGTCATTCTTCAGGTCTGGCCATTAGAGGTAGGGTAATGAGGCAACATAATGGTGGCTCATATAAAAGTAGATAGAATTTCTACTGGCAAAGCCATCAAATTCAGCATCTGAGAAAGAAAATCATACTTGTAGTGTTGTTGAAAACAACTGGTGAAGATCTTGATTGTTGTGACAGGGGCTAGGTATGAAACGGTCCTTAAAGCCTTTTGCACATGGAACTGACCTCAACACACAATGTTTAAGTCAATCAAAGGAGTCAGTATGGGATCTTGGCTAGGCTTTGGGTAGGTTGGCACGTATTACATTCTTCTACAACTTTTCGATAATAGCATTTTCTGCTCAAAGCAGAAAACTTAGACTGATACAGAGGGCCACAGGCCCCTTCCTTCTCCTGCTTCTGCAGAGAGAAGATCTACTTGGTGAACAAAGACCAGGAGTAATATGATATTTTTCCTGACCTACCTCTTCCTCAAGATCAAAGTCATAGCCTTAGTGTGCATGCTAAGTCTGTTCAGTCATGTCTGATTCTTTGTGACCCCATGGACTATAGCCTGCCAGGCTTCTCTGTCCATGAGATTTCCCAGGCAAGAATACTGGAGTGGGTTGCCATTTCCTTCTCCAGGGGATCTTCCCAACCCAGGGATGGAACCCACATCTCTCATGTCTCTTGCACTGGCAGGCAGGTTCTTTACCATTAGCACCACCTGGGAAGCCCAACCTTAGTGTGAGTGTGCCTTTTCCAGAGAGGCACCAGGGTGGCCCTGAGGGCAAGATAGCTAACGACCTTGCTCAGGTCTGACTGAAGATTGAGCTTTTGCATTGTGATAGAACAAGATTTGGTTACTTCCAACTCCCTTTCTGGAGCTTTATAATTCCATTTATATTTAACTAGAAGTGGATTTTTTTGTAATGCTACTGCAGGCTATAAAGGATTTACTCTTTAGTATAAAAATAAGGGTAGAAAGGGATTAAGAGACATGGAGGAGAGAGAAGTTGTAACTTCTCTAACATATAGAGGAGTTCTCTAATTGGAGTTTCAGGAGGATAGAATAAAGAGAATGTGGAAGAAGCAATCATTTAGGAGATAATGGTCAAAAGTTTCCAGAACTTAAAATTTAAAAAAACACAACTGATTTTCAGATTTGGAAATTCAAAAAGATCCTAGGCAAAAATAAAAAGAAATTCTCATATAGATGTAAATCTTAGTGAAACTACAAAGCATCAAAGGCAAGGGAAAGGCTTGCAAAACAAGTAGAGAGTCAAGACTTTCTACAAGACATCACAAATAACGTAATGGAGTAATTTTTGTACAATAATGAAAACTAGAAGACAACGAATGGTATCTTTAAAGTGCTGAGTGAAAATAATTGCCAACCAACAATGAAATACATGGTGAAATGATCTTTCAAGGGAAGAGGGAAAAAATAACAAATGCATGCTACAAAAACCAAGATAACAGAATTTACCACCAACAGATTCAGGTAAAAGTAATGCCAAGTGGAAAGTCTCACATGCAGAAAGGAATTACCTGGAAAGATTTCCATAAAAATGTAGGTAAATCTAAACAAACATTGACTGTATAAAACAATAGTATTTATTTTGTCAAATTAAAAAATACAAACCTAATACTGGACAACAATAACATATAATTTGAGAAGTTTGACTAGGTCTGAAGCACTAGAGTCTTTGTTTTGGGGAACAAATAGAAAGATACTGATCAACATTTAACTTTTTAAAGCATGCATGTTAAAATACCTGGGATAACTACTAAAAAAATGGATATGGAAAATATAACTTTAAAACTCATAGAAGAAAAAAGAAAAAATGGTGGTGGGGGTAAGCTAGCAAGAGGTTAATCACAGTATAAGAGGCATTTACATTTTTTTTTAAGATATTTCAAATAAAACCCAGATCATTATGAGGAATTCTCTGCTGTCATTTCTTCCAGATTTCCTCTGGTTCCTACTTTCCTCTTCCTGCATTCATCAGCAGCATCCCAAAGAGAAGATGACTCAGAGGCAGGACACCAGAGGAGGCAGGATTCTGGTGGAAAGGGGCAGGCATTAAAAGCACCAAGTAACTATGGAAGGTCTAAGGATGGGAGGCTGAGGGAAGGGATGCAGGGAGAAAGCCTATTCTGACTGAAGAGTTGGTCACATGCTATGATCTAAGAACACATAGGTGTAATCACAGGTTCAAAGACATGGGACAAAGAGATTTCCTAAGACTGAAATGGCCTGAGAAAGTGTTTCAATGAAACTGGGATCTGTAGTAGTGAAAAAAATCAAGTTAATGCTAAAAATAGCTACCTGATCCATTGAACAAAATAAACCCTAGCACCAGCACTGCAGGGAGGTGGCATGGGTTAAGTAGATTTCCCCTTTATGTTTCCATTTAACTTTTTTTTTTTTGCCAAGAAAGAGCCTATTCTATGTATAAAACCTCACTAGGCACAACATTCCCATGATCATTTGACACAGCCTCTGCTCTCTTGAGGTGAGAAGATTCACATACATAACAGAAGATAACAGAGTGAAGGAAAGGGTATTAATAGAAAAGAAACAAGGTAGTTGGGATGGGCACAAATATTGAGTACGAGTCGCACGTGGAACTGATCAGCTGCAAGTGTGCAAAGCTGACCACTGATGTTGACATTTTTAAAAATTGGGGTCTAGCAAGTTTAGAGTCAAAGATTGCAAAGATGCATTAATTACACACACTCACATTACAGAGATCTCTGTGGGGTAACAGAACTTCTAGCTTCTGTGATAACCATGCAGTGGACATTTGTCATTCTTTTTGGCCTCCTATTTCTGAACCTCCTTCCTATGTTTGCGAATTTCTCACACTATAAGGCATAGCCCATATGCTCCAAATCACTCTTTGAACCTGTGATTACACCTATGCGTTCTTAGATCATAGCACGTGACCAACCCTTCAGTCAGAATAGACTTTATCCCCGCATCCCTTCCCTCAGCTTCTCATCCTTAGACCTTCCATAGTTCCTTGGTCATTTTAATGCCTGCTCCTTTGCACCAGAGTCCTGCCTCCTCTGGTGTCCTGCCTCTGAGTCATCTTCTCTTTGGGATACTGCTGATGAATGCAGGAAGATGAAAGCCCATATGTGTGATACACATTAGGATCGCAAACATTTTTCCCCGGCCTCCATTGTAATTAGAAACTTGGTCACTAACTGAGCTCTGCCGAACAGATTACTGAGTTGAAGGCTGGCAATGTGAAGATGTGGTGTCTGTCCAGAATCCATTCAGACAGTAGCAGTGGCCATGGTGCAGTGGGGGCATGGCCAAGGCAGTGAGAATAGGGTCCAGGGTAGTACCTGAGTAGTGGAGGCTCTGTAGGGAGCAAGAATGACATGGTGGAGGCTGTCATGCAGTAGATGCAGCTTTCCAGAGGCAGTAGGAGCAGTGGTTCTAGTGGTCCTAGTGCCTAGTGTCTAGTGATGCTGGCAGTGCCAGCTGTGGCATTGGGTGCCCAGTGGTAGCGGCAGTTTTGCATTGTGATTCGGGCACTGTAACCTCCAAACTGGGTTCTCTAACATTCTGGAAGATACTGCAAGCTATTCAATATCCTTTTCTGCTTAAATTAGCTTAGATAAGTTTCTGTTATTTAATGATCCTGTCTGATACACAGAGCAAGGTCTGTGTCTTTAAAACAACGTGAGTATAATTCCACCAGATACCACTCCTGTGCACCAAGCCAGTAACACGTCGAAGTTAATTTTTTACTCATTCAGTGAATATTAATTGGTCTCTACTTTGTGCCAGACATTGTGGCAGACACTCTGGATACAGCAGTGACCAACACAGATATTGTCCTTGTCACTGTGGAGCTCACAGCTTAGCAGAAAATACAGATATTACATAAAAGATGAAATGGGTAGAGACAGAGTTCTATAAAATTGTAACTCACAGTTATGTGCTGTGGGAAGCCTGACAGACTGGGAAGCTTAACCTAGTTTCAGGCCCCAGAAAGAGCAGACAGTGAGACCCGAATGATTCGCAGGAGATAGCAAGGTAAAGGAAAGTAGAATGAGAGAAGGCATTTCAGATCTGGGAACAATGTGTTTCAAGACCCAGAGGTGAGGGACACAGTGGAAATTTTGAGAATCCAAAAGAACTCTTATATAACTAGAGGAGAGAAAGTGAAGTAGGAGGAAAACTGAAAGAAGGCCTCGAAGAAATTAATGAAAGTTTATGAAGGGCTTTGTTAACCATGAGAATTAGATTTCCATTCACTGCCTAACTGCCATAATTCATATTCATTTGCCCCAGAGAAAAGAGGACATAAAGGAGTCCAAAGAAAATTGAGAAGACAACTAAGTTTCTAAATATGGGCTTCCCAGGTGGCTCAGTGGTAAAGAATCCTTCTGATAATGCAAAAAACACATGAGACGTGGGTGTGATCCCTGGGTTGGGAAGATCTCCTGGAGAAAGAAATGGCAATCTTCTCCAGTATTCTTGCCTGGGAAATCCCATGGACAGAAGAGACTGGTGGGCTACAGTCCATGGGGTCCCAAAGAGTCAGACACAACTGAACACACACACACGTTTCTAAATAGATTATTTTGTTTTGTGGGTTGGACTGTGTTCCCCTTCTGCGCTATCCTCCCCAACACCTGCCAGATTCATATAATAACATCCTAACCTCCAATACATCAGAATGTGACTGTATTTGGAGACAGCACCTTTAAAAAGAATTAGGATAAAATGAGGTCATTTGGGTGAGCCCTAATCCAATATGAATGAAATATTTATAAGGAGAGGGAATTGAGACACAGATAACACACAGACAAGAGGAGACCACGTGAGGACACAGCAAGAGGGTGGCCGTCTGCCAACAAAGGAGAGAGGCCTCAGTAGAAGCCAACCCTGATGACACCTTGACCTTGGACTTCTAGCATCCAGAACTGTGAGAAAATAAACTTTTGTTGTTGAGTTCACCCAGTCTGTGGTATTTTCTTAGGGTAGTCCTAACTAAAATTAACACATTTTGCAACCCTAATGGAGATACTAGTTTTGAAAATCAGAGCTTTTGAATTGTAAGATCTGGGATTTTTGAAAGAGAAAAGATTTCCACATGCTCTGAGCCCGGTTTTGAAAATCCAAAGAAAAATTATGTAAGAGTTAGAACATAAATTTAATACCATAAAGAAAGATGCTGGATTTTTAAAGATAATAACTATATCCCTGAGACAAAACAAATGTGTAGGAGGCAGTATTACAAGCTGGAATGAAGATTACCGGGAGAAAAACAACAACCTCAGATATGGAGATGATGATATTCTAATGGCAGAAAGCAAACAGGAACGAAAGAGCCTCTTGATGAAGGTGAAAGAGGAGAGTGAAAAAGCTGGTTTAACATGTAGAACACAACATTCAAAAAACTAAGATCATGACATCTTGTCCTATCACTTCATGGCAAATAGAAGGGGGAAGGGTGAAGCAGTAACAGATTTTCTCTTTTGGGGCTCCAAAATCACTGTGGATGGTGACTGCCGCCATGAAATTAGAAATGCTTGCTTCTTGGAAGGGAAGTTATGACAAGCCCAGACAGCAAATGAAAAAGCAAAGACATAACTTTGCCAACAAAGGTCTGAATAGTCAAAGCTATAGTTTTTCCAGTAGTCTTGTATGGATGTGAAAGTTGGACCATAAAGAAGGCTGAACACTGAAGAACTGATGCTTTTGAATTGTGGTCCTGGAGAAGACTCTTGAGAGCCCCCTGGATAGGAAGGTGATCAAACCAGTCAATCCTAAGGGAAATCAACCTGAATACACATCAGAAGGACTGATGCTAAAGCTGAAGCTTCAATACTTTGGCCACCTGATGCAAAGAACTGACTCACTGGAGAAGACGCCAATGCTGGGAAAGATTGAAGGCAAAAGGAAAAGAAGGTGGCAGAGGATGAGATGGTTGGATGGCATCACCAATTCAATGGACATGAACTTGGGAGAACTCTGGGAGATGGTAAGGGACAGGGAGGGTGGTGTGCTGCAGTCCTTGGGGTTGCAAAGAGTCAGACAGGACTTGGCAACAGAACAATGACAACAACAGAAGGCAGTATAGATTAAACAGGAGACAGATGTCACAAACTGTCTCAGAGAACAGTTCTTGTGCTTCTATTCTGCTCTGGGCCACTGGAAACCCCAGAGATATTTGAGAGTAGTTCAATAAACAGGGAAGCTAATCTTCACCTCCTAGCATGCTGTTTGAAAGAGCCAGCTAAGTACTAGAGCAGCAGGGGCTGCGTGAAGTAGCTCTGCAGATGGGTCTAGGGGCAGTTTAATAAGCACACACTGTGAAATATGGATCAGCTCTGTGCTGATGAAAGGGGTGTGGATCTTTCTAAAAGGGGCCAATAGACTCAAAGGACCCTTGAGAGTGGGATAAAGAGTACAAGGACCTGTCAGTTGGAGGCCATGGTAGCACAAAGATAATCTTATCAGATGCAGGTGGAAATAAGGACCTTAAAATGCTAGGGAAGAGATGCACCTTACCAGATACCAGCAGAAGACAAAGGATGCCTATGGACTAGCTGCCTCCCCATATTAGAGCAACCAGACAAATGTAAGACCTTCCAAACAGGCAGAAAAAAAGGGATAAAACAGAAAAGCAACACTGAATTTGAAGAAAGAAATAGTTTGATTCAAAGTCAAAATTACATTGAAATATATAAAATAAAGGAGGTTTGCACAGACCCAGAAGACTACAACCACTTATTTTAAGGATGTGACTTAGTGTGAATGACTTCAACCCCATTTAGTTCTTTCATAGAGCCAATTAAATGATCAGCAATAGTTCTTTTCCATGCAGGAAGAACATGATATATATTGAGTAACCTTAGAAAGTTTTGAGAAACTGATTTGGTTGGATTAAACTATTACATGTTACAAATATCTTGTATTTAGAAGGACAAATATAAAAAAATATTGATGCAATAGCCTTGAAAGTTCTCAGTAGCCCTGAATTTACATTTCAAGTTTTTTTGACATGGATGTCCTTTTAAAAAGTATGATTTCTGTTAATCTTTTAAAATATATATATATATGTATGTATTTATTTATTTATGGTTGTGCTGGGTCTTCATTGTTGTACGCATGCTTTCTCTAGTTGTGGAGAGTGGGGGCTACTTTCTAGTTGCAGTGCATGGGCTTCTCATTGTGGTGGCCTCTCTTGTTGTGGAGCACAGGCTCTGGGGTGCATGGGCTTCAGTAGTTTCTCAGTAGTTGCAGCTGACCGGCTCCAGAGCACAGGCTCAGTAGTTATGATGCATGGGCCTAGTTGCCCTGTCACATGTGGGATCTTCCCAGACCAAGGATTGAACCAGTGTCCCTTGCATCTCAAGGTGGATTCTTAACCACTAGAACACCAGGGAAGTCCTGACATGGATATATGACTGCAAAACAATGTAGGAAGTTTTTCTGTGAGTTTATTATTGATTCCTAGAACACAATATCCTAGAAACATAGAACTACACTGAGGAGTCTGGAAACAAAAATCTCCTCAATGCACTGTAAAGGTCCAGTGTGATACCAGCTAAGAACTAAAAGGTGAAGAAGTTGAAACTCCCTTGGCACTTCAGTGGTTAAGACTCCACTACAGGGGGCATGGGTTCCATGCCTGGCAGGGGAACTGATACCCTGCATGCTGCACTGCGTAGCCAGAAAGTAGGAAAATAAAAAAGAGGCTAGATGGTAATTTAGACACTGTGATGAGTTGGTAAGTTTGGAATTAGTCAAATTTTGCAAAGCAATTTCAGTTAAGTTGCTGACTTGTAGCAAATACTGGAAATAAATTTCTTATTAATAGTTCTTCAGTGATTGTTCAAAAGTCTCTTCTCAAAAAAAAAATCCAAAAGTCTCTTCTCATTTCAGGATTACAGAATTGGCATGATTTTGTTTAAAATATTATGAACACTTAGGCTCTCCTTCTGTTGTTTTCTTTAGTCACAAAGGTACATCTCAGTCTTTCAAGTATATTTGTGTCCAGAAAAAGACACTTGTTTCTTGGGAGAGACACAGACCACTATTATGGTGCTGGGCTCAGATCTCTCTACTGGGTTTACTGGCATAGTCAACACCCTGTACAACTTTCCATAGTGATTCTGTCTGGGGGGAATTTTGTTGATACTTTTAGTGATTTGGCAAACTAATGAGACGAAGACCTCAGAGATTCTTAATGGTGTGGGTCACTTTCATCCTAGAGGCTTGTGATGCACAGTCCCCAATGATCCCCAATTCTTGATATTCATAAATTTATGTAGACCCTCCTTGCACTGAATAGGGCTGACTTTGTAACTAAGAAACCATTACAGGAATAACAGATTTCTAAGCCTAGGCCATAAAAGACATTGTAACTTCTTTCTTGCTCTCCTGGACCACATGCTCTACTGAGGGAAGTAACTTGTCATGACTTGGGGCCTCTTATAAAGCTCTGAAAAGGACTCCTACCAGCAGTCAGGTGAGTGAGTCATCTGAAAGCAGAACTTCTAGCCCCAGTCATGATTTCAGACATGACCTACATCTTGATTCACCCTCAGGAGATTTCTGAAGCCAGAAGTACCCAGTTAAACCACTTACCAAAGGCCTGACCCACCAAAACTATATAACTGATATATGCTTATTATAAGCTGCTAAGTTTTGGAGAATTGCACAGTAAGAGATGAATAATACAGTGCTTTTAGTATCTTATCTTTTACCTTTAGTAAAAGTCTGAGACCTACACAAGCTTTGTGTTTGTGGTACTTTGGGGCAACTGAAGAATTACAATTATTTACAGTGTGGGTTGAAGTGGGCTTGTGAGAGAATGACAAAAGCAGTAATGGAAGTCCACTTCAACCCACACTGTAAATGACTGTAATTCCTCAGTTGCCCCAAAACAAGACCGGTAGCTGACTGTGGCGCAGATCATGAGCTCCTTATTGCCAAATTCAGACTTAAATTGAAGAAAATGGGGAAAACCACTAGACCATTCAGGTATGACCTAAATCAAATCTCTTATGATTCCACAGTGGAAGTGAGAAATAGATTTAAGGGACTAGATCTGATAGACAGAGTGCCTGATGAACTATGGACAGAGGTTCGTGACATTGTATAGAAGACAGGAATCAGGACCATCCCCAAGAAAAAGCAATGCAAAAAAGCAAAATGGTTGTCTGAGGAGGCCTTACAAATAGCTGTGAAAAGAAAAGAAGTGAAAAGCAAAGGAGAAAAGGAAAGATATACCCATTTGAATGCAGAGTTCCAAAAAACAACAAGGAGAGATAAGAAAGCCTTCCTCAGCAATCAATGCAAAGAAATAGAGGAAAACAACAGATTGGGAAAGACTAGAGATCTCTTCAAGGAAATTAGAGATACTAAGGGAACATTTCATGCTTAATAAAGGACAGAAATGGTATGGCCCTAACAGAAGCAGAAGATATTAAGAAGAGGTGGCAAGAACACACAGAAGAATTGTACAAAAAAGATCTTCAAGACCCAGATAATCATGATGGTGTGATCACTCACCTAGAGCCAGACATCCTGGAATGTGAAGTCAAGTGGGTCTTAGGAAATATCACTATAAATAAAGCTAGTGGAGGTGATGGAATTCCAGTTGAGCTATTTCAAATCCTCAAAGGTGATGCTGTGAAAGTGCTACACTCAATATGCCAGCAAATTTGGAAAACTCAGCAGTGGCCACAGGACTGGAAAAGGTCAGTTTTCATTCCAATCCCAAAGAAAGGCAATGCCAAAGAATGCTCAAACTACCGCACAATTGCACCCATCTCACACACTAGTAAAGGAATGCTTAAAATTCTCCAAGCCAGGCTTCAGCAATACGTGAACCGTGAACTTCCAGATGTTCAAGCTGGTTTTAAAAAAGGCAGAGGAACCAGAGATCAAATTACCAACATTCGCTGGATCATCAAAAAAGCAAGAGAGTTCCAGAAAAACATCTATTTCTGCTTTATTGACTATGCCAAAGCCTTTGACTGTGTGGATCACAATAAACTGTGGAAAATTCTGAAAGAGATGGGAATAACAGACCACCTGACCTGCCTCTTGAGAAACCTGTATGCGGGTCAGGAAGCAACATTTAGAACTGGACATGGAACAACAGACTGGTTCCAAATAGGAAAAGGAGTACGTCAAGGCTGTATATTGTCACCCTGCTTATTTAACTTATAAGCAGAGTACATCATGAGAAGCACATGATGCTGGGCTGGGCTGGGCTCCAGCTGGGCGGGAGGAAGCACAAGCTGGAATCAAGATTGCCGGGAGAAATATCAATAACCTCAGATATGCAGATGACACCACTCTTATGGCAGAAAGTGAAGAAGAACTAGAGAGCCTCTTGATGAAAGTGAAAGAGGAGAGTGAAAAAGTTGGCTTAAAGCTCAACATTCAGAAAACTAAGATCATGGCATCTGGTCCCATTACTTCATGGCAAATAGATGGGGAAACAGTGGAAACAGTGGCTGACTTTATTTTTCTGGGCTCCAAAATCACTGCAGATGGTGATTGCAGTCATGAAATTAAAAGACACTTACTCCTTGGAAGGAAAGTTATGACCAACCTAGAGAGCATATTAAAAAGCAGAGACATTACTTTGCCAACAAAGGTCCATCTAGTCAAGGCTATTGTTTTTCCAGTGGTCATGTATGGATGTGAGAGTTGGACTCTAAAGAAAGCTGAGTGCAGAAGAATTGATGCTTTTGAACTGTGGTGTTAGAGAAGATTCTTGAGAGTCCCTCGGACTGCAAGGAGATCCAACCAGTCCATCCTAAAGGAAATGGTCCTGGGTGTTTGTTGGGTCCTAGGTCTGATGTTGAAGCTGAAACTTCGATATTTTGGCCACCTGATGCAAAGAGCTGACTCATTTGAAAAGACCCTGATGTTGGGAAAGATTGAAGGCAGGAAGAGAAGGGGATGACAGATGATGAGATGGTTAGATGGCATCACCGACTCAGTGGACATGAGTTTGAGTAAACTTCGGGAGTTGGTGATGGACAGGGAGGCCTGGCATACTGCAGTTCATGGATCGCAAAGAGTCGGACACGACTGAGTGACTGAACTGAACTGAACTGAGTCAATAGTGGAAAGAGGGCTGTAGAACATATTGACAGGGAAACATGAACATCTTGGGAAAATTCAGATTAAAAGGAGAACTTCCCCTATTATATAGAATGGAGACTTTCACATCTTATTTGGATTTTTAAGAGTACTGAAGTTATTCTTTTTGTAAAAGAGAGCAGTTATCTTTGGTGTGTAAGAATTAACTTCAAAACTTAGTAGCTTAAAGCAAAAACAATTTATTGTGTCTCATAAGTCTGTGATTGATTACGATCTTCTACTTTTTTGCCTGGGATCACTCATGCAACTGCAGTCATCTGATAATTCAGCTGGGGTGAATTGGTCTAACATGGCCTAATGTGCACACCTAGGGCCTCATCTAGGATGGTTGGAATAGCCAGGATTTCTGGGACTGTATCTTCACATGTTCTTACATCTTGGATTTCTTTTTTTTTAATTTATTTATTTTTAATTGAAGGATCATCACTTTATAATATTGTGTTGGCTTCTGCCATATATCAACATGACTCAGCCATAGAAACCTTCCTCCCACCTCGCATCACAGCATGCTTGTCTTAGGGTTCCAAGATAATAAGCATGGAATTCTCAATATATGGCTTCTGTTGAGTCCCATTGGTCAATGCCAGCCATAAGTCAGGCTCAGATATCAAGGATGGGTGATAGACTCCATTTCCTGATGAGAAGATTAGCAAAGAATTTGTGGTCAATTTAAACCCACTGCAGTGATGATGATCACTTCTTAAAAATTCAAGCACAACAGAGGAGTAAAAGAAAGCCTGAAAAATTTCACCATCCATAAATAAATAATGTTAACATTTGATGAACACCATTAGGAGTATGTCTATATGTAAGATAATGAACAGACGGAATGATGGACAGATGAACAGTGAATAGCCAGAAAGTAATAACCCCTAAGAGGTGAGAATCACTTATTTTTATACCTACACATTAACTTTAAACAAGATAGATTCACTACTTGTTAAGAAAGGTGAGGAAATAAGCTTTCTTATAATTCTTCCCGTCTCTCTTTCTTCACTTATAGAATTATTCTGATTTTGTCAATCTATAAATTTATTTATTTATTTTGTACTCATCATCCTTTTGGTTGTTTAAATGTAGTTCTACATTTAAATGGATGCAGTCATCACAGGTGCTTCTTTTCCTGTGGCTCCTTCATTTTGGCAGGTTGTTGAATGGTGTGAGATCTTCCCTGAGGACTTTCATGTTTTGGAAAGTCTGTCACTTGCCTTTATCTTTGAATCATCATTCGAATGGGTGTAACATTTCTTCTTTCTCTCAGAACATTAGAGACATTGTTCTGTTGTCTTCTGGCATTCAGCATTTTTAACAGTGAGTGAAGATGATAATAGCCTGATTTTTTTTCTCACTTTTTTTTTTGTCTAGAATCTCAGGGAATTCTAGAATTTTAATGATTTCACCAGAAAATGTTTTTAATATAACTTGATTGTATCAGTTTCTTGGAATTCAATCTGTAAACTTAGTTATTCCTTTAGTTTAAGAAATATTTGTTGCATTATATCCCTGCATATTTTAATGCTTTATTTGATTGGTTCTATCACTATGATCCCAATTATTCTTAGTTGGATCTTCTTTATCTTTCACATCTATCACCTTCTTTTTACCTTAATCTCTTTGCCTTTTTCTTCTGCATTCATGTTGATTAACTGAAGCTTTTTACTATTACATTGATTCTCTTTTTACTGTTTCTATTTCGAGCCTGAAATGGTTACTTTGGTTTCCTAATCTTGTTTATGTAGGTTTGCATTCTCATTTATTTTTTCTCATTGTGTGCTAGATTGCCAATGAGCTCTTCCTTTATTGAACTGAGAACTTTATTTAATACTTTTCTGGCATAAAGCACGCATAAGACATATACTTATGTTGTTTATGTTAATTTTTAATGAATGCTACATTATTTTTTCTTTTTCTTGATGTATCTTTTTCTTCTTAATTTAATCTTTTTTTTTTTGGTAACATTACATGTTTACACATTTACCATGCCTGTTCTTTTCATTTGTTCTGTGTCACCTTTTCCATCTTTTCTGATGTCAGTTTGCTTTCATTTCTCTGAGCCATAGTCTGAGGACTAGGTGTTGCTCTCTATCCTCTTTGCTAGGGCCAAAGGACTGAGGAGAATAGGAGTACTAGATTTTAGTGAAGACTAAAGCCTCTCTGTGGTATCTAAGCATTCCTTTTCTTCTGGAATTCCATTACTTATCCTGTAGTAGGGCCCCTCTTTTCTCTGCCAGAGATGTATCTATTTTTGGTGTCCTTTGGCTCAATTCCTCAAAGTTAGCACAGCCTCTGAAAGATAAAATCCTGATGGACTTGCCCAGCCTATTAAGGACCCAATGTAATGTTAAGATAGTGAAAGTAGAATAACGTAAACCTCTATTTTGGAAGGAAAATATGAAATCAAAAATAAAATGTCACTCTTCAAGAATAAAGTCAGCCTTAATTAAAGGAAAGCTCTGTAGCAAATCACTTACATGAAAAATATTTGTAAAGGCACTATATTAAAATATCTTTGCTGCACTGATAAGAAAGCTCAAGAATATAGACTATTTAATATCCAAGTTTCTAAACAACTCAAATCCTGACGAGTCAGATCAAGGTAAAGCTCTAAAATAAGATTAAAATCGACTATGCTTTTGCTTTCATCACAAGTAAAAAAGACTCTCCATTGATTTTCTTGATATTCAATATAAAGTGACAAGGGCTTTTGTTGACGGGTTATTTTTCCATTGATCTTCTCATTACTCATATGATATGTAACCCTTTAGTCTCCATGTTTGAGTAGACTTTAATATTTTGCAATGTTTTAATAATTACATGAAATCATAAAATATGGTTGGTAAGAAGGTAATGATGGTTCACAATATATATATATTTAATAATTTCAGACATAAATAAACTTGTAATGAATTCACTATACTTTGCTCTGCTTACTCTTTTTTCTGTAGTTCTCTGAGTCTTTGTTTTCAAGCTCTATAATAATCATAGAGTATCTCCTTGTGTTAAGACATAATTCTCAGTTATAATTCTCATCTCAGCTGATTTTCTTGGATAGTGGTTTATAACAAGCTTGTTAAAAGTGTTCTTGACAATTTCTTAACCTAACCCCAAGGTTAAGCCTAGATGGATCAAAACAGACGTAGTGTTCGAAGAGAGAGAGAATGTCACGTAAAAGATAACTTTGATTCTTCTACAATTAAATGGTGCTATGTGTTGTGTTAAACACACACTATCCTACCACAGGTTAAACTCTAGGCTGAAACTAAATTGACCTCTTTTGCAGCAAAATCAGTCAGAATTTATTATTTGAGAAAAAAGAAACACATAGCTGATATCAGTCAAGGAATAATTTTGTGTCAACAAATAAACTCACCTGTGCTTGAGATAATTGAGTCATGTGAAATTTGTTCTCTCATAAAATATATGAATGTTCTCATAGAAATGGATTTTTAATCAAATTACATTGTGTCTGAATAAGTACAGTCAGTGTGTGAATTCCCCACCCTCATCCTTTTCCTGTGAAGTGAAGACAGTGAAGATTTGGTGTCAGTTACCCGGGGTTTGTGTTCCTGCTAGGCAGTTATGAGTAGTATTATATCTTGGACAAACTACTAACCTCTTTTGAGTGTTGGTGTTCTCTATTTTAAGATGGGATGTAGTGTGAAATAAAAAGGGAATATATATAATTAAAATGCCTCGCCTGAAACAATTTGGAATAGTGATTACTAATATACTAAGTGTTTTTAATTTCTAACACATTGTCAAGATTTAGGTAATGATTAGAATTTGATTAGACTCGGAGGGCTTCCCTGGGGGTTCAGTTGGTAAAGAATCTGCCTGCAATGCAGGAGACCCAGGTTCGATCCCTGGGTCAGGAAGATCTGCTGGAGGAGAAAATGGCAACCCACTCCAATATTCTTGCCTGGAGAACTCCATGGATAGAGGAGCCCAGGGGGCTGCAGTACATGGGGTCACAAAGACTCAGACACGACTGACACTTTCACTTTCATCCTAATGGACGTGGGGTGGTATTTCTATCTCATTAAAGACTACCCATAGAAATATAAATATATACACATATAAATAGTCTACACATATAAATAAGCCATGGATTCTGCTTCAGTGAGTGTACTACCTGAGAGGTAAGGAAAGGAATCCCCTGGAGGTCCAGTGGTTAGGACTCTACACTTCCACTGCAGGTGGTCAGATTTGATCCCTGGTTGGGAAACTAAGATCTTGCAAGGCACATGGTGCAGCCAAAACATAACAAAAAAGCAAAAAAAAAAAAAAAAAAGGCAAGGGAACAGTGATGACTAACAGGCAAGAGAGCATGTGACTCTCAGTTATAAATATATCAAACTTGTCTACTTGAATTAATGGCCTCTACATTTGACTAAAAATTCTGCCTAA
Organism: Giraffa tippelskirchi; assembly: GCF_054371585.1. Lineage (NCBI taxonomy): Eukaryota > Metazoa > Chordata > Mammalia > Artiodactyla > Giraffidae > Giraffa > Giraffa tippelskirchi. The sequence goes on from NC_137279.1 coordinate 156,266,162, forward strand.
AGTAATAAGGATTCTCTTTTCTATGAACCATTCACATAATGATAAAAGATTGCTAGAGATGACAGAATAGTAACAGAGGAAGGTGAGCACAAAGAACAAATATGGATGGCCTTGTGTGTGGTACAAAATGCCTAATTTTTGACATCAACTGAATGAATCTCGACTTCACTCTTTGCAGAATACAGTTGTGAGACTCTGGGCAAATGGAATTCTCTTTAGAATGCAGCTTTCTAAAATAAAAACCACTCAAGTTTTATTAATGCTTATTATGTGCCAAGAACAGTGATGAGAATTTTCCATACAATAAAAAAAAAAAAAGAATAGCTGCTCTATTTGGAAAGTACTATGATTTTCTCTATAACTGAGAAAACTGAGGTGCAGGAAGGTTAAGTAACTTGCCTAAGATCACACAGCCAGTAAATACTTTCACTGTTATTTTCATGGAAGCAGCATGACTCTGGAATCTGTGCTCCTAATCCAAATAATAAAAATTTAAACATTTCTTTCTGTCTAAATTTCTTTTTGCTTAATAAGGTTAAAATGCAATTGACTCAAGGATTTTAATAGCAAAACTATTTCGAGAATTTTATTGACTAAGTTTGGGTCAACAACCATTCGGTCTAAATAGTAGAATATTCAAATAGATCTCCTTCTCCTGGTTTTTGTCCTCTTTAAACTTGGAACCACATTGTCAGGTTGGGATCTCAGCATAGAGAACTTTGCCCTCAGGTAACAATGGTATGTTGTAATTATGCTCATCTGTATTCTCCTAGGCACTAAATTAGTCCCACAGGAAAAACTTACTTTCCTTTTAAGGTTATTGAATTACTCACTAGCTCCCTGGCACAAAAAATGACTGATGACTTTCCAGTCATTTATTATTATTTTGCTCACCATTAATAAAATGTTTCCTCCTAGACAGTATTTCAATAATCTTCTACCGTTGATGTGGTAATGTTAATATTGTCTTTATTTTCAAATGAGGAAACTGAGGACCGTGGGAGGTGAGTTGCAGAGATGACTAGAAACAGTCCCTCCCCAAGGAAATTTACATTTCATTAAAATATCTGTGTTGTCACTAGACTTTCAGTCAAGCTATCTGCTTCATCTTGCTCCTGCCATGACCCCTCACCACTGATGGTTGTATTCAGTGATAATGAAAATATAGTTACATCTGTGACACCTTATTTGATAGCTTTTCCTTAAATGGGAAGGGAATGTGTGTTGGTGCTATTTAGTCACAAGTCATGTCTGACTCTTTGTGACCCCACGGACTGTGTACCCTGTCAGGCTCCTCTCTCTGTCCATGGGATTTTCCAGGCAAAAATACTGGAGTGGGTTGCCATTTCCTTCTCCAGGGGATCTTCCTGACCCAGGGGTTGAATCTGAAAGGAATGGGTTAAGTGATGCAAACTCCCACATGTGTCTACACCCAAAACAACAACAAAAAGGACATTTAGATGAGAAAGTAGGGAAAGTGAGTTAAGAAATTAATGAGGAAAAATAATTCAAACTATTCAACTCCCTGTAGGCCAAGTAGAAAAGGCAGTGGGTCAAACTATTTTCATCTTCAATTGGTTGTTCAGGACTTTTTATAGACAGCTTAAGTCTCATGAAAACATAAAATGAGTTTATTACACTTTTTTCAGTCTATCAGACTTCCTTCAGGCTCTAGGCACATGCTAATGATTGGGATAAAACCGAGTTTGAATGGAGTTCCTGCTAAACAAATGAATGGTGGAGACTGGAAAGTTACATGAAAGACAGCCAACTCTTCTGCAAAACCACACCACAATACACAAAGCCACAATGATAAAAATTGCATGCATCTGGGAAGAAGGTATAAACTAGTATGTTATGGGGAAATCAAGGGGGCTGGAGAAAGGGAGGAGGGTCATAGATGAAAAGAACTCAAAGGATGGAAGCAGAACCCTAAAAGAAACCAAAGAAAAAATAAAAGCAAATTCTAAACAGCTCCCCTTACAAATGACTTTCATATGCATGGTAAGACGTGAACTGAAAGAAAACAAATACCAAGAGATATAATAGACACATTATGTAACAAGGATTACTAAGGAGAGGCTAAAACCAGAAACAGATTTGGAATAATTTGGAGATGGAAAGTTTATATAAGAGATAGACACAACAGGCTAGGGGGAATTATGCCAACATGGGTCAAGGAGGATATTGTGTCTGAAGGGAGAAAGAATGTCACATAATAAATAAGTTGGCAGCGGGACAAAATATATTTGGATGGAAATAAAAGATAAAAGGAATATAGAACTAATCATAGGAAATTACGATAGACCATCTGGGTCAGATAAAAAAGGCAGCTCAGAATGTTTGTGTAGATAAGGATGCCCAAGAAAAACAGGGTATGGTTTGGGATGGCTGATCTAGGATTGTAATACGGCAGAGCGATGTGCTGGTTACATTCCTGGAGAAGACCGTGGATTCAATTAGAGCCCAGTTTTCGCATATTATTTGGAAACCAAAAACGTATAAAACAGTGAATAGACAAGGATCCAGAATGATTTGGGACAGCCTATCACTCAACAGTTATCTATCCCTTCATTTGTAATGTTTTGTATTTTGTAGTGTCTGTGAAGACTTGATGACCTTACCTTTCCTGTCACCTCACCACTCTGGAGATCTGCTATAATTTGACACTGTCTTTATGAACACCCTGCCCAGATCAGTCTCCTCACAACCTTCCTGCTGTGGCTACACTTGTCCCAAGCCATTCAGGTCCAGCTCCTAAATTCATGCAGCTGAGTACCCTCATAAAAATGTAACTAGCCTATCCAAGTAGACTCTGACCATTTGTTCGGTCAGAGGGTGTTGGCCTGGGCGTTGTAACCAGCCATCCCTGGAGAATAGAAACACAAAAAAGAGCCAACAGCTGGGAATTCCAGCCCATTTACCCTCGAACTCTCTAACTGAAGTAACAACAGCATCCAGGAAATGGTGTTGCTTTGTGTGCAGTGATGACCCTGTTGACTTCCTGATGATATGGCCAAAATTTTAAGGACTTAACAGCAAGGCTGAGAGATTTTTCACTTCATTCTGGGCTCCAAAGCCTCTTCTCTGAGCACATGTTATGCTGTGTTATAGGTGAATATGGCTGCTTCCCACAATGTACTTGAAATTCCTGAGGTCAGAAACTGAATCTCTCATGTCCCACTTGCACAGATTAGCATTCTGTCTAGTAATTCTGAGTGCTCACTTATCACGTAAAATGAATGGAATGATAAGGAGTGACTCAAAGGAATTAATCTGTTCAGTTCAGTTCAGTTCAGTCACTCAGTCATGTCCGACTCTTTGCGACCCCATGAATTGCAGCACGGCAGGCCTCCCTGCCCATCACCAGCTCCCGGAGTCTACCCAAACCCGTGTCCATCGAGTCAGTGATGCCTTCCAACCATCTTATCCTCTGTCATCCCCTTCTCCTCCTGCCCCCAATCCTACTCAGCATTAGGGTCTTTTCCAATGAGTCAACTCTTCGCATGAGGTGGCCAAAGTATTGGAGTTTCAGCTTCAACGTCAGTCCTTCCAATGAACACCCAGATTACTTACTTAATCTGTAAGTAAAAGATTTTAGGCAGTTGTACTGGCCATAGGGAGGTAATTTGCCAAAGGGCTGGTTGGGTGGATAAGGATAAGAAAGGATGGTACCTACCTGGTGTCTTTAAGTTTGTTCCTCAGTCTGGAATTCTCTCCTCTGCTCACATGAAGACCAGCCTTGGACATCCCTTTCTGATCTAAGAATTAAAAGTTCAGTTTATAAAGACTGGAAATCTCAGTGATCCAAACATAGATGCTTCTTATGTATTTTTCTCATCACTTACACACGAATGTCAACTTACTTATAAATCTACTCCTTTGGGTCCCTAGCAACAACTAATCATCTTGCCTAGAATTCTGTAGAAAATTTACATCTTGTAGAAAATTAGTGTATATTTACAATATCTCAGCTTTGTTAACAACCATGTTGTAGCCTAGTAGCTCCCAAAAGTTGCATCAGGAGCACCAGAGGAATGTGAAAAAATAGAAAAGGGACTTCCCTGATGGTCCAGTGGCTAAGACTCCCCTCTCCCACTGCAGGGGGTCTGGGTTCGATCCCGGTAATGGAACTAGATCCCACATGCTGCCAACCTTAGAGTCTACATGCTGCAACTAATACCTAGCACAGTCAAATCAATCAATCAATATTTTTTTAAAAAAGGAAAAAAAAACACCCAGATTCCTGGTTCCAGGCCTGGCCTCATAGAGTCAAACTCCCTGTATGAGGTTATAAAAGAATCTGCATTTTCAATCCCCAAGTATTTATAAAACATAACGTGATTTGGGAATTACATCTTTGACCAAATGCATTTATTAAACAAATAAAAAGCCAATTAGTTGGTTTAAAAATATCCCTGGTTATTAATAACTTCTATACCATTTTTAGAGATACCAAAAAAATCACTGATAATAGGTAGAGTTAGTTTTAGTTTAGAGCAAGATATAATAACCTCTGTTCACTGAAACTTTCACCCTTGAAGGAGTAGTGAGCCTAATTAGTAGCTATAGTTCTTTTAAATGATAATTTTGTCTCTTATGTGGGCAATTACTGAATGAAATTCATTAATATTTAGCTGTATCTTCATTCATCCTGTATAATGATAATGACCTATTAGTTCATTTTTCAGTAGTGCCTATGGGTAGGGAAGATGTGCCTAGGACAGTACACGGAACAAATTACACTCAATAGTAACTGTCAATTTTTTTACGCTGTCTGCTTAAGGGATCTCTGGATGTGACTAGGCTGTGACTGAGCAAAGAGAGAAATGGAGGAGACAGAGGCACTGCATCAGCTTTCAGGGATATTCAGAAAGGAGAAGATTATGGCCAACTTTGGAGGTAGTTCTGACTGAGACCAATTGCCTGCCATTGAGAGACCTTCACTGTATTTTATGAGAAATAGCTGTGGTACAGACAGGGAGGGGGCATTAAACAAACAAAAAAAAGACTTAAAAATCTACAACTTTAAGGAGATTTCTATTTCTTCAGAAGGATAGTTATTAGCCATAATTTAAGGTGAATTACAATTGGTGCTATAGTAGAGGTTGGGATTGACATATATACACTATTGATACTATGTACAAAAGAGAGAACTCATGAGAACCTACTGTATAACACAGGGAACTCCACTGTGGTGCAGTGGTGAACTAAGTGAGAAGGAAATCCAAAACAAGAGGGGCTATATGTATACACATAGCTGACTCACTTTGTTGTACAGTAGAGACTAACACAACATTTTAAAGTAACTATACTTCAATAAAATTTTAAAAACCCAACCAACCAACCAACCAAAAAAAGACAAAACAGCAGCAACAACAAAAAGCAAAGTTACCCCAAAAAGATGAAATTAGCTTAAAAACATACAAAAAAGAATAATGACATAGTCTTGATCCAGCAGATATTAAAACATTATGAAATTATAGCAATTCAGTATGTGTGATACAGGTGCAAAAGTTAGACAATAGAACAGAAAGAGAAAGCCCAGAAAAAGACTCGATCTGATATAACCATTTAACAATGAAGGAGAGAAAGTAAATCAGTGGTGAAAGGAAAGTGTACTCAACAAATAGTTGGTAAAACATTGCAGAGAAAATTTGGATCAAAAGAAATTAGATCCTTCTCTCATATCACCACTAAGATCAAGTTATTAAAAATGCTATCAAGACTATGGTGAGATGGATATGGTTTTATATAACTATTAGGGGAACAAACTAGACCAATCATTTTGGAAAGCATTTTGTAAAATGAATTGAAGATATTAAAATGTTCATAACATTCTGAATCAGTAATTTCACTTCTAAAAGTGTAAGTGAAAGTGTTAGTCGCTCAGATAGTGTTCAACTCTTTGTGACCCGTGACCCCATGGACTGTAGCCTGCCAGGTTCCTCTGTCCATGGGATTCTCCAGGCAAGAATACTGGAGTGGGTTGCCATTTCCTCTCAAAGGGATCTTGCAAACCAACAGATTGAACCTAAGTCTCCTGCATTGCAGGCAGATTCTTTACTATTTGAGCTACAAGGGATAGTGACACATTTACTTCTAGATACACATAGACACACACACACACACACACACATATATATACATACATACACATACATGTTTTTCTCTACACACTCATGTTTAAGAATAAAATTTTTCAAATAATGGAACTGGAAAAATAATAATTAATTGGAAGATTATTAAGTAAATTATGTCACAGATTATGTTACTTTTTTTAACTTGACCTAATTGACATTTTTTGATAGAGCACTTTACCAAAGAACAGCAGAGTAAACATTTTCAAACATGCCACATCCATCAAAATAAATCATACATTGAGCTGTAAAAAGAATCAGTAAATTTTAAAAGATTCAAATATGTAGTATATTCTCTGACAACAGTAGAACTAACATAGAAATTAACAAGAGAGAGCTATCTGGAAAATCCCCAAATATGTGCACATTAAACAATGCACTTCTACTAAATAAGTATGTTGAAGAACGAATCACCAAAGAACTTGAACTGAATGAAAATGAGACCACCAAAATATCAAGATTTGCAAGATTTAGCCCAAACTGAACTTAGATAACAAATTATGTTACTTTAATGTAACAGAATAGAATGCATTTGTTAAAATATGTTTGTTGGAAGTTTTTTATTTTCATTTTTTGGTAGTTTCTTTACCTTTCATATGTTAGAGCAAAAAGTAGGGAGCTATTCATTTCAACTATATTAATACGCAGAAAAAGGATTGGAAATATATATTTCAAAATGTTACTTTTGTTATTTTAGGATAATAATGGTATGGATAGGTTCCTCCCTTTTAGTGTATTTCCTTTTCAAGTTTTCTACAATTGGTGCATTTTAGAGTAGATTCTTGACATGCACAGGGGACATATCCTAAAACAATAGCTAATCTTTAAAATGCAAAGAACTTCTCTTTCTTAGACTTCTTTAGTTTCTCTTTATTGCTATCATTAACACTATCAGTTAGCTTTCTTCTCTCAAAGAATGTTTCCTTGTGTCCCCAGAGTTACTATATACTTGATAATGAGAAGAGAACACAAAAGCTACATTGAGCTCTGGATCCTGGGTGGTCTGCTAGCAGTAATAGCAGTAAGGAGTAAACTCTCCCCTATGTTTTCTAAAACTCCCATTCTAAGACACCCAATTAATAAAAGTAAAAAAATAATAGTGTTCTTTGATATGGACAACTAACGTTTTCTGATTCTCATAAAAAGAGTGAATAAATGCATCTTTAGAAAGTGTTGCTATTTTTCGTGATCAAAGTTAAGGTCATGTTGGCCAAGCAAGCCCTCCAAATAAATTGCAGACCCTAAGCACCTCTGAGAGGAAAATTTGGGATTTTGCTAGGTTTACTCACTAAGCCATTTTGGTCTCACACCGTCTTCAAAGCACTCATGATTAAAATTCACATCAGAGCAAAATGACCACCAAGTCACAGAATCTGGGTATTTTTCTTAAGTGAATAAACCCAGGATCAATGAAGTATCAAATACCAAGACTATGTTAAAAATGGAGAGTAAGGGCAAGCTGTAGAAATGAAGAGATTAATTTGATGTGGAATGGAGGAAGTATGATTTTCATTAAGTATTCACAGGTGCCAAAGCCTATTGTCTTTATTTCTGTATGAAAGTAACTATATCCTCAGTCTCCCTCACCTTGTGCCCTACAAATTCATTCATCTGATGATAAAACTTTCAATATTATCAACTCAAGGTGTATATTTTCTATTGTTATGTAAAAAATCACCACGAATTTAGCAGCTTCAAACACCACACCTTTATTTATTTATTTTTTTTGTGTGTATATATATTCTTTTTAATATTCTACTTTACAATATTGTAGTGGTTTTTGCCATACATTGACATGAATCAGCCATGGGTTTACATGTGTTCCCCATCCTGAACCCCGCTCCCACCTCCCTCCCCATCCCATCCCTCTGGGTCATCCCATTGCCCCAGCCCTGAGCATTTGTCTCATGCATTGAACCTGGAATGGTGTTCTGTTTCACATATGATAATATACATCTTTCAATGCTATTCTCCCAGAACGTCCCACCCTCACCTTCTCCCTCAGAGTCCATAAGACTGTTCTATGCATCTGTGTCTCTTATTCTGTCTCGCATATAGGGTTATCATTACCATCTTTCAAATTCCATATATATGCATTAGTATACTGTATTGGTGTTTTTCTTTCTGGCTTACTTCACTCTGTATAATGGGCTCCAGTTTCATCCATCTCAATAGAACTGATTCAAATGTATTTTTTTAATGGCTGAGTAATATTCCATTGTGTATATGTACCACAGCTTCCTTATCCATTCATCTGCTGATGGACATGTAGGTTGCTTCCATGTCCTGGCTATTGTAAACAGTACTGCGATGAACATTGGGGTACATGCGTCTCTTTCAATTCTGGTTTCCTCAGTGTGTATGCCCAGCAGTGGGATTTCTGGGTCATATGGCAGTTCTATTCCCAGTTTTTTAAGGAATCTCCACACTGTTCTCCATAGTGGCTGTACTAGTTTGCATTCCCACCAACAGTGTAAGAGGGTTCCCTTTTCTCCACCCCTTCTCCAGCATTTATTGCTTGTAGAGTTTTGGATAGCAGCCACTCTGACTGGTGTGAAATGGTACCTCCAAACACCACACCTTTATTATCTCACAGTCTATGTGGGTCAGAAGTCTGGACATGGCTTAGCTGAGTCCTTAGCAGGCTATAGTCCAGGTTAGCCACAGGTTGGTTCTCATCTGGAGACTCAATTGGTGATGCATCTACTCAGGTTGGTGGCAGAATTAATTTTCTTGCAGTTTTAAGGCTGAGAATTTAAGTTGTAAACCATGATTTTAACTCTTTGTTCTTATTCAGACAATAAATTTAGTCTAGAGCTTTAATAATGGAAGTTCTGGAGAATAAAGAATTACTAAGAGGACAAAAACATGAGTTAATATATAAACATATCATCTCAATTTATAGTGGTTGATAATGACTTACTGAAGAGTTACTAATTCCATAGGTATTAAAGAGATGGGTATGATTTCAATACACTATTTGAAACTCATCACAGTCACATTTTCTCTGCTTCCTTTATTTTTCTTCATAGGTCTTATTACTGCTTGAAACTTGTATTACTTCTCTATTGTCTCTCTCTGCTAGTAAGATGGGAGAAGGCAATGGCAGCCCACTCCAGTACTCTTGCCTGGAAAATCCCATGGACGGAGGAGCCTCGTGGGCTGCTGTCTATGGGGTTGCACAGAGTCGGACACGACTGAAGCGACTTAGCAGCAGCAGCTAGTAAGGTGTAATGTATTATAGGCTCCATCCTCCAGTGTCTATAATAATGCCTGCTGTATAAGTTCTCAATAAATGGATATTTAATAAATGAATAGACGTGTAATGAAAGATAAAATATATTCAAAGGGTGAGAAATATTATAAATAAAGACAGATAAAACCACAGGAAGACTGGTTTACTAAGAACTGAAATCAATGTAATTTCTCTCTGTGTTAAACAAGCTCCTATGTTAGACAATACTAGGATCAAGAAAATAACTTGGCTACCTGTTCTGGAAAGTACTTGCTTCTGCGATATAAAACTGTGAACTAACTAATGTAGTCACTGATGTAGTCACTTTAAGGCCCTCCTCTCACTGTGGATTGGAATTTAAAGCTTTTACATTAAAAACTCTGCCCAACCCCAACTAGTTTCCTATCTTAAAAGACTTTTTAAAATCACCTCATCCAGCTCTGAAAGCTGGATACTCTTCTATAACTTCCCCTCGGACATGTTACCAGGACTCTAGCAAGTGTTCACTCTTCATGTAGTAAGTCTAATAAACTTAGTTTTGCTTCATCAAAGTTGTCCACTGATGGCCTTTTTCAAGAGGTAGCCTGCGACTCTTGAATTAGTAACTTTGAAGAGGTAGCAGGTGAGGAGGAAGCAGAATGTGACCGGAGCACACCTCAGGGTGGGAGGTAGTGTCTGATTCTAGTGGTAGGAAGCAGATGACCGGAAAAAAGTTGTTGGGGTCTGTATTAATAAAAGTCAAGAAACAGAAACCTCTGTGGCTATTTCAAATAGAAGAAATTTAACATGGGGAATTTGTTACATGGGTACTGGGACAGCAGAGGAAGACACACGAGAGAGAATGCAAAGAGAATGACTAGTAACCTACAGTTTAAGTAAACACATGAAGCAACTATGATCACTATGGCTGGTGACAAAAAGATAAAGATGATGTTACCAGAACCCCGATGTGTAGAGTGGAAGGGCTCTGTGGCTATGCTGGAACCATAGAGAAGAGGCCTCCTGGCCGATGCTGCTACTATGGAGAATGGAGGGATTGCCTGAGGGATACAGCCACTTCCAGAGAAGGGTCTAGAAGCAGAGGAGGAGGGAAAATAACTTTTCCATTTTCTTGCTTTCTATGTCCTGTCAGTGATGCCTACTAGAAGAAAAATAACAGGAAGCCAGCTGTCAAAGAATCCTGCTGCTACTGCTGCTGCTGTTAAATCGCTTCAGTTGTGCCCAACTCTGTGCGACCCCATAGACGGCAGCCCACCAGGCTCCTCCGTCCCTGGGATTCTCCAGGCAAGAACACTGAGGTGGGTTGCCATTTCCTTCTCCAATGCATGCATGCATGCTAAGTTGCTTCAGTCGTGTCCGACTCTGTGCGACCCCGTGGACAGCAGCCCACCAGGCTCCTCTGTCCATGGAATTCTCTAGGCAAGAATACTGGAGTGGGGTGCCATTTCCTTCTCCCAAAGAATCCTGGGAAAGGTAGTATGCAGACCCTCAAGTTCAGAGTTATAGAGTTTAATAGAGAAAAACAGATGTGGGCTGAAAGATGACAGGCGAACTAGGCACAGGACCAAACTGAGAAATGTAGATAAGGAACGTGGATTTTTAGAGAGGTTTTAAGGATCTGTAATAAGTGTAATTATATGGACAAAGTATTGGGAAATAAGTAGGCTAGCTTTCTTAGTTCTACATGAAACTATTCCACCCTATTCCACTCAACCCACCAAGCTATGAGCTTTCCTCTTTCTCTACACACCTGTATTGGAGAGAAGGTAGCTTTCTCCTACCTATCCCTATAACCCTCTCCGTGGTTAGAGGAGAAGCCACAGGACTAGGAATAAGAAATTTTATCACACCACTATTCATTGTCAGTGAATGTTACATTCGTTAGAAAGATTTGTAACGGAATTTAGGACAGGGGTGGGGGTGGGGGGAAATACATGATTTTTAGCATACTAATGGCCAGAATTATTCTTTCACAAGATATAAGATCAGATATAATATATAATATTGGGATGCACCTCTTAATTCTGCCTTGAGTGTTATTACCAAAATTCTGGGATTAAGTGACTCTCTTTTGCTTTGTCCCTGGAAGGGCAGGAAGTTATTACAATGAATTACCTTGTTGATCTTTCTGGTCTCCACCTGTGGGGTTTTTTTTCCAGAGAAATTATTTACTGTTTTTTAAAATATGTATATACATTCCAGGAGTATAGCATTATAACTTGACATCTATATACACTATACAGCGATCATTACCACTAGTCTTGTTACCACCCATTACTGTACAGTTGAGCCCTTTCATCCATTTTGCCCACCTTTTGTTAGATATATGATTTACAAATACCTTCTCCTACTCAGTAGGCTGCCTTTTATTTTGATAATGGTTTCCTTCACTGTGAAAAAGCATTTTGGTTTGATGTCGTTCCATTTATTTTTGCTTTTGTTTCCCTGTGTTTTGATTCAAATCCAAAAAATATTACTAAGACTGATGCAAATGAGGATACTGCCTAAGTTTTCTTTTAGGAATTCAATGGTTTCAGGTCTTACATTCAACTCTAATCCATTTTGAGTTAATTTTTGGTATGGTATAAGATAGTGATCTAGTTCCATTCTTTTGTATGAGGCTGGCCAGTTTTCCCAACACTGTCTATTGAAGACACTATCCTTTCTCATAAACAAGATTGACAAACCTCTGGCCAGGCTCACCAATAAGAAAAGAGAAAGAACTCAAATAAATAAATAAGAAATGAAAATGGAGACATACCAACTGATACTGCAAAAATACAAAAAAGCATAAAGAAATACTATGATCCATTTTATGCCAACAAATTCAACAACCTAGAAGAAATGGACAAGTTTCTAGAAACATACAGCCCACCAAAACTGAATTAAGAAGAAACGGATAATTTGAATAGACCAATTACTAGAAGTGAAATAGAATGTATAATTTAGAAATTCTCTATAAACAGAAGTTCAGGACCAGATGGCTTCAAAGGTGAAGTCTACCAAACATACAAAGAAGAACTTCTACCAATTCTCCTCAAACTCTTCCAAAAATTTGAAGAGGAGGGAATACTCCCCAAAACATTCTATTAAGCCACCATACCCTAATATAAAACCAGACAAAGAGGCCACCCACAAAACATTATAGGCCAATGTCATTGATGAATACAGATGTAAAAATTCTCAACAAAATATTAGCAAACTGAATCCAACAACATATAATAAAGATCATACACCATGATTAAGTGGGATTCATCCCAAGTTCACAAGGAAACAGAATCATGAACATAGAGAACAGACTGGTGGTTTCCAAGGGGGAAGGCCTTAGGGGAGGGATGTAGTGGGAAGTTAGGTTTAGCAGATGTAAGCTTTCATATATAGAATGAATAAACAATAAAATCTTACTGTATAACACAGAGAACTATATTCCATATCCTATGATAAACAATAATGGAAAAGAACGTATTAAAAAAGAATGTACATATATACAGAGTCTTAACCACTCAGTTTAGTTCGGTTTAGTTGCTCAGTCTTATAACCTATTTTGCAGCTCTACTCAGTTTGGTATAGATTCTGAACTTTCTTGGTGCTCTTAAATTCCCCAATGCACTGATGAAATTAGTTCTCAGAATGAAAACAACTAGAATGTGGATAAGATGTGACTGATCTTTATTTGGGCTCACTGAACATTGTTGTTGCTGTTGTTTAGTTGGCTGTCGTGTCTGACACTTTATGACCTCATGGACTATATAGCCCATCAGGTTCCTCTGTCCATGGGATTTCCTAGGCAAGAATACTGGAGTAGGTGATAATTTTCTTCTCCAGGAGATCTTCCAGGCTCAGGATCAAACCTGCGTCTCCTCCATCAGCAGGCAGATTCTTTACCAATGAGCCACCTGGGAAGCCCTCACTGAAGATTAAGGTATAGTGATCAGAGCCAACCCTTGAGACAAAACACAATATATGCAGATCTGGGCCTGTGGCAGCACTGTGGGTGGAAGCCCAGCTTTGCACTCACTAGTTGTATATTCTCATGCAAGTCATGTATGTTCTCATGCAATTCCCTCCTCTGCAAAACAGACGTAATAATATTTGTCTCCTGAGGTCAATTTGAGGAATAAATGAGTGAACATGGGCAATGGACAATCCAAAAATACTAACCCCTTGCAGTGTCCTGACCTATTAAATGTTGTAATTTTTGTTACTAAAAAATGTATTTGGTGGTTTACATGTGTTATTCTCTTGGACAAAATGCCTGATGGGTTTTGAAAGCAGTTGTCATCAAGTTTCAACCTGTTTGACATGAATGTTTAAGGATGCCTTATTTGGCTCCTGCTAACCTCCTCCAGTACAATTCCAGTGGGTGGCAAAGATGGCAAATAATACACTTTAATCCCTCTTATTTGAGGGGCAACGCCTTGTCATGGCACATTGGACTTGACATGTGGGTACACGGAAGGAGATTAGAGTGACTTGAACTCTCTCTAAAACTGTAACATCACTAAACTCTCAAAGGAATAGAATCTTGTTTGACTGGGGTTGAATTCTGTTTTGTTCACTTGCATTGGGAGAACAGAATGATACTCATTCCTCAGTTTTCTCAGACTCAGGCTGCCTAAAGATGAACATGGGATTTTTCTCAATGATATCTACTTGCCTGTAATTTTTAAAAAATCTTTTCTGCAGGCCCAGATCTGCAATTTCTTACTTTTTTTTTCCCCCTCTCACAAGCAACGATCAAGCTTAAAATGAACAGTAACCAAACTGTTCATTTGTCCTAAATCTACCTTCCTCTGATAGTCTCATTAAATTGTAATTTTAGACTCAGAGAGAGCTCAGCCTGAGTCCCAGAGGTTAACTGCTTTGCTTCTTATCTCTCCACTACCCTGGTCTCCCCACTTCTGTCTAGTGCTCTTTGCACTTCACTCATTACAAACAGAAAGTGTTTAGAGGAAGCTCTACTGATGAAGAGACTGATGCACCAGAGTTCTGCTTCTGAAAATCAAAGTAAGAGGTGACTTCTCATTACCACCACTGGCAACCACACCACCCTCAACCCCATCATTTCTCTTTTTTTAAATAGAAAGTTTTTAAAAATTTTCTTTTTGGTTGTGCTATGTGGCATGTGACTGCAGCCATTAGATTAAAAGATGCTTGCTCCTTGGAAGAAAATCTGTGACAAACCTAGACAGGGTATTAAAAAGCAGAGACTCCACTTTTCTGACAAAGGTCCGTACAGTCAAAGCCATGCTTTTTCTAGGACGGGTGTGAAAATTGGACCATAAAGAATGCTGAGCACCAAAGAACTGATGCTTTCAAATTTTCATACAGAAGCCAGAGGAACACTAAAATGTCAGTTAAATCATGGCACTGCTGAGTTTAAAACCCTGTAATGACTCGCTATTTCATTCAGAGTAAAAGCCCAAATTTCTGCAATGACTGACGGACCTTACATGTTCTCCTCGCTTTCCTTCACATACATTTTGCTCCAGATATGATGGTGTCTTTGCTGTTCCTTGAACAGTATGCTGCCAGTGCACTGAAACTCTTTCCTGTATTTGTCGGTTCACTCCTGTCCCTCCTATAAGCTTTACGCAGCTATTACCTCCCTGAGACCTGCACTGACCACCGATTTAAAAAGTTGCCAACCTATCCCCAGCACTGGCCCACTTTCTTTCTCTCCATGGCACTTGTCACCACTGTTTCTGTTTCTAGTGGATTCGCTCTTCCTAGATGTAGATAGATGCCTCTCCCTCTGTTCTCCGATGGCCTTTCCTGGGAGTTTGACCTTTCCTGGGAGTTTGTAAATGGAATGGGTGGGAGGACAGAGCATGTAAGAGGACTAATCCTACTGGATCAGGTCCTACCCTTTTAACCTTATTACTTCTTAGAGGCCCCATCTCCAAATTCAGCCACACTGGTGGTTCGGCCTTCAACATATGAATTTGGAGGGTGGGGGGCAGTACATCAGAATGAGGGCATGGATTTTTGTCTGTTCTGTTTACTACCTACAAAAGTTCTTGGCATATAGTAGGTACTCAAAAATAATTGTTCAATGAACGAATAAAATACCTAGCCCATAAGTGGTAGACAGCCTCTAAAATGGTTCCTGGTATTCACACCCGGTGTAATCTCCTCCCCTTGGGTTATACCTAGCAACTCCCTTCTAGTGCATAACAATAGTGCAGAAAAAGTTACAGAATGTCACTTCCTAGATTATGAAAGGACTCTGGCTTCTAGCTCTGCCCTCTCTTGCTCTCTCACTTGCTGATTCTGATAGAAACCAGTTGCCATGTATGTGCCATGAGAGGCCCACATGTCAAAGAACTGAGGGAAGCCTGCAAAAAACTTAATCTTGCTGACAACCACAACATTGGAAGAGCATGGAAGATCTTCCCTCAGTCAAATTGATTCTAACCCACAGAAACTATGAAATAATGTTTGCTATTTTAAGCTACAAGTTATGGGGTAAATTTTTTATGCAGCAAAGCATAACCAATATACCTAATAACACAGGAATGATGACCATGTCTAAAGAAACCTGAACACTTTATCTGGGAATGATCATTTGAAAGTGGGGCTGTCCTTATAGTTTTGTACCATTCAATTGCTATAGGCCTGTTGTTCAGTTGCCAAGTCACGTTCGACTCTTTATGACCCCTTGGACTGCAGCACACCAGGCTTCCCTGTCCCTCACCATCTCCCAGAGTTTGCCCAAATTCATGTCCATTGAATCATTGATGCCATCCAACCATCTCATCCTCTGCCACCCTCTTCTCCTCCTGCCCTCAATCTTTCCCAGCATCAGGGTCTTTGCCAATGAGTTGGCTGTTTGCATCAGGTGGCCAAAGAATTGGAGCTTCAACTTCAGCATCAGTCCTTCTAATGAGTATTCAGGGTTGATTTCCTTTAAGATTGACTAGTTTGATGCCCTTGCTGTTCAAGGGACTCTCAAGAATCTTCTCCAAGCACCACAATTTGAAAGCATCAATTCTTTGGCACTTTGCTTGCTTTATTGTCCAGCTCTCATATCCGTACATGACTAATGGAAAGACCATAGCCTTAACTATACGGACCTTGTCAGCAAAGTGATGTCTTTGCTTTTTAACACACTGTCTAGGTTTGTCATAGCGTTCCTACTGAGAAGCAATTGTCTTCCCATTTCATGGGAAGTCAATTTCACTGCAGTCGCTATCCGCAGTGATTTTAGAGCCCGAGAAGAGGAAATCTGTCACTGCTTACACCTTTTCCCCTTCTATTTGTCATGAAGTGATAGGACTGAATTCCTTGCTCTTAGTTTTTTTAATATTGAGTTTTAAGCCGCTTTTTCACTCTCCTCCTTCACCCTCATCAAGAGGCCCTTTAGTTCCTCTTTGCTTTCTGCTGTTAGAGTGGTATCATCCCCATATTTGAGGTTGTTCATATTTCTCCCAGCAATCTTGATTCCAGCTCATACAGCTCATCCAGCCAGGTACTTTTCATGACATGCTCTGTACTTAAGTTAAATTAACAGAGTGACAATAAACAGCCTTGTCACACTCCTTTCTCAATCCTGAACCAGCCTGTTGTTCCATACAAGGTTATAACTGTTGCTTCTTAACCCATATATAGATTTCAGGAGACAGGTAAGATGGTCTGCTATTCCCATCTCTTTAAGTGTTTTCCGCAGTTTGTTATGGTCCACACAGTCAACGGTTTTAGTGTAGTCAATGAAACAGTGGGAAATGTTTTTCTGGAATTCCCTTGCTTTCTCTATGGTCCAGCGAATGTTGGCAATTTGATCTCTGGTTCCTCTGCCTTTTCTGAACCCAACTTGAACACCTGGAAATTCTTGTTTCATGTATTGCTGAAGCCTGGCTTGGAGGATTTTGAGCATAACCTTATTAGCATGGGAGATGAGTGCAACTGTCCAGTAGTTTGAAATTTTCTGGGTACTGCTCTTCTTCAGAACTGGGATGAAGATTGAACTTTTCCAGTCTTGTGACCACTGCTGGGTTTTCCAAATTTGTTGACATATGGAGTGCAGCACATAAATAGCATCATCTTTTAGGATTTTGAATAGCTCTTGCAATGCAGGTGCTTTTTTCTTCCCATATCACCCAGCTTGTGGGATCTTGGGTCCCCCACCAGGGATTGAATCTGGGACCCTGCCACGAAAGCACTGAGTCCTAACCACTGGACCACTGGGGAATTCTCTTCAGGAACTTCCTGTCTATATTCAAGATTCCAATGTAGGAGCTAGCAAACTTTGGCCCACAAGCCAGCTGTCTGCTTTTGTAAATAAAATTTTATGGGACACAGACACACTCATTTACTTGATAGATTGTCTACTCCTACATTTGCAGAATTGAATAGTGGCGATAGGGATCATCTGGCCAGCAAGCCTCTCAAGTTTTTACTATCTAGCCCTTTAAGAAAAAGTTTGTGTACTCAGAGACAAAGACTAATAAAGAGTTCTTGATATCTCTGTCTTTAGTGCTTTCTAAGAAGTATACCCTTTGCTCTCTTTTCCCCAATCTTTAAAAGCCTAGTAAGAGGGTCAAATATCTCCCACCTACAAGTGGAAGCAGGACTACTGAGAGGTTTAGAGCAGCAATCTTTACATTTTTTGGTAATAATCCACAGTAAGAAGTCAATTTTATATCACTACCAAGGATACCAGGCACATATGCGTGTGTGTATATATCATGTGTGTATATATCGTGTGTGTGTGTATATATATATATATATATATATATATATACACACACACACACACACACAAACATATACATATAATTTTTTAAATGTATCATAAACCAATGCTTATCCTTTATATAAGATATCTTCTGTTATTTTCTATTTTATTTCATGTTACTGCAAGGTGCTGGATTCTCCCACTAAACTGATCTTCCTAATGGGACTGCTGAATGGATGTAACCTCCTGGATGACCATTCTTGGTCAGGGTTTGGTGTGATGTCACGACAACCTGCCTTCTAATCTCAGCTCTGACTCTCACCAGCTGTGGAATCTTGGGGGCAGGGGCCCTGATGCTCTGAGCCTCACTCTTCTCACTGGCAAATGGGAGAGTTACCTATCTTGGGGATCACTGTGAGGGTGAACATGACAAAGTCCATGTAAAGTGCTATGCCCTTGGCACATGGTAATACTTTCATAAAAATAACAACAAATCAACAAATACCTTTGTCCCTGTTGCATATTATGGTACTTTCATGTCCTTCCAACTGTGTTGAGCAACAGAGAAAACCTCTAAAGGGACTCCTAACGGAGGACTGACAAAGTCTACGGATTCATTGTTCCTTTTTGAGACTCAGAAATGAGTTATGTTGGCAAACCAAAAGACTCTGTATCAACTGGCGTGAAATGCCTGCAGCCCTATAAACAGTGATCCTTTGCCAATTGGATTTAAGGAAACTCCCTTTTATTCAATCCCACAGCCATTATATTTGCTAATCATTGAATTCCTCAGTAAGGTAAGTGTGCAACTCAAAAAGCAAACCACATGTAGATTATCCCAGGTAGAAAAGAAACAGTATTTCTCCTTACCCATCCTCTTTTAGGAAGGAAGATCTGGTCTTACTGTTCAAAGTCTTTCACATCTTTCTCCCAAGTTGCTTTTTATTCTCTCTCAGTGCCTCAGACTGCTGCTTTGTTTACATCTTAAAGGCTACTTCTCTCAAGAGAAGATTATAGGCACATTTTAAGAGGCAGGTAAGCCTGAATAAGGGCTTCCCTGCTGGATAAGTGGTAAATAACCTGCCTACCAATGCAGGAGACATGAGTTTGATTCCCAGGTCAGGAAGATCCCCTGGAGAAGGAAATGGCAAGCAACTCCAGTATCCTTGTCTGGGAAATCCCATGGACAGAGGAGCCTGGCAGGCTACAGTCCATGGGGTCACAAAAGAGTCAGGCATGACTTGGCAACTAAACAACAACAAGCCTGAATAAAATAGAATTACATTCAGAGTCTACTTTTGCCCTGCTGTTGTCTCTCCCCCCCACCCCCACCACCTCCAACCCGGTCCTTTAAATGAAGCTATGGCCTTGGTTTCAAATCCCCAGGGGTACCCTGAGAAAGCTTTATTAGGTTAGGGTTAAGCCTAACCTTAATTGTTGCACTAATTTTCATTCTGAATTACAGGGACCATAAACCCCAAACGGAGTTCAAAGGGAAAGGCTGGAGAAATTCAATCAGCTATAGCTCATTTGCTGCCAAACTGACTTTACACCCTCACTTCAACATCAGTCTTCCCACTTTAGACTCTCTGGAGCTGGTGCAACAGCAGCCTCACACCTCTGCTTTCTCAGGAGCAACCTCACAGCCAGCCAGATCCCTCTCTTTAGTGACTTCTTATCCAATTCCCCGAGTCGATCCAAGTCCCATCCCAACAAATTGTTCTGCTACCACACCCTCTAGTCTAGAGAGGGAGAAGGTTTTTGAGAAAGTGAATTGTTTCTGAAGAACTTCCTAGCTGTGAAGATTCCTAGATGGGGAAACTAGAATGTGTAGGGAGGGAGATGGGTGCCCCTCTAGGGACTGATGCTCTTATTGCGAAACCTTCGTTCTTTCCTCACTACCTCGTGGGACAGTTTCAAGAATCCCACAGTTGGAAGGTGTGTGGAAGGATCTTAGTTTTCCTCTTCTTTATCCCCTGCCCTCTCCCTGAAATAGGAGGAGGAACAGTAATATTCTGCTGTCTGCCCCTAGCTGTTCCCTTGTGAGTCTGTTTTCCCAGGCAGAAGTGATCCACTCTATAGATTCTTCTATGTCCTTGCTGGATTCCAGGACATTGTTAAATTCATGCAAATCTTACATGATACAGCAGAAGACTTATCTGTCAGCCACTGAGTGACCTTGGGCTGGTCACCTTACCTTCGTGGGCCTCATAATATAAGATGACAGATTAAGTAGCTTAGGTAGGGACTCACTAGCAACTCCAGGTACTTGGTAGTGGCTGCTGGGAGACTTGTGTAGAAAACATCTGCGGGGCCACATTTAGGCTCCATAATTGATTAGTGATGTCTGCCACAGATGGGAGGTGAGGGGGAGTTGCCTCTCCAATCACAGCTGCCATCTTTAAGCTAAATGCTCTACTAATGGAGCAGGGCAAAGGCTAATAGAGTTTTGCCAAGAGAACGCACTGGTAATAGCAAACACCCTATTCCAACAACACGAGAGAAGACTCTACACATGGACATTACCAGATGGTCAACACCGAAATCAGATTGATTATATTCTTTGCAGCCAAAGATGGAGAAGCTCTATACAGTCAGCAAAAACAAGACCGGGAGCAGACTGTGGCTCAGATCATGAACTGCTTATTGCCAAATTCAGACTTAAATTGAAGAAAGTAGGGAAAACCACTAGTCCATTCAGGTATGACCTAGGTCAAATCCCTTATGAGTATACAGTAGAAGTGACAAATAGATTTAAGGGACTAGATCTGATACACAGAGTGCCTGATGAACTATGGATAGAGGTTCGTGACATTGTACAGGAGACAGGGATCAAGACAATCCCCATGGAAAAGAAATACAAAAAAGCAAAATGGCTGTCTGAGGAGGCCTTACAGATAGCTGGGAAGAGAAGAGAAGCGAAAAGCAAAGGAGAAAAGGAAAGATATTCCCATCTGAATGCAGAGTTCCAAAGAATCGCAAGGAGAGATAAGAAAGCCTTCCTCAGCGATTAGTGCAAAGAAATAGAGGAAAACAACAGATTGGGAAAGACTAGAGATCTCTTCAAGAAAATTAGAGATACCAAGGGAACATTTCATGCAAAGATAGGCTCGATAAAGGACAGAAATGGTATGCACCTAACAGAAGCAGAAGATATTAAGAAGAGGTGGCAAGAATACACAGAAGAACTGTACAAAAAAGATCTTCACAACCCAGATAATCACAATGATGTTATCACTCACCTTGAGCCAGACATCCTGGAATGTAAAGTCAACTGGGCCTTAGAAAGCATCACTACGAACAAAGCTAGTGGAGGTGATGGAATTCCAGTTGAGCTATTTCAAATCCTCAAAGGTGATGCTGTGAAAGTGCTGCACTCGATATGCCAGCAAATCTGGAAAACTCAGCAGTGGCCACAGGACTGGAAAAGGTCAGTTTTCATTCCAATCCCAAAGAAAGGCAATGCCAAAGAATGCTCAAACTACCGCACAATTGCACTCATCTCACATGCTAGTAAAGTAATGCTCAAAATTCTCCAAGAGAGGCTTCAGCAATACGTGAGCCGAGAACTTCCAGATGTTCAAGCTGATTGTAGAAAAGGCAGAGGAACCAGAGATCAAATTGCCAATATCCGCTGGATCATCGAAAAAGCAAGAGAGTTCCAGAAAAACATCTATTTCTGCTTTATTGACTATGCCAAAGCCTTTGACTGTGTGGATCACAATAAACTGTGGAAAATTCTGAAAGAGATGGGAATACCAGACCATCTGACCTGTCTCTTGAGAAACCTGTATGCAGGTCAGGAAGCAACAGTTCGAACTGGACATGGAACAACAGACTGGTTCCAAATAGGAAAAGGAGTACATCAAGGCTGTATATTGTCACCCTGCTTATTTAAATTATATGCAGAGTACATCATGAGAAATGGTGGGCTGGAAGAAACACAAGCTGGAATCAAGATTGCTGGGAGAAATATCAATAACCTCAGATATGCAGATGACACCACCCTTATGGTAGAAAGTGAAGAAGAACTAAAGAGCCTCTTGATGAAAGTGAAAGAGGAGAGTGAAAAAGTTGGCTTAAAGCTCAACGTTCAGAAAACTAAGATCATGGCATCTGGTCCCATCACTTCATGGGAAATAGATGGGGAAACAGTGGCTGACTGTATTTTTGGGGGCTCCAAAATCATTGCTGATGGTGATTGCAGCCATGAAATTAAAAGACGCTTACTCCTTGGAAGGAAAGTTATGGCCAACCTAGATAGCATATTTAAAAGCAGAGACATTACTTTGCCAACAAAAGTCCGTCTAGTCAATGCTATGATTTTTCCAGTGGTCATGTATGGATGTGAGAGTTGGATGGTGAAGAAAGCTGAGCACCGCAGAATTGATGCTTTTGAACTGTGGTGTTGGAGAAGACTTTTGAGAGTCCCTAGACTGCAAGGAGATCCAATCAATCCATCCTAAAAGAGATCACTCCTGGGTGTTCGTTGGAAGGACTGATGTTGAAGCTGAAACTCCAATACTTTGGCCACCTCATGAGAAGAGTTGACTCATTGGAGAAGACCCTAATGCTGGGAAGGATTGGGGGCAGGAGGAGAAGGGGATGACAGAGGATGAGATGGTTGGATGGCATCACTGACTCGATGAACATGGGTTTGGGTAAACTCCGAGAGTTGGTGATGGACAGGGAGGGCTGGCGTGCTGCGATTCATGGGGTTGCAGAGAGTCGGACACGACTGAGCGACTGAACTGAAATGAACTGAATTATTCCCAATTTTTGATTCCTTTGATTCTAGATTCTGTTATTGAGATCTATCTCAGGTTAAGCTACATGTTTTAAGTGTTTGCCTCTGTGCCAATGGAAATGAAGAGAAGGTACAGAAAAAAATTTATCCTCCTGCCCTTTAAGTAATGAAGACCCAGAAATATGATCTGCTTCTCTTTGAACCAAAACATTTCAATAAGCTGCAGAAACTGGAGAAGATGGATTCTTTTGTTAGACACAGCCATTGTTTCCCTTGTCCTAAAGTGGAGAAAATAACACTTAGATCCTTTTCATGCACCAGGCCATTATGGAGAAAATTCTGACTTAATGAGTGAACTTCAAATATTAATTTAGTAAGAATGAAAGTAGAAAACAATTTAAAGATTCTCATTTTGAACTGAATACAAGGGAAAAATTAAAATTAAAGCAAGTAATATATTTCTGTACCTTTATGAAATCATGAAAAATAATAGTAAGACAGAGCATGGAAACATTTCAGCTTCAATGACATGTGTGCCTGAGGAGAGTGGTTGAGAGGACTGAACACCTAAATAGAAATAAAATAAACACTCACCAAGAAAAAGCAGTAGAAAAAAAGGGTAAACATCTGTTCGATAGTTAACACACATGTTATTCATGAAGGACTAATGTTCAAAAGTGTGGACTATGAGAACATAATTGCCATAAAACTATTCAGAACAAGAGTTAATCTTGAGTTAGTTTTGGTCTGGTGGTTTGAAGACACTCCAAAATTTTACAGTGCTGTGGGTCCATCAAGTCAAACACCAGTGATCCCTACCCTGTAGCAGAAGGTCTTGGTGTTTGTCCTGAATCTTCCCTGACTTCATATCTTGATGTACTTTGGAGAAATAAGGGGGCATTTTGCTGGTCATTTTTCAAAAAAGTATCGTGCAGAAAGAGGAAACTCTTACTGACTTGAAGTTATGTAGAAACAAACTGGAAAATTCTTAAAGAGATGGGAATACCAGACCACCTGACCTGCCTCTTGAGAAATCTGTATGCAGGTCAAGAAGCAACAATTAGAACTGGACATGGAACAACAGACTGCTTCCAAACTAGGAAAGGAGTACATCAAGGCTGTATATTGTCACCCTGCTTATTTAACTTATATGCAGAGTACATCATGAGAAATGCTGGACTGGATGAAGCACAAGCTGGAAGTAAGATTTCCGGGAGAAATATCAATAACCTCAGAAATGCAGATGACCCACACTTGTGGCAGAAAGTGAAGAAGCACTAAAGAGCCTCTTAATGAAATTGAAAGAGGATAGTGAAAAAGCTGGCTTAAAGCTCAACATTCAGAAAACTAAGGTCATGGCAGCTGGTCCCATCACTTCATGGCAAATTGAAGGGGAACAATGAAAACAGTGACAGACTGTATTTTTGGGGGCTCCAAAATCACTGCAGATTGTGACTGCAGCCATGAAATTAAAAGACACTTGCTCCTTGGAAGAAAAGCTATGACCAACTTAGATAGCATATCAAAAAGTAGAGACATTACTTTGTCAGCAAAGGTCCGTCTAGTCAAAGCTATGGTTTTACCAGTAGTTATGTGTGGATGTGAGATTTGGAGTATAAAGAAAGCTGAGCGCCACAGAATTGATGCTTTTGAACTGTGGTGTTGGAGAAGACTCTTGAGAGTCCCTTGGACAGCAAGGAGATCCAAGCAGTCCATCCTAAAGGAGATCAGTCCTGGGTGTTCATTGGAAGGACTGATGTTGAAGCTGAAACTCCAATACTTTGGCCACCTGATGCGAAGAGCTGACTCATTTGAAAAGACCCTGATGTTGGGAAAGATTGAAGGCGGGAGGAGAAGGAGATGACAGAGGACAAGATGGTTGGATGGCATCATCGACTCAATGGACATGAGTTTGAGTAAGCTCCCTTAGTTGGTGATGGACAGGGAAGCCTGGCATGCTGCAGTCAATGGGGTCGCAAAGAGTCAGACATGACTGAGCAACTGGACTGAACTGAGATTCATTATAACAGGTTTACTGTAACTTTTATTAATAGAATACCCACATTTTCAATTCAATTTTTTCAGGAAATGTCCTTTATAAAAATCTCCTATCATTGGGATGTAGGGGTGCATTACATCCAAACAATGAATGCATATTACATTGATGGAACATCAATGATGTGAACGAGATGTTTGCCCCATATCCCTTCACTAAAAAATGACCCACAAAGGCACGAATGTTCTCTAGGTGTGTAATGTAGGTTCAGAGAATGGAGCAGAATTAGCTTTACAGGGCCTGGAAGATGGGATCTTTTCCTGACTGGCTCTTTGTCACATAATTCATGGTCTACTTGCATTGACATCTTTAGCCTGAACCATTCTCTGAGTTCTAGAACGTCTTATCTACTCCATGATAATTTAACATAATTTTATATTATTTGTATTGTTTGAGCCAGAAAGTTTGTTAGGGTTTTTCCATAAGCTGTTATAGAAAAGCCCAAACTTTCTGGCCAACCCAATATTTTGGAGCCTAGTACATGTCAGAAATTAGGGGTGCCAAAATAAATAGAATAATGGATGAGATGGACATATAATTAGACAAGTATACAAGTTGGTAAGAGGGAGGTAAACACACAGTATGGAAGGCAGCACAGAGGAAGGGTGGCCAATCTGTATAGCCTCCGAGGACTGTAAATATGTCTCAACTTGAACTCATTAACTCTGTCCCTAAACAGTCATACTTCAAGAAACTAAAAGCCATTGACATGCAAACTATGGGGACCTGACAACATCTGTGAGAACCCAAGTTCCTTCAAAGCAACCCATTATTATAAAGTCCCTGCAGGTCCCTCAGAAGGCCAGATGAAGAGGGAAAACTATGGAGTAAGTTCAGAAAAACTGTAATGTTAGTTCTGACTCTGCCTCTAATCGTATAACGTAAGGCAAGTCACTTCACCTGTTTTTCTGTAAAACGACAACTTGGAAGTGAAAAAACGGGGCTTGGTCACCTAGGAAATAAAGGTATCTGAGGCAGACATTGGCAGTACTCAACCACTGTTTAGAGAGAGGACCTTCACCAAAGGGCATCTGGGAGATAGTCTCTAGACTTGTGATACATCAGTTTCCACTACCTCGGTGGTTCACAGCCTTGGTTGTACTTTAAAAATCACCTGGGCAGTTTTTGAAGCTATACCTATGTTCAAGGTGAAACCAGAACAGCTGGACTCTCCAGGGCTTCCAGCAGTGAGCACTGAATACTTTACTTGTGACATCATGTTCACCAAGCAATCTTTTCTGATTAATATTTGGTTACCTACAAATATTTAACAGGGAGGAAAATGTGCTAGTCAAGATGGCTTTGGATATTTTCGGTCGTGTGGCATTTATAAATCTCACTGTGAATTCATAAACTGGCCTTTTTTTTTTTTTTCTCTGTATCCATCCTGTGAATGGCATTAATGTCAACTCCTGAGAACTGGCCTGCTGTCATTGTGGGAACACTTCACATGTCTAAGCTGGCAAATCTGTGGCCGGAGGCTGGCTCTTCCTGGAGATCACAGGAAGCTGATGAGTGCCAAACAGGCCCCTCAGGAGGTGGGGGCTGCTACCTGTTCCCACGAGAAAAGTGTGTGTGTCCATGAATTGCTTCATGTGTGGGCAAAGCTAGTGAATGTGTGCTGCCCTTCCCATACCTTCAGGCAGGATTTCTCTTTTTATTCTTCTTTCTTATATAAATAACTAATCTTTTCTTTTAAAAAGAGAAGACTTGGACTATTTAATCTATAAGATTGCCCTCCAGCAATCATCATCTGTGATTGGTTTTAGTATTTCTAAAGAGTATTCTCAACCACTCCTCTAAAGAATCTGATTTTCTGCAGAAGTTCCCAGTCATTTTATGATCCTCTTTGGTAAACACTATCTTTTTTAAAAAGGGCTTCCCTGGTAGCTCAGCTGGTAAAGCATCTGCCTGCAAGGCAGGAGACCCTGCGTTGATTCCTGGGTTGGGAAGATCTGCTGGAGGCTACCCATTCCAGTATTCTTGGGCTTCCCTGGTGGCTCAGCAGGTAAAGAATCTGCCTGCAATGAGGGAGACCTGAGTTCAATCCCTGGGTTGGGAAGATCCCATGGAGAAGGGATCTCCCTTCTCCCACTCCAGTATTCTTGCCTGGAGAATTCCATCAACTGTATAGGGCATGGCTTTACAAAGAGTTGAACATGACTGAGTGACTTTCACTTTTCATCTTTTTAAAAAGGAATACACTACCTTGTTCTCAACTTGGGCACTCACTATCCCACCTAGTCACAATAGAACTCACTAAATACAGGTAAATTAATTTTGCAAAGGCATAATTCACATAATTGCCAAGGAGAGATATATATGTGGAAATTGTTTCCCAAGATAAAATTCAAACGTCTATTATCAGAATTTGCCCTTGTCCTAGAGTGATGATAGCCTGAGCAGGTTTTCCCTTCTAGATGATAAAGTTATCTTTCTAGAAAAAACTATGGTAAAATAGACATGCCACACCTTTTAAGTCATTTTCAAGGGTTCTGTTCAATAGCATTAAGCACATTCACACTGTTGTGCAGTCATCACCACCAAACCTCTTCACATTTTTCACCTTCCTGAATGGAAACTTTATACTCAGTAACTTCCCTTTCCCCTGTTTCCACAGACCCTGGCAATTGTCATTCTACTTTCTGTCTTTATGAATTTTACTTATTTAGGTACCTCATATACGAGGAATCACACACTATTTGCCCTTTTGTGACTGGCTTATTTCACTTCACATAATGCCCTTAAGTTTCATCCATGTTGTAGCATTTGTCAGAATTTCCTTCCTTTTTAGAGCCAAGTAATATTCTTGTATGTGTGCGTGTACATACCATATACTGTTTATTCATTCACCCATCAAAGGACATTTCAGTTGTTTCTCCCCAATTTTGTTACTGTGAATAATGCTATATGAACATGGGTGTAAAAATTTTTTTTTTAGTTCTTGCCTTCATTCCTTTTGGATGCATACTCAGAAGTGGAATTGCTGATCATATGGTAATTATATATTTAATTTTTTCAGAAACTACTGCATGGTTTTCCACAGTGGCTGCTCATTTTACATCCCCACCAGCAAAGCACAGGGTTCCAGTCTCTCCAACTGCTTGCCAACAATTGTTATTTCCTGTTTTCTGGTCATAGCCATTTAAATAGGTGTGAAGTACTATCTTCTATTGGCTTGATTTGTGTTTTCCCTCCTGGTTAATGAAGTAGAGCATCTTTTCATATGCTTGTTGGCCATCTGGATATCTTCTTTGGAGAAATATCTTTTCAAGTCCTTCCCCCTGGAAAATCCCATGGATGGAGGAGCCTGGTAGGCTGCAGTCCATGGGGTCGCTAAGAGTTGGACGACTGAGCGACTTCACTTTCACTTTTCCCTTTCATGCACTGGAGAAGGAAATGGTAGCCCACTACAGAATTCTTGCCTGGAGAATCCCAGGGACGGCGGAGCCTGTTGGGCTGCCGTCTATGGGGTCACACAGAGTCGGACACGACTGAAGTGACTTAGCAGCAGCAGCAGCCCATTTTTAAATCAAGCTATTTGGTTTTTTGCTGTTAAATTGTAGAAGTTCTTTGTATAGTCTGGATGTCAATCCCTTATCAGACATATGATTTGTAAATGTATTTTCCTATTCTTGTGAGCAAGTTTTTCACTCTGTTGATAGTGTTCTTTGATGCATAGTTTTTAATTTTGATGAAATACAATTTATCTATTTTTTCTTTTTGTTACCTGTGCTTGGTGTCATATTTAAGAAATCATTGCCAAATCCAATATTATGAAGATTTTTCCTTACATTTTCTTCTTAGAAGAGAGATAATTGATCTTGGCCAGGTTTCTAGATAGTTCTTTAAGTACAAGCTTTTATTTGATATTCATAATAATTGGTATCCATGACTGTCAGGTGGGGCTCATCCTGGATTCCAGACTTTACTCCTCCCAGATATAAGATTACGCAAGATTTTCATGCCTGGCTACCTTAGTGGTTTTGGTTCTTAGTTTGGATGCTTTTGCTGTTAAGATGGCAAGTCTTTCAAAGATCCCTGATTAGTTTTGCAGAGGGAAGTATCCACTATTACTACCTTTTCATGTCCTGTATTTCACATATTCCCTTTAGCACAAGCTTTCCTGCCGCACATCACAGAACATAATGTGAGTTACGAGTCCCTAGCTGAAAACTGGAGTGTGTAACTGTATCATGGTCCATTTCCAACCCATAGATCCAATCTCCAAAGAGGCAACTGAAAAATGTCCCTATGGATTTCAATATAATATAGTGTTGATATTTTTTCCTCTTAGAGCTTGCAGCAACTAAAGACTACATTGAAACTTTAAAGGAAGAGAGCTGTAAGGAATGGGCAGACAGTTCCCCAGCAGGTTTCTGACAGGACTCGGACTTATTTCACAGTGACAGTAATGTAACAGGAGGAGGGGAGAGGGAAATCATTAAGGACAGATTCAAAGAACCTTGGGAATGATACTACATGTAGGTAGTTTTAAAACTGACTTATGCCTATCACTCTGTTCCTTGGCAACATTGTTACCTACATTATAAATAATACCAATGAAATGTTAATAAATACTGGAGTGCCAGCTCATCTGGCAAACAGTGTCAGTTTAGTTTGGGCTTATCTGCGTAACAAAAACTGCAAAATGATTAACTCATATGACATCTTTTCTGTTCCTGATTTAAAAAATGGTTTTATTATAGCACTAACTATATTTTAAGGAGTAAAAAATGATGGCTGGAATGATTAATTCTGAATACTGGATTTGTGACATAGCATATAGTGTTACAAAATGACAGCTACTTGTATATGTATACGTGTGAGTTTCTTGAGTTTTGAACCCTTTTTTCATTCATCTTTATATGGCAGGACCCAGCATATAGTAAACACAAAATCAACTTATTTATTCAACAGGTTTTTTTTTTTTTTTTGAGGCCCGCTATATACCAGAAGCTAATACAGAGATATTTATCCTGGAGAAGCTATGGTTAGTAGGAGTGACAAACATCTATTATAAATCAACAATAAAAATACAGTTTCAGTCATAAATGTTAAAATAATGAGCTGGTGTTGATGAATATAAGCATTAGAATGTGCAGTGGCTAGTGCAGATTAGTTTACAGTTCTTTGTGTTTGGAGATGTGAGTGCTGGGTGGAAGTCAGATCTGTGTCTTCCCACTGGCAAACCAAGTTAGAAAGCTCACCATGTCCTCACTCTCCCTGAAAGAATTCCAGGAGGAAAGGCCCATGGAACAGTTCGACTTTGCAGTTTATGTGAAAGCCTTACAGGAAACGCTCAGGGAAGTCTCATCCTGACCTCTCAGATCTCCCTACAGTGGCTGAGAGACTGTGATGAGGTCCCCAGCTCCAGGAGTTTGCTTTGAAAAGTTTTGCGCTCAGCTCTCCTGCCAGCTTGCAAGCTGGAGATGTCTCCTGCTGAAAAGAGAAGCCGGAGAAAGAGACGGAAAAGCAGAAGGCAGAAAGGGCTGAAGGGGAGTTACTCCTAAGGGAGCCAAGTTAGAAAGAGAGGGAGGAACTGAGAGAGGGAAGGAGGCACTCCTTTTGGTTTGCGATGTCCTTTCTCTGCTAGGAATTCCCATGTGCTGCTATTGATACCTCGTTTAATCATCTCCACAACATTGTGAAGGTATCCACTATTATTTCCAATTTCACATAGACAATCATTCATTCATTCATTCAATAAATATTCATCCTCCTCTCTGTGAGATAGTGAAGGCCAGGAGAGCCTGGTCTGCTGCAGTCCATGGAGTTGCACACGACTCAGAGACTGAGCAACAATTTCTCTGGGAGGCCCTGTGGGAGGGAGGCCAAGAGACGCTGGGGAGGTTCTGATAGGGGAAACCAAGGCGGGGAGGCAGGTATGGTGCTCAGGGATGCTGCTTCTTAGCCGGTTTTTCACATCCGGCCAGGCTGGCACTGGAGTAGCCAGTGCCACTGGCCCACTGGTGTGATCGGACAGCCTCCTCAGCCGGTTCAGGCTACGGGGTCACCAGGATGGCGGAAGTGGCCGCGTACTGACTTCACTCGCATCTCCCAGGCAGGGCTGCTGGCTAGGGGCAGGCCCAGGCGCCCTGCAGGGAAGAATTTCTCTCTGACTTGTGAAATTGCTCTGATTGAAGCCAGGGAGATTTACAACCTACTGAGGTCTGGAGCTTGCATATCCATGGAGGGGCATGTGAAAAAGAACGGAAGTCCAACAGATTCTGTGAAATTTTATGATTTCATTTTCATTTCAAAGCTTTGTGAAGGGTTGGGTGGGGGAGAGGGCAGCCGTCCTCGGGAAGGCCCCTCCCCTGCTATCCAGCAGCAGGAAGTGAGCCCCCGGGGGCGGGGGAGGGGGCTGGACCCAGAGAGAGGGGTGGGCGAGGTGTGACTCCCGGGTTTTCTTTTGGAAACTGAATTGAAAAGACAAAACGAAACTGAATTCTACAGTTCTCTCCACTGTTTTTCCTAGCTTATTTGGCCATTGTTCTCCAGTTGGGATCAAAATACTGTACTTTTGAGTATTATACACTTAATGCATTTTTTTTTTTAATAGTCGCTAAGTCCTGTCTGACTCTGCAATCCCGGGAACTGCAGCACGCCAGGCTTTCCTGTTCTTCACTATCTTCTGGAGTTTGCTCAAACTTCTGTCCGTTGAGTCAGTGACGTCATTCAACCATCTCATCCTCTGTCCTCCCTTGCTCCTCTTGCCCTCAATCTTTCCCAGCATCAGGGTCTTTACAGTGAGTTGGCACTGTACTGGTATTAAAAATGAGTAGGTATAGGCATAGGTAGAGAGGATGGTAAAAAGAAATTAATAAAGAGCTGTCGGTGAATATGATAGGGGTTGAGTCTGGACTCAAAGATGAGATAGATCTGGCTCTGAGAGCCAATTCTGATACTTCTAGAAAAGTTAGAACCTGTTTCCCATCATAATAGGAATAATAATTCCTACCACAGGTGTGTTTCATATATTTAAATGTCTCTCTTTTGCTCGCCATTCTCTAAAACAAATTAGACCATGCCACTCATGCTTAAAGCTCTCAAACATTCCCTCATTATACTTGGGATTTTAAAAAAATGTTAAAAAGCTTAACAAGCCCTGACCCTTCCAATACCAATACAAATCACATGGATTCCCAGTAGTCTACACACCACATGCTGCTTTTCTTTTCATAAAATTATCATTACTCGTGATTATACAGGTGTTCTCTTAGTTATTGTTTGCCTCTCCTATGGAAGTACAGTCTCTCGGAGAGCAGGGTTGCTGCTAATTTTGTTCTTTAATCCACTGTATAATCACATGACACCCGAAACTTAAGTTCAAGAAATATGTTTTGAACAACTTAATGAATGGATGAATGAAACATGTCTGGTACATAGTAAGCTGTCAATAAATGGCAGCATTTTCTATTCCTATTGTTAGTGGTAATGAGAAGCGGGGAAGGTAGACGTCCTATACATGAAACAGCTGGAGTGTTAAGCAGCTTTACTGTTCAAAAGTGCTTTTGCAAGCAGTGTCTCATCGTCATCCTCACACCAATCTTAAGAGGGAGGCAGGCCAGGTGTCCTAATCCACATTTTACCAACAAGGAAACTGAACTAGAGAAAAAAATGTTCAGCTTCCAAGTCCCACAGCCAGCTAAGCAAGATCAAAGTGCAGATGCTCGAATGTTCCTGTTTATGTGGCCAGAAGGAACCCCGGAGCCACCTTCAGCACAATGCCAGGCAGAACCACCACCCATCTCTGGGCCCTCCTTCTGATCTGGGGGAGAAGAGAGGTGTGGCCTTCAAGGTGACAGGGGATATTTAAGACTTAAGGAAGTATCCTTCTAACTACCTTCTCTGTAAAAATGCTGCTGCTGCAGCAATGCTAAAAAAAAAAAAAAAAATTCAAACCCTAAAGCAGGAATGCCGAATGCTGCCTGACAGTGTTCAAACTCCAGAGCCTCTGCCTAGAGACAGTCCAGAAGGACACACAGACACTTACGTTGTCAACAGAGGCAGCAGGTGAGCAGAGGTGGGTGAAGACTTCCTGAAGTGGGATTAGAGTTGTGAAGCAAAGCCCTCTGTCCTGAGCCCCCAAATCCTCTCAGTCCATCGTCTGGAACACTTTACAGTCCCCCTCCCCTGAAAGCACCATCATTTGGTGGTTGTGTTACTGTTCTATGGCTGCTATAACAAATCACCACAAACTTGGAGACCTAAAATAACACATTTGTTCCTGCTCAGTTCTGGAGGGAAGAGGTCCATAATCAGTTGAGATCAAAGTGTTGGCAGGGCTGTGCTCCCTCTTGGAGGCTCTAAGAGAAAAATCTATTCCTTGCCTCTTCTGGGTTCTGGTGGCTACATTCCTTGGCTGTAGCCACATCACCCCAGTTTCTGCCTCTGTGATCACAGTAACTCCTTTTCTGCAGTCAAATCTCCCTCTGACTCTCTCTTATAAAGACACTTAACTCTGTTTAGAACCCACCTAGATAATCCAGTGTAATCTTCTCCTCTCAAGATCCTTAACTTAGTCACAGCTATAAAGTTCCTTTTTCCATGTAAGGTCACATTCACATGTTCTAGGAGTTAGGATTTTTTGATCTTTGAGGAGAATTTTAGGTTAAAACAATACATTGGAAATCACTTTCTTAGCTAGGTTCCTCATTTGACAGGTGAAAAAAACTGATGCCCAGAGAGAAGAAAGTCCAAAGTCATAGGACAGGTGCAGAAAATGCTATATTTAAGAAGCTGGGCCTTGGGATCTATCTATCTAATGGAATATTACTCAGCCATAAAAAAGAATAAAATATTGCCATTTGCAGCAACATGGATGGAACTAGATAAGATCATACTAAAAGAAGTAAATCAGACAGAGAAAGACAAATTTTCTACGGTAGCACTTATATATGAAATCTAAAAAACCAATACAATGAATCTCTATACAAAACAAACTCACAGACATAGAAAGCAAACTTATGGTTACCAAAGGGGAAAGAGGGTGGGGGAGGGCTAAGTTAGAAGTATGGGATTAACAGATACAAACTATTGTACATAAAATAAATAAGCAATAAGAATTTTCTGTATAACACAGGAAACAACATTCAATATTTTATAACAACATAATGGAAAATATTAGAAAATAATATATATATACACACACATAACTGAATCATTTTCATGTACACTTGAAACTAAGACAGTATTATAAATCAGCTATACTTTAATTTTTTAATTAAATAAAAAGAAGCTGGGCATTTCTCTATAGCATACAGTTGTGATTCTAGAAAAGCCGTTTTAAAAGGAGGACTAGGAATAGCCTGATGTATATACCATATTATCCATTCATTTTGAAATTCTGTTTTATTTTTGAAGAGAGTTTGGACAATCCACTACTTACCCAGAATGCTCTCTGAAAACTTACAAAGACAGGAAGATGTGTTAAGCTATTTTTTCCCTGTGGTGGGTAATTAATCTGGGCTCTTGAAATCCTATACAATGGCCTACTTTGGAGAAGCAGCTAAAAGCAGCTCTACCTCAAACCTATTCCCTGATTTTCACAGTGTGCGTACATGCACATGGGCACCCGTGCACATATGTGTGTGCGTGCGTGCGCGCACACGCACGCGCACACACACACACACACACGCCAGCATGGCCAGGGGCCTGTCCTATGTTCCCTACGGTTTCCCTTCCTGTGAGCAGGAAGATGAAGGCCTCAGACCCACTGGTCTGGGGGCTGTTGCAGAGCAGAAAGAAGGCCTGGTTGTGGACTATTTCAGCTTTGTCCTCTCAAGACCCAAAATGCTTTGGTTTAGAACCAGGAACAGAAGCCTTCCCACGTCATGTTTCTCTCCCTGTCACTGTGACCTCACGTCTCCCCCTTTCCCTTTTTATTTATGAAAGTTTTTTTCTGACAAGTAGATGGAGCACCATTCCCTTCAAAGTCCCTATCAATCTCCAGGGTTTCATTTTCTCACTTCTGGAGGAAATGATGAGCCACATAGAAAGTCACTGCTATGTATGCAGACAGAGCCCACCGAATGGGAGGCAGCCAAGACGGAGGGAAAGCAGAACACCTGCACACACACACCCTCCCAATATAATCACAGCGGCACATATATGCACAGCTCACAAACCATACCAGAAACCCGCTCCCTACACGCAGGCTTGGTGGGAATTCCCAGTTCCGTCAGTGGAAGAAAAGGCACTGAAATGTCTGTCCTGTCTCTATCACTGTCCATGTCACCACAACCCTCCCTGTCCTAGATCTCTCCCCAGCTGCACCCTCCCCATAAGAGCTGTAAAACCAACCAGACAGGAAGCCCTGCCTCTCCTCTCTCCTCAGCCATTTTGCCCAAGACCTCCTCCTCCTCTTTTATTTACCAGCCTGTCATCCTCATTTTTCTTGATATTATATCCAGCCTCTTGATACCTTATTTTGGTCCTTTCTTGGCTTATGTCTTAGTTTGAGTTTTTCCAGAAGGAGAGTTAAGCCAGTAGTATAGGTGAGAGATGCAGGTGTCCTTGGTAGGAAGGGAAGACAGACAGCAAAGTATGCCTGAAGAAGTTACCCAATAAGGTAACTGGATCATTGTCCTGCAGGGTTGCTCTGGGAAACAGTGCAAACCACACACCTCCCCAAGGAGCAAGGGAGCTGCAGTACTTATACACCAGTTCCAGATAGTCTTTGATGAGGGCTATTTCTGGGGGCTGAGAATTCCCCACAGCTCTTGTCTGCCTTTCACAGGCACAGAGCAGCTTTACGTGCTCCTGGGAAATGAAGCCCTCAGGCACAGGGATGCAGATGCTGGCAGTTGGAAGGTGCAGGGTTTGGGAGCTCTGGATGGGCACTGATAGTGTCTGCCACAGGTTGCCAGGTTTGGCTCCTTCCTCTGCTTTCTATTCCTGACTCAAGACAGTCCCATCACACAGCTTCTTTGATATTTTGGAACTTGGAAATGAAGAGGCAGAGTGAGGGTTGGTTCTTCTCTGCTTCTGAGGAGCACTATCTCCCACTGTTTGAATAAACCCAGGCTGCTATGGGAAAAAGGAGGCCAGCACACTAAGAGAAATAAACCCGAGTGGAGGAGAGCCTTCTGTTGGGTTCTAACCCACGATTCCAGTTGCCTTGAGATCCAGCTAAGTCCCTCTCTCTGAGCCTTTCGGGAATTCGCCTCTTCTGCTTAAGCTATTTGAGTTGGGTTTTTTTCAAACTCAGATGAATTCTGACTAATGTACTCCTGAATGGTCTTGGATTGCTCTCCCCTGCCACTATCCACAAATAATAATAAAGATGGTGATAATAATAAATATTGCACTGCTGCTACGTGTCAGATATTTTCTAGACACTTGGGTATAAAGGGGGAAGTGATTATTTCTTTCTTATGAACCGAATTTGCCTGCTCATGATCCTAGATATTCTTTCTTGGTTTTCTTTATCTTCTCTAATAGCCCTTCTTTGAGCACCCATACTCCCTGGACTCTGCGTTTCATATGCCCAGTTCCTACCCAGCCCTTGAGTCTTGCTTAATGCTCTCTTTAAGATATATTTCTTCTCTCAGCCAGTATGAAATAACTGGTGCCCTCCCACTACATATCTCCATTTAAAAAATAATTTCCATACTACTCCTGAAATTTAATTTCTTTTGGCAAAGAGAATAGACATCCATTTAAAAAAAAAATGTTGAAAAAATTTCATGTATGGTAGTCAGGAGCTTTTCAGTTTCAAAAGGAGGATTTATTGACTCCTATAGGGAAAATTTTAAGAATAGTCAGCTTCAGGTATAACTAGATCTAGGATTTCAAGTAATGCCATTATTACTTAGTGCTGGCGTGCCTTTCAGACCTGTTTTCCTTGGTGCTAGCCTCATTCTTCAAGTGAGCATTAGCCACAGGGTAGCCTCTTTCTTCATGCCCAGCAGTTTTAGGATGACATCCTATAAGCAAAAGTCCTAATGCTAATGTTTATTAGCTTTCATTGGCCAGGTCTTGTACCAGCTCCTTGACTTATCACTGTGGCCAAAAGCATGTGGTACTCTTATTGGTCATGCTTGGGTAATGTGACCATATTTGAATTCACGGGGAAGAGTTAGGTTTCCCTGACCCACGTAGCGTGGCTTTGAGGAGAAGTGAGTCTCTAGTGGAAAACAGGAAAACTCTTTCCAGAGAGGCGGAATGGATGCAGGGCCCACAGAAATATTATACTGTGCAAATACCTAGCTGAGAGAACACGCTCATACGTGTGACTCTCAGGCACATCTTCTGCCAGTTAATAACGAACTGTAACATTTAACCACAAATCCATAAGTTCTCCTCTGTTTTTCTGGAGAAAGAGGATGAAGAGAGCAAAAAGAGAGAAGGACCTGAAGTGTGGTGAGAGTTTCCTGGTGTCAAGGAGAAAGAAGTATTTATAAAAGGGCGGCAAAGGATGCTCAGATGTGCTTCAAAGACAGAAGGAGTCTGTCTAAGCTGGTTCTATTTTCCTTCAACTTGGTGGGTGATATGAGTGGTACTCAAAATATCTTGCATGTGTATGTATGTCTGCTGACTTTGTATAAAGGAGCTTTCCTCTGGGGCCTTTTAATTGCAAGACTGCTCTCAAACACATTTGGCAAGATTCCATGGGATGAACAAGTTAAGTAAGGGAGAGAGGGGGAACTTGGAGAGGCACTCTGCTCTTACCATCAGGAGACTTGAGTGGCATTGGATAGCCATTATCATTCTGCATTTTCCAGAGTTTGAAATTTTCATCATAGATTCTTCTTACTTGCCCAGAAGCACTGATACTATTGTATTAACTTTCTCTTTAATAATTCAGTTTGATCAAAGTATGGATTGTTTGTGGGAGGGAGGCTAGCTGAGACTTCAAGCAACTCAAGATCCATTAAATCCTGGAGCAGGTCACTATGTAGATGTCAGGAGGAATTGTCTGCCTGAGACCAGAAGACTTACTGTCCACAAAATAATGGCTAGCATTTACTGAGGCCTTACTAAGAGCTTACTAAATGAATATTAATTCATGCAATCTTTATGACAATTCTGCATGCTGGGTTCTATTAGCACCACTATTTTACAAATAAGAAAACTAAGACTCCGCAAGTAAACAACTTTCCTAGGCTTGCGGAATGAGTAAAGTGGTAGAGTTGAGATTAGAACTCAACCTGTCTGCCTCCAAAGTGTACATTCTAATTGTTAATCTGTCCTCCAGAATCAGCCTTGGCAGACTTTACCTTTGGAAGGCATATGAAGCATATCTAGTTCTACCTCTCATGAGCACAGGTACTTCTGATGGAGAAACTGCCATCCAACCTTACTACTTGAATCCCTCCAGTGATGGGGTGCTCATTACTTGTCAAGGGGGCCATTTAGATCGTTGGTTAGCTATAATGATTTTTTTTTAATTTATTTATTTTTAATTGAAGGATAATTACTTTACAATATTATGTTGGCTTCTGCCATACATCAACACGAATCAGCCTTAGAGATGTATATGTCCCCTCCCTCTTGAACCTCCCTCCCACCTCCCACCCCATCCTACCCCTCTAGGTTGCCACAGAGCACTGAGTTTGGGTTCTCTGCATCATACAGCAAATTCCCACTGGCTATCTATTTTACATACAGTAATGTATATGTTTCAATGCTGCTCTCTCAAGTCATCCCACCATCTCCTTCCCCTACTGTGTCCACAGGTTTGTTCTTTCTGTCTGTGTTTCCTATGCTGTGCTATAATGATTAAGTTGCTTTTTCTTTCCGCTAAACTAAACTCCAACTACCCTCATTGTAGCTCTCATTCTTGATACGAGTGATGATGGCCCTGTAGCAAACAAGTATTATGTGCCTGGCTCTGAGCTAAACATTCTCTTATTACCTTCATTTTCAAACTCTCAACTACAAGTACAGGTGAAGAGACTCAGAGAAATTGGGTAACTTGCCCAGCATCACACAGATTAGACTCTTAGTCTGACTCCAAAATTATCCGCAAAGAAACAAATGTCTCCCAGGAGTAGAATCTTTGCCTTTGAAGTATTTCATTTGGTTACAATTCAGCTTTACTTACTGAGCCATAGTCATGGTTTGGGGGGTTGGGGTGGGGGATACCAGGCTTTGAGGATTCATGCACAGATATATGTGAGACAAAATGAGTACTTCCCAGGAATTCCCCATCTAAAAAATCACATAGATGAATATGTCTGTGGTTCGAGGCCCAGCTAGGATCTAACTTCACAGAGAGGAGGCCTTCAGCTGGGGTCAGATGGAGCAGCTGAGAGAACCCTGTCTACTGACCAGCTCCTCTATAGGTGTATCACGGGCTGACCCCAGGTATCTCCAAAGGGTTTTCTTCTGTTTCTGCCAAAGCCTTTTTTATTAGCATGCCTGCGCTCTGGGAGGAGGAGCTCTCCAGGAAGACCTGCTTCTGGCCTCAGGGCTGAAGGGTGGGGAAAGACCTGAATGCAAGCTGAAGCAAGCACTGGGAGGGGCCAGTGCCACCCGCCTGGGGCACTTCGGAGAGTGGCCAGGAGCTAACATTTGAAGATCCCTATCACTACTTTTCTATAATCCAGTACTGTGTTCTCCAAACCGAAAGCCAGGGCAAGTTTCCCTGATGCCCTTAAGCGGGGTTAGTCACTTAGCATTCTGTACACACCCTGCTCTCTGGCTCACTTAAGCACATTGTATTATAATTGTGCTTACATTCCGTTCTCCTTCACTAGAATGCCAGCTCCCAGGACTAGTCCTACCTTACAAATCTCTGCCCCATGTTGGAACATCACCTGGAAAGTGCTTTGCCAGGTACTTATCACACCACACATTTCACTTATTTTTTTTTATCCATTGTCTTTCTCTCCTCCAACTGAAATACAAGATCTTTGAGTACAGGCACTTTACCTGTTTCACACAGAAATGTGTCCTCAGCACCTAGGACAGTACCCAGTAATGTGTCAGTTCTAGGTATTTGATAGGTGAATGACCTTCCCTGACAGAGAGTGGAGCGGAACAGGGTGGGGGTGGGGGCAAGAATCAGAAAAGGGCTTGGTTCACCCAGGTACCAGATGCTGGTTAGGTTCTAGTATCCTTTATTACTTGTAGCCTTTATTGGGTTAGAATGTGAGTCATCTTCCTTCTTATTGTCATTTTAAAGGTATTGTTTAACAGTGTTTGAAACAATAACCTACTATTTTGACGAAGCAATGAATTAGAAAATAGACCATAAGTGCAATGCTGAAAAATTTTAAATACTTCCTATTAAGAAACGCACATCACTGTATATGCTAACAGGACGTTAAATGAGACTGCTCCTGTTTTCTTGCGAGTTGGAAAACCAGAAGGCAAAGAACACCTATACATCCTAAAGAAGTACTAGAAAGTTGTGCCGGACATGCTAAAGAGGTTTCTCCTAGCACTAGTTTACAACCCAGGTTGTAGGAAGAGTGATTCTGGAGAAAACTGTGGACATGCCAATTTTCTTCTTTCCCTTTATTTTGAGCCATGTGAAGAGAGGTGCGTGAGAGTCATTCAGACAGGTTGACATGTGTTCCCTGGAATTTTGAGGACCCAGTGACTCTCAAGGGAGAAATCTAAAAGCTACTGCATGTGATAGAGCAAAGTGCAGACAGGGCTGTCCTGACTGCCTCTGGCCAGTCAAGTGGACCAGATAAAGGCCTCATGGAAGGCCAGCTGGGGATCATCTTAAATTGGATCTTTCCCAAGAAAACTACCTGAAGTGATGATGTGACTGGCAGGGAGGCAGACTACCCTATGACCAGCTGGAAGAGGCGATGCCTGTCCCAGGAGAACTTTAGAAAGGAGGTCTACTTGCAATCCCACTCCTTGGCATATATCTGGAGAAAAACATATCTAAAAGGATATATGCACCCCATGTTCATTGAGCACTTTTTACAACAGCCAAGACATGGAAGCAATCTAAATGTCCATAGACAGAGGAATGGATAAAGAAGATGTGGCGCGTATATACAGTGGAATATTATTCAGCGATTAAAAAGAACGAAATAATGCCATTTGCAGCAAGATGAATGGACCTAGAGAGTGTCATATGGAGTGAAATAAGTCAGACAGAGAAGGGGAAATATTGTATGGCATCCCTTATATGTGGAATGTAAAAATAAATGATATAAATGAACTTACTTGCAAAACAGAAATAGACTCACAGTCTTAGAAAATGAACTTGTGGTTGCTGGGGGGAGGCATAATTAGGGGCTTTGGGAAGGTCATGTACTATTGCTATATGTAAAATGGATAACCAACAAGGGCCTGTTGTATAGCACATGGAACTCTGTTCAATGTTATGTGCCAGCCAGGATGAGAGCAGGATTTGGGGGAGAGTTGGATACATGTATATGTATGGCTGATTCCCTTCGCTATTCATCTGAAACTACCACAACATTGTTAATTGGTTATATCCCAAGACAAATAAAAAGTTTAAAGTTTGAAATTAAAAAGAAAGAAAAGGATATTTAGCAAGGAATCTCCAAGGGACCCATTAAAGTGCCCACAGGAGAAGAAGCCAGCAATTGTGCCTCTGGTGGATAAAGAGAATCCAAAGCCAGGGCACAACTGTATTAGTAAAGTAAGACTCTTCTTATCCTTAACTTATTTCTTCCTTCTTTCTGAGCCTTGAGGAGCCCAAAGCAGCCACCAACTGGAGGGGGAGGAAGTAGAGTGAGGGGAGAAGGAAGCAGCAGCCTTGCCCCCATCTCCTGAGCCAACACTTTAAAGTTCTATGCCAATTATTCTGCTGTGACTTTCCTT
The DNA here is from genome assembly GCF_054371585.1 of Giraffa tippelskirchi. Taxonomy (NCBI): domain Eukaryota; kingdom Metazoa; phylum Chordata; class Mammalia; order Artiodactyla; family Giraffidae; genus Giraffa; species Giraffa tippelskirchi. The sequence continues at coordinate 156,307,781 of NC_137279.1, forward strand.
GGTGGCCAGAATTCAGAGCCGGAAGGGGCCTTCCACCTATGTGAATGCTTGCTAAGCACTACTCAGCCTAGGAGGTCTTCAGTTGCAAGCAAGATGAAATCTAATTCAAGCCAATTTAACATTACATGGTACTTACAGGCCCACACAATTGAAAAACTTGTATGGAGGGCCATCCAGGTGGCACTAGTGGTAAAGAACCCACCTGCCAATGTAGGAGACATAAGAACCATGGGTTCTATCTCTGGGTCAGGAAGATTCTCTGGAGAAGGAAATGGCAACCCACTCCAGTATTCTTGCCTGGAGAATCCCCTTGGACAGAGGAACCTAGAGGGCTACGGTATATAGGTTTGCAAAGAGTAGGACATGACTGAACTGACTTAGCAAATGAAGGATATTAGGTATGGTTTGTTCAGAGATTTGGTTTCATTTCACTGTATCTTCCTCAACTCTGGACTGGTCTTCATCCTCAAGCTTCCCTCATGGTATGAAGATGGCTCCAGGCATCTCCTGGAATAACGTGTCTCCTTATCCACAGTCTGGGGAGAGATATACTTTTACAAATAATCAAAGAAAAACCCAAGCTTCTCTCTGTTTGGAACAAGTTAGGCCCCATGTCTACTCCTGAACAAGAGTAGCTCCAAGGACCATGAGATGACTCTGGGGGCTTGGACCACTGGAGCTGGATGGGGTTAAGCCCTTCCAAATAGCATAGCTGCAACACCTTGGGGGTATGTGTGGAATGGATGCTGTGGAGGCAAACACCTGTTCAGTATATTTGGGAATTGAACCCAATCCTTCCCAGTGGCAGGTCCCTTCTGATCTAGCAGTAACAAGGGAAAATCCCCAGGGTCAAGTTGTGAACTCCCTTGTCAAGCTGGAGGTACCTGTTGAGAAAGACCAAGTGTACTTCCCGATGGTTTGCTCCTAAAAACATACAAACCTTATGGATTCATAAGAAAAGACTACTTCCTCCCAGACTACACAAGGAGTCAGGCAGTTTTTCCCCTAAAGCTTGCAGGGTTACAAAAGAAGAGCCTCACTGAAGTCTAAAGGGTCTCATACAGTTACCACATCATCTAAAGGGTTTCTTATGGGTAACGCTAGCCTGGAACTGCTGACCACAGGGCATGTGTCCTTGGGTCCTGGGACTCGGTCATCCCAGTGCTGAGGTGGCAGCAGGGAAAATTCCAGCTTGAACTCATTTCCTGAAATTTCTTTTGGCACACAATAAAGAAAAAGAGAGTCATCTTTTCAACTTGGGGCAATAATCCATCTCATATAATTACATTAAGATGGCTCCTCAAATGCTCTCTTCCCACCACCTCTTTGAAATGCATTACAGATATGAGACGAGAAGAAAGCTGAGTGCAGTCTGTAAAGAGCTTGTAAAAAGTTTCCATTGTTATAAATGCAGAAAGGAAATATGCTAGACATCAGCTTTATGTCACAGTCCAGCTCTCCTAAGAATGGTCTCCTTATAAAGACCTCTCATTCATCATGGACCACATTTTTATACTCTTTCATTCTCTGAGAAATTGCTACTGAAGTCAATAATCATATCTTAGGTTGATAACTTTCCCTGGAAAACTTTCCTGTTCAGGATTCATTCTTGATGTTACTAAAGTAGCCATGCATCTAAGTTTCTCTAGGACAGGTTATCCATGTTCTAGTTTAACATTTATCTCAGACAAAAACATCCTGATTTTGACAACAAATTTTGTGGTCATCCTAGTGGTTATCCACTTGGTTTATGCTGCAAAGCATACTGGGAGATGGAGGAAAAGATGGAAACAAACAGGGCCAACCATAATATATCACTGCAATTTCTAGTATTTACTATGTGTCAGGTCCTGTATTAAGTGCTTCATGAGTTATATCCCATTTAATCCTCATAACGATTCTTCAAAGGCAATGGTACTACTATGCTTATATGAAAAAACAGAAGTAAACTTAAACAAATGGGTCAAGCAACTTGGCCTGGTTATTAAATGCAAGAGATGGAATTCAAATTCAGACCCTAGAACTAGAGATTTTAGTTACTATATAATATTGACGCTGAGGTTAGCAACCAGAAAGCATAGCAGTCCTTCTGCTAGACACAGTCTAGGGTCCAAATGACGGTGCACACCAATGCTGGGATCACTGAAGATGCTTTTATCTTTGGGCAGCAGAAAAATCCAACTCAAAATGGTTTAAGCCATATTAGCTGACAAAGGAGGAGCCCCGAGGCAGGGAGGCTTCAAGTTGGGTGGGCAAGAGTTTCAGTGGCCTTGGTGAGGACCCAGTGTATGCTATTATGTCCACAGTGTTTGGCTTCACCACAGGCTGGGGTCCCTCTTCCTTGTATGGTTGTTGCACTAGCAATCAAGGGTACATGCTTCCTTGTTTTCACCCAGTAGGAAAGAGCGGGTGGCTTCCTGTAATTTTTAAGACTGAAAAAATATTTTTCCCAGAACACTCAGTTTTAATACCTCATTGCTCAAAATGGCTTAGACCTGCACCTCCTTAGACCAGTCCCTGGCAAGGAGGTTACTCTTACACACTTAGAATGGAGTGGAATGGCCTTTGGGGCCTCAACTGCAGTGTCTACTCACACAACCAAGGCAGAACTGGGAACCCAGTGACAGGAAATTCTGGGCAGTATCAACCTTTGGAGCCCTGGTTCTGGAGTTAGTGATATGGGTCTAACACCCCATTTTTTCACTTTCCAGCAAAGAATTGAGCAATTTTCTCCACCTGTCTAAACTTTGATTTTCTCCACTATAAAAAGAGGATTAATAATAGTATCTGCTACATTGGATTGCTCTGAGGATTACTTTAAACTATTTAAAATAGGTAAGAGCAGGTAGCTCAATGCTTGATCCATAGTAGGCTCTTATGAAACATAAATTCCATCCTCCTTTGTGGCAGACTAATATAAAAGACCATCTCAATCCCCTACCACACCCAAGACTCTATAGGGTTATATGTATATAGTACAACTTTTGTATAACACTGATATTTCTGCCTTTTATTTAGATCCGGTTTTTCTCTTGAGGACCTTGGTAACACCATTCCCTGTGGATATATGAGGAGATATATTCTATATTAGTCTTAAGAGCTGGCTTAAGACTAAATATTAAAAAAACGAAGATCATGTTATCCAGCCCCATTACTGCACAGCAAAAAGAAGGGGAAAAGATGGACGTAGTGACAGATTTCCTCTTCTTGGGCTCCAAAATCACTGCAGACAGTAACTGCAGTCATGAAATCAGATGATTGCTTCTTGGCAAGAAAACGATGACAAAGTAGACAGGGTGTTGAAAAGCAGAGACATTACTCTGCCGACAAAGATCCATATATTCAAGCCTATGGTCTTCCCAGTGGTCACATATGGTTGTGAGAGCTGATCCATAAAGAAGACAGAATGTCAAAGAATTGATGCCTTTGAACTATGGTGCTGGAGAAGACTCCTGAAAGTCCCTTGGACAGCAAGGAGATCAAGCCAGTCAATCTTAAAGGAGATCAACCCTGAATATTCATTGGAAGGACTGATGCTGAAGCTGAAGCTCCAGTATTTTGGTCATCTGATGTGAACAGATGACTCATTGCTAAAGTCCCTGATATTGGGAAAGATTGAGGGCAGAAAGAGAAGAGGGCGTCAGAGGATGAGCTGGCTGGATGGCATCACTGATGCAATGAGCACGAACCTCGGAAAACTCCGGGAGATGGTGAGGGACAGGGAGGCCTGACATGCTGCAGTCCGTGGGGTCACAAAAAGTCGGACACGACTGAATGATTGAACAACAATAGCATCAGTATCCTATATAATCTTAGGGTAGAGACAGAGTGTGTCCAACTCTTTGCAACGCGATAGCCTGCTAGGCTCCTCTGCCCATGGAATTTTCCAGGCAAGAATCCTGGAGTGAGGATCCAGGGATCCTCCAGGGGATCTTCTGCACTGAGGGCTCAAACTTGCATCTCTTGCATTTCCTGCATTGGCAGGCAGATTCTTTACCACTAGCGCCACTAGTCCCAAGAGACAAAACATGGCACAAGAAATCAGAACAAAGAAGGCAGGGCTTTAAGCAATTAGGAAGATAAGAAATGAGAGTATTTGATTCTCTTTGGTTCTTATTCTCCAGGATCTGGATGTCAAAGAGTTTAGAAGTGATGAGGGAGAGAGGTGGTTTCTGCTCCAAGGAGCATGCTGAGAGCTGGGCAGTGGTGTGTTGTAGGGGACCTTAAGTGTGATGAATGGACCATGTGTTTTAAGCCAGACTATAAAACTATATGCCAGTCCCTGTTTTGATTTCTTTTTTGTTCTTACCAGTCACAAGGAAAAGTGGGCTTGAATGTGCCAGTCTTTGCTAGTGAGACTTATGGGACAACTCCTACCTGGGCCCACATTTAAGCTGCAGTATCAAAGGGGCAACAATACCCAATGTAGTCAATGTGGTGATGGCAGTGGTATTTAATAGAAAAATCTCAGAAGGAAAGAAGATTTCCCAACAGTGGTTAGTCTCCTCTACCTTTATGGAGAGTCTTCTTACATCACCAATCTTGGAGACACCAAGATATTATTAAGGAATCAGAAGTGAAGTGAAAGTCACTCAGTTGTGTGTGACTCCTTGCAACCCCATGGACTATACAGTCCATGGAATTCTCTAGGCCAGAATACTGGAGTGGGTATTTTTCCCTTCTCCAGGGGATCTTCCCAACCCAGGGATTGAACACCCAGGTCTCCCACACTGCAGGCAGATTCTTTACCAGCTGAGCCAGAAGGGAAGCCCAAGAACGCTGGAGTAGGTTGCCTAATCTCTTCTCCAGGGGATCTTCCTGACCCAGGTCTCCTGTATTACAGGCAGACTCTTTACCATCTGAGTCACCAGGGAAGCCCTACTATTAATTTATGATATCACATATGTGGAGTCTAAAATATGACACAAATGAACTTATCTATGAAACAGAGACAGATGCACAAACCCAGAAAACATACTTGTGCTTGCCAAAGGGGAGGTAGGGTGGAGGAGGGATGGATTGAGTATTTGGGATTAGCAGATGCAAGCTATTATGTATAGAATGGATAAACAACAAGGTCTTACTGTATAGCACAGGGAATTATATTCAATATCCTATAATAATCCATAATGGAAAAGAATATATATATAGTAATTGACTCAATTTGCTATATACCAGAAACTTAAAAAAAAAATTGTGAATCAACCATATTTAAAAAAATAATTTTTTTTTAAGTCATCAGAGTAGGCTACGTTTCTGAACTCTCCTCTGTTGCCCTTTCCAGACTGTGATGACAGCTGGAACAGCGTGTTATCAGAGGCAGTGATTGGCATTCTTGGTGTATTTTTTTATTTTTTGGAGAAACACAAGCTCTCTGATTCTTCCATAACAGTGTTCTTTATTTCCACAAAGGACACGAATAAAAATAAATTTGAAGTGGCGGCTGCGAGCAAGGTACCTTCACACCTTATGCCATGTGATCACACTAGAACCTTCAGAGGTGGCTATTATTATTCTCCTCATTTTTAAAATGAGGCACAGGAAGATAAAGTACCTTACCAGTGATCACACAAGGAGGCAAACACAGGGCTGAACTCACATTTGCCTGACTCTAGTAGGCATGCTCTTTTATATTGGTTTTCATGGTAGGAAGAGTGATTTTCAGTATCTATGAGAGTAAAATCATTTTTGAAGGGCTGTAGAGAAGTGAGATCCATTAATAAATCAGGTTACATAGTCCTCTCCTCTAATAATCTTTCATTAAATAAACTGGATATTTAACTGCTTATAGCGCTTAAAGGTGAAGCAGCCCTGGAGGTACGAGTGGAAATTGCTCATCTTTTGCCCCACTTAGTCACTGATAATTTTGTGGCAATGCACCTGGGTCCACACCCATGAGAAAATGTCAGGAGTGGGGAGACAGGCAAGATTCCAGTGGCATTTTTGAAGAAGTTAAAAAAACACTTCTAAAATTTATATGGAACCACGAATGACCCTGAACAGCTGAAGAAATCCTGAGAAAGGGGAACAAGGCAGGAGGCATCACACTTCCTAATTTCAAGCTATATTATAAAGCTGTAGCCATCAACACAGTATGGTACTGATACAAAAACAAATAGACCAGTGGAACAGAATCAAGAGCCCAGAAATAAATTCAAGCACAGAGAGTCAATTAATACTTGATAGAGGAGCCAAGAATACTCACTGAAGAAATGACAATCTCTTCAATAAATTGTGCTGGGATGATTGGGGATATTCATTTAAAAGAATGAAATTAAACCTCTATCTTATACAACTCACAATCAAGTTGAAATTGATGAAAATTTAAATGTAACTAAAACCGTGTAACTCCTAGAAAATAGCATAGGAATAAAACTATTTGATGTAGGTCTTTGCAATGAATTTTTTGAAAATCACACCTAAAGCTCAAGCAACAAAAAATAAAACATGTGGAACATGAAACTTAACAGCTTTTGTACTGCAAAAGAAACCATTAACAAAGTGAAGATATTTGCAAGCCATATAACTGATAAGTAAGTATTTGTTGCTCAGTTGTGTCTGACTCTTTGTGACCCCCATGGATTATAACCCATCAGGCTCCTCTGTCCATGGGATTTTCCAGGCAAGAATACTGGAGTGGGTTGCCATTTCCTTCTCCAGGGGATCTTCCCAACCCAGGGATCGAACCCAGGTCTCCCAAATTGCAGGCAGATTCTTAACAGTCTGAGCCACCAAGGAAGCCCTAACTCTTTGATAAAGGGTTAATATCCAAAATGTATAAAGAACTCAAAAAACTCAGTAGCAAAAAGCCAAATGACCCAATTAAAAATGGCATGGAACAGAACAGACATTTTTCCAAAAAAGATATTCAGAAGATTAACAGGTACATGAAAAGATTCTCAACATCACTAATCATTAGGAAAATACAGATTAAATCCACAATAAGATACCATTTCATGTCTATCAGAATGGCCATCATCAAAAAGACAAGAGATAACAAATGCTAGCCTAGATGTAGAGAAAAAGGAATCTTGTGCACTGTTGGTGAGATTGTAAGTTGGTATAGACACTATGAAAAACAGTACAGAGATTTCTCAGAAAATTTAAAAAGAACTATCATATAATCCAACATGTGAAGGAAATGAAAACACTGTGTTGAAATGATAGTGAACACTCATGTTCATAGTAGCATTATTTACAATAGCCAACACATGGAACCAACTTAAGTGTCCATCAATGCAAGAATGGATAAATACTATATAATACAGACACACAGACATACTACACACACACTGGAATATTATTCAGCCCTAAAAAGGTGAGGATATCCTACCATTTTCACCAACATGGATACACCTTGAAGACATTATGCTAAGTAAAATAAATTTGACAGAGAAAGACAAATATTGTATGAGCTCACTTCTATGTAGAAACTGAAAAAAAAACAAAAATCTCAAACTCATAAAGAGATCAGATACGTGGTTATCAGAGGTGGGGGGTAGGGGAGAAGTAATTGGAGAAAGGTGGTCAAAAGGTATAAATTTCCAGTTATAAGATAAATAAGTACTAGGAATGTAATGTACACTGTGATGACTATAGTTAACACTGCTGTATGGTATAGTATAGGACAGTTAAGAGAGTAAATTCTAAGAGTTCTCATCACAAGGAGAAATTTTTTCTTTTTATTTTATCTACATAAGATGATGGATGTTAGCTGAACCTATCTTGATAATCCATTTCACAATATATGTAAATCAAACCACTATGCTGTATATCTTTAACTTATACAGTAATGTATGCCAACTATTTCTCAATAAAACTGGAATAAAAAAATTACCCAGTTAGAGGAAACAGGATATTCTTCGATACTCTATTTTAAAAAGTTTTCAATGAGAATTCCAGAGCAGCCATAATGTTAAACAGATGTATTATTGTCCAGACTTAATGTAAGAAGGAACAGTCATTGTACATAATACAGAATACTTTGTCTTTATATTATTTTCCCCAGCAACATGGATGAACCTAGAGATTGTCATACTGAGTGAAATCAGTCGGTCAGAGCAAGACAAATGTCATACAATATCACTTACATGTGAAATCTAAAAAGAACGCTACAAATGAACTTATATACAAAACAGCAATAGAGTCACAGATGTATAAAACAAACTAATGGTTACTGGGGGGAAGGAGGAGAGAGATAAATTGGGAGGTTGAGACTGACATATACACACTACTATATATAAAATAGATAACTAATAAGGATCTGTTGTATAGTACAAGGAAATCTATTCAATAGTCTGTAATGACCTATCCTGGAAAAGAATCTAAAAAAGAGTAAGTATATGTATGTGTATATCTGATTCACTTTGCTACACACCTGAAACTAACACAGCATTGTAAATCAACTATACTCCAATAAAAATCTTAATAAAAGAATGTATCACAAAATATTCATTCTTTTTTAGTAATTGACATTTGGGTTAGTTCAAGTGTGGGATATTCTGAACAAAAACTTTTGAATATTTAAAAAATATTGCTTTCCTAATAAAAATATAGAGATTTTAAAAAAGGAGTAGGGAGGTGGGGAATCACATGGAACAGAAGAGCAAAAGCCAAGAGAATGGGCCCCTGCCTCTGTTCCTTTGTCAAACAGGAATGGCTGGCCACGGAAATGCTGGATTTGAGGGCAGAGAGAGGGTCTTCTGCCTTCAGAGGCTCTTGGTTTCCCACTGTTGTCAAATCCAGGGTGGATAGAGGAGATGACAGAGTTAAAATCCTAGCTCCCTTCAACCACGGATGTCCTTAGGCAAATTACTGTTTGTCCAAACATCAGTTTTATCTTCTATAAAATAGGAACAATTTCTCTTACCGTTATTATCATATGATAGTTATTATGATGATTATGAAGCTTACATAATAGGATAAATTAACATATATGGCATAAAATAGGTATTTTGCGAGTAGTTTTCTCTTTCCGTCCTTACTTTGTACCTCTGAGTACCCCTCCCCACCACAATACCCACTTGAAATACTGATTATAAGGCTGCATCTAGCTCTATAATTTCAAGGTTTTAGTTTCTAGAAAGCTGTCTGCAAGGGACCTTTCTGCTTGCCCTCAGGAATGTTCAACTCTATACACAGGAAGCAGTGATCAAAATTTGAGTCAGTGCAAACCCAGGAAAAGTGGCAGAGAATCAAACAGAACTCCTTTAGATCAAAAAAAGGAATTGTGAAAGGAGTGGGCCCAGGGGAGGGCTATCATAAATGACTGGTGGAAGAACTGATCAAATGACAGTAAGAACACAGGTTTATCTGTATCTCAATCAAATGCTGTCATGTCTCTTGCCTTCCATATTTCATTTCCGTTTTCTGGAATACTGAATTACCGTCCCCTACACGTGGGTTTCCTTTGCTTGGTGGAAATCCTGGCTATAGTTTCCAAATTTCATAGCTTGTGGCTTCTTTTTACCACATGGGAAAGACTGGTTCACTCTCTCTCATTCATGTCAACAATAAAAATAGGGACTTCCCTGGTGGTCCAGTAGCTAAGACTCTATGTTCCCAATGCAGGGGGCCTGAGTTCGATCCCTGGTCAGGGAACTAGATCCCACCTGCCACAACTAATAGTTCTCATCCTGCAACTAACCCCACATGCCAGCAACTAAGACTCAGCACAGTCAAACAAACAAATAAATATTAAAAAAAAAATGGGGCTTAGCATGAATAATTTGCTTACCCTTGGTCTATTCAATTGTGACTTGAAATGGCATTTCCAAGAATGTGGTGACACCCACTCAAGATAAATGGATGGAGTTCAGGTAAGAGGATTTCCCAGAAAAAAAGGGACTTTTGTTTCTAGAATAAAACAGAAGAGTGTCATATAGGTAAAGCAATAGATGTCTTCTATAGGAAGTACAAATTCCACCAACAGTGTGCTAGACTGATTACAGTCAAGCTAGACTATCTCAAGTCAGGAAATGACTACCCTCTACAGGTTAGATGTCCTACCATAATATTCCTGGGCTATCCCATGTGCATGCACGATAACTCACTTCAGCTGTGTCTGACTCTTTGTGACCCCATGGACTGTAGCCCACCAGGCTCCTCTGTCCATGGAATTCTTTAGACTAGACAAGAATACTGGAGTGGGTTGCCACACCCTCTTCTGGGGGATCTTCCCAACCCAGAGATTGAACTTGGGTCTCCTGTGGCTCCTGCATTAGCAGGTGGATTCTTTACCACTAACACCACGTGGGGCTATCCTATAAGTAAATCCAAATTCCTGGGGTGCAGTGTTCTAGGAATGTGTGTTATTTCCATGGAGAGTGTTAGTCTAATTGAAATGATGACTAAACTAGACATAACTGAGACAGTCTACCCTGTGAAACACATGGTTTTCCCTCACCAAAGTTGAATGGACCAAGGATGGTGAGCTGACCTGAGGCAGGGCAACCTGTTATCTCATCAGTGGTCTGTGAATTCATTCATTCATCTATCCATCAGTTCAGCTCCCAGGAGACACACTGGATGTCCACCAGAATCGGCACTGGCTGGCACTGGCTCATGAGAGCTCCCAGGTTCATCTCTTCCCAACTCCATGTTCAGGGACATGACGCTGTAGCTTGGAATTTGCCACAGTGGGAAATTTTCCATGGGTGTCAACACCATGGAAATTGGCAAATGCTACACAGGTGACCTTCATTGCTGCACTCCCATTACCCAACACAGAGTCTGGCACACAACAGCCTTGGCAAGTATTCATACTTAGAATGTTTATATTTAATTATTGAGTGATTTAATTGCTATCTGTAGATTACTCAAAGCTAACACCACAGGCTGTATGCTTATGTGCCAGGTATTGTGTGAGGCACAGTGAATACTCATCTTCTCATTTAATTCTGTAACAACCCTGTGAGATACAACTACTATCCTCATTATACAGATAAGGATGCAGAGACATAGAGAGGGCAAAGAATATTTTGAAGGCCATGAGCTAGTCTGTGGCAGGACAGGGATGAACAAGAACAGTGAACCGTACCTTGTAGGCAACCAACAACCCAGCCCAATGGTCAATGATGAAGAAAGGGTTCCCAGGACAGTGTGTGGCTCTGGTTCTGTCTGTGTGTGATTCTAGCTGGGTCTGAGATTTCCTAAATTGGCAGCTCCAGGTAAGCCTGTCTGTCGGCACCTTGGGCAGGACCTTGGGCTGCCAGTTTTCTGAAGGCTCCAGGTCCTCCCACCCCTGGGGCTCTGTTACATTAGGATGCTGCTCATCAAAGAGTTGTTTTCTTTTGGATGCAGCTGCAAAGGCATTTGCCAGGGCTGGCCTGAGGCCTGGCAAGGGATTGTATGTGGCCAGACTTGAAAGCTGAGCAAACCTCAAAAACCCAGTGGTTGGTAACCTCCTGAAACTGGCAGCTGCCAAGGATCTGGCAGCCAGGAAACCATCAGGTTGGGTCTGGTATGGGGGTCTAGCCCAGCAGAAGTCAGGAAAGGGGGCTTTCACCTCCCTTACACAGTGAGTTCTCTCCCAGCAACCTGAGGTGCCGTGGTCCAGACAATGCCCACACACCTGTCTTGTTTTCCTAGCTCAGAAAGAAGGCAGCTGAGCCTGACAAGATGGGCAGTGTCCTCATGGGCCCAGACTGCTATGTGTAGACCCAGCCCACACAGGGAAATATGGGGGTTGGGGGCAGACAGGATGGCATTGCTCTGAGCCAGGGCAAGGACGATGGCATCGGTCAGTGTGCTGTGCTGTGCTGTGCTTAGTTGCTCAGTTGGGTCTGACTCTTTGAGACCCCATGGACTGTAGCCTGCCAGGCTCCTCTGTCCATGGGGATTCTCCAGGCAAGAATACTGGAGTGGGTTGCCATGCCCTCTTCCAGGGGATCTTTCCAACCCAGGTATCAAACCCAGGTCTTGTGCATCGCAGGTGGATTCTTTACCATCTGAGCCACCAAGAAAGCCCAAGAATACTGGAGTGGGTAGCCTATCCCTTCTTCAGGGGATCTTCCCAACCCAGGGACTGAACTCGGGTCTCCCACATTGTAGGCAAATTCTTTACCAGCTGAGCTAACAGGGAAGCCTGGCATAGGTCAAGCCTGAGTACAGATCTTACTAGCTGTGGGGTGACAGGCCCAGGACATAAGTCTCCAAGTCACAGTCCCCCTTCCCCACGTCCCCACAAAGTGGGGAGATTCACACTTATCTCCCAGTGTGACTGTGAAGGTACATGAGATAATACATCAGAATCACACAAGCTTTATTATTGTAAGAGATCAGTTTCCATCACAGATTAAGGTGTGGACTCTAATTTAGGAGGTCACAGACTCCTAGAAAATAAGTATATGGTGGCATCTTGAAAGTGGTTCAGTCCAGCTTTCACATCTTACAGGAAAGGAAATTGAGGCCCAGAAAGATTACACAACTTGTTAGACCAGTGCTACAGCTGGAATCTGGCAACCTGGGTTTTCTCACTGATCCAGGCATCATTCTCAATTGGTGATAAGGCCTTAGCTGGGTCTGAGCATTTGTAGGCTGTGTAGAGGGTGCTGGTTTTGTGTTGGGGTGGGGTAGGGAGTCTAACCACTATCACCAAAGATGAAGCTCCCCATCCGTCCACATTCCTGGTGACAGAAGGGGCCCAGTATACAGTATATTGGTTTAAATGAATCAATAACTGTACATGCCCCTCAGAGGATGCACAGGTTTCAGCACTAAACACAGCAATGCTTCCAAGCCAAAGTTCCCACTTTCTTTTCTTGAACATGCCCCACAACTGAAGAAGGCAGCATGGAGAAATAGAAATGACACTAAACTGGGCCCAGATGATCCAGGTTCAAACAGTGGCTCTGTTCCTGTATAGCTGGTTGAAATTAACTAAGTCATTGACTTCCTCTGAGCATCGATCTGCAAAGTGAACAATAATCCCTGCCTTGCCTACTCTATAGGGAAGATTCCATGAGATTCCCTTCTTCATAACCAGCATGATTGGCAACTAGTTTGTAGTGGGGACAAGTCTGGACTAGGGCCAGACTCCCTGGGTTCAAATCTAGTCAAATGCTTACCAACTAGCTGTGAGACCTTGGGTGTTACTTGGTCTCTCTTGCCTCATTTTCCTCATCTGTAAAATGGGAATATTGTTACCCCATAAGATGATGACTGAAGACCACAAGAATTCATGTGATATGTTTATAAAAGTACTCAAGAGTAAGTTTTCCATCAAATGCCAGCATTTTATGATTAGCTTAGAGGGTAAGTTTTTTCCAAACTAAATTCTCATGTGCCCTTATTTGCAAGAGTCTGTTATTTCCCTCATGGGTCCTTCCTAACTTATGCTCTCCCACCTGATTCTCAGTCCATTGCCCAGTGAGTTCAGAATGCCCCCAGACCAGCTGCTTCCAAATGCCCAGCAGAGACAAGAAATAAGAGAATCTCGTCAGGCCTTAGTTGCTCATGCTTCTCACCCTCACCTTGCTGCCTGGTAGTGCATTATCACTCAGATGCTTGCCTGCCCTGGTGACATCTTTGCCACTGGGACCCTTGACAACATTTCAGTAGCACCCCTTCTTTTGGCTCTCTCTATATACGCTCTTATATCACACTTGCAACACTTCTCAAATCAGGACCTCCTGTTGGGAGGCTGGGTCCAAGTCCTCCAGCCTCAAGTCCACCTGGTGCCAGCTTGAGCCTTCCTGGTGAGAACACTCACTGCACCCTCCTACTGTGCTAACCTCCATCAGGCTCTCACTTCCATCCTCCACATTCTGTGTGATACTCAGGGACATAGGTTTGGGTTCATAGCAGCTTCCTTCCCCTCAACCCAGGAGCCAATATCAGGCAGGGAGGGATGGCCTTGCTGTGCACTTCCCCGTGGCAAGAAGAGCCTGCTCCCCTTACTTCTGCTAGGCCAAGAAGCCCCAGTGGCTCCTGTCAGAGAAAAGGTGACCTGCTCTGAGGTCATGCCTGGCATGGTGGGTGAAATGGTAACCCATCCAACAAATACGCCCACCCAACATAGATGTCTACCTGGGACCTGTGAATACATCCTTATTTGGAAAAGGGATCTTTATAACCATAATTAAGACTTATTTTGAAAAGACATCACCCTGGATTACCCAAGTGGACCCTAAATCCAATGACAAGTGTTTTATAGGAGACAGACCAGAGGAATATACAGACTCTTGGAGGTGGTGGTCACGTGAAGATGGAGGCAGAGACTGGAGCGTTGCTGCTGTAAGCCGAGAAACACTTGGAACCCCCAGAAGGTGGAAGAGGTGAGGATGATTCTCCTCTAGAGCCTCTGGAGAAATGGTGGCCGTGTGGACACCTTGATTTCAGACTTCTGGCCTCCAGAACTGTGAGAGAATAATTTCTGTTGCTTTAAGCCACCTAGTTTGCAATAATTTATTGCAGTCACCCTAGGACACTAATACCTGGGGTCCACTCATGCTGAGAAAAGGCCACAGCTTCCTACTTCCTGTTGTGAGGACGTTTATTAAAAGTCTGCTCCTCACATGCTGGGGCTGGGCTGGGTACACTGGGAAAGGACAAAGCATGCCTTGTGAAACACAGGGTGCCCGATACACAAATGTATAGTGTTAGCTGCTCTGATGATTGATTTTATCGGATCTGACTCTTAAAGTTGGGCTGGGATTTTAAAAGCTGTCAGAGCTTAACCTTGAACTTCCCAAGTTCAGAGAGTGATAATACCTAGCTTTAAATTAAGCCTTTTGTGCCAGGCCCTGGTCTCTTTGGTTTACATGTGTTATTTCACGTAACTCTCATAACAATCAGAGGTGCCTACCACTAAGATCCCTATGTAGAGATGAGAAATTCAAGTGCTGGGAAATCAGATATCTTGATGCAGATTCCACGGTAAGTAAGTGCAGGAACCAGGCATCAAAGCCGGGCCTCCTTGCCTAACTTTTGGCCCTCTGATCACGATGCCTCATCAGTCACTTAGCAAGCGCTTAGATACCAATACAGGAGCTAGGTGTTGGGGCCACAAAGATGTGTATAATATATAGAATATGGCAGGAGAGATAAAAATGTTAACAAAGTATAATAATAGGATTGTCCAAGTTCTGCATGGAATAAAGGTAAGAGATGAGCCTAGAAATTGGGAGAGACTGATGTGGGCAAGCATTAAGGAGTTTATTCTGTAGGCAGGGCTGGGTTACAGAAGGCTTTAGGCAGGGCTCTATAGGGTGCCAACGGAAGGGGCCTTCAAGGAGAGGTGGGAGGAGAAAGCGCAGAGAGTCTTTTTTGACTTCACCTGATTTGGTTCATCAGGATGGTCAGGGGTTAATATCTCTTCTCTTCCTCCCTGACCTGGTTGCTCACACTCTTTCACTCTGAGCCTACAGAACACATTGGACTTTCTAGGGTCCTTCTGGTCTTCTAGCAAGTCCATAACTGATCAGCTTTACTTTGAGCCAGCTTCTGAATTCGAGTCTTTTCTAACTGACCTGGTCTCTCAAACAGCATTCTCTTTTATGACTCCCTTTACAATTTCTTCAACCTGGACCAAATTAGCATTCTTTCCAGTCTCCCATTTCCTATTCTCTTCTAATTCCTTGTAACTGAATCTCAGCTGCTGTGCAGCTGCACATAAGAAGTCCTGAAATAGTTCATTGAGTTTTATTGCTCACCCTTGATGTGCAGGGCTCTGAGTACACACCACAGAGGATAAACAGATGTGGCTGTCTCCTCCACCTGACTAGGACCTTATCTTCTTCTTGTGTTAGCACAGCACCTGACTTTTGCAAGATGCTCCATATTTGTCAAATGAATGAAGAAATCGTTTCTGCCTTTAACCAGCTTGTAGTCTAGTCGGGCAGAGAGGTATAGCGACATCTTTCTCAGCTAACATCACTGGGGAATGAAAAACTCAAGATAAATGAATTTTCCAGGCAAATGAAGCATATTCCTTTGAATACCAAATTGTATTTATCTTAAATATTTTAGATGAGAAAACTTAACTTCTTTTCTTTTCTTCTTGTAGCATGTAGGATTCTTTATGTTGCCAGGATTATAATTAAAATTGGCTTTAACAACAAAGAAACTATTTTCTTATCTGAAAACCAGGGGTTATACTTTTAGGTATGGCTTGATTCAGGGTGCAGACAACGTGATGAGTGTGTAGTTTTTTGTTTTTTTGTTTTTTTCCTCTCTCTATTTCTGGCCTCTGTCTCCTAAATGTTTGTTTCACTCTCAGATAGATTTTCTCTTTGAAGTACATGAGGGTGCCAGCAGCTCCCAGGCCTACACACTTCCTTATTCATTCATTCCTTATTCTTTATTCATATCAATCAGGAAGAGAAAAGTACCTCTTATAGAAGGAAGTTCATCTCTCTCTAAAGACTCAGAAAATGTCTATGACTCAGTTATATACTTATCTCTGAACCCATTTGTAGCCAGGAAATTGGAATATTGAGATTTCTTTGGGTTAATCAGGCCTACTCTTTGGGGTAGGGTCAATCACATCCTGCCACTGGGATTGAGCAGGGGGAAGGCAATTCCCTCAAAGGACATCAGAGAAGTAGGAAATGGATGCTCAGAAGCAACTAGTCAATGTCTACTATCTCCTACCCTTCTTTTCCTTCACTTTCTTTCTCACCTTTTTTCCTTCTCTCTCCTACAGCAAATTCTGTGCCAGAGGCTGCAAACATGAGAACATATTCCCTGTCCTTGAGGCCCTTCAGGGCAGGGAATGACAAATGAGATCGATAATTATAGAAACAGATAAATGTTAATAAGAGAGAGATGAGCACAGAGAGGAAGAAAGTGGGCAGCGTGGTTGGCCTGGGAAGGACACAGAAGGGTCTCCAGACCAGCTGCAATTTGAGCTGATTTCATAGAGGTCACCAAAGAGTCAAGAAGAGACAGGGCATTCCTATCAGAGGAAACAGAAAATGCTAATGCAAATAGTTGAAGGACTGAGGTGAACACAAAGTGGGTCTGTGTGGCTTGAAGAGAAAAGAGGGAACTAAGACTGGGTGATCTTTTGTCATTGTCATCCACTGAACAGGCTTTATTTTTGGGGGCTCCAAAATCATTGTAGATGGTGATTGCAGCCATGAAATTAAAAGACGCTTACTCTTGGGAAGGAAAGTTATGACCAACCTAGACAGCATATTAAAAAGCAGAGACATTACTTTGCCAACAAAGGTCCATCTAGTCAAGGCTATGGTTTTTCCAGTAGTCATGTATGGATGTGAGAGTTGGACTATAAAGAAAGCTGAGTGCTGAAGAATTGATGCTTTTGAACTGGGTGTTGGAGAAAACTCTTGAGAGTCCCTTGGACTGCAAGGAGATCCAACCGGTCCATCCTAAAGGAAATCAGTCCTGAGTGTTAATTGGAAGGACTGATGTTGAAGCTGAAACTCCAATACTTTGGCCACCTGATGCAAAGAGCTAACTCATTGGAAAAGACCCTGATGCTGGGAAAGATTGAGGGCAGGAGGAGAAGGGGATGACAGAGGATGAGATGGTTGGATGGCATCACCGACTCAATGGACATGAGTTTGGGTGGACTCCAGCAGTTGGTGATGGACAGGGAGGCCTGGCGTGATGCAGTTCATGGGGTTGCAAAGAGTCGGACATGACTGAGCGACTGAACTAAACTGAACTGGGCATTGTCACATGTCACCTTATTTAATTCATAGCCCTTAATTCATAGTCAGCTTATTTAATTCATCTTTAACTCACATTGGGATTCATGTGTCCCTTTGAACCATGTTTTCTCCAAATATACGCCCAGGAGTGAGACTGCATGATTACATGTACTCTATTTTTAGTTTTTTAAGGAAACTCCATACTGTTCTCCCCTAGTAGCTGCACCAATTTATGTTCCCACCAATAGTTTAAGAAAGTTCCCAAGAGCAACCAATTCTTGATGTCTATGAACTAGGGTAATATTTTCCATTGGAAGGACTGATGCTCAAACTGAAACTCCAATACTTTGGTCACCTGACGCGAACAGCCAACTCATTGGAAACGACCCCGATGCTGGGAAAAATTGAAGGCAGAAGGGGAAGAGGGCAACAGAGGATGAGATGGTTAGATGGCATCATCAATTCAATGGACATGAAGTTGGGCAAACCCCAGGAGATAGTGAGGGACAGGGAGGCCTGGAGTGCTGCAGTTCGTGGGGTTGTGAAGAGTCAGACATGAATGGGTGACTGAACAACAACAAAACAGAAACAGACTCACTAACTTAAGAGAATGAACTTACGGTTACCAGCAGGAAAGAGTGGGCAGGAAGAGATAGATTTGGAGTTTGGGATTGACATGTTCACATGCTATATTTAAAATAGATAACCAATAAAGGCTTACTGTATAGTACCGGGAATACAGCTCAATGTTCCATAATAACCTAAATGGGAAAATGATTTGAAAAAAATAGATACATTCATAAGTAATACTGAATCACTTTGTTGTACGCTGAAACTGACAACATTGTTAATCAACTATACTCCAATATAAAATGAAAATTATTTAAATTTTAAAAAAAGGGTTGGCTGCTCTATTCGAATCCCAAACTCATATTGCTTCTATGGAGTGAAACTAAAATGAGGAAAATGTCCTAAGAGGCTCTGCACTGACAGTTAACAGTTAAATAGTAAGTGGACTGCAGAACCTAAGTGTACCTTACCCTCTAGTTCAAACCCATTCTATTGTTCTATCTACACTATTGTTTGTGTTTATTTTTCTTACTGTTTGTATTCATTCATTCAATGAATATTTACAAATATAAGAGCATAAATTCTTCAAGGGAAGTAACTATTTCTTATTAATGCTGTCCCAACTTTAAAACCCACTCCAGTGTTCTTGCCTGGAGAATCCCAGGGACGGCGGAGCCTGATGGGCTGCCGTCTATGGGGTCGCACAGAGTCGGACACGACTGAAGCGACTTAGCAGCAGCAGCAGCAACTTTAAAAAACAATGATGAACACAATAGGTAATCAATATGTATTTATCAGTTGCTTTATTAGTAACATTTCATTACTTATTAATGGTTATGAACAGGTAGGTAATGGTTGGTGGGAAGTATATTCTCAGGGTCTGTCAGGTAAACAGAAACTACTCTAGGTATTTCAGGTTGGAAAAGAATTTAATCCGGGGAGATAGAGGCCTACACAGCTATTGGAAGGGCTGGGGCAAGAATAGGGAGGGCTGGTGCTCATTGTCAAGGAATCTGTAAGTAAGTGTAGGAATTTGCACTTTCATGATCATGGCTGATCTTCAGGGGAACTTGCATTTGCTTACTATCATGCAATATTCTTTGAAGGGCTAACGACTCAAGTGATAAGACAGCTAAAGTTTGAAAAAGAATTACTAGTCTTACCTTCAATAACATTAACTATTAGCAGTCATTGTTATCCATAATGACAGTAATGGCAGAGTCATTCTGATTATAGGTTTCAGAATTCTAAAAACCTAGGTGTGACTATCTGGTCTGTGACCTTGAGGAAGCTATTTAACTTTTCCACTTCTTAATTTCTCATCTGTAGGATGGGAATCATAGACTCTCCCTCATAGGCTGCTTGTGAAGATTAAATGAAGTTAAACATATAAAATACTCAGCACAAGGCTGGGAGCATTTAAGAAGTGGAAACTATTTGTATTCAATATTGTGTGTGTGTGTGTGTGTGTGTGTGTGTGTGTGTGTGAAGTTGCATATTTATCACCTGGGCAATTTAAAATTTCCATTTCCCTAACTACCCCTACTGTTGATTTCAGAGTGACATAAAAACTGGTGATAGGCCTAAACTGTATTACCTCTTAATTGCCACATTATAGACCACAGTTGTCAAATAGAAAACACCAAACCATCTGTTCAGGAAAATGGAGGTCACCCGATTTAAAGCCTTTTGGATCACTTCTTCACCAGGTAGTTGGTTCATTGCTGTTATCAGGGCAGGGGAGCCATACAGCAGGTGATTAAGTCATCCCATTTTGGAGAAGGCAATGGCACCCCACTCCAGTACTCTTGCCTGGAAAATCCCATGGATGGAGGAGCCTGGTAGGCTGCAGACCATGGGGTTGCTAAGAGTCGGAAATGACTGAGCTACTTCACTTTCCCTTTTCACTTTCATACATTGGAGAAGGCAATGGCAACCCACTCCAGTGTTCTTGCCTGGAGAATCCCAGGGACAGGGGAGCCTGGTGGGCTGCCGTCTATGGGGTCGCACAGAGTCGGACACAACTGAAGCGATTTAACAGCAACAGCAACAGCAAGTCATCCCATTTTAGACTCTTTTCTCAGGAATGCTCTCAGTCAGTACAGTCTGCATTTTGATTGGCATTTCTTCAAGGTCCTCATGCCATTACCCGTTGTCAGATACTTTGAATATCAACCTCTAATTTCTACAAGCCCTGGCAGCACCAACCCAGTGCTCATAACAATACAGTCCCCTCTGGTTATGGTTCATGCTATCACTTCTTTAAAAATTGCTCTTCTAGAGACAGTTGCCTTCAACAATGGGGTACCCAAATGTACAGCACTTTTGCACGGCAAGGCTGTAATCAATGTCTTTCCCATCCTTACAGATGATGGTCAACTATCCTTAACCAGCCTCACTTGCCCCATGGTTCACCCCAGGAATTCCAGACAGTCCAGTTCTCAATCTTATTGCTGAACCCCACCCAGCCATGGAAATAATGTGGTTTACGCAGGCCTTGTCATAATATTGCCATTTACCAAACAACTCAGCACACCGACTTCACAGGACACACCTGGTTATAAAGGGACATGGGATAAAGAAGAGAAGAGAGTGGGAGACATGAGTTTGGGATAGGGTCCAGAAGGCAGTAGGGATGCCCCCCAGGCAAGAATCAGAATCAAAGACCAGAGCAGGAGGGGGCTGGCTGGCTCCAGGGGAAACACCCGACTGGAGCTGGCACACCCACCATCTTGTCAATGGTCTCCCTTCAGTGGTGGTTTAAACCAGAGGACAGGAAATGTAAGGAAGCACTAAGCATCTATAAAGGCTCTGAATGCTGACATCTGAATGACGACTATGGGTTTAAATACTTTTTGTGCCAAATATTAAAAGAGAAAATGTAAACAGTAAAACTTCTCTTCTGCTCCAGCTCCAGCTGCAGAGGGTTCTATGGCTCTGTTTATAACTAATTAATAGATGAAGAGCAGAGACTGCAGGCTTTTCTGGGCCCTTTAAGTTACTCTAATTATTTGGGGAATTTTTTTTTAATATTCTCAGCTATTAATTACAGATTAACTATTTCAACTGATTTTATGATGTTTCCCTTTGCTTAAATTCCACAGGAAACAGGCTCAGCTATTCACTGTTCCTGCCTTTTCCTTCGGAGACAGCAGCTGCATCAGGCTCTTGTCAGGTGGGCTTGGAACACTGTGCTGCCCCACGGAGAGCAGGTCTTCTCAGGTGGTGCTAGTGGTGAAGAATCCGCCTGCCAATGCAGGAGACAGAAGAGGTGCAGGTTCGAGGATCCCTGGGTCTGGAAGATCCCTTGGAGGAGGGCATGGCAACCTACTCCAGTATTCTTGCCTGGGGAATCCCATGGACAGAGGAGGCTAGCGGGCTACAGTCCATGGAGTTGCAAAGAGTCGGACACAACTGAAGTGACAGCTCACACCCAAGGAGAGCAAGGATTCATGGCCATGCTTCTGAAAGGGCCATATCTGGGCCATTAGCACCCCAAAGCCACCATTTTGTGTGTCTTTAGTTTTTGATATGGGCATTTTATCTGTTCTCAATCTTCTACAAAAATGACTCAGCATTTGTAGATTTTCTTTTTCCTATTTCTATTAATAGGTAAAACATCTATTTTAAAGTAATGTGTTTGGTATGTAAACTTCCATTTAAATCAAGTTCATAAGCTCTCTTTCATAGTCAGGCTATAACCCCTGACCCCAAATAAAAGTTGCAGAGCTTGTGCTGTTAATCAACAAGTTAATCTTGTTAACTGTGTACTTCAGTTCTCTTGATTACTTCTGTCAAGCTCAGTTTCTTCTTCTGTCAGCATAGAATGTGCTGGGATATGCCCTGCTTAGTTGCTCAGTCATGTCCGACTCTTTGCAACCCCATGAACTGTAGCCTGCCAGGCTCCTTTGTCCATGGGGATTCTCCAGGCAAGAATACTGGAGTGGGCTGCCTTGCCTTCCTCCAGGGGATCTTCCCAACCCAGGGATCAAACCCGGGTCTCCCGCATTGCAGGTGGATTCTTTACTGACTGAGCCACCGGGGAAACACAAGAATATTGGAGTGGGTAGCCCACCCCTTCTCCAGAGTATCTTCCTGACCCAGGAATTGAACAGGGGTCTCCTGCATTGCAGGTGGATTCTTTACAAGCATAGAATAACCACCCTTATTTCCTGGAGTTATTGTGAATATTAAATAGATCACATATAATGCACACAACATGATGTTGGGTACATTGTGAATGCTCAGTAAATAATTTTTGTTATCATTAAAGAGTATCAGTCCCAAGGTCATGTAGTCAATGAAAGGCAGAATCAAGATTTGACCCAGAATAAGGGTCAAAAAGGGTTAAAAAGTCCTCTGCCCTTTTCACTCTAGAACTCTGCCTCTCAGCTGAGTAAGAGTCAAGATGTGGTTATTCCCTGACAGGACAAATAGGGAGATAAATAAATCATCAAAGAGCAAAGAGAAAAAAGGATGTGCTAAGTGGCCAGATAAGAGCAGAAGAAGGACTTCCCTGGTGGTTCAGTGGCTAAGACTCCATATTTCCAATGAAGGGGGCCCAGGTTTCATCCCTAGTTGGGAGCTAGATCCCATATGCTGCAACCCTGAGTTCTCATGCTGCAACAAAAAGATCCCACATGCTGCAACAAAGACTGAAGATCCTGCATGCCACAACTAAGACTCAGAACAGCCAAACAAAATATTAAAAAAAAAAAAAAAGAGTAGAAGAAAGGAAGTACTAGAGGCGCAGAGATGAGGGAAGGCATCAGCCGAGTTTAAATTGAGATTTGACAAGCAGAGGAAGGAGAAGGGACTCTTGTTTGCATTTATTTTCTTGGTTGAATAACAGCCTGCAGTCAGATCTTTCTCTCAAATGATAAGTTCAGATTAATCTGAAATCCTAGCTTTACACCCATCAGCTGTGTGAACTTGGGGACATCACCGTGATCTTGGTCTTGGTCTCTCATCTTGTGAATTAAAGGCCTTAGACTGTAAAGCTCCTCTCAGCACCACTCAGACCTGGGAGAATGCTCTGTTCTCAGGTGCCCAGGGCATTACGTGTAGTGATCTTGTTTTATTTGGGCTTGTTGATTTTAAGTCAGAGAAACTCATTCAAAATCAATTGAGAGGGAAGATGGGAAGGTGGTGGTGGGTGTAATACAAGAACATTGTATTTTGCCCAAGAGGGCTTCACTATTACTCAAAAGGAGGAATGCATTCAGGCTTCATATCTGGAGATAACCAAAAGGAATTATCTCAGTCTCTCTCTCTCTTTCACCTTCTCTTTTGTCTCTTTTTCTTGTGACACATCTGCTCTTGTCTCTTACTTCTCTTTGCAGACAAATTGTCTGCTTGCTCTTCAGCATGTAAAGCCCCCAATATGCAGTCCCACCAAAATGCCAACCTTGGCTCCCCAGTTTAGAGATTTCATAGGCATAGCTCCTACAGCCCAATAACTCAGTTTGTGCCCAATTCCAAAATCTTGGGGCAGAAATCTGATTGGCTCAGCTATGGTCCACATGTCCTCCTTGGTCTTACCAGCTGTAAGTAATGATCCTACAATGAAGGACAGTCCCTTTCCTAGGCAGGGGCATGATATGGGCAAGATGGGAAAGCCACTCTGGTACTCATCCTTTCTCATTGTAGTTTTTCCCACATGTGATCTCATTCAACCCTCTGGACAACTGTGAGCAATAAGTATTACTGTTGTGCCCATTTTATGGTTGAGGAAAATGAGGTGAGCCCAAGGTTACACGCTATTGTAAGGTTATTGCTATTACATGGTGGACTCAGGATTCAGATTTAAATAATCTGGCTTGAAATTTCGGCGTCTAACTAAAGATTGCCAAGGATCCTTCTGGTCCTAATATTAACCAGTCAAAAGAGATTAATATATCTATGTTTTCAAAAACTCTGCTTGTTGGTAATTATTTCCATCTCTGCTAGTTTTAGCTTTGTATCATGATATGGCAAATAAGATGCTGCACTTTCAAAAACCCACAACACATAAGGTCTCATTCTATTCAGGGAAAATATATTTCATGTGAAAGCAGGAAGAGTAGAGAGAAACTGGGAACTTCACAATAAAAAGGGGAAGGCTCATAAAATGCTGTCTGGCTGTGTTTTTAATGAGAAGCACTGGACCTCACTCTTGAGGCCATTTGAGAATCTAGCTGAGGTTTCCAGCATAACTTTAGTGACACACTGCTGCAGGCACCCGCATAAGCGGTCCTCTGTTGTTGAAATGTCAGGAACGCCTTTTATTTCTTTTACTGGCATAGGACATGCTTTTGGTGGACTTGCAAGTATTTGTGTACATCCTGACCCAAGCATTTAGTTTTCATCCCTGTGGAGCCATCCCCTAGGGAACTGACAGCATTCTAAAGGCCTTCTTGGAAGAACAGTAATAAACATACTATCATGTTTTTGATACTTATTGATTACCATACAGTGCATTAGGCAGATAGTAAACAATTCACATAATAAGATCCATTTAATTCTCCCAACCATTGTATGAAATAGGTAACAGGATCTTCATTTTATAGAGAGGGCTACTGAGGCTCAGAAAAATGAAGCAAGATCCCACAGCAGAACTGGCATTGACCCCAGAGCTGGGGGGCTGTAAAGTGCCTGCTCTTAACCATTGGATTCAGAGTCTCCTAAGCCTGGGTTGGATGCTGAGTGGCAGATGCTCTATATGAATCCAATTTTGCCTTATTTCAAAGCCTGTGCTCCAAAGAGAATGCTCTGCTTCGATATATTTGGGCTCTAAGTAATACATTGTTTTTTTAATCTCCAGTACCAAAAATATAATAATAATCACGATAACTCTGATGCATTCTCACCGCCATTGTCATTCAGCGTGTGTGTGTGTGTGTGTATGTGAGTCTCTCAGTCATGTCTGACTCTTTGTGACCCCATGGACGTAGCTCTCCAGGCTCCTCTGTCCATGGGATTCTCCGGGCAAGAATACTAGAGTGGGTTGCCATTCCCTTTTCTAGAGGATCTTGCCAACCCAGGTATCAAACCCAGGTCTCCTGCATTGCAGGCAGATTCTTTACCCTTTGAGCTGCCAGGGAAGCCCTCTGTTGTTCAAAACCTCCTCCAATTGCCTCTCATCCCCACACCCACCCACCCATTTGCCTGCCTCCTGGGCAACCAGGTAATCCACCTTCCCATACCATTTTTGTGTGGCCATGCCACTGAATTCTGGCCAACATACATATTTTCTATTATTTCACACTTAGACTCACCTTAAATTGTTTTGGAAGTCTTAACAAAGAATCTTACAGCCACATTCTCAATTTGTTCTTTGCTTTGAGCAATTGCTTGCTTTGAAACTCTTTGGTCCTCTAGAGAGACTAACAATGTGAAACTTTTATTTTCTCATCCAGCAAGTCCTGGTTTCTCTAAATTTCTTTCAAATTCTGCTTGCAAACAGAATAGTTCTTTATTTAGCTCACCTCTTTGTTACAGCTCTGGAGAAGGAAATGGCAACCCATGCCAGTACTCTTTCTTGGAGAATTCCATGGACAGAAGAGCCTGGTGGGCTACAGTCCATGGGGTCACAAAGTGTTGGACACAACTGGTGACTAATACATGTTGTAGCTGAAAGCACCCAACTTACACTTTCAATATCTATTTGGAGATCTCTTTAGTCAGATCTACTGATTAGTAATTTTCTATCTTTCAGGTAACTGTAGGCAACACTTTGTCAATGGTTTTGCTATGACATAACATGGGTTCATCTTTTTTCCAGCCTGCTATGCTAGTTCTTTCAATGGTTTTCCAGTCTCCACTAATGATGGGCTCATCATTTCCCCAGTTTTGGCTAACAGCCACCTCCCCACATTTCCAGCTTCTCACTAGCCAGTTCCACTACCTATGCCTGACCTTGTTTTAGGTTTTTGTTATAGCTACATCCCACCTCCAGTACCTATTAGGCATCAGTTATCTATTATGGTGTAACAAACCCAGAAAACCTACTGGCTTTAAAAAAAATAATGCTTTAAAAAAGTTCTTAAGATTCTGTTGCTGGGCAGAGTGATTTTTCTGACCTGGACTGAAACTGGACTGGGCTGCAGAATCAGATGCCCAATCACAAATTTGATGATGAGCTTGAACAACAGGGCATCAGCATCATCCAGCATGCTAGCTCAGGTTTCTCCACATGGAGGCTGGGTTCCAAAAGCAGCAACATCATCACTAATTATCAGAGAAATGCAAATCAAGCTACAATAAGGTATCACCTCACACGAGTCAGATGGCGATCATCAAAAAGTCTATAAACAATAAATGCTGGAGAGGATGTAGAGAAAAGGGAACCCTCCTACACTGTTGGTGGGAATGTAAATTGGTACAACCACTCTGGAGACCAGTATGTAGGTACCTTAAAAAACTAAAAATAGAACTACCATATGATCTAGCAATCCCACTCCTGGGCATGTATACAGAGAAAACCATAATTAGAAAACATACATGCACCCCAGTTATTGCAGCACTATTTACAATAGCCAAGACATAGAAGCAACCTAAATGTCCATCAACAGAGGAATGGATAAAGAAGATACGACATATATATATATATATATATATATAGAGAGAGAGAGAGAGAGAGAGAGAGAGACTGGACTATTACTCAGTCATAAAAAAAGAACAAAACAATGCCATTTGCAGCAACATGGATGGACCTGGAGATTATCGTACTAAGTGAAGTAAGACAGAGAAAGACAAATTACATACGATATCACTCATATGTGGAATCAATTTTTAAAAAGTGATACAAATGAACTTATTTACAAAATAGAAACAGACTTACAGATATTGAAAACATCTGTAACATGGTTACCAAAGGGGAAATGTGGTGGGGAGGGATAAATCAGGATGTTGGGATTAACATACATACACAGGACTATCTATAAGATAGATAACCAGGACCTACTGTATGGCACAGGGAAATATAGTCAATATTCTGTGATAACCTTTATGAGAAAAGAATTGAGAAAAGAATCTGAAAAAGAATGAATATGTGTATGTGAATAACTGAATCACTTTCCTGTACACTTGAAACTAACACAGCATTGTAAATCAACTACACTCAAAAAAAAAAAAAAGCAGCAGAGGGCAAGCACTTTTCCATTATTTGCAGTTCGTTTGTTAATTGCCAAATGGCCAAAACAGATCATATAGCCAAACCCAGATTCAAGCAGTTGAGAAATGAAATTGATGGTAAGGTCTGCAAAATATGTGGCCATTCTAAAAATGTATGATATAAGCATTGTTTTGTGGAACTTTTATTTCTTCCATGTTTGAGGGGATGCTGGTTGGCTAGTATGACAGATAATTTTATGTGTCAGCTTTACTGGGCCACAGAGTGGCCAGATATTTTGTTGAACATTATTCTAGGTATGTCTGTGAGGTTGTGTCTGGATGAGATTAACATTTGAATAGTAAACTCAGTAAAGCAGATTACCTTTCCCATTGTGGGTGGGTCTCATCCAATCATTTGAAGATTTGAATAGAAAAAAAGGCCAAAAGGCCATCTGCCTGATTGCCCTCATTATGGAACTTACATCATTGGCTCTCCTGGGTCTCAGGCCTTCAGACTCAGACAGGAACTGCTCTACCAGCTCTCAAGTACAGCCACTGCAGATTTCCCCAAATTAGCCTTCATAATTGCATGAACCAATTTTTTATAATTAATAAATCTCCTTATAAACATGAATGTATTCTGTTGGTTCTGTTTCTCTGGAGAACATAGACTAATGCATCTAGTATTCCTCGAGTAGTGGCCTGGGTATAGGGAATCATTGCCACACCGATCAAGTGATTGTTATACCCTAGGCACTATTATGGGAGAAGGCAATGGCACCCCACTCCAGTACTCTTGCCTGGAAAATCCCATGGACGGAGGAGCCTGGTAGGCTACAGTCCATGGGGTCGCTAAGAGTCGGACACGACTAAGCGACTTCACTTTCACTTTTCCCTTTCATGCACTGGAGAAGGAAATGGCAACCCACTCCAGTATTCTTGCCTGGAGAATCCTAGGGACGGCGGAGCCTGGTGGGCTGCCGTCTATGGGGTCGCACAGAGTCGGACACGACTGAAGCGACTTAGCAGCAGCAGCAGCAGCAGCAGGCACTATTATAAGTGCTTTACTTCTATTAACTCATTTAATTATCAATCCTAAAAAGTAGGCATTTTTAATTTATCCATTTATTTAAAAAAATGAACTGGAGATACGGAGAAGGTAAGTAATTTACCCAAGGATACACAGCCACCAGCAACAGGACTGGATTTGCACCCAGGGAGTCTGACTATAGATCTTGTGATCTAATGACTACACTTTACTAGCTTTTTAAGAAGAAAAGAAAATGGAGGAAGAAGCAAGAGACAGAGAAGTGGCAAGAAGAAAGGGGTTAAGAGATGATGTGAGAAAGGTCTGCAAGACCCAGATCACAATGAATCTTGCGTGCTGAAGTGGGCACTTTGGGGGATGTCTGTATAGGTCACGTAATCTCTTTAAGTGTTTTCTCCAACCAGATACTCTCAGGAG
This sequence comes from Giraffa tippelskirchi, assembly GCF_054371585.1. Lineage (NCBI taxonomy): Eukaryota > Metazoa > Chordata > Mammalia > Artiodactyla > Giraffidae > Giraffa > Giraffa tippelskirchi. The sequence goes on from NC_137279.1 coordinate 156,336,527, forward strand.
CTGTGTATACACACTCTACCCCTTTTCCTGATCCCCTTTGTTGAAATGGATCCAATCTGGATGACTCCTATTCTTTCAGGAATTTGGAATTTGAACTAAGAGATTCCAGATTGGTCTGGACTGGAAGAAGTAAACTCAGGAGCTCTGAGGGGCCAAGTCCTGCCCACCATGTGCCCTGGAGAGACTGAGAAAAAAGAAACATAGATGCAAAGGAGACCAGAGATGGATGGATGGCAGGTCTCTGAGATACCCTCTGTTCTCAATCCCAGCAGCTCCCAGATTCCTGTTCTTTGGGTTTATGACATTTCCCTCATCTGCTGTTTCTTGCTTATGTTAAAGCTCATTAAACCGTGGTTCAAAGTCTGAGGAATTTTGTACACCTATAAAAAAGTTTAAACTTGATTGGAAAGTGATGGAAGCCCTCAGAACAAAGGAAAAACAAGGAAGGTAGGGGTGGTGGGGGGAGGGTGATTTAAATTGTTTGCCTGGACCAAAGTGTGGAGGTTAGAGGGAGGCAATTTGAGCTCAGAAGAATGAAGAACTTGCTAACTTGCACCCCTGGCATGTGGGTGGCACAAGCCCAGAATAATCAACCACACAACAGAGGGAACTCAGATTCCAGAGGTGCAGGAGTTGGATGAGGCAGTGACTTCTGGGGATGCTTCCACCCTGCAATTGTATGATTCAGGATCCTGTTTTGGGACTCTGGATGTTTTGGGGGCAGGACTTTGTTTGTGGAGATGAAGGAAAGCACAGTTGTGTCATCTGCCTAAGAGAACATTTGGGCACGTTTGCGCACTCTGTACTATTGACACCTGGGCTTGAGAAATGGAATATTTCCTGCCATATCAAAAAACAAGGATGTCACAGTGATCAGCGACTCCAGCCCTCCGGGTCAACCAGGAAGGAGAACAATACTGGGATCTGGCAGCTGTTAGGCTGCAGCCACTCCCTACCATGAACACTGAGGAAAAACTCAGGATACTGGTCCCAGACCACTGAGATCCTTATGAAAGGAATGATCTCAGTGAGCCCAGACTCTTGCATCTTCCCACACATAGAAAAGTGTTAAATTCCTTAATGAGATATCTGGTTTTTCTTTAACTCACAAAAATACTTTTGATGTTCAGACTACCTGGGTTTGCTGAAAACTTCTATATATCTTGACTCCTCCTGCTGCCTCCTCAGAGTAGCTCTCTCAGGGTCACTTGAGATGCTTTCTCCTGCGCTCAGAGTCCTAAAAATTCCCACGGAATAAAACGTAACTCTCAACTTTTAGGTTGTAACTATTTTTAAGTCAACCAACTGGATAATGCTTTGTTGTGAGGGGCAGTTATGTGCATGTTAGGACACTTAGAATCATCCGTGTTTACCTACTAGATGTTGGTAGCATCCTCCTCAGTTGTGACAACCAAAAACTTTTCCAGATATTACCAGATGCTTCTGGAGGCAAAATTGTCCCAAACTGAGAACCAGCAGTGCAGAGGTTAAAAGGGTGAACACTGCAGCCTGACCAACCTGGATTTACGTACTGACATTGACCCTCAGTTAATTAGGTAGCCACAGGAAAGTTGTTTTTAACATATTTGGTGCTCAGTTTTCTCATTTTTAGAATGCAGAAGCCTCTAATATCCTTTCAGTGAGAGAGCCTCCGTGAGGAGATAGCTGGCTTCCTAGACTGAGGCAGGAGCCAGGCCTTTCTTGTCTCAATAAACAACATTTCTTCCCCCTACCCCTGACTGGCCTGCCAGTTCCTTAAGCACGTTAGTGAGCTGGTCCTCAGGCATGACCCCTCAAAGGCAACTAAGACTCTGAAAATCTGGCTTTTGCTGCTCCACATACCTTTGTTTGCATCTTCTTCCCCTCCCTGCTCCCCCTCCAGGAACTGGCGTTTCAGGTTCTGAAAATAGTAATTACTTATTAGTAAAGAAATCCAGAAAGCCTAAAGAACATAGAAATTCTTCACAATCCTAACACTCAGAAATAACCTTCACTCACTTTTTGGGTGAAAGTCTCTGAAATCTCTTTCTCTCTGTCTCTCACACACACATGCTATAATTTAATGATCTCACCCTTGGAGCTGTTCTGTAAGCTGCTTTTTCATTTAATTACCTCTCTTGGACATGTTTTCATATTGATCAACATGGACAGATCTGACTAGGGCCCTTCTTTTCGCTTCCTGATGGTTTTCCTGCTTCACCTGGATCGTGTCTGCCATCCTGGCCCAGCCAGCCCACGGGCTTCCTTCCCCAGACATCAATAATTGAACAAAAGCCTCTGCAGAGTTGGTGCTGGGTACCACGGTGCCTGCCCATGGCCCAGAGTCTCTCTGCCCTCCTCAGCCATAGTCTTCCTGCTGAGGCTTTGGAAGGAGCAGCTGCTGGAGAAACCACACTGAAGGAAAAGTGACAACAAATTTCTTTTGGTTCCTTGGCTGGATTGATTGTCTCTTTCCTTCTTTATAGAGTTCTTGGTTTTGTCTCTAATTATCTAGCACCTAGAGCTTCAGAGCAAGGCTGCAGCTGAGAGGAGGCCAAGCTTCACACAATTTGTCAAGGGAGTTTAGGATCTTTGGTACCAAAGACACTAAACAAAAAGGAACGAATTCAGCTTTGAACACATAGACTTTTGCAAAATAAGAGTTGTGGCTTCTCAGGCAATAGGAATAGTGCCTATAGGTGAGCCTGCCATCAGCGTGCGCACTGGCATGTTTGTCCTGATGCAGCCCTGACCCCCTCCTCAGTGAAAGTGAAAGTCTTTCAGTTGTGTCTGACTCTTTGCAAACAGTCCATGGAATTCTCCAGGTCAGAATACTGGAGTGGGTAGACTTTCCTTTCTCCAGGGAATCTTCCCAACCTAGGGATTGAACCCATGTCTCCCATATTGCAGGCAGATTCTTTACCAGCTGAGCCACAGGGAAGCCCAAGAATACTGGAGTGGATAGCCTCTCCCTTTTCCAGTGGATCTTCCTGACCCAGGAATCAAACTGGGGTCTCTTGCATTGTAGGCAGATTCTTTACCAAGTGATCTATTAGCGATAAAACAACAATCAAAGCTTCTAAACCTTTGCTTCATTCGGGAAGCTCTGTCTTTCCTCTCATTTGGTCAGTAGTGTGTATGCTTAGTTGTGTCTGACTCTTTGTGACCCCATGGACTGTAGCTCACCGGACTCCTCTGTCCATGGGATTTGCCAGGCAAGAATACTGGAGTGGGTTGCCATTTCCTACTCCAGGAGGTATTCCCAACCCAGGGATTGAACCCAGGTCTCTTGCTTCTCCTGCACTGGCAGGCAGATTCTTTACCACTGCGCCACCTGGGAGGCCCGTCTTCCCTCAAGTTGGAGACAACAAATATAAAACATGGTTTCTCAACCTCTGCACTACAGACATTTGGGCTGGATAATGCTTTGTTACAAGGGATAGTTGTGTGCAGGGTAGGACACTTAGAAGCATCCCAGGTGTCTACCCACTAGATGCTGGCAGCATCCCCTTCAGTTGTGACAACGAAAAACATTTCCTGATATTACCAGATGTTCCTGGAAGCAAAATTGCCCCAGATTGAGAATCACTGGTGCAGAGGTAAAAGGGTGAGTGTTGTAGCCTGGCCAACCTAGCTTCAAATCCTGGCATTGACCCTCACTTAACTAGATAACCTCATGAAAATTATTTTTAGCATATTTGATGCTGGGTCTTATCCTTAGGATGTGAAAAACAACAGTACCTCCACTATACTGGTTAAAGAAGGGGTCAGTGAATTTTTTTTTCACAGTTATTCTTTAAGGTAGTTAATAGGAACAAACCCATTCTTCAGAAAAAATTGAGACTGAGAGACATTGGGAAACTTCCTTGATTAATAAGTGTCCTAGGCTGTTAATTCCTAGAGCAAAAGTACATCTCAGGCATGCCTGGAATAGGTTACTGAAATTCCAGTTCCCTTAAACCTTCAACTTCCTTGATTAATAAATGTCCTAGGCTGTTAATTCCTAGAGCAAAAGTACACCTCAGGCATGCCTGGAATAGGTTATGGAGATTCCAGTTCCCTTAAACCAGGGGCAGCAAGCAGTCTGGGCAGCCTAAACTCATGAACTAGTTGACTTTGTTTACCCCAATGTGCTTCACAGATGCCATCATTTTCTCTTTGTGCCAAGTTTTACATGAAAGCGCTTTTGTAATTTCAAGCCGTTACACAAATGAAAGCTGTTATTATATAGAATGTATCCCTGTGAGGATATAAATGCCTAAGGGAGAAGGTTATTTACTCTGTAGGAGTTGGACATTATTGACCTTTAAAATGCCTTTCACTGCTAAAGATTTTATGGAGCACATACCTTATAAATGAAGATGCTGAGAACCAGTGTTAATGGTGAGAAAAATAGGAAAGAAAGTCTGAGAGTAACTAGCACTGAGGAGCTAAGACCCCAGGAAAAAAAAAAAGTGAAAGTGTTAGTCACTCAGTCGTATCCAACTCTTTGGGACCCCATGGACTTCAGCCAGCTAGGCTCCACTGTCCATAGAATTCTCCAGGCAAGAATACTGGAGTGGTAGCCATTCCCTTCTCCAGGGAATCTTCCTGACTCTGGGATCGAACCTGGGTCTCCTGCATTGAAGGCAGATTCTTTACTCCTTGAGCCACCAAGGAAGACCCTAGACATACAAGTAATCCAGGCAGATTGCATTGCATGGTTGAACTAGAAATTGCTTCCTCTCTGAGGGTAGCCTTCTCCTCTGCTCCATCCTGAACTTTCAGAATCAAGACTTAATCATGAGTGAATAGAAGGGTGAATAGATAACTGATAAGCAAGTAGAGGGCCTCCCAGGTGGCACTAGTGATGAAGAATCTACCTGCCAATGCAGGAGACGCAAGAGATGCGGGTTTGGTTCCAGGGTTAGGAAGATCCCCTGGAGAAGGGAATGGCAACCCACTCCAGTATTCTTGCCTAGAGAATTCCATGGACAGAGGAGCCTGACAGGCTACAGTCCATAGGGTCACAAAGGGTCAGACACAACTGAAACAACTTATTACAGCACAGCACAAACAAGTAGAGCAAAGTGTTAATGGTGGAATCTAGGCGGTGGGTGTTTGGGTGTTCATTGTAAAATTATTTCGCTTTGCAGCATGTTTCAAATTTTTCATGCACTTGCTGTGCATGTGTGTGTTCAGTCAGTTCAGTTGTGTCTGACTCTGCGACTCTATGGACTGTAGCTCGCCAGGCTCCCCTGTCCAAGGAACTTTCCAGGCAAGAATACTGGAGTGGGTTGCCATATCCTCATCCAAGGGATATTCCCGACTCAGGGATCAAATCTCCGTCTCCTAAGCTGCAGGCGGATTCTTTACCACTGTGCCACCTGGGAAGTAGTATTTCATCTCTGAAAGAATAAATGGAGTAAACAAGAGACACATCCGAAGGCCAGAGTTGCTGGCTGCAGGTACAGCCAGGTTCAAGGCTTCCTCTTCTCATTCTGACCCATTGGAAGCCTCAGTTGAGAAAATGATATTGGTTGTGGCCACCCCCACTTCAGCACAGTGTCTGCGGTCCTGCGGCTTGGGGATGTCTAGGTAGGGATATGGGAAGGCGTAGACAGCAGCAAGACTCTCTGCGTCCACTCCCAAGGCTGCAGTTTGATTTCTGTGCCTCCTCATTTCTTTTCCCCCTGTCTGTCTCATACATGCAGAAGACCCTGGAAGAAACAGCTGCCCTTGCCATGGTCCCCAGCTCTGGGGATCCTTGTACACCTTTCTCTGGGCTCTTCTTTACCTCTCACTTTAGCTGTGGGCTCAAGACTCTCAGAGGCCCCACTGTGGCTTCTGACACTGAAGTGAGAACCGTGAGATGGTAGTGGTCTGTTCCAGTTCCTGCTGGGTGTACCTATTACTCACTTTCCAAATATATTTACAGTTTTACCATGAACCTAGTAGAGCAGATTTCTTTCCTTTGAACTTTAAACTTTAAAATGTCTTAAAAAGTTTTTTACTTTTTTTTTTTAAGCAAAACATTTTCCATAACTCCTTCCTCTGTTCCCTTATTTTCCCATCAGACATAGTTATTGGTTGAGATCACAGCCTTAGAATAGGTACAGGATTGGATTCAAGCTCTGCCAGCTACATGACCATGGCCAATCTCACAGCCTCCATAAGCCTCATTTACCTTGCCTGACAGGTAACAATTCTGCTTAATGTTGTTGTGAAAATGAGAATATGATATGTGTAAAGGTTTCTTTGTGTGATGCCTGACACAGGGTGTGTTCTCAATTAATGGTAGCTATTAATACTCTTGTCATTATTATATTTCCCTGTTATCTTTTAGCTCTTGTTCGCATGCCTAGTCACTTCAGTTGTGTCTGACTCTTTGAGGCTCTATGGACTGTAGCCTGCCAGGCTCCTCTGTCCATGGGATTCTCCAGGCAAGAATACTGGAGAGGGGTTGCCATTTCCTTCTCCCGGGGATCTTCCCAACCCAGAGATCAAAACCGTGTCTCCTATGTCTTCTTTATTAGCAGGCAGATTCTTTACCACTAGTGCCCCCTGGGAAGCCCTAGCTCTTATTTAAGTAAGTAAGTAAGTATGTAAGTGTTAATTGCTCAGTTGTGCCTAACTCGTTGTGACCTCATGGACTGCAGCCCACCAGGCTCCTGTGTCCATGAGATTTTCCAGGCAAGGATACTGGAGTGGGTTGCCATTTCCTTCTCCCAGGGATCTTCCCGACCCAGGATTGAACCCACGTCTCCTGCACTGCAGGCAGACTCTTTACCGACTGAGCTACAAGGGAAGCCCATATTTATAGACATCCAAATTTTTATATTGTTGAAAGAATCGTTTACTTACATATAGAATTTCTGACTGAATTTTTGATACCAAGAGGCACTGGTTACCTGGCTGCCAAGTACAAGGTTGGCATTATCAGTCTCTCAGGAGCTGATTCATATTAATCAAATTCATAGACAGCTGAAATAATCCAAATGTCAATGTTTTGATTTATTGAGAGAAATGTAACTGCCTTAATTTTTTTAAAGGAGAAATGGAGGGTCTAAGGTCTTTGCTAATAAATAAATACAAGAGCTTTCTTGATTTACATAGTGATGGGTTGGTTTAGGGGCTTCCCAGGTACCACTCGGAGAAGGCAATGGCACCCCACTCCAGTACTCTTGCCTGGAGAATCCCATGGATGGAGGAGCCTGGTAGGCTACAGTCCATGGGGTCACTAAGAGTCGGACACGACTGAGCGACTTCACTTTCACTTTTCCCTTTCATGCACTGGAGAAGGAAATGGCAACCCACTCCAGTATTCTTGCCTGGAGAATCCCAGGGACAGCGGAGCCTGATGGGCTGCCGTCTATGGGGTCGCACAGAGTCGGACACGACTGAAGCGACTTAGCAGCAGCAGCAGCAGCAGCAGGTACCACTAGTGGTAAAGAACCTGCCTACCAATGAAGTAGGCATAAGAGATGTGTGTTTGATCCCTGGGTCAGAAACATCCCCGGCAGAGGTCATGGCAACCCACTCCAGTATTCTTGCCTGGAGAATCTCATTTTGCCCACCAGGACAGAGGAGCCTGGTAGGCTACAGTTGATAGCAGAGTTGGACACGACTAAAGCGGCTTAGCACGCACACACGCATAGGCTGGTTTTACACAAATTTGGATGGTAGATTTGCAGTTTAAGAAAACAAATTCTCAAAAAAAAAAAAAAAAGAAAAGAAAACAAATTCTCTTTTCTACAACAAACATACTGGGGGTTAAATGAACAATAAGATATTTATAAGCTTTTGCAGTCAATCCGTGTTTTACTGTTGGAGGTTACATTTCTGTGAGATTAAACAGAAAGTCTGAATTGAATAGTCCCAGAAGAATTTCTAAAAATCTTAAATATCACAAGAAGCTTCTTGCTACTTCTCAAGAACATAATAAGACTTTAAAAAATCTATATCTAAATGTATTATTATCTCTCTATTATTTATTATGTAGATAACAGAGGCATATGATTAAAAACTCAAAAAGCATAAAGGTGTAACAGTGAAGAGCTTCCCCACCCACATCCCACAATCTCCTACTTCCCCTCCATAGGGAAAAGCACTATTGTTAGTTTCTTATCCTGTTCTTTCAGAGGTATTTTATGCATATGTGAGCAAATAGGATATGTTACAGTTAAATTGCCCTCTTCCCCACCTGTCTAGACTCTTTGGTCCTTGTGCTTCTGAGGGCACAGAAATGTAAATGTTTTCAGCTTCCTCTCCTTATCTCATGAGGAAGGTAATGACTAGCCCAGTGCTTTGAAATGTCAAAGTCCTTATCAACAAGATTATTTCCTCTCAAAGACTTCTGATTAAATACCATTGTGCTTTATGGTTTACATTTTAATTTAATTCTAATGAAGGGTGAAACAAAGATTTTTAAGTTTATAATTTCTGTTTCCATACACTGAAGAGTAACAACAAAAGCATAACAGTATTGTGCTAACCATTGGAAATAAAACACTGGAGAGTATGGATCAGAATGCTTCTAATGGGCATGATGAGGCAACTTTTCTCCGTAGATAGACCGCTTAGGAACACAGACATATTCTAAAGTTTCTCAGTAAGAAAGCACAATAATAAATAACTATGACTAGAGAAAGATAAAAATTTCTCTGTAAAAAACAAAAACACAAAACAAAAAATGAGTAACATCAATAGGGAAAAGACAAACATAGGAAGGGACTCCTTGGTGAAAAGGGGGCTAAGACTCTGTACTCCCAATGCAGGGGGCTCCAGTTCAATCACTGGCCAGGGAATTAGGTCCCATATGCCACCACTAAAGAAATCCCACATGCCACAACTGAAAGATTCTGTATACTGCAATGAAGACTGAAGGTCCCACATGCCACAATTAAGACCCAGCACAGCCAAATAAACAAATACATATATATATAATTATATATATATATATATAATTTTAAAGGAAAACACAGGAAAAGTTTTTGAAAAATAAATGGTAGAAAAATGATTAAGATTCTAATGCTACACAATGAACATTTGCATTCACACTCATGGCTGCCCACCATATTATTGTGAATAACTTTTTTACAATTGGGAAATTCCTAAGTTATGAGTCCAGCCTCCCCAGTGTTGAAGTCAAAGCTCAAATTCCCAGGTTTCCTTGTAGCTAGATGTCAGATAGAGCAATATGAGACTCTGATCTTGAAGAGAGCAAAGAAAAAAATCTTTCACAGAGCTTTCATTTTATTGATGCTAGGTCAAATTCCTAATAGAGAAGGAACAGTGATTGAGGATGTGCTGCCCTTAGAGTCTAATTCTTAGAGGGTATAATTCTATTTTAAAAAACAATATGGCTTAGTTAATTCCAAATACTTCCTATATTACTTTTTATTATTAACACACACTATAAATTTTTACTTAAATACAGTTGTAATGATGGAATGTCATAACGTCTGGTGAATTGTTGGGGAAATCACTTGAGACAAGATGGAGGTAGCAGATTTCTGAAGATGGCCACAATATCTCCCATCCTTCATGCTATTGTACAATGTGACCTTGCCATCGAGAGACAAAGGCTTATTTCTCACTTTGAATAAGAGCTGGCCTTATGAGGCACTGATAGCCCATAGAATACAGCAGATATAATTCTGTATAATTTCTGAGGCTAAGTCAGAAAACGTTCCATACCTTCCACCTGATTTTCTTAGATCTCTCCTTCAAAGGGAAGCCAGCCACCTTGACAAGAGCCAGACTACTGTATGATTTCTGTGCTGGAGAGATAACATGTAAACACTCAATTGATAGACACAGACAAGCCTAGTCCTCCAGCTCTCCCCACTAAGACCCAGACATGTTAATGGAACAGTCTCAGATTCTCCAGTCTAGCCCATGTGCCAGCTGAGTACCACAGTCAAAGAGCAGAAGAGTCATCTGACCAAGTTCAACTGAAATTCTTTTCCCACAGAATCCATATATACATATATAAAATGGTTAGTGTTTTAACCCTCTGAGTTTTGAAATAACTTGTTGCATAGCAATAGTAACTTGGACAAAGAGTTTTGGGGAACATTACAATTTAACAAAATAGTTTACTTGTGTCTTCCATGAGGAGGCACTGTATAAAGTTTTGTGGATTATAGCAAACAAGATTCCTATTTTCAAGAAGCTTATAAATCACTTAATGGAAGTCAACTTGCAAATAAATATAAACACAATCAAGTGCTTTAGGTGCTATGATAGCTCTAGGTGTGGAATAATGTTGGGGCCATAACATAGGAATGGAAAATAGTTGTCACTCATGAATCTAGAGGTGTTGCTATCTGCTCTCTCTTCTGAGCCTTTGCTTTTGACCTGATATTGTTGACTAGAAATAGGAATAGCAGACATCCATGATTCATTCTTAATCTCAGAGTAAAAACCTTAAATATTGTAGAGGGTAGTTTTTGCTGTATTTTGCAAATACTATATCAGATTAAGCCGAGACATCACTCTGCTGACAAAGGTCTGTATAGTCAAGGTCTTCCCAGTGGTCATGCATGGTTGCGAGAGTTGGACTGTAAAGTAGGCGGAGTGCCAAAGAATTGATGCCTTCGAACTTTGGAGTTAGAGAAGACTTGTGAGACTCCCTTGGTTAGCAACGAGATCAAACCAGTTAATCTTAAAGAAAATCAACCCTAAATACTCTTTGGAAGGACTGATACTGAAGCTGAAGGTCCAGTATTTTGGTTACCTGATGCAAACAGTCAATTTATTGAAAAAGTCCCTGATGCTGGGAAAGATTGAGGGCAGAAGAATAAGAGGGAGTCAAAGGATGAGATGGCTAGATGGCATCACTGATGCAATGGACATGAATTTGGGCAAATTCTGGCAGACAGTGAGGGGCAGGGAGGCCTGGTGTGCTGCAATCCATGGGGTCACAGAAAGTCGGACACCACTGGGCAGCTGAACAACAACAACATATCAGATTAAGGCAATTCCCTTCTATTCTCCTATATATATACTTAATCTTTAATGGATATGACATTTTATCAAGTGCTTTTTTAATTTATGGATACACTATGATTTCTTTCTTTACTCTGTTAATATAGTGAATTACATTGAATGATTTTTCATATTAAACTACCTTGGCAATCCTGGAATAAATCCAATTTGGTAATGATATATAAATTTTTAAATATATTGCTAGATTTGACTTGCTAATACTTAAGATTTTTTTTGTATTTATGTTCATGGGAGAGATTGGCCTGAATTTTCATCTTATAGTGTAATGTTCTTGTCAGTCTATCTCAAGGCTATGCTAGCATTAAATTTAAATATAGAAAGATCCCAAATATAGGAATCATACATTTTCCCATGAAGTCATGTATTAGTTCTGTTTTATAATAAACCCTCAATTATACATGTAAAAAATTGCTCCTCTGTCCATGGAATTCGCCAGGTAAGAATACTGGAGTGGGTTGCCATTTCCTTCTCCAGGGGATCTTCTTGACCCAGGGACTGAACTTGTGTCTCCTGCATTGCAGGCAGATTCTTTATCTGAGCTACCAGGGAAGCCCACCTAAATTAAATTTCTCACTTTTCAGAGCAATAAGTGAAAGAAAGAAAATTAACTCACTGCCTGACACGTGCAACTGATAATATTTATAAAATAAAGGAAAATGGGTTGAAACCGACAAGGTTGTAATGGGGATTCTGATACTAAAAAATATCATGCTTGAGTTCTGCCAAAATAAAGAATAATAAATTGATAAAAAACTATGAAGATGTGGATTCTTTTGACTGAAGGGACAAGCTACTTTGATCTTTCATGCAATGAATAACTGTATAGGAAGATGATCATATTACTTTATTTAGGAGGTCATGCAACTGAAACTATTTCTCTCCACATTCATGAGGAAAAAGAAAAATGTCTAGATAGCAACCATATGGTAAGGAAAATAGATTTAACAAATTTCAGGTTTGCACTTAACTTAGAATATGGGTTCAGTTGTTCTGACAGACCTAAAAGACTATGCTTTCAATTATATAAATCAAGAGTCAGAAAACCATGGCCTTTGGGCTAAATCTGGCCCACTACCTGTCTTTATAAGTAAAGTTTTATTAGAACATACCTACACTCATTTACTTATGAATCACATATGGCTGCTTTTGTGCTATGACAGCAGCATTAGTAGTCATCACACCAATCATGTGGCTTACAAAGCCAAAGTATTTACTGCATGATCCTTTACAAAAAAACTTTACCAACACTGGGTATAGTCATTTTTCTTCTGTATAAACAGTTTGTTGGCTTTGCTCTGTGAAGTTTTCTGGGGCTCAGAATCTTTCTATCTTGTCACTTGAGCTTCACTAAGTTGTTGATCCTACCTGGAACAGTACAAAATGACCGACCATGGGGTGTCTACCTCACAGCCATAGGGAGGCAGTCATGTGAGTTCCAGTCAACCTATATCTATACACAAGTGAACTAGCCCTTCATTTATATAATAATCCTTTATTTTTTTAAAAAGTTAATCTCCCTTCAGCATGTCCTGATTTTTAAGGTGGCAAAGCAATGTATTCTAGAATTATTTCCATTTAAGATTTTATGTGCCTAAAGGGAAAACTTCAGTTATCTTGATACTTCTTTTCCCAAGCATGAGGGATAAACGAGCTATTTCAGTGTACAAGCTGTATGGTGAAGTGGATGTTCTTTGACGTCAGATAGATCAGACAGACTCTGTCCCTAACTAACTTGGGTAAGTTCTCTATCCCTCAGAGTCTCAGTTTCTTCACTGCAAAAATAGTTTGCTGAGCAAGTAGTTGTGAAGAGTAAATAGATAAATATACTATGTTGACAACTAGTAGGTGCTCTATAGCTGTTGGCTTGTTCTTCTTTCTGTGGATTTTCCAGCTGTGTCAATAAAAGCTTGATTCTTAGAAGTGTTAAGGAGACTGGAAGCTCATCGGTTCCCTTCCATAGAAATGTACCAGGCCCTACACACATTATTTATCTCTTATAAGAACTTTGTGAAGTTAAGTTCCATTTATGTTGAAATAATTTGTGAAGAGCCTAGTGGGAACCACATATTCTTTCTCCAGATACTGATATTCAAGAGTCCTATGACCATTCTTGGGTAATGGGGCATTTGGATTGAAGAACATCCCTTATATATTCTGTTTCTGAAGCCTAGGTTGAAGCCTTAAACTACAGTTTATAATTTAGTGTGACAGAATTCTTTTGTGTTTTAACCATGTACCAAGCTTTTAAGGCACCATTGTCTCAAGAGTGAGTGCTGTTCAATAACAAAGAAATGCCACTTTCAAGGTCCAGTGACAGGAAGTTCACCAAAACACTTTCCACACAGTTGCGGTAGAATCTGGAGATTTAAATTGATCAACACTTGGAACAAAACAAATCCGAGGTTCTGGCATGAGATGAAACAATAGATTGTTTCCCTTCCCTAAAAACTACTGTCCACTATGGAAAAATTAAACAAAGAAAAAAGAATCACTGATGCTTTCAGCACTAATGGTCTTAAATGCAGAAACTAACCCATTCCAGGTGCTTGACAATATTCCTCTACTTTTTGAATTTCTTTGTTCATTTTAATGGGATTGATTTTGTTTTGATGTTCATGATCCTTTAATATTTTGTTTAATCATGCAAGATGCTTCACACATTTTTAGAAGGAGGGAGAGAATTAATTCTAAACAGAAAGCCAAATAAACAAATGCATAAGACTTGTTTTTTCTAGAAACATCTGAGAACTGTTGTATATACTACTTAGACTTACCCTCCGATGCTCTAGGTGTTACATAATAAAATTTAGCAGCAAGGAATATAAGTGACCACCAACACTGATTCAATTAAATAATCATTATTTATGCATCTACATAATCAATATAAAACAAGATGCAACACATTATGAGGGCATAAAGATGGATAAATGCTTCTAAGATCTCACAGTAAAGACAAATGTATACACAAATAACATTGATATGTAGAATTGCTTGAAAACTGTTATTACAGAGTACTATAACAACTTTAATTTGAATTGTAATATTACCTCTTATAAAAGGCCTTTATGAACATTATTGTTCATTTGGATCTCACAAAAATTCCACGAAGTATATGAAGATTATTATCCCAATTTTACAGATGAGGAAATTGTGGTTCAGAGCTGTTAACTAGCCCAAGTTCATATGGAAAATAGAAGAGGAATGAGGCTCCAAGTCCCTCACTTGATTTACAGTATTATTCTGCTTTTCTTATATAATATGAAAGGGCAGAACACCTTTAAATAATGTTAAGCCCAAAAATCGGAGAAGGCAATGGCACCCCACTCCAGTACTCTTGCCTGGAAAATCCCATGGATGGAGGAGCCTGGTGGGCTGCCGTCTATGGGGTCGCATAGAGTCGGACACGACTGACGCGACTTAGCAGCAGCAGCAGCAAGTCCAATAATATGTAAATTTGTCCTGTAGGTGAAGGCTGACCTGCCCACGTCACAGGTAAATCCTTCACTGGAATCCTAAACCCTGGATGAAATCCAAGCTCTTGGATCAAGTATAGAAGGCCCTTCATCACTGGTGGTTCTTGCTGGAGTCCTCAGCCTCATGGCTTGCCATTTTGGGCCTTGAACTCCAGCAACACCATCGCATGCATGTTCTGCACGTACTCTCTGTCGTTTCTTACCTCTGCCCAAATTGTCTCCTCTACCAGCAATGGACTTTCTTCCCATTTACCCAGACAATCTCCTCTCATCTTTATGACTTGGCTATTTCACTCCCATTGGAAGCCTTCCAAACTCTATCAGAATCAATTAGGTTTTCATTCTCTGTGTTTCTGTAACATTTTAAATTGCATTTTCCTCATTTTATTATCATTATGTTTATAAGCTTGTCTCCTTCATTGAATTATGACCCCAGTGAGGACAGGGAACTAGGTCTTATTTTCCTCTGGTTCCTGACATATAAGAATGTGTTTAATAAAGGAGGGATGTGTGAAGATGGATTCATCTAAAATGTAATTGTCCCTGACATAAGGTTCAGGACAATATATAGCACCACTATAAGCACCTTCTCTTACAGTTTACAGGATGAAATTGGCGGATGAGCGAAGAAGCCAGTCCCTGGTCAGCATCAGCCTATCCCCTGTGCTTTTCAGCCTAGATTAGAGGCTGTATTAAAAGCAGAGTATAGTAAATTTTTCCTAGTAAAGAGGAGAAAATAAGTAAAGACAATCCCCAAACAGTAACATTATAAAAAGTTTAATTCAAAGATGTCTTATTCTCATATACACAATATTATGTATAAAAGAGATAATTAATGAGAACCTACTGAAGAGCACAGGGAACTCTACTCAGTTCTCTGTGGTGACTGAAATAGGAAGGAAATCCAAAAATGAGAGGATGCTTGAACGTATATAGCTGATTCCCTTTGCTGTACAGCAGAAACTAACACAACACTGTAAAGCAACTATACTCCAATAAAAATTAGAAAACAAACAAAAGAGATGTCTTATTCCTAGACGCAGAGGTGCATGGAACCCAAGAATATCCAGGCCAGTCCTAATGTGTGATGGACATACACACACACACAGCTGAACTTGGCTACTAAAACAAATAATGCATGCGACCAAGAGAGCGTTCCTACTACTACATTTCTCTTCTCCTGTTGCCCTTCCACTCTCCCGGATGGCAGTTGTGCTGACAGTATCTGGAGCCCTGGGCTTCCTAAAGGGACACTGGGAACCACCCATCCCAGCGAGCTCATCACCAGGCAACTCAGAGGGAACTTCTGGGGGTCATCTGGGTGGCTGGCTTGTTAGTCTCCTCACAGACTCACCGTGACCAAAACTAAACTCTCAATTTCCCACCAACCCCAAACCTCTTCCTCTGGCAATTGCCCCTATCTTAGGAAATGGCAATGATGTTCTGTCGTTCAGCCCCCTAATCCTGGGGGCATTCTTGTTATACCTGTTTTTCTCATATCCTATATTCAAAGCATGAGCAAGTCCTGTAAGCTCAACGTTCAAAATTATCTGATCGTTCTGCTTGCCTCTCCTGTTACTACCCTAGGCTAAGCCACCACCTCACTTCCCTTAGATTTTTGCATCCTCTCCTCATTCATCTCTTAGCCACCGCCCACCCCCGCCCCACCTTGCCTGGATGGTCTATTCACCACCCAGGATCCAGGGAAATCCTTTAAAATATGCCTTGCCTTGGCTTGAAACACTCCAAAGATTTTCTTTTCATTTGGAGTTCAAACCAAAGACTTTCACAGGACACCTCTCCACTCCTCCCCCACCTGCTCACTTGAGTCCAGCCATAGTTCCTTTTCACTGCTCTCAAAGAGACCAAGTGGGCTCCTGTCCTAGGGCTTTTGGTAGCACTTTCTATGCTCTGAACCAGGAAGATTCTTCCCTTAGCAAAGGCTTGACTCAGTCCCTTATTTCATTCAGATGTCTGCTCAAGTATCCCTGATGAACAGGGCTTCTCTGTGCACACTGTACTAAATTCTAACCCTCCTTCCTTCACTCCTTTTTACCCTTATACAGTTATTTTTCTCCACAACACTTATTACCACCTGACCTATCATATATCCAGTATATATTTGTTATTACATATATTACCCTTTCTACCTCTAAAACAGTTCATCTTTGTGTGGACAGAGACTTTGTGTTTTACATTGAAGTATCTCCAGGAACTAAAATTGTTTCTGTCACATGGTAGGCATTTGTGTTGATTGAATGAACGAAGAGTCAATGAATGAACACCTCACTTATCACGCTAGAAAAATTAAAAAGATTAGTAATACTTAGTGGTGGTGAGGTTATGGGGTAATCGCATTGTATTCTGTTGGTGGAATAATAAATTGAGACAAACACTTTAGAGAGCTATTCAGCACTTGGAAATATCCATAAAAATAAAAGACAAATAATCCTTGTGATCCAGCAACTCAATTTCTAGGATTATCCCCCATAATAGTACTAGTTCAAAAAGATACATGGCCAACAATAGTTAAAGAAATATTTTTTCACACAATAAAATAAATCAATGCACAGTACCAACTGCAAATCTAAAAAGAAAAGATACAAATGAACTTATTTACAAAACAGAAACAGACTCACAGACATAGAAAACAAACTTATGGTTATTCAAGGGCAAGGGGGGGATAAATTAGGAGTTTGGGATTAATATATACACTACTATTTACAAAATATATAATCAACAAGGATCTACTATATGGCTCAGAGGACTAAATATTTTATAATAACCTATAAGGGAAAAGAATTTAAAAAAAAGAATATATATCCATGTGTGTTTGTATAACTGAATCACTGTGCTACACATGAAACTAATATGATGTTGTAAATCAACTATACTTTAATAAAAAAGAATAAGATAAATCAAAACAACTTAAAGGCTCATTAATAAGGAATTGGTTAAATACGTTTCTGTGTCTTGGAAAATAAATTTGAAGGTCAGCAGGCTGATCTATATGTTAAAACTCCATGGGATGCATTGTTTAGGGGAAATACAGTAGGTTACGAAATTGTATGAATAGAAGAAGACTCTTACTTTTTCAAAGAAGACATGATGCAGATTTACCTGCACATGCTTACCTGCACCAGACAGTGCCTAACAGGATGTTATCAGACTGGAGCAGTGATTATCTCTGAGAGGGAGCGGGGAGGTTACTTTGCTTCCTGATTCAAGCACTTCTGTGCTATTTGAATGTTTCCATCAATACCTACTTTATTTAAAAATTACTTTCAAATGCCATATTTCCCAGAAAGCTTAAAAGGGCAATGAAGATAGATATGAAGATTGGTTTGAATACTGACTCTGCAACTTACTAGCTTTGTGACCTTCAGCCATCAATGTGACCTCTCCAGAAATCAAACCCATTACTTGACCAGGAAGCAGGGGTCATATGACTCCTGCCTGGCTGTGGGATGGGGGAACTTCTTGGACTCTGAACCACAGTAAGAAGCAGTAGATAATGCAGTAGACGGGATTCGGGGAGAGGGTTAGCATAATGCTGCCTCATGTCATTGAATACGGCATTAATAGGCTCCATAAAGCTCTTCCCCTTTTACCCAGGGTGCAAGTCAGAAGTCTTTTAAGTTTGCAGCAGTTAATTTTATCCATCCGGGCTTCCAATCAATGCTTTTACTTGGAAGATATTTATGTTTAGGATGCTGAAAAGCTTTCCTGACCCTCAGTCAGATCCCCAAGGCATTCTAATACCACTTTCTCGAGTTAAGTGCTGAGACCTTGGACCCTTGATGTGAGAAACAATAAATAATAATGACTGCAGCACTCAGCAAATATAAAGCTTTGTGCAAAGTTGTAGAAAGAATGCTCAAGCACTCAGAATAAACAGGAGAAACAGAATGTAATGCCCCTAGCTTTTGATCCTAGCAATTAGAAGTGAAAACAGCCACTATAATTTTTGAATGTTGGACTGTCCTCTTCCAAGCATTTTGTGCATCAATTCTCATTGCTTATTAGGGTGTGTCTCCTTTTCTTTTCAGCCTCTGTTTCCCTAATCTTCCTTTCCTCACCAAACGCACAGTGCTTACGGTTTTGTTTATTCCTCAAATATTGTAGTTAGCTCTCTCTCCCTAGACCCTCAGTGGTGTTCGTTTTCCATCTAATCCAGAATATTCAACTTTTCACAATGTAATTTTAACACCTTCTGCTTGAATTCTTCCTACTATGGGCAGAATTAAGTCTTTCTTTTTTTAAATTAATTTTTATTGGAGTATAGTTGATTTACAATGTTGTGTTAGTTTCTGCTATACAGCAAAGTAAATCAGTTATACCCACTCTTTTTTAGATTCTATTTCCATGTAGGCCATTACACAGTATTGAGTAGAGTTCCCTGTACTATACAGTAGGTTCTTATTAGATACCTATTGTATATATAGTAGTTTGTATACATCAGTCTCAATCTCCCAGTATATCCCTCTCCTCCTTTCTCCTTTGGTAACGATAAATTTGTTTCTATATCTGTGACTCTATTTCTCTTTCGTAAATGGGTTCATTTGTACCATGTTTTTAGATTCCACATATAAATAATATCATACAATATTTGTCTTTCTCTGTAAGTCTAACTTTCTTAAATTAGCACTCAAGAACTGTTCTATAATCTGAATACCTCACTTTGGCTTAAGAGAAAGAATAGATTATGTGATATTAAGAGACTTGGGTTCAAGTTAAAGCCAAGTAGCTTGTTTGGCTTTCCTGACCTCTTTTAGCTTCAATTTTCTCATTTGTGAAAAGGGATTAATAATAATATCTACCTCTCAAGATTGTTGTGAGGAGCAAATGAATTCGTGCCGGCAAAAGCACTCTGTAAGCAGTAAACATGGTAAAATATAATAACATTTATGGAGTACTTGTATGAAATGCTAGGTAGCATGCTGCCGCTGTATAGTTGCTCAGTCATGTCTGATCTTTTGTGACCCCCATGGACTGTAGTCCGCCAAGCTCTTCTGTCCTTGAGATTTCCCAGTCAAGAATACTGGAGTGGGTTTCCATTTCTTCCTCCAGGGGATCTTCCCGACTCAGGGATTGAACCTGCGTCTCCTGCATTGGCAGGCAGATTCTTTACCACTGAGCTGGTAGGTAGCATACTTGCTCACTAAATCTCACTAATAGGATGCCTATTGCTATTTCCATTTTACAGTAAGATAACTGGGTACATGCGGGTTCTAGCATCTTAGAGACACAGCTGACAGTCCAACTCGGGCTCTAATCCTCGAGCCCATACTGTGACCATCCTGTGGTTCTCCTATTAAACATGATGACTGCCCATTCCTCACAAAGAGGCACCCATGCCAGTGCTCACTTCTCCAAGTTTCAGAACAAGCCACACTCACCCCATCTTTGTCCATCTGACATCTTCCTTCTTTTCTGTAGAACCAAATGCTTCACAGCCCAGTTCAACTCTTAATCTTTTCAACAAATCTCCTTTGACCACAGTCCCTATTAAAACCTCTGTTCACCCCTCACCCAGCCCTTCATTGCACCTCCCTTGTATTTGCTTTCTCTGTGGGCTTCTGCAGGCCGGAAGGGTAGAATTCCTCTGTTTTCCCAGCATTCAGCACAATAGAAGCTGCTCAATGAGTAGTTCTTGAACAAGTAAGAATTAGCTAACTTGGTATTCTTCAAATTTACCTGTTTATATAAATTACTTGGAGTAGTTGTTAGAAACACATATTTCTGTGCCCTGCGCCAGGCTTCCTGAATCAGCAACCCCAGAGGTGGGTGGAACCAGGGAATCTAAACTCAAGAAGCAATTCAGGTGATTCTCATGATCAGGTAAAATTAGAAAGAGCTGGTCTAATTCAGTGGCTCATAACCAGGGCACACACCTGAATATCCTTGAGAAGCTTTTCACCCCAGAGAAGCCTATTTTCATCTCAACCCATCTCAGAGATTCTGGGTCATGGAGTCTAGAATATGTTTTTTAAAAGTTTCTTAGCTGATTCCTATGTTTTTGTTTCCAACTCCTGCCTCAGATAACGATCCATTTCTAATTGGGTTATGCACTATATTGTGCAACCTTCACCCTCCCACCCCAAAAGAGACTAAAATATTGATGGTAAGTTTCAAGACCTATAATTTTGAATCCAATACAATGCCAAGGACATAATGGTGTTCAATAGGAAATTGATTAGTAGAATTAAAATTTCTATTCCATTTCCTTACCCATACTCCCTTCCTACCTAACTAGCTTTTGACCCTACCATGTATCCAAACCTATACCTGGTTTAATTTACTTGTGTTTTTTCACTTGCTTGCCTAGCTATCTCTTGACACTGGAATCCATAATAAGTAAGTGACTTAAAAATCTACCCTCATTAGAATTCTACATCCTTTCAGTCAGTACATTCTGATTTTTTCAGACCATTGATATAAACCCTGCATCGCACTCAAAGCATGCCCTGGCTGCCAGTAAGCCTCTGCCTTGCCCTTAGTCATGACACATACACAACAAGATTGATTCTACTGTAAATGATTCCTAGGTCTGCCTGTGATAGGCCTGATTGGACACAGCTGAATTGCTCATAGCTAAAATTCTCCCCAGGAGAACTGCCCGGGTGCCTAGAATTTCGATAGAACAACTATACATTTTCTTCCCTTCAGAACAACGTAAACACAACATGGGGCATATTAACATCTATAAACACTCGCTAGTTTCTCTGGTTATTTCAGATGCAGGCTTTGAGGACAGAGCATAGAGCTAGTGAGCGTGATAAATGGGAGAAGAGGAGGGATGGTCTGTCTAGCACTTGAGGGCAGAGACTTGAACAGGATGCCCTGAAACACTTGTCTTTGTGACCACCCACGACAGGTGTAGAAAAGGGTAGAGATATTTGATAAAGCTGGGAAAGGGAGGCCGAAAACATAGCTCACAGGTAGCACTTTTTCTGAGAACATAGAAATGAAGTAGGACACTTTCTAACCATTCAATTCACATAATGTCTAATTTCATGTTCTCCCTCAACCCAATAATTTTAATGTGCTGATACTTGTTACTTATTTGGTTTTTTCATCCTCTCCTTGGCCCTCTCAGACCCACTCTCATTTCTCTTGCTTGTCTCTAATATCCTTTAAACATGCTATTTTCCCTCAGGATTTGATTTATCACTCTTTCAGAAGACTCGTGAGAGTTCCTTGGACAACAAGGAGATCAAACCAGTCAATCCTAAAGGAGATCAACCCTGAATATTTGTTGGAAGGACTGGTGCTGAAGCTAAAGCTCCAATACTTTGGTCACTTGAGGCAAAGAGTCAACTCATTGGAAAAGACCCTGACACTGGGAAAGACTGAAGTCGAGGGGGAGAGGGGGATGACAAAGGATGAGATGGTTGGATGCCATCAGTGACTCAATAGACAAGAGTTTGAACAAACTCCGGGAGATGGTGAAGGACAGGGAAGCCTGACGTGCTGCAGTCCATGGGGTCACAAAGAGTTGGACATAAGTTAGTGACAGAACAACAACTCTCCTTGGATATGAGATGTGTTGCAAAGAAGAAGAAAAGGGAAAAGGCATCAACTTAGAATTCATCATTTGTCCCTTTCATAGTTGATATGTGTGTGAGAGAGAGAGACTAATTGATTCTATATCTTCCTTAAAGAGAATTGTGACTTCACTGTATTATGTAATTATATATGAGGTTTGGACTTTTTTTTTTTTCTTTCTTCTTTCTCTGCTTTCCTTCCCTTCCTTTGCCTTCAGTTGCTCTGGATCATAATAAATGCTAAACAATCTGCCATTGTATACAATTTGCCCACAAGCTGCCAAGCTGACTGCCAGTTTTAAGTCCTGATGTGATCAAGAATGGTTGAGTTAAAAAGGCACTGAAAAACCGGTTTTCTACAGGAAATAGGAATTTATTAAAATCAGCCCTCCTCAAATGCTCTAGCTGTTAGGCTGGCAGCCTTCCAGATCAGCCCAGCTGGGAGAGTAGGAGGAGGCTTGCGGATTAGATCCCCCTGCCAGGCTTGGGGCACTGCAGGGGCAGGAGAGGCGGCTGTCATTGTACAGATGAGAGAATCTCCCTGCAGCTTCTCCCAGGACAGCAGAACGATGGTTTCCTACTCTAATTCCCAGGTTTTCTAGGGAGTGTTGTTTGTAGATTATGGCTATCCATGGGCTCCCAACCTATATTTTAACTTATCTCTTATTTACCAATAGTTTTTCCCCAATAGACTAAAATGTTACTAAGAACCTCATGAAGTCTTGGGTTCTAATCCCAACAGGGTTCTTTAACTTCAAATACCTGCCCCATGAATTGTGAGCTGAAATGAAATAACACCTAGTAACTGACAAGTACTGCTGTGTCTATCATCCCAGCAGGGGCCACCCAGGACAACTGCCCTCTCTTATTACCCTTTGGTTTGGACACCACTTCTGTTCAGGTGGCTCAGATGGAAAAGCATCTGCCTGCAATACGGGAAACCTGGGTTCGATCCCTGGGTCAGGAAGATCCCCTGGAGAAGGAAATGGCAGCCCACTCTAGTACTCTTGCCTGGAAAATCCCATGGATGGAGGAGCATGCTGAGCTACAGTCCATGGGGTCACAAAGAGTCGGACACAACTGAGCGACTTCACTTCACTTTCTGTTCAGGACCTAAGGGCTTGAGAAGGCACCATCTGGCTCGCTAGTCTTTCTGCTGATGCAGTAATAATGGCTAACATTTTCTACAGGTGTACTTGGACCAGCAATTGTTCTACCCATTTTAAAAATATTGACTTGATGAATCCTCACTGACCACCTCTGAAATTCAGGTCACAACAGGATTAAGTCACTTGACCAAAACCAGTGGTCAGATGGGAATCTGGGAGGTTTGGTTTCAGAGCAGGCACGAAAGGGCAGTGCCATTGGACCTGCGCTCTTTCTTGTTGAAGGAAGGAAATTGTTAATGTATATCTTTTCAGAATGCAGTGCTGGGAATTTGAGAAACAGATGAAAAGACAAATACTGAGGAACAATCAGGGGCAGAGAGCAGCAGGTCGGAATGTGTTTCTGGGGCAGGGAGCAGATGCATCTCCGGTCAGCCTCTCGGGGGGAAGAAGTGTCTCAGGAGAGATGGGACAATGGTCTAGGGGCCCTAGTCTACTGTATTTCCTCAGACCCTGTATCTCCCCTTCTTCCCTAAGCTCCTGCCTAGCTTTAACTCCTGAATTTTCTGAACAGCACCTGGGTCTAATGTTCTTCCTTTCTCTTTCCACCATTTTCGACACAGTAATTGTAGTTAGCGTTTACTGACTGCAACACTGTGTGAAGCACTTTATATACAGCTTAGTATTTGACTCCAACAGCAACTCTGTGAAATATGATGAGGGAGACGAGGCTCAAAGAGGTTAAATGATTTTCCCAAGGTCACATCTCATAGCCCGTAGGTGGTGGAGCAGTTTTGAGTCAAGTCTGTCTACCTCCGGAACCCAGATTAATTCATTTGTGATCAGGTTAAAATGGATATTAAGTCTGACACTAAAAAGTGAGACAAACTGTGGGGATTAGTAGCAACATCCCATCCCAAATTTCCTACC
This sequence comes from Giraffa tippelskirchi, assembly GCF_054371585.1. Classification (NCBI taxonomy): domain Eukaryota; kingdom Metazoa; phylum Chordata; class Mammalia; order Artiodactyla; family Giraffidae; genus Giraffa; species Giraffa tippelskirchi. The sequence goes on from NC_137279.1 coordinate 156,360,554, forward strand.
CCTCACCTCAGTAAATGCCCCCATATCCCTCAGGCCATCCCGACCCCTGACCCCTCTCTCCTAAAGTGTAATTCATCATCCACTCCCATCAATTCAGCCTCCTTTTAACCCTTGAATCCATCCAGTTTTGTCTCCTCTCTGCTTTTGTCTGGTTGCTATCACTTCTCACCTAGCCTGCAATTTTGTGCATGGTCCGACCCCTGTCTCTTTCTCTTGCCTCACTTTTGTTGTCTCTCGCCCATCTACTCTAAGAAACAGTTATAATTAAGTACTTTGAGGTCTTCTCAGGTGTTGTGTCCTGTTACCTGTCTCATGCAGGTTACTAGACAAACCATTCTGTCTGCCCATGCCATTTCCTACAATTCTCCTCATTGCCTGGCTAACTCCACTAATTTTTCAGGGCTCAGCTTAGATGTTACTTCCTCTGAGAAGTTTTAGCTTAGTTCTCCAAGTCTCAGTTAAGGGTCCTTGTTAACACCATCCCAGCTTGAACTTCACTCATCACACCATGTCCATTTATTCATTCATACTCTCAATTATAAGCTCAATGAGGGCAGGATTCATCACTATCCCCAGCACTTAACTCAATATATATTTGTTGAATGAATGAATATGCACATGAATTTGAATATTTACATGTATTAGGGTTCTCTAGAGAAATAACCAATAGGATATACATAGAGAGAAATGCATTTATTATGAGCAATTGACTCACGTGATTATGGAGGCTGTCATGTTCCAAGATCTACAGGGTGAGTGGGCAAGCAGAAAACCCAAGAGAGCTGATGGTTTTGTTCCAGTTGAAGGCCAACAGGCTCAAGATCCAGAAAGAGCTGATATCTCAATTCAAGTCCATGTGTACGGGAGCGCTCAGTTGCTTCAGTCATGTCCAGCTATTTGCGGCTCCAGGGACTATAGCCTGCCAGGGTCCTCTGTCCATGGAATTTTCTAGGCAAGAATACTGGAGTGGTTTGCCATTTCCTTCTCCAGGGTATCTTCCCAACCCAGGGATCAAACCTGAGTCTGTTGCATCTCCTGCATTGGCAAGTGGATTCTTTACCATTTGCACCCCCTGGGAAGACCATAAGATAGGAGTAATTCTCTTACTCATGGGGTGGTCAGCCTTTTTGACCTATTCAAGTCTTCAACTGATTGGATAAGGCCCACCACACTGGGGCCCAAATGAATAATCAGACAGACGTCAACTAAGCTGGATGCTGTTTCAGGTACACATGACTGAGCCCCAATGCTACCAGAAGAAATGAAAAGCTAAGTTCAACCCAAACTGCTAAAATAAAGAACTGTGAGCTAAAAAAAATGGCTGCTGGTTTGAACCACAGAGTTTTAGGGTAGTTTCTTATATAGTACAAGCTAACTAACACACTATTTGATTCCTTCCTTTTGTGAGCAACAAATCAACTATCACACCCTTGCAGATGTCAGGATAGAAATAATGGGGATACCATCTGTATGCAAAAGTAGATAACTCTGGGCCATAGAAAGATTGTACTGATGACTCGATTTTAGGACAAATGGAATTAATTTTGGCAAAATTACGAGTTGTTGTTTTAAAGTGCAGAAATTCTTATTTTTCTTTAAATTCACTTCTCTCTTTTTAAATTGGAATTGGAAGACAAATTGAATTTGGAAGATTGTATCTACTTTGATCTAAATTTCCTAAGCTTTTTGATGACATTCAGGCTTTTTTCCCCATTCTCAAGTCCTTTATTTCAAAAGCTGTTATGTTTATTTACTTACTTATTTTTGCCAGAGATAGGATATCTTTTAGATGCTCTGATCAAAACAAGACAGTACATCCCTTGAGTTTACTTCTGTGTAAGTAAAAGTTCACGTCCATTTAGCTGTCTTGAGAGTCTGAACATTCTTTAGATTTTCTATGATAAGGTTCTCTTTTAATTTTTGGCCAAATTATATTCAATTCCAAATTAAAGATAAAGAAGGATTCTTGAGCTCTTCTGGTTCTCCCTTGTACAAATCAGATTTTTTAAAAATACAGAACAATGGCACAGGACTTACTTGATCACTGAAGAAACCAACCAACTGAAGGCGTAAAGGCTGGAGAGGTTAGATACCTAAGTCTCAGAATGCTTTTATTTATAGAATGAAATCAGTTCTGCATGAAAGTCTTAAATGCTGAATCCTACCCTCCCCTATTCCTCCATTAATTCCCTATCTCCAGGACACTATAATTTATACTGTTATTGGACAATTATCTAAATTTCTCTTGATCATGAGTACATTGTTCTCCCTGGGCGCATCAAAGTCTCTTCGACTCGAGACTGCAGTTTATACTGGATGCTGACGTTAGGCCATCTCCTTCTGCGTCCACCCTGGGTCTGACCATCCCTGACTGCTGCTATGTGTGTTGTAGTGTGCCAAGTGCTAAGCACACCCTAATTTATGAGACTTTGGTGGACTGTCTACATCACTGAAGCCTGCAAATTCTGAAATACAGAATGGGCCTAATCATCCTATGATCGCTTCTTTCCAAGCTATTTTATGACTGAGAAGAAATTACTTCAAGGAAGATCTGGTATTAGGACTCTTTTTATAGCCTTGCTTTTATATGAAATGTTAAAAGTCTTTGTCCTAGGCCACCCAGGATATTTGGTTACCTAATCAAGATATAAATGCCTAGAATTTCTGCAGTCTCAATTGCCTGTCTCTTATTTGCTTCAAAGGGAGTCAACGTTTTTGTAAGAACAAAAATATAAAAATAAAAAATACAACTTGATATATAGAACCAACCATTTCCTTCCTTATCAATTCAAGCACTTTAAAATGTGGCAAATGATATTATAAAATACCTACTGAATCAACCATGAATGAAAAAGTGAAGGTATGATAAATTATATTACTAACAGAACTGATGTTAAATTTGCCAGCAGTTTTATTTTCTAGCATTGAAGACACTAAGTCATCTTGAGGTAATCCTTTGCTCTGGAACAGAGGTAGCAGCCAGCATTACTCCTCGTTCTTTCCCCCCCTCCCTTCTTTCTCTGTTAAAGACAGAGGAGAAGTCTGAGCTGCAGCAGCCATCTTGTAATCATGAAACAGAAAGTATGGAGACAAATGCCAAAATTGTAATAATGGTACTGTGGAAATATAGAAAAATCTTGGTCTTAGATGGCATCATTGCACAACTAGCTGGACCACTGGCTTCAACTTCCCACCTTAGAATTCCTTGTTCTGTGAGAAAAATGAACTCTATTTCTTTAATCCTCTGTTAGGTTTCCTGTTATTTGCATTTGAACAAAGGGAAACTTACTTCTGGTGGTAAAACAGTGTGAGAAATCAGATATTATTTGAACATTTTTGGACATTAGAGTGGTACTGTCTTATTAATACCACTCGAGGGGCTTCCCTGGCAACTCAGACAGTAAAGAATCTGCCTGTAATGCGGGAGACTCTGTTTTGATCCCTGGGATGGGAAGATCCCCTGGAGCAGGAAATGGCAACCCACTCTAGTATTCTCGCCTGGAGAATTCCAGGGACAGAGGAGCCTGGCAGGCCACAGTCTATGGGGTTGCAAAAGAGTCGGACATGAGTGAGTGACTAACACACACACACATCTTATTAACAGCTCTCACTGATGACATAGACTAAGGTTTAGACATTGATTATTACATATACACTTAAGCAGAACAATACCTTAATTATGTAGTTTGACCTCAACATGTATAACAACTTGTGAACACATCTATTATATATGATTTTCTTCTCTACAGGAAACATTTTTCTCTATCAGTAATGTATTGTTACTGAAGTGACTTAGCACACATTACATTGTTAACATGAGCTAGTTGTTGAGACACGCAAAAAAGTCTCAGGAGATCAGATTGGATGTTGTCATTATATTTGCTGAAACAGAATTCAACTCGTAAATATAATTATCCTTGGTCATTAGAGCAAACGCTTTTCATTTGAATTCTGGTCTGGTCTCTAGAACTTAAGAGGGAAATGAGGGATCTGAGGCAGGATTTGGACATTCAGGTCATGACAAAAAACAAAAGGGGCTGGGGTTGGTTAGTACAGATAGTAGACGAGTTTGGAGTACGGAACACTTAAAATTAACCTTCACATCTATTAAGAGATATTGTTCAGAAAATGAGAGCCAGCTGCTCTCCAATTTTACGATGAAAACCCCCTATGGAGTGGGCTTATATTTTTGCATCTGGAATTCAGAGAAGCCAAAAAGAACTCCCTCCTGGAAGGTGAATATTGACTATTCCTCCTGGAACTGAATATTTAGGTAAGATTTAGATCTTATTCTCTGGAGACAGTGGCTTATATTTAATTGAGTCTCAACAACAACAAAAAAACAAACAACTAAACGCTGAGTCTCCTTATCCTTTTTGTTAAGAAACAAAAAACGGAGATGCATAAGATAGGGTCTCCCATGACACCTCCACAGGCAAAGATGCTGAGCATTTATTCTTTAGGGACACCCAGGTTCTATAAGTAAGAAACAAGGAGACAGAGGCCATCTAGGTGGGAGATAGGCCCTGAAGCTTTGTGGCTCCCTGCCAGCCTTTAGAGAACTCCTCCTTCCCTCAGGTAGGAAGTAAAGCAGCTCTCAGTGAATGCACTGGTGTCTGGAAGTCATTACACAAAACCCTGAGCTTTTCTAGTCCTCTTTGTACTCATTCTCATCTGTGTGGTACTGCCTGAAGGCAATGGTCAGAATTGACTGATTTCTCCAGGATGGTTCTACGATTTTATCAGTGTACACGATTTGTAAGCTCTGGATTTCTTTCTTTTTAGTAAACCCTTCCTAGTACTGAGTAAACATCTTTCTAGGGAGGAAAAGCAAAATATTCTCAATCTTAAATTGTGTTTGCCTGCTTTGCATACTTTTGAAATGGGAAGATTGTATACCTGACTTCCAGGAAAAATGTCAGTGCACCTTGACTCCAGTACATAAAATAGCAGCTAACTGGCGCCATCTGGAGGGCAAGAGGAGTCTGAACACTAAAGCAAATTTGAAAGATCTAAAAATATGACATACAGGCATATTTCAGAGATATGGCAGGTTCCAGATCACCGCTATAAAGCAAATAATGCAATGCAGTGAGTCATATGAATTTTTTGGTTTCTTGGTGCGTATAAAAGTTATGTTTATACTGTGGTCTCTTAAGTGTGCAATGTTTTAAAACACTATTATGTTTAAAAATCATTATACATAACATTTAAAAATATATTATCATAGTAACTAAACTTATGATGATTATTTTGAAGTGTATAGAAATACTGAATCACTATATTGGGTACCAGGAACTAATATAGTAGTATAAGTCAGTTATACTAAACATACACTCTCAGAAGAGACCAGATTTGTTGCCACCAGAGAAAGGATGTGGGGGGAGGAGGAACTGGATGAAAATAGCCAAAAGGTACAAATTTCCAGTTATAAATAAGTACTGAGGATGTAATGTACAACATGATAAAGATAACACTGTATGTTATGTATGAAAGTTGTTAAGAGAGTAAATCCTAAGAGTTCTCATCACAGTGTAAAGTTTTTACCTATTTCCTTAATTTTTGTATCTGTATGATATGATGGATGTTCACTAAACTTATTACGTAAATCATTTCATGACCTATGTCAGTCAAGTCACTATGCTGTACACCTTAAACATACAGTGCTGTATGACCCTTATAATAAAACTAGAAGAACAATCTAATAAAGAAAGAGCACTCAGAGATTAAAAAAAAATTGTTACTAAAATACACTAACCATCATCTGACAAAGCAGAGTTGCCACAAACCTTCAATTTGTTAAAAAAAAAATTGCAAAGTGTAATAAAGCAAAGCACAATAAAGTGAGACATGCCTATGAATCCAAACATTATAGAATTAATAGAATTTCCTGTTCCTTTTATCTTCCCTTTCATGAATGCGCCTGGGCCATTCACAAGGGAGGCTGGGGGAATCCATTCAGTTCAGTTCAGTTGCTTAGTCATGTCCGACTCTTTGCGACCCCATGACAGCAGCACGCTAGGCCTCGCTGTCCATCACCAACTGCTGGAGTCCACCCAAACTCATGTCCATTGAGTCGGTGATGCCATCCAACTATCTCATCCTCTGTCGTCCCCTTCTCCTCCTGCCTTTAATCTTTCCCAGCATCAGGGTCTTTTCAATTGAGTCAGCTCTTGGCATCAGGTAGCCAAAGTATTGGAGTTTCAGCTTCAACATCAGTCCTTCCATTGAACACTCAGGACTGATCTCCTTTAAGATGGACTGGTTGGATTTCCTTGCAGTCCAAGGGACTCTCAAGAGTCTTCTCCAACACCCAGTTCAAAAGCATCAATTCTTCGGCGCTTAGCTTTCTTTATAGTCCGACTCTCACATCCATACATGACTACTGAAAAAACCATAGCCTTGACTAGACGGACCTTTGTCAGCAAAGCAGTGTCTCTGCTTTTTAATGCGCTGTCTAGGTTGGTCATAACTTTCCTTCCAAGGAGTAAGCGTCTTTTAATTTCATGGCTGCAGTCTCCATCTGCAGTGATTTTAGAGCCCCCCAAAATATAGTCAGCCACTGTTTCCACTGTTTCCCCATCTATTTGCCATGAAGTGATGGGACTGGATACCGTGATATTAGTTTTCTGAATGTTGAGTTTTAAGCCAACTTTTTCACTTTCCTCAAGAGGACACCAGATTTCTCTCTCCAAATCAGGTTCTACACTTAGTCGTGGGGCTTTATCACATACTGTGACACTCCCATTACCAGCTGATACCACTTGTCATGCCCTGTTACTCATGTTTGAAATGAATCATGGAATTTTATGGTCTCAAAGTGTCATCCCATGATCACTCCCATCAGAATCACCTGGAGTATTTAATAAAACTATAGATTTATGGGCTTCAGTTTAGGCTTTCTGGATTTGATTTCTTTCATACTCTATTAGAACAATCAGTGGAAGCAAGTAAAGTGTATGTTTTTTTATTTATATGGTGGTTTAGTCACGAAGTTGTGTTCAACTCTTTGTAACCCCTGTAGCCCACCAGGCTCCTCTGTGGGAGGAGATTTCCCAGGCAAGAATACTGCAGTCGGCTGCCAGAGCACTTATTATAGGTTGGCACTGTTCTGAGCACTTTACAAATATTAATGTATCAATGCATGAGGACATCTCAACAACCGTAGGAACCTAGATGCCAGTATTATCCATCCCTGACTGATGAGAAAACCAAGATACTTGCCCAAGGTCCCATGGCTAGCAAGCACAGGATGATCCACCAGGCATTCTGGCTCCAGAGTCTGAGCTCCTAACTACTATCCCATGCTGCACTGCTTAGGTTAAATAATAGGAAATATTCTCCTTTGGATTTTTTTTAAACATTTCTATTTTGGCCTTCATATATTTTTAGTGTATTTTTCTATTTGTATCTAAAACTAGAAAATATAAATAGAATTGTAGCCAAGTAATGAAAACATTACGCTATGTTAAGGAATGTTCTCACTGCCTTGAGTATAGTGATAAGAAAGGCGGGGGTGGGGGGGAGAGTGGGGTTGGGATAATCTGGGCAATTGGGATCGACATAAACATTATAGATACTATGTATAAAATAGGTAACTAATGAGAACTTACTGTATAGCACAGGGAACTCTATTCAATGCTCTGTGGTGACCTAAAAGGGAAGGAAATCCAAAAACGATGGGACACGTGGAAACATGTAACTGATTCACTTTGCTGAACAGCAGAAACTAACACAACATTGTTGAGAAACTATACTCCAATAAAAATTAATTTTAAAAAAGAATTACCTTATGATCCAAAAAAAAGTTAGAAAATAGTATGTACCATAATACCCTCTTACTAGAACCGCTGTAAAATAAAGTTATTTATTATTATGGATTATTATGAGATAATCCATGTAGCAAACTGCTTAGCACAGTTAGTAAAGAGAGAAGATATAAGTCACATAACTACAGAGTTTACAGATATTAAAAGGACAATAAGGAAATATTATTAATTACTTCATACTAAAAAATTAGACCCCTTTGATGGAATGGGTAACCTACATGAAAGATGCAAACTAACAAAGGTCACTCAAAAAGAAATGGATAATGTAAATAGCTGGAAAGCTATTTTTTAAAAGTAGTTGTAATTAAATGACACCCCAGAAGAAAACTCCAAACCCAAATGGCTACACTGGTGAATTATACCAAACATAAGGAAGAAATAACATGAATTCTGCAAAAACTCTTCCAGAAAATTAAAAAGAAGGGAATTCTTCCCAATTCATCCTATGAGACTAACACTACTCTGATATCAAACCTAGACAAAGACATTTGAAGACAACTATAGTTGATTTTCCTCAAGAATATAGATATAAAAATTCTAAACAATATGATAACAAATCAAATTAACAACATATAAAAGGATAACATACCATGACCAAGTGAAGTTTACCCTGGGAATGCGAAGTTGGTTTAATATTTTAAACAATAAATCAATGTAATTTACCATGTTAATAATCTAAAAAAAATCATATTCTTATCTCAATGCTAATGCTAAGTCATTCTTTGCAATGGTATAGACTGTAGCCTGCCACGCTCCTCTGTCCATGGTATTCTCCAGGCTGGAATACTGGAGTGGGTTGCCATGCTCTCCTCCAGGGGATCTTCCTGACCCAGGGATCGAGCCCACGTCTCTTTACGTCTCCTGCATTGGCAAGTGGGTTCTTTACCACTAGTGCCCCCTGGGGAGCCCAACAGACATAGGAATATCATCAGACAAAATCTAACTTCCATATTCTACACACGGACAACTGAAAATTAGAAAGAATTTTAAGAGATATTACAGAAGATCCAAATAAAGGAGAATTCATGAGTGAGAAGACTCAATAGAGTTAACATGTCAATTCTTTCCAAATTGACCCATAGATTACTGCAATCCCAATAAAAATTCTTCATAGGATTTTTTTTTTGTAGAAATTGATAGGCTTCTAAGATAATATAGACTGTGTGGATCACAATAAACCGTGGAAAATTCTGAAAGAGATGGGAATACCAGACCACCTGACGTGTCTCTTGAGAAACCTGTATGCAGGTCAGGAAGCAACAGTTAGGACTGGACATGGAACAACAGACTGGTCCCAAATAGGAAAAGGAGTATGTCAAGGCTGTATATTGTCACCCTGCTTATTTAACTTATATGCAGAGTACATCATGAGAAACACTGGGCTGGAAGAAACACAAGCTGGAATCAAGATTGCCGGGAGAAATATCAAAACCTCAAATATGCAGATGACACCACCCTTATGGCAGAAAGCAAAGAAATAAAGAGCCTCTTGATGAAAGTGAAAGAGGAGAGTGAAAAAGTTGGCTTAAAGCTCAACATTCAGAAAACTAAGATCATGGCATCTGGTGCCATCACTTCATGGGAAATAGATGGGAAAACAGTGGAAACAGTGTCAGACTTTATTTTTTTTGAGCTTCAAAATCACTGCAGATGGTGATTGCAGCCATGAAATTAAAAGACACTTACTCCTTGGAAGGAAAGTTGTGACCAACCTAGAGAGCATATTAAAAAGGAGAGACATTACTTTGCCAACAAAGGTCCGTCTAGTCAAGGCTATGGTTTTTCCAGTGGTCATGTATGGATGTGAGAGTTGGATGGTGAAGAAAGCTGAGCGCCGAAGAATTGATGCTTTTAAACTGTGGTGTTGGAGAAGATTCTTGAGAGTCCCTTGGACTGCAAGGAGATCCACCCAGTACATCCTAAAGGAGATCAGTCCTGGGTGTTCATTGGAAGGACTGATGTTGAAGCTGAAACTCCAATACTTTGGCTATCTCATGCAAAGAGTTGACTCATTGGAAAAGACCTTCATGCTGGGAAGGATTGGGGGCAGGAGGAGAAGGGGACGACAGAGGATGAGATGACTGGATGGCATCACCGACTCGATGGACATGAGTTTGGGTAGGCTCCGGGAGTTGGTGATGGACAGGGAAGCCTGGCGTGCTGTGATTCATGGGATCGCAAAGAGTCAGACACAACTGAGTGACTGAACTGAACTGAAGATAATATAGAAATTATTTCTATATTTCTCATAGAGATATAAAGAATCTAGAATAGCCAAAACAATTTTGAAATAAACTAACAAAACTAGAGGGCTAATATTGACTTATTTTAAAACAAGAAATTAAAACAATAGTATAATCAAGACAATATGGTATTGATGTAAAGATACACATGTCAGTGGATCACAGAGTCTACAAATAGACCTGTATATATATGGATAACTTCTTTCTGAGAAAGATACTAAAATAATTCAGTGGAGAAAGGATAGTGTTTTGAACAAATGGAGAAAGAAAGAAAGAAAGGAAGGAAGGAAGGAAAGGGGGTAGGGAGGGAAAGGAAGGAACACACACATAATTTTGATCCATTCCTTGTACCATATACAACTCAAAATGCATCACAGAACCTAAATGTAAAACCTTAAGTTGTAAAATTTCTACAGGAAATAATAAGAGAAAATCTTGTTACCTTGAGTTAGGCAAGAGTTTTTAAGATACAATACACAATCTATAGAAGAAACAAAACATATGTAGGACTTTATCAAAATTAAAAACTTCTGCTCTTTGAAGATTCTGTTAAGATAATGAAAAATCAAGTAGCAGACTAGTTACTAGTTTGTAAATTATAAATCTGTAAGTCATTTATCTGATAAAGGACTTGTATCCAGAAAAAATAAAGAACTCTCAAAACTTAATAACAGGGAAAAAACAATAAAAAATGGGCAAAAGATTTGAACAGATACTTCATCAGAGAAAAGGATGGCAAATAAGCACATGATGCTTATCATCACAGTCTTCAGGGAAATGTAAATATAAACAATGATATACCAATACACACCTTTTGGAATGACTAATATTTGAAAGACTGAACATACCAAGTGTTGGCCAGGAAGTAGAGGAACTAGAACTCTCATGCACTGCTGGTGGGAAAGTAAAATAGCAAAATCCTTTTGAAAAATAGTTGGCCATTTCTTAAAAATGTAAATATCATATGATCCAGCCATTTCAATTCTAGGTATTTACCCAAGAGGAAATAAAGCATGTGTCCATTCAAGAATGTTTACTTAAGTGTTTCCATCAGCTGTATTAATCTTCTATTTCTGCATGACAAATTCCCCCAGATTTTAGCAGCTGAAAAAATACATACGCTTATTATCTCACAGTTTTCATGGGTCAGGAGTCCAGTCATGGCTTAGTAGGATGCTCAGGATCTCTTAACTGCATCCAAGGTATTGGCCACACTGCACTCCTTTCTGGAATTCAGGCTTTTTCCAACTCACATGGTGACAGATTCAATTCCTTGTGGTTGTAGGGCCAAGGTCACTATTTTATTGCCGGATGTCACCCGGGGCTATTCTTAGCTCCTAGAAGCCACGAGCAGTTCCTGGCCATGTGGGCTTCTTAGAACATGACAGCTTACTTCCTGAAGCCAGCAGCATCTCTCTCCAATCTGCTAAGATGGAGTCTTATAAACAAAATATAATTGACAGAGGTGAGTATCCAATCATATTCTATTGGCTAGAAAAAGTCACAGGTTCTGTTTACGCTCAAGGAGAAGGGATTCTATGAGAGCATGACTCACTGTGTCATCTTAGGGTAAATCTACCACAACAACTTTTATATTTGTAACAGTTTCCAGTTTAAAACAACTCAAATACCCATCAACAGGTGAATGGATAAACAAGCTGCAGTATTTCTATACAGTGGAATACTACTTAGCACTAAAGATGAATGATATACACAAAACATGAATCAATCTCAAAATAATTGTGCTGAGTGAAAGAAGCTAGACAAAAACAAGTACTTACAGTATGATTCCATTTATATAAAACTCTGGAAAATTCACACTAATCTATAAGGACGGAAAGCAGATCAGGGATGGTCTGGGAATGAGAGTCAAGGGCAGGAAGTGCTGAGGCAGGAGAGAGACATTACAAAGAGGCAGGAGTAAAGTTTTGGGAGTGACAGATATGTTTACAGTCTTAATGGTAGTGATGATTACATGGCTGTATCATAAACAAAATGTTTCAAGCTGCATACTTTAAATAGTTCAATTACTTGTATGTCAATCATACCTCACTGAAGCTGTTTTTTTTTTTTTCAACATAACATCTATTTTCTGAATCAACTTTGTTTAGATATTCCTGCTTGTTAATGAAAGCTTCTTTTCATCACTTGAATTTTCCAAATTTATTTTTTAGCAGACTCTAAGACAATGCATTGCAGGAGGATTCTTTACCAACTGAGCTATCAGGGAAGACCCCAATGAAATAGGTTTTTTTTTTTTTCAAAAAGCCCCATTTACATATTTAGCTATTTGTTTTATATCCACTTTTTAAGATTCTGTTCCAGTATAGGTCATTACAGAGTACTGAGTAGAGTTCCCTGTGCTAAACAGTAGGCCCTTATTAGTTATGTATCTTACATATAGAGATGTGTATATGTCAGTCCCAATCTCCCAAATTATCACTCTCCTCACTTTCTCTCTTTGGTAACCTTGTTTTCTATGTCTGGGACTCTATTTCTGTTTTGTAAATAGGTTAATCTGTACCTTTTTTTTTTTTTTTTTTACAATTTCACCTATAAGTGATATCATACGATATTTGTCTTTCTCTGAAACAGGAGCTTTTGTTTGAGGTGGAAAGAATTGTCACAGCTGCTGGAATGTGGGTTCTACATGATGAGATCTCCTAAAGTGAATTTCTATCTGGTTAGCTTACACTTTGAAGATTTAGTGGGAGAGTCAGATGGGCAAACATACAACAATATAACTGCACACACCTACACACACTCTATGGAGAGGCTGGGGTGGGTATGCGGTATGCAGAGAAGATTTTGTGGAGATGGTACCTGAATGAGTTTCAGGGGATGAAGAGGAGTTGATCAAGTGAGGATGGGAAAGGCGTTATGGGAAGAGAAAATAGCATAAGCAAAGGCAGGGAGACAGGAAAGAGCATGTTACATGTGGGAAAGCAGGAGTTCAGGCACAGGGTGGGGAATTGCGGTGGATGAGGATGAAGAGGGTGGGTGAGGACTGACATGATACACAGGTGATATGGACCTTATCTTTCAGGCAGAGATTCTCTGAAGAATTTTAGGTAGGCAAATGATGTCATCAAAAAAAGGTATAATCTCATCTATGGATGAAAAGGGCTTCAAAATATACAGTGATGGTGAGGACAGGAATGAGAAGATGGATTTAAGACACTGAACGGACAATATGCTAAGTCTTGGTGATCAACAAGCCATAAATGAAAGAGTGAAGTCTATAGTAATCCCCAAGTTTTTATCTTGTGGTTATTCCTTAACTGAAAAAAGCAGCCTAAGAGGCAGGAGGTAGTCTGCTGGGGGTGGGATGAAGAGGAGGAAATGAGTTTAAGTTGGGCTTGTTGAGTTGAGTTTCAGGTACATTGGAAAGTTAAAGCAAAGGTCTTTTAAGGCAGGTAGAAAAAAGCCAGAGAATAAGAATACACATGGGTCGTGCAACTCTCATAGAGGCAAGATGTCCAAGAAAAATGTGTAGAGGAGAGCAGTGGGCTACAGCCCAGAAGAGCCTTCCACCAAGAGCTAGGAGTAGAAGGGAAATGCATATTGAAGACCCAGAAGGAATGGTCAGTGGAGGTAACTAAATTAACTATCCTGTTCTACTAACTAAAGTATCTATTACAAAAACTTGTTATCTCCCCACTTGCCCCCACCACCCATTTTCACCCCTAGGTCTTCTGGTTGCAGGAAAGGAAAGTAACAAATGCAACTACTTTGCCCTAAAGAAAAGATTAGAAATAGATAGGATAAAATACATTATGAGACAGCTGATATCAAGGAAATATTTTTGATTGACTGCCCTGTCCAGGACTTCTCGGTGACTGCTGTTTATCCGTTGACAATTGACATGCTTGTCCTCCTAGAGAACTACCAGAGAAGAGTCAGAGGCCCAGCCTCTGTTGTTGTGACCATCAGCAAAATGCACCTTTGAACTACATTCTGTAGTTTCACTGAGGTATGGGGTAGGCCATGCACTGCGGCTCTTTCACTGGATGTAGAAAGAACTGTAATTGCTATGGAGCTGGATGGGGGTTGTGAATTTGGCTCTGACTGTACTTTAGCATTGATAAAATGAGGGGAGATCTGAGACAGCTGCTGGAATTGTGTGGTTCTGGTTGGGGAGGATAACAAGATCCAACACTACAACCTGTTGAGAACTTATTTTATGAACCACCACAGGTAGACTTGGAAATATCTACTAGCCAGGGAAGTGTCCAGACATCAAAGTACATAGACAGAGCTTTTGTCTTTTTTCATAGCAACTAAAATCAGTTTCTCTAGAAATAGGGGAGAAACCTATTTAATACCTAGATCCAAGGTAGGATAGATGGATGGATAGATAGACAGATAGGTGGGTAGATAGGAAGACACACAATTTGTAGTGTTTGGGGGAGAACTGTGTTGTGTAGGTAGGTAAGCTACAAACTAAGTCTCTTTTTTAAGCAAGGCTGAAACAAGGGTTTGCACAGGTGGTGCTAGTGGTAAAGAACCTGCCTCCTAATGCAGGAGACATAAGAGATGCAGGTTCAATCCCAGGGTCAGGAAGATCCCTTGGAGGAGGAAATGGTAACCCACTCCAATATTCTTGCCTGGAAAATCTCATGGACAGAGGAGCCTAGTGGGATATAGTCCACAGGGTTGCAAAGAGTTGGACATGACTAAAGTGACTTAGCACTTAGCACATAAACATTAAAAAACATACAGAGAGAAAAGTGATCAATAATATCCAATATAGCCTAGAGGCCTGGTAAGATAAGGCATCTGTTGAATTTGGGAAATATGGAAGTTTTTGGTGATCATAGTGAATTTTAACTTAACATAAGATAGATTTTATTGTGCATTGTGTGCAAACATGAACTAAAGAAATAGAGAGTCTGTGACAGATTACTATCAATAAATCTGAGAAAATATGAATGATATAGTATTAAGGGAGGTGAAAATGCAGGGTCAGAGGTAGAGATGTAGTTTAGGAGAGATTTCAGTGTATTTTCAAGTTGGGGTAACACAGCAAAAAAAAAAAAAAAAAAGAAGGGAAAGAATAAAGATATGAGAATATAAGGGGATGGTTAGTTAAGGTCAAAGAGAACATAGAGCATGTCCTCCAGGAAAAAACAACAGGAACACTGGTGAACAGGACAGATGACATCCTGTCCCTTGAACATGGAGGAAATAAGATGCTAAACCAGGCAGATGGAGATAAATGTATAGATCCTCTGTGTATGTGTGTGTGGGGTGTGTGTGTGTTAGTCAGTCATGTCAGGCTCCTTGCAACCCCATGGACTCCTCTGTAGCTCACCAGGCTTCTCTGTCCATGGAATTCCCCAGGCAAGAATACTGAAGTGGGTAGTCATTCCCTTCTCCAGGGGATCTTCCCAACCCAGGGATTGGACCTGGGTCTCCTACACTGCAGGCAAATTCTTTACCATCTGAGCCCATGGATCCTCTACTTGGGTTAATGTCCAGCCTCTGAAGCTCCTGAGTGCTCCTCTCCAATACTAGCCTCTTCCTGATCCAAGTCCTGCCAGCAAAAATGTGTGTCTGGTAGTCTAACAACTCTGGATATAATACCACTAATTGGAAAACCATAATGAATACTGCTGCTTGGCTAACTTGGGGTCAAACAATGAAAGAGAGCTAAAAAAATATCCAAAGCAACATATTCACTGATTCACACTTATATTTCTAATTTGTTCTTGCAGTGAGAGAATGAGACAAATTTGAAAAAAAAAAAAGGAAGCCGAGCTGTAAGAGTCTTCCAGAGTTGCTCCATGAAGCTGAGCTGTGGTTGAGGCTGTTCATTTTTTAAATCTTGGAGCTTAATCTTCCAAAGCATCTGTATCAAGAGAGTTGGTCCAGGCAACCAGATCATCCACTTCGTTTTCCCATGGCTCATTTATGCTAACTTCATCCAGCTTTCTCTTCCACCACTCCTTTTTTTGGTCCTTCTTTGTGACAGTATCTGTTTCAGTTTGTGAATCAGGAGAAGTTTGAACTATAATGAGAAACACAAAAAACAGAAATTTAATAGACATGGCAGGAAAAACAGTTAAATTGTTCCTGCATTTGTACCATAATGCCTAAGATCATCTAAGTGAATGCAAGTAACCTTTTTAAAGTTTCTAAATTTTACAATTGCAATGAACTACAGTTCAGTTCAGTTGAGTCGCTCAGTCATGTCTGACTCTTTGCGACCCCATGAACCGCAGCACGCCAGGCTTCTCTGTCCATCACCAACCCCCGGAGTCCACCCAAACCCATGCCCATTGAATCGGTGATGCCATCCAACCATCTCATCTTCAGTCGTCCCCTTCTCCTCCTGCCCTCAATCTTTCCAAGCATCAGGGTCTTTTCAAACGAGTCAGCTCTTCGCATCAGGTGGCCAAAGTATTGGAGTTTTAGCTTCAGCATCAGTCCTTCCAGTGAACATTCAGGACTGATTTCCTTTAGGATGTACTGGGTGGATCTCCTTGCAGTCCAAGGGACTCTCAAGAGTCTTCTCCAACACCACACTTCAAAAGCATCAATTCTTCTGCACTCAGCTTTCTTTAGAGTCCAACTCTCACATCCATACGTGACTACTGGAAAAACCATAGCCTTGACTAGACGGACTTTTGTTGGCAAAGTAATGTCTCTGCTTTTTAATATGCTGTCTAGGTTGGTCATAGCTTTTCTTCCAAGGAGCAAGCGTCTTTTAATTTCATGGCTGCAATCACCATCTGCAAGGATTTTGGAGCCCAAAAAAATAAAGTCAGCCACTGTTTCCCCAACTATTTGCCATGAAATGATGGGACCAGATGCCATGATCTTAGTTTTCTGAATGCTGAGCTTTAAGCCAACTTTTTCACTCTCCTCTTTCACTTTCATCAAGAGGCTCTTTAGTTCTTCTTCACTTTCTACCATAAGGGTGGTGTCATCTGCATATCTGAGGTTATTGATATTTCTCCCAGCAATCTTGATTCCAGCTTGTGCTTCCTCCAGTCCAGCGTTTCTCATAGTGTACTCTGCATATAAGTTAAATAAGCAGGGTGACAATATACAGCCTTGACGGACTCCTTTTCCTATTTGGGACCAGTCTGTTGTTCCATGTCCAGTCCTAACTGTTGCTTCCTGACCTGCATACAGGTTTCTCAAGAGGCAGGTCAGGTGGTCTGGTATTCCCATCTCTTTCAGAATTTTCCACAGTTTATTGTGATCCACACAGTCAAAGGCTTTGGCATAGTCAATAAAGGAGAAATAGATGTTTTTCTGGAACTCTCTTGCTTTTTCAATGATCCAGCAGATGTTGGCAATTTGAACTTATTTTTCATAAGTCATTCTTTTCATTTTGGTCAATCTTCTTATGTTCACATATTTACTGAGCCCCTGCTAAGTGCCAGTAGGTGTACAAGGGAAAGGTGTCCGTGAGTGCTTCACATGCATGTGTGCACAAGGATGGAATCACTGGATCTAAGGGAAAACAGATGTGTGCTTGGAAAGACAGGAAGTTTGCTGAAGAGAGAGGGGCAGAGGAGGGAGATGGGACCGCTTTAGATGGGGGACACAGCACAGACCACAGCACATAGGTATGAGAGAGAGAACTTGACAGGTTTGGAAGTAATCAGAGTTGATGCTTCAGTATTTACGCTCTGACAGGTGCTATGCTAAGCACGCGCTACATGCAAAATATAATTTAACTTATACACAATGCTTATGACGGACAGGTATTATTATCTTTAAGGATGAGACAATTGAGACTAAGTAGCCTGCAGTAACTCGTCCAAGGACATTCAGCTTATAATAGTTAATCATTGGTCCATTGGATCCCAAATCACGGTGTTACAGCGTCTGGACAGTTGAGTGGAGCTGGCTAGTTAGGCTGAGACCAGGTTAGGAACACCTCATATATCATGCAAAGAAGTCTCATCTTTCTTGAATCGGTCTCATAAACAGGGAAATAAATTGATTACATTTTAAAAGAATATAGATACAGTATCTTTATTTCTCAATGTTTCTACTCAGTGAGGGGAACTTTCTTTCCAGGAATGAACCCAAATTGGTGCTATCTATGTTCTGCTACCCCTACAGTCCCACTGTATTCTCCTCTCTCTGTGTAACTGTTGCCACCTAATTCATTGCCTAGCACATGGTCCAGGACAAATTCTGTCTCATAATGCTGCTGCTGCTGCTAAGTCGCTTCAGTCGTGTCCAACTCTGTGCGACCCCATAGATGGCAGCCCACCAGGCTCCCCGTCCCTGGGATTCTCCAGGCAAGAACACTGGAGTGGGTTGCCATTTCCTTCTCCAGTGCATGAAAGGGAAAAGTGAAAGTGAAGTCGCTCAGTCGTGTCCGACTCTTAGTGACCCCATGGACTGTAGCCTACCAGGCTCCTCCGTCCATGGGATTTTCCAGGCAAGAGTACTGGAGTGAGGTGCCATTGCCTCCTCCATCTGTCTCATAATAGTTCTGTGTTTATTTCCCCAGTAACAAATTGAATGAACCTTGTCATATTCATTGTCTTCTAGTTGTGCTATAGGCAAGGATTATGAATGAATTGTTCTCTTGATTTCTTTGATTATTGCAAAGGTTTGCAGAGGATTTGAGTTTAGGCAGCTGCCATTATTCTATAAGAAGCCTGATGTCACCAATGATTTTTTATTTTTATATTTTCATTAATTTAGAACTAAATTCTCTTTTCACTGAGAAAATTTTCTTTATGAACATATCATTGATGGATTAACTATACTTCTTTCTAGCCATGTTTGGGCTGTTCTGAGTTCATATGCTTTTGGTCACAAGAAATACTGTTCAAACCAGTTTAAACAATAGAGAAGTGTCTTATCTCACAGAAAAGGAAGATCAGAAGAAGGGTAGGACTGAATGATACAGTGACTCAGCAATGTCATCTACGACATTCTTTCCACAGCTTTGCTCTACCATCTTTGGTGTTGTCTTCATCTTCAGAGTCATAGTGAAGAGAGGTGTGGTCATTCTAGTACTCACATCAGACACAGCAATATCCAGAGGAAAAATGGAGTCTTTTCTCCAGGGTCTCATTTTTAAAAGTAGGAAAACTACCCCTGTAAGCTCCTAGTATATTTCCTCTCAGACTGCTTTGTGTCACACCCTGCTCCTAAGCTAGTCACTGGCAAGGAAAATGAGATTACTATGATTGGCCAACAACAGTTGTTAAAGTGGAATGAATATTGGGAGTCAATGACCTTGATTATTTGCCCTCTTAGTTCCTACTCTGTTTTTTTTGTTTTGTTTTTTAAAAAAAAAACCACACTCCCAGGAAGCATAAAAAAGAAATTCTGGCTAGATTAGCAGAGCCTAATGCAAAACAAACATAAAAATGTTTCCTCATGACACAGAAAAAGTAAATATTATTTTGAACATTTTTCCTCCAGAAAATCTTAAGCATTATAAACCCCTCTGAGAAACCTTGGATTTACTGGTTGGAATGAACCAATAGCTTTGTTACTACATTAAAATAAGTTACAGAAGCACAAATTCTCATTGCCTTATGGTTTGTATGCCTTTCTTGGGATGGATCCTGAAAACTCTGCTTCTTAAAATTTTTTCTAGTCTTAGAATAATTTTGTCAGTGAAGAGACTAAATTTTGTTCTGATTGGTGGGCTCTGGTTTATTGCCTGATGGTTAATTTCCATTCACTTCTGTATCAGCCTTAGTTTAGTTAGAAAAACAGAGCCCTTATAAGTAATACAAGAATGAAAGGTTTAAGATGTGAAACAGGGATTACACATGTGTGGGAAGATCTGGAACAGTGAAGTCTGGAAGACTACAGCTGGAGAACTGGAAGAACATCACTGCTTTATGTCAGTCTGATGCATGGACATGAGTGGAAACACCAAGAGTACAAGGGGAGCACAAGATGCTGCACACAGCTAACCACTCTACATGGGATAGACATTGTGAGCTCATGGAGGTTGCTATGAAGCCCTCACATCTGTAAAGTGAGAGTGTGTGAAGAGTTGTATGAAATTGCGGTGTCTGAGAAAACTGCCATGTATGACACACATAGATCCTCAAGAATTATGACCTCTTCTTTACTCCTACCTCCAAAATTTGAGATAAATTTTTTTCACATTAGCAAATCATGATATGCTAACCCTTCTCTGCAAAAGGGAAGCACAGAATTCATTTGTTTTCTAGCTGAGTCATATTTCCCTTTGGTATCCAAGATAAGCTCACTCTTGCTACATTATAAACAATCACAAGATCCCAATGGCATATGACAGCAAGTATGTGTTTAGGTCACACATCTGCAGGTCAGCTGAGAGTTGGCCTCTCTGGGTTGGGAACGGCTGGGAAGCTTGGTTGGGAAGCTTGGTGACCAGAGGGCTAGTCCAGGCATGCTCTTGGGATGATGGCAGAGGTGAAAAAGAGCAAACCAAATTGCACAAACCCTTCCCAAACTCTGAGCACATCACATCCCACTAAAATACCATTGGTCAAAGCAAGTAGTATGGCAAAGCTCAAAGTCAAGGGTCAAGGGAGTATATTTTGCCCTTGGTCGAAGAACAAGATAGGGAGTGAAAATTTCTGAACAATCTAATTGGTCACAACCTCTTAGGTATAGTATCATCCCTTAGCAGTAAGATTAGACACAAAGGAGAGTTTACCTCAATTTCAAAGAGGACATGGCTCAACACTAGAAATTAAACGAGTTTCTGGACACTCTTTAAAACATTCTCTCTCCCAGCTCACATTTCTTACTTTTTCTCATTCACCATGAGTTTATTCCCCCTTTCTCTAAAATCACAAGGCTGCTGAAACCATGACAACTCTACTCCATTCTATCATTCATTTACTCATTTGTTTATGAGCACTGAATGACTACTAAATGCCTATCACTGTGCAGAGAGGTCAGCAGCCCCTTCTCTCAAGGAAGTCACTTTCTATTGAATGAGACTGGCCATAAAGAGACCATTATAACATGGCGCGTGTGATGGACAGACTCTAGAGTGACTTGTTATGATCTTAACATTCTAGTGTTAACACCTTCGTGTAATCCCCTCCCTTTCGAGTGTGGGTAGGACTTGCTACTTGCTTCTAATCAGTGAAATATGCCAAAGGTAATGAAATCTCATCTCCATGATTATGTCACATTACGTAAGATTCTACCTTGCTATCAGACTTGTTCTAGAGACTTTCCTTGCTGGGTGGATGAAGCAGGAGGCTTTTAGGAAAGCCCACAGGGCAATGAACTGCAGACAGCCTTAAAAGCATAGGAAGGCCTCCAGCATACAGCCAGCAAGAAAATCCTCAGTAGTAAAGACAAAAGGGAGTGAATTCTGTCAACAATTCTGTGTATTCACCTCAGTGAGCTTACAACAAGCAGATTCCCCATTTGAGCCTCCAAATGAGAATGCAGCCCAGCTGACACCTGGATCACAGCCTAATGAGACCCCAACCAGAGGGTCCTGCTACACTGTGCCTTGTCTCTGAGCACACAGAAACTGAAATAAAAATAAGTGTGTTTTAAGCCATTAAGTGTGTGGCAATTTGTTACATAGCAATAGAAAAGTAACAGAGCATGATAAGGCATGATAGAAATGCTATGAGAGCCCACAGGGAAAGTTTCTTAGAGAAACCTGAGTTGAATCTCAAAGGATTAGGTACAAGAAAGGGAGAAAAAGGAAGGAATGGTCTTTGTGGTGCTGGGGGGAGTATAAGAAAACGGTGCACCTCTCAAATTTTTTTGAAATGAAGACAGGAATAAACAACCATGACCTACCAAGTCAGTGTGGTGTTTAGGGTATAAGTGAAACATCAATAAATGATATCGCTGGAAAGACAGACAGATATTAGAGTATTAAGCACTTTGCCTTATCAAAGGGTAGAAATTTTATCTTGAAGGAAATGATAAACAAGAGGTTTTAGATATGCTAAAAACATAAGCAGATTTGAGCTGTAGAAAGCAGTCTGACAAAGCATGAACAGAAATTATTGTAATCATCAACTTAACCAGATAGATATGGAGCCTGGGAACAGAAAGTTCGAGATAGGGGTGTAGGACCTTGAAGAATCACTGAATGAAGGTTACTGCCTGTGCCTGGCAATTAGATGTGGTTGTGTTTCAAGGACAGACAACAGCAAAAGCAGTAACTAATAGTTTATAAGACTTCCCAGTTCACAAAGAATTTTTACCTATGTGGAGTCATTTAGTCATAAGAATCCTGTGAGGTAGGGAAGGATTTTGGAAACAAATACATATTGAACATTTTCCATGTACCCAGCACTAGCTGAGGATGAAGAAACTGAGGCTCAGAGGTTAAGAGGCTGTCCTATAATTACACAGACCTGCTGGCTCCACCCAAATTCTCTGACCCCAAACATTTTGCTTTCCCTTCTACAGCTGCTGATTCCTATGATAAATTACCAGCTCTCTCTTCTTGCTTAAGACCTGCCCCCAATCTGCTCCAAATGTTTCTTTGAAAAAATATTAATTCTAAAAAAAAAAAAATACCCAAAACATCTCAACTAACTTATTCCTTTCTTTTTAGCCATATTGCAGTTATCTCTAAATCTAAAATGAGCTCTAGGAGTCAGTTTAGTATTTTGCTTATTTTTGCTACTTTTATACATTTTGAAATTTAGCCTCAGATTTTCAAACTGTGGCTACAAAAGCTTGAGAGTGAAACTAATCCATTTTTTTTCAAAGCTTCAATTCTTATGTAAGTAATTTACTGAATTTATTTTGTTAGTCAGAAAGAGTTAATAAAGCAACTTCAAAAGGAGAACAAAAAAAATAGACCTCACATATTTCAACTTATTTGAACTAAACAAAAATTTAAATGCATTAATGCGACTAGTATCTTAGTCTTAAAAACAAAGTAAAACAAATAGATTGAACTCAGTTTACTCGGAGGTGTGCAGATATAACTTCTTCCAGTTCGATAATTGGCTTTCTGAGGCTTTATATTTTCTCTAGCAATCCGAGATATGGCAGCAATATACCTAGAATAGCGAAAAGAAGAAGCTGTCACTTATGAATATAAATGGAAAGGCCAAACAATGTTTAGAAAATTAATATTTAAAAAATCATTGTTAACTTTTGATGTCAATGTGTTGAATAAGTTGGTGAGTTTTTTTTCACCTCTGTTTTCTGGAAGACTACATGTAAGGTTTGAGTGACCTATTCTTGAAACTTAGATTAAAAAAACCTATTAAGAACATTTGTACGTAGTTAAAACAAGAAGAAGAAATTGCCTAATTTCTATGAATTTTGGGAAGTGTACATTACTTTTGAAAAAAATAAGGCCAACAAATCCAATGAACCCAAAAAGCAGAGCAATGAGTTTTGACTATGGTGCCATTCTGAGTATTGACTAATGCAATGGTAAGCTGAAATTACTCTGTATGTTTTCCAGTGGAAGAGTATCTAGAAAAGTAAACAAATAGGTATTAGAGTAATATTTTAAGAGTAATAAAAACATCATTTGGCATACCAAGGTATGTTAATTTCTTAGAGCAGCCATAACAAATGACTACAAACATGGTGACCTAAAATAACAGACATTTAATTTCTCATGGTTTTGGAGACTAAAGTCTAGAGACAAGGTGTTGGCAGGACCATGCTTCCCCCAAAGGCTTCAGGGAAGAATCCTCCTTTGCCTCTTCCTAGCTTCCGCTGGTCCCCAGCAATCCTTGATGGTACTGGCTTGTACCATCATTATTCCCATCTCTGCCTCCATCACCACATGACCTTCTTCCCTGTGTTTCTCTGTCCTTTCCTCTTCTTATAAGGACACCGGCCATTGGATTTAGGGCCTTCCTTCATCTAGTATAGCTTCATCTTAACTAATGATGTCTCCAAAGATCCTCTTTTGAAATAAGCTTATAATCTGAGGTGCTGGGTGGACATGAGTTTGGGTTGGAACACTTCAATCCACTACACAAGAGAACAATTTCACCAGAAAAATTCTTGACATACCTGGTAGAAGACATCAAGGAACCCAAGTCAAGCTACCACAGCGTTTCCTTAGAGAAGGAGTTCATATATAGAAATGAAAATTTTTACAAAAATTTCTTTTGGGGATGACTAAATTTTTTACTATGACAAGAAAACTTTTGGTGAAAATACTGCTTACTGTAACTGAAATTAAGTAGAATAGAAATGCTTTTGCCCCACAGGTGTACCTTGTTCATACACAATACTACTAAAAAGTTCATTCATTTGAAAAATATTCATGGAACATGTGCCTTGTGCCAAGTGCTATTCTAGGAGCTAATGATACAGGGAGAACAAGGCAGACAAGGTCCCTGGCCCATCAAGAGGAGACAAAAATGAGCGAATGTGAAAATCAAGATATATCAGATGCGATATGTGCTATGATGAAAATAAACCTTCCAATAAAATGTTGTATGGAGGTGCTGAGGGCAGACAGACTTGCATTGTTCCTGACATTAGTGGCAAAATATTCAGTCGTTTACTATTATGAATGTCGACTGTAGTATTTTCATAGATGTACTTTATAAGGTTGAGGAAGCTCTTTCCTATTCTTAGTTTACTGAGAGCTTTTTATTAAGTCAGGATTTGATGTTGAAATTTTCTTTACCTATTGAGATGATCTGCTTTCTTATTTTATTTTACATTGCTTGAATTTTTCAAATATTAAGCCAAGGTTACATTCCTAGTGTAAACCTCACCTGCTGCTGCTGCTGCTGCTAAGTCGCTTCAGTCGTGTCCGACTCTGTGCGACCCCATAGACAGCAGCCCACCAGGCTCCGCCGTCCCTAGGATTCTCCAGGCAAGAATACTGGAGTGGGTTGCCATTTCCTCCCCCAATGAATGAAAGGGAAAAGTGAAAGTGAAGTCGCTCAGTCGTGTCCGACTCTTAGCGACCCCATGAACCATAGCCTACCAGGCTCCTCCATCCATGGGATTTTCCAGGCAAGAGTACTGGAGTGGGGTACCATTGCCTTCTCCGAAACCTCACCTAGTCATGTATAATTATCATAATTACTTATTAAATTTAATTGTGACCAACTGGGTTTATACCAGGAATGTAACCCTGCTTTAACATTTTTTTTAAAAAAAATCAATATTTAACATTTAAACCATATTTAAAATGTATATATTTATATTCAATTTGCTAAATTGTTTTCCTCTATGTATATAAGGTATATTGATTTGTAGGGTTTTTTTGTTGTTGTTGTTGTTGTTTTGTGCGGTCTTTGGTGTTGTTATTGAGGTAATGCTGACTTTTAAACAGATAATGGAATATACTGCCCTTCTGCTTTCTGAAAGAGTTTGTGTACAGTGGTATTTTTTTTTTCTTAAATGTCTAGAAAATTCTACAGTGAAGTCATCTGGCTTGGAGTTGTCCTTGTGCAAAGGCTTCTAGCTATCAATTCAATTTCTTTATTAGACATAGGATTATTTAGTTTATCCATTTTTTTCCCAAGTGAGTGTTGGTGGATGTTGTCTTTCAAGAAATTTGCTCATTTCATCCATTTTTTTATTCACTGATGTGAAAAATTCTTTATCTTCATTTTAGAGAGATTTTCACAGGGTATAAACTCTGTTCTTTATTGTGCCCATCTTTGCATGAAGTGTTGCCTTGGTATCTCGAATTTTCTTGAAGTGATCTCTAGTCGTTCCCATTCTATTGTTTTCCTCTATTTATTTGCATTGATCACTTAGGAAGTCTTTCTTATCTCTCCTTGCAATTCTTTGGAACTCTGCATTCAGATGGATGTATCTTTCCTTTTCCCTGGTAGCTCAGCTGATAAAGAATCCGCCTGCAATGCAGGAGGCCCTGGTTCGATTCCTGTGTTGGGAAGATCAGCTGGAGAAGGGATAGGCTACCCACTCCAGTATTCTTGGGCTTCCCTGGTGGCTCAGCTGGCAAAGAATCTGCCTGCAATGTGAGAGATCTGGGTTCGATCCCTGGGTTGGGAAGATCTCCTGGAGAAGGGAAAGGCTACCCACTCCAATATTCTGGCCTGGTGAATTCCATGAGCTGTATAGTTCTTCGGGTCACAAAGAGTCGGACACGACTCAGTGACTTTTACATCACTCGCCTTTTGCTTCTCTTCTTTTCTCAGCTATTTGTAAGGCCTCCTCAGACAATCATTCTGGCTTTTTGCATTTCTTTTCCTCGGGGATGGTTTTGATCACCACCTCCTGTACAAATGTCACAATGGCATCCAGTACCATCACTTCATGGCAAATAGATGGGGAAACAATGGAAACAGTGACAGACTTTATTTTCTTGGGCTCCAACATCACTGCAAATGGAGACTGCAGCCATGAAATTAAAAGACGCTTGCTCCTTGGAAGAAAAGCTATGACCAATCTAGACAGCATATTAAAAAGCAGAGACGTTACTTTGCTGACAAAGGTCCATCTAGTCAAAGCTATGATTTTTCCAGTAGTCATGTATGGATGTGAGAGTTGAATAATAAACAAAGCTGAGGGCTAAAGAACTGATGTTTTTGAATTGTGGTGTTGGAGAAGATTCTTGAGAGTCCCTTGGACTGCAAGAAGATCCAACCAGTCCATCCTAAAGGAGATCAGTCCTGGGTGTTCATTGGAAGGACTGATGTTGAGGCTGAAACTCCAATACTTTGGCCACCTGATGCGAAGAGCTGACTCATTTGAAAGACCCTGATGCTGGGAAAGATTGAGGGCAGGAGGAGAAGGGGAAGACAGAGGATGAGTTGGTTGGATGGCATCACCGAGTTTGAGTAAACTCTGGGAGCTGGTGACGGACAGGGAGGCCTGGCGTGCTGCAGTCCATGGGATCAGTAATCAGACATGATTGAGTGACTGAACTGAATTGAGCAATTGAACTGAACTGAGCTGATGAAACTCTAGGTTAACAATTTCTTTTAAACACTTTAAAACTGGCATCCATTATCTTTTGGCTTGCAAGTTTTCTGACAAGAAGTTATTGGTTGTTCTTATCTTGGTTCCTCTATATGCAGTGTGTATGTGTGTTTAGCCTTCACTGCTTTTAAGATTTTCTCCTATCACTGAGTAATAGCAATCTGAGTTTTATATGCCTTGGAATGGTTTCTTTATACTTCTGCTTCTTGGGATTTGTTGAGCTCCTTGGTCTCCGAGTTTGTATCTTTCATCAAATTTGGAAAATTTTCTGCTGTAATTATTTCTTTGCATATTTTTTTCTGTCAGTTTTTTGGGGGTACACCAATTATGTGTCTTACACCACTTAATAATATCCCACAGTGCACTGGGGCTTTAAATCTTTTTTTCTCTCTATGCTTACTTTCAAGAGTGTTTATTACTACATTTTCAAGTTCATCAGTCATTTCTTCTTCAGTATCTAATTTGCTTCTCTCCATATAGTGTGTATTTAAAGTATTTTGTATTTATCTCTGGATGTTCCATCAGTCTTTTGTATATCTTCCATTACTTTCCATTATATTCATGATTTTCTTCAGATCCTTGAGTATATTTTATAAGATGTATAAAAGCTGCATTAAGGTTCATACTTACTAATTCTATTATCTCTATCAGTTATGGATCTATTTATACTGACAGATTTTCTTTTGGCTATGAATTATATTTTCCTGCTTTTTTGTACAACTGATCGTTTTTGATGGGATAATGGACAATGTAAATTTTATGTTGCTGGGTGCTGAATTTTGTTATTTTCCTTTATATATAGTTGTCCATTGCTGTGGCATGAAGTTCAGTATCTTACAAATCAGTTTAGTACTTCAAGGTTTGTGTTTAGGCTTCCACAGGGGTCCAGAATAGCCTTTACATGGAAACAAGCTCAGTCGGTAAAACATCTGCCTGCAATGCGGGAGACCTGGGTTCAATTTCTGGATCAGGAAGTTCCCCTGGAGAAGGAAATGGTAACCCACTCCAGTATTCTTGCCTGGAGAATCCCATGGACAGAGGAGCCTGGCAGGCTACAGTTCATGGGATTGCAAGAGTTGGACATGACTTAGCCCTATCTTTTTTTTATCTTTATAGCCCCATTCCTAATGTATGACCCTTCTGAAGTTTCCATCCAATGTCCTTTGAATTAACAGTTCTAGCCACTCTAACTAGCAGGAATGTACACTATTTCTAGCTCTGTAAGTCTTATATGAATTCCAAAACAAAATCATTATAATCTTATTTTCCTCAAGGCAAACATGACTTTTGTAAGAAAACAGTATAACTTGATTTATACCTTTTCTCCCCCAGTGGTAAAGCTTTGTCCTCAAAAAACTATATACGATTGATATTTCCTCTTTCATTTAAACATTTGCCTTTATCTAACTGAAAACATAAATTATAAAAAAAATCTTGATTGTCACAAATTCTAAAATTAAAAATGCAACTAAAATGACTATAAGGGAAGGTGCAATGATTATTAAGTTAAAAGTAACAAAACAAAAAACCCTAATGCTTTTTCTTATTAAATTCTTGTATCATTTTGGTGGCTCTGTAAACTGTTACACATTCTTGTAACATTGAGAAGTTGCTCTATGTACATAACAAGTGTCATAAAACTTATCACATCCTCCTATCTAGTAACCTGACTTTCAGTAACATGCTCTAAGAAACATCTTGGCCTCCTTTTTATCCTTCCCTTCAGGTAAAATATACACTAATAAGCCTTTAGGGAACCACAGTTGTCTTCAGTCTTACCTTGCTTAGACCAAGGCATAAGCAAATTCATGCAACACATTTCTGTGGCTTTGGGGAGTGGGGTAGGCTGTTGTAGAGGTAGGCAATGGGGAGAGGGAGAGAGAGAAAAAGAGAAAGAGAGACCACTCTCTCAGAAGAGTGTTCTATGTGGGAGCAGAACCAAAGAAATGATTCCCTTTTTGGCAGGAGTAGGGGGTAGCCTAGTATGTTTTTGAATCGAAACCCCTCTTTCTGAAGAGAGATGGTAGAGGAAGCAGCCTTAAACCACACTGTCTATAATACAGGAGGATCCATCAGAGTCTGTGCTGCAGCCAAAGATCCACGGTAAAAACCAGGGGCATCCTTCTGAGAGAAAAGTTAATGAATCATATCCATAAGAGAGAAACAATAAAGAGTAATTCTTTTTTTAAAAAAAAAAAAAAAACAGCTGAGAGAACTGAGTGTGTTTATTGTGAAAAAGAAAAAACCTAAGAGGAAAGAGAAAGACATTATGATTATTTTCTGAGACTTGAAGTGCAAGTTCACAAAACAGAGGAGCCTTACCTGTGTTGCTTCGAAGGACAGTAGCAGTACTTTCTCATCTGCCACAACGTGCGTGCCTGCTAAATCTCTTCAGTCAGGTCTGACTCTTTGCGATCCCATGGACTGTAGCCTGCCAGGCTCCTCTGTCCATGGGATTCTCCAGGCAAGAATACTGGAGTGGGTTGCCACGCCCTCCTCCAGGGCATCTTTCTGACCCAGGGATCGAACCCACATCTCTTACATTTCCTGACTTGGCAGGCAGGTTCTTTACCACTAGTGCCACCTGGGAAGCCCCTTCTGCCACAGCAGTCTCCCTTGAATCATGCTTTCTACCCACATCCAAAGCCAAGGTGCTTAGTGTCTGAGCTGATGCTCAATCTGATCAAATAAGGCATGTCTTGTAGCATCTGGTAGGTAGGCCTGGATTCGAATTTTGGCTCTGTAGTTCACTGAGTATGTAATGTTAGTGAATTCGTTTTTTTCTTTTTTTCTGTTAAAATCTTCTTCATAAGATGGAGGCAATTTCTCATTTTCTCATGAAATTAAAAGACACTTACTCCTTGGAAGGAAAGTTATGACCAACCTAGACAGCATATTGAAAACCAGAGACACTACTTTGTCAACAAAGGTCCGTCTAGTCAAGGCTGTGGTTTTTCCAGTGGTCATGTATGGATGTGAGAGTTGGACTATAAAGAAAGCTGAGTGCCAAAGAATTGATGCTTTTGAACTGTGGTGTTGGAGAAGACTCTTGAGAGTCCCTTGGACTGCAAGGAGATCCAACCAGTCCATCCTAAAGGAAATCAGTCCTGGGTGTTCATTGGTAGGACTGATTTTGAGGCTGAAACTCCAATACTTTGGCTACCTGATGCGAAGAGCTACTCATTTGAAAAGACCCTTATGTTGGGAAAGATTGAAGGCAGGAGGAGAAGGGGACAACAGAGGATGAGATGGTTGGATGGCATCACCGACTCAATGGACATGGGTTTGGGTGGACTCCAGGAGTTGGTGATGGACAGGGAAGCCTGGCATGCTGCGGTTCATGGGGTCGCAAAGAGTCGGACACGACTGCACCGAATTGCACTTGCAGACATATGTAAAACTGAGTAATAGGTGTTCAAGAAAAGTCTGTTAAATGAGTGAAAGAAATTTGGAATAGCTGAATATCACAAGACGTTAGATTTAAGCTTGAAATAAGGGAGATTAGAGCTACTTGAATGTTCCTGAAGTACTGGTATTCCAGTCTCTAAAAATATCTAAGCAGACACTAAGTAAAATTATTTTTTAAAAGAATTTTTCTCCTCTAATTTTTTCCACATCTTTATTTTAAAAGGGACATTTGAAATACTCATCCCAATGCCATTTCTCTCCTTAACCACAAGATGGCACTCAAGGTTTACTCTTTGGGGAATAAAAAAGTATTTAATTCCTGCTTAAAAATGCATTAAATATATAATTATGTAAACCTACAAAAACAATGTTTAACTTCAATAATCCTGAAAGGATAACACAAGCATACATTAAGTTAACATACCCAGAATAGATACTTTCTATATAACTGGAGAAACAGGAATCAAACATATGTTATGTTAAAGGATGATCACATATTTTTGTGAGTTCAAACACAGTCAAAAAATCAGATACTACAGGAACTTAGAAACAATGAATATTAACTCCTTCATTTAAAATACGGTACAACTAAGAGTATATTTTACAAATATAAGAAAGTTTTATATTGGCATTTTGATATAATACATGATAATTCATTTTAAAATATGCTTCCTCCTTGGAAGGAAAACTATGGCAAACCTAGATAGCATATTAAAAAGCAGAGACATTATTTTGCCAACAAAGGTCCGTATAGTCAAACCTATGGTTTTTCCAGCAGTTGTATATGGATGTGAGAGCTGGACCATAAAGAAGGCTGAGTGCCAAAGAATTGATGTCTTTGAATTGTGGTGCTGGAGAAAACTCTTGAGTCTCTTGGACTGAAAGGAGATCAAACCAACCAATCCTAAAGGAAATCAACTCTGAATATTCATTGGAAGGATGGATGCTGAAGCTGAAACTCCAGTACTTTGGCCATCTGATGCAGAGCTGACTCATTGGAAAAGACCCTGATGCTGGGAAAGGTTGAAGCAGGATGAGAAAGAAGTGACAGAGGATGAGATGGTTGGACGGCATCACTGACAATGGACATGAGTTTGAGCAAACTCCAGGAGACGGTGAAGGGCTGGGAAGCCTGGTGTGCTGCAGTCCACCAGGCGGCAGGGAGTTGGACATGACTCAGCAACTGAACAACAGCAACAATCCATTTTTATTAAAGAGCTTCCCTGGTGGCTCAGTGGTAAAGAATCCGCCTGCAATGCAGGGGATGCAGGTTCGATCCCTAGGTCAGAAAGATCCCCTGGAGTAGGAAATGGCAACCCACTCCAGTATTCTTGCTTGGAAAACTTCATGGATAGAGGATCCTGGTGGACTACAGTCCAGGGGGTCACAAAGAGTCAGACACGACTGAGCACTCATGTAAAACCCATTTTATACAAAAGGAACCAACACTGTTTAATAATAGAATTAAAATTGATCCAAAACCACAAGATTTTTTTCCACAATAGCAGACATGACTTGTGTTAGTAATTGGGTAGGCAGTATTTTTACATTTACCTGAAAAATTTAAGGTTTTAATAAGCACATATTCGTAGGCAGATGGGAAACAAAGTTTCAGTTTTCAAAAACAGTGTTTATCAATAACTTTGGACAAGTTGGTTAATCTCTTTGTGCCTCATTTTTTCGCTCATTAGCAAACTGCAATACAGCTACCTCTACATTTCCTCCACACGCCTGTCCAGAAACCTAGGGAGTGACAATCCAGTTGAAAAGGGAAGCTAGGAACCTTGTCACGAGGCTCTGTCTGTATGACAAGGGAAGTGGTCTGACTTGGAGTGTAGGTTGATTTGCTGTGGCTTTGAAGGTGGCTGATGGATATTCTTGTGGCTTACGCTTAGAGGCGTGTGCTTATGCTTGGAGGTGTAACTGCCCACTCCCCAGTGTGGCCATGTCACATTAGGGAATGAAGAGAGAATGCACAGCATACAGTAGGTGTGTCACCACGTTAGTCCCGGTTTCCTTTGTACTTCAAAGAAAGGACAAGGGCAATATTCTCTCCCCAAGTCACACTGAATGTAAAACTTCTCCAGAATTGATAACTTTTATTTAGATAACTTGCCTTTGACAAAGCTTAGTTGACTGCCATAGTTCTTTCCATGACCAGATAAGCAATCACGAGGTATAGAGTATGATGTAAAAGTCATGTTACTTAAGTAAGGATAGTCAAAAGAAAAGCTTGCACTGCTTTCTGAGTTTGTAGCTTTCATTTTCTCTGGAGAAAATAAATATGAACTACTGATTGGATTCTAGGTTGATTTTCTTTCCCATGTCTTGGTAGATATAAAGCCTTTTCATGAATAGCCAAAAGTCCGGCAAGGCAATAGGAAAGAAAAAAGACCTTAGAAATGAACACCAAACCAAATGATTGGTTCATGAATATTTATGAGCTGCTTATAATGACAGTGAGTTCCTATTAATACTAACTAAAAACATGTGTAAAACTTAAGAGTTTGCATAAAATATCCATGACAGTCATTTATATTTCCAGTTTTCAATCATTGCTCTATGACTATACCCTTAGAATACCCCAAATATAACCATAATCAGTACATTAGAATGGGCCCCAACATTTTACTTGTCCTAAAATTAACTGCCTTCACATTTAATCCTTTTATTAAGTGGGGAAACAGGGTAAGTATGTATCATTCAACTTATATGAATCAAGTGCCTACTAGTTGCCAGGTACCAGGCTAAGTGCAGAGAATACAAAGCTCCAAGAACGGTCCTGCCCCGATCATTCTGCATGAACAGATGAATTTCCCTACCACAGGCACCGAAAGAGACAGGAACAGAGTGCTCCAGAAGGAAAGGATGGGGGGACGTGGGAGCCTGAAGCAGAGACCATTCCATGAAACACGCTTGAGCTGGATCTTCATGCCATCCTTGTGGAGCACTTTGCCAGGCTGAAGAGATAACAGGACAGAGAAGGGAAAAGAACCACGGGTAGAGTGGGATTAAAATAAATGTGGCCTTGATAGGTGTTGGTTTTTGGTTTCTAGACTGAGAAAATTTCAACAATTTTACACGTGTCTATTTTTATTCTCTAAAAAGTTGGGGAACATGGGCTTTTGTCAGCCCCTCTCCTTGGGAACTAATATTTCCTGAATGTCCATATGCTAACATTATGTGATTTTTATATATACAATCTCATTCAAGAGATCAAATGCAAAACCACTTTGCAAAGTAGGTAATATCTCATATAACAGATAAGGAGGTAAGCTCAGAGAGGGTAAGAATTTCTCCAAGATGTGTCTGACACTACAGCCCACCTCCTTTCCCCATGCTGCCCAGAAAGAAAGAGTCTCCATGTGACAACTGAACTAGGGCCACAGTAAGAAAAAGATGAATAATAGTGAACCTCAAGTGGGGCGTACTTTACATGTACCAGATACTGTTTGAAGCGTTTTACATGCACGTATCAGTATATTTAATCCTCACAATCTCCTTGGGATGTGGGTAGAGTTATTACTGGCATTTAATAGATAAGGAAACTGAGGGACAAAGCAGTCAGATAACATGCCCGAGGTCACAGAGTTGGTAACTGGCAGAGCCAGGATTCAGATGCAAAAAGTCTGGCTCCCATGTCCCTGCATTTAAGTGCCCCACGTCCCACCTTTTAACTCAGACCAAATCTTAACTTGAGACCCTGCTGGGAAAGATATCCCAGGCAGAAAGCACAAACTGGTGAAAAGATCTTATGTTCCCAAACAATAGGGAGGAAAAAAAAAAAAAAAGAATTTAGGGTAGCTTACGAATCAGTCTTGATTGATGAGGGGATGGGAGGACAGCAGGGGGAGGGCCATGAGGCAGAAGGGATCAGTCTTTTTCCTGAACTCTGTAGATGAAAGATTCTCAATTTGCATTTTCTGGATTTTTTAAAGGGGAAATTTCCGTGTGAGGAAAGCATTTTCAAATATTAAAAACAGAGAGATGCATAAGGTATTATATCGCATGTACACATAGACCAACTACTCACCTGCATAGATTCCCAAAAATTTTACTTGAATTTTGTGAACTGAGCACTTTATTATACTTTATGTATTTTGATAAACATGAGATTTTTATTAATTATTTAAAAAAATGGATTCCACCATACTTTATATTTTCGCATGTAATAAAATTATATAGATAAATATATCTTTTAAACATTTGAAATATTGTTTAAATCAATGTTTTGTTATCATCTGATCTAAATATATTCTCATCAACCACCAGATGGCATAAGGTGTGAGTTTTATTCTGACAGGGTTCCATGCACATGATAATCTGACCTATAACTTCAAAATAATGTATTTTGGAAAATGTTCTAGCACTCCAACAGCTCACAATTATTTCAGCTATATGGGAGAAGTGGGTGGATAAGTTGAAAATGACATGGTCCTACCTTTTCTACACTTTGGGTTCTGTGGGACTGGCCTTACATAATGAATCAATAATCAAACAAATAAAACAAAGTAGTTCTGTCAGAGGAAATCGAAAAGGAAGTCATGTCAAAGCAAAA
The DNA here is from genome assembly GCF_054371585.1 of Giraffa tippelskirchi. Lineage (NCBI taxonomy): Eukaryota > Metazoa > Chordata > Mammalia > Artiodactyla > Giraffidae > Giraffa > Giraffa tippelskirchi. Next base: position 156,395,449 of record NC_137279.1, read on the forward strand.
TTAACCTTATATTCTACGAAGGTTTCTTTAAACTAAACTTGAAACATGTCTTCCAGAAAAAAAACGAAACCATGCTCACACTTCTTCAACTTCTGCTCCATAAAAACTTTCCTACTGCTTGCAATTTACTCTGAAAGCAGAAAAGTATCTATCTAATGCAAAAGCTTTCCTCCATTTTGGCTCGAAGGAAGGTTGATCCAGAAATTAACTGAAAAAAAGTCTCCAACCGAAAAACTCGATCCAAACTATGATATTAAAGGACAGGAAAGTCTATTTTAAGAGCCTTGGTTTCTACACAAGTTCATAATAAGCACACTATTTTTATTAATCCTGTATTTTCATCTAGTAAAGAGGTCACAACGCTAACAAGGAGCTAAAAAATGAAGCAAATACAAAAAATAGGAACTGTAATTCTCCTAGCTTTGTGGTAGCACATTCACTGAATGCTTTGAAATAAACACGTCAGAATAAATGACCACTACAACACAGCCAGTACCACAGAGCAGAGATGGAATCTGCGCTCTAACATGATGAAGCAAAAAACCTGCCTTTAGAAGTCAGAAGACCAAAGCTGAGATTAAGGTCCCTTCCTTAATGTGGTCTAAAAGTAATTCCAAAAGATACTGTCATAATTTATCATTGTATTTAATTACATACTTCCTCATTAATTTAATATACTTAGTTCCTGAGTGAATAATCCTTCTGTGAAAGAGGAAAAGGTATTTGAAACTATGAGAAAGATGAAATGCTAACTGGTGATCTATACAGATGTGAGAGTTGGACCATAAAGAAGGCTGAGCACTGAAGAATTGATGTTTTTGAATTGTGGTGCTGAAGAACTCTTCAGAGTCCCTTGGACTGCAAGGAGATCAAACCAATCAATTCTAAAGGAAATCAACCCTGAATATTCATTGGAAGGACTGATGCTGAAGCTGAAACTCCAATACTTTGGCCACTTGATGAGAAGAACTGACTCATTGGAAAAGATCCTGATGCTGGGAAAGATTCAAGGCAAAAGGAGAAGCAGGTGGCAGAGGATGAGATGGTTAGATGGCATCACTGATTCAATGGACATGAATTTGTGTAAACTCTGAGAGATAGTGGAGGACAGAGGAGGGTGGTGTGCTGCAGTCCATGGAGTCGCAAAGAGTTGGACACGACTTGGTGACAGAAAAACAACGAGGATGGAAAGAAGAAAATTAATAGGAAAAGTATTGTGAGATCCCTTCACGGTGGCTCAGGTCCTATCTCCATCTTTGGAAGCCAGTAGATAGCAAAGATGTTTCCCACCTGGGTTCATATGAAAGGACAAAATGATACTTAGTTTTGTTCAGGTTTTAAAGAAATTCAATGGGTTTCTTCTAATAGTTCAGTTAGTAGAAAGTGAATAATAGATATTTCAGGTGCATAGGAAAATATTCTAGACACTTAAAATTACTTACCTTAAACTCCATTCTTTAGTATGTCTTAGATCATCTTTCTTCCATTTATAATACTGTTTAATGAAATTCGGGTCTTTAAGAACTGAAATTAGAACAATTAAAAAAGGAGCTATGCCTATATTCTTTAACAACAGTTCAAAGTTTAAAATAATTCATGTCTTAAGTTGGTATGTGGCAATAATACATACTATCATAGTTCAAGTCACATTACAATCCTCAGACACTTTCCAAATTCTTTTTACTTAAATTTTGTGATATTTGATGTTGTTTGAATAATCAGATTGTAACTTTGTAACTTACACAAACTCTTATAAAAAGACCATGTGGATCACAACAAACTGTGGAAAATTCTTAAAGAGATGGGAATACCAGATCACCTTATCTGCCTCCTGCAAAACGTGTATGCAGGTCAAGAAGCAACAGTTAGAACTGGAAACGGAAGAGCAGACTGGTTCCAAATTGGGAAAGGAGTATGTCACGGCTGTATATTGTCATTCTGCTTATTTAACTTATATGCAGAGTACATCATGTGAAATGCCAGACTGGATGAAGCACAAGCTGGAGTCAAGATTGCCGGGAGAAATATCAAATAACCTCAGATTTGCAGATGACACCACCCTTATGGCAGAAAGCAAAGACGAACTAAAGAGCCTCTTGATGAAAGTGAAAGAGGAGAGTGAAAAAGTTGGCTTAAAACTCAACATTCAGAAAACTAAGATCATGGCATCTGGTCCCATCACTTCATGGAAAATAGAAGGAGAAACAATGGAAACAGCGACAGATTATTTTCTTGGGCTCTAAAATCACTGCAGATGGTGATTGCAGCCATGAAATGAAAAGACATTTGCTCCTTGGAAGGAAAGCTATGACCAACCTAGACAACGTATTAAAAAGCACAGACATTACTTTGCCAACAAAGGTCAATCTAGTCAAGGCTATGGTTTTTCCAGTAGTCATGTATGGATGTGAAAGTTGGACCCTAAAGAAAGCTGAGCACCAAAGAATTGATGCTTTTGAATTGTGGTGTTGGAGAAGATGCTTGAAAGTCCCTTGGACTGCAAGGAGATCCAACCAGTCAATCCTAAAGGAAACCAGTCCTGAGTATTCATTGGAAGGACTGATGCTGAAGCTGAAGTTCCAATACTTTGGCCACCTGATGCTAAGAACTGACTCATTTGAAAAGACCCTGATGCTGGGAAAGATTGAAGACAGAAAGAGAAGAGGAGGACAGAGGATCAGATGGTTGGATGGCATCACTCACTTGATGGACATGAGTTTGAGCAAGCTCTGGGAGCTGGTGATGGAAAGGAAGCCTGGCGTGCTGTAGTCCATTGAGTCGCAAAGAATTGGACACAACTGAGCAACTGAACTGAACTGACTGAACTTATCATTATACTGATGATTGTTTATATATCACTTATAGAAATGAAGACAGTGTTAAAATAGCTCATATAGGAACTGACATCACTGTTTAATAAAATTCTAATTCAGCACCTCAAGTGAAAAAAATAAAACCTTGGAGTCTGATGTGACATTACAGATTATGATTTTCCACAAAGCAAGAATCCACAACAAATGATCATACAGCCTCTAAATAGATCCAATGACAATGACAGAAAATTCTCCTCTGTATTTTGAGACTGCCCATTCCATTGACAGTTATTTAGGTCACAGGGTCCTTCCTTAATCTGAGGGCTTAATCTGAGTTTCCTCTGTTCATCCTTCTGACCTTCTCAGCAATACGGAGTAAATTTATTCCTCCCCCATGGGCAGGATCCCTCTAACATTTGAAGATAGCTCTCAGGGCAGTCTCAGGTCCTTCAACTTTTTCTTAAGTCATGATTTTCTAGAGGGATGGCGGAGCCTGGTGGGCTGCCGTCTATGGGGTCGCACAGAGTCGGACACGACTGAAGCGACTTAGCAGCAGCAGCAGCAGCAACCACTCTCAGCTCGGCAGTGAACTTTGTTGATGTTCCTATTAGAATTTTTATCCAGAACTGGCTCAGAATCTTGACTTCATACCAATAGCAAGATGCAGGTGGGATTGCTCTCTCCCTCAAAACAGATCAATTTAGTTCAGATCTGCCTTGGCATTCTGGAAATCACATTATACCACTGGCTCATATGTCTGTGGTTAATTATAAGCCTTATGCCTTCAATCAGTTTCACATAAAGTTATTGAAAACCTACTAAGCTTAAGCACTGGTAGTTTCTACATGAAATACTATTAAGCCAGATCATTCACACACACACACACACATATATATCCTTCCTTATCTCACTTGTCTTCTCCCTGGCTTTCCGCCTCTTCCTCCTCTCTTCCCCTTCCCTTCTCCCCCAACCCCCACGTCTTTTTCTCTCTCTTTCTTCTAATTGTCCTGGGTTTACAGTCCTGAACTATTTAACCAACCTGATGCTCCCTACCAGTCTTGTCCTTATCTGGAGCTTCCTTCTTAACAGTGATTAATTAATGCCTTCCAGCTTGATGAAATTTGTCATTGACACAAAAAACATTTAAACTTAGTCATTCTCCTTTTCTTCTATTAATGTTACATGATTTTCACCAGCAATGTTCCTATCTATACTTGAATGTATTTAATTCAAACACACACACATACATATTCTTATAGACTTTGTTGATACTCTTTATTGTTATTTGGAATATATTCCTTCCTTCCTTCAAGGAAGCAAACCTGTGTTCCCCAGAGTCCTTAGCAGGATTATTTTTTTTTAGATGATTATAATAATTAACATTAATAGAATTCTTAAACTATGTATGGGGGTGCTTGTAGATATGCAGTATTAACATTATAATACCCACTTCACAGACAGACACAGAAAAGTTGAGAAATGTCTTCTCAAATGTACTATTCATTACTCATTCATTACTATTTGAATGACGTACTCTGCATATAGGTTAAATAAACAGGGTGACAATATGCAGCCTTGACGTACTCCTTTCCCAATTTGGAACAGGTCTGTTGTTTCATGTCCAGTTCTAACTGTTGCTTCTTGACCTGCATACAGGTTTCGCAGGAGGCAGGTAAGGTGACCTGGTATTCCCATCTCTTTAAGAATTTTTCACAGTTTGTGGTGATCCAGTCAAAGACTTGAAACACACAAAAAAATTTTTTGCCACACTAAGCAACTTGTGGCATCTCAGTTCCCTGACCAGGGATTGAACCTGGACCATAGCAGTGAAGCAGTAGATATTAAGAGAACAGAAGCAGAAGATATTAAGAAGAGGTAACGAGAATAAACAGAAGAACTATACAAAAAAGAACTTAATGACATAGATAACCATGATGGTGTGATTACTCACCTAGAGCCAGACATTCTGAACTATGAAGTCAAATGGGCATTAAGAAGCATCACTATGAACAAAGCTAGTGGAGGTGATGGAATTCCAGCTGAGTTATTCAAATCTTAAAAGATGATGCTGTTAAAATGCTGCATTCATTATGCCAGCATATTTGGAAAACTCAGCAGTGGCCACAGGACTGGAAAAGATCAATTTTCATTCCAATCCCAAAGAAAGGCAATGCAAAAAAATGTTCAAATTACCGCACAACTGCACTCATTTCACATGCTAGCAAGGTCATGCTCAAAATCCTCCAAGCTAGGCTTCAACGGTACATGAACCAAGAACTTCCAGATGTACAAGCTGGATTTAGAAAAGGCAGAGGGACCAGAGATCAAATTGCCAACATTCACTAGGTTATAGAAAAAGCAAGAGAATTCCAGAAAAACATTTACTTCTGCTTCACTGACTACTCCAAAGCCTTTGACTGTGTGGATCACAACAAACTGTGGAAAATTCTGAAAGAGATGGGAATACCAGACCACCTTACCTGCCTCCTGTGAAACTTGTATGCAGGTCAAGAAGCAACAGTTAGAACTGGACATGGAACAGCACACTGGTTCCAAATTGGGAAAGGAGTATGTCAAGGCTGTATACTGTCATTCTGCTTATTTAACTTATATGCAGAGTACATCATGAGAAATACCAGGCTGGATGAAGCATAAGCTGGAGTCAAGATTGCTAGGAGAAATATCAATAACCTCAGATATGCAGATGACACCACTCTTACAGCAGAAAGTGAAGAGGAACTAAAGAGCCTCTTGATGAAAGTGAAAGAGGAGAATGAAAAAGTTAACTTAAAGCTCAACATTCAGAAAACTAAGATCATGGCATCTGGTCCCATCACTTCATGGCAAATAGATGGGGAAACAATGGAAACAGTGACAGATTATTTTCTTGGGCTCCAAAATCAGTGGAGATGGTGACTGCAGCCATGAAATTAAAAGTTGCTTGCTCCTTGGAAGGAAAGCTATGACCAACCTAGACAGCATATTAAAAAGCACAGACATTACTTTGCTGACAAGGGTCTGTCTAGTCAAAGCTATGATTTTCCAGCAGTCATGTGTGGATGTGAGAGTTGGACTATAAGAAAGCTAAGTGCCAAAGAATTGATGCTTTTGAACTGTGGTGTTGGAGAAGACTCTTGAGAGTCCCTTGGACTGCAGGAGATCAAACCAGTCAATCCTAAAGGAAATCAGTCCTGAATATTCATTGGAAGGACTAAAGCTGAAGCTCCAATACTTTGGCCACCTGATGCGAAGAGCTGACTCATTTGAAAAGACCCTGATGCTGGGAAAGATTGAAGGCAGGAGGAGAAGGGGATGACAGAAGATGAGATGGTTGAATGGCATCACCCATTTGAAGGACACAAGTTTGAGCAACCTCTGGGAGTTGATGATGGACAGGGAAGCCTGGTGTGCTGCAGTCCACGGGGTTGAAAAGTGTTGCACACGAATGAGCAACTGAACTGAGCTGAACCACTAGGCTACCAGGGAACTCCTAAAATTTGATGTTTCCATTTAAAGATAATTTATGTCTTTCCTTAATTTTTTGGAATTGCCTTTCCTACATTTTCTATATGAGTATGTATGGCACTCTCTTCCTTACATATTATGAAATCCCAAATGGCATGGTCATCTTTTCTGAATATTCCCATTATTCTTACATTACAGACTCATTTTCTCCATTGCTTTCTCTACTATCTGAGAGAGGACAGATGCCACTGTATTTGTACAAACTTTTAACACAATGTTGAAAAAACTAAGATCATGATATTCAGTCCCATCAATTCATGGCAATAAATGGGGAAAAAGTGGAAACAGTGACAGACTTTATTTTCTTGGGCTCAAAAATCACCGTGGACAGTAACGGCAGCCATGAAATTAAAAGACGCTTGCCCCTTGGAAGAAAAGCTATGACCAACCTAGACAGTGAGTTAAAAAGCAGAGACATCACTTTATAGACAAAGGTCCATCTAGTCAAAGCTATGGTTTTTCCAGTAGTCATGTACAGATGTGAGAGTTGAACAATCAAGGCTGAGCACCAAAGAATTGATACTTTTGAACTGTGGTGCTAAAGAAGACTCTTGAGAGTCTCTTGGACAGCAAGGAGATCAACCCAGTCAATCCTAAAGGAAATCTGCCCTGAACATTCATTGGAAGAATTGTTGTGAAAGCTGAAGCTCCAATACTTTGGCTACCTGATGCGAAGAGCCGACTCATCAGAAAAAACCCTGATGCTGGGAAAGACTAAGAGCATGAGGAGAAGGGGGTGACAGAGGATGAGATGGTTGGTATATCATCACTAACTCAATGAACATGAGTTTGAGCAACTTCTGTGAGATAGTGAAGGACAGGGAAGCCTGGCATGCTTGCAGTCCATGGGGTTGCAAAGAGTCACACAAGATTGAGTGATTTAAAAAATTTTATTCTCATAGTTTTTTCACTCATCTGTCTCCTACTATCTGACTGTATATGCCTCAAAATTTTATCATAATGCTTATCTTCTTGTCTTCAGTACAACCTGCTGTCTAGGCAGAGAATATGTTCAGTGGATGATGTTCAGAGAGGAATAATGAAGAAATGAGAACTGGTGAGATTTTGTCAGAAATTCTTCGTTAAAATCTCTCATTGCTACCAGAACTTGACACTGTGGCAATTTTGTAATCTTTGGTAGAAAAGCATCCTCTATTGCCTCCATAGTATAGTTCTTCCTGCCTTTACTTCTGAGGATTACTGGACATCACTTCTACTGTTTTCTTCTATGATACATCTCATCTATTGTCCAACATCTGTACAGGCTGATCTGAAAAAATTTTTTCCACTCTGGGACTGTCATGTCCAAAGAAATATATAAGCCCTAACTTACCTTAGTGAGTTCTATTTTCACACATACTACCTTATGCTAACCATAGAGGAACAACTTAGGATAGAATATTTTTGTCAATGAATAGAAATGAAAAATGAGATACAAAGAGTTAAATGACTAACCTAAATTCACTTAACTAGGAGTCTTTAATTTCTGACATCAGGCTCTTCCCACAAGGGCCTTTCCATTGCTTGAATATTATAACCACCTGGGGAGCTGTATAAACTACTCTCCCTGGGTCCTACTCCCGAGACCCTACTATAATTGGTCTGGGGGTGCACCTTTTACATGGGAATTTTCACAAGCTCCTCTGGGGATTCTAATGAGTGGTCAAGACTGAGACCACTGCACTGGAATTTGATGATACTGCTTCTTAAATCTAAATGTATTTTTGGAGATACCTGCCCTCATCGCTAGTTCAAAGGCTCAAGGAATGAAAGTATCCTAAGGTGAACGCAAGCATTCCCACGATGCTTCAGGCTGTTTGGTCTGTCTTGTTGACAGCAAACAAATGCCAGGAAGCCTCCTCTCACTATCACAGGGTACACTGGTCTGAAGGAATTCTTTTCCTGTAACATAAACATTTCCTTACGGGGATCGGATTTTGTCATTAAGGTGCGGTTGCCCACAACCAGATGTATTGGTTTGTTCTCTGCCAAACTTTTTGCCATTCTATAGTGATGGACAGAGGACAGTGGATCATCAGTACATTTTCTCATGATCGTTTATGATTATGAATAAATAATTGTAATTATTGAAAACGTACCACACATACTTCAGAGTTTTAATTTAAATCTCAAGTTATAGAGAAAGAACAATTTTATATCACATTATGGAGGCAATATAATATAAAACAAAGAACAATGAACGTGGAATCAGAAGATTTGGTTCAAGTCTTTGGGCCACAGCCTAACTGTACTATAAATAGTAGCCACACTTACTGAGCACTCACGTGCACTAGGCACTGTTAGAGAGTCTCAGTGTCATGAGGTATGTTCTGTGATTATTCTCGTCTTACAGATGAAAGAAATGGGACACAAAGAGGTTAAGAAACTTACCCAAGGTCACACTACTAGTAAATTGCAGGGTCTTGGCAATAAACATCCAGAATTTACACTGTTACCAATATGTCATATTTCATGTGTGATTTTAGGTAAATTACTTAGCTTCCCTTGGTCTTGGTTTTCTCATGTGTAAAACAGAGTAATAATAATGCCCAGTTCATTGGGTTCATATACAACTATGGATGACAGAAATTTGGTGTTCAGTAAATATTGGTTGATAAGTAAAAAAAGAACAATAATATTGAAATGATTAAAAAATATAGATTAAGAGGTACAAACAACTAAGCACAAAATAAACAAGCTACAAAAATATATAACACAGGGAATTTAGCCAATAATTCATACTAACTATAAATGGAATATAACCTTTAAAAATTGTGAATCACTATCATTGTATGCTTGAAACTTACATAATATTGTAGATCAGCTATATCTTAATAAAAAATAAACAAAAAAACCAATAGGGCATATACTTTGTAAACATTATTATACAGTTATTCTGTATCATATAAGAATAAACATACTATTTGTGGCACAAAGATATGCAATAGAGTTAAAACTCAAAATCATAATATAACCACTCATCACTACTCATAAAATAAAAAGCTTTTTAAAATATGCACAAGAGTTTAATAATCTTCCCAGTGATAAAAATATAACTGTAGAAATGAAGTTAATAGAAGTTTCTCTTTTATTTCTGAGTAGTTGAAGGAGCATTCTATAATCTGAAAACTTCATCTTTATTATTGCCAGGAAGTTAAGCCATTAAAAAGATAGTATTGGATCTTATCCAGCTGAACTATCCAAAGACAAAGTGGCCAGCAGAACATGTAAGGTTTACATTTAATTTTTTTTAATAAAGTGCTGGTTATTATTGAAGGAAAACTTTTGAAACATTCTTATACAAACCTCTGTAGGAAAAAGAGGCAGAGTGATTGTGAAATCTTGTACCAAGGGCTAGAATCAAAGTCTCAGAAATTCTTCTGGGCCAGAGGTAACCATTACCAGCTATTGCCTTCACAAAAAGGAATGAATTACATACTAGCTTAGTGACAGATGTAGAAACAAGAACCAAATTAAATATTTTGGTGTCAAACTCTTTTGAAGAAGAAATTTCAGCCAGTGATACTGCATTATTTCTTCCATTTTAAAAATATTCATTATAAGAAATCGTTTCCAATTTTCTTTAATTGAGCATGTGCTTCTATTATTTCCTTAGCAGCTTGGAGTTTTCTAGAGTCTTTATATATTTACATGTTATTCCATAAAGCACCATCCTATAACAATCTGTTTGTTTTCTGGTTGAAGGAATTGGACACTGAATTGTTCCCTGAAGCATGGCAACTGCCTCTTGACACGTCTGTTAAGGGTTATCACATCCTGGAACTCATCTGAGCTCCTCAGGGCCTCTTACATAACAAGTACTCAGGATGCATTTGCTGACTTGACTAAGGAGCAGTCAATAAAAATCTTAGAAATGAAGTCAACACTCATGTATTCTGGTACCAAAATCAATAAAACTTTTATACTGATAGTGTTGCTAAGGACTATTTCTTAAAGTACCTTAAACAAATCATTTTTCTTAACCACTAATCCATGAATCAGTGAGGAAGACAATGTGTAATTACAAAATAACTAATAACCAACATCCTGAAAGGGCAAGTAATTTCTTAGAAATTATTTGATCTCACATTTTTATATTTATTACATTTAGCACTCCTTTTTGCTCTTGTGTGCTAAGTTGCTTCAGTCATGTCCAATTCTTTGCGACCCCATGGACTGTAGCCTGCCAGGCTCCTCTGTCCATAGGATTCTCCAGGCAAGAATACTGGAGTGGGTTGCCATTTTCTCCTCCAGGGGATTTTCCCAACCCAGGAATCGAACCCATACCTCTTATGTCTCCTGCACTGGCAGGCGGGTTCTTTACCACTAGCGCCACCTGGGAAGTTCTCTTTGCTCTTCTTTGTACCTTAAAACTAGATACGATTTTTTAGGGGGTGATATTTTGTTCTCTTAAAACCAGACTATCACAAGGATGAGATGAAACACGATGAGATCACAAATTAAGGCAGTGGTCATAGAGGTGGAGTAGAGGGAAAACATTTGTAACGTTGCAGGAGATAAAATCAATAAGGCTTAATGAGGGAGATAAAGAGGACTGGGAAATGTACATGATTCTGGCTCAGCAAGTAAATGCAAGAATGGTGATCAACTACTAATCAAGAGAAATAATAAAGGAGGGAGAAGAGGTTTGGGGGCAACATAATGAGTTCATTTGGGGACATCTTAGATATGAGGTACCTTATTACACAGCTGGAAATATGCATTCAGAATTCAGAAGACAGTCTGGTTAGAGATGAGGCTTTAGGAATTATTGGCATGTGGGCTAATGAAAACCATAGTACGGATGATGTCTCCCAGAGAGAGCTGGGCAGCGAATACTGAATGAAGAAGTTATAGCTAAGGAAAGAGGCAGAGGAGCACTTGGAAAGGTAAGAGGAAAACCATGGAGTCATAAGGAGAGCATAGCCAACATGAGTTCAAGTAAGATAAGGACTCAGAGTAACCACTGAATCTGAGAATTCAGAAGTCACTGATAACTTTAGAATGTACCATTTCAGTTGGATAGCTGGAGCAAAGTCACATTTCAGAAATGCTGCAGACTGGATAACCTACTTTGATACAAATAAGAAAACAGCACTCTAAAGATTAGATTAAAAGGGACCAGAAAGTTGTCCAGCTCTCCCATTCCATCTTTTCAGCTCTTACTGTATGATGGTAACAGATGATTTTTCACTAGACTGATATAATCGAGCAGTCCCAGGTTTTCTTGCTGTTTTTCTACTTAATAATATCTCTGGCTTTGGAGATAATTATGCTTAGAATTAAAAAGTTTCCTCCTGCTCTGAAGGCTTCCTTCTGGGGTGAGGGAGTAAAGTAAATCTCAAAGAACTGAGAACTTTATCTTGTGTTCCTCCAACTGTCTATCTTTCCTTCTGGCTTTTGATCAGACTTTAGTCCAGGACTCTATACAAAAGAGGGACTAAATGAACAGTTATTGAATGATTAGTATATGGAGCCAACAAAGAAGCTTATTGCCCTCAAATTCCAAATATGTGTCAATTAGTCTTTGAAGGCAAGACAAGCTAAGAATGTTCAGAGATTAATATACCACCCCACTCCCCACAAAATAAGACAAGGCTAGATCACCTTACATGGAGTTCTGTAATATTCTGTGGCTTTTGATGTGGCTATTCCAGACCATGTCTTGTAGTAATCACTAAATGAGACTGTTTGAATTGATCTGAAAATACAAAATAAAATCGGGCAGTGAGTAGCATGCAAACTTGCTTTTATCAGAGTGGACTCTTTCAGGTATTTTGTTATAAGCCATTATTGTGTGTGCATGTGTGTGCTGAGCCACTTCATTTGTGTCCGACTCTTTGCAACTCTATGTACTGTAACCTGCCAGGCTCCTCTGTCCATGGGATTCTCCAGACAAGAATACTGGAGTGGGCTGTCACATCCTCCTCCATGGAATCTTCCCTACCCAGGAATTGAACCCGTGCCTCTTTATGTCACCTGTACTCGCAGGTGGGTTCTTCACAACTAGTGCCACCTGGGAAGCCCCCATAAACCATTAGGCTGATCTGCAAATTCTAGCATGGTTATTTCTAACAAATGAATCTAACATAATTTCCCACTAATACATGCAAATCACAAAAAAGATCTGCCCAAACCAGTTTTCAATAATAAGTATAAATGTGCATCCATGCATACATTATAAAAAGAAAAATATGTATGTTTAAGATAACTGCCCTTCATGACTAACATCAAAAAGAACTTTAAATAAAGCATCACAGCTGTGTATTTTCTCTTTCTATAGTAAACAACTTTCTTACATTTCTATGCCGAATTTTAATAAAATCACCTTTATTTCTTTTTTACTATGAGGAGAAAAGAAACACCAGAATTGAGATTAGTTTAATTTTTATACAGAAACCTGGTCACTTCCAAAGAGGGAAAATAAACAACTCTTTTCTAATATTACTGCCAGCACATTTCCTTCCTCTGTGCTAATGTTACCAAATCCTAATGCAAGAGCAAAGACTGCTACAAAGTATTAAATAGGAATTATGAAACAGTCTTTTACTCTTAGATGACTGCATTTCTGATTTTTTTCCTACAAACATTTTGAATGCAGGGATTTTCAATACTCTATAAACAAAACGCTACTTTCAGATAATTTTTAGACATGGAAAATCATCAATTAACTGGCTTAAATGAATGCTTAAACATCAGATGTAAAAGACCTTATGTCTGTTTTAAATTCCTAGCTCTGGAGGAAGAAGCAAATTTTCAGTTGTAATAGGTTATTAACATTAATTTTTATAGGTAAATCATAGGTGCTTAAATATTTGACTCAATTTTGAAAGTAATAGGGCAATACCTGAACGTGTTAATGCATTCATTTGCTTAAATAATAATTACGGACATCTAAATTTTAAGGCTAATGTTTTTCAAGTGTGCTATTGCATCTGTAATCACATTTAAGTAGAAACCTGAAACTTGGTGAGGATAAATTAATCACTACTATTATTGCTTCCAGAGCTACACTCAGTGCTTTATACTACTAAATGATATACTAAACTAACATTAATTTGCCAACAAAATGTTTCAGCATTTGGCAACGGAGGTAACAAAATGAAAGACTGCATTATATCTCCTGCATGAAAAAGCTTGTGATCAATCTGCTGTCACAGATCATTTAGCAGACAACAATGACCCAAGAGGAAGGAAACTGTCAACATACTGTCTCGTGAAAAAAAATACACCATCTTCAGGCACAATTGTCTCCATTGTTTTTCGTCTGTTTGACGATGACCCATGACCCTCTCCCTTCCCAATGGTGTCCTGTTCAATTTCAAGCTGTTAGCCTTCAGGGGCTTTCTTTTCTCCCCCTAGAATAATTAAAAATATTACCCTTAAAGGTATAACTTTAGTATAGTGTGAATATACAAAACAGAATGCGTTGAACACTTGGGAATATCTGCACCTGCAACTCTATAAAGGAAATAACCCCTTAAAATAAGAGAACAATAATTATTTACTATTATTATTCTGATAAACTACTAATGGATAGACACAGCACAAAAATATCTGTGTTTATAGTTTCAACCAATAATAGGAATTTATTGAGTATTATTTTTGGCATTAAGAATATGAAAAAGTAGAAGACATTATTTTAAACTGAACATCAGGTTTTATTATCCTGTTGGGAAAATAAGATATATACCTGAACTATTAAGTAGAATAGCTTTATATATTAACATAATAAATGGTCACATCATTTAACAGACATTGGGAGACTATAGTGAAAAATCTGTCTTTGGCAGTGGCAATAAGGAAGAAAGTTGGAGGAGGGAGCTGTAACTTTCTTTTGGAGCCACTTGGGAAAGAGTCACTTGGATATAGACCTGGGACAAAGGAATGAGGCATTTTAGGCCAGGGAAACAGTATTAACAATAGCTTAGATGGCAAGGAGTGTGGTGTATACATGACTACATAGAAAGGATGCCGGGGGAAGAGGTGATAGTAACAAGATAACTGACCAGAGGGAAAAGTTCCAATTTCAGAGGAATTGACATTTAATTAAAAAATAGGTGAAATGAGGCAATGATAGGTCTTCAAACTCAGGCAGAGAATGGATTAGAGTTGATTCAGTAATCTTGATTTATTAGGTGATAGAGAGTAATCAGAAGTTCTCAAATATGGCAAGTAAACTAAGAAATCAGTGTTTGAGCAAGAGTTTTCTCTAGCACTAGTATGCAGAGTAGATTATATGAGAGATTAAATGCAAGGGGACCAGTTAGGAAATAAATTCACTAACTTAGGCAAGAGATCCTGAGAGCCAGTACTAGGGTGGGAACAAAGATGATGAAGGGGAGGAGATGAATTTATGAGAATGCTAAAGAACTGACTGAATCAGCTGCCTGATAAGAGTGTGAAAAGTAAAGGAATTTGAGGGTCACATATTCTCCTAAAACCCAGAAGGCCAGTTATTTTTGCTATTAATAGAAAGTGTCTAGAGAAACTGAAGTAAAATATGAGTTTAATTTTAAACATGGGTTGTAGGTGATGACCTCTAGGAGTGTGATTGAGAAATTGGGACTGGAAGTAAGAGATTTAGGTCAAATCAGCATAAAAGTTGATAGATGACACCATTAGGGAAAACAAACTCCAGAAGAGTAAGTGTTTAGAAAAGAAAGAGCAGAAACCAATTCATAGTTAAGGGGCAGGGGGCGAGGAGTGAAGGAAACCAAAAGGATCATTAAAGGAAGAGAATCATGGTAGCCCTGTTTCATGGAAGCAACACCCCAGCCATTGCCAAAGCCTAATGACTTAAATCCTTAAATATCTCTGGATAGGGAATGGAAAATGGTACAGCTTCTTTGTAAGATAGCATGGTGGTTTCTTACAAAACTAAACATACTCTTACCACACAATGCAGCAATAACACTCCTTGGTATTTACCCAAAGGAGCTGAAAACTTATGTGCACACAGAATCTTATACACAAATGTTTAGAGCAGTTTTATTCATAACTGTCAAAATGTGGAAGCAACCAAGACTCCATCAATGGGTGAATGGATAAGTTAAGTAGTCTATATCCAGACAATGGAATATTAAGTTCAGTTCAGTCGCTCAGTTGTGTCTGACTCTTTGCGACCCCATGAATCGCAGCACGCCAGGCCTCCTTGTCCATCACCAATTCCCAGAGTCTACCCAAACCCACATCCATCGAGTCAGTGATGTCATCCAACCATCTCATCCTCTGTCATCCCCTTCTCCTCCTGCCCCCAATCCTTCCCAGCAGTAGGGTCTTTTCCAATGAGTCAACCCTTCGCATGAGGTGGCCAAAGTATTGGAATTTCAGCTTTAACATCAGTCCTTCCAATGAACACCCAGGACTGATCTCCTTTAGGATGGACTGGTTGGATCTTCTTGCAGTCCAAGGGACTCTCAAGAGTCTTCTCCAACACCACAGTTCAAAAGCATCAATTCTTCAGTGCTCAGCTTTCTTTATAGTCCAACTCTCACATCCATACATGACCACTGGGAAAACCATAGGCTTGACTAGACAGACCTTTGTTGGCAAAGCAATGTCTCTGCTTTTAAATATGCTATCTATGTTGGTCATAACCTTCCTTCCAAGGAGTAAGCATCTTTTAATTTCATGGCTGCAATCACCATCTGCAGTGATTTTGGAGCCCAGAAAAATAAAGTCTGATACTGTTTCCACTGTTTCCCCATCTATTTGCCATGAAGTGATGGGACTAGATGCCATGATCTTAGTTTTCTGAATGTTGAGCTTTAAGTTAACTTTTTCATTCTCCTCTTTCACTTTCATCAAGAGGCTCTTTAGTTCTTCTTCACTTTCTGCCATAAGGGTGGTGTCATCTGCATATCTGAGGTTATTGATATTTCTCCCGGCAATCTTAATTCCACCTTGTGTTTCTTCCAGCCCAGCATTTCTCATGATGTACTCTGCATATAAGTTAAATAAGCAGGGTGACAATATACACCCTTGATGTACTTTTAGCTAATAAGCCACGAGGACTTCTCTGATGGCTCACTGATAAAGAATCTGCTTGCCAATGTAAAAGATACTGGTTTGATCCCTGGGTTGAAAAGATCTCCTGGAGAAGGAAATGGCAATCCACTCCAGTATTCCTGCCTGGAAAATCCCATGGACAGAGGAGCCTGGCAGGCTACAGTCCATGGGGTTGAAAAAGAGTCGGACACAACTAGCAACTAAAACAACAAATAAATCATGAAGAGTCATGTAGTATCATGACTAAGAGCACAAGCTCTGGAATTAGCTGCCTTAGGTTAAGACATAGTGGCACCATTATTGATTAGCTGTGTGACTCTGAACAAGTTACCCAACCTCTTCATGTTTTCAGAGACAGAACTTTCTCCAGTGGTGGTTGTGAGCATTCAATGAGAGCACGCATGAAAAGAGTCAAGGAGGGGTTTAGTACCCCTCAGCACTCAGTGTCAGCTGGTCTCTTCATTGCCTTGGATAAGTGCCTCATCATTTTTCTCCTGAAAACTCCAAATAGCTTCCTAATTGTTGTTCTACCTTGTGCACGCGTGCTCAGTCGCTTCCTTCATATCTGATTGCTCTACCTCGGTCTCTCCCTATTCCAGGTTATCATGTCTCTGCTTGAAAGCCACAGTAGGTTATCTACTTCTATAGGATGATATCTAAAAACTTTTACATAGAATTCGAGGCGGTTCATCATCTGGCCATTTCCAACCTTTTATCCCATCATTCATCCTCACATCCAGAGGCTCCATCACATGGAACTGTTTCCTGATGATCCTAAGTGTACTACAATCTTACACATCCATGTCTGTGCAAGCAGTTCTCTTAAAGACTCTTTTGCCCCCTATGCCTGTCAAAGTCATACTCATTGATTCAGGTCCAATAAAAATAATACATACATGAAGGTTGTCACATTGGATATTGTGGTTGCCTCCCCAATAGCTGTTTCATTCTTCTCCCATTCCATACATGCCCTGTGGTCTGATGTGGGGACTGGATCTTACCCCTGGCTCTAAATCAGGACCTCAGTGATAACTGGTATACGGACAGGAATCTGACCTCAATAGCTCCAATAATAATACAATTTATTCTAGCTTACTAGTATGTCCTCATCTCTGAGACTGTTGATCCTCTTTGTTCTTCTTCAAGACTGCCTTGTTATTTTAAACCCTTTGCATTTCTAGACACATTTTAGACCACCTTATCAATTTCCAGAAAAAAAATAAGGCTGCTGAGATTCTGACTGAGAGTGAGCTGAATCTACCATTTGGGAAGAATTGATACTGTAATAATATTGAGTCTTTCCTAAGTGGCAAACATTGTATATATCTATTTCTTTAGGTTTTGAAAAAAATCCTCCCATATATGTTTTGTGATTTTCAGTATAAATGTCTTACTCATCTTTTGTTACATTTTGATGCTGTTGTAATGGTATTTTTAAAGTTTCATTTTTATGTTGATTGCTCATATATAAAAATAGTTAATTTTTGAATATTCATCTTCTAGCTAAGATCCTTGCTAGATTTACTTACTAATTTTCAAACTTTCAAGTTTGTATATTCTTTTGGATTCTAATATGTATATAATTGTGTGATCTGTGAATACAAGTGGTTTACTGTATTCTTTCCAAATTTTATAACTTTTGTTTTTCTTCCCTCATTGCACTGGCTAGGACTCCGGTACAATGTCAGATAGAAACAGTGATAATGTGGATACTTGCCTTGCTCCTAAACTCAGAAGAAAAGGATTAAACATTTCACATTTAAGTGTGAGGTTAGCTGTCAGATTTCTGTTCAATTTAGTTCATCACTCAGTCATGTCCGACACTTTGTGGCCCCGGGGACTGCAGCACACCAGGCTTCCTTGTCCATCAACAACTCCCGGAGCTTACTGAAACTCATGTCCATCGAGTTGGTGATGCCATCCAACCACCTCACCCTCTGTCGTCCCCTTCTCCTCCTGCCTTCAATCTTCAAAGCATCAGGGTCTTTTCCAATGAGTCAGTTCTTCACATCAGGTGGCCAAAGTATTGAAGCTTCAGCTTCAGCATCAGTCCTTCCAATGAATATTCAGGACTGATTTCCTTTAGGATTGACTGGTTTGAATTCTGTAGATTCCCTTTATTGAAATAAGGAAATTCTCTTCTATTCCTAGTTTGGTGAGAATTTTTATCATGAATGAGTATTAATGATTTCTTCTAGATTAACAGAGATAATTCTATGTTTTTATTTTTCCTTTATTTGGTTAACTGAGTTACGTGCATTGATTTTCAAATTTTAAACCAATCTGGCTTTCCTGAAACAAAGCTCACTTAGTCATCATGTACTATCCCTTCTTTATATATCAGTGGGTTTAATTTGCTAATATTTTGGTTAGGATTTATACATTTCAGGCTTATGAGAATACGGACCAATAATTTTCCTTTCTTGTAATGAATTCTGATTTTAGAATCAGAGTTTGGAAGTTTGGTGACATATTCACTGTCTCTACTGGAAGAGTTTGAATGCCTTTTTAAAAAAGATTTTATTTGAAGTAACTTTAGATTTAGAAGAGTTGTAAAGTTAGTTGAATATCTTTAAAATTAGCTTTGTTAAAGTATAATTTACATTCAATAAAATCTACAAGTGTTAAGAGTACAGATTGATGAGTTTTGATAAAAGCATGCCCCTGCATAACCATAAGCCCAAACAAGTTACAGAATATTTTCACTAGTCCTGAAAGTTCCCTACGGCCCCTTCCCAGTTAAGCTCCCTTGACACTTTGGGTTATCACTGATCCAGTCTCTATCACTATAGATGAGTTTTGCCTGTCCTAGACTTCATATAAATTGAACTGTACAGCATGTACTCTTTTATTATTCTAGGGTTTCCACCCCCCCCAACATAATGCCTGTATTACTATTCCAGGTTGTTGTATGTATCAACAATTTTATTGCTGAGAGTATTCAGTTTATAAATACAACAGAATTTATTTATATATTCAACTGCTGAATATATAATATTGACTGTTGATGGACATTTTAGTTGTTTTCAGTTTGGGATATTACAAATAATCTCCTATGGACATTTGTGTACAAGTCTTTTGTGAATATATACTTTTATTTCTTTTAGGTAAATACTTAGGAGCAGGTTAGACGGCAGGTGCACCTTTGACATGACAAGAAACTGCTAAACTGTGTTCTGGACTGGCTGTGGGCAGTCAGTAGGCATAGCAACATAGAAGCACTACAGTACAATCACAGCTTCATCAATAACTGGGATTGTTAGTTTAAGCTGGTAGTGTGATCTTCTAACCTCCCCCATCTTAGTAAGTCACTGTGGTACCCATCCAGTTCAAACCACAATCTATTACTAATCCTTGATTCCACTTTTTCTCTTGCCCCAAATAAGTCAAGCTAAAGCCTTGAATCCAACCATTTCATCCATTTATCTCCCACTCCACATTTATGCCCTTAGCCCTGGCCCAAACCACGTGTCTTTCCCCTGGTCTACTAAAGTAACCAAATAATTCTTTTTGTTTCCACCTTAGATTCTTCAAAGTTGATCCCCCAGGAGACAGTTAAAGTGGTCCTTTTAAAATGTAAATCTGATTACATCTTTCTCTTTTTAAAAGCTGTCCAGTTGTGTCCCAATTCTCACTGCAAGATTGATAAAATGCAAATTCCTTACCTAGTTTATATAGCCCTATCTATATCTCTTACTCCACCCCTACCCATCCCTTCTTCCCTCTTGCTGTGTTCCAGCTGCAGTGGCCTTCTTTCTGATCCTCTAACACATTTGTGTGCATGCTCAGTCCCATCCAACTCTTGGCAACCCCATGGACTGGAGCCTGCCAGGCTCCTCTGTCCACAGGATTCTTTAGCAAGAATACTGGAATGCGTTACCATTTTCTCCTCCAGGGGATCTTCCTTACCCAGGGATTGAACTGGTGTCCTCTTGTACCTCCTGCATTGTTAGGCAGATTCTTTACCACTTGAGCCACCTAGGAAGCCCTCCAACACACCTTGCTCACATCCAATACTCAATTAGTCAATACTCTAGCTATTACCTCTGCCTAGAATCTCACTGTACCTATAAGACATTATTCTCTCCCAACTTTTCACTTCTTTTTTTCCCTTTCAATGTCATGAATCTTGATTTTCCAAGAAAATACCAGCTACAAGTTGATCTTACCATAGTTCTTGAATCATTTCTGAATACAGTTCTAGTGAACTCTTTCATCCTGGCTCCAGATTTTATAGTCCTGTGATCAGTGCTGGATCCTCATGGTGCTGTCTGGTTACCCTGCTGCCTGTCTGATGAGGGACTCGGTGTCCCAGACAAAGAACCAAGGGCAAAAGTTTCCTCCCTGTAACAAGGTTTTCCCTTCTTCCTGCTCCTGCCTGGCTGGGCTTCATCTCAGTGCTGGGAGCCAGAAAAGGTCAATGCTCTTGCTGTCATGTTCCAATTAATCATTTCATCAGTTGTTCTGGGTCTTCTTGTTCTGAGCTTCTAACATTTCCAGGCACAGAACCCCTTGGCATAACATTGTCTCACAGTCTGGGACAGAGTCCAGATCTGAGGATTCCTTTTGATTTCAGTCTTTTGGGAACATTTTACTATTATTAATCCACTAAGAGGATCCTTGCTTTGGAGCATGTACAGTATAAAACCAAGATAGAATAAGTATTATTTCAGCACTAGTAAGTTGGCTATTTTCTACATCTGATTGACTATTAAAGTAAGGCTGACGCAAATGTTAGATAACCTAAAAGCTGCAGAACCTACACCTGTCCAAGTGTTCAAGATCACACTGTCAGGCGGTCTCCCAAGTGTACAATGGCTTCAATCCTAACTTTCACCATTTTGTTCCAAGATTTATTCTTTTCCTAAATTGCTTGGATTTTGTGATCTATAATGGTCAGGCTATAATGTAGACATAGTCTTTTTTTTTCTTTTCAGAAATAAAAAATAAAAGACTAGGCAACTAATATAGTTACATTCAATTTTAATTAAGTAGTCTAGAAAGAACTCAAGATTTTCACATTCTTCCTGAAAAAAATCATTTTTAAAAGGTATTGGAAGGGAAGATACATTTAAATGAAATTTTTTTCTAAGTCAAAAAATGAAAATACAATCATGATAGAAAATACAGTTTAAGTCAATAGTTCTTTTAGTGTGTAAACTGGCATAGAATTGTATAAAGGAAATCTTACCTGTTAAGTTTCTCTGGCTCTTTTCGTGACTCAGAACCACCATCTTCTGCTATAAAGAAAAACATGAAAAGATTCTGGTTTACTTAAGGAAGACTGAATATATGGTCCTATGTGCATTCTTTCCAAAGCCCCAATAAGATGGTAAGAAAGGAATAAAAATAAGGTGTATGGGGAAGGAAATGGCCACCTACCCCAGTATTCTTGCCTGGAGTATACCCATGGACAGAGGAGCCCGGCGGGCTATAGTCCATGGGGTTGAAAAAAAAAAAAATAAGGTGTAAAACCTCAAGAAGAGCAAAAGAAAGATTGCAAGAAAAATGTTCAAGATAGAAAGCGGACGTCAAGTGGTAACTATCTTAACAAGTCACAGAAATTTGAAACCTAATGACATGATGAGAGAAGGCCAATAAACAGCAAGCAGATTTACACTTCAGAACTTGAGAAACAACTTAGGAATTGGAGGTACCAGATACCCCTGAAAGGCGAAATGTATAGTGTGGATACCGAAGACATAGCCTTCATCCTATGCAACCAGATGACCACCACTGCCTAGGCAGGAGGGAAGATACCTTATTCTGGAGAGACTGAGCCAGAGAGATTCAGGGGACAGCAAAACAAGAGTATGGTAAGGGACTGATGACAGAGAGTAAATCAAGTAGATCATATTGAATAAGCAATATTCCTTACTCTCTCTCCTTTCCAGCTCCTAGAGTATAAGTAGTTAACCTTTCTCTCTTCAGGCAGATGACTGGAGGATTCATCTCAGAAGAAATAGTTAAGCCTAGGTAATGGTAAGGTCAGATCCTCAGTGAATAATCCTATACTAAAACCATCAGCAAGTCTAGTCTGTATCCAAAATTTTCAGTCTTTTCAATGAATGATTGTCATTCATCATTTCCATTCATCATTCAATCAATGATTTTCACACATCATACAGACGCACAGTTAAAGATGGGTAGATAATGGGGTAAAGTCCTTATTATGAATGATAACGATGAGAACAAATAAACAGGGAGAAAATAGAAACAAGAAATATACTTTTCTGGACGTTTTCCAGAATATAGAACAAAAAACAGAGAGAAGGATAATTGGAGAAAAGAGACTTTAAAAAAAGGTTGCATAACAGGTCAATAGATCCAACATCCAAATCTCTGGAGATTTCGAAGAGAGAACAGGGAAACTAGAGGGGAAGGGAATTATAAAAGAAATTAAATGAGAAAAAAGTCCAAAACTAAAGAATTCAAGTTTGAGATTCAAACAGCCTATGAAATGCCCTACATTATGAATGAAGAGGAAAAAAAAATGAAATTATATCAAGAAATATTATCAAGAAGTTTCAGATCACTGGGAATAAAGAGAAGATTTTAAAAGCTTCCACTGAAAATAAATCACATGTGGAGAAGCAGACATCTGAATGAAAGCAGACTTCTTAAGGGTAATACTGGAAACTAGTCTTTACAATTCTGAAAGAAAACTATTTTCAAACTAAAATTTAACTGAATTATGAACATATGAGAGTGGAGTGAATACATTTTTAGGCATGTGAAGTAATGAAAGATTTAGTGCTCCTGTACTAGGAAGCTCCTGGCAGAAGTGTTTCAACAAAATGAGGGAGCAAATCAACCAGGAGGAAAAGGAGAGATCACGCAAGAGCTCCCATTCAATAGGTGGGCAGAAAGGTCTTCCCAGGATTCCTGTGAGAGAACCGCCAGTTCAGAACTGGAACAGGAGGATGAGTGAGCGCCTCAGCAAAGGCGTTTCCCAGGGGAGAAACCAAACTGAATACCGAAACTGTTCTTCACAGTTTTGTCAGAAAGTTTGGGGGAAGAATAAATGGTAGATATTCTTCCAAAACACAAACCAAAATAAATCCAAAAATCAAAACCAAGGGAATAAAAATACAGGCCATTTGTCCAAGAAAAGAAAAGTCAATCATGGCTCATCTGTGAAGAATATTTACTAAGTCATATTAATGTAAATGAACGATACTAGGAGAATGGGGGAGAGAAAATGTGAGTGGAAATGGCACCATAAAATTTCGATCTTTATCTTTCAGAAGAAGCCCATGAGTCATATCTAAACTGAAAATCCTAGAATTTTAGTATGGAACACACTTAGAAATACAGTGGTAATTCCAAAAGAAACAGCTAAATGTGTTGAAAGCTGTTGGTACCTTGTGGGGGGGTGGGGGCAGCTTTTAGTTATGGATGGCGGGGCTTACAAGTCTGCTGTATTTCCTTAAAAACTTATTTGGATTATTTGTCCTTTAAAGCTATGAACAAACACTTCTTTGATAGAAAATAGATACTTAAGATTTTTAGTAAAACTGCTTTAAAACTTTGCTTAAAAGTTATTGGACTACCTGGTGCAATGAAGTACAAACAGGAAAAATGAGGTTTGTAACCCCAGCAAACAGATCCACATACACTATCCCTGTTAAAGTCAGATTTTTCACATTGCCTGACATCTGTAGATATCAGATCTATCTGTGATAATACTGTAATCATCATCAACAAAGTTATGGTTGAATGATGGTGCTAAAGCTCATGTTCCTTAATTAGTAAGTTATACTACTGAACTAAATTTCTTCCTCCTGATATTCAGAAAGAATATTTTTCCAGAGGAAACGGAATTCTTATAGGAATACTCAACAACCAATACTCCTTTTGAAGGAAAAAACACCTGAAATTCTGAGACATCATCTGCTTCAGCTGTAGAAACAAGTTTCTTTAAAACTTGTTTTATTGTAATGAGGACTTTATAAAGAACAGTGAACAAATTGAAAACTTAAACTGAAGAAGAATCAAATGCTTATCACATCTTCCTCATTGTAAGCAGAATGGGATATATTTGCACAATCATCATTTTTTTTAAGTACTACATAGTGTGAATTAGTAGTATAATCTCCCTAATATTTCTATAATTCTTCTCTATTCTTGTATTTTGACTGTCAGTAATTAAATTATAGTTTATTTAGATAAGAATCTGAAACTTAGTAGAATGACTCTCCTTTAACAAAAGCTAAAGGAATATGCCTAGCTAAGAGAAAAATTATTACCTTAGGTTTGGCCACTATTATTTATTTTTATATTCTTATATATTTTGTTTCAACCAAAGATTTTTTAAAATTATATGAACTGTATGTTTTGAATAGGGCTTCCCAGGTGGCTCAGTGGTAAAGAATCCACCTGCCAATGCAGGAGACACAGGAGATGCCGGTTTGATCCCTGGGTTGGGAAGATCCCCTCCCCTGGAGGAGCAAATGGCTACCCACTTCAGTATTCTTGCCTGGGAAATCCCATGAACAGAGAAGTCTGGTGGGTTATAGTCCACGGGGTTGCAAAGAATCGGACACAACTGAGTGACTGAGTATGCACGCATGCATGCTTTAAATATCAAAATAAACATGCTAAACAAAAAATAATTTGACCATATTACCACAAATAAATAAAAATTCACTGGGACAAACTGAAAAACAAAGATAAGATGTATGAGCTTACAGTAGTTCCCCATTATTGGCAGGGGATACCCTCCAAGCCCCCCTGCTGCTGCTGCTACGTCGCTTCAGTCGTGTCCAACTCTGTGCAACCCCACAGATGGCAGCCCACCAGGCTCCGCCGTCCCTGGGATTCTCCACGCAAGAACACTGGAGTGGGTTGCCATTTCCTTCTCCAATGCATGAAAGTGAAAACTGAAAGCGAAGTCGCTCAGTCGTGTCTGACTCTTAGTGACCCCGTGGACTGCAGCCTACCAGGCTCCTCCGTCCATGGGATTTGCCAGGCAAGAGTACTGGAGTGGGGTGCCATTGCCTCCTCCATTCAAGCCCCCCAGTGGTGCTTTAAAACATGGACAGTATGAAACCCTATATACATTATACCATTTTTTTTCCCTATACATACATACTTATGATGAAGTTTAATTTGTAACTTAGGCACCGTAAGAGGTTAACAAGAATAACTAATAATAAGACAGAACAATTGTAACAACATACTATAAGAAAAGTTATGTGAATGTGGTCTCTTTCTCTTTCAAAATATCTTGGACAAATTTAATGTCTTGTTTCCATCTTAACTAAGCACTTATGCTTTGTGGCCATATCTTTTGCAGTTTGAGGTATGACAGCAAAATTAGCATGGATTTCTTTTTCCTTCTTCACAATTCCGTGGATAGAAGATTTGTTCTTACTGTAAATCTTAGCAACCTCAGATATGGTATTTTTTCTTACTAAGTCAAGAACTTTCACTTAAAGGAAGCACTTTATGGCTTCCCTTGACATGTGTGAATGGCCAGCAGCACCACTCTTGTGCTTTGGGGTCATGATTAAGTAAGGGTCACTTGATCAGAAGCACTAAGATAATCTCAGATATCAGACAGTTCATTTGATAACATAGATGGCTACTAAGTGACTAACAGGTGAGAGATGCCGAACAAAGAGATGATTCACATGCTGGGCAGGATGAAGCTGGATGGCAAGAGATTTCATCATGCTACTCAGAATGATGCACAATTGAAAACTCATGAATCATTTATTTCTGGAATTTTTCATTTAATACTTTTAGATTGCAATTGACTGCAGATGGCTAAAAATGGAAAGTGAAATGGTAGATAAGGGGGGACCACTATATATTAAATCCCTTTGCAACAAATTAGAAAGTCTCTAATTCACTCGGAATCTAGGAGGCAACATGGTTATGTTATACATTGCCTTCTTCTAGACCTCCAAGTTTTCATAAACAAATTGAAGTATAACTCGGGAGGCACTTGAAAAATCCCCTTGTCCAACTCTTGACACTGGGCAAAATATTCTTTGACAACATCCCTGAAAATCAAGTCATTAAGCTCTGCCAAATGAACGAAAGCTATGAAAGCATACCTTTGGTGATAGGGAGTTTACCACCTGTCAACACTGTCTTGCCCATTCGTAAGTGACTTGAATGGTTAGAAAATCCTTCCTGTGTTTGGTCGGCTGGGACCGGATGGATGGACTTTCCTCTGAGGGATGCCACAAATGCAACATCTAGGAAGATCAGCTAACCCAACTGATTGTAACTGATTGCCCAAAATGGAACGAAGGGAGTGAAGGGAGAACTTGACATGATTACTCCAGGACTGCTCCAGGCAGTCTGGTATGTGTGAGCACACAAACTCTAAGTAAGCGGGTCAGAGTCCAGGCCACAAGGAGAAGGGGCTGCCGAGACATGGGAAGGTCACTGGGATCTCCAACAGTTGGGTTTGAGCTCACAGCTTGTGCATTCTTGTCAATCCACCAAGGCAAAGACCTAGCTCTTCAGGCACACAGCAGATGGTAGGCAAACTTGGGGGAATGAGAGGCACTGACATGTCTACATACCAAATGGGAGTCTTAGGCTTAGGATAACAAAATTAACTCCAGACAACTGATTATGAGAAAAAAGAAAAAAGTCCCTGGTGTATTCAAGGTATGTTCTGACACAAAACAGGGTGAAGCCTGTATATCGAGGACATTAGTGGCTACAACCTACCAGTCCTGGGGAAGATCTGATTGACTTACAGCTTCAATATTAGTCTGATATTAGTATCCTGGAGCAATGGAGAAGAAATTTCCCTTTTCTATAGGAAATCCCTTCAAATATTTGCAAACAGATTTTACAACTGCCTTTTAGCTTTCCTTCCATTAGCTAAATGTACAGTTTCTTCAGCACAGGAAATGTGAGGCTCCAAGTTGAGCATGCCTGGATGAAGGCACAGCAAACCAGAGTCAGGAAAGCTATCATCTTAAACATGCTTGGTAAATTATTATTATTATTAATTAATTATTATTCACATTAGGCTTCTGTTCAAAGAGTTTTCTGATAATTTTTCATAGACTAATATTCTGCTATGAAGTCAGGTCTCCTCTCTTCTGGAAATGTTAATTCTTTGATCCCAAATGGATGACTTTATGTTCATTGCATTAAATTGGAGGTTTTCATTGCATTACCCCATTGGAGGGGCAATGGGAATATCCAGGTTGGCTCTCTGGCCTTGTAGCTTAGCTCTGTGTGGCTTTGGGCTAATCCTTTCATCATTGATCCTCAGCTTCCTCACTGAGGAAGAGGCTGAGGATCAGATGATTTGATAAATGCATGTGAAGGCACTTTGTAAACTATGAAGTAAAATCAGGATCCAAGTTTATGTGTTTTTTATTCATTCAATCTACAAATGTTTATTCAATACCTATAGCCAGACACTGCTACTGGGCATTGACAATATTGTTGTAGCCTAAAATTAATGCCTATAGAGATGATACAGTTAGCTGCCTCTTGAGTTTCTCATGTATATAATTAATTATCTGCTCCAGTTCTGTGTTATCTAAGAATGGGATAATAATTTCTTCTATGTACTTTCTAGACCTCTTTATTAATATATTAAATGAATATGAGATCTGATTCTTGCAGTATGTATTAGAGACCTTTTTTTCAAGTCATAAAGTGAAAGTGGCTCAGTCGTGTCTGACTCTTTGCTACCCCATGGTCTATACAATCCACTGAATTCTTCAGGCCAGAATACTGGAGTGGGTAGGTTTTCCCTTCTCCAGTGGATCTTCCCAACCCAGGGATCAAACCCAGGTCTCCTACACTGCAGGCAGATTCTTTACCAGCTGAGCCATCAGGGAAGTCCAAAAATGCTAGAGTGGGTACACTATCCCTTCTCCAGTGGATCTTCCCAACCCAGGAATTGAACCAGGGTCTCCTGCATTGCAGGCAGATCTTTACCAGCTGAGCTACCAGGGAAGCCCAAGTCATTACAGGTAATTAATTCTCACTAGATGTTGTTTTTCACAGAAATCCACATGGTACTATACAACCATCTAATTTAGAGTGAACACGGTTTTTTGCACTTGAATTTCCACCATAGCAGCTGCTTCTGCTTCATTACAGCAGTCTTTCCCTACGAAGCTGCAGAAAATCATTTTCTTCCTGGCACTAAAGGTACTACTCCAGTCCTGCTGTGAGGGCAGGCAAGCTGAAAACTATTCACTGTCTTGGATTTCCACGTGTTTTACCAACACACATAAAGCAAGCAGTGAAAACCTGCCAAAGCACTATTTGCTTTGTCGCTCATTTGTTCGGTGATTTGGCAACCTGGACAGCTTTCCTGCCTGGGTTGATGGCAAAGCTGGAGGACTGAAAGGAGTGAAGGGTGACATTGGCCTGAGAGAAAAGAAGAAAAGAAAGGGGCAGCTTGTCTTCCAGTTTCTTCTTATCCTTCTCTTTCAGGCTAAAACCAAAATCTAATGCACAGACTCATTTATCATGAAAATGCTTTACAACTGGTTCTTAAATTTCTATTCACCAGAATATGGATAGAATATTTGTATAGAATATTCTTGTGCAAGGATGGTACTGTAGGGCTTGATGAAAGATTAAGGGATACGTATCATTCATTTGCTCATTCCACAAACATTTCCTGAGTGGAGAGGATACAGCAAGGGAATGCTACAGATTCTGATTGGTCAGAAATATGATCAGCGTGAAGAAGTACCATTCCTCTGTGGACACACCAGTCTTAAAATTGTCAAGAGAATTCTGAAGAACTCTGTGACAATCATGACATATTTGAAGATGATGAAAAAGATGCCTGATCTGTACTGCATCAGATCCAGATGCTCTGTGGAAAAGTACTTGAACTTCAACGCAAATTGTACACATCTAATGGACTGGCAGGTCCCAGAAGGGGAAAGAAGAAGAGACCATGGACATCTAGTGAAGAGAAATAGCACAAGAGAGATCAGTTTGGAAGAGCGAGTCTGAGCAGCAGGGCCTGCTGCTTGGGGAGGTAACAATGCCAGTTACCGAGTGATGCTGTTGTGTACCGCTGAAAGGAAGGGCAGATTGTAAAGGAAAACGCTATGTCACCAGGAGCCCAACCTTCACCTGTGGCTAACCCCTCTGGGCAAGAGGAGACAATAGCTTTGCTCTTCTTATTGTAGAGAAAGCAAAGGAGCAATGGAGGTGATGGAATTAAGAGTTATGAAAGGGTTGTGGGTAAGAAGAGAGTGAAATGACCAAGGGTATCAGAAAAACATTGGTCAACAGAACAGAAAGACTGCAAAGCCTCAGTCATTTCCACATGGATTCTTTGAAGGGGACTTCTCTAGAAAAAAAAAAACAAAACTGCTGACAGTTTTCCTAATCAAGGGGAAAGGAGTCCCAGATTAGTAAGATCTGATGGTTACTGAGGGTGAAGTCTGAGAAATAGCTACTTTAGATCAGAGAGTTAAAAATTGATGTCATATCTTTATGACACGGGCACCATTTGCCCATATGACCATGACATTTAAAGGTACTAAGCTTACAATTTTTGATAATTAAAAAATAAAGGATCACACTAAACCAAATGGAGGAAGACAAATATGATACTGCTTAAATGTGGAATCTAAAAAAATGACAGAAATGAACCTATATACTATAGAAATAGACCTATAGACATAGAAAACAAACTTGTGGTTACCAAAGGGGAAAGCAGGGGAAATTGGGAGTTTGGGGTTAACATATATACTCTACCATACATAAAATAGATAATCAATAGGGGCCTACTGTACAGTGCAGGGAATTAAACTCAATATTTTATAATAACCTATAAGAGAAAAGAATCTGAAAAAGCACATATATAAAATAGATAAACATGTATGTATAACTGAATCATTTTGTTGTACACCTGAAACCAACACAACGTTGTAAGTCAATTATTCTTCAATTAGAAAAAGCAAGAATTACACAGATGGATTTGATACAGTTACAACAGGAGAGATCTTAGTATGATTTCACTACTGAAAATGGATACAGAAAATATTGCTGTATGCAAGCTACTTGCTAGATCATTTACTTGCTACAAATAATTAATAATTGGCAAATAACAATAAGTAGTCACTTCTTACATTGTAATGGCCGGTGGAAAAGTCGTAGAATTATTAGCCTGTACAGAGTTTCATCTTTCATCAGTACATGGGCTGCTTCCAAATTCACTGGATTTTCTAGCACTGGATTAGAAAGCATAACCTGTAGGAAAACATATAAAACACAGAATTTTTAAAGTGGGTTTTTTCTTAGGGCAAAAAGACAAACCAGTACCTACAACATTCAAGAAGCATTTATAAATGCCTACAGTGTGTCTACCTGGAGACAAAGACAAATGAGACATGGTCCTTACTCTCAAGACACTCATGATCTATCTTGGTTTTATACTGTACATTCATGAGCCAAACATTAGGATCAAAGCAAGTTACAAGTTCCTCCCTGTAAATTATTCCTTCCTATCACATAACTGTAAATTGATTTATGTATAAAGGGAACTAAACATTACGAAACACTGAAACATTTCCATTAAAAAATAATTACATGTTAACATGAGATCATATTTAGATCATGAATAAACAAACACATGTATTAAAAGCTTGCATGCAATTCAATATCCCCCCAGATCACTGAATGCTTAATTTGGTATCACTGGTAGTTTTCTCTGCTGGGAAAGATTGAAGGGAGAAAGAGAAGAGGGTGACAGAAGATGAGATGTTTGGATGGCATCACCGACTCAATGGACATGAACTTAGGCAAACTCCAGGAGATAGTGAGAGATAGGGAGGGCTGGCGTGCTACAGTCCATGGGTTGGAAAGTGTCGGACATGACTTAGAGGCTGAACAACAAAAATAAGTAGTTTCCTCAACATTAAAAAAATTAAGATCATGACATGTACAGAGTTTCATCTTTCATCAGTATATGTGCTGCTTCCAAATTCACTGGATTCTCTAGCACTGGATTAGAAAGAATAACTATAGGAAAACATATAGAACATAGAATTTTTAAAGCAGCTTTTTTCTTAGGGGAAAAAAGACAAACCAGTACATACAACATTCAAGAAGCATTTATTAAATGCCTACAATGTGTCCACCTGGAGACAAAGACAAATGAGACATTGTCCTTTCTCTCAAGACACTCATGGTCCCATCCTTCATGGCAAATAGAAGGGGAAAAAGTAGAAGCAGTAACAGATTTTATTTTCCTGGACTCCAAAATCACTGCAGTGACTGTAGCCATGAAATCAAAAGATGCTTGCTCCTTGGAAGGAAAGCTATGACAAACCTAGGGAGCATATTAAAGAGCAAAGACATCACTTTGCCAACAAAGGTCCATATAGTCAAAGCTATGGTTTTTCCAGTAGTCATGTACAGATATGAGAGTTGGACCATAAAAAAGGCTGAGCACTGAAGAACTGATGTTTTCAAATTGTGGTGCTGGAGAAGACTCTTGAGAGTCCTTTGGGCTGCAAGGAGATCAAACCAGTCAATCCTAAAGGAAATCAACCCTAAATATTCATTAGAAGGACTGATGCTGAAACTGAAGCTCTAATACTTTGGCTACCTGATACAAAGAGCTGACTCATTGGAAAAGACCCCGATGTTGAGAAAGGCTGAAGGCTAAAGGAGAAGAGGGTGGCAGAGGATGAGATGGTTGGATACCATCACTGACTCAACAGACATGAGTTTGAGCAAACTCTTGGAGATAGTGAAGGTCATGGAAGTGTGAATACTGCAGTCTATGAGGTCACAAAGGGATATGACTTAGTGACTGAACAACCATAGTTTTCTACCACTGCTAT
This sequence comes from Giraffa tippelskirchi, assembly GCF_054371585.1. Classification (NCBI taxonomy): domain Eukaryota; kingdom Metazoa; phylum Chordata; class Mammalia; order Artiodactyla; family Giraffidae; genus Giraffa; species Giraffa tippelskirchi. The sequence continues at coordinate 156,427,607 of NC_137279.1, forward strand.
AACAAATTACCACAAATTTAGCATCTAGATCAACACAAATTTATTCTCTTGTATTTCTACAGGTAGGAAGTTGGGGTTGGTTATACTGGCTTCTCTTTTCAAGATTGCACAAGACTGAAATTAAAGTATCGGCTGGCTGGGCTCTAATCAGAGGTTCTGGGAAGAATGTGTCTCATGGTTCATTCAAGTTGTCTGTTCAGTTAGTTCAATTCAGTTGCTCAGTTGTATCCAACTCTTTGCGACCCCATGGACTGTAGCACGCAAGGTTTCCCTGTCCATCACCAACTCCCGGAGCTTGCTCAAAGTCATATCCATTGAGTCAGTGATGCCAACCAACCATCTCATCCTCTGTTGTCCCCTTCTCCTCCTTCCTTCAATCTTTCCCAGCATCAGGGTCTTTTCAAATTAGTCAGCTCTTCACATCAGGTGGCCAAAATATTGGAGTTTCAGCTTCAGCATCAGTCCTTCCAATGAATATTCAAAACTGATTTCCTTTAGGATGGGCTGGTTGGATCTCCTTGCTGTCCAAGGGACTCTCAAGAGTCTTCTTCAACACCACAGCTCAAAACCATCAATTCTTCAGCGCTCAGCTTTCTTTTCAGTCAAACTCTCACATCCGTACATGACTACTGGAAAAACCATAGCTTTGACTAGACGGACCTTTGTTAGCAAAGTAATGTCTCTGCTTTTTAATATGCTGTCTAGGTTGGTCATAGCTTTTCTTCCAAGGAGAAAGCTTCTTTTAATTTCATGGCTGCAGTCACCATCTGCAGTGATTTTGGAGCCCCTCAAAATAAAGTCTGTCACTGTTTCCATTGTTTCCCCATCTGTTTGCCATGCAGTGATGGACCAGATGCCATGATCTTAGTTTTCTGAATGTTGAGTTTCAAACCAGCTTTTTCATTCGCCTGTTTCACTTTCATCAAGAGGCTCTTTAGTTTCTCTTTGTTTTCTGCCATAAGGGTGGTATCATCTGTGTGTATGAGCTTATTGATATTTTTCCCTGCAATCTTGATTATAGCTTGTGCTTCATCCAGCCCAGCATTTCGCATGATATACTCTATATATTTAAATAAGCAGTGTGACAATATACAACCTTGTCGTACTCCTTTCCCTATTTGGAACCAGTCTGTTGTTCCATGTCTGGTTCTAACTGTTGCTTCCTGACCTGAATACAGATTTCTCAGGAAGCAGGTATCCACACAGTCAAAGGCTTTGGTGTAATCAATAAACAAAAGTAAAGGTTTTTCTGGAACTCTCTTGCTTTTTTGATGATCCAAAGGATGTTGGCAGTTTGATCTCTGGTTCCTCTGCCTTTTCTAATTCCAGCTTGAACATCTGCTAGTTCTCGGTTCATGTACTGTTGAAGCCTGGCTTGGAAAATTTTGAGCATTACTTTACTAGCATTTGAGGTGAGAACAACTGTGCGGTAGTTTGAGCATTCTTTGGCATTGCCTTTCTTTGGGATTAGAATGAAAACTGATCTTTTCCACTCCTATGGTTGTCTGTCAGATGAATTCAGTTCCTGAATTCACTGTTTGTAGGACTGTTTCCTATTTCTTTGCTGATGGTTAACTGGGAGCTGCCTTCAACCCTGAGACATCTCTTGCTGGTACTTACACTTGGACCTCTATGTCTTAGAGCCAAAAGTGTGAAAAAAACCCTCTTTTGCTTGGACCTCTCCTATCATTTCCTTTCCTCTGTCTTTACTGCATTTCTCTGAGAGACTCTTGTCTTCCTCTTCTATTGGTAAGGGCTCGTGTGATTATTTTGGTCTTCTCCCTGCATAATTCAGGAAACCTTTCTATTTAAGGTGAGCTGATTAGTAATGGTAATTCCTTCTGCACAATTCCTTCACACCTAGATTAGAGTTTGATTGAGTAACCAGACAGTGGGAGTCATAGGGGACATCTTCAAAATTCTGCCTATAATAGTATCTGCACATCTGGATAATATAGGTGACCAGTAGGAACCAAAACATGGTATTTCTGTTAGGTTATGATCTTCTTTATCTGGAATCTCAAAATTCATATTAACACAAATTTTAAATATTTATTCAATAATTCAGTATGCTAAATGTTAGATTACAACATACAAACTAGATAATAAAATATAGCCAAAATAATTACAGCCAGAATCTAGATAATAAAATATAGCCAAAATAATTACAACCAGAATGTCTAAGTGTAGATACAGCTCAGAGTAGATTATTGTGGCTTAAGAGTCACGGAAATGATGGCAGTCTTTCACTAATAAAACCAGTAACCTGACAGCTGGTATTTCAAAAGCAACAAGAATTTTCTGACTTTTTTTTTTTCACATTTGGAAAACACACTGGGCTATATTTTCAAGAATATTGCAACTGCTTAAACAAGTATTTGATATGGATTGCACTATATCTTTCAAAGTGGGTGGGAAGCAGATGAAACTTTTCTTCAAGAGTAAGCTTTTGCTCTTTGGTTGGAGAGAGAGTCTTACTCAGACACATTTGGTAGAATTTATTTAATGGTCTTTGCATTCACCACTGTGCTTAAGACCTTGCATATAATATACACACAAGCTAAATTTAATGATTTTTTAAGAATTGGAATGAAAGGAATAATTAACATATACACATCAGATAACCTGAAGAAATAGTAAAAGTCCAGCTTATAAAGTAGCCTTGTGATAGCATGAAATAACATAAAAAGCTATCCAGAGGATAAGTAAATTTGAAGCATCAATAAACAATTATACCAGTGAGCATATTTTATACTATCCAGTTAGTTAAAGTCCATGAATTTGGAATTCCTTCTGTGGATGAGTGTTGATATTTACTTTTGCTTATATATGGAAGGACAAGTTTTCAAAGAAATCCAGATCATAGAAATTTAGGAGCATATGATTAGCATATTTAGACTTGAAAATATTTTTAACACCATTTCAAGTATCAACCCCCTGGATAACAATGTGATAATTATAAATGTGTATCACCTGTTATTCAAAAGGTTGTAATCAGAAAGTAATCTAAATTTAAATTATTAGTACTTAAATAAAATAAAATGAAAAACTCAGTCCCTCAGTTACAGGAGCCATATTCCAAGTGCTCAATAGAACTACAGACTAGGGGCTACTATATTGAACAGCACAGATATTGAAAATTTCCATAAGTGCTTAAAGTTCTATTGAGCAGCACTGAACTCCAAAGAACCATTAAATAAGCCACTAAAATATTAATTGTAGCAATCTAGTAATTACTTGAGTGAAATGTTAAGTGAAAAAGTAATAAGCTATATAATTTGAACACATATACTATCACTGCAACTATGTAAAAACAGATTTGTTGCTTCAGTCATATTACTTAATATCTACCACAGGAATTAGACTTGTTTCCTGACCTTCAGGGGCTTATGGTCTGATAGGGGAAGACAGATAAGGAAACAGTATTTGCATTATAGCATTATAGTTCTCTCACATACATTTACTTAGGGCAACACTTCACAAAGAAAGCCCCCCTCCCCAAACCAAAGCCATCAATCTCACCTAGGAAAGGAAATCAGCAGAGGCATTTCAGAGGAGGCATCTTTTGACCTGACTCTTAAAATGTGAGCAGCTGCTTGCCAAAAGGACTGAGAAAGAGGGAATAAAATGGGATGCCAGTCAGATGCAGAAATGGACTGAGTGTTTTTTAAGGTCCCAGATTGACTTGGTTTGTAACTTTAGAGTTTAGAACTCTATGAATGCTTTTTAACATGAATTGAACCAAGCACTGTGAGTAAATGAATAAATAAATAAATAATAAAGATATAAATAGGAGCGGGATGCCATGGTGTGTTTCGGAGGGTTAAGGCCAAGGTGTGAGAAATAGATCATTTTTTAGGCAACAGAATTTGGCCTTGACCTTGTAGGGAATGTGGAACTGAAGATTTAAAACCAAAACACAAGAGAAAAGATCAGAAGAAAATGTTAATAACAACAAGGAAGGAATTTTCTTTATGATTACCAGTGATTTTCTTTTCCTTTCTACTATCTTAAAAATGTTTTCTAATGTGGGCATATTTGTTTTATAAAACTATCTGAAAAATAAAAACAACTGTGTAATCTACTGGCTTTTCATGATATATTTGGGAACACTTTGTTGTCACTTTGTATTACTGGTTAAAATTAAGAACAATAAGATATTAACCAGATTTTATTGAATTATTTTCTTAGACCACTCATGGTTCTAAGTACTTTACATGTATTTATACATTTAGTCCTTGCAAGTTATATGACTTAACTACTAACAGCCCCATTTTACTGATGAAGAAATGGAGGCAATGATAAGTGGAGAAACTTGTTCAAAAAGTGCAAAAGTATTAAGTGGCAGAACCAAGAAGCGAAGCCAAGCAACCTAAACTCACAGTCCTCAACTCACCTTTATTAAATTCTTCTGCAATTCAAAATGTTCACCATTTCATTCTGGTTTGCCCTCACTCATTACATTTTTGAGAACATTCACTTTTACTGTTTTTAAGGCTGTTTCTACTTAGGTGGAAGAGATAGGATGACTCAGTTTGAAAGAATCTGAAAGATCAACCACAAATCTCTGCACATCACGCTCGCTTACTTCCTCAAAGTTTTTGCTCCAATCTCTCTTCCAGAGCATGGCCTGGCACCAGTACATATGTTCAACACATAGTTGTAGAATGAATGAATGATTAAATTCAACACTGAATTTTTAAAAATATTAAATTTTACTCAGCATACTAAGATGACTAGATAGAAAGTTAATGATAGTTTTATTTTTGAAAGCAAGACATAGGAGAGATAGAATTTTTATTATAATTCTATGTTACTGAGAAAATTCAATTAAGCCAGACTACTTTATTCTCCAGGTATTTCAGATAATCAAAATTTAACACTTTATCTCCAAATACTATTAATGATGAATAGATATAATTTTATTATGGATAAAATCTGGTGGATAGAATCTCACTGGGCCAGATGTAAGTGGTCAAAGCAAGTGACGCTCAAATCATTTAACATCTCAGGATGAGAAACGAGGCTCTTTGAGGGTCAGGAATAACATAATACACACACAACACAGAATCATGGTTCTAAATACCATAGATTTAGGATGCAAAGGATACATTCTATTAACAGGGATCTACTGAGCAGAGGAGGAAATTCCTGGTTTAATTGTTCACTGGGTTTGATATGAAAGCTTATCAAAGCAGGTCTCTAGTACTGTCATAAACAAAGGATAAAGCTGACAATTTTACATTGTAGTCACTTGTTTACCTCTCTGAGGAAGGCAAGGTTCATGAATGAAGGAAGATCTAAAAGGCCTGTTCAACATTACAAAGTGACATTAGGAGCCAAAAGCAAGCCTAAGAGTGTATTTCCAGAATTGAAACCATCCAAACCATCCAGTTCTTTTCTTCTTTTATAAAATACATATTGTTTGGTTGGAAAGGGCCTAAGCTATCAATTTCACTTTAAAAATAATAGTTTTTATAGTTCAAGTTCCATTTTACAGTTTTGATGTAGAAATATTATTGAGTCATATAAACTTACTCAAATCCTTTAAATATTAAATATACATTGTATATTTTATTCCTTATACTTTGAATAATTGGGTAATTAAATGTATTAAAGACATCATTGGGCTTCCCTGGTGGCTCAGCAGTAAAGAATCTACCTACCAATGCAGGAGCCACAGGTTTGGTCCCTGGGTAGGGAATATCCCCTGGAAAAGGAAATGGCAACCCACTCCAGTATTCTTGCCTGGGAGAGCCCATGGACAGAGAAGCCTGGCGGGCTGCAGTCCATGGGAGCTCAAAAGAGTCTGATACAGCTGAGCAACCAAACAACAACAACAAAGACAGCATTATTAATCTGTTCTTACCTGGAGAGTAAGTAAGATGCTGCTCAACGTATAGCTTCTTTTCCATTTACTAGGGTTGTCCAAAAAATCTACACAGGGCTTGCCAGAATGTGGGTCTACTGTATTAAAATAACACATTAATATTTATACATAATGTTATCATTTAAAACTTATGAACATCAATATATCATAGGCAAAGTTAGAAAGCAAGTGACAAACTTTGCAATGAATGTGACAGTCAATACAGACCAGTGGTTAGAGCATGGACTTTGGTGTCAGATACACATAAATTTGACGATTGACTCCTCCACTTCTCAGAAATGGACACTGAGCAATGAGCTACCTCTCCAGGTCTCATTTGCCTAATATGTGAAATGGGGAATACGATTGAAGTACCTACTTTCACTGAAAGGAGTTTAAAAAATAAAGTCCTTAACAGAGTACCTGGCATAGAGTGGATCCTCAAAAAATGATAGTTATCATTATTAAAAATACTTTTATTAATGTATAAATAATTTTTATAAAAAAATAAGAAAAATATTTATATCCAATAGAAAGATCTTGCAATCTTTAGGAAAGACCTGGGAAGAAAATTTTGAAAAGGTGAAAAGAGGGGTCTTCGATTTGGGACATTGTATTTTAAAACTTGCAATGGACACAAGATGTGAGTGAACAATGTGATAAAAAAAAGTATTTAGAAAAAATTTCTAGTTGGTATTAAAACTGTGGTAAGTGAAAACTGAAATTATGACTCAGTGGTAAAAAAAGATGATCAAGAAATGATATGAAAAGTTCCAAGAACGTTACTCATGGTCCTCCAGTGTTTGTTCTTCCTTTCCTCCATTTCTTCTCTCTATAGTAAGACACATGATGCCTGCCTCCTCCCCATCCCCCGGTGTGGTTTTAGATGAATACATAGTTGCCCACATTTTCCCAGCCTTTCCTCTAACAAGATGTGGCCGTGTGACTAAGTCTTAATCCTGGGACATCAGCAGAAGTAAAGTGTGTACCTTTGGGATCATATTTTCTTAAGGAAGCTGTTCTGCCCTCTTCTCTTTATCTCTCCCTTTCCCACTGGCTGGAAATAGTGACAGAATAAATGTCTTAGGTCCAGAAATGGAACCCACAAGTTGAGGATGGTAAAACCTTCCTGCCAGCTTTGTTCTGTTATATGTACATTGGAAAGTCATTTGAAAAGGTTAGCCTATGCCCTAATACAGTCAATTAACTAAATTATTAATAGTATTTGGGAAAAAATACACACACACATTTTGTGTGTGTAGTTATTGTGTTTTTAAAGTTAAATTACACTTTATTCTTCAAAGTATTTTTCATTTAATAGTAAATTGTCAACATATGTTTGGACATGTTTATTCAAAAAATATTTGAACACCAACTCTATGCCAGGGAGTGAAGATTCTAGGGACATAACAATGACCAAAGAGTAAAGTCTTCATATATCTTTCTTGTTATGTTTAAAAGCAATGTATACAGCTATAATACATTTTATTTAAAAATTCCTATATTTATGGACATTGTAGCTATTTATGGACATTTCCCTTTTCTGTATATCCAATACTGTTACTGTAAACAAATCTTTATTAATTAAATATGAATAAGAATATTAAACATATTCTTTATATAGAACCCTAAAGTTCCCATCCCAAAGCTATTAGAATAAATGAATTCAGCAAGGCTGAAAGAAAAAAAATTAATATACAAAAATCTATTGCATTTCTACACACTAATGATGAAACACAGTCAATCCTAAAGGAAATCAACCCTGAATATTCAATGGAAGGACTAATGCTGAAGCTGAAGCTCCAACACTTTGGTAACCTGATGCAAAGAGCCAACTCACTGAAAAAAGATCTTGATGCTGGGAAAGATTGAGGGCAGGAGAAGTGGGTGGCAGAGGATGAGATGGTTGGATGGCATCATCAACTCAATGAATATGAGTTTGGGCAAACTCCAGGAGATAGTGAAACTTCAGCATGGTGTGCTGAAGTCCAAGGGGTTGCAAAGAGTAAGACACAACTTAGCGATTGAACAACAATGATGAAATATCATAAAGCGAAAGTAAAAAAAAAAAAAAATTCCCATTTAAAATAGCATAAAAAACCCTGGAAGTAAATTTAGCTGAGGAGTTGAAAGACCAATACCCTGAAAACTATAAAACACTGATGAAGCAAACTGAAGATGATTCAAAGAAATGGAACAATACCCCACGCTCTTGGATTGGAAGAATTAATATTGTTTAAAATGGCCATACTAGCCAAAGCAATCAACAGATTTGATGCAATCCCTGTTAAAATACTCTGAATATTTTTCACAGAACTAGAACAAATAATCCTAAAATTCATATGGAGCCACATAGAAATCTTGAGAAAAAACAATGAAGCTAGAGGTATAACCCTCTGAGAGTTTAGACTATGTTGCAAAGCTACAGTTATCAAAACAACATAGTATTGCCATAAAAACAGACACATAAATCAATGGAACAGAACAGAGAGCCCAGAAATAAGTCCATGTGCTTGTGGTCAATTCAACTACAACAAAGGAGGCAAGAATATACAATGGAGAAAAGACAGTTTCTTCAACAAGTGGTGATGGAAAAACTGGATAGCCATATCAATGAGCCAAAACAATGTGATTAGAACATTCCCTCAAACCATATACAAATTAAATTCAAAACGGTTTAGAGACCTAAATGTAATACCAAAAACTATAAAACTCCTAGAAGAAAACATACATGGAATACTCTTTGACATAAATTATAGCAATATTTTCTTGGATCAGTCTCTCAAGGCAAGCAAAAATAAACAAATGGGACCCAATTAAACTTAAAAGCTTTGCATAGCAAAGGAAACCATTGACAAAATGAAAAGACAACCTATAGAATTGGAGAAAATATTTGCAAATGATGTTACTGACAAGGGGTTAATATCTAAATACAAACAGTTCATACAATTCAATATAAAAAAACCCCCAAATCAACCAAAAGTGGGCAGAAGACCTGAAAAGACATCTTTCCAAAGAAGACATACAAATATCATTCATGTTCAAAATTATATTTTGAAGAATGTTTAACACTGCAGAAATAAATGTATTATGTCATTTTAAATAAAAATATATACATCTTTGTGTAATAACTTAATTATGGAGATAAAATGCATACATGGAAGAAAGGAAATAAATCTCATTAAATATTGAGAATAGTATCTCTCTGAATTAAGATTCAGATGATAATTTTTTCCTGGCTTTTAATATTTTCCCCAATAAGTATGCTTACTTTATAATGTTAAAAATAAACATTATTAAACACTAATGAAGAATAACATTAATATGGACAGAATTTATGATAATAATTTTATTTGTTCCTTACCATTTGGATGAAAAGGAATTGTTCTGAATTTCACAACTGGAGGGACAAAATTATACTCTGATGTAAAATTTATTCTCAGTTGGAAGAATGCTCCTGTGATATAGAAATAAACATTTTTACTAAAGTGTCACATTAATGATTACCTGTAACCTAACACTGATGTTTATGCCTACAGTTTAGCCTCCCCAGTGACCCTAGAATTTTACTATAGTAATAAGTAAATTGGATTAGAGGATGCCCAGACTCCTCTAGATGGTATAACAGACTCCTCACAATCTAATCCAGTGTTTTCAGTCACATTCTCACCAGTCCTTTTCATCCACTAACTCTGTCCCTCTAATACCAGCCTCTTCACTGGGTTTCTCATATTTACTGAACTCTCTGCTCCAGAATCCTCTCTCTTCAGTTCTTGCCAGGCTGTTTAGTCTACCTGCACTTCCTTCTGATTCTAAACCTGGTGAATTCTCAGACATTCTTCAGGACCCTCACATCAAGTGTCTCTTCGTTGGGAAGCTGTTTCTGACTCTCCAAGGCAAAATTAACTAATCACTGCCTCCTCAGTTTTCCATTCAAAATTCATAACAGGACATGTTATATTTTATTGTAATTAACCACTTATATGCTTTTCTCCCCTTTCTCACTAAGCAAATGTATCTTGTTAATCTGCCGCTGTAAGAGGGCATGGTCATTAAAGTTTATGTTTGCCTAGTCTTCTTGAGAACTTGACTTATGGACATTTGTGGGAAAATCATAGAGAAAAAAAAAATGAGACATAATTGTGAGATTTTTCTGTCAGTAGGCATTTTGTTAGTTATTCTCTGAATTCATGGAAGACTATTAGATGATATTCTCAGTTGATACGTTTTCCTATGTCTGCTTCTTAAAAACATGATAACATTAAGACTGGGCATAAAGAAAAATTCAAACCTGAAATTTCCATCCATGTTGACAAATGGCAAAAAAATTAAGCCATACAATGAAAAAATTAACGTAAGAATTCTAGAAAATTTATACAGTGCAACCTTAAAGAAATTAGGCTAATAATATAAAGGCTTTAAAAAAAAAGTAATGGGTTTTCAAAGCACAAACCATGCCAAATGGTATTCTGTAGACCTTCAATGTCAACATCCCATTGCATCATATCTTCACTTATAGGAAAGGCAGTAATACCCTAAACATCAAGAAAAATTAAAGCAGAAAAAAGATTAAATATTTATTGCAGCTTGGGAAATCAGATATTAGGTTACAATGAATTCCAAAAGCTCTAAATTTTCTTTTATTGATAAACATTTTTTATTTGAGAGGGTGTTACATATTGTATTACACAGAAATTAAGGTAGATTCCAGAAAATACATGCAATAGTAAATTTTAAATAAATCATTATTATGAAAATCACAAATGGGACAAGGAGGTCAAGAATGGAATATGTGACTTATGTAAGTGTATAGACAATTTAAGATTCAAATTCAAAAAGAAAGGAATAGTTGGAAAGCATGTATTTCTTCATAGCTTAAAAAAAAACCCTATGGATGCTATATTAGGCATGAAGTAAGAAAATTTTCATTAAGAAAAACACAACTCTAAAATTACACTCATATATAAAAATAAAATTTTCTTACACTTGAGGCATTATTCCAATGGAGGGACAAGAATGTATTACTGTGCAAAGCAATTAAGACCCAGCACAAACCAAAAATAATAATAAGTACAATTTTAAAAATAAAATTATAAGGGAAAGACACTTATGTGTTATATGTCACAGCAATTGGCAAAAAGTGCACTAGACAGGAAGAAACAAAACTCAAGACGTAAGAGCAAGGGATTTTGGAGTCAAAAAACCCTGTGATGGAATCCTGAGCCCAAATATTTACTGAAAGCTTTCTGAGGCTTAGTTTTCTGGTAGGTAAAACAAAATACTACCTACTTATTTTACAGTATTGTATTGATAATTGAGGGGCTTCCCAGGTGGCACAGAGGTCAAGAATCCACCTGCCAACGCAAGAGACCTCGGGTTTCATCCCTGGGTGGGGAAGATCCCCTGGAGAAGGAAATGGCAACCCACTCCAGTATTCTTGCCTGGAAAAATCTCATGGACAGAGAAGCCTGGTGGGCTGCAGTGCATGCAGTGCAGAGTCAGACACAACTTAGCCATTGAACATGCAGGCACAATTGATAATTAGTGAATGCAACCCTGCACCTACTAGTTACCTGATAGACTGTTACATTCAGGGATTAAAGTCCATAAATTACTCAGCACAGTGTGCTCAACACTGTTAACTATTATTATGAAATACTGATAATTATTATGAAATAGATTATTATACTGAAATAGGTTCATTAAACAAGTCTGTAGTGGCAAATTAGATTTAACTAAATTATGCCTTGTAGAATAAACACAGAATAAACTGCTTTTAAAAACTCGTACCCCAATGAAACACACCCTCCACGTCTCCAATACTCACCTCATAATTGTTGTTCTTCAACTCTTGGAATTCTCTATTTAGCAAGATGTAAGCTCTGCTGTACATGATAAGGCAAAAAAGCCTCTAACTCTGTCTCGTCACTACTAGGGTTCGCTCTGAGGCAAATGTCTGAGGTTATGGATCACTCTCCTATACCTAGTTAGCTGACATAAATACTTGGTTTATCGAGCTTCAGAATGCTGTATACTCCCAAGAGAGGTGGCCCTAAGTTGGGCACGTAGCAGCGACTTTCTTTTCTCCTCTGACTCTTCTAAAGGAGGACTTCAGAAGGAAGACTTGAGCACTTTCTCCACTGCGGTGTGTCCTTGCGGCGTCAGTCCACAGCCCAGCCTGAAAGTAAACGTGGATGAAGCCCGGGGACCACTCGTGCTACTTGTGCGTGAAGTGGGCGTAAGAGGCGTAAGTTTAGGGTGTTCTTAACCAGTCACCGTCTCCGCTTCACAGGTGTAACTAACTGGGTGCCGCGTGGGCAGGAAGATGCAAATCGGTTGCCAAGCAACAAGACTAAATGGCACTGTAGAGGAGGTGGGCACTTGGCCGCTCCTCATCCAATCAGCGATGTGGGGTGGCCTCTGGAAAGCTCCGCAGCCAATCGTCCAAACGGTTCAGTTTGACAGGCCAATGAGAACCGTTATTACGACCTCCTTGCCTCCTCTATCCCCGCGCCCGGTGCGACTGCTAGGTCCATCAATTTTGTTGGGGTAGGGGGAAAAGTTAGAGGGTCTAGCGTGTAAGTCTAAGAGAAGACTTCATTAGAAGTCCCGCGAAATCATCTTTTCTTTTTCTTTGAATATTAGAAATTATCAGGTAATATATGACCAATAGTACTGGTCTGCGCTTATTTATAATGACTTATATGGCACTTCCGTTGTGGCTCAGCTGGTTCAAGAATCCGCCTGCAATTAGGGAGACCTGGGTTCGATCCCTGGGTTGGGAAGATACCCTGGAGAAGGGAAAGGCTACCCACTCCAGTATTCTGGTCTGGAGAATTCAATGGACTGTATAGTCCATGGGGTCACAAAGAGTTGGACACGACTATGCGACTTTCACTTTCATATGGCACTTTAGCGGTCATGATACGTTCGCATACATTATTATGTCATTGAATCCTTAAGTTACTCTGGAAGAATGCTCTGCAACAGATACTTAAAATTTCTCATCTCTTGCTGAGTTTTGCCACTTTCTGTTCCTTCTGTCTAGATATTTACCACGTTCATTTCGTCCTTCCCCCCTCCATTTTCCCTTCACTCATCATTCAGATTTACTTTTGCCTACGATTTCTTATGAAATCACCCAAGACAAGATTAGGCTCCTTTCTTGTGATGCTAGAGGACCCTATATTTACCTCCTTGTTAGCGTTTATTGGGCTTCCTCGGTGGCTCAACGGTTAAAAAAAGAAAAAATCCGCTTGCAGTGCAGGAGCCGCAGGAGACATGGGTTTGATCGTTGGGTTGGGAAGATCCCCTGGAGGAGGGCACGGAAATCCACTAGAGTATTCTTGCCTGGAAAATCCCGTGGACAGAGGAGCCTGGCGGGCTACAGTCCATAGGGTCACAGAGTCGGACAGGACTGAAGAGACTTTAGCACGCAGGCATGGCATTTATCAGGCTGTATCACAATTGCCCATTGCTTTCTCCAGCCAACTGTGAGCCTCTTAAAGGTGCTAATTTGTCCACGTCAGCTACAGTAGCTGGCATCTTTTCTCAGAGTACTTTTTCTTACTATTTACTAATTTTGTGGAAAACAGGACATCAGTTTAATCAGTTCATTCATTTCACAGATATTTATCTCGCACTTCTCATGTGCTGTTCAACAATTCAGTTGAAGTGACTCCCTTTTTGGCTCCAGTATTCAATAAATAAGTATACAAAACCAAAACAAGTGTACAAAGCAAAAATCATAATTTCAGATCACACATACTACAGACAATAAAACAGTAATGTAATAAAAAGTAGCTAAGGGTTAGTAATGGTGGTCAGGGAAGTCCTCAGTCAGGAGTGGGCAGTGAGTTGATACATGATAGGTTGGACGAGAAGGAGCCAGCTATTTGAAATGTTGAGGGCAAAGAGTTCCAGGAAGAGGAAAAGACAATAGTTCTCAGTAAGGAAAAAGCTCTTCTTCAAATGGGAACTGGCAGGGCCTGAGAGAATATGGTGGAGATGTGATTAGGTTGGAGCTCTACGTGTAGGGAAGTTTGGTTTTATTTGAATAGCAGTGGGAATCATTGAATGGCTTTAGGGATGAGAGTGTTATTCTCTACATTTACAAAATTACTCCAACTTCCTTGTGGAGAATGGATTGTAGGGGAGACCACTTAGCAGACTCCCATGGTCAGTTTCATGTCCAGGTAGGGTAGTTGAGAAATTTCCAACAATATCTTCACTTTATTAACATTTGGCACAATAAAATGATTTGATTTTGTTTTATAAAACTGAATATAAAGGAATTTTTCCTATGAAAACATCAACTAGGACCTGAGATTGAATTTTGGTGGGGCTCTCCTTCAGAGCCCGACAGATTTTCCCTTGCATTTATGGAACACTGGCAATGTATAGTGGGGAGCGAATAAAGAGCTGCTTCCATGAGAAAGGAGTGGGAACCAATTAGGGAATTTTAACCAGGTTTCTTTGATGATACCATGGTCTTTCATTCTGCTTTGACAGGAGACATCTGTGATAGTAAATGCAGACTCTGTGTGTAAAATTTTGTTCTAGAAGAAATTCAGTTCAGTTCAGTGGCTCAGTCGTGTCTGACTATTTGCGACCCCATTGCCTGCAGCACGTCAGGCCTCCCTGTCCATCACCAACCTCCGGAGTTTACTCAGACTCATGTCCATCGAGTCGGTGATGCCGTCCAAACATCTTATCCTCTGTCATCCCCTTCTCCTCTCACCTTCAATCTTTCCTAGCATCAGGGTCTTTTCAAATGAGTCAGGTCTTCACATCAGGTGGCCAAAATATTGGAGTTTCAGCTTCAGCATCAGTCCTTCCAATGAATATTCAGGACTGATTTCCTTTAGGATGAACTGGTTGGATCTCCTTACTGTCCAAGGGACTCTCAAGAGTCTTCTCTGACACCACAACTCAAAATCATCAATTCTTCGGTTCTCAGCTTTCTTTACAGTCCAACTCTCACATCCATACATGACTACTGGAAAAACCATAGCTTTGATTAGATGGACCTTTGCTGGCAAAGTAATGTCTCTGCTTTTTATTTTATTTTTTTGAGGGGACGACACAAAGTTTATTGAATTAGATTTTTCTATTTACAACTGAGATCACATCTACATACTATTTTGCTAGTCTACATGGGTACATTACTTCTAACGAGTTTAGACTTATGATGAATGGGCTGAATCATACAAAAATATACACACACACTCACACTAATTGTTTTTAAACAGTAGTGCACACATTATACTCCTCCTATAAAACCAGCTTTGATTAAAAACCGCTAGTTTCAAAGATCAGTCTGATTTTGAAGATGAACCAAGATACACGAGGTATGATTCCAAAATCTATCTTAGCCGTTTTATACAGTTGCTATCTTACTGGACTATAGTATATATTTTTAAAAAGGACACTGATGAGGGGCACCATCTGGTATTAACTTTAACCAGACAGCTGACTGCCTCCTCCTCCCCCAAAAAACCTTTGGCCAAGAGTTCTCTACTGTGAAGACTGAAAGGACCTGGTGATACTAGAGCAGCAGGCCCATTATGCTTGCAGGTGACAGAAGCAGGGAGGGCCACATCAACCTTTAATTCTACCACACTACGCAACTCACAAACGGTTCTGAGATTAGAACATTTACTGCAGTACTCAAAACACTTACAGACATGGAGAGTCAACTAGAACAGAGGAAAAAAAAGTCATAGGTGGGTAGGTAAGAAGGTAGACAAATGAAGAGTCAAGCTGCTCTGTCCAACACCTGTATACATGTGCTTTAACTAAATGAACTCAGGAGGCCAATAGCAGTAGACCTTCTCAATTCACCTTCCAAATCAGAACAAGACTAAAAAGCTCAGGCTTGAGTTTTCTACTATGCATAGGTTCCACCGGTGATGAGGAGCTCATAAGCAGGATCTCTACTCCTTCTGCACAACACAATGCAGGCACACAGCATGCCCAGCAGCTGAATAGCTGCAAATGCTGCCCAGATAACATGCATCATGATTTCTTGTAGCTTCTTTACAACTGGAGCCTCATGCCCCTCAGCATAGCGATCAGAGGGGTGGGCCAGACTGCCGTTACAGCTGCTGGCTGTCTCTCTGCAACAACTAAGAGGGACACTCTGGTTTTTGGTTTCTTTGAACCAGTCTGTATTTTCCCAGTCTGAATAGCTGTGAATTCCACCACAGTGCAGCTGTCTCTGAACATAGTCAATGGTCTGGCTAATGGCATCAGGATTGGTTCCATTGCAGGTCTTATATACCTTCTGAATGCTGTGATCAACCTCATTTTCCACCTTTGCTCTGTAAACATATCCCAAAACCACAGCAACAACATCTGTGACAAAAACCAAGAGTAGGATGATGACAAACGTGGCAAGTCCATAGCAGCTTTCCCGGATTGTGGCACAGCAACCAATTAGCCCAATAATGAAGAGCAGGGCCCCTACAGCTATGATCACCACAGCAGGGATGTGAGTGTACACATCATCAAAGAAGTGGTCATAGTCATTGTAAGTGATGAAGACATAGGCTCCAACATAAGATGAGGTTGAGAAACACCAACATGGTCTTGGAGGAGGTGATGCCACACTGGCCATGGTGCTGGTGGTAGGCTGCGGCCCTGCTCTGCGCTCGGGACGTGCTCACTGAGCGAGGTGGCAATGGCGATGGCGCCTCCCCATAGGGAACTGCAGGCATTCCCTGCAGCCCCTGGAGCTGTAGCCTCTCTGCTTTTTAATATGCCGTCTAGGTTGGCCATAACTTTTCTTCCAAAGAGCAAGCATCTTTTAATTTCATGGCTGCAGTCACCATCTCCAGTGATTTTGGAGCCCCCCCAGAATAAAGTCTGTCACTGTTTCCACTGTTTCCCCATCTACTTGCCATGAAGTGATGGGACCACATGCCATGATCTTAGTTTTCTGAACGTTGAGCTTTAAGCCAACTTTTCCACTCTCCTCTTTCACTTTCATCAAGAGGCTCTTTAGTTCTTCTTCACTTTCTGCCATAAGGGTGATGTCATCTGCATATCTGAGGTTATTGATATTTCTCCCAGCAATCTTGATTCCAGCTTGTGCTTCCTCCAGTCCAGCGTTTCTCATGATGTACTCTGCATATAAGTTAAATAAGCAGGGTGACAATATACAGCCTTGTCATACTCCTTTCCCTATTTGGAACCAGTCCGTTGTTCCATGTCCAGTTCTAACTGCTGCTTCTTGATCTGCATACAGATTTCTCAGGAGGCAGGTCTGGTGGTCTAGTATTCTCATCTCTTGAAGAATTTTCCACAATTTGTTGTGATACACACAGTCAAAGGCTTTGGTATGGTCAACAAAGCAGAAATAGATGTTTTTCTGGAACTCTCTTGCTTTTTCAAAGATCCAGTGGATGTTGGCAATTTGATCTCTGGTTCCTCTGCCTTTTCTAAATCCAGCTTGAACATCTGGAGTTCATGGTTCACAAACTATTGAAGCCCAGCTTGGAGAATTTTGAGAATTACTTTGCTAGCGTGTGAGATGGGTGCAATTGTGCGGTAGTTTTAGAATTCTTTGGCATTGCCTTTCTTTGGGATTGGAATGAAAACTGATGTTTTCCAGTCCTGTGACCACTGCTGAGTTTTCCAAATTAGCTGGCATACTCAGTGCAGCACTTTCACAGCATCATCTTTCAGGATTTGAAATAGCTCAGCTGGAATTCCATCACCTCCACTAGCTTTGTTCAAAGTGATGCTTCCTAAGACCCACTTGACTTCTCATTCCAGGATGTCTGGCTCTAGTTTAGTGATCACACCATCGTGATTATTTGGTTCATGAAGATCCTTTTTGTATAGTTCTGTGTATTCTTGCCACCTCTTAATATTTTCTGCTTCTGTTCAGTCCATACCATTTCTGTCTTTATTGTGCCCATCTTTGCATGAAATGTTCCTTTGGTATCTCTAATTTTCTTGAAGAGATCTCTAGGGTTTCCCATTCTATTGTTTTCCTTTGTTTCTTTGCTCTGATCACTGAGGAAGGCTTTCTTATCTCTCCTTGCTATTCTTTGGAACTCTGCACTCAAATGGGTATATCTTTCCTTTTCTCCTTTGCCTTTCAGTTCTCATCTTTTCACAGCTATTTATAAGGCCGCCTCAGACAACTATTTTGCCTTTTTGCATTTCTTTTTCTTGGGGATGGTGTTGATCACTGCCTCTGGTATAATGTCATGAACCTCCATCCATAGTTCTTCAGGCACTCTATCAGACGTAATCCCTTGAATCTATTTCTCACTTCCACTGTAGAATCATAAGGGATTTGATTTAGGTCATACCTGAATGGTATAGCGGTTTCCTCTACTTTCTTTAAGTCTGCATTTGGCAATAAGAAGTTCATGATCTGAGCTACCATCAGCTCCTGGTCTTATTTTTGCTGACTGTATAGAGCTTCTCCATCTTTGGCTGCAAAGAATATGATCAATCTGAATTTTGTATTGACCATCTGGTGATGTCCATGTGTGGAGTCTTCTCTGGTGTTGTTGAAAGAGGGTAATTGCTATGACCAGTGGATTCTGTTGGCAAAACTCTACTAGCCTTTGCCCTGCTTCATTCTATACTCCAAGGCCAAATTTGCCTGTTACTCCAGGTATTTCTTGACTTCCTACTTTTGCATTCCAGTCCTCTATCATGAAATGGACAACTTTTTTGGGTATTAGTTCTAGAATGTCTTGTAGGTCTTCACAGAACTGTTCAACTTCAGCTTCTTCAGGATTACTGGTCGGGTCATAGACTTGGATTACTGTGATATTGAATGGTTTTCCTTGGAAACCAACAGAGATCATTGTCATTTTTTGAGATTGCATCCAAGTACTGCATTTCAGACTCTTTTGTTGACTATGATGGCTACTCCATTTCTTCTAAGGGATCTAAAGGATTCTTGCCCACAGTAGTAGATATAATGATCCTCTGAGTTAAATTCACCCATTTCAGTCCATTTTAGTTCGCTGATTCCTAAAATGTTGATGTTCACTCTTATCATTTCCTGTTTGACCACTTCCAATTTGCCTTGATTCATGGACCTAACATTCTAGGTTCCTATGCAATATTGCTCTTTACAGCATTGGACTTTACTTCCATCACCAGTCACATCCACACCTGGGTGTTGTTTTTGCTTTGGCTCTGTCTCTTCATTCTTTCTGGAGTGATTTCTCCATTGATATCCAGTAGCATATCAGGCACCTACTGACCTGGGGAGTTCGTCTTTCAGTGTCCTATCTTTTTGCCTTTTCATACTGTTTGTGGGGTTCTCAAGGCAAGAATACTGAAGTGGTTTCCCATTCCCTTCTCCAGTGGACCATGTTTTGTCCACTAGGAGAAATTATGTTAAAGTAGAAGATAAAATTAAAGTATTCTCTGTTCTGAATTTTTAGAAATTGATATTTATATGGTACTTTAGTCTTGTGAGAATCAAATTTAGTATATTGTCATGTGCTAATTTGCTTCAGTTGTGTCAGACTCTTTGAGACCCTATGGACTGTAGCCTGCCAGACTCCTCTGTCCATGAGGATTCTC
Source organism: Giraffa tippelskirchi (assembly GCF_054371585.1). Lineage (NCBI taxonomy): Eukaryota > Metazoa > Chordata > Mammalia > Artiodactyla > Giraffidae > Giraffa > Giraffa tippelskirchi. The sequence goes on from NC_137279.1 coordinate 156,447,036, forward strand.
CAGGCAAGAATACTGGAGTGAGTTGCATGCTCTCCTCCAGGGGATCTTACAACCCAGTAATCAAACAAGCCCATGTCTCCTGCATTGCAGAAGGATTCTTTACCACTGAACCCCTGGGAAGCCCCCATATATTCTCATACCTCAAATCTATTGCTAGCCTTGCCCTCTCCTTGGGACATCAGACTAGTGTCCCTAGCTGCTTAGTTCTCACCAAGCTGTTCCAAAGACATTTCAAACTCAAAATGTCCAAAAATAAATTCATTACCTTCCATTCTCTCAACCAGCCTTCTGTTCCATTTGTTTTACCAAGTTTCTCTAGCTGGAAACTTGAGGTTTGCTCTGACTCTGTTTCCTCTTCATGACTCTAATTCAATCACTTACTAAAACCAGCTGCTTTTCTAGCTTCTTCTCAAACATATCACCAGTTCCTGAACTCACAGCCTTGCCATCACTTGCCAAAGCACAGAACATCTTTATACTTCATTCTTTGTCTCCAGACCTGCCTTTCATAAAACTTAACAGTAATTTATTTAAGCTAATATGTAATTATGTAATTCTCTGCTTAAAATACTTCAAGGAATCCCCTTCATCACTCTAGATTATTCTGCCTCCATCTACAGAGTCTTTATGCAGATCAACTTCTTGGGGTAGGGGTAGGGTGGCTGAAATTGTGGACAATGTGTCTGTATCTATGTGTATAAATCTGTGCATATAAACTTTTGGTAGAACAGGGACCATGGAATCCATTAATTTAATAATAGCCTCCTGTGAAGTAAAAAGCATAAGAAACCATACACTATAGTACAAAGAATTGAAAAGAGAAATGTTGCACTGCATCTCTTATGGTAGGCAGAATTCTAAGATAACCTCCAGATCTCCACCTCCTGCATAATCCTCAGGACTGTGAATATGATGCATTTTTCTCCTGTGATTAAGTCAACTTTTGTGGCATAGTTGACTTTAAGAAAGGCAGATTATTCTGGGAGAGCCTGACCTAATTTGGTGAGCCCTTAAATGGGACTGGGCTCTTCCCAAAGTCATTGAAAACATGAGAGGGATTCCATGTGAGACAGATCCTCAGTTGACCCTTTCAAAAATGGAAGGTGCCATATGGCCAGAAATGTGGGCAGCTTCTAGGACCTGAGAGTGGCTTCTGGCTGATAGCTAGTAAGAGAATCAGGGCCTCAGTCCTACAACCATAAGCAACTCAATTGTGGGAAAAACACATGAGCTTGGAAGAGGACCTGAACTTCAAATCAGAACACAATCAATACTCATTTGTCCCTGAGCAGACAATTCAGTCATGTTGTGCCCAGATTTGACCAAAAGGGCTATGGGCTAATAAATGAGGATTGTTTTAAGATATTAAGTCTGTGGGCTTCCCAGGAGGCACTAGTGGTAAAGAACTCACCTGCCAGTACATGAGATGCATAAGACATGTATTTGATCCCCGGGCCAAGAAGATCCCCTGGAATTGGAAAAAGCAACCCACTCCAGTATTCTTGCCTGGAAAATTCCATGGACAGAAGAGCCTGGCAGGCTACAGTTCATAGGGCTGCAAAGAGTTGGACACGACTGAGCAACTGAACACACATTAAGTCTGTAGTCTTTGTTTTGGAGCAACAGCTAACTTATACAGCTTATTACTCAAAATGCATCGCTATTGGCCAAAATGAGTTATATGGCAAAAGATCAGTCACTTATTGAACTAAGTTTATCTGATTTGGTGTGAAAAGAACCAACTGATAGACATTAACATATGGCTTTAGACAATGTTAGGGGATAACATGGGTATGGCACCCTGAAAAATGAAGTGAACCATGCCTCATGCACAAGTTTTCATAATCCTAGGTGAGCAAGGCAACTGAGAGTCTATTTTATTAAACATTTGCAGAGTTACTGAGGCCATCTCCAGCTTTAACAACCAAGAATTCTGCCTCCCTCCCCCCACCCGCTCCCTTTTAAAACACAATTCTTTCCCTAAGGAGTGGAACAGATGTTTTCATTTTACTTAAACTAAAAGACTGTTTTCCTCATCCACCAGGAATATGTACCAGTACAAAGTGTTAACCTCATTTGGATTTGAACCCCCATCCTCCAGAGCAAAAGAAGGCTGAGGATCGCCAAATGTCAGCTCAGCTGTGAGAAGTGTTTTAAATCATATTTTGACGTACGTTACGCTGTTAACTAGAAAATGAAGTGCAGCACACATGCTTCTAGTAACTCTGCTTTCAAATCATATGATCCCTTCTTTGTCTTGAAGACCTTTTGATGTGCGTTCCCAATATTGAGTTTCTCTGCTTTTAATAATCTTATATTCCTTCCTCAATATAAATGTCATGAAAAATACTGAATGCTAATCTTCAAAGATCAAACAGGAAGAAAGAGGTAGGCAGCATACCTCAGTGACTTGAATTCCTGAAATTTCTCATTTAAACATTTTTATTTTAGCTTATAAAAGCCTAGGCTCAAAGAAATGCTTAGTTTTCCTTTGCAAAGTTGAAGTTGCAGGCACTCCCAAATTTCAGAATTCTGTTAACTGTAAAATAATTAGGTCTCTCCTTGTCAGGGACCTGAGATACAGGGATCTATTGATCTCTATATCTGTGTCTACCTAACAGAAAGGGACTCAGAATCAATACATGCTGACACTTATGTCATCTTCTTTGCTTTGGCTAAGGTGACTGAAAGTCCAGCTTTGCCTGGGTCTGGGGGAATTCCTGGGAAAAAGGACTTTCAAAGAGCTAAAACTGGCATAATCACTGGTAAGCTGGCACCATTGGTCATCCTAGCTTGGGCGTCAAGAACCTTTGCAGGGTGGGAGTTGTATAGACTGTTCTTTTTTGGAGGTTGGTGTTTAAAGGTTGGTGTCAGTTTGTTTTTCATGTAAACTGGTGCCCAAACCTTGTAATCAAAGTTCTGAAACATTTTAACCGACCAGGACCTTCCCTGGACAGGCCTCCCTCCATATCCTCTGTTTTGGTGGTAGTTTAGCCGCTAACTCGTGTCCGACTCTTTGTGAGCCCATGGACTGTAGCCTGCCAAGCTCCTCTGTCCATGGGATTCTCCAGGCAAGAATACTGGAGTGGGTTGCCATTTCCTTCTCCAATATCCTCTGTTTTAGCTCCTCTCAGAAGTACCTAGATGATAGTATTTGATGCAAATTCCTGAGTTGTTTTGCAGATGTGAACAATCCACCCCCACCCCAAAGGAGAAACTACTTGATGCCTATAAGCTCATAGCCCCAGGCCTCCTGGAGCCTAAGGACTGATAAAGTTAACCCCTATGACCCCACCCTGTTGCCTCACCATCAGCCAATCAGAGAACTGTGTACAAACTGATCACTATCCTGCGACCCCCACCCCTCACCTGCCCTTTAAAAATGCTTTGCTGAAACCCTTTGGAGAGTTCAAGGCTTTTTAGGGCATGAGCCAGTTTGTCTCCTTGCATGGTCTTGCAATAAACCTTTCTCTGCTCCAAACACCGATGTTTCAGTTTGTTTGGTCTGTTTGTGTGTAGTCGGGTGAAAAAACTTTCATTAACAGAATAATCCCCAGAATCACATCAGGAAAGGATTTTAGGGGCGTCCCTGGTGGCTTACCAGTAAAGAATCTGCCTGCCAGTGCAGGAGACACAGGAGATGCTGGTTTGATCCCTGGGTTGGGAAGATCTTCTGGGGAAGGAAATGGCAACCCACTCTAGTCTTCTTGCCTGGGAAATCCTATGAACAGAGGAGCCTGGTGGGTACAATCCATGGGGTTGCAAAAAGTCAGACACAACTTAGCGACTAAACAACAACAATGCTGATGAAGGAATGCCGTGTCTGCCTGGGTACTTTACTTGCACTGAAGTGTTTTAAGAGAATTATCTCTCCTTTGTTCCCAGCATGGGAGCACCAATCACTGAGAGATAATGCAGTTTATAATATCTAAGTATGACTATGACTATTATGTGTGAGAGTGTGTGTGTGTAAGGGGAGGGTACTGGTTAAAAGATATAATTATTCTAGGTTTCTTTCACGTATATATCTACAAAGAGGGATGAAGCATTTAATACACCTTCACATAGTCTCTCAGTTGCCCCCAGGGGAGTTCCAGAATTTCAACATGGGAGGACCTTTGAGGTGGCAATCGGCTTGGAGGGGGTGTAAGGGATGACATATGGTTTAGGGATAGCTTAGGGATGTTTCCTGAAGCTGTTTTTACTTAATGTGTGTTTATTAGGGATGGTTTGAAGGGAGATGATGAAACTTATTGACAGGTTAAACCTACTCCCACTTCATTGGCACCAGCACAGTGTTCTACGTTATGGCATATGCATGAATAATTAAGTAGGATATTTGTGCTCTAAATATTTTGCCACATTAGAAAATAATGTATTCCTTTATGAAAATTGTTTAACACACATTGAATAGTGATAGCTACTTTGTCACTTTCTGAGCACCTCCTATGTGCCAGATACTTCTCATGTATGTGTATATGTTCTCATTAGATGCTTATATCAACTCTGAAAGACAGGTGTGAGAGAAAAAATATAAAATTGTATGCTGTGTGTGCTTAGCCGCTCAGTTGTGTCCGACCCTTTGTGACCCCGTGGACTATAGCCTGCCAGATTCCTCTGTCCATGGGGATTCTCCAGGCAAGAATACTGGATTGGGTTGCCATGCCCGCCTCCAGAGGATTTTTCCAAACCAGGGATCAAACCCAGGTCTCCCACAACTGATTCTTTACCATCAGAGCCACCAGGGAAGCCCAAGAATACTGGAGTGGGTAGCCTATCCCTTTTCCAGAGGATCTTCCTGACCCAGGAATCAAACCAGGGTCTGCTGCATTGCAGATGGATTCTATACCATCTGAGTCACCAGGGAAACCATAGACTATGTTTTTGAGAACTCTTGTGTCAGGCGCTCTTCTATGCAACTCATGTTCCTCACCTTCAATTCTGTGAAGTGGATACTGTCTTAGATGAAGAAACAGCAGTTTAGTAACTTGTGTAAACTCATGATTACCAAAGGATGAAGGGGAGGTTTAAGTCCAGGCAGTCTGACATCAGAACCTTTAATCTTAACCTCTATGCTACAGTTACACCATTTTGTGGATAAGGAAGCAGAGAGTGCCTTACTTATTCAAGATCTTTCAGCTCACATGTGGGAGTAGTTGAAATGCACTCCTCCTGCTCCGTTCTCTTCATCCAGGGTCCATGAAGCGGGGGTGGGTGGACATACGGTGTTGGATTCTATGTCTGAGAAATGAATTTATAGATTGTAAGGTCACTTTTATGGTACATTCGGGGGTGGTCTTGAGAATTTAGGATTTTTAGAATCTCCCCAGATGATTGTCATAATGACGGAGTTTGGCAGCTATTACTCTATTGTGGGGCTGGCTAATGTTTCATTCCTGGTGCTATCTTTGGCTGATGAGTAGGTTATTTAGGGCAGTATGTGGAACCTAAGGCTAAATCTGAGCTCAGCTGGGAAGAGCACCAATTAGTGATTAGCTGCAAACACAGGAGACTAGTGCCCTGGATTTGCTATACTGACTCTATGTCCTCAGGGCTTCCTCGGGCTGGGCTGGTATTGATGTTCCTAACTAGGATTCCCCCCCTTCCCTGGAAGAAGATTCTCCCTTCCTGTCCCTGACTGTGATAATGCGGCTAGCTGTGACTCTCATTAGGTCAGGATTCATCATCCATGTCCTCTGATCAGGTTTGGGCTCAGAGTTGGTGTTGACCAAGAGAGTGTGAGATGGGCACATAATACACAGCATGTCTGAGCGCAAGTTTTCTGAGTGATTGTGTTTCAGTTCTGCCCCTTGCTCTTCTCCCTGTGCCATGGCAACAGCACACAGTACACTGTTCTAATCCTACATCACAGGACACAGCCTAAATCTACACCATACATCATAGGACACAACCTTTACAGTATACTGTTCTAAATCTACATCACAGGACACAGACTAAATCCTAACCATTTGGCCGCCATAGCCAACAACGTGTGCCCTAGGACCGGGAAGCTGCTCCGGCTTGCCATAAACAAGGCTGCATTTGACACTGGTGTCAACCAAGGCCATTACTCTGTACATTAGCCAGTGATTAGTGAACTGCAAGTTCTACATGGGACCTCCAATCCCTGCATGGGCTCTTTGGGCGGGCACCTTGGCCTGAGCTCTATTCAAAGCTGGAAAAGGTCATCTGAAGGAACATCCTTGGGTGCCATGAAATCTAATCTGCCCACATCTCTTGCTGTGGACACTTCTCACACTTGACTAACTGCTGCTCCAGTCTCAGTTGCCTCCATAGCTCTAGGAGCAGATCATTGGGCTATTTATCAGTTTTATTTCTGTCAATTCCTGCTGCCAGCAAATTGGGCCACATTTGCATTCACGTCATCCGGATGGGGGTCTTTCCCAGCTTGGCCTCCCTTCAGGGGCTTCATACTCCTAACACCTTGGCCTGCCGCCGCCCCTCTATTTCTCCCAAGCTAGCCACCATTGAGGTTACTTCATAGATGGGGTGCCCCAGTAGGGTGCAAGAATAGCAGTCAAGGATCCAAAAGTGGTGGATGGGGATTTGTTCAAAATGGCGTCTTGCATGCTGCCAGTAAAATGCTTGTCATCTGGGTCTCAGATATTTGGGTTAAACATTGACTGTTTCCAGAATGGCTGCTAGGGAACCCTCTTACACTGTTGGTGGGAATGCAAACTAGTACAGCCACTATGGAGAACAGTGTGGAGATTCCTTAAAAAACTGGGAATAGAACTGCCATATGACCCAGCAATCCCACTGCTGGGCATATACACCGAGGAAACCAGAATTGAAAGAGACGCGTGTACCCCAATGTTCATCGCAGCACTGTTTACAATAGCCAGGACATGGAAGCAACCTAGATGTCCATCAGCAGACGAATGGATAAGGAAGCTGTGGTACATATACCCAATGGAATATTACTCAGCCATTAAAAAAAAAATACATTTGAATCGGTTCTACTGAGATGGATGAAACTGGAGCCCATTATACAGAGTGAAGTAAGCCAGAAAGAAAAACAACAATACAGTATACTAATGCATATATATGGAATTTGAAAGATGGTAATGATAACCCTATATGCGAGACAGAATAAGAGACACAGATGCATAGAACAATTTTATGGACTCTGAGGGAGAAGGTGAGGGTGGGACGTTCTGGGAGAATAGCATTGAAACATGTATATTATCATATGTGAAACAGAACACCATTCCATGTTCGATGCATGAGACAAGGGCTCAGGGCCGGGGCAATGGGATGACCCAGAGGGATGGGATGGGGAGGGAGGTGGGTGGGGGGGTCCAGGAAGGGGAACACATGTAAACCCATGGCTGATTCATGTCAATGTATGGCAGGAACTATTACAATATTGTAAAGTAATTAGCCCCCAACTAAAATAAATAAATTTATAAAAAAAAAAAACAAAACATTGACTGTTTCACACCCATTTCTCTCACAACTTGGGTCAACTTGGCATAGGTATACTATTTACTCACAGTATCCAGGAGCTCTCCCACATTCACCCACAGGGTGTGGATGGCAGCATTAATCCATTCAATCAAGGTGTGTGTTTGGTTAAGGACCCCCTGAATGAGTTGCCTAGTGTTCTGCAACCTTTGTCTTAATGAGGGGTGAGGGGTTAAAGATGCCAACCATGATATATTGTTCCCGAACAAATGATACCCTCCACCCCTGTGTCCCGGAGTCTCAAAAGCCATGCTGCCAAAGATTCCCCTTGCTTTTGTCAAAATTGCTTACCCAAGTCGACCAACTCCATCTGAGTATTTGGTCAATTTGTCATGAACTTAGTCACTTAGGGGGCCCTTGAGGATATCCCCTGGGGCCATGGACTGCTCGTGTTTCACTTTCTGCTGCACAATGGCCCTGGTAACAAGCGAGGACCCGTGGTCTCATGATGTTCATTGTCACCAACCCTCATTACCTCATAGTTCAAGGCGCTGGGTTCCTCAAGGCCAGGAATCTCTCGCTTCAGCGTGCGCAGATGCTGCTCTAGCTCTTCCTCTCTGAAACTCGCGTGCTTGTGCAGCGTGATGGAGAGCACGATCCATATTAGCCTTCAAGGCAATCAAGGCAACCCACCCCACAGTGCCGGCAGCAGTACATGCCGCTTTGTTTGGCAAACGGAACTCAGCACCTGTAATGCCTCTTCAATACTATCCGGTGACCCAACCGCTTCCCAGTCTTCCACTGGGACCCATGTCTGGACAACCGTGGCCACCAGCTAACACATGCTGTGTGGTGGCCCACTGGCCTCCTCCTTCCATTGAAGCCTCAGGCTCCCCTACCTGCTGGGTATCCTGCTGACTACACCAATTGTCTCGCTTCTCTCATTGGCTTGCTGAACCCACGGTGGGCAAGGCATGAGTGGGGAAGCTGGAAGAAAGCTCCAGGAGCCCTCAGAACTGCAGACATACTTATTCTCTCATGGTGGTGGAGTGGCAAAAGGACATACTTATTCTCTCTTGGCGGTGGAGCTGTAAAAGGGGTTTCTCAGGTGGGGCTTATATACAGTTGACAGAACAAAAGAGGCACATGGCCAAGCGGGTATATCATTAAGCCATGCACAGTGCTATAAGTGAGCTCAGCTGTTACATAATGATATATTTGCAAAACGTGGGGCGAGAGAGCCTGACCGTCGCCACCTTGGCTAATTTGCTCTTTCCCTACAGGGAGTTTCAGTTGGAGCTCCTTTCAAGTGATTTTAAGGGACAGTGACCCAAAAGAAACCTTTCAGGTAATTGTGTTAGAATGGACCCCAGTGATAACTGGAGTTATCATCCTAATACCCAAGGACTACAATGGCTTAGGAGGACTTGTCATAGAATGGAGTCTGATCTCCACTTATTTCTGATACAAGTTTCATGTGTCTCTAGGGCCAGGGAGAGCTTGAGCATTAATCTATGGCTTTGTGCTGTCAGTTCTGTTGTTTCATGTGTGTATTTGAATTAACGTTTAATAACACAGGTCAATGAAGGTTGTTTAGAACCACTTTGTTTCAAATTTAATATTCCCTCAATTATCTTTATTTCAGCATGTTAACCTCTTAAAATATCGACCTTCTGAAAAGTATAAGTACATAATATGCATGCATGCTAAGTCACTTCAGTCTTGTCCAACTCTTTGTGACCCTATGGACTGTAGCCTGCCAGGTTCCTCTGTCCATAGGATTCTCCAGGCATGAATGCTGGAGTGTGTTGCCATTTCCTCCTCCAGGTGATCTTCCTGAGCCTGGGATCGAACCTGCATCTCTTATGTCTCCTGCATTGGCAGATGCATTCTTTACCACTAACGCCACCTGGGAAGCCCTGTAAATACACAATGCCCTATCCAATCTTAATGAGGGGCCGTTCTCCTAATTGAACCATTCTTGGATAAGAATAGCAAATAACTTGGTCACTTGGGTAAGGATCAGCATGATGTCAGGCCTGGTTAGTGAATGTCATAGTCCTTGTGTGAATAAGCAATTCATGGCGCCTAAGATTCAACTAGCAATAAATGTGTCAAATGACCTTCTCCTTGTATGTCTCTATGTTTTTAAGCCTTCCCAGGGGATTACATTGACCTTGGGTGCTTTGATGGTTTGTAAGGCTTTTCTTCCTCTGCGTTAAGAGGGTCCTAATACTCTTGGCATTTATGGTAACAAATTTCGGGTGCAGTCATCTTTTGACTGAAAAATTTTCCTCTTATCTGCGTGCTCCCTTCCTCCTTCTGCTCCTCTTATATAGCATTTCCTTCTTGGTGTTCGAACTATTGGTTGAAAAAGACACTGTATAAATTAAGAAGAGTCTGTCACCTCTTGTACCTCCCTTGGCTCCCCTTTTCGGTCCTCCCCCAGAGTTCTCGGGCTCTAAAGGCAGTGGGGACCACAGTGGCATAGAGGAGAGTGCAGGCCAGCCAGACTGATAGACTGTAGCTGGCAAAGGAACACAGCATAACCAGGCTCAGGTGACTGCATCCAGCCAACTGGGTCAGGTTGTCATAGGAAGCTCAGGCATGGCGGGGAGCCTCTGTAGTTGCTTCTGCTTGATGCTTACCGGGAGATGGGCCTTCCATCCTTGCAAGAAAGACCAGCCTAACCTTGACCTCAAGTTGCAAAACAGAGGAAAGTTACTTTAGTTGTGTTAATCATCAGTACAAGGAGCCAAAAAAAGGTACACTAAGAGACCAACTCTTTTGAGCTTGTTCATGTGAAGAAAAAAGCTTTCAGTCACCATCCAACATTGTGGGCTTGAGTGAACTAGACAAGGAGTATATTTTTGGAAAAATCTAGGTACCGTTACTTCTCCATTCAAGTGAACAACTACAGAAAAATATAATCAATTGTCAAATGGTTAATCCAAACATTTTTAGCTTTGAATTTTACATTGATGCCTTTTAATTTTATTATTTTTAAAATTAGAGTATAGTTGCTTTACAATATTGTGTTAGTTTCTGCTGTATATCAAAGTGAATCAGTCACATGTATACATATGTGGGATTTCCTTCCCATTTAGGTCAGCACAGAACATTGAGTAGAGTTCCCTGTGCTATACAGTAGGTTCTTATTAGTTATCTATTTTATACATAGTATATATATATCAATCCCAATCTCCCATTTTTTCCCATCCCTCTTTTCCCCCCTTGCTTTGCAAATAAGTTCATCTATACCATTTTTCTAGATTCCCACATGTAGGCGTTAATATACAACATCTGGTTTTCTCTTTTGAATTTTTGTTGAAGCAAAACTTGACTACCTTTAAGGGGACTAAAGCGTTTGAAATGTTATTAAATGTTGATATGCACACTGCTGAGGATGTAATGAGCATCCTCCCACCTTCCACCCCTAGACTTCTAGGCTGGTTCTGTAACTCTCAATCTTTAGACAATAGAAGGGCTTGTTAAAGCACAAATTGCTGGAGCACGCCCCAGAATTTCTGATTCATTACTTTCTGCATTTCTAACAAGTTCCAAATCTGCTGGTCTGAGGACACTTTGAGAACCTCTGTGTTAGGTAACCATCTTTGAAGGTGTATAGATAACAGAGCTCATCTTTAATTAGTACTGAGAGGTTTGTAGGAGGCATTATCTGAGGTAGTGCTGTGAGCCTGCAGATGTTGGTGATTAGGGATTTAAGGGTAAGGCCCCCATCCCAGAGTTGAAGGAATTGGGAATGGTGGGAGGGGAAGAGCCTGGAGACAAAAGAAGGAAATGGGAGTGAAGGGCAGACTGAGGAATTCAACTGAGAGGGAAAAACCCAACCTGACACAGATCTCACTGCCATGTGAAGTGATTGCTTTATTGAGTTTGATCGCTGAGGTGGTGACAAGAGCTGTACCTAAAACATATGGATAAGGCCCTGAAGGTTTTATTGTATCCCCTTCTGTATTAAATAGCAGAAATGGACAAGTTCTTTGAACTTTCATAATGACACTCATTTTCTTTGACAGTGTGTATTAATCGCCAGATGGGGAGTTCTTTCTTTTGGGCAAATAAGGTCATAAAGATAAGCTGTGACAATGAAATGGCCACATTTCTTTTATTTTATCAATATGGTTGGAGTCTAAGTTGAACACGATAAGATGTACACAGCTTTTTCAGAGTTCTAAGATGAGTTTTGATGTCTCAGTTCATACGGAAACATCAAGGCAGAAACAGATTCAACTTTAAAACCCAATTTTGACAGTCCATTTAATTGTCAAGTAATTACTCAATATATTATTTTGATTTAAAAAATTTAAATCTTGCCATCTATAGGTGGGTGATATATGGTCATAAAAATCACTGGAGTTCTTCCTTCCACTTGTGGTCACTAGCAAAAGAATGTTCAAGTCTATTATAAAGCTTATGTAAAAAAAAAAAGCATTTCAATGAAATAGCAGTAAATAGAAATTATGATTCCCCTTTCTATGAAATGTCAAACATTAGGAGAAATAATATTAAAATTCCCAAATACCTCCATGATAGCAATATTCAGGAAATATTTTATGGTAAACATTTTTAATAAACAGCAGCATAAAATAATCAGTGTTTAATATCTCTGGTGTGTGAAATACAAATGCATATATCCTCAGTATAAAATAGGCTTCTTGTCATTACAATTCCATGCTTGTCTATTTGAAATGCCCATAATAACAAATCAAACATTAAGTAATACAGTGATTAAATGCATGCAGTGAAAATAAGGAAAGATAGGGCAAGATATCTGAATAGTGCCATTATATATTCGAAAAAAAACTATATCGAGTTAAAAACAAAGGAAACAAGGAAACAGACCAGATATAAAAATGCAGAGATATATTTCATTTCTGTGATACAAACCATAAACATAGTTTTGTGCAAAAAAGGGAAAAGATCTGAAAATAAAGTCATCTTACAAAATGTTGTCCACAAAGCAAAAGATATTTTTCAGTCTATGAAAAAATACTATTTTAATATAAAAGGGACTGTGTTATGCAGTATCACAGTGCAACTATAAAATACATTATTACAAGTGGTTTTGAAATTTAGTTTGTTCACCTTAATGACTTCAGTAATTATAAAATGTTTAAAATAAATGTTATAGTTCTTTATAAAAAACTAACTTGAATTTATTTTTTACCCATAGTAATGTTTTTCCAGAGTAGATATTTTACTGTCTTATGGAATGCTGATTTCCCTTTGAGGGACTCCTAGGAAAACTCAGATTCACTGAAATTGTGTTTCCTTAAAATAATAAATATTCTTGGAAAATAATTGATTGTCATATGATATACAAAATTGTGGTTGAATCTTCATCATTAAACAGTTGCATAGCAACAAAAGGATACAAATATTCGCCTTTACCTAAAGTTAAAAAATGTAACTGCTGAATCAGCTTATTTATGCCGTAAAATTGTATTACTTTATTTCCAAATAAATCTGAATATAGCCAATTTTTTACACTCACAATACCTATAGGTCCATGTTTGTTGTCTGAAGATTCATTGTTTGGGAAAATTGCCACACATTTTTGCAAACATATTTCTTTGCTTTCTCATCTTAACTGAATTTGTTTTTTTACAAAGTTGAAATGTCAATGTGCTTCTAATTATCTTACATTCTCCTTATCAAATGTTATTTCCAGGAATTACTTTACATCCTGTAAGTCTCTTTATAAGTCTCTTCAGCTGTAAAATTTTTTTAAAAAATGAGACTTTGAGACATTGTTCTTAGAATAAAGGAGGTTTTTTTTGTTTAACAAGAGAAACATCAATCATAATATTCCTTTTTATATAGAACTTGAAACCCATAAGAACTCTAAGTTTGGCAAGAGATGTCTAGCAGGTAAGGCATGAGATGCACATTTGATACCTTCCTCTAACTAAGGCAAAAATGATCATTTTGCTTCTATTTACCAGCTTAAAAAAATTCAGTTCATGGTAAATGTTTGAAGTGAGAACTCAGTACTTTGTTTTCAAAGATATGTAATATTTTGCAAATAGAATTTATAGTCTTTGGATTCCAACTAACTCTATGGATAAATTGTCATATAACTTTTGGTGCTGGAATAACATCTGTGAACATTTCCAGATAAGAAAATAAAGTGTGAGAAACTTTAAATTAACTAGATATTGATAACAAAGAGTTTTCTCCTTCCCCAGAGTCCACTGATGCTGTGCACTCCCATACCTTGGACAACTCGTATGCAGGAAGAGGCAAGCACAGATGAGCTGGTCTGTAGCCACACCTCTATTCTTCAACGTTACTGGTCCAGGGAAGCTTCTGTGAGGTTGTCCCCATGGGAACCCTGTTCCCTTCCTATGGATGCTGATCTAGGCCAAGAGGCCGCGTTTCTGACTATGCTGCCTTTGGTGCCTCATTTCTAATGCAACACAGAGAACTATCAACCCACAATCAACTTCAGCATCCACTAGCCTTCTTATTATCTGATGCCCTAGTTATTTCAAGGGCTTGTGCAAACACACTGTGGAAAAGGCCTTCATGATCAAGAGAGGAGATTCACAGAGAAGCATACTCTGCACCTTCTCCAAGAAGCCCCACTGTACAGAAGGCTTCAGAAACTTACACTTGTCTTATGGCTCATTTCCATTTGTGATTGTAAATTTGGCCTAAAGTTTCCTCATTGATTCTGAACATCACTTCCATACAAACATGCGTAGAATCTAAATTGAATCAACGTAATTCCTGAACATCTGTCCTGAAGAAAAGACAGCAGGTAGACAAATGCTACGATATATACATTTTGGAGAGAGAACAGTCATGGTGACCAAAGGTGAATACATAAAGCACCATTTGACTTTCCTTTTTGGTTTGATACTTAACCATAAGGTCCTTTTCCTTTTCACTGGTTTACAGTGTTCAGTACTTGAAACCAAAGGTCCCAATCCCAACGCCAGGGCATACACCCTGATGGACTGTTGATCCCACAACATTTCTTTTCTGGCTGGTGTCTGCCCTGGTTGGTAAGACACAGTTAAACTTCACAGAAGATACTTGTTGCAGTGTCTGCTAAATGAGAACCTTACTTTCATAAAAATATTTGAATATAAATCTTTTCTACGACTTTCTAGTTTCTCCTGTATACCACATTTACAAAAGTCGTGCATTTTACAGTTCTGCAGAAATCATAGATTCGGTGTGTCCATGAATGTTGGAGTCTCCTAGCAAAGATGGTTGCTTTGAGTCTATTTTGTAGGGTTTTTGAGATTTGTTGCCAAAAACGGTGATACCCATCCCACTGGGATGATTTGGAATCGACATGTGTGGTAGTAAGGGAATATTTGCTTCCTGATTGGATCCTGATGAAGGCAAGCTGGTCACATGACCAGTACTAGTCGACCCACTGGCACTGCTGGGGGACCGACTCTTGGGAGGTGGGCAGTGCTGAATCACTCTGGGAGGACCTGTTGGCTGATAGTGGGCAGCTGGAAACGCAGCATATCCAGGAGGTATTGGGTATCCATTGATGGGGATGAATCGCTGGTTCTGAGGTATTGGTGGGCTGATGAAACCAGCAATCTGGCCCTGTGGTGTAATACCCTGGCTTGGGAACATATAATTGGGATATCTGGGATTACTGAGATTACTCACTGGGCTGGCACTAAGGGAGGTTGTCTGAGTGGTGGCATTTCCGCCGGAAGGAGTAGTAGAGCTGGTATGACTTGAGAGTCCCTCCCAGGACCGAAGTCGGACATGAATATCTTTAAATCTTGGTCTCCTGGAAGGAATCTCATTCCAACACTCTGTCATGAGGCTGTACATCCTGGGTGGGCAGTCTTCAGAGCATGGCAACAGCTGTCGTTTTCTCACCATTTCAATCACTTCCTGATTACTAAATCCATAATATGGCTGGAGTCCAAAACTGAAAATCTCCCATAAGACAACTCCAAAAGACCAGATATCTGAATCAGAAGAGAATTTGCCATACATGATGGCTTCAGGGGGCATCCAGCGAATGGGCAGCAAAGACTTACTCTGCACCCTGTAGTAATCAGCAGAATATATTTCTCTGGAAAGCCCAAGGTCTGAAATCTTCACGTGAAGTTGCTCTCCAATTAAAATATTGCGAGCTGCAAGATCCTTATGAACAAAGAAGTGACTAGATAGGTATTCCATGCCAGCTGCAATCTGAATTGCAATGTGTAGAAAATCTCCATGATCCAGGCTGGATTTTACAGTCCCATCTTCATCACTGCTGCAGCCAACATCTGAATGTGGGGACCGCATGATGAGGAACTCATGGAGATCTCCCTGATTCATATACTCAAAAAGCATACACACAGGTTGTTCCTGAGTGACAGCCCCTAGAAGGCAGACAATATTGGGGTGGTGTAGTTCAGCCATCAGGGAGGCTTCCTGTTGAAATTCTGTCCATTGCTGGGGGTTGTTATAGTCTTTCAAGGTCTTTATAGCAACTAACTGAGCATGGTCCATGCCTGGGAGATAGAGATGGCCCTTATAGATCTTTCCAAAGGCACATTCACCCAATTCTTCCATAAAACGTACAGCGGAAAGAGGCAGCTCTTTAGCCTTGCTCTGTATGGAAAAGAAAAGAAAAAATTGTTGTTTAAAACATTTCCTAAGGCAAGATATCCTGGCATCTGAAAGGAGGGATGGGGTATGTTGTGAAAGGTTCTATACATCAAATTAAATACAACGTTGTACATCTAGAAGTCTTGAAAATTGTTGGCTGCAACTTAGCCATAGGCAAATTTCTGTCCATCGCTCACCTATCCCTCCATCTACACCCTGTGCTCCCACAATGCTTTATTGCTATTGCCTAGAATCTTCCAACTCAAAGTGTGGTCTTGGGAAGAGCACTATCAGCACCACTTGAAGCTCATGATAAATGCAGATTCTTGGGCCCACCTTAGACCTACAGAATCAGGATGTGCATTTAACAAGACCCCAGGTGATTTCAGTGAACATTGGAGTGTGAGAAGCAGTGCTGCAGAGGATACAGCCTTCATCCTTAGCCTGGCACTTAAGAGTATCTGGGATTTGCTCTTACCCTTGCTACCCCTCTACATGATGGCATCATTTAGCTGAATAGGTTTCCTTATCATCCACATGCAAACACCATGCATGTTCTTACCTTACACCTTTGTTCTTCTAATGCTGTCCTATTTTTAAGGTGTATATTGAGCTAAAAGCCAGAGAAACCAAAATAAAAGACTGTTCTGAGGTGCCCATAGTAGAGATGGGGAGGTTTGGAAGGGGCTCCTGTCTACTTTTCGAATCTTTGCTCTGAAACTCTCCCTGGCCACTCTGGTCTTTGCCTCTTCTACAATCCCTCTGACTTTACAGTTCGAATGTCGCTACGTGCAGGACACAGTGAGGAAACTGGTTACTTGCATGACCTCTGCAGACTGATAGTTTAAGTTGAAATTCAGCCCTCTCTACTCACTAGTTGTGTGACCCTGGGTACAATATTGAACCACTCTGTGCCTCAATTCTCTCATCTATAAAATGGGATGATAATCATTGTACTTATCTTGTAGGGTTTTTGCGAATTTGCATGATGTCTGGCACATGGTAAGGGCTATTTAACTTTTAGCAATTATTATCTCACTGTTGCTGTTCAAATTAGTTTAACCTAATTTGTTAGGGAAAAAGTCATAAAAGCAATGCATTTGTACATGAACTGGTTTTTAAAATAATCCCTTTAAATGGACTTTAAATTCTTATTTTTTAGAAAAAGTACTGCTGTGAGTATCCCAATTAAAGTTGACAATTTTGCAAATACATATGGAATTCAGAGCTCTGTGCACATAGTTTAACAGTTTGGAAAATTAAGTAAAAACTTTCTCCAATTTAAACTCTGCTAATCTAGAATTCATGATGATTAGCTCTGTTCTAGGCTGATATTTTCCAGGGCAAAATGCCCATTAACCTAATGATAAGTCTAAATAAACTTGCAGCAAGATACCCACTTAAGTGAACAAAACAGAACTGAGGGTTTCCCTCAGAACTTTTCTTAATGATTTAAATGAATCCAATTTATGTGAAAGTCCCTTGAATGGCACGGAAGGTATTACTTTTGATCTAAACAGCATCCCCATGCTTTTGGTATTAGAGAAAGGTAAGGAGTTGAGTAATAAAGTACTTTTGAGGGAAACTGGGATGAGGAACTAAACCCAAGGAGTATAGATTGATCTAAGCTTCCCAGGTAGCTAGTAGTAAAAACCTTCCTGCCAATGCAGGAGACATAGATGCAGGTTCAATGCTTGGGTTGGGAAGATCCCCTGAAGGAGGGCAGAGCAACCCACTCCAGTATTCTTGACTGGAGAACCCCATGGACAGAGGAGCCTGATGATCACAAAGAGTCAGACATGACTGAAGTGACCTAGCATGCACACACTCAATGAGGATTTAGGACTCCCCCACATCCCCCACTGAAGCTAACCCATAGGCAGTGTGGGATAATTCAAACCACGTGACCTTTGGACTCATATCAATATGAATCTGAATTTGCATTTTGGACCTGCTGCTTTTCATTAATAATAGTTAATATTTATATAGCCTTTACTATGCACCAGACACTGTTCTAAGCACTTGACAAATATGCTGGTGGCTCAGACGGCAAAGAATCCACCTGTCAGGCAGGAGATGTGCAGGGTTCCATCCCTGGGTTGGGAAGATCCCCTGGAGAAGGGAATGGCTACCCACTCCAATATTCTTAACTGGAGTATCCCATGGACAGAGGAGCCTGGTGGTCTATGGTCCATGGGGTTGCAAAGAGTTGGACACAATTGAGAAACTAACATTACTACAACAACCCTGTGGGATAAGTTCTATATTATAGGTGACTGAACTTGGATGATTTCTTAACTTCTCTAAACCTTTATTTCCATATCTATAAGATAATATAATATCTAGCCTCCATAATTACAGTAGGGATTAAATGCAACAATGTATGAAAGTAATTTCTACCTCATAAATGTCTTTAAATCAATTTTATTACCCATATTAGAGAAGTAATCCAAAAAAGTGGAGTCAATGCAAATGATTTAGATCCATTTATAGCCTTAAATAGGGCTTCCTTGGTAGCTCAGTTGGTAAAGAATCTGCCTGCAATGCAGGAGACCCTGGTTCGATTCCTGGGTCAGGAAGACCCCCTGGAGAATGGATAGGCTACCCACTCTAGTATTGTTGGGCTTTCCTGGTGGCTCAGATGGTAAAGAGTCCGCCTGCAATGTGGGAGACATGGGTTCAGCCCCTGGGTTGAGAAGATCCCCTGGAGGAGGGCATGGCAACCCACTCCGGTATTCTTGCGTGGAGAATCTCCATGGACAGAGGAGCCTGGTGGGCCACAGTCCATGAGGTTGCAAAGAGTCGGACATGACTGAGCAACTAAGCACACCACAGCCCAGCCTTAAATAGCTCTAGATAGCCATTTATGTTTAAAAAAAAAAAGAATGTTTAAGTTTCTTGTTAATCTTTCTCTGTTCTCCTGTCGTTTTTGGTTTTTTAAAAAATTCTTTAAAAATGACAGAGTCTGTCTTGGAACCTGCGGGTGGGTAAGAATTTGTATGTTCTGTGACTGTTCCTCTGAGGATTCTGGAAGATGCAGATTGAGGTGGAGGGAGCAAAAAAACTCATGGGGAAGAGTAGATGGTGGCAGATGAGAAAGGAAGCAAGCAGGCCAAACCTGTGTGGATGGGAAGAGAAGAGGAGGTGGACAGGACTTTGGCGCTGGCCTGACACATGGCCCCTGGGGCTTCATGGCTAAGGAGGCCAGCTGCATTCCCCTACACTGAGGTAAGCAAATTAGCTCTCTGGTATTCATCTATGGAAGAAGAACACTTACTCTTGCCATTTTATAGACAGAGAAAGAGGGTTAGAAAAGTATCAAGAATTTTTAAGAGAGCCAAAACTGCTGTCCTTGCGTGTATAAGGCCTTCTGTTTGAAACCAGAGAAGCCCGCCGGCCAACAAGCCCAGTTGGACACAGCATGTCTCTGTCAGCTCAGCCTGGGGCCTGACACCTTGCAGGGCTGTGAGGTCAGCTTTTGGCGTGTGGTCACTCTGTGGAATGATAATTGTTCTTCTTTCTCCCTGTTCAGACACATGAAAACAGTACGTTTTGACTCCAAGTGTGCCTTGTGATAGCTTACCAATATGCAGTGGGGCAGGAGGCATATAGCCCCAACTCTTCTCCAGCCGACAGAAGGAAGGAATAGTTCACAAGAGATAGTCATAACCAAATTTGGGGATTTGCTTTGGAAAGAAGCATGGAAAGTAACTAAAACGACCAATTTCACAAAACCTTTTCTTGGAACACCTGTGCAGCAGCCGGCATAGAAATACCCAGAAGAAAAAAAAAACTGCTCAGAGTTTGGTTTCAGGGGAACAATTTACACAGTGATTTGCATTTTTTAAATGCTCAAGTTATTTGGTACAAATGAGTTTTAACTATAGACTCATTTTCAAATTTTACATAAATCCTGAACTAGTTAAAAAACCATAAAAATCCTTAAAGAAGCAGTCAGTAGACTGTATGGTGACGGCAGGAAATTAGCTGTATTGTTGAGGAACAGATGGTTTACATTATACAAACCCTTTAGGCTAAACTTGTTTAGGTCTGGCATATTGTAAATTATATTTTAGTAATGAAAGTGAAATGACCTCTGCTTGACCTCAAGTGGGGTTTGTCTGTTTGAACCAATGTAGTGGAAAACTATGAAAGAAAATGAAGTCATAAAGTTTTGGCAGTTCAATTTTGGCTCATTTCAAGTTAAAGGGTTATAAATCTGTTTAGTTTTTGTTTGACAAGTATTTGTCATACAGGGATGTACAAAATGTAAAGAAGTGTAAAATACACATGAGGCACGATGCCAAAGTAAACCAAGTACAAAGGAAAGCTGGAATGAATAGGGTCCTGGGCTCCTATCTCTTTATCACTCCCTCCATTAGTTGAATGACAGGATGGGCTCCGTTTATTATATGCTGCAAGGCAATTAAGTACCTTAAAACTGAAACAGGCTTTCAGTTTAAATGTTAACATTTTTACTTCTCAAAGTAAACACACATCTGCCTCAGTGTGGTTTAAAAAATTATATAATTTTGGTGGGGGAGAAAAATCAGAGTTGATGTAGAAGTGGATACATTATTCTAAAATCTGACTGTATTTCTTCCCCTTGAAATTTCTGAAGAGCAACTGTATTCAGGCTTCAATGAGCTCTGAACAGAAAGAAAAGGAAGAGAGAACATTTTTAGATGGTGAGTTGTTAGATGTGAGTCCATGTGAGTATTGTAGTCCTGTCTAAACAGCTGCTACAGAGACCAGGCTTCTCTCACCTGAGTGATGAATACTAAGTGAGGACATGTGCCCCTTTTACATCCATTAACTTGAGGTATGAAAGCAATGAACCATGGGTAGAGTTTTTTAAAAAATTGCAATTATGTAGATGGAAGATGGATAAGAGTGACAGATTCAGCGACTTTATCTCTCTTCACCTTTGGGAAGTTACACCTTAGGTGATAATACAACTCTGGGTGACACAGCTTGCCACTAACCTGCCATTTCCTGCTCACTTTTCCTAAGTGATTACCACAGGAAATGAGGTGAGGATTTTGTGATGGCCATCAACGTTGGCGTGTAGCACAGATCCCGCTCTGTGACTTTTCACCTCTAACCCGACAGGGGCATGATTGATGGCTTTACTTTGAGTCCAGAGTGACGCAGACACACAGATAGAAAGCAGAGCCACAGGAAGATGGTGTGAACCAGATCCCAGGGTGGTGCTCCGGGACAGGAAGGTGGCTCCAGCAGCAGGTGCTGGGAAAGGACTGACGTTCATGTCCTTGCAATGGACAAACCTCCTCCTATAGTCCTTGCATCCCCTATACTGGTTCCTTTCCCATCCCTCATGCCCCACCACTGCCGCCCTTTCACAAATATCTTTCACTGTACACATGTGCCGATTCTAGCTGGATGCAAGTATCTGCAGGAGAGGGGTAGGTCCCATAAGCAGCACTTGTCCTCAGCTCTGTTAGAGGAATTATGAAGCAGATCGTGGCCCTATTGAAATTGCAGGGGGAAGGGGGTGGTATTTGGGATAATAGGGGGATACGACCTGGTTTGCTTCTCTTTGGAGGCACAGTCTTCTCTGAGAACTATATTCCTTGCAGACTTACTCTCTGACTCTCAAGTGCTGACCAGCAGAGTCTGCACCAGAGCAGGCACTGGAATCCCCCAGAGGGCTTGTTATAACACAGATTGCTAGGCCTCACTCCTAGAGTTTCTAATTCTGTAAGTCAGATTCTACAATTCTGACAGGTTCCCAGGTGATGAGGATGCTCTGGTACTGGAATAAATGAGAGAACCACTGGAGTAAGTGGAATATGACTTTCAAAAAGAAAGAAAAGAAAAGAATATGCCTTCCTGGATCAGACAGTTAACAAGTGTCTGGTCCCTGCTCCTAGCGTGATGAATGACTACAGTCTCTCTGCAGAACCTATTTGAGCAATTCTGACTAACAGAGACAGAGACTGTAACACTTTGCTTTAGGAAGATGCTTTGGAAATACCAGCAGAGAAAAATGTAAGAGCCATCAACTAGTGTTTTACTGGGTTACATTCTGCATGGCTCCTGTCTTAGAGAGATTCCGGTTTTGAAGTAGACATCACTTTATAGCTTGGGCCATGTCATCAGTTTATTCTATTTTCATGTGCAACCAATTGTATAGGATGTATTTTCATAGCTGGTTACCTCAGTCAGTCAACTGATACTATATATACTATATACCAAACAGTATACACAGGGAATCGTATATGAGAAACCATTTAAGAATCACGAGGAGAAGGGACATGGCTCCTATTCTAGATGTTTGTAATCTGAGCTACCATGTACTGAATACTTGCCATGTGCCAGATGCTGAGATCATAATAATGGCTGCAAGTTGGGGCAGGGGTGGAGTGTTTATGTGTCAGGCTATAAGTACTTTATACATATGAATTCCTTTCATATCACAATAACCCTCTGAAATTGGTCACTATAACCATTATCCCTGTTTCACAGATGCAGAACCTGAGGAACGACAGTTAAGTGACCCCACAACTAGTATTTAGGTTGTAAATTCAGACTCCAGGGTCTATCTTCCTCATGACTACCCTATACTCCCTCGTGAGCTCTCTCATTGTTTAATGCATCAGCTCATTTAACCCTCATCACAAACCCATGAGATTCATACAGTGATTTCTCCACTTTATGGATCAAGAAATTAAGGCCTTCAGGGTTAGGTAGCTTGCCTGTGGAAGCACAACTATTAAGCAGTAATACCAAGATTCAGCTCCGCCTACGTCTGGCTTCAAGGATGGAGCACTTTTCTGGGAAGAAGAGGGTAGTTTTCATTTCATCCTCAGAGGACTCCACAATTTTAGAAGCATGGGTCCCACTGGGGTAAAACTGGAATGTCAAGGTGTAATTAATTACTCTCTGGTCTCTGATGACCTAGACTTTACTCTGGCTGATCCTTTGTTGCTCACATTAGTTGACTGGGATGAGTGAATAAAACCATTCAACAGCAGCCTTTACCTGAGTTGGGCATAAGAGCCCTGGATAGCATACAAGATTGAGAGTTTTTAGTATCTGAGAGGAATTCATTTGACTCTAAACCTGGTTTTCCTTTCCTGTGCATTTTACTGGTTCTTAGGTAAACAGTGGTAGAATTGTGAAACAACTGACTCCACTCATAAATGGAAATGATTACATTCTAAAGCTTAAAGGCCACAACCATTTGATTTTGAGAGGTTATGGACATTTTCAAAGACTACAGCCAAACTAAGTGCCTTCTGGCTTAAGCAATCAAATTCTAGAGGGCATTCCAACCAATAGTTGGCCACATTTGCTCAGAGTTCAGTTACGCTTCTCTGGAAGTGATTTGACTTCAGAAACAGTTCTTTTCTCTATAATGTAACTTTCTGATAGTTAGTTTGAATGTTTGGTGGTGACCAGGGTTGATTCTGTGGTGGGGTTACTTTATAGTGTCAGCGGGAGAGGGTTAATTCTGCCTATAAAGAGGTAGAACAGATGTCAGTAATTTGAATGTCTGCGTGAGCCACCGTGGGCTTGTAACTTGGGCTTGTGTGTTTCAGCAGCCAGAAAACTAAGGCAGTAGAGTACAATAGGGAACACTGGGCTCCAGACCTGCTCACACCTGGGTTCAAGTTTTGGCTCTGCTACTCACCAGCTGAGTGACTTTGGGTAAAATCTTAATATCAAGCCTCAGTTTTCTCACTTACCAAAATCAGGCTCAAAATTAGTACCACCTTCAGAAGATTATTGTGAAGATTATATTGGGATAATGCATGGAACAACAGACTGGTTCCAAATAGGAAAAGGAGTACATCAAGGCTGTATATTGTCACCCTGCTTATTTAACTTATATGCAGAGTACATCATGAGAAAAGCTGGACTGGAAGAAGCACAAGCTGGAAACAAGATTGCCAGGAGATATATCAATAACCTCAGATATGCGGATGACACCACCCTTATGGCAGAAAGTGAAGAAGAACTAAAGAGCCTCTTGATGAAAGTGAAAGAGGAGAGTGAAAAAGTTGGCTTAAAGCTCAACATTCAGAAAACTAAGATCATGGCATCCGGTCCCATCACTTAATGGGAAATGGATGGGGAAACAATGGAAACAGACTATGGTTTTTCCAGTAGTCATGTATGGATGTGAGAGTTGGACTGTAAAGAAAGCTGAGCACAGAAGAATTGATGCTTTTGAACTGTGGTGTTGGAGAAGACTCTTGAGGGTCCCTTGGACTGCAAGGAGATCCAACCAGTCCATGGGTGATCAGTCCTGGGTGTTCATTGGAAGGACTGATGTTGAAGCTGAAACTCCAATACTTCGGCCACCTCATGCGAAGAGTTGACTCATTAGAAAAAATCCTGATGCTGGGAAGGATTGGGGGCAGGAGCAGAAGGGGGCGACAGAGGATGAAATGGCTGGATGGCATCACCAACTCGATGGACATGAGTTTGGGTAAACTCCGGGAGTTGGTGATGGACAGGGAGGCCTGGCGTGCTGTGATTCATGGGGTCGCAAAGAGTCGGACACGACTGAGCGACTGAACTGACTGAACTGACTGAACTGAATGCATGTAAAGTACTTTAGCTTATTCATAATATCCATTTATAATACTCATTGTTCCTAGAAGTAAAGCTTCTTCAGACATAGTTTTAAGCTGAGCTCTGAACTGGATGGCCCCCAGTTCTCACACCACCACAGGATAGAGACTATCCTCTCCATCCTGAGGGGTTTTATCCAGGGTGTGAACAGGATGTGGGGCAGAGGATTTATGCTCACTGGATGGGCGCAGGAATACCAGAGCTATCTAAAGAGTTATCACTATAATCTTTGCTCTGATCCCCTTGTCCCCACCCCAGTTAATGCTGTGGGCTGCTGAATCCTATATCTTCCTCCCCCACCCACAGAATCCCGTACACAACATTTGGTAGTTGACTAAAAGGTTTGCGACTGTTCATATTATCACTGTAACAAATAATAATAGTAAATTCTAGCTGTTGAGTACCTGTGAGGTGCCAGACACACTATCTTGAAGTGTCAGAAATATCTCTTTTAGAGAAGATTGGTGCCTACTAGTGGTGGTGGTGGTGGGGGGTGGCGCTTTTTGGGTGGGAGGGAGAAAACAGGTAAAGAGAGTCAAATGGTACAAACTTCCAGTTATAAAATGTCATAGGGATGTAGAGCATGGTGGATATACTTCATAATACTGTACTACATATTTGAAAGTTGCAGTAAATTTTAAAAGTTCTCATCACAAGAAAAAAGCTGTTGTAACTCTGACACATGTTACCTAGGCCTGTTGTGATGATCATTTTGCACTACTTAAAAATATTGAATCAATATGTTATATACCTGAAACTAATGTCACGTGTGTCAATTATACTTCAATAAAAATAAATTTAAAAATCTCTTCTAAGTACTATTTTGTATCCTTGTTTTATAAATGAGAAAACAATGATCTCATGGCCAGTAAATAATGAAGCCAAGATTTATAATCATATCTCTTTGTCTCTAAATCCTTGATCTTTGAAGTATATCGTACTACTTCCCAGCAATAAACCAAGAACAAATGTGGCTAGGAAGCTAAGTTAGGCCCAGAGAGTAAGGTAATTTAGGCCCAGAGAGACTCCTGGGTGCTGGGAGAAAGAACTTGATAACTTGAGATTAGGTCCTTCCAGATTGCTGAATCATGATGTCAACTGGGAGCTAAAGCAATGCCAGAGGATGAAATTAGCATGAGAGAAAGAAAGAGGAAAGAGAACTGACAAACATCAGAGGAGGCTCTCCTTTAGGGAGTTAAAAGAACTAGTGAAGGAAACGGGAGGAGATAGGAGGAGAGCCAAGAGAAAAAGTATTTCAAGATGGTGGCTAAGAAGAATGCTCCAGAGAAATTAAGGAGGAAGACTTAGGAAAGGTCATTGGATTAAATTACATCCCTAGTGATTCCCCAGAGGCCATGTGAATAGCACGATGAGCTCAGAAGCCTTGGAGACAACAGCTTTACAGAGTGAGTGGAAAAGTTATTGAAGATGTTTTAGCAATAAGTGTAGTGACATTGGATAAGGACAGGGGTTTCCAAGGGGTCCCCCAACCACAGCAGGACTTTTTAGATGAAAGCATGTTGCTAGCAAAAGGGACTGGTCCAGGGAGTATAATCAAGTGTTAGTACATTCAGCAAAGCCTGAATACTTTGGCTGGAAAGGAAAAGGAGAGAGGAATAGTCTGGAAGTGAACAAACAGAAATGAGGGTTAGTTGAGAAATAAAATACCTGCACTGCAATGTTCACTGAGGCACTGGTTACAATAGCCAAGATACAGAAACAACAGAAATGTCCACTGACAGAGGTATGCATAAAGAGGATGTGGTGTCTCTGTGTGTGTGTGTGTATATATACACACACACACAATGGAATATTACTCAGCCATTAAAAACAATGAAATAATGTCATTTGCATCAACATGGATGGACCTAGAGATTGTCATACTGAATGAAGTAAGTCAGATAGAGAAGAAATATTTTATGACATCCCTTCTATGTGGAATCTAAAAAGAAATGATTCAAATGAATTTATAAAACAGAAGGAGACTCACAGACTTAGAGAATGAACTTATGGTTGCTAGTGGGTGGGTGGAGGGGAAAGGGTAGTTAGGGAGTTTGGGATGTGTACACTGCTATATTTAAAATGGATAACCAACAAGGACCTACTGCACCGCACAGGGAACTCTGCTCAATGTTATGTGGCAGCACGGATGAGAGGGGAGTTTGGGGGAGAATGGATACATGTATATGCATGGCTGAGTCCGTTCGCTGTTCACCTGAAACTGTCCCAATATTATTAATTGGCTATATTCCAATACAAAATAAAAGTTTAAAAACTAAGTAAAATAAAATACAGCCAACCAGTTTTAGAAAGCTAATAGGCAAATTTTGCTTTCCCCAAAATCTTCCGTACAATCAGCCAAGAGCTGCAGGAGTTTGACCCTGTCACCCTCCCCCAAGTCTTCCTGCTCCTCGTTTTCAAACTCCTTCACCCCTTAACCTCTCTGTAGATCTAAATCCCACGAAAGTGGGTCACATAGGGAAAGACAA
The DNA here is from genome assembly GCF_054371585.1 of Giraffa tippelskirchi. Lineage (NCBI taxonomy): Eukaryota > Metazoa > Chordata > Mammalia > Artiodactyla > Giraffidae > Giraffa > Giraffa tippelskirchi. Next base: position 156,474,161 of record NC_137279.1, read on the forward strand.
AACTGGATTAACCCTGAGCTTGAGGGGGAGGCTCTGCCCCTTTCCTAACTCCCGAGGAGGTGAGCTCCACAGCGTTCCTCCCCCGGGAGACTACTCTGTGTTTCAGACATGACAGTTGGGGCAGGGTGGCAGGAATTGGGGGGTAGGCAAAGGGAAAGAATCAGAGAGACGGGAAGTTAGGGTTTCCAGAATTCTTGGAGAAGTTTCATTTTCTGTAGCACATTAAAAAAAAAAAAAATCCTGCTCAGATTGTAAAATGTGTAATGCAAGATAGAATAACCCTACTTAGTTTCTGCATCACCAGAGTACTATCAGAGGATTTTAAAGATGGAAAAGATAGGAGATGAACTGACCCAACAGAATGGATTGAAATCTTTTGCCGAACAAAATAAAAGGAAAATAAACAAACAGTCCTTTGCATGAACACAGTTGACCTCTTTCTCTGAACAGCTGAGAAAATTGAGACACAAGAGAGGCAAGCTGGCTTCTCGGGGTCACAGGGCAGTTAGTGGTGGGGCTGGGGAGAATCTCCATTTCCTGACTGTTCAAGGCTCAGAGTTAAGATGCCTCTCTCTGGTCCCCTGGCTTCCTTTCCCCACATATCTGAAGGAGACTCATGCCTCATCAAATTTTTAACTTCCAACTTTCCCGTCCACCTCTCTGAGGACTCAAGACAGGTCCCATCAGCCAGTCTGTCTGGGCTGCCTATTGTCTCCTCTGTGGGTATGGATTTCTAATCTCCCAGAGAAGCCTCTTAATACAAACACTCAGTGTGGGGGAGTGGGGGTAGGGGTGAGTAAAATCAGCTCAGCAAGTGGAGAGAATGGAAGGAGATAGTTTAAAACCTGAAGGGCACATTCATCTAGATAAATAAGTATGAGGCCAGGGCCAACCAGCTTCTATCCTTCATTCCTTTCTCATCCCAGCCTTCAAATATCCTTTTGATTTTATTCTGGTAGGGTGTCTGTTTTCAGGACTCTTCCCCCCCCCCCCCTTTCTTACTTATGTGTGTCCCTTCTTTTTAGATTTTATAGGTACATGTAATATTTATGTGTCGGTGACCTTTCAAACCAGTTTTAGAGATCAACTGTTTACATTTAGGAATTTTCTTTAAGGTCTACAAAGTCCTTTGTGCTTTTTCCAGGAAAGGCACTCAGTAAGAACCAAAACAAACAGCTGAATAAGTCAAATTTGATTGGAGCCAAATCTCTTAGGAGAGAAAGAAAAAAAAAAAACTTAGCATTTGTTTTTGTTGTTCCCTCTCCCTCCTCAACCCAGTCACATATGCTCAAGCCATTCCTCCTTCCAGTCTGATTCAGAATTGCTGGTGAGCTGTTTAAGGCGAAACTGCTAAGCCTTGTGTTGGAAAAATCTTGACATTGGGAGATTTTGCAAGGCATGCTGAGGAAATGGTCCAGAAATGATGAAAACAATGTTTTGCTTTACCAAGTCTGAGGAAAAAATTTATCCCAGTGTATGTTACATTTGTCTCCATGACCATGGAGATTGAGGACTGTTATTTCTTTGGCCAAATTTCCCATGTCCCTGGCAGGACTGGGGCTGTATAACTCAGGCTTACAACTGTTATCCAGGCCTCCTCAGGAGGTCATTCATAAGCCAGGTGATGCCTGTGGTTAGCGTTCAGCCTAAACTGACAAATGGAGGCATATTTAGTTGTTCGTCTGGCCGCCTACTCCCCCTTCACAGCACGATTTCTTCAGTAGAAAAGTTATCATGGTGTCAGGCAAGTTCAAGGGCTTTACCTAGAGCTGAAAAATCCTCTGGTCACATTTTATCTCTTCCAGTTACTAACTCTTTGACCTTCAGTAAGTTACTTAACTGATTTGCAGTCTCAGTTATCCAGGTTGTACAATAGTGATTATAATACCTCCCTTATGTAATAGGTGTGAGCATTAAATGAGATAATGAATGTAAAAGTTCCTAGAATAGTTTCTGAGAATTTGTATCACTGACTATGTATTTGCTTTCTCTGTGACACCGTAAGCTCTCTGAGATCTTTATTTGAAAGATGGTATAAATCCCAAACATCACGCACGTTGGCCATGTGCTGCAAAATAAACCTCCGAAAACAATGCAGCTGAGTCGCAGACTGAGGCTGACCTACAAAACTGATCATTTCTCCAAATGGAAATGACTCTTCCTATGACTCCTGCCATAGCAACAAGGAGCCCACCTCCCCAGGATGGTGGTTGCTGCACAGTGACTACTGGAACCAAACTGGTCTGGGCCTCACTTTCACCCAGATTTCTGGTGTATGTAAGAATTCTCAGCATTTCATAAGAGAAATGACAGGGAAAGATTCTCATAGAACAAAGACTATTGCATTACAAGTTTAAAGTCATGGGATATGTAAAAGGTCAACCAGGTGTGCCTACATGAATGTGCACTATTATTAACCCTTCTATTTTCTCCTATTAATTGTAAGGATTAAGGGTGCTATGATGTAACACATTATAATGTATGTAAATTGGCCAACAAGCAGCTAGGATGTCAAGAGTTAACGACCCCCCCTACCTCCGCCCCATTCCCCAACCCACTGAGTGAACTCTGTGGTCTCCAGGGTCTGTGAGTTTTTTTTCTGGTAAAAATCCACACTTAAGAGAACAGTGGTTTTGCTTGGGACAGAATGCTTAATGATGAATTTTTTAGCATTTAAGAAACCCCATAACCCTACCAACAAGTATGACTCTGCAATAGAAAAATATGTTAAGTCTTTTAAAATTAAAAACAAATATCCAACAGCAAAGCAAAGTAAGATCAAATGAGAGCTATGTGTCAGGCCCAATTATGCTACTTATTGGGTGAAAGGATTGATTTGAGTGTGAAGGCATTTTTTTCTCTAAGACTGTATAAAAAAGTGATGCATCTTCTCTTTATGAGGGTCAAAAGCATAATATGGTCTCTAACCCACAGAGAAGATAAATATTTGCTGAATGAATGTTCCTATGGAGTGGGAACATGAAGAAAAAGCAGGCTTCTGTGGATGCAAGAATCCTAAATTATTTAAATGAAATCTCTTTCCCGAGAGGCCTGAGATTGAGGTGCTGGTTTTCCAGAGAGAAAGCCTCTGTTGTATTTCAGCCCCAAGATGTGACGTGTGTTCCATTTAAGGGAAGGGCCAGTGACCCTGGTTTCCTTGCCAGGACCTTGAGCAACACCAATGTTGAAAGATGTGGAGGAAAAACTAAAAGGAAGTGGATTGATTTAGCATGAGAGAGGAGAAAGCTAAGGGCTATCATAAAACAGCATTCAAAGACTGTAGGAAGGACAAAACTTCTCTTAAAATATATTGAAACCAAAGAGAAAGGGATTTAGGTTAGGCACGAAATAGATTTTTTAAACTGTGGTAAAAAACACATAACAAAATTGACCGTTTGAGTGTACAGTACAGCAGTATTAATACATGCACACTGTTGTGCAAGTAAAAGGATTTTTTGACAATAAAGTTAGTAAACAGTGTTCGATTTCTCTCTCTCTCTCTCTGTCTGTTCAGCTCATTTCAGTTTAATTGAAAGAATATGGGATTTCCTTTTTGAAAATTTAGAAAAACAGCTCACACTCTGAGTCCTGAGGGGCTGGTAGAGATGATCTCATAAGGGTTCCTTCCATTGCAAACTCTGTGCAAGGCAGTGAGGTGATAGTCCAACCCCAAAGTGGTCACACTGATGAAAGTATGCTCAAGCTGCCTGGGACAGTTAGGCATGCACGCTTATGCGGACAATGCACTCTAGTACTAATACAACTTCTGATTCTATGTCATTTGCTTTCTAAGCTTGGGAGGGTTAGGAGTTTTGCTTTAACTTGAAGTCTATAGAATAAGTGCAGCTCCGGACTGCTAGTTTTACCTTGGGTTTATATGCGTTCAACATTGACATCTCTACATTTTGACCTCTGACGTGTTTTGGTTGCCTCTGAACAGGTGGTGACGATGACTTCTGGTTATTGCGACAGACACAAATGAAGAAGAAGAGCAAAGCAATGGCCAGGGGGATGGCAACACTAGGCACCAGTATGTACAGGATTTCCATTTTATTCTTCTCCTTGGAATCCTTTGAATCTGGGTGTAGAAATGGAAAAGAGCAAAAGTTATACTAGTTCAAATAACATAGATAATATTACATAGCAGAGCTTTAAAATGATCTCCTATTCCTCAATACAGACAAATCTTCTGTGAGAAAAAAGAACCCTTGCTTAGTACAATTTGTTTCTATCAAACCTTCAATGTAATTTATGAAAGTTGAAAAGTTTAGAGTTCAAATGTTTAAAAATTGCAGGGGGACATTATAAAGACTTCACGTGTGTGTGGGTCACCTCTGTTTAGCAGCAGACCTGCATTTCTCCAACACCTTAAAAGTTAAACGCCACATGGATGGACTGTATACATCCAGGAGTGTTAATATGGACCACAGGGGTCTTCTTCCATTGGCTGCCAGCCCACATCAACCACAATGTAGCATTCCAGGAATCGTGCCCTTGTCTTGGCTGGCTCGGACATACAGGGCCAGTCCTGCATCTTCCAGAATCAACATCACCAAAGAATACTGGCCCCAGAGGCCACAAAGCCCCTAGCCTGAGAATATGACGACGAGAAGTCAGGGCTAGCTCCATCTCTGCTGAGCTGTGTGACCCTGAACAAATCATTCACCTCTCTGGGTCTCGCTTTTTCTCATCCACAAAAGTGAAGTATCTATCTGTTTTGGGTGGTGTCTACAATTCCCTCTTGCACAGCATCACTGTATAACTTGACATTATTTTGAAAGCCAAGAATTCTTCTTAAAGAGTTTCATATGAGCTCAATAATTATGAGTGGTAACCCTTTGAAGTGTATTTTTGAAATCTGATACATCCACTGTTACCATTGCTTGGAAAAGAATATAACATGTATACAAGGACACGAGGACACATATTTTTCTTTTTTTTGGTTTGAGTCTGACCATTAAACTCAATGCCCTGAGTATATACTAAAACTAATGAATGACCTGACTGGTAGAACAAATGCAAGCATTACGGGATAGTAATTAGAGGGGCTGCATAATGATGTACCCTGATCACCAACAATATCATCAGCTATCTAGCTTTAAGAAAATCCAAAGTGTGAAAAGTCAGATCGACATAAAATTGAGAGTTGATTATTTACTTCAAAGAATTAACCATGCATCCATTCCCTCATCTTCCCATTTGTTCAGTTAGTCAATAAACAAAAGTTACTACTGGCAAGCACTCCACTAGGTACTGGGAATAGAAAATGAAATACAACATGTGCTTTGCTCTTAAAGAGTTCATGATCTGGTAAGGAAAACAGAGATAAGATAATTACAATATGTTATTGGAAATGCTACAAGGGAAGTATGGATAGAGGGGTGTAGAGATCCTAAAAGTCCCTTTAAACAGTAAGCTTCCTCAATATATGTAAGTGAGAATATACTATACATAGCTTTTACTTGCACACACTTTCTTTGGGAACCTGCTGTCCAGTGAGATATGGCAGTAATTAGTCACACTTTTCATAGAAACAGACTCAACATGAGAAGTTAGGAAGGGGTACTAAAACCTGTCATCGGTGGGTTAACCCTCAGAGGAGCTGGGGGAAGGGTGAAATCTGCTTACTGAATATAATAAAAATTATAGTTTTAATATTTATTGAGTGTTTTCTATCAGCAGAAAATCATGTTAGCTGTTATTATTAATATGGGCCAAGAACTGTTCTAAGCACTTTTCATAACTCATTCATTTTATCCTCACCACCAACCTCATGGGATAGGCACCATCCTCATCCTTACTTTTACAGATAAGGAAGCTGAGGGGCAGGGTGGTTAATTTACTTGCCCAAGGACATGTCGCCAGTAATTCAACAGCTCAGATTCCTCTCCAGTTGGTCTTGCTTCACACCTCCTGCTCCAGTACTACACCAGACTGCCAGTCATTTGAGAGTGGCTGTTGTTTTGCACCTATTTTCCTGGGGTAGGTTCTCTCTTGTTTCACGGAAGTAGGAAGGAAGGAGGCCTGAAAGGTGGGGAATAACACTGAAGCTTTGCCAGGTATGCTGCTTTTGAACTCTCCACTTATACACTGTGGCAGGTGAGCATAAACCCAGGCATCGCTGAAGGTTGTTCTAATCATACTAGTCATTGGGAACTGGGTTTTGGATGTTGTACTAACAACTATGTCTGCACGTCTGTGGGTGGGTGGACGGACTGAGGGAAAGGGATGGCTATATCTCTTCATCTGTCTATCCATCCACTTTATACAACAAAGGAGATTATGTTTTAGAGTGAGAAATCTCTGAAGACAGACTTTTTCATTATCTGTGTAACCATGAGTAGGCATGTGGCTTCTCTGAGCAAACTCATCTGCAAAATAGGACTATTTCAGAAAACTGTTATAAACCACAAGTGAAGAAACATGGAAAGTATCTATTCAAGTACCCGTTACAGCTCAATCGCACAATATTTACCCTCTACCCTTAGAGTAGGAAGATTCAGGGAATAAAAGCTTTGGGCTGAAAATTCTAAATAACAGTAAGCCAGAAATCTCTCTCTAACCTCAATTATTCAAGGGGGATAATAATACCTGTGCTGCCAATCTTGTTTAGTTCATATGAGAGAGAATAGTCAGCAAAGAGTCTGAGAAAACTGAAAACTGCTGAGTAGTTATTCAATGCTGTTGTTATTATTTGGAACAGGAAATGGCAACCCACTCCAGTATTCTTGCCTGGAAAATCCCATAGACAGAGGAGCCTGGTGAGCTACAGTCCATGGAGTCGCAGAGTCGGACGTGACTGAGCAACTGACACTTTCACTTTTATTGTTATTATCACTGATTTTTTTTTGGAGTATGATTTGCCTTACAATTTTTTGTTAATTTCTGCTATAAAGCAATGGAACAAGATAGAAGGTCCAGAGATAAACCATTGCATCTATGATTATTATTAACGCTATAAAACACTTTCAAGTTTCTCAGGCCCCTGGGGGGGGAAGTGCCTCTTGTTATTCTTGGATTTTCAGTGAAATCATTTTGAGGGTAAGATTACAAAAGGAATGAGGCTAATTTAGCACGAATGTAAAGCTAGTCATTTTTCTGGCCACATTTTTAGCAACAAGAGAAACTAGGGCCCTCACCTGTCTGGCAAACAAAGGAGCCTATTCTGTGCTCACTCCGTATCAGATTATTCATGGAACGCCTTTGACTATAAACGGGAGGTCTGGGACAAATCCCCGTGTAGGTCTGCCGGAGAACAAACTTCAAGAAGCTAAATCCTTTAAACATTGTCAAACTTGGCTCCCTCTGATTACACTGAGGATATGCAAACGAAGACAGTGTCTTCTTGCCAAGTGAAATAATCAAGCAGAACACTGCGTGGTCACGTTGGAAGTGACAGAAAACAAACTCAGGCCCGTTGCAAGTCTTCCTGACTGACTACACTTCTTTCCCACACGGCTCTCTGCGCTCGGCCAAAAGGGGAGTCGCCGTCTGGCTCAAAAAACTTCATATAAAAACATCCCACAGAACAACTAACCTCACTCATGGAAAATCAGAAAACTAACATTTGCCCAACCTCTTTCTAATGTCCCAGCATTTTTATTCCTCACTTTAACCCTGCACTTTGGATTATCTTCTCTTCTTCTTTTTTTTTTTTTTTTTAAGTCTTTCTTGAACTTGTTACCCTAGTTGCTTCTGTTTAATGTTTTGGCTTCTTGGCAGAGAGGCATGTGGTCTAGCTCCCTGACCAGGGGTCGAACCTGAATCCTTCAACTTGGAAGGCAAAGTCCTAACCACTGGACTGCCAGGGAAGTCCAGGTTATCTCGATTTCACACACAGGGAAACTGAGGCTGAGAAAGGATAAATTTGCCAAAGCTTGAGCTGTGGTGTTGGAGAAGACTTTTGAGAGTCCCTTGGACTGCAAGATCAAACCAGTGAATCCTAAAGGAAATCAGCCCTGAATATTCATTGGAAGGACTGATGCTGAAGCTTAAGCTCCAATAGTTTGGCCACCTGATGGGAAGAGCTGACTCATTTGAAAAGATCCTGATACTGGAAAAGATTGAAGGCAGGAGGAGATGGGGTTGACAGAGGACAAGATGGTTGGATGGCATCACCGACTCAACGGACATGAGTTTGAACAAGCTCTGGGAGATGATGAAGGACAGGGAGGCCTGGTGTGCTACAGTCCATGGGGTCGCAAAGAGTTGGACACCACTGAGCGACTGAACAACAACAAAGGAAGTGGTGGAGTCGGGTTGGAATGTCAGTCTGTCTGTCTTCGATGCCTCTGTGCTTTTTAAATTATATGACTAATAAAAATTAAAATACTATATGGAATTGTTTTTCATCATTCTTGTTAAGATTCCAAGATTCCTTCTAAGTAAGGACTAATGTCTAGTGGGAGTTACACTATTAAAAAGAATCACATAAGAACAATGGACATTATTCTTACTATTCATTTTAAAGGGTAATGGACACCTCTGAGGCACTGCAAAGAAAATTGGCTGAAAATTAAAATGGGGAAGATTTTTAAAACTTTGGAATAACTGTTTAAAAGTTAAATGCACATATTAGTTTCATCAAGTTAAATACTTGGGATTTTTGAAACCAACAATTTAGCCTGGACCACATGATTAATTTTCTTTTAAAAATCAACAATTTGGTATCACTACTCACATCTGACATTCCTATTTTATTTTTACAATGATATTCAATACTTTGATTAGTAATTAAATATAATGGAGAAAATACTTCTTTCTTCTCTTGGGGCTTACAGCAAGGTAAACATGATTTCTCATTCAAGAGGTACTTTTATGAAGTGAAACATCATCCGCGATATTACTTTGAGTTAAAAAAAGAAAGTACTCAGATCTTAAATCTGGCAAAGGTGGGAAGAAGTCGTACAGAACCTTAGAATTCAAAGGAAATTAAACAAGTTGAATTATGATCTTGTCTGAAAAAATTTAAAAAACCATAGAAAACAAACAGAGGAGCCACCATTTATTATTTGAAAACTACAAAATAAGTGGGCCTGTGGCAGATGGGGGCCTGCACTGGTGATATTTAAGCATGTATCAGGAAAGTGAAGGAGCAGAGGTGGCAAATAGGCCTTCAGTTGGCACACTGGGCCCAGCCACTCGCTCTCTTGACTTAATGATGGAAATACTAAGTATATGATCTATCGCCTTATGTATTCTCAAAAGAATTCTTTAAAAGACTCTGAATAGCCCATATACAGGGATTAACATTTTTCTCCTTGGAAAATGTTTTAACCACATTAAGTTAGGAGCGGTAACTCATTTGTGAGTACTTGAGAAAAACCTTAGTAACTGGAATCCACACAAGTTCACTAAAAGTTTCTTTAAATTCTGGGGCCTCTGTTTTCCATAAAAGGAAAGAGTTGGGCTAATCTTTTAAATTAAAAAATTTTTCTTAAAAATCATGGTAAAAAAACATGTAAGAAGATTTACCATCCTAACCATCAGGAAGTGTACATTTCAATAGTGTGAAGTATAGTCATACTGTTGTACAGATCTCCAGAATTTTTTCACTTTGCAAAACTGAACCTCTGTACTCACTGAACAACAATTCTCCATTTCCCCTTCCCCAGATCTTGGCAACCACCATTCTACCTTTTGTTTCTAGGAACTAGACTACTTTAGATATCTCATGTAATGGACTCATATGGTATCTGTCTTTCGGTTGGCTTCTTTTACTCAGAATAACGTCCTCAAGGTTTACCCATGTTGTTGCAGGTAACAAGACTTTCTTCTTTTTCAAGGCTGAACCATGTTCCATTGTATGTAAATACCACTTTTTTTTTTTTTTTTTTTTTACCCATTCATCTACTCGTAGGCATTGACTTGCTTTCTGCTTTTAGGTATTGTGAATAACGCTGTGATGAATATGGGTGTGTAAATATCTTTTTGAGATCTTGCTTTCAGTTCTTTTGGATGTATACTCAAAGTGGGATTGCTGGATCATATGGTTATTCTATTTTTAACTTTTTGAGGCATATCCATATGTTTTCTATAGTTGCTACTACAACATTTTGCCTTTCTACCTACAGTGCAAAATGGTCCTAATTTCTCCACATCTTTGCTAACATTTGCTATATTCTATTTTTTGATATGAGGTATTGATATTCTATTAATGAATATGAGATGAAATATCACTGTAGTTTTGATTTGCATTTCTTTATTTTTATTTATAAATAATAATTATATTTATTTAATTATTCTAATTATTAAGTGATATTGAGCATATTCTTATAATGCTTCTTGTCCATTTGTATATCATCTTTGGAGGAATGTCTAAGTCCTTTGCTAACTTTTTAGTTGAGCTAATCTTTAAGGAGCTATATGTTCTTTGGATCAAAGGGGAAAAAAACCGAATGAAGGATGCAATAAAAGTCTTAAAATTTCAATAAGAGATGACACCAGATATTAAAAACTAGTTCTGGTACACACACTTGTTCCTTACTAGCTTTTTATTTTCCTCCAATTTAAAGTAGTGGCTCACATTTAAGAAAAAAAAGATTAAGAAAAAAAGATTCCAAAATCCAATAGGTTCTATAACATTGAATGTCTTTCATCTTTGATAGGATTATTTTGGAGGGATAGGACAAACATGTTTAAACTTTAGCAAAATGTTTGATCAAGTGATTCATGATATCCTTATGGAGAAAAAATGGAGGACTAGATAATATCAATAGATGGATTTGTACTTCATCACATGGCTATACTTTAATAGTGTTAATCAGCAAACAGCATCAAATTATAGAAGGCTATTCTTGAGAGGACCTGCCTGTTCAATACTGTCATCAACTACTTGATGATGACATGTTTATCAAATTTGAAATGGCCTGAACCTAAGAAAGATAATTAGTTGACTACAGAAATAAAATTTTAGAGGATCATCAGTTCAGTTCAGTCGCTCAGTTGTGTCCGACTCTTTGCGACCCCATGAATTGCAGCACACCAGGCCTCTCTGTCCATCACCAACTCCCGGAGTCTACCCAAACCCATGTCCATCGAGTCGGTGATGCCATCCAACCATCTCATCCTCTGTCGTCCCCTTCTCCTCCCGTCTCCAATCTTACCCAGCATTAGGGTCTTTTCCAATGAGTCAACCCTTCGCATGAGGTGGCCAAAGTATTGGAGTTTCAGCTTCAACATCAGACCTTCCAATGAACACCCAGGATTGATCTCTTTTAGGATGGATTGATTGGATCTCCTTGCAGTCCAAGGGACTCTCAAGAGTCTTCTCCAACACCACAGTTCAAAAGCATCAATTCTTCGGCACTCAGCTTTCTTCACCGTCCAACTCTCACATCCATACATGACCACTGGAAAAACCACAGCCTTGACTAGATGGACTTTTGTTGGCAAAGTAATGTCTCTGCTTTTAAATATGCTATCTAGGTTGGCCATAACCTTCCTTCCAAGGAGTAAGCGTCTTTTAATTTCATGGCTGCAGTCACCATCAGCAGTGATTCTGGAGCCCCCAAAAATAAAGTCTGACACTGTTTCCACTGTTTCCACATCTATTTCCCATGAAGGATCATACACAACAGTTAAAATAAACTGTTGTTTAGAATAAACTCAAACCAACAGTGGAAATTTTATAATATGATAACTTGGAGTTAGGTTAAAGCCTTGCTTAGAGAAGTTCATGATTCAAAAGATCTACTAAATAATTTTTGATATAACCAAACTAAAAACAAACAAACAAAAGAAGACTCATAAGTTTTAGCAAAGACTTGAAGGCTCAGTTGGATCCAGCAACAGCATGCTGAAATTTCTGAAAAAATTTCATAGCTGGCACTTATAGCAATGAAACACCCTTCATTGGCAGTACTGAGTCATGGTCAAGAATCATGGTCCTCTTCTGGTCTGCTCTGGTTAAAAGACATCAAAAATTGTTTCAACTCTAAGAGTCATGTTTTTTAAGAAAGATTTTGGAGGAGCAAGAAGCATGCAGAGAGGAGGATCGGTAAGGAAAGGTGGGAGGAGCTATGTGCTCTTTGGATCAAAGGAGAAAAAAACTGAATGAAGGATGCAATGAAAGTCTTAAAATTTCAATAAGAGATGACACCAGATGTTAAAAACCAGTTCTAGTGCACACACTTGTTCCTTACTAGCTTTTTATTTTCCTCCAATTTAAAGTAGTGGCTCACATTTAAGAAAAAAAAAAGAAAAATCAGGAGATTTAACATGTAAGTTTTAGCCTCTGGCATACAAAGGCAGAGGAGCCAGTGCATAATAACTTTGGTTAGAGAGATAACCTTGTCTCTGCAGGTCTCTGGCATGTTCAAGCAGAGGTTGTTTGATTTCTGTATTCCTTTAAGATGCTCTGATTTTATAAACGGAGTTGACATACCTTACTTAGATTCCCACTGAACTTTGGACTCTCTTACGAAGCAACTGATTTAAAGCCAGTGATGAATACTTCCCCTAAGTGTCCCCAGCTCACCGGATCTAGTCTTAGTCATTGTCTATCCAGCCCTATGCTGAGGCTGATCTCTATGCACAGGATTAATGGGACTCTGGCTTCCAGTTAGGTCCAGCTCTTGGGAGGCACTGGCATGATAGAAAGAACCCCAAAAGAAGAAGAGAGAGTATGGTTGGTGCGTTTATTCCTCTGGCTCCCTTCCTGCTGGGTAGCAGAGGCTTGCCTGCCTGCCTCTACCAAAGGCCACAGCACACACTGGACAGCCTTCTCTTCAGCCTCGGTTGTACTCTATGGGGAGGAGTAATCGACTCTTATTGACTCTCCAGGCCTAGAATGGTATTGCTTCACTCCTGTTAGCCCCAGGTCCTGAACCTTATTGGTTTACCCTAATTCTGCCAACACCTTTAAAAACTATATCTTAATAAAATTCTCCTCCGTCTATTTGCTTGTGCTTTTTGTTTCCTGCCAGAATCTTGACTGATGCAAAGCCAGTAACAACAATCACCATGGTGTTACAGCAGAGTTCTGTCACTGAAAGTTCAAGATGACAAGGAGCACTTCCTATTGGCATGGGGGTGGGCCCAAAGAGTTAAGGGCCTCCAAAAGCTTATTGCTAGAGTAGCTGACACACTAGGTAAGTGACTCAATATATACTGGGGACAATAAAATTAAAAAAAAAAAAAAAACTTTTAGAGAAAATTATTTTATGTTGAAACATGTTTGTGAAACATGACTCAGTTATAAGTTTTTGGTAACTATTGTTCTTTACTTTGCTGAAAATATACAAAGACTGGAGACCAAAGTACATCTTGAAAAGCTCTGGAGCACAAAAATAACTCTTCCGGAAAACTTCCAACTATACAAAGCAGTGCTCTATTCCTTCCTCTGCTCCCCCTCCCCAACATCCAATCCACTGTAATGTTCAATTTTGGTTTGAAGAAATGGCTGAAAGACAAATTGCCTTACAACAGGTCTTCTATGAAATATGGGAGAAGGCTGCTGACAGAGTGAGTTAAAAACTGCAGTGTTCGCAATCTGGAAAACATCTGCCTTGCCCCAAACTGTAAACCACCATGTTGGAGAAAATGGTTTGTGACAGAGCAGAACCCAGGGTGGGTGTTTGTAAGGTTATGGGACAAGTCAGGGCTATTCAGGCACAGAACTGGGCAGCGTGCCCTTTGGCAAACAGGTGCAAGCCAAGGACTTAAAAGGAAATACAAAAGCAACAGGCCAGGTATGAAAACTCCATATGGAGCCAAATGGCTCACTACTTTTCTTATCAATGGGTACTCTTTTGTGAAGCTGTTTTAAGAGTAAAAACAATACCATTGTTTGGAAGCTCTGGTTTTTTGGTGGATGAAGAAATCTTTATTTAGCAGTGACTCGAACATGCTGGCTTGGTTAGTAGAAGAATCAAGACTCATCTAGGTGGAAATAAAGGGTTAAGGTTTGAATATGAAAACATGAATGTAATCAAGGTTCTGCCTCCTCACTACAATTCAAAAAAGAAACAAATAGGGGATCTTAATTAGTTGGGAAGACAGAAAATATGGACCAACGGAAATGGCCAGATCAAAGCAAAAGGAGCTCCCAGAGAAACAGACATTTGTCACAGTTTCCCTCTCAGAGCTGTGCAAAATAGCAATGATAAGGGCTACAGTGAAACTGTGAGTTGGGAGGTGTGCCTAGGTGCCAGTTAGAAAGAACATAGGCAAATGTTCCATCCAGTCCACATTATTTGGCTTGGAAGGTGGCCACAGGGACTAGAGGTGGAAACGTAGCAAATGAAGGTTTGCAGGCAGGATCTCAGGGAAGATGGCCAACTCTGAGGTCTGGGAACCCAGGGCTGCCAGGAAGGGAGGAGACTTAGGACTTAACGGGAAAAGGGCAAACGATGTGAGGCCTAGGTGGAGCTGCCAGAGGAACTAGTCCCTATCAGGCTGAGGCTAAGAAGAACACCCTGGGGTCTCAGAGTAGATGTCTTATGGCTGGGGGGTCCATTCTTGCATCTGCGCAGCTTCAGGTAAGAAAATCAAAGACATAGAGAGGGACTTCCCTGGTGACTTGGTGGATAAGAATCCACCTGCCAGTGCAGGGGATATGGGTTAGATCTCTAGTCCAGGAAGATTTCACATGCCGCAGAGCAACTAAGTCCATGTGCCACAACTACTGAAGCCCATATGTCTAGAGCCTGTGCTCAGCAACAAGAGAAGCCACCACAATGAGAAGCCCGTGTACCACAACTAGAGCGTAGCCCCCAGCTCTCTGCAATTAGAGAAAAGCCCACACATTAAGAAAGATTCAGCATGGACAAAAATAAATAAATAAACAAACAAATATTAAGAAAAAAGGTGACCTAGAGAGCTCATAAGGATCAAAGAGAAAAGGAAAATGATAAAGGAATGTTTGTTCTTCTGAATAACATAGAATTTGTTCTTTAAGTAGCTGTAGCATGGTGGACCGGAGAAGGCAATGGCACCCTACTCCAGTACTCTTGCCTGGGAAACCTCATGGATGGAGGAGCCTGGTAGGCTGCAGCCCATGTGGTCGCGAAGAGTTGGACACGACTGAGTGACTTCACTTTCACTTTTCACTTTCATGCACTGGAGAAGGAAATGGCAACCCACTCCAGTATTCTTGCCTGGAGAATCCCAGGGACAGAGGAGCCTGGTGGGCTGCCGTCTATGGGGTCGCACAGAGTCGGACACGACTGATGCGACTTAGCAGCAGCAGCATGGTGGACACAGGCTGGACATTGAATCCTGTGGACCCAATCTTGTCTTTAGTAAAAACAACATTGTCTCAGCTTCTCCATCGGTAAAATGGGTTATTATGAGGGTTAACTCGACACATTTTATTGAGCATCAGCTAAGTCATAGGCCAGATGCTACTGTAAAGAACTTCACACAGTGTTCAACCAATAGCAAATATCAGCACACACAGAAAAGCACATTACAACACACAGGAACACTGGGAACTATTGTGTTTAAAGTGGTTTGTATTTTCCCCCTCTGATTCTTCTACTAGATTGTAAGCTACAGGAGGGCACAGCTTATTCATAAAATCTAAAGCATAGTAGAAGTTCAATATATATACATTGGTTTCAATAAGTGAATGAATAAATAATAACTGTTCTAATTGCTGGAAACCTGGGATAGGAAAGAAAAGACAGGGAGGATGAGAGCTCAAGTCTGGCTCAAACTTCTTTTGTTCTTTCCCCTTCTCCAGGCACTGCCTGGGCTCATGCACACAGCCCTAGCTAAGCCAATTCCCAGAATTCACAGCAGACATATTTGGTTGTGTTTAATTTTATGTTCCGTCTTAGAGGAAAAGTTCACAGATAAAATGATCTGGGGCACACTGTTCTCAAATGCCTTTATTCTAGAAACTATAACAAATGCTCACATTCTGCATTTAATTAGGTCTATACTTCTTTCAGCCTTACTTAGTTGAAATGAAAACAAAAGATATCAGTAGGAAAATGAGAAACCCCATGGAGATTTTGAAACCTCTTTAACTTTGACTTAACTAAAGAATGCAGGAACATTCCCATGAGATTCCATCCCCTTGGAGAGGAAGGAGGAAAAGGACTCATTGCAAATATGCCCCACAAGCTTACACCTCATTATAAGATACAAAGTTATTCTCCATATCTCTATCACCAATCTATCAATCTATCTATCCATCCATCTACCCACCTACCTATTTATATACACAAACACATACATATATAAATCATAGAATTTACAAGACAGGCTATAGCTTTGAATCCTGGGTCCACTTCTTATTAATTGTGTGGCCTTGGACAAGTTATTTAACCTCTCTAAGTCTCATTTTTCTTGGGTAAAATAAAAACCCAACTCATACAGTTATAGAGCTATTATACATGAGATAATGCATTAAAAAAAAAAACCCTTCACATAGTGGCTCTTTGTAAGCAATCAATAAATGGTAACTGCTGTTTAATATTGTTATTCTATAGTTTAAATTATATAACTTATACAGTATATACAATATACTATATTCTATAGTCTAAATTGTGTAATTCTAATTCAGTCTCAGAGTTTCCCAAACCTGGCACTACTGGTGTTCTGGGCTGGATAATTCTGTGTGGGCTGTTCTGTGCATTCTGGGGTGTTCAGCAGAATCCCTGGCCTCTGCACGTTAGAAGCCAGTAGCATTCCCCCAGGCTTCCCTAGTGACTCAAAGTCAAAGAATCTGCCTGCCAATGCAGGAGGCACAGGGTCGATCTTTGAGTCAGGAAGATCCCCTGGAGAAGGAAATGGCAACCCACTCCAGTATTCTCATCTGGGAAATCCCATGGACAGAGGAGCCTGGTGGGCAACATACAGTCCATGGGCTCACAAAGAGTCAGACACAACTTAGTGACTAAACAACAACAACAAAACTTTCCCCAACCTCACTCAGTTGTGATGACCACAATATCTCCAGATATTGCTAAATGTTCCCTGGAAGGCAAAACTTCCCGTTTGAGAATCACTGGTATCGAACAAAGAGTGAGTGGCCCTAGAGACAGGAGACCTGGTTTCTATTAACTCATTTGTGTTCTTGGGTAAGTCCTACCACTTCCCTAGACCTTGGCTGTCTCATATGTTAAAATAGGGCAGGAAATTGCTACTTTATCTTTCATGATTTTTCTAAGGATGAAATGAGAAAAAAAGCAAATGCTCTAAAGAAATGCTATAAAAGTAGGATTCTGTATGATTACTTTGTTAGAGGTGGGCTATTGAGGGGCAATTACAAGAAGCCTCATCTTGGAACAATGGCTGATGCCGACCGACTCTCTTCTGTAATTCATACCCTAGGGAGCCGCTAGCCTCTCAGCAGCTGTTTATTGATCACATGTCAAGGATTCCCTGTTCCTTTAATGGATGTATTTGTGGCTTGGCCTGAGGAATTCAAAAGGAGCTGTTTTCTTTCAAAATGAAATGAAAATGTTCTTCCAAAAAAATTATTATTATAAGTGGTGAAAACTGGCTTGTCATCTGTAGATTTACCCTTCATCTAAATTTCTCTCTCACGTGACTAGAATTAACCAGTCCTCAGAATTCTGCAGATTGATATTCAGAAAGAAATATCTTAGGGTTTCCAACATCACTAAACTGATTAATACTATAATAATATACTGAGAAGCACTGTGATCGATTTCTGCATCAGCAAGGGAACATGTTTTGCTGTCATATCATGATATGGGAATTAGTGTACTGAAATCCAGAGGTGGAGCCTATTGTCATCCTTTTATTTATTTCTGAAAAATCTTTAAATGGGAAATAGCAGAGTGTCTGGGAAAAGAGCACGAACTTTGAGTTTGGTCGGAGCTATATGCAAATAGATGAGCGTTCAAGGTCCAATGCTATGAGCTATCTCATCTAGACATATACCTTGGTGGGATATGTTAATAACATCTGTCCCACAGTACGGTGATGAATTTTAAATAGAGATGAAGATGTAAAGCACGAAGCACCATGCAGGCACATGGTAGATAATGTAGGTGGTCTTTCTCTCTCTGTCTAAGGTCTGAAAGACTGTTCATGGGTTTCTTTCATCCCTCAGAGAGTATTTTCAGTCTGATTGCCTAAAGAATGCTGCTGAAATGAAAATCGATACTTTCTAGGTATCAAGTCTTGACTTAAGCTAATTGTAATAAAGCTTGAATCCGATTATCAGCAAATCTTCCAGCTCATGAGTAAATTATCTCCCTACTTCTTTATTTTTAAAAATTATATTCTAGTATAGTTGATTTATAATGTTGTGTTAATTTCTGCTGAGAGAAAGGGACGCAGTTAATACATGTGTATCTTCTTTTCATTGGATACTGAACATAGTAACCTGTGCTATACAGTAGGATTTTGCTGTTATCCAGCCAATATATACTAGTTTGCATCCGCTAATCCCAAACTCCCAACCCTTCCCTCCTACCTCCCTCTCTCCTTTGGCTACCACAAATCTGTTCCCTATGTCTGTGTATTTCCCTACTTCAGACGAGGATTGCAGTTGGAAATTATGGGTCAAAAGTCACCCACAGGACCATCATGGGTAACATCTCATTTCATGAATGATTGTGATAAGCTGCTTCTCCTGTACCTCCAGAGAGATGGTGCCTATTATACCCACTAACACAATGGCAGCAGGAATAAAAGCAGTTTCCTCCTTGAGAGTGTGCTTTGGTACCCAAAAAGGTATTTTCTGCTCAGACAGCAAAGTTTATATCTATCCTAGAAACAGTGTTAGAGATCAAACAAACATTATCAACCTCCTTTGCCCCCTTATATGATTCTCCTAAGGGAAGGGGCATAGAGCTGGGATCCTTTAAAGCAGGGGTCTCCAATCTCTGGGATCTAATGCCTGATGCTCTGAGAAGCTGATGTAATAAGAACAGAAATAAAGTGCACAATAAATGGCATGCCCTTGAATCATCCCGAAACCATCCTCCCATCTCCTGGACTGTGGAAGAACTGTCTTCCACAAAACTGGTCCCTGGTGCCAAAAAGGTTGGGGACCACTGTTTCAAAATGACTGAACCCATGAAAGGCAGTGATAGTATTTACCACATGCTGGGATGTCACACAGGTCAAACTTGTAGTTTTCATCCAAGGTGAAGCACCAGGGTGCTTCCTTCTGATTCCCCGGGTTGCGGCAGTAGGAGTGTCCTCCGTTCAGCTCTGGGAAGCGGAGGGCAGTGAAGGTGTGCGTGTGGGGATACTGGGAATTCCAAGGCTGGCACTGGCGCCCTGATTTGGTCACACTGACGGTGCCCCGGTAGTCCACGCCTGTGCTATTATAGCACTTGTGATCTGAAATACACGAAAGAAGAGCCCAAACTGTGAGAAACAGAGACGATGCTGGAGCTCCTGGCCAGCAGTTTCTGGAGGGAAGACATGCAGTTACCCTCACGGCCGAGGCTTCCCGGCTGGTCGGGACCACGTGGCAGTCTCCTGCGTGCTGGGCTGGGACACAGAGCAGACCTTGCAGTGACACTGCTGGGAGGACTTACAGCTTATGCTTCAGGAAGGAAACCAGTCTCCACAATTATTTTTGATATGGAACACAGAAAAAAATCAGAACTGGGGCAGGATCTGGGGGCACAGGAGCAATTGCCTAGTGAATGGTGCAGGGACTGTTCTTTCCATTTCTGCTTGGTGACCTTAGACATGAGATAGATGATAGGTCATGGGATAAAGAATGTAGTCCTCAGAAGATGTTCCTTAGCAGCAGTGCACTAGGGGTTTCCGACAGGAGTTTGGCCATCGCTATGCTGATACACTGGACATCTTCAAGAAGCAGGTCCTATTAAATCCTCCTTCCAGGAGCTGATGCTTGAAACCATGGCAAAAATCTATTAAGCGGAAATAAACTGAAATCTGGAGGGGTAATGATAAGATGAGAGTAATAATAGTAATAAGGATGGTATTGCTATTATATGTTAAGCATAGTTCTAAGCATTTTAGGTGCACTAACTTATTTAACTAATAAAAGAGTTAACTACCAAAAGGAAATGAAAACATTACCAGTAATGTGTAATACAGATGGATGGGAAATGCACAGAAAACAGTCTTTTGTTTGTTGGCAGTGAGAGGATGGAGGCAAACTCCCATACAGCTAGCTAGCTAGATAGTGGTATAATACAATATAATGCAATTTACCATTAATGTATTTAGAACATTCAAAATATTGTGCAACCTTAACTACTATCTTATCCTAGAACACATACATCATCCCCAAAGGAGATCCTATGCTCATTAAGCAGTCACTCCACACTCTCCCCTAGTCCCTACACTTGGCAATCTGCTTTCTATCTCCATGGAATTGTCCATTCTGGATATTGTAGACAAATGAACTCATACAATGGTGTCTGACTTCTTTCTATAACAGTCTTTTTAAGGTTCAGCCATATTATAGCATGTAACAGGATTTTACCTCTTTTTATGGATAAACAATATTTCATTGGGGAAGATCCCTTGGAGGAGGGCATGGCAAACCACTCCAGTATTCTTGCCTGGAGAATCCCATGGACAGAGGAGCCTGGCAGTCTACAGTCCATGGGGTCCCACAGAGTCAGACACGACTAAAGTGACTTAGCATGCAGCATGCAATATTTCGTTATGTGGATATGCCACAATGTATTCACCTACTTACCCACTGATGGACATTTGGGTTGTTCCCACTTTTTAGCTATGGTGAATAGAGCTGTTATGAACCTTTCTGTACAAGTTTTTGTTTGAACACCCGTTTTCAATTCTTTTGGGCATATATCCAGGAGTGGCATTACTGGGACATACAATAATTCTATTTTTAAGTTATTAAGGAACCAGTAGCCATATTTTTAAATTATCATCTTCATGTAACTTTTTGAAGAATGGCACTGCATCTTACCCACTGGAAGCTCAGCCGCCACATGGTATCTGGACCACTGGGAAGTAATCTGACAATCAACACAAATTATTACTGAGGATCAAGGTCCAGTTTTCCTGGGGCTGCTGGCACAGAAGGTCAGGGGCTACCACCTACTTTTATTGATGGGATCCGCCATGGGAATTCCAATCCGGATACAGTTTGCAGCTTCGGGACTCTCGGGCTGGGGGAGATCTTCACAGTTTGGCAGTTTCAGCCTCATCAGTATCATGGGATTTGATCTCGCAAAAATGTACTCTGTTTGACACAGGACATTTTCCAGAATTTCACATTCATCACGACACAAGTCCCGGGGCTTTGGGACCGACGAGGTTTCATCACAGTAGGGGAAGGCGTAGTGGCACAGGGAAGGGATGGCGAACTGAGAACACTTATCAGATAAGTGACTGGAGGTGCCGATCATGGTGAAGGCAGCTGGAAAACAAACACAATTATTAACTCCCAGGGGCAGGGTTTATCTCCCCTGGTTATCCAGTCAACAGATATCAGATGTAAACACACATTGGAAGGAATCTGCTGTACTCAAACAGACAAGGCCAAGAGAAGGAGATTCATTTCAGATGTCTAAGCAGCTTACTTTCACTAGCTTGAAAAAAGTAATTTTGACCACAAAGTTTAAAAAAACAGGATTAAGTTACATATGTACCGTTTCCTAATAAAAAGAATTAATTAGGTTAAAGTACAATATATTTTTCATTTTTACTACAAAGCAACAGAACTTTGTGTTTCATCCGGTACTTTTTATTACTTTTGTGAGGCTTCTAAAACATTTGACAGCTGTAGGGCAGAACTTGCTTTATACAGTGGCTGAGCCCAATCACAGGATTTATTTAGTTTTGTGTCTTGCCTCTCAGTTGTTGGATGACTTTGGGGAACTGGTTTAATTTCCTTATAATTTGAAGACTTTTGATCCCATCTTCTGAAAATGAGGCAACTCATTTGAAAGTTCTCAAAGAGCACAACTCAGTTGTCCAGTGTATATTGTAGAATATTAGTGGTTGCTTTGCCTAATCTCTTATCCCCCTACCAGCCTTTGCACACTTCTACTGACAAGGAGCTTATACTCACAAGGCAGCCTGTGAAGTTGTTGGTACACTGTTTCCCAAAGCATGTTCCTCAGAACACTAATTATGTAGAATGTTAAAAGTGTCTGAGAAACTGGGGTTCCATAGCTAAACAAGTTTGGGAAATGCTAGGTTAATCAAAGTTAAATGGATTTTTTTAAAAAAAGAAAAAACTGTAACACTTTCCAGTAAGCTGATGTCCATTGAAAATGTCCAGGAGAGGATTATTATAAGTGGGTGACCAAATATTTATATATTTATATCAGAACCTCCATTTATTTTTGTGAATACTTAGTAAAAAGTATGTTCAAGTGATTTTTTATTAGGTTGAACTGTATCTTCTATAGCTTCTCCCTACCAGTCTTGCCTCTCTGGAATTTCACGGACTTTCCTCGTGAAAGCCTGAGAGATTTAGCAACTGACAAATACATCTTCCTATAATTGCTTCTTCAGGTTAAATAATTCCCCTGGCCCCCTCTTAGTTCCTTCAAATTCCTCTTGGGACATAGTTTCTGGGCCGTTGGCTATTCTATGTGTCTTGGGTTCATTCTTGCCTCTCTTAAATCATAGGGTTGCCAGCTAAACTACAGGGCATCTGAATTTCAGGTCAAGATTTGGGACATATACTAAAATATATCAGATGCAATGGGGTGTCTTATATTTTCAGTGCTAAAGTTGGAAACCTTATTAGAATTTCAGAAAAGCCACTTTAATGTATTTAATGTACAGGGCACCGAGGCATAATAACTACACTAATGGGAGAGACACAGGCTGCTGTAACCATCCGAACAAGGTATACAAAATCGTGCACAGTGGCCAACACTACCTACCTCGTATGTGCTAGGTAGTAGTTCAGTATTAGATTTCCATTAAAAAGATACTTTCAATTCAGAAAAGTGAAGGGTAAATAGAGAAAGCTAGAGCAGGAAGAGACCCATGATCATCTCACCTCCTCACTCACTTCACAGATGAAGAAAGAGATTTCCATGGAGAGTAAGACTTTCTCTGAAGTCACACTAATGGCAAATTGGGATTAGTATCCAGAATTCTAACTCTAAATTCATCCACTTTCAGTTGACACAATGTTATTTCCAAATAGTAAGCTCTGTGAGGGCAGACACATACCTGGCTTATTCCCCACACCATCACATCGCCCGTGCCCAGCCCAGGTCCTGGTATGCCAAAAGCACTCAATAATATTTATTGAGTGTTTGAATGAAAGTGAGACTTCTCAAAGCCTCCTTTTCCTCTAAGGGTAACCTTTAATAAATTATTCTAATGTAAATTTCAGAGCAGAGATTATATCTCTGGCTTCTTTATGGCCCCGCTCCTAACCCCTATGCCTTGACTAATCCTTTGTCAAGAGAAAGGCTCAATAAAACTTCTGGGGAGAAAAACTGTTATGCAAAGTATAAATATAATTTCATTGCTACCAACCTGTGATCTGATTTTCTATTTCCCCTTGCATGTGCAAAGACTCCATGTAGACAGTGCGGTTGCCAATAAATCTTGCACAGGCAATCCCTCTGTACGGCTGACAGAATCCATCTTCTTCGTACTCATCTCTGAAAACAGAGCATAGACATAAGGTGGTGCGGGACACACACGCAGTTGGCGCTGACTGCGCGATGCCCCAGACAGTCACTAGGGGGCGCAGTCGGGCACAGTATCCTAAAGACTGGGTTAAGGAATCTGGCTTCCTCCTCAGTTGGATCCACCGCTTAAAACATCTGTTGGTCACATTGGTCAAGTTTCCTTCACCTCTAGAAATATCATCCTGAAGCACAAAATCATCCTTAAATGTGGGAGAAAACACTTTTATTTTCGCAGCTGGTGGTGGGCTGGAGGATGATGTAGTTGTAAGAGTAAAGAGGAAATGAGTTGGAAATCTGGGCACATGTTCTACAGTTTTTTGTTTTTTAAGCACAGATTATTTCTGTTTCATTTGCTACAAAGGGGTGGGCACATTACCCCAAGCCCTAATCAGACTGATATGTCAATTAGGAAGCCCCAAGGAGTGAGAAGCTGGGTGCTGGGGGAAAGAAAGCTGAGGGCAGTCCAGTTACGTGACTCCTGCTTGAGACCCATCACCTCTACCCTGCAGAGAGTGTCCATGGCAAACTGTGGACTGGGCAATCTCAGATCAGTCACTAAGTCCCAGGAAATGCAGAGAAAATGTCAATGGATACTTGCTTTCGTAAGTTCCTAAAGCAAAACAAAATCTTAAAAAAAAATTTTGTTGCCTCATGTTATAATAATAAAAGGGAGGGCACAGATTTTATTCTGAAGATAAAGTGAAAGTCATGTCCGACTCTTTGCGACCCCATGGACTTAGTCCATGGAATTCTCCAGGCCAGAATACTGGAGTGGGTAGCCTTTCCCTTCCTCCAGGGGATCTTCCCAACCCATGGATAGAACCCAGGTTTCCCGTATTGCGGGTGGATTCTTTACCAGTTGAGCCACAAAGGAAGCCTAGGAATACTAGATTGGGTAGCCTATCTCTTCTCCAGAGGATCTTCCTGACCCAGGAATCGAACTGGGGTCTCCTGCACTGCAGGCGGATTCTTTACCAACTGAGCTATGAGGGAAGCCCCATTCTGAAGATAAGGGGATACCAGAAAGTGATGTGATTAGTGACTGTGGAGCAAATGGCTGGAGATCCAAGGCTGAAGATTAGGACCCAAGATGGCAGGCTCAGCTTGAAAGGACAGAGGCCAAAATCTCCCACTTGGGCCTATGATAAGCACAAGACACCAGAGTACAAGATATCAATCTGCTTCTGAAAGGCAAACTACAGCCAAGCAGAAGGCTACCTGCCAGGCTTATGGTCTGACTTCTACCCTGGATGCTCCTCCTCTGTTAACCTGGCTGGAATCAACATCTTGCCTGAAAGAAGTATCATTTTTTTTTCCTCTTTGGTTTCTTCTAAGTTAAAGTACTTTAGAGCAAAAGTCAGGAGAACAAATTCTCCTGCTGGATTTAGCATTTGCACATCCTTAGATGTGATTCCCTGGTGGCTATGACAGTAAAGAATCTGCCTGAAGTGCAGGAGGCCTGGGTTTGATCCCTTGGTCGGGAAGACCCCCTGGAGGAGGAAATGGCAACCCACTCAGTATTCTTGCATGGGAAATACCATGCACAGAGGAGCCTGGCGAGCTACAGTCTATGGAGTCGCAAAGAGTCGGACACCATTGAGTGACTAACACTTTCACTTTCTTATCCTTAGGCAACCTCTCAAATACTCTAAGCTATGGTTTTCTTATGTATAAGATGAAGATAATAATCCTCCCAACGCCTATAGATCAAAGTCATGTTGCTGTTTGTTGTTTAGTTGCTAAGCCATGTCCCTTTGCATCCCCGTAGATCAGCCTGCCAGACTCCTCTGTGCATGGTATTTCCCAGGCAAGAATACTGGAGTGGTTTGCCATTTCCTTCTCCTGGGGATCTTTCTGACCCAGAGATAGAACCTGTGTCTCCTGCATTGGCAGGTGGATTCTTTACTGCTGAACCAAAGTCATGAGGACACTATCAAACTGTGTAAAAGCTTTAAAAAAGTGCTACACAGAGGTAACATATAATTATTATCAAAGCCCTTACAGTTACCAAGAGGGCTTCCCTAGTGACTTAGAATCTGCCTAGAATGCAGGAGACTCAGGTTTGATCCCTAGGTTGGGAAGAACCCTTGGAGAGGGGAATGGCTACCCACTTCAGTATTCTTGCCTGGAGAATTCCATGGACAGAGGAGCCTGGCGGGCTACAGTTGTCCATGGGGTTGCAAAGAGGCAGACATGACTGAATGACTAACACTAGCAGGTATCGAAGAAGATATTTAAAAGATAATTATTTGCTAAGCTTCTCCTTTGTAAAATCAGCTGTGTTCATAGCTCTGGCCCTGGACTTCCACACCTGAGGGTTCAGGGAGGGAGTCTAGAAAGCCCAGTAGAATAGGAAACCATGTCAAAAAAATCTGATAGAGCTGATCCTTAAAAGACACTCGTTTTCAGCTGCTTTCTACTCCCTATTCACTAAAACAGTCAAGTTAAAGGTGGAGATGGGAGCAGTATCTCCACTTTAGTCCCCCAAATAGTTTGCAGTGCAAAGCTCTTAAAAACGTAAACTTTAAGCACACATACAAATGAATATATCATACACCTGACATAAAGACATTGAAATTTTAATGTTGCAAAATCCTGCAAGCACTCCACATGTTTACTTTCATAAATCCTAGAGTAATGTTGAAGCCTTTTTGGCTTAAATTTTACTTGGGTTGTAAAATTAACCCCACTTTTATTGGGTAACTAATACCATAAACCTATAGGGAGAAAGAAGTTTCTTGATGACCCAGCCTTGGATCTTGAAAACTGAAGTCCTGAGGCCAGAAAGTACCCCCACACCATCACCCCCCTGCTGTTATAGATGATGCTATTCTATCCCTAGGCATTAGCAGAGTCCTGGATTTTTAAGGTGTCATTATGAGAACACTTTTTCCTCCCCCACATTAAACTCTCAAGGCCTCAATTCATATCTCTTGGGAGGACAAAACCCTGGAATTACCCCCAGATATAAATCCCTGACCTACTGGGAGTTCCCATATTTTATGTGTGAGGCTTAGGCTAAACTTCTTACCACCTTTCCAATTCGAGATTCTAAAAAGACCCTTTGAATACTGTTTTTCAGAATAAAATGGAATGCAATTCTTTGGCTGCCTATTTCTTATCGAGGGTTTTAGATCTGCAGGTGTATTACATTTTTTATTGTGCCCAGAATTCTTCATCCTCTGACCAGTCTCTTGGGGACAGATATAAAAAACAAACCAAACAAACAAAAATAGTATGTAATGTCATCTGCTAGGAAGTAGTTCTCAGTCCTGGCTGTTTATACCTTCTCCTTAAGAAGCTTTTGAAAATTCCAATGTCCAAACCCCACCTTGGACCTATTAAATCATAGTCTCTGGGGATGCAGCTTAGGTATTCATGCATTTTAAAAAGCTCTCAGGTGATTTGACTGTGGTTGAGAACCACAGCACTAGAAAAACAAACATGTATTAAGTGTCTGCCACTCTCTGTGCTGAGTACTATGCTAAGTGCTTTCTTCAAAGTAGCCCCTTGTGGCATTATTATCCTTATTTATCTGAGTGAGAGACTCAAGTTCAGAAAAGTTAAGTAACTGGCTCAGACTCACAAGGCCAATAAGTGGAGGAGCTAGGATTTAATCACAAAATTCAAGTTCAAGCTTGACTACCAGGCTATAATAATGTTCTGCTTTTCAATCCTACTTTAAAGTAAATCAGCCTAATAATAAATAAGAGGATTTATAATGAGCCTTTACTCTGTTCCAGGCACTGTTGAATTTCATTTACATATAAAATCAATATTAAGTCATTTAATGCTGACAACAGTTTTATACAGAAGGTGAAGATGTAAGTGTTCCCGTTTTACAGATGAGAAAACTGTAGAATCAGAAAGAGCAAAAGAACTTGTCCACTGTGACACAGTAAGCAGAAGAACTAGATTTGCCCCCAAACCTGTGCTTGTAACCTTGGTACGCAACTTCCTTCCAAATAGTTGCGTATAGGAGTTTTTCCACTGCTGTAAGCAGGGGCTTTCTACTGTGAAGATGTTTTGGTGTCTGCTGGACAGAGGAGCCTGGCGGGCTACAGTCCAAAGGGTCACAGAGTCAGACACAACCGAGTGACTGCGCACACACACATGCACAGGTGGCGAAAAGGTTTTCTTTTAAACGTCAAGTCACAATCTCCTTTCATCCTTTCCATTTTTCCTGCCAGCCGTGGCTGGAGGGGAACAAACGCTCCTCCAACATTAATCAGCTTTATGCCTTTCTCCAGCTCACACTTCTTTCATCGCTGATGTCCTCCATGGTTAGCAAATTAAAAACATGAAGAAGCAAGGCCGTGAGAGTACAAGGGCGCTTGCAGTGAGCATGCCCGTGGCTGCGTTCTGGGGAGAAGAAATGCACACTAGGAGAGGGCAGATGGAATTCTGGCCATCCATCCATCACAGCACCTGGCATCAACATGCGCCAGCTACCTCGCCATGATGTCAAGACGCTGGAGTGCTTTGTGATGGGCACTCATGATTCTTCTAAAGGTAATTTAGTTACTGGGTTGCCAGCCCCTACAACCTTCCATATTCGCTGCCAGGTGATAGGGAAAAGCAAACACCGTTTGCCCCCCACTTCCAGGGTCTCCCCCTTCCCCAGAGCAAGGAGCAGATGAGGGGTGGTCACACAGGGCTGAGAGTGATGGCGACCAATGTGCCAGCAGTAGGAGCATCCACCCAAGAAGCACCGCAGACCAAGAATGGGGAACATGCTGCCCATGGGAGTTTGACAGTGACTGTGGGAGTCAATGGTTACACACTGCTGGGCGAACTTCTTGGGTCTGGAATAAGGCTCTCAAGAGTTCTCCAAAAATGAGAACAGTGAAGTGTATAGTATGGGGCCAGGGAAGCCCAAGATGTAGTTTTTTGAGAATGGGGACCAGGAAAGGAAAAGAAAGGATGGGTGGGTGGTTAGGTGAGGTATGGGGACTGAAAGGATGCAGAATACCCCAAATGGATGCCAAAATGGAGTTGTGCCAAGTCTGGACCACGAGAGTCCCGCTGTGTGCTTAGTCCCTCAGCTGTGTCTGACTTTTTGTGACCCCATGGACTGCAGCCCACCAGGCTCCTCTGTCCACTGGGATTCTCCAGGCAAGAACATTGGAGTGCCCTCCTCCAGGGGATCTTCCCAATCCAGGGATTGAACCCAGGTCTCCCATGTTGCAGGCAGATTCTTTATCCACTAAGGCACCAGAGAGGCCAGCTAGTGCTCTTTAGTGCTTCCGGGGGAGCGGGGTTTCCGAAGGGTGCCTCAGTTTAAGGGAGAAAAGAGAGAAAACGCAACTGTTATATACATGATTTCAAAAGAAACCCTTAATATGTATAGAGAAACTGTGGAAATCTGAATGAATCTATACATTACTTAGTAGTAGTGAGCGTGCCTGTGCATGCTCAGTCATGTGTGACTCTTTTGAGACCCCTTGGGCTGTAGCCCGCCAGGTTCCTCTGTCCATAGAATTTCCCAGGCAAGAATATTGGAGTGAGTTGCCATTTCCTTCTCCAGGGGATCTTCCTGACCCAGGGATTGAGCCTGCAACTTTTGCATTTTCTACATCGGCAGGTGGATTCTTGACCACTGTGCCACCTGGGAAGGTAAGTAGTAGCATACCGATGGTAATTTCTTACTTCTGATAATAGTACTATATTGATGCAAAACATTAACATTAGGGGATAAGGGAATATGGAAATTCTGCACTACTTTTGCAACTTTTCTTAAACATAAATATTTCAAAATAAAAAGTAAAAGAAAAAAGACAGACTTACAGTTATACACATATCCCCTTCCTGTTGAGCCTCACTCCCCACACAGAAGGAGGGGATATAGGTATAATTGTGACTGGTTTGAGTTGTTTTACAGCGGGGATCAGCACAGTATTGTAAAGTAATTATCCTCCAATTAAAACATAAAAAAAAGAAAGAAAGTCTTACAAGAAGGTGCGGGGATGGGAACCTTATTGTATATAGATGAACAGGAGATGCTATGGTGTGAGGGTATGAGGAAGGCCTTCAGATGACCTCAATTATTCCTTAAAACAACTTTATAAGAATCCCTCTGTGTATATGTACCACAGCTTCCTTATCCATTCGTCTGCTGATGGACATCTAGGTTGCTTCCATGTCCTGGCTATTGTAAACAGTGCTGCGATGAACATTGGGGTACACGCGTCTCTTTCAATTCTGGTTTCCTCGGTGTATATGCCCAGCAGTGGGATTGCTGGGTCATATGGCAGTTCTATTTCCAGTTTTTTAAGGAATCTCCACACTGTTCTCCATAGTGGCTGTACTAGTTTGCATTCCCACCAACAGTGTAAGAGGGTTCCCTTTTCTGCACACCCTCTCCAGCATTTATTGCTTGTAGACTTTTGGATAGCAGCCATTCTGACTGGTGAAAAAAATACATTTGAATCGGTTCTACTGAGATGGATGAAACTGGAGCCCATTATACAGAGTGAAGTAAGCCAGAAAGAAAAACAACAATACAGTATACTAATGCATATATATGGAATTTGAAAGACGGTAACGATAACCCTATATGCGAGACAGAATAAGAGACACAGATGCATAGAACAATTTTATGGACTCTGAGGGAGAAGGTGAGGGTGGGACGTTCTGGGAGAATAGCATTGAAACATGTATATTATCATATGTGAAACAGAACACCATTCCTTGTTCGATGCATGAGACAAGGGCTCAGGGCCGGGGCAATGGGATGACCCAGAGGGATGGGATGGGGAGGGAGGTGGGTGGGGGGTCCAGGAAGGGGAACACATGTAAACCCATGGCTGATTCATGTCAATGTATGGCAGAAACTATTACAATATTGTAAAGTAGTTAGCCCCCAACTAAAATAAAAAATAAAAAAAATAAAAAAATAAAAAAGATTTACATTTAAAAAAAAAAAAAAAAGAATCCCTCTGGACCTATCCCTGGGTGGCTGAATTCTCATCATGAACAGTTCACTTATTTGTGATTGGCCTACTTCTAAATTCAAGTACTTCCAGGAGAAATGACCTACTTAGGAAGAGCTCAGTATTGATTGATTTTTATTAGCTGCTATGAGCACTTTCATCTCTGTAGAAAGTTGTATACAAGGAGGGCAGGGCAACTGACTAGAGGTCCCTGTGTGAAGAAGAAGGCAATCTTCCTGACCTTGCACTTCAGTCCAGCGCTGGCTGACGGCGGGTGAGATGACCGAGAAGGCAGACCGTGAGGGAGGGGATGGGAGTCTGGTTCATCAGTTACTAGTTACAAAGGGATCTTTTCAAAACACAGACTTGGAGCAGGTCATTTCCTGCCTAAAATTCATCCTAGTTTCCGACTCACCACAGTTACTTGCTGCAGTACACAAAGCCCTTCCCTAGTTCCTGCCCATTTTTTCAGCCTCATTCCCAGTCTGATGAGCCTGTGAATCTGATGATATCAGCCATGCTGCTGTTGACCTTGCTCATCTCAAAACAAGGAATGCACTTTGCCACCCCCCTGGCTTGATCTCTTCTCTTCCTGAGGCCTGGAGCGCCCTCCATCTTCCTTCTCACCTTGTGATTGCCTTTATTATCAGGTGCTCCCAATCCCTCCTTCCCAAGAAAGTTAGTCACTGCCTACCCCACACTCCCGCCCACCCAGCACCTTTACCGCACCACTCCCACAGACTTCTGAATTCATATTATGTTTGTCTGCTAAGTGATCCCCTTAGCACTACTCTAAGGCAGGGACCATGTCTGGCTTGGCTTCACAACTCCAGGGCCTGGGACAGTGCACAATGCCCAACTCAGTCAAGTGCTGAATGAGGGAGAGGGTGCTGCTGAGAGCTATCCCCACCCCCTGCTCCACTGTGCACAGACTGACCAGCAGAACTGTAATAGACCTGATAGATGTGCAGATGACCTAGCCTGGCTCATAGATACAGACCCTCTCCATACCAGTACGACGTTTCAAACTGGAAACCACTTTCTTCTGCACCAGATTTTACACTGGGGCATGGCAGGCCTTAGTCAGTTGAATGGATCCTTACTGATGAGTGAGGCCCTAAAATGTTCCCCTATGAGGTACTAAGACCAGTTAAAACGCATGTCTCTCCTTAGGGGGAAGAGAATAGACTCAAAGGCACTTTGCTAACTATAAAATCTCACTCAAAAGAATTGCAAACAAATACTTGTACACAAATGTTCATAGCAGCCCTATTCACAATAGCCTCAAGGTAGAAACAACCTCAAAGGTTCATCAATAGATGAACGGATGGACAAAAGTGGTAGATACATACGGTGAAAATTATTCAGCCACGAAAAAGGCATGAAGTACCAAAGCATGCTACACTGTGGAAGAACCTTCAAAACATTATGATAAATGAAATTAACCAGATGAGAAAGGCCACAGAGTAAATGATTCCATTTATATGAAATTTCCAGAATAAGTAAATACATAAAGATAAAAAGCAGAGTTGATGGTTATCAGGAACAGGAGGAAGGGAGGAATAGGGAATAACTACTCACTGGATGTAGTTTTACTTTGTTGTGATAAAAATGTTCTGGAATGAGAGATGGTAGTTGCACAGCATTGTATATATATTTGCTGCTGTGGAATTGCTCACTTTTAAATGGTTAATTTTATGTGAATTTTATCTCATTTTTTTTAAGGAAAAAAATCTCATTTATACCCAAAGGACAAGGTAGAGGGAACAACAGTTGGAATTTTAAGCCTCAGAACTGGGGAGAGATTTTTGGGATTGTTTTTAAGCAAACTCACTGGCCAAAAGTACTGGCAATTTACACAGTCCCAGCAGGTTTCTTTGTTCTGATTCTCTTGGTTCTTCAGCTGGAATGCCAGAGACAGTGCTCTGCAAGCCCACAGCTTGGCAGGCTCAGAGGGGACTGACTGCCTTGAGTGAAATCATCCAACACTTCTGAATTTACCCCACTTGGCACCTCTTATGAGTCCTATTTTGAGCCATGGAGATGAAATCCCATCAAGATGCCTGTCCCCAGAGCCCCGAATCTTGGTCTAAAGGAAATCCATCACACAGTTCAAAGAGATGTAGTACTCCTAATTATGCTCCATTTAGCAAAGGGTGGGTTCTTTTGTCTCATGTGGGAAGTAATTTCACTTTACCAATGCAAATATAACTGGTAAGCTGTATTTGTTTTCCCAAAGACCATCATGCTTCCCTGGTGGCTCAGATGGTAAAGAATCCACCTGAAATGTGGGAGACCTGGGTTTGATTCTGGGGTTGGGAAGATCCCCTGGAGAAGGGAAAGGTTACCCACTCCAGTATTCTTGTCTGGACAATTCCATGGACAGAGGAGCCTGGAAGGCTACAGTCCATGGGGCTGTGTGGCTCAGACAGTAAAGAATCTTCTTGCACTGTGGGAGATCTGGCTTTGACCCCTGGGTTGGGACGATCCCCTGGAGGAGGGCATGGCAACCCACTCTGGCATTCTTGTCTGGAGAATCCCCATGGACGGAGGAGCCTGGCAGGGTACAATCCATAGGGTCGCAAAGTTGGACACAACTGAGCGACTAAGCACGGCACAGCACAAAGACCATTATGACCAAAAGTGGATGGGAGGTATCCCTTTTTAAATCTGTGAATCAGGCCACATCTTAGCTAATCTGGTTAGAGCACAGCCACGGCAGATCCACACCCACGCTGCTTCCCAGGAAAGGCAGTAGTAAGCTTGGGGCTGAGTGCAAAGCTTCCCATTTCAGAGGCTGGGTTCTCTCTTGGGAGGCAAAGTCAGATCTCTTAAAGGGGAAAATCAGGTCCATCTTTTCACTAAAAGGGGGGATACAAGATAAAATTAAGAATCGATGTAAGGGATGCAGAATTCTCCAATATGGATAAAAGCTCGGAGACACAGAAACTTGAAGAATAGAATATAATCTGACGTGCTCTGAAAAAGTTGCTGCCTCTCCAAAATCACCTACTTCCTTTTCCTGAGACAGCTTTAAGCCTTGAGGCATCCTTGGTTAACTGCCAACCAAGAGGAGAGAAAATAATTTAAGTCACATCAGCTTTAACTGCATAGACCTTGGAAGAGACGGCCCTTGGAGAAGAGGCATCAGGATAAATATAAGTGGAGACATGGAAAGCGCTGACTGGAGTGAAGGAGAGAAGGTGGCCTTGGAAGGAGAGCTATAGGGGCCACTGAAAGTATGCTTTGCCTCAGGCTGGCTGTGGTGGAGAGATTAGAGGTTAAATATGGGATCCCAGTGTTATCTACCACACTCTGTTTTTAAAGATCCATCTGAAAGTGGGCATCAAAGAGGGTAACGTGTTAACATACTTGACCTTTAAGATCAGCTTTCAAAGTGAGCCAATCAAAGCATGTCAGCCCAGAGGGGTGATGACTCACAGAGAAGACTTCATCCTACAAGGCTGAGAATTCAGCCCACCCTAACAGCCAGCCCTTCTCTTACTGGGAATGCCTTTGTGAACACGAGCAATTCCGAGGTGCCTGTGTCAAGTAACATGTGCTGTTGCCCACACCTGGACACTGATCATTGTTAACATTTATTTCCTTAGCAAAAGAGTCCCTTGCTCTTTCTCACACCACTTTTTTGCTTTAAAAAATTAAATAAAAAATTTTAAGTTTTTTTTCCCCTCTTGGCCATGAACCATTAAAACAAACAGATGAATAACGCTCTGTCATAGTTTCCAGAGCAGCACATAAGAGTTACTTGTGTCCAACTTAGAAATGGGAAAGTATTGGCTTTGCTTCATAGAGATGTTTAGAAACACGAGGGTTGCATTTCACTTTGGAGAAGGAGCAGAATTACCCAGGTTTGTATCTCATGAGGGTAATTTAAGCGAAAATTACACATGTAATAGATTTTATTCCTATTTAAACACACATTTGAAATGATAAGACTATACAAGTACGGTATTTTTAAGAATATGGAAGGTCACTACTAAGAAGAATGAGTGACTTCTGCCCCCTCCTGTTTACTGAGGTTTTCGTGGTGGGGCAGCCTTGCACGTTCTAAGAAGCTCTTGGGTATTTGACTTTTCCTCTGATGTTGTTGTTTAGTCTCTAAGTTGTGTCTGACTCTTTTGTGACCCCATGGACTGTAGCCTGCCAGGCTCCTCTGTGCATGGGACTTTCCAGGCAAGAATACTGGAGTGGGCTGCCATTTCCTTCTCAAAGGGATGTTCTCCACCCAGGGTTGAACCCACATCTCCTGCATTGGCAGGCGAGTTCCTTACCAGTGAGCCACATGCGAAGCCCATGAAGGGCCTACTTAGCCCCTAAGCTTAGGCTGGCGCTGGGAGGGCACAGATGGATCTTGGAGCCCCCAAGTTCTCACTAGAAACCTTTTGGATGTTCTTTGGCAGTTCTCCAAATATTAGGTATTCAAACTACACTCTAAATTTGCCCATTGAGAATAATGGAAGTTCAGAATAATATGACATGCACACATAGCAATCTGGTCAGATTTTTTACCACAATGTTTCTAAGATTGCTTTGATATTTTTTTCATTTTTCTTTTATGCCTAAGGCCATGGATTGAAAAAAAAAGAGAGAAGGTTTGTGGAAAGAGCAGTAAAGGGAACTTAGGGACTTCTTAGGAGGGTTTTGATTTCGTCTTAATACTCAGAAATTGGGTGAAACTCAATCCCCCATTTTTGCTTTTGTTTTGTCCCAGCTTTGTTTCCCATTCCTTCTGCTGATGGCAGTTAGGGAAGAACACTAGACTCCATAAAAAGCTATGGTGACTATAATGCCTCCCCCAACACCAAATAATGCAATATAGAGGTGCTCATGGTCAAACATAAAAAAATATACTCATTAAAAAAATGTAAAGAGGCAGAAATTCACATGAACATAAAGCCTGATTCGTGATGCACTAAATGGGAACATGGTAACTGAACAAGTGGTATCTGTTGGACAAAGGATCTCTGGGACAGAGTTGTGAAATCCAGTGGGTTGTTTAAAGAGAAATGAGGAAAGAGGGTGGATTTGTGGTGGTGCTTTAACTAGAATGTGACAGTGGAGAGCAGAGAGGTCTTATAACCTTGGCATTGAGATACCAACAATATCCCTGTTCACCAGGACTTTACAGTTTATGGGGGAGAAACACGAGGGTGATAAACATCACCTTCATTCCCCTTTACCTCCTTCTCTCTTCCTATTTCTCCTTTTCCACCAAGTTTGTTGAAGCCTTGTGCTGAAAATAAAAGAAAGGGTATCTAATTGAGGCTGGGAAGGCTTCTAGAGGAGGTGATAGCTTCAGAGAGGAATAACTCAACAGATCATAGATTAAATGGTATGCCACCAAGATAAGTGGAGTTGAAATCAGTGAGACTTCATGGGACTAATGGTGGGGGCAGGACAGGCCCAAGGGGAGGGTCCTCAGCTGCTCCATAGACTCTGCTTCCTTTCTCATTGCCGTGAGTGGACCCTCTGTGCTCTATTCTAAGGCCCAACGACGATCAGCTCAAGCACATGGACCCGATCCTTCTCACCTATCCATGGGTTGCTCTGGCAATTGTCTCTTTTCTCTGCTCTATCGCCATTCCCTCCTATCTCTACTGGATTATTCCCATAAATACCCCAATGTGCTACAATATCTCCCACCTTAAACTCTCTGTGGCTCTGTTCGGCTACCTGCACATTTTCGTGCTCCCTTCTATAGGACTACTCCTCTCTAGGATGTCTGCACCTGCTTTCCCCAATTCCCACATTGGCTCTTAGACCCACCCCAATCAGGCCTTTGCCTTGACATTCCACTGAAAGAGCTCTTGTCAAGGTCAGTGGTCTCCATGACTAAATCCAATAGTCAAGGTCTTCAACGTTATTGACCTAGCAGCAGCATCTGACACAGCTCATCACTCCTTGAAATGTCTTTTTTTCACTCAGCTTCTAGACATTGTTCTCTCTTGGTTTTCCTTTTACTGCTCTGGCTGTGCTTTCTTCATCTCCTTTGCTAGTTCAAGATTTTAGTCACTGAGAGCCCTAGATTTCAGCACTCGGACCTCTTCCTCATACTCTCTCTCTCTGCCCACCTTCCATCGCCCAAGCTTGAAATGGCCATTTCTGTACTGAGGACTCCCACACTCTTATCTCCAGCTGAGATAACTCTCTGAACTTCAGCCTCCCTATCTCCCCTTGAGTATCTAAAAGGAACTCAAATTCAACATGTCTAAAATTGAAACCTTTATTTCCCCCCAAGACCATTCTGGAACTCTTCCTCCTCCCCAGGAAATAACAATTCCTTCCTCCAGCTACCCACAGCAAAAATTATGACTTTCTCCTTGATTTTACATTCTCTCACAACCATCTCCAAACCATCAGCCCATGCTTCCACCTTCTCCTTCAAAACCTATCCCAAACCTACCTTTACTGCTACCCTCTGGTTCAGGCCACCATTATCTCTGCATGAATTTTTTTCCAGTATATTCACAGCTGGGCTTCCTACTCCCGCTCTTAGCCACCCTCCCCAGTCTGTTCTCAGTCTCCCTCTCAGCAGCTGGAGGGATCCTTGTAGGACCTAAGTCAGTGTATGTCCCTCCCCAGCTCAAACTCCTCCAAAGATTTCCCTTTGCATGCTAAGGACACACAGGAGTCCTTACAATGTCCTTACATAGTTTTCTGCTGCCCCTATTGCTTCTCTGACCTCATGCCCACCACCGTCCTCTGGCCCTCATCTGATTATTACCTATTACATTTAGTATCATCAGACAGATTCTGTACTGATACATTTAATTGTTTATATAAACACTTCCTGGGAACAGCAGCTGTGGTCTGGTCACTTGTATGTCCTCATTGCCTAGAACAGCACTGAGTGTCAAGCTGTTGACAGTGTCAACACAATAGATACAGACAAGTTTAATGAGTGAATTAAATCTCTCCCACTTTTTTTTTTTCCCCACTTTTAAAAAATACTTTAACTTCTGTGTGGTGGCAACTGAGAGGAACCTGAGTTCATCTCGCAACCTGAAATTTACAGTTTCTCCATTTCCCCACCCCAGCCACTCAACCTCCCCATGCACTTAGTTCTGCTGAGTGGAAGACACAAAGAACGGAAGGAAGGGAAAAATGGGCATCCTTTAAGAGGAGCAACAGTTTAACTGGAAAACTAAATTGGCTTCCAAAGTACTTCTTAAATTTGACTCCTCTCCTCCCTCCAGAGGGCTTCTCTGATAGCTCAGTTGGTAAAGAATCTGCCTGCAATGCAGGAGACCCCAGTTCAACTTCTGGGTTGGGAAGATCTGCTGGAGAAGGGATAGGCTACCTACTCCAGTATTCTTGGGCTTCCCTGTGGCTCAGCTGGTAAAGAATCCACCTGCAATGCAGGAGACCTGGATTTGATCCACCCTCTAGGCTCAGGCACCCACCACCCCTCAGCTGATGACTCCCCTAACTGGGAGACCAGCCTCTAATCTTTTGCTCTTCCAAACCCACCCTCCATGAAGCTGCCAAATGGCATCTAAAATGGAAATCTGTGTCCTCCCTTTGGCTGGCAATTTTCATCAACCACACGCTATCCTCAGGTATACAATACTGGCTACTTCAATGTTAATGAGATTGCTGCTGCTGCTGCTGCTGCTGCTAAGTTGCTTCAGTCGTGTCCAACTCTGTGCGACCCTATAGACGGCAGCCCACTAGGCTCCGCCATCCCTGGGATTCTCCAGGCAAGAATACTGGAGTGGGTTGCCATTTCCTTCTCCAGTGCATGAAAGGGAAAAGTGAAAGTGAAGTCGCTCAGTCGCCCGACTCTTAGCAACCCTGTGGACTGTAGCCTACCAGGCTCCTTCATCCATGGGATTTTCCAGGCAAGAGTACTGGAGTGGGGTGTCATTGCCTCCTCCGATTAGTGAGATTAGACACCCACAAACTTCTTAGCTAATTTAGTTTTCAAGTTAAAATGGTTCCCTCTTCTCTTTCTCCTTTCTTTCACTTACCTTCACAAGTTATCAAGATTGTACTCTTTCTTCAACAATATTCTCATCATTGAAGTGAATTAAAAAAAGAAGCATGACCTTTGACTTAAAGCTATGAGTATCATTTGTAACCATAGCCAGGTGTTTATGAAAATAGTATATTGCCCCAAACCAGAAACAGCCAGCAAAAAGGCAGGAAGGCAGGATGGATGCTTTCTGTGCAGGAACCATGTGCCAGAAACTGTCAAGTTGGCAGTATTTTCTAGTTGAAGAAACCAAGGTTCAGAGATTAAGTAAGTTTCTTGCCTAAAGCCTTAGGCTTCACTCTAAATTTCCTGCTGTTTCCACTATAAGAAATACTACAAAGCTAACACAAATATATGAAAATATGTACACGCATGGTTTAATGAAAAAGAAACTCCAAGCAGTATTTGCACAGATATGCTGCTATGTAAGATGGTTATATGTATACAGACGAGGAAGGAGTTCAGATGGAAAGAGTCAATCTTGATTTTATTGAACCACGTGTCCTCCAAATTGTCCCAGTGCTTAGCAATGAGATAGCCATTCGTTGAGAAACGTATTGAGAAAACAAGCTCAGGAAAAGGTGTTCAGCTGTGTGTATGCTTCTTGGACTTAGCAGTAGGGAGAGAATTTTGTAAACAGCAGTTGGTTTTCTGGAGGAGAAGAAGGTGGCAAAGTTGAGGGAGATATCAGAGAGGAGGAAGATGAACAAAAGATTCCTCCCAGACAGTCTGGCTTGACACAGGGTCTCTCTATTCAGCAAGGAGTGTTCTCACTTCCTAGAAGTTGACTGGAAAAATGCTGGCCAAGTAAGTTTCAAGTTTCTTTAGGGTATTACCTAACAAGCAGGTTGCTGGGACTGATCTTGGCACAGCTGAGTGGAAAAGTCACCGGGCTGGAAATCAGAAGACCAGGGTCCTTGGTCCTGATTTGGCTGCCAACAAGCTTTATTTCTATGTAACCTTGGAGAGGTCACTCACCCTCTTTTGTCCTAAGTTATTCTATCTGTATAATATAGAAGTTGAGCCATCTGATATGCTCCTTCCAATTCTAAACTTTTAAGGTTATTCTAGTCTAAGCTCTCATCATGTCCCATCAAGACGATTGCAGTAACCTTCTAATGTGTCTCTTGACCTCCATTCTTGACCCTGTAAATTGATCTTTCACACCATTGCAGAATGAGCTACCTGATAGCTAGATCAGATCATCACTTTCTTACAACTACAGTCACTCTCCACTGCATAAATTTCCCTGGTGACAGTCCATTAATGTGTTAATAGCACATTAATAGAGGTCATAAGACCCCTGAATGTCCAGTCTATTCACCTCTCTAGTCCATCTCCTGTCATTGCCCTCCTCAAGCTCCAGGCCCTGGTAATGAAGAACAGCTTGTAATTTCTGAAGGGGCTTCCCAGGTGGCTTAGCAGTAAAGAATCTGCCTGCCAAGGTAGGAGATGCAGGAGGCTCGGGTTCAATCCCTGGGTCAGGAAGATCCCCTGGAGGAAGAAATGGCAACCCACTCTAGTATTCTTGCCTGGAAAATCCCATGAACAGAGGAGCCTGGCAGGCTACAGTTCATGGGATCTCAAAGAGTTGGACACAACTTAGTGACTGAGCGTAACAACAATAACCTACTTTCTGAACATACCACACTATAAGTGACATTCACACCTTGGCTATTTCCTTCCAAGAAATGCATGCTTACCTTTCTCCACCTGGCTCACTGTCCTTCATCGTTCCAGTTCTAGTTCAGGCTTAGCTCTTTTAAGATGCTTTCCTGAACCCCCTAGATTAGTCCATGAGAAGATCTGCTCTCTCCCACCTCCTGCATTTATCATTAGACTATGATTCTTTGTTTTGAGCTGTGTGTTCCTCTACCAGGCAGAATGTTCTTGAAGTGCAGTGGCTGTTCTTATTTTTCTTTGTGGTCTTTGAGGGAGATCCCCAACCTCATTCCTAGCAGAGCCCAGTCCATTTAACCTGGTTTGCCAAAGGCACCCAATAAATGTTTATGGAATTGCACGCTATGCTTTCTAGCTGTGGCTGCACAGACTTCCTTCAGCCTGTAACGCCAGCAGCCTTCAGCAAGCCCTCCTTGGAACACAAGCCCAAAAGTGGACCAAGGCAGGTTTCATCCCTATTTCTTAAGTGCTCTTAGTCAACTCCTCCAGAGTCCCGCCACCCCAGATTTGTGAGCTTCAGAGCTGGCAGGTCAAAGGCAGCCTCTGCACTCCCCACTCCCTTCCACCTTGTTTTCTCTAAGCAGAAACAAAAAGGCGCCCAAGTGCCAGAGATCCAGGTTGCTGCTCCACAGGACTTGCAGGACAGCATCATATCTGACTCCATGAGGGTATTATTTTAAGCATTACTAAACACCCCTAACCTATCGACTCCTGGCTTTGTAGTCATTTCCAGTTGGAATGTCTTTAGGCTGAAAAAAGACAGGTTTGTGAGAAGACATAAACATCTTTGGTGAGAGGTGACATATGTTTTCTCCTAGTGAAAGCAAGCCACTCCTGTAGACTGCAGTTTTTTGGACACTGCATAAAATACATCTCTTAGGCAATTAATTTCCTGGCAGGATTTGAGTGAAGCAATTACTCCATGTTTTTCTTTGTCATCATTCGAAAGTTTAACAGGGTATCTATCTCCTTTATTCGTGTCTGGAAGGCCAAAGACTACCTTGAAGCCTCTGCGGCAAATGTATGTAAAAACACTTAGTGTTCACACGTTTGATTTAAATATTGACAAATTTTTTCATTAGTACATTAAACCCTCAGCTTTATTCATCTTAAATGCTTTCCAGGAGAGTGACTCCTCCATTAGCATGACTCCCAGTAACTCAATACAAACTTTGTAAGCGGGTGAACCACGGAACCTGGTAGTCTATTGTGCTCCTATTCTGCGGTGGAGCAGCTGTAACTGGTTATGAACCAGCGCTGGAAATAGTGTTTGGAGTTTTCTTGGCAGATTTCTTACATCGTTATTCAATATGAACTGCAAATCATATGCTCGTAGTTATGAAAATGTCAGGAAACTCCTAGTGTTCATGCTTTGTTTGACAAAGCTATTTTCGAGTCGTTTCGGAAGGCAGGGGCATCCAGCATTTGGGATGGAGAGGGAACAAGTGGCCCCATCCCCACCTTCCCAGCGGTATTTGAGAAGTTGGTAATTCAGGGCTAGATGACAAGAGCTCAACTCTGAACTGAGGGACCGTCTCAATTAGCACAGTCTCAATTAGTCCAGGATGTGTGTCAGGGCTACTAGAGGTCTAAAAGGAAATGCAAGAAACTTGTTCACTTCTTGCTCAGTTTGGATCAACTGAGCTTCAGATCAGGGTCAGCAAGGGTTTGACTCTTACCCCTAGAGGCAGTGGAGCAATGCCTAGGGGACAGGAAGAGGAACCAAGGAGAGCCTAAGAGAAGGGAGAGAGTGAGAGGGAAGGAAAGGAAAGGGTTTGGCAGAGAGAGGGAGGGAGAGAAAAGGGCAGGGGAGGGGACAAAAAGGGAATGTGAAAGAAATGCAAAATAGGAGATCAATATCACATCTGACGACAAGGAACTACATTCATATGACCTTTCAACACAGAGAGTAACTTTAGAGTCTTAGCACATTCTTGTAAGATATGTAAGGGTACTCTTAATTTGAAAAAGCAAAGGTTATTGTGGAAATTTTGAAAAATAGAAGCACAAAGAAGAAAATTAAAATAACCAGACATCCAGGACCCACAGAAAATCACTCTTAACAAATATTTTTATGCATACATATAAACACAGAAATGAATTCTTTTTAAAACGTGGAATTATATGAGACAAAATTTCTTCTTTTGAATGGAATATGTATTTTCCTCATCATTATTCTTCTAAAATATGGCTTTTAGTGGTTGCAGTGAAACATTTCGGTTGTGTCCAACTTTTTGTTATTTACAAAAATGTTGAGGTGAATATCCTTGTGTATGAATCTTTATACACATCTATGATTATTTCTCTAGGCTAAAAACAATGAGTGGAATTATTTTCTAGATCTAAGGTACGCAGATCTTTTGGCCTTTTTACATATATTTTCAAATAGTCTTCTATCATCTTGAGGTCATTTGATTCCTTATTTTAAAGATGAGGAAAGGGAGGAAGGGATAGTAAATGATGCAGGTAGCCTTGAATTCAGGTTCCTAGTTCCTGATATATGCTCTTAGACTCTATAGGCTCCAAGCTGCACTGTCTCTCAGCTATGATGATGAATAATCAGCAGTAGTTCTAATGATTATTTCTACCATCAGTGTAGGACAGGGTCTATTTCTCTGCACTTGCTGCTAACAAGTACCTGCTAAGGTACCTACTAGGTATTATCACCTTTTAAGATCATATCTCATTTTTATCCATAGTGAAGTTAAACATCCTTTTCATGTGCTCACATGCTTGTAAAACATTTGTATTAGTTATGTAAACCATTTGCATATTTTATGCATCTTCTCTGTCTATTCTACTGTTGGTATCATTATTCTTATTAGATGAGGAGACTGAGGTTTTCAGTGACTGAACTA
The DNA here is from genome assembly GCF_054371585.1 of Giraffa tippelskirchi. Classification (NCBI taxonomy): domain Eukaryota; kingdom Metazoa; phylum Chordata; class Mammalia; order Artiodactyla; family Giraffidae; genus Giraffa; species Giraffa tippelskirchi. The sequence continues at coordinate 156,517,176 of NC_137279.1, forward strand.
CTTGTTCAAGATCACATAGTTAAGTGGCAAATTTGTATTTTTAAGTCGGTTTCATGTCATGCCAGGTACAGTATTCTTTTATAAATTCCAAGTATAATAATGTCCTAAATCCAACAGAGGAAAACCAAATCCTCTGAATATCGCAGTAAATAAAATCAAGAAAATCCACAATAGTACAAGGAGGTGTAGAGCCCCTCAAGAGAAGTATCGAATGCCTCTCTGGTCTTTAATTATAGCCACTGAATTGTGTGCTTAGAATATCTGCAGAGACATAGCAACAGCCTAAGAACCATGTTTATAATGTGTTTTATTTGGGTGAGCTCTTCCTTCTTAATAAACCTGTAGGGAGAAATGTGAGGAGAGATGCTGAGGAAGGTGGTGTTGTATTGGTTCATATGGTGTATGTGGGGATGGTGTATTGGTTGATGGTCTATTTCACTGGTCAGAGAGGGAGGGAAGGTAGCTACCAAGACAGCTGATTGATGGTAAGGGCACTCAGGATTAGGAGTGCGCTCTCTGAAATGAGGGAGGTGCCATCTTGCTTTCCTCTCTACTGCTCTCAGTTCACTTAGAGTATCAGGCTTTACTCTGAACACCAGAGTTCAAAAGAGCTCTACATCCACTATCATTCATAGGAAGCTACGGTACCCTATTGGTGAACAGAACTAAAATGATGTCATAAGACCAGTGGCTGAAGGGGCTAGACAACAGGGGAGCCTGAGGAGGAGAAGACTTGAGGGAACATGACAACATTCTTCAGACTCATCAAGGACACTCTGCATCCTTTCTTAGACACGTGTGTTCTTCATCTTCCCTCCTCATTGCCTCATTTCCACTGTCCTGGCACATGGTGCTCAGTCAGAGAACATGTTTATTGACAGCCTACCAGGCACCAGGCACCGTTCCCACACCTGAGGGTCCAGCAGTGGACAGAGCCCAGACCTTAAAGGAGCATATCTCCTCAAGGTATCCAGTACAGGGCTGCTGAGGATGGGCAGACACATAGATGAATGAGTCAAAGATTGTACTCATCAAATTGGAGAGCAGAGGAGGAATACTGAGGAATATTTGGACTGAGGTGGTAAATGAATGATGATCTCTGAAGTGGCTGAAGATAACCAGGAATTGCCAGTGCCCTCAGAAATGAAGTCAGAGGTCTGAGAAGTAAAGGCCAACTAGTTCCCTCTTTTCCCTTCTTCCTCACATCACTAAATCTCATCTCCAATGAAAGATCCACCCAGTTAGACTGTGTTGATGGTCCCCTGCTGCTTTTAGGATAAAGTGCAAATTCCTTAACCAGGTGCATAAGTTGTCTCACACATGGGAGCCTGTCTCTCTTTCTAGGCTTATCTTCTGCTGTTCTGACAGAAAGAAGAGGATCGGATAGAAAAGCCCTGCTCGAGAGCAGCTAAGTGCAGGCTACGGGATGCCCAGGAAAGCAGCCTTCAGTGAACGTTATTCACCCAACCAGCATCAGCTGAGCACCTGGCTGGCCGGGGTGTGACAGAAGATGTAGGTTCTAGCGCTCAAGGAGCCCACGATTTAAAGAGGAGCCAACTGCGGTTGATGTCATACGGACTACTACCTGGCAGGGAGGAAATGGCAGGAGAGGAGGCAGCAGTAGTTCTGTTCGTTCACTCCACAGACACCCAGTGTCTGCTATGTGCCCACAACTATTCTAGGTATCAGGGCTCAGGGGTGAACCAAGCACAGGGCAGGGGAGCAGTCTGCCTGGTGCAGCCAACACAGGGTTTAGGGTCTGTGGAGAATTTTAAAACAATCATAAAACCAACTCTCAATTAGTCTGCTGTTATTGCCACACTGTGCTTGTGATTCAAACAATGACATACAATATTCCTCTCCATCGGGGAGGTGATCCCACTGTCCTACCCTTTGTACGTCACTGCTGCAGCTACAACAGCAAACAAAACCTCTCCCACCCCCTGCCCTCATGGAGCTTGCTCTCCAGTTGGGGAGACTGGGGGCTCGTCCCTCCTTTAGCAGTAGAGCTGCCATGCCAGCTGGCCACTGGCTCACCGAGCAGGAGACCTCAGCTAGAGGTGGCGTGAGACTACGCTCTGGCCGGAGGGATGTGAGCAGAGGTGAAAGGTACTCGCTCTGCACCAGGCTCTGAAGAAAGAAAGAAGAGGCACAGGGGCAGGGGGTGAGCACAGAAGGAAAGAAGGCAGGGAAGGAAGGGAGGGAGCGGGAGGAAGGGAGGGGTGAAGAAAGAAGGAGGAGAGGGTTGAGTCTTTACAAAAGAAAAGAAAGAATGTGCTCCTGACTGGCATGTGACTGTGAAGATGCTGAGGAAGCCATCTAGGACAAGATGGATGCCACAGGTTTGGGTGGGCAGAGGGGCAATATAGGGCCTCAGGGTGAGTGTGGGGAACAGAGCTCCCCTTCCAGCTCTGAGCAGCCTCCTTGGGACTGAGGAGAAATCAATTTCTGTCTTGTCTAAGCCACTGTATCTTTATCCACCTTTCTTCCTTACTTCCTTTCTTTTTTCTCATTTATTACACCAACCTAGACTGTATACTAACTAATACTGAGAGATACACTATAGACAAAGAAAGGAAATACAGTTTGTCCAGTGATTACTTGTATGCAGAAAAATAAATCAGGGGTGGGAGAGAGTAAGGGCTGGCAGGTGGGAGAGGCTGCAATGTCTGTGTTGCTGTTAGACGCCCACCCCCACCCCCCCGCTCCAAAACAATTGTCACTAGCCGCTGGCACCTGAGACGTGTAAAATACACTCTGGGTTTCAAAGACTTAATACAAAAAATACATGTAAAATAACGCATTAATATTTTTATATTAATTACATGTTGAATGATAATATTTTAGCTCTACTGGGTTAAATAAAACATATTTCTAAAATAATACATTAAAATGTAAACATTAAAATTCATTTCACTGTTCTTACTTTTTAAAATGCGGCTCCTAGAAAATTTAAAATTACACATGTGGTTGGTGTCTGTGGCTCACATGGTACTTCTGCCTAATGGTGCTACTTTACTCTCCCACTAGGTACTTCTCATGATCCTCCCACCAGATCTCCCCTAAGCCTTCTGACTCCACCGTGTCGCTGCCTCCCAGCTTTCCAGGGTCCTAGTCGCAGGGGAAAGTCCTGTTCTTTCGGTCTTAGGATTTATCAAGAATTATCATGATTATTCAGTTGACTCTTTTAAGACCCAGGAAAGGAGGCCCCTACATGTATGCAGAATATACACCTGCCTCGTTGGAGAGCAGTTGAGAAGGACCAAAGGCTTGTTGCCTCTCAAAAAACACACGTGTGTGAATGCTAAGTCACTTCAGTTGTGTCCCACATGTGCGGCCCTATGGACTGCAGCCTGCCAGGCTCCTCTGTCCATGGATTCTTCAGGCAAAAATATCCGAGCGGGTTGCCATGTCCTCCTCCAGGGGATCTTCCCAACCCAGGGATCACACCTGTCTCTTATGCCTACCTGCATTGGCAGGAGCGTTCTTTACCACTAGCGCTACCTGGGAAGCCCCTCAAAAAACACCCTTTCCCAACTAGACCACTACAATACATAAACTTCCCCCACGGAAGGTTTGCCTCTAAATTCAAAGTGTTTGCTTCTAGAAGGCCCTTGCTAAAGAAAGCTGTATTCAAAAAACTTGAATGCCATCATATCCAAGGGCAAGGGCTTTGGAGTCAGACGAACCAGGTTCACATCCTAGCTCTTCCTTTCAGCAGCCGAGCGGCCTTTGAATAACTACTGAGCCGTTTCAGCCATCCACTTAATCTCTAGAGTCAGGATACCATTCCCCACACCTCACACCATGGTTTCACCTCTAACACACGTGCCGTGGATTTAGGCCAACTCATGGACGATAGACCCCAGGCCCCCAGCCACCCCTTTTAAGAAGCTGTTCAGAATTAGGAAGAAGGATTAAAAAAACCAAAAAGCATGACTACAGGGGTATGAATCACCTTTCCTTCACTGCCTCACGGAAAAGTTATGCCAACAGGGAGAGGGCTGGGAAAGGCAATAAAAGGAGAACCACTTTCTCATTGAATGCACACAATAAAAGTCAAAATTCCCTTCATACACGTACAATGTTCTACCTGGAGGCTAAGGGGTCAGGACTATGCATGAAAACATTAATTGAAGCAGTTCTTCAGGAAGGAAGAAAAACAAGGCATCTTGGTGCATCCTGGGTGAAATGTTCTTTTCACACTGGCCCTCGGGTTACCTCAGCCAGTGATGGCCTGTCAAGGTGCTGCTGGCTGACGCACGATGAAGTGTTTCATTAACACTGTCAAGGCACAACAGCATTTACGGGTCCAGATGCTGCACCTTCATGTGTTGCTCACACATAAATCTGTCCTTACTTCACAGAGTTGAGAGCCATTGAAATACCAGCAGCTTTCTGCCCAGAGTCACATAGGGGAGAAGTGTTTGATGCTCACTCTCCCTGCAAAGTGCTGGGAGCTGGGTATTGTTAGCCCAAATTATCTGAGGTTCAAAGAGGCTTCTCAATGTTTCTCTGATCCAGCAAGCATCAGACGAGAGCTAGAATCAGTTTCAGCTAATTATTTTTTTTTAAATATTTATTTATTTGGCTACTCTGGATCATAGTTGCAGCATGTGGCATCTAGCTGCTTGATACCGGGAATTGAACCTGGACCCCTGCACAGGGAGCAAGGAGTCTTAGTCACCAGACCACCAGGGAAGTCTCAGCTCCAGCTAATTCTTAACCATGTTTTACCAATACAGAAAGCACAGGAGCATGATGTTTATTCACTATGCAATATTAAATTGGATGGAATTTTACCTTGAATGTTTTAATCATTTTTATGAAGAAAAATGCTAGGGAACCAATCTCTCCAGCTAGGACACAGATCTAAACATGCTGATGATTGGAAAAGCCTTGGAAAGGATTTGTGCACAGCAGAGCCTAGGTGATATTGTGCAAAGAGGACCAGATGGAGGAAGGCAAACCTTTGAGCCTCCTCTAGTGATGTGGGGGCATTTTGTAAGTCTCTTGGAGTCTCACTTTGCTTATTAATGAAATGGGAAGCCTTGCCCAAACCGCCTTCCTCCTCACCACCCATGGTCTGGATCACAGGATTTTTGTATGACAAGGCATATGAAAATGCTTTTGTGAGCTACAAAACCCTTTGTGAATGTACCAAACTAATCAATGGATGCAGTGGATGACTTGGTGTGAGAAAAGGGCAAAGATGAGGGAGATTTGACTTTCCTCTATAATTTTGGAAAATGTGATTTTTATCATTTCTTCCCTTCCTCATTGGTTTGAGGACAGAAAATTATCTATTTTTAAAATCCAAACCAAATTTTAAATTGAATTTAAATATAACATTGCAAAGTGGATCCTATTTCCAAAGCATTTTCCATACATCCTCTCATTTGATCCTCAAAGTCACTGTATGAGGTGGATATTTTAAAGATGAGGAATATGAGACTGAAGAGATTGAGTAGCTTCTGTATGATCCTTGGCTATTAATTGGAAAGATGGGGACTTGATACCAAGTCGGTTGATGTCAAATATAATGTCCTTTCCTCTTCATTCAGTTTCCTCTGAGCCCAAACTCCATTCTACCATCTCCTTCTATTCTCTGCCAAATATGTTTAGCAGAATATAATTTAACATCACTGATGAATCACTCATCTTCTTAGTTAATCAGGTGTCAGGTGAGGAGAATATTTACTTTCCAGCACTGTCCTTTATCTCAGAGAGTTCAAAAGACATGGCCTCTACTCTCAGGGAGCATGTAATCTTTCTAGACAGATAAGATATCAAATGTTGAAACAACTAGAGAGACAAGTGTGTTAAATCATATAGTACAGAACCTAGGTGTAATAGATTTAGTGCAGGAAAATGCCACAGGAGGCTGGGTGGTCAGGGAAGACTTCCTAGAGGAGGTGCAACTTGAGCTTCCTCTAAAAGTCGTGGCAGAACAGAGGCCAGAGGCCAGATCCTGAGTGGTGGCCAAGTATTCTTCTTACTGTGAAGATTGGCATGAAAAGGAAGAGTAGATCTTACTTTTTCTTTATATCTTACATTTAAAATGCCCTTGGATTTTAAACACACAAATATAAATACACTCGTGTTACTTGGTTGGGGGACATACACGTGGCGAGCAGATAGTTTATTTGTAAATGTTTGTCATGTAAGAGGTTGATTCATATGTTAGTCAAAACGACCGTCACAGTATCAGTAAAACCAATTGATGACAGTGCTCATAATGACATACTGCTTTTGTGAAAGAGCTATACTCTCCAAGGTAATACTCATAAAAGAAAAAACGGCATTCTTTCATGTGGCTTTCTCAAAAATGCAGCCTGGCAATCTAAAAGCCCAAGTAGTAAAGCTGCCCTCTTTGAAACCGCTTTTATATCTACCATGTGCAGATCCACCAGGCATAACATTTAAAAAATTGTGACACAAAATGGCTGCACTATCCTTTCAAGTTTGATGCAGCCAGTTAAATATTCATAGAAACACTTTTTGATCTGAGGAGATATGAAACCCAGCCATCCCGCAGCTGGAATGTGAAGATTCTGCAGAAGAGCGTGGATTAACTTGAAAGTACAGGGCGAATGGGATCGCCTCGTTTCCTTAGTGGCCGAGAGTTCACAAGAAACTCCCTATTTGTCTCAACACATTGTAAATCTGTGTCCTCAGTGCCAAACTTTGTGTCTGGCATAGAATAAGTATGTAAGAAATAAATGTTGAATGAATGAAGAGATGCTTTCTTTGATGATTTAGTACTTTATAGCGCCTTGAGAGTCCTTGTTATAAACATCGTAACGTCAACCACTTGTAGGCACGTGGACAGCTCAGCACTTTAGAAAGACGATCTTCTTCTCACCATATAACAATCGCAAGAGGCAGGTATTACTACTCTCATTTAATAGACAGGAAACTGAGGCTTAGAGAAATGAAGCTGTTTGGCCAAGCTCACAGCCAGGCCCACATGATACCTAAGTGCATGATACCAACCTTGTTTAGAAAGCCACTTACCCTTGATGCGTGCATCAGGGTAGGAACAGAGAGAGAGCCAAAGCAGAAAACAAAAGCAATATTATTAAAATCAGCCAACATTTATTAATATCAAGTAATATACTTTGTTAAGAGATTATGTTCTATCTCTTCTAATTATCACTACAACCCTAAGAGGTCAGTTCTATTTATCCCTCATATAAATGAGTAATCTCTGGGTTGTGAAGATGCCCTGGCAGAGGGCATGGCAACTCACTACAGTATTCTTGCCTGGAGACTCGCATGGACAGAGAAGCCTGGCGGGCTATGGTCCATGGGGTCTCAGAGTCAGACGTGACTGAAGCGACTTAGCTTGCGTGCATGCATAGATGAATCAAACGAGACTATTCACCTAGTAACTTCCCTGGTGGCTCAGAGGTTAAAGCGTCTGCCTCCAATGCAGGAGACCCGGGTTCGATCCCTGGGTCGGGAAGATTCCCTGGAGAAGGAAATGGCAACCCACTCCAGTATTCTTGCCTGGAGAATCCCATGGACGGAGGAGCCTGGTAGGCTACAGTCCACGGGGTCGCAAAGAGTCGGACACGACTGAGCGACTTCACTTTCACTTTTCACTTTCATTCACCTAGTAAGTAGTGGAGCAAAATTCCAGATATGAAACCGTACATTACTTAAAATTACTTTTCTTAAAAAAAAATTCTCAACCATTTTATTTTTGCTTAATTTACCCCTACTCAACGAAAGTTGGACTGTAACAAAATAAAAGGCAAACAATTCTTTCTAAAATTTCTTTTTGTTTTTTTGCTGAAATGTTCCTGTAAATGGAGAGTTTATCACCTTTCCAATGATGTCTTACTCATGAAGAGAGGAGATGGATCAAGATAAAGATGGTTCATGGTCCCTGCCAGGAATTCCCAGGGCTGACACTCTGATCCTCTCATCGTTCACCACTTCTCAGTGGGACTGAAAGGCAGTTGATGCCCATTTGAATCTTGTCAATCAGAAAAGGCAACGTGCCAATCTTGTTAATGCCACCTTAAACCACTTCTCAGTTGATCTGTCAGCACTGTTGATAGCCCCGGCCCCTATTGTACAGCAGAAATGTCTACCTAAGCTTGTCTCTCTCACCTTTTCTTTAAAGGAGCTGCAAGGCCATGGGGCCAGGCTTTCTTTCCGTACTAACCTTCCAAGGAAGCCAGCTTTGTGTTCACACCTGCCAGGGGCACATTTGCTCTCAATGGCTAGGCCCCTCCCCTCTTCAGTCACCCTTCTGGAAACCACTCTCTCTCCTTTTGCTTCTCAGCATTTCATAGGGAGTATCCAATGGCCTATTGAAGAACTCTGCTGGTCTGACTCAGCTTTGTGTTAGTCATTTACAAGTTGAGGATGGCCTCAAGCTGCTAAAACATGGTGACAAATGAGCAAGAAGCAGCTGACATTTCCTAGCACTATCTTATGTTTCAGTCCTTAGTTTGAGCTTTTCTTCTCTCTCCTTTCAGTAGGTGAGACTCATGTTGGGCCCAAGTTCATGAGTCAGGGTCTTACATGTAGAAAGAATTAAAGGCATGCATGCTCAGTTGCTCAGTCATGTTCAACTCTGCGACCCCATGGACTGTAGCCCGCCAGGTTCCTAAAGACACAGATATGCAATTTCAGGGGAAGAGAAAGAGGACAGATTGGGTTCCCCATGCCAGGAGCTATGCCAAGCACCTTGAAATTTCCCCCTTTGAATCTGCATGTGTTCCCATGAGTCAGACTGTTACTATCTTTATTTTATAGATGAATGGAGGAGGGTAAGGATGAGGAGAAATTTGTTAAATGTTCAGGCTGGATCTCCAATCCAGATCTGTCTAATTTCAAAAGAGAAATCCTTGGATAGTTTTAGCTTCATGCTTGTCTTATTAGAGATTAAATCCTGGAACTCCCTAGGATAACTTGTACTTGGGTCTCCTCCGAAGTGTACTCTTAGGAGCTTTATAAATAGGGGTTCTTAAAAGACATATGGAACTTGGGTGTTACATCCCAGGTACCAAGCCGGACACATGTGTAATTGTCCCCAGTGCAAGCTTTCCCTTCAAACTTCTCTTTCCTTTGTCCCTCATATTTCCTGAGGATATGGAGGAGAAAGTCATGATAAGGGGTTGATCTGTCTTCCAATTTAAAAATCACAGAACCAGCTTGGAGACTTCCAACATCCTTACCTAGGATCTAGGTAAGATCCTAGAGCAGTACACAGGCAGGTTCTTTACCACTAGCACCACCTGGGAAGCCCTAGTATTACCACACTGACCTTTTAACTTCTTCATCTGTAAAATGGGGCTGGTGACTCAACCACCTACCTTTTAGCATACTGTGGAATTTCAAAAAGGTATATGTGAAAGCCCTCTGTCAACTGCAAAGTGCTAGATCCACTTTTACTAACAGATTCATTCTTTCAGAAAATATTAAGTGTTTCTTCGTGAAAAGTACATTGTCAGGCTATTTGGCGGATTCAAATGAATAAAACATAATTTCTGCCCTTAGAGTATGTACATTCTTGAAAAGAAAATATGTTTATATGAATAACTATAACACAATGTAGGGTAAAAAATATTCACCAGAAAAAAGAGAAACATAAGATGCTATAGCAGAGTAAGCAAGGGGGCTTTAGGAAAAGGGAAGAAGCCAGCATACTTAGGAGCAATCTGGGAGATAAAATCTATGAAACTTGACAATTGTCTCATTAAATTATGCATTCTTTCATCCACTAAACATTTAGCAGAGGCTTATTATGTGCTGGTAACCATGTAAGTTATTAATACTAGGCCAGCAAGGGAACATTTCATGCAAAGATGGGCTCAATAAAGGACAGAAATGATATGGACCTAAGAGAAGCAGAAGATATTAAGAAGAGGTGGCAAGAATACACAGAACTGTACAAAAAAGATCTTCATGACCCAGATAATCACGATGGTGTGATCACTCACCAATGTATTATTGTCCCTATTTCAGACATCTTAGAATGTGAAGTCAAGAGGGTCTTAGGAAGCATCACTACAAATAAAGCTAGTGGATGTGGGTGATGAAATTCCAGTTGAACTATTTCAAATCCTAAAAGATGATGCTGTGAAAGTGCTGCACTTAATATGCCAGCAAATTTGGAAAACTCAGCAGTGGCCACAGGACTGGAAAAGGTCAGTTTTCATTCCAATCTCAAAGAAAGACAATGCCAAAGAATGCTCAAACTACTGCACAATTGCACTCATCTCACACGCTAGTAAAGTAATGCCAAAATTCTCCAAGCCAGGCTTCAGCAATACGTGAACCGTGAACTTCCAGATGTTCAAGCTGGTTTTAGAAAAGGCAGAGGAATCAGAGATCAAACTGCCAACATCTGCTGGATCATTGAAAAAGCAAGAGAGTTCCAGAAAAACATCTATTTCTGCTTTATTGACTATGCCAAAGCCTTTGACTGCATGGATCACAATAAACAGTGGAAAATTCTGAAAGAGATGGGAATACCAGACCATCTGACCTGTCTCTTGAGAAACCTGTATGCGGGTCAGGAAGCAACAGGTCAGGAAGACCAGATGGTGACTGCAGCCATGAAATTAAAAGACGCTTACTCCTTGGAAGAAAAGTTATGACCAACCTAGATAGCATATTAAAAAGCAGAGACATTACTTTGTCAACAAAGGTCCATCTAGTCAAGGCTATGGTTTTTCCAGTAGTCATGTATGGATGTGAGAGTTGGACTATAAAGAAAGCTGAGCACCTTAGAATTGATGCTTTTGAACTACAGTGTTGGAGAAGACTCTTGAGAGTCCCTTGGACTGCAAGGAGATCCAACCAGCCCATCCTAAAGGAGATCAGTCCTGGGTGTTCATTGGAACGACTGATGTTGAAGCTGAAATTCCAATACTTTGGCCACCTGATGCGAAGAGCTGACTCATTGGAAAAGACCCTGATGCTGGGAAAGATTGAGGGCAGGAGGAGAAGGGGACGATAGAGGATGAGATGGTTGGATGGTATCACCGACTCAATGAACATGGGTTTGGATGGACTCTGGAAGTTGGTGATGGACAGGGAGGCCTGGTGTGCTGTGGTTCATGGGGTCGCAAAGAGTCAGACATGACTGAGAGACTGATCTGAACTGAATCTACCAAGAAAGACCCATTTCTCAAAAGTTCATCGCTTTGGGACTTCCCCGGCAGACCAGTGGTTAAGATTTTGTGCTTTCACTGCAGGGGGCATGGGTTCAATTCCTGGTCAGGGAACTAAGATCCCACATCCCCTGCTGCTGCTGCTGCTAAGTCGCGTAAGTCGTGTCCAACTCTGTAGGACCCCATAGACGGCAGCCTACCAGGCTCCGCCATCCCTGGGATTCTCCAGGCAAGAACGCTGGAGTGGGTTGCCATTTCCTTCTCCAATGCATGAAAGTGAAAAGTGAAAGTAAAGTCGCTCAGTGGTGTCCGACTCTTCGCGACCCCATGGACTGCAGCCCACCAGGCTCCTCCGTCCATGGGATTCTCCAGGCAAAAGTACTGGAGTGGGTTGCCATTGCGTTCTCCACACATCCCCTGAGGTGTGGCCAAAAAGGGGAAAAAAAAGCTTTTTTTTAAAAAAGCTCATGGCCTCTGAATGGAGAAGTCACAGATCGGGCCTCTAGCCCACTGCCAAGCCCCTATTCATGCAGGACATCCACTGCTTTGTGATGGAACCCGAGCATCTGGGGTAGAATTCTTGGGAAGGCACATCATGTAAACAACACCATTTTCTGGGACTGTTGTTGCCAAGCTGACCAGGGTTTGGAAACATAAGGACTTTCTATTGATGAGTTTTGGGTAAACCACTGTAAAAAAGTCTTAAAAACCATCACTGGCCTGATGGTTAAAAACCATTGACTGGCCTGTTAGTTGTGAAAAAGGAACCCAGATCTAACACATGGTAACAAGGAAACAAAAATAACATAGGAAGATTTTGTTACTTTTAATTATACGTTTTTAGTCCACAGGTTTTCTATTATTGGGTTCAAAGAATTTGCCCTTCTATGTGGCACCTCATTTGTCACCAATGTTTTATAGATGGAGGCACAGAAATGTAAAATGAATAGCCTAAAGGTATTATCTCTTACCCACTCCCAGGTCCACCCTGCAGTGTGTCATTGTAGGGCCACAGACATGTTGCCATGGCATTGAGAGCATCACCAGCTTACAGAACATCTTCCTAATGCTTTGAAAGAGACCAGGAGACAGTGGCCAGCATGTTGGGGACCCATGTTCCTGCGTGTTCTTGAGACATGTGTGAAAATTTACTTTCAAGTCAACTGGATTAACACTAAAGTAATTTTCTTCCTGTAAACCCAAGTTTAGGGTAATGCATGAGCTAAGTTTGGAGCAAGGGGCCAAGACACAGATTTCCTGAGTTGTAGAGCTCTTGTAGATCTCAGCAGATAACAAAGCTATTATCCATGCAGAAATGGAAGCATCCTCAAATCCTGTCAGATGGCAGCACTGATAAAAATCACTACCAAATGTATTTTTACACTGATTGCTTTCTTGAGTCTGGCTCTTAAAAACAAAACCTTCTCTTACAGGAATTTAGTAAAAACACAAGAATGCTGCTGTGAAGGAAATCTCTAGGGAATGCCAGGGACTAACAACAGAGGATTTCTGACAGAAGAAAGAGACAAGGATTTGGAACAAGTTTCTGAATGGCATCACTGTCCTTTATTTTCTTTTTTCCCTCCTCTGAGTTTCTTAGCACGCATTTTGGAGAAAAGGATTTGGATCAGAAACTCAGAAATTACCTGGACTTACAAAATTATGGTGTGAAAGTATATATATATATAAATTTTTTTTTAATGGTTTCAAGTTAAAGGTCTTTATCCCATTTCTCCTAGCATATTGTTATCTACTCTTGGCCCCCTCCAATGCTTTGTTGTATTCTGTTTCCAAGATGTATAAGCCTTCTGAAGAGCTTGTGAGAGTGCTAAATTTATTTGCCTTCATTTGTCATCTGGTAAAATAAGGGAGCTTAACTTTCACAAGGAGATGAAGGCATATGTAGCCAATGAGTACCATGTGATTTTCCATAAGATATCCTTGAACTATTAATATATTGAGTATCAACTTAGAGATCAAATCAGTCAATCCTAAAGGAAAACAATCCTGAATATTCATTGGAGGGACTGATGCTGAGGCTGAAGCTCCAATACTTTGGCCACATGATGCAAAGGGTCAACACATTCGGAAAGAACCTAATGCTAGGAAAGATTGAGGGCAGGAGGAGAAGGAGATGACAGAGGACGAGATGGTTGGATGGCATCACTGACTCGATGGACAGGAGTTTGAGCAAGCTCTGGGATATGGTGAAGGGCAGGGAAGCCTGGCGTGCTAAGGTCCATGGGGTCACAAAAGTCGGACACAACTGAATGAACGAGCAATAACAACAACAACCAACTTAGAAATCAAAAACAAAAATAACCCTTATTAGCTATTCTGTTTTTCAGGCAGGAATCATATAGAATAAAGAGAACAGGAATCAGAAGATCTGAGTTCTAATCCCAGCTGTGATACTCACTAGCTGTCTGTCCTTGAGGTGATTTGAAGTTAGACAGATTTGGATTCAAATCCCAGCTCGACACCTGATAGAGTGTGTGACCTGGGGGAAGTTACTTGCTGTCTCTTACCTTCACTTTCCTCAGTGTCAAATGGAGGGGGTAGTACTTGCCGCTAGTAGTTTCTCTTCCCAGATTACCATGTATTTACACCCACAAAAATCTGATTAGAATACACAATATGGATAGGAAAAGAATGGCTGGCTTTTAGAATGGGCATAGGAGGAGAGTGAGCTGCCTTCATGATTTTGGACATTAGAATGATTTACCCACTGATTCCAGTTCTACTTGCTCAGTCATTCACTCATTCCACAAATACTTAACTGTTTGTGGATGTTGTCCAGATGGACAATGGACAGACAGTCCCCAGTGGAGGGGACATGGCTCCAATGGGAGCCTGGGGAGAACCAAGGGGGCATGTGACTTTGTAATGGGGACCTCATCGTGGCTTCCCAGAGAAAGTGAGGTCTAAACAGAGCTGAAGGGGGAAAAGCAGGAGTGAGAATATTCCAGGGGTGAATAACAGAACATGCAGACAGCATTGAGTAAGAAAGCACTAAGAGTCTCAGTTCAGGATTAGTGTAGAGAGAGATTAGGGAGGGGCGTTAGGGCCAGAAGAGGCTAGAGTGACAGAGGACACAGCAAATTAGGAATGGCTTTCTAAATCAAGGAAAGGAGTCTGTATTTTATCCTGAGGGCAAAAGAAAAACACAGGAAGACTTTTTAAAAAAAAATTTTGGCCAGGCTTCACAGCATGTGGGATCTTAGTTCCCCGACCAGGTATCAAACCTGTGCCCCCTGCAGTGGAATGTGGAGTCTTAACCACTGTATTGCCAGAGCAGTCCCTGCACACACGGGAAGATTTTAAACATGATCATTTTGCAGCTGAGAGTCACTTTAAGCTCTAGAGTTCATGGCAACTGGCTTGATCTCTCTTCTCAATCCCAGGGCAACCTATAGAATGCAGGTCTGTAATGATTATGATCCCATAACAGAAGGGAACTAGGTGTCTTGGTATAATATTTCTCAAACCTACAAGTGATTAGTAAGTGCTTATAATAATTACTTTCCGTGCTTAAAATTTTACAAAGCCTTCTGAGTCTTTGGCCCTGCCCAGCTCAAAGGCACTAACAATTTGCTCATTGCTGCCCGAATTCTAAATGCCATTCAGAGATATTATTTAGTGGTAGCAGATGGAAACATGTTTCAAGTATGTCCATGTGAGAGATCTGTAGGGTTATCTCTGGTCTGAGTTATATCTGCTTGAAGGCCAGAGTAAGACCTTGGATGTCAAAAGCCCCCAAAGACAACATAGTCCTTGCCCATCCCACCCCATCATAGAATGGATGAATGAATGAATGAATGGGAGGGAGGGAGGAAGGAAGAAAAGAAGGAACGGAAGGAGGGAGTGAGGAAGGAATGCCAGTAAGTTACACAAAGCTCTATTTTCTCTCATGATGACCACTGGAGTATTTTTTCAATATCACATTCTTTCCCAATGATTCTCTTTAATGTTTTTGTATTGTTAGTTCCCTAAAGAATTACCTTGTCTATTGGTAAAACTGGGACCAGTGGCAGAGATTCTGGGTGGTAAGAAGTCTCCCTCTTTAGAAATTACTTTCATTCAACACCACGCATCCCCAAAGCTTAAACAGTCTACTCTCCAGTACAGGGTCAGTCTTAGTGACCATTATACCTCTGGGCTCTACTACAGTGCTTGGCACACAGCGGGTGCTGCAAAATATTGATTGTCACCTGAATGGAATATTCTAGTTTATTATATTTCCTAGCAGGAAGTGAAAGTTCTGTAGAACCCTTTAGGCTGAGTTTTTTTCCTAAAACGTTTAAGTCTACTTTCTACTTGACTGTTACCTCCTTGAGGGCAGGAATAATGTCTCTTCATCAGTGTTGGGACCCTTCCTGAACCTCTTATTCCTACTTTAGCACAATGTATAGCATAAAGGGAAGAATGAAATCTGTCACTCTATCAATAATAGACTTTTCTTCTTGCTTTGGTAAGAGTGTCATTGAATGTAACAGAATCATCCTTTGCTAGCTGTGAATTGTATAGAACCTATGACTGTGTTTCTGCATTGGCAGTAAAAACCAGATGTCATGTCAATATCACATTTATCAATGGTACAACCATAGAACTCTGAATAAAGAACTTAATCTCTTAGTGACACTAAGAGATAAGGTGGTGACCTTATGATTTTAAGTGAGGATAGTATCTGCTATGCCTGTAAGATATTTTCAATAGCTTGAAGGAAATCCTGTGTGTGAAAATGCAGTATAAGCATTGTGTACAAACTCATTAATGTAGGAAATGGAGCTTAGGACATGAGTCAAAAAGATGTGCAGTGTCCAAACTTGGCCACTGCTCAGAATGTGTGATAATCCTAGATAAGTCACTTACCCTCTCCGAACCTCATTTTCTTCACACATAATTCCAGGTACAGCAGCCTCGTAGGACTTTCAGCACCAAAAGAAATAGAAAGTGTGCAAATACTGTGTAGACGGTAATGTAGGCTGTTTTTGAATCAATATTGTTCCTTGGAGCTGATCTACAAAGAGTAGGAGTTTTGGCTGCCCCTGTCCTGATAAAACTCAGAACAATTCTTGGTGTAGTGTCATTCAAACTGGGTGTCCACAAGATGTACCTAAGAGGGCAAACTAAAGATGCAGACTGCCAAGAACACCCCTAGAGGTCTGATTCAAAAGGGATCCAGAAATGTGCATTCTTAACAAGCTACATGTGGACTTCCCACCAGACATTGAGAGACATTAGGCTAGGGCTAGAGGAATTCTCCCAGAGTTAAGGAAGAGAGGGACCCTGAGGTTCCTTTAAAGCAGGAGTTAATATCACAGTTAACTGTGGAGCTTCATCCACAGTCCTGCGTCTTGGCCTCAGCCTTGGAAAGTCTGATCAGTAGGTCTAGAGTAGGTCCCAGATACCTGAGTCCCTTTAAAAAAATTAATTTCCCCTAGTTCTAACAATTCCCCCAAGGGATACTCAGGATCCTATAACAGTGACCCATATAACAGAAGCTTGTTGACACTAGTTGCCAAACCACTTCCTCCCATCCTTCTCTGTGCATAAACCCTAGGACACAGGACATCTCTTGGGGACTTCTTCTCCCTGATTCTTGGCTTCAAAACTGTCGTTAATGATCAATATCACTAATATCACTAATATTCACTGTTTTGTTTTAAAATGTGTGTTTTTGTGTGTGTGTGTTTGAGTGTGGTGGGTACAGTGGAGGTTCATGAAACATAACTTGTCCACGGTTCAGGAGCCCCATGGAAATCCCATTGCTGGCCTCTGCCCACATCACTTGTCTCTTCATTTTAGAAGTGGAGAACCGAAAACATGGGGTTATTTGAAATTTTACTAGTCTGCAGTCACCTCATGTTTTGTGATTTAGTACTTACAGCTAAAAAGTGATTGTGTGTGTGTGTGCGCGCACGCTGAGTTGTGTCCTTGCAACCCCATGGACTGCAGCCTGCCAGGCTCCTCTGTCCATGGAATTTTCCAGGCAAAAATACTGCAGAGGGTTGACAGGGGATTTTCTACGCCAGGGTATCTTCCCGATGCAGGGATCAAACCCGTGTCTCTTGTGTCTCCTGCATTGGCAGGTGAATTCTTTACCACTGTGCCATGGAGGAAGCCTCAAAAAAGTGATTAAAAAAGAAAAAAAGAAAAACAGATGGCAAAAATGTGACACTCAAGTCAACCCCTCTCCCAATTTATACAACTGTATAATACAATGAAATGTCATTTACTTGCCATTAAAATGATTATGATTTAGCACAGGGCCAAATTTTGGCCACCAATGTTGAATATTTATGGCTGGCTCCCTCAGGAAATAGAGGGGGCTACAGAAATGTGCTCTTTCTCTACCCTACCTCCACTTGATGAATGATTATTTTACTTGGTAATATAGTGAGATCAAATTTGCAAATACCTCAGAGGTGAGGCTCAGTACATTTACATTTATAAATAAGGGTTATTGTAATCAGCTCTAAGTGCAGGGCTTAAAATAGAAATCTAAAACACAAATTGATGAAAAAAAATAGGTACAACTCAAGAACAGTATTTAATTTGCTGGCATTTTGAAATGTGTTTTGAAAATTTATTCACAAAGCCAGATTTTTTTTTTTTTAAAGACCTCTTGTTTCCTTTTTTAAAGTTGGGAAAATACAAAAGTGAAATATAATAGGCACCTTACAAAGATCATCTCAGTGATAAAACTGGAAAAGGAATTGGTTATGATGGCTCCACTGAGACCCGCTGGCACACACAATGGCTCTCTAATCACCTAAACTAGTTATCAGTGCCCATAACAATTCTCACATCTGTTTAGCCCTTGACAGAGGGCTTTGTGGTTGAGAGAGCCTAAGCCTTACAACCAGACATCTCAAGTTCAAATGCTGGCTCTGCTGTTTACTCGTGGTATGTGCCCAAGCAAGCTACACAACCTCTCTGTGCTTCAACTCGATCTGTAAAGGTTATTCTAAAAGTTAAATGAGGTAATGCATGTAAAGCACTTAATATAATACCTAGTACAAAACAAGCCTGTAATAAAGGATTCTTCTGATTATTTTTATTATTCTCACACAATCATTTCAACAACCATGTGAGAAATGTATTATTGTCCCTATTTCAGATGAGAAAACTGAAATTCATTAGATAACATGATCTGTCAATTGCATGCTCCTTTTCCATGGCAGGAAGGGACTCTGGGAAGATGGACTGATGCAGGGCAAAGCCTTCCAAACTTTTGCCACATGCACAAAAGTGAGAAGCAGAAAAAAATGTCACCTCTAGAAAACAAAAGAAGACAAAGTGGAACAAATGACCACAACTCTGCACCAAGAATAGATTATCAAGGAGGGAATAAGACATAGGGAGCTATGTTGCCTAGCACAGCACTGGGCACAAAAACCTGTGATTTTCTTTTCTGACATATCAACATCCTCCTTGCAAAGTCCCACCACACATGGTTTTCAGTAGAAATCATAATCATAATAAATTAAAACCTACCTATAGGAAGGCAGCTGGCTAGAGTAGAGATGACTGACCAGAGGAGATGAACTCTGACTCCTGTATTAACTAGTTTTAGGCTCTTGAGCAAGTTATATCTTCCCTCTCAGCCTCAGTTTCTTCAGCTACAATATGGAGTTAATAACTCAAAGGATGTTGTAAGGAATGTTAGAAGGATTATATGAGATAACGTGGGTAACTAATCCAGGGTTTCTCAACATCAGTGGTGTTGATGCTATGGGCTGGATAATTCTTGTTGGGGGCTATCCTTTACCTTGTAAGGAGTTGGCAGTATCCCTTGCCTCCACCCACTAGAGGCCTGCAGCACCCCTCCAGTTGTGATAACTAAAAATGTCTCTAGACATTGCCAAATGTCCCCCGGAGGGCAAAATCACCCCTGGTTGAGAACCACCAGCCTAGTTCAGCATCTGGTATATAATAGGTGCTCAATAAATGTCAATTTTCCCCTCCTTTTAGATGAAACCTCATATTTTTTTGGTGAGGTGAGGCCCAACTAATTTGGAATCTGTTTATTAATTAATTTAAATAATGGCAGGACCGAAGTCCATATTTACAGTAACACGAAAAAAATTAAGTGTCCATAACAATCCAGAGGACATTGGTTTCACTTGTGAAACGATACTATTTATAAACATTCGTGGGAAAGTCATTTACATTCAATTTCTGTACTAAGTACAAACAATTCTTAAACATTTACCAAAGCTCAAACCCACATTTACTATCAACCATTTTCAAGCAAATTTAAACTGCTAACTCTACTTCAAAGAACTGAAATGGCAATATTCTTAGAAACAACTTATTTTCTGACTGTTTTCTAAGGCAGATTAATCTTTCCTTTTAATAAGCAGGTTAATGAGGTTTTGTTTCACTCACACACCCAAAGTGGAAGATATTTTATAACTATCACATTGAGGTTTTCTAAGTTCTTAGTGACTTTGAAAGCAAGGAATTCTTTTGCATAGCTAACCTAACATCTTCCTGCTGTCTTTTCAGCCTGTTTTCCATTGTTTAAGCTTCAGTGGAACATGAGGCCAGCTATTTGCAAGAAGAGCTTCATTCTTTTATACCTGGAGATTCTAAGTAATATCAGGCCTGAGCTGGGACTTCCACAGCTGTGTCAGTGGTTCTTAACAGGGGCCAAGTCTGCATGGCAGGGGACAGCCGGCAGTGACTGGAGATATTTTTGAGTTTTATTGCAACTGGGGGCCAAGGGCCTACTGGCATCTAGTGGATAGAGGCCAAAGATACTGATAAACAACCTATAATGCCCAAGGTAGCACCCTGGAACAAAGAATTATCCAGTCCCGATGTCAGTTCTGTCAAGGTTGAGAAATCCCATTCTTGACCATATCTCTCAGATGATTTTAGCAGACGAACAATGGGTAAACTGTTAGAAACAAAGTCAATCAAATCCTGCTTGTCTGGCTTTGAGATACATGTTGCCCTCTTCAGGAAGCCTTTTCTAGTCTGATATCTGGAAGCCCTTCTCTGGACAACCATGGCCTGTGTAAGTTCCCCGTCAGAGCACTTAGCACAATGCAGGCTGATGGTGGACATGTAATAAAAGACAGCTGTGTAAATGCACCGCTATGGGATCCAACAACGGGTCCTTGAGTTCTTGGGGCTCTCGGAGTTCCCCAGACATTCCCTCCGGACACATCTAATGTAAGCTCTGAGGGCCTCCGGGGGCTGCTCTTGGTAACACGAAGCGGGAGAGGGTGTGAAGGAGCTGGGTGCGCTCATGTCACTCTTCCCTGTCTGCACCAGGAGTTGGAGTTTATTTTCCTTCTCCTCCTCACACTGACAGGAATATAGATTTCGTTTCATTTAGCATTTCACTTAATCGTCTGAAATGTAAAAATAGAACAAACAGATCTGATTCCACACTTTCCACACTCCTTCTTGTGGTGCTGCTAAAGTAGAGCTGTTAAAACAAACAGGAGGAATGTGGGGGTCAGGGTTCTGCTACTTGAAGCCTAGTAGCCATTTATGCCTCAGTCTCGTATTTTCCCCCAACCTCACCCCAGGCCCACTCAGATTCTTAAGGGCAGTGTCTTCTTCTCCTCATTGCCTGGATATTGGAGGTGCTGCAGTTATTAATGGGCTCCAGCTCTTCTTGTCTGACTAATAACTATACAGCATACAGAAGTTTCCAATGGGCTGATAAAAAGATGACAGTTGTATTCAATCAACTTCTGAGAGTCTTTGATACTTTTTGATTATGCCAGTTCAGTTCAGTAGCTCAGTTGTGTCCGACTCTTTGCAACCCCATGAATCGCAGCACACCAGGCCTCCCTATCCATCACCAACTCCCGGAGTCTACTCAAACCCATGTCCATCGAGTCGGTGATGCCATCCAGCCATCTCATCCTCTGTCGTCCCCTTCTTCTCCTGACCTCAATCCTTCCCAGCATCAGGGTCTTTTCCAATGAGTCAACTCTTCGCATGAGGTGGCCAAAGTATTGGAGTTTCAGCTTCAACATCAGTCCTTCCAATGAACACCCAAGATTGATCTCCTTTAGGATGGACTGGTTGGATCTCCTTGCAGTCCAAGGGACTCTCAAGAGTCTTCTCCAACACTGTAGTTCAAAAGCATCAATTCTTTGGTGCTCAGCTTTCTTTATATATATACATCCATACATGACTACTGGAAAAACCATAGCCTTGACTAGACGGACCTTTGTTGGCAAAGTAATGTCTCTGCTTTTAAATATGCTATCTAGGTTGGTTATAACTTTCCTTCCAAGGAGTAAGCGTCTTTTAATTTCATGGCTGCAATCACCATCTGCAGTGATTTTGGAGCCCAGAAAAATAAAGTCTGACACTGTTTCCACTGTTTGCCCATCTATTTCCCATGAAGTGATGGGACCAGATGCCATGATCTTAGTTTTCTGAACGTTGAGCTTTAAGCCAACTTTTTCACTCTTCTCTTTCACTTTCATCAAGAGGCTCTTTAGTTCTTCTACACTTTCTGCCATAATGCTTCTATCAAGAAGCCTTTACACTGGGTGTCCGCTTTGTCTGGAATACTCTCATTGCAGATAGACTAGCAGCTCACTCTTTTATTCATGCATTTGCCCAAATGTCACCTTATCAGAAAGGCCTTTCCTAGCCAACGTAAGTCAGGTAGCCACTCTCAACCACATCATTTATTTCATCTACTTTCTTTTTGTTTTTTTTTTTAATATTTAGTTTTTTATTTGCCTGTACTGGATCTTAGTTGCAGCACACAGGAGGGTCTTTTGTTGCACCATTAAACTCTTAGTTGCGGCATGTGGGATCTAGTTCCCTGACCAGGGATCAAACCCATGTCCCCTGCACTGGGAACATGTAGTCCCAGCCACTGGACCACCAGGGAAGTCCCTCATCTACTTTCTATTTCTTCTTAAACAGCTATCCCTCCCTGGCCTCTTTGGCTTCACCCTCAAGAATGTAAGCTCCATCTAACAATCAGTACAGCATTTTGACACAGAAGGTCTCTGTCAAGTGATGGAATGAAAAGATGGATGGATAAATGGACTCTCATTACATACCATGTTCACTGTTGTACAAACAAGAATACTAAAAATGATTAAAATGAAAAAAAAAAAAAAGAACGTAAGCTCCATAAGAGACAGAGGCAGAATCTCTGCCTATTTCTTTCACTGTTTTATCCTTAGTTCCTAGAACAGTCACTGGCTCATAGCAGGTGCTCAACAAATATCTGTGGATTATGAGAAAATCTCAGCCAGTTTTGTTCAGGAACTTGTACCATGGCCCCTTCCACCTCCTCCTCCCTTGACTCCACCAGCATATGAGGGGTTATTAAGTGCATTAGTTAAACCCTCTCAAGCAGTTCCACACATTCCGTCTGGTTATTACTTACTGTTGATCAAATCAGCCTAACCAAGAGCTCCTGAAGACTCCTTGGGAAGCAGACAGATTCATGGTGAAGAGACTCCCTATTCCCTGTGGCCAC
Organism: Giraffa tippelskirchi; assembly: GCF_054371585.1. Taxonomy (NCBI): domain Eukaryota; kingdom Metazoa; phylum Chordata; class Mammalia; order Artiodactyla; family Giraffidae; genus Giraffa; species Giraffa tippelskirchi. The sequence continues at coordinate 156,539,790 of NC_137279.1, forward strand.
CCCACCCTCCATAGCACCGACACACTCTCTAACTCCTCAGGCACAGAGTCTCTTGAAGTCCTGGTTTTCAGGTCTTTGTCATACTCTGGGCATAACTTAGAACTCTTTCCCACTTTTTGTACTCAGAGCAGCTGAACTGTTTTTCTCAGAATCATCATAGAATATAAAAATAAAGGAGGATTTCTACCCATAAAACTGTAAAACACTCTCATGGTTTCATCTGTGACCCTGAACCTTTCCTTTTTTCCAACCTTCTTTTATTTTTGCAAAAGAACGCACAATGTACAGGCATCTGGCTTGTAAAAATAAATACAGTGACTGGTTTTCCCAAATAACTTGGCCTAATCACCGAGTGCCCCTGAAAAGACTTGTCTCCTGAGATGTGGCAATCTTATGAAGCCATCTACTTCACGGTCCAGGCACAGAGAGGGCACCTACCTAGGTTGAATTACAGGCCCCAGGGTGTTTGGATTTTGACTCTGGACTAACTCTGAACTCCATAGAATTAGATGCTTTCTTTCGGAGGGTGGATCACTAGCTTCATGATACCCTTCCAACAGATTTGTTTTGAGTTAGATATGTATAGTCTTGATCACCAGAGGGCATGAGCCAGTAGGGATTTTGGTATGAGTCCAGCTTTATTTTACAACTGGACTTAAAAACAGAATGGATGTTTTTGGAGTATTTATTTATTAAAATTAAACAATGCTGATATGAAATCACTGGTGAGCAACAACCTCTAAACCAATGTATCAGTATTTGGAGACATTATTGATAGACATTTTTAAAAATCACTTTTAATCATTTTCAAAAATCAAAAGATTCAATTGAATTCAATTTAGTTCAAGATAGGATTATTAAGTATCTATTGAGGTAACATTTTAAAAAGTTTTTCATAAATCTTTTTCCAATTTTTAAAATATTCAGTTCACTAAATACCTAATTTACTTGCCACAATAAATTCATAAACTTCTTTTAGCAAAAATGAGCATGTGTTGCTTGAAAATTTTATTATCTTCATTACTTAATTCAGGGAAAAACTATTAGCCAGTGTGCAAACTCTAAAACACTGGGTCAGCCAATTCATTTGTTTTTATCATTATTTCTTAATTTATGATCCACTAGAAAATACAGAGGGTTTTCCCAGTGGCTCAGTGCTGAAAGAATCTGCCTGCAATTCAGCAGACACAGGAGACTTGGGTTTGATCCCTGGGTTGGGAAGATCCCCTGGAGGAGAAAATGACAACCTATTCCAGTATTTTTGCCTGAAAAATCCCATGGACAAAGGAGTCTGGCAGGCTACAGTCCAAAGAGTTGCACAGAGTCAGACATGACTGAGCGACTGAGCACATACACAGAGAAAATATAAACATTTTATTTCTGCTTTTATAGCTTTCAGTTAGAATGCAAATGCTCTGGAGCAGAATGTACCTTCAGTGGCCTCTGGTGAGTTCAGATGCTCAAATGAGTTTCCCCACCCTTCTCATGCTACACTAACAATTATAATTATAACAGCCACAGACACGGATTGAGCACTTAGTAGCCATTAATGTCTACAGCGCTTGGCCCATTGGCTTCCTAAGGGCCAAGCACTATGCGTTCCAACAAGCCAATGCACTAGAAGGACCACTGGGATTTAATGCAGATCTCAGCACACAAGTGTGTGGGGCTTTGGCAAGACTCATAACCACTCTGAGCTTTAGTTTCTTCATCCTTGGGAAGAGGGTAAAAGACCCCACCTGCCTTATGGAGTTATCTAAAGTTACATACACTGTGAATGAAACATAGCTTAGTGCCAGAGGTGTGCTCTGATATTCAAGATCACAAGTCCATTCCTCAGCAAACTCACTGTATAATTCCAGAAGTGTATAAACCTCCTGTGAGCACAAGCTATGCCTCACTTCCTGATGTAGCCACAGCACTGGGGCCCCGCCTATAAACATTGCTTGATTAAGTGGATAATATGTGTGAAAATGCTTTAGGAACAGCAAGAAATCCTACAAGATTCCATTATTATTATTTATAACATTAATTCTCTTCTGTAACTTACTTCACCCAGAGCCCTAATGTTTATTTCTCATGGTTCTTGAGGAAATGATTTATTTATGACTAAAAGAAAATTATTCCAGGCTGATGAAGTCCTGAAGTCAACCAGGGTCTGCTTTAGCTCTGTAACAACCTTACAAAACTTATGCTGCCCCATGTACGGCTGGGATAAAAGAATCCCTGTGAACAGAGATCCCCTCTGGCTGGACTTGGCAGGACGGGAACTGAAGAATCACGGAACCTGAGATGACATCCTCATGGACACGGAGGGGTGATCACTGGAAGAAATCTGAACAAGTTACCCAGAGAATGATGACAAAGTCAGGCCTGCACCCAGCAAAGAGTTGTCACCTCTGGCTGGGCTGTTTTTGTTTAGCCCGGAGTCCCAGTTTGTGGCACACAGCTCCCACAGAGAATGCTGGTCTCCGGAGGAATGGAAGAAGTAAGACAGCATCATGTCTGTAAGAGAACTTGGGCTGAGAGAAGGGTCAGAAACACTCCTTTTCTGTTTATCCCTGAGAGAGTGAAGACCTTGAGCTGCTTGAACTGCATAAACTGACCCATTCTTACACCATTTCAGAGGGGGTTTGTGAGGGTGCCGTGACTGAGGGGTGTGAGCTAGCAGGGGGGGCTATCTCTAGACAGAGGTATAGCCCATTTAAGAACCCAAATGCTTGTGGTAATGGTCTTTCTCCCAGACCATTCTGTGTGGACTTCCCATGCACTACGCATGATCACAATAAACTGTGGAAAATTCTGTAAGAGATGGGAATACCAGACCACCTGACCTGTCTCTTGAGAAACCTGTATGCAGGTCAGGAAGCAACAGTTAGAACTGGACATAGAACAACAGACTGGTTCCAAATAGGAAAAGGAGTATGTCAAGGCTGTATATTGTCACCCTGCTTATTTAACTTCTCTGCAGAGTACATCATGAGAAACGCTGGGCTGGAAGAAGCACAAGCTGGAATCGAGATCGCTGGGAGAAATATCAATAACCTCAGATATGCAGAGGAGAAGGCAATGGCAACCCACTCCAGTACTCTTGCCTGGAAAATCCCATGGATGGAGGAGCCTGGCAGGCTGCAGTCCGTGCAGTCGCTACGAGTTGGGCACGACTGAGCAACTTCCCTTTCACTTTTCACTTTACTGCATTGGAGAAGGAAATGGCAACCCACTCCAGTGTTCTTGCCTGGAGAATCCCAGGGACGGGGGAGCCTGGTGGGCTGCCGTCTATGGGGTCGCACAGAGTCAGACACTACTGAAGTGACTTAGCAGCAGCAGCAGCAGCAGATATGCAGATGACAGCACCCTTATGGCAGAAAGTGAAGAGGAACTAAAGGGCCTCTTGATGAAAGTGAAAGAGGAGAGTGAAAAAGTTGGATTAAAGCTCAACATTCAGAAAACTAAGATCATGGCGTCCGGTCCCATCACTTCATGGGAAATAGATGGGGAAACAGTGGAAACAGTGTCAGACTTTATTTTTCGGGGCTCAAAAATCACTGCAGATGATGATTGCAACCATGAAATTAAAAGACGCTTACTCCTTGGAAGGAAAGTTATAACCAACCTAGATAGCATATTAAAAAGCAGAGACATTACTTTGCCAACAAAGGTCCGTCTAGTCAAGGCTATGGTTTTTCCAGTGGTCATGTACGGATGTGAGAGTTGGACTGTGAAGAAAGCTGAGCACCGAAGAATTGATGCTTTTGAACTGTGGAGTCAGAGAGTGTCCCTTGGACTGCAAGGAAATCCAACCAGTCCATCCTAAAGATCAATCCTGGGTGTTCATTGGAAGGACTGATGTTGAAGCTGAAACTCCAATACTTTGGCCACCTCATGCGAAGAGTTGACTCATTGGAAAAGACCCTGATGCTGGGAAGGATTGAGGTCAGGAGGAGAAGGGGACGACAGAGGATGAGATGGCTGGATGGCATCACCAACTTGGTGGACATGAGTTTGGGTAAACTCCGGGAGTTGGTGATGGACAGGGAGGCTTGGCGTTTTGCGATTCATGGGGTCGCAAAGAATCGGACACGACTGAGCGACTGAACTGAACTGAACTGAACGCATACCTCTGGGTCCAGTCAATAGGCAGTTTTCACTTAATTTCAGCAATTCCTTGGGGCCTCCCCAAATTACCTGGAACAAATTTATAAGAGCTGAAGTTCTTCTAGAGCCAGAGAAATGTTGCTTTTGTTTTCCCCCCCAAGATTTTTTTTGGTGGCGGGAGATATGGAACATTTTTTAAAGTCTTTATTGAATTTGTTACAATATTACTTCTGTTGTTTATGTTCTGGTTTTTTGGCCATGAGGCATGTGGGATCTTAGCTTCCAAACCCGAGGTTGAACCCACACCCCCTTCACTGGAAGGTCCCAATCACTGGACTGCCTGGGAAGTCCTGAGAAACATTACTTTGTGATAAGCATGTGACTGGGGCTGAGGGTTCAATATAAAAGATAGTGAGGCAGATGTTAAGCCTCGTAGATGAGTAGCAATTGTGTAAAGACTGAATGAGAATGCCAGTTCTTACTGAAGATTTGTCCACCAACAGCAATTAGTAAGTAGTTTTAACATCTTAAATGCTTCAAACTGTCCACCATGACTTAAGAGGTTTTGGAGCTTGAAGTTGCCAAGAGCTGGCTGTTGACATGGACTACTTATCACTGAATAAGAACACAGTTTGGAAATCTGGCCGATTCTGGCTTAACCAGATGCAGAAATGTACGCAATTCACTTCACTTCTCTATTTTTCTTGATAAAATGAGAATAATCGTACCCAGAGTAGAATAACTTTGTTGTAGGCAAGGCATTGTTTTGAGGCTTAAAAAAGAAAAAAAAAAGGTATAAAAGTGTTTGGAAAATACACAAATACAATTCTACTTGTGGTAGACAGAATAACAGCTCCTAAAGATATTTATGTTCTAATCCCCAGGACCTTTGAATACATTAGGTTACAGGGCAAGGGAGAATTAAGGTTGCAGACGGAATTAAGATCAGTGCTCAGCTGACCTTAGAAGAAAGAAACTATCCTGGATTATCTGGGTGGGTCCAATGTAATCATAAGCATCCTTTAAATGTATAAGAAGGAGGCACTTATACATTCAGAGAAGTCAGTGTTGGGGTAATGCAATGTAAGAAAGATTTTACCACCTATTGCAAGGTTTGGAGATGCAAGGGACCAGAAGCCAAGGAAGGCAGACAACCTCTAAAAGCTGGAAAAGGCAAAGAAATAGATTCTCCTTTACAGCCTCTGGAAGAAACCTTGATTTTCAGCCCAGTGAGACTTCGGACTTCTGACCTCCAGGACTGCAAGTTTGTTTAAGTCATCAATTTTGTGGACATTTGCTGTAGCAACAATTAGGAAAATAAGTGAGCATGTTAGGAAATGAATACACCACCCAAGTGTAAGAAAATATTCTCATCATTATTGTTGACATTGTCATCATCCTTGACATCATTATCATTATCATCATCAAGACTTTATTTCAAATACGAGCCCGGGGATGAGGTTTCGAGCAAGATGTAATTTTGCCAAAATTCTCAGAAACTAAACCAGATGGCTATGTCATGAGGGGGTTGCAGAGGGAGTTTATCTTTAGGAATGCTATCACATTGTTTCTATGCAAACACTGATAGCATTGTTCACATTATTTACTTATCTTACAAACCCTTTGTTGAGAATACAAAAAGTACACTTCAGAGTGAATTGATTTTAGCATATTATTCTTTAAGAGGTTTATTTGGAATATCTTTGTTAACATAGCTAAAAGATGCAAGCCTTAAATTTGGCTCTGCCAATTATAAGCTGTAAAATTTATAGCATATCACTTCACTTCTTTGGCCCTAGTCCCTCTTTTTGTAAAATATTGATGATTGAACTAAGATACTCTTTCTTAGTTCTCTTCCAGGTTTAAGAACGTTGAGTCTAATTTCTATTTTATATAATGTGAGACCAAGACCTAACAGAAGTAAGTTTTGTGCCTAATTTCTAGTAATTTAGACTTTTGAGGGATAAGCATTTAAACCTGAAGTATAATATACATACAGAAAACCTGCACAAATCATAAATATAGAGCTTAGCGAATTTTTGCAAAGCAAACACACCCACATAACTACCATCTAAATGTAGATATAGAACATTGTATGCTTAGTTGCTCAGTTGTACTTGACTCTTTGTGACCCCATGGGCTGTATAGCCCACCAGGCTCCTCCATCCATGGGATTTTCCAGGCAAGAATTCTGGAGTGGGTTTCCATTTCTTCCTCCACGATATAGAACATTACAGAACCCAGAAACTTCCCATATAGCTCTGTTAGTCATTCCCCACAGAAGTAACCATTGTTCTGACTTCTATCACCTTATATTAGATTTTTATCTTTTTGAACTTCAGAGCAACTTAATTAAATAATTTATATTTCTTTGCACCTGACTTTCTTGAAACATATCTGTGGAAATCATCCGTGTTGATGCCGATAGCTGTAACTTGTTGCTTTTTGCTGCTATGCAGTATTTTTCTTTTTGTTGCTGTCCAATATGCTATGCCTATATCATACCATAATTTATCTATTTTAATGTGCATGGAAAGTTAGGGTATTTTCATTTGAATACTATAATAACTTAGATTTTGCTTCTCAAATTAATGTTTGTGAAATAGAAAGCAATTTACTCTTCTTAATTTAGCTTTGTATTCCTAGCTTACTGATTTTGAACATACATATTTTACAAATTCTGGATAGCAGGGAGACCTCTAAGAAAGTCAACAGGACCAGAGCAAGATCAACTTTCTCTGGATATTGTACCTTATCTGTGTGAAAAGGGGTTTTGCACACTGACATGTTTCTGTGTAGACAAAGAGGAATGAAATAGCTGACTGTTGAAGTGTCTAGTAGTGTCAGCACAGGATGGCTTGTATGCACAATAAGCATGACTGCAATAGGAAGGTAGTCTGACCCACCTGAAGAATCTTTAGAATTCTGAATTTGATGATACAGGACTGTTCTGTTTTATGTAATAGAAACCACAGCTTAAGAAAGAAAAGACAGACTGTATTACATGGTGAAAAGGGTGTCTCACTGAACTGAAGGACAGGAATAAAACCTAGTAGCAAGCCATCACAGGATGTCTCTCCATGTCTATCTCTGGTTCTCTTTTCAACATTCAATATATATGGTGAGTAAGCCTCTTGATCTTCTGTGCTGACTCTCTCTCTCCTGGTCCTCATTCCTAGTTTGGTCCACTTAAGACCTGATTTGAATCAAACTTTAAAATGATGGCTTCTGGAAGTCCCAATTTCTGGATGCTGTGAGGTGGAGGAGCAACAGGCAAAGTTCCTAGAGAAGGGGTGTAATTGGCTAAGGTTTGGGAAAATACTCTCCAAGGTGCTTACAACAGATAATACAAACTTTGGAGAGGGGCAGCTGAACAGTAGTTATTTAAGAAGAGCTACAAAGTATCTCATGAAATTGGAGTTCAGCTTTATTACCTAAAGTTGCCACTTTAAGAAAGGGCTTTATCCCCCACCAAGCCCTAGTCTGTATTCTTTATCCTGTGGTGTAGGAGAAAGAGCAGCTTTTGAAATTGGATGGGACTAGTTTTCCATCCAAGTTCATCACTTCTGGCTGAGTTTCATTGGACAAATCACTTAACCTCTTTTGGTCCATGTCCCATATCTGTAAAATGGGAATAATAATAATACCCAGCACATAAATTTGCTCTGAGAATTAAAGACAGATGTATAAGTATCAAGTACACTGCCTGGTCCACAACTCTTTTTTCCTACTTTTTTCCAATGTTAAAAGTGAGGTGGCATATAGTTAAGTTGAGGCAGTGGTAGGAACTCAGGCGGGGAGACTGAACTAGAATCAGAAGCTTTGCAATCTGACCCTGCATCTACAGCTGTGGGGTCTTCGACCAGCCATTAAAACTCACTGTGTCTCATTTTCTTGACAAACAAAAAAGGGGTTCAGGACAAGACTGTATCAGTGAGGTTATAACTGTTTCTGGAAGTCAAACGTTTCCCCGTAAGTAGGTGTTGCTGAGTGTGGGGGAGGGCAAATAGCAAGGGAAGTGGCGTTTGGTAGAATTCCCCTACTTCCATCCCCTTCTATTATCTGTTTTATAAATTGAAGTTTTGTATCAGCCTTGTTTGGGGGTGGGGAAAGTATGCTGCTTAAAAAATTTAAAAGCATCTTGAAAAACACCAGATGACATGCCCTCTGGAGTCTTTCCTGTTCTAAAACATGAGGCTCTGCTAAATGCCTTCCATTGTTGGAGCCTGGCTACTTCCAGAGCCAGAAACAGCCTGGACATTTTCAGCAACCCATTAAGGTGTCTGTCCCGGGACAGTAGGAAAAACAAACCCTAAAAAGGGCCGTGGCTGAAACAGAGAGAGACTCATCCAACTTGCCCAGAAAACAAACCAAACACATCCTCTCAAAATGCATTATTAATATAGTAGAGGACATGTCAGCAGGACCATAAAGATGTCTCTTTCAAAGTGGATCAGCAACCTGGGCTCTGCTTTGATGATGGCTTGTGACTTCCTGGCGAACAGAGGACAGCTCAAGAGCACAAAGCTGTCCTACGTGGCCATTCTTACCAAAACAGTTGGCCCCGGGTAGCAACTGTGAAAACATACATGTCTTTCATAGCTCCACCGTTGACAGATGTGTCTACACAGAAGATATTCACAGGGGATAACGGGTCTGGCTTGTGTATTTCATGCTGTATTGAGCCAGGTAGAAAGCGGATGAAAAGGAGATTATTCTCGTGATAAGAAATTCATTCTTAGAGCAACAGCCACACGAGGAAAAGAAAGCCTCCATTCTTTCTGTGAATGAAGATCACAAGCAGATAATTTATATATTGAAATCAGATATGCCAAAAGGCACTTTAAAGATAATCTACTCGAGTAGTTTTCAAACTCTTTTGGAACAGGTTACCAAGCAGAAGCTCAAAAATGTGATAGAGTTTAAAAAACAGTTTAACAAGAACATGTATTCTTTTTTGGGGGCCACATTGAGTGGTATGCGGAACTTCCCCAACCAGGGATTGAACCCATGTCCCCTCCATTGGCAGGTGGATTCTTCACCAATGGACCACCAAGAACATTCATTTTGATTGAAGTAGAGATGGGGGAGGGATAAGTCAGCCTATTCTTACAACCATCTTCATCTCCCAGCATCCCTCTTGGGGCAGATCCTAAGGCAGCACCATGAACACTTGAGTGCTCCCAGGAACAGACTGAAAATCACTCACTAGTCCCACCTTCCCCATTTACTGATGACAAAACCAGGCACAGAGAGGCCAAGTGACTTGCCCAGAATTCAAGGCATAATGAAAGGGAAGACCAGGGTTAAAGCCAAGCCTCCTGATGTCCAGCCCAGTGTTCTTGCCATTATAAAACATGGAGTCATTCTAACAGTTCACTTCTTAGAAGTCACATGATCAGATACCATCTGTTTATAAAGTCCCAATGAAGTTTTTTTTTTTTTCTTTGCTTATCTAAAGTATATTTGGAAGGAAAGAAGGGAGAGAGCAGAGGAGGGAGGGAAGGGAGAATTAAATTTCAACATTAAAAGCATGGGCAACTCCCCTACTCTTTCTAGAGTCATACTCAAAACTGTGGATAAGTAATTTGAAAGGGGAGAAAATATGATATTAAAATGATTACAGGCTTACTAAATTCAATGACTTCAATGAGTCTTGAAGGAACTAAATGATCCAAGGCCCCATTCCTCCATTGATTCATTTATCCAACTCATTAGACTCTTTAAGGCGGTATTATTTGCTGCTGAGATATGGGAGTGAATGACCCCAGACCGCAAGAAACTAAGTTTTGAGGAGAAAAGGCATGGCTTGGTGCTACATCTTCTGATGGGAATAGGTTGAGCAAAAGAAAGAGACACAGAGGAAGGGAGAGAAGGACAGGGAACTGGAGAAGAGGAGAGGGCAGAATATTACAGTGGTCAGTGGTTGAGATGAGAAGGAAGAATATCAGGTAGGCATGTGTGGGAGGACAGAACCTGAAAGAGTTTTTCCAGGGCCCCACCAGCCCAGAATGGGATATGTGCCCTGGATGATCAAAGATTGGAGACCAGCAGGCTGAGAGGATGCTCTTTGAGATCCTAGGACACAAAGGGATAAGTCTGTGATTTTCTTTTCCTCCCCAGCAGCAACCTCATCTATAAAACGTGCTTAAAACATGCTGAATTTTAATACATTAAAAGGAGTTTATTTATCTTCTCACAGTCTATAAGGCTAGTATTTTGGTCTGTGTTCAGCTATCTAGGGGTGCTGATGCAAAGTGTGAAACAGCACACCTCTAGTTTTGTTTGGTTGGCTGGAACCAATCTGTATTTTGTACTTTAGTGAGACCTTTTACAAACTTGTTTAGTGGCTAAGTCGTGTCCAAGTCTTTAGTGATCCCATGAATTGGAGCCCACCAGGATCCTTTGTCCATGGGATTTCCCAGGCGAGAATACTGGTGTGGGTTGTCATTTCCTTCTCCAGGGGATCGAACCTGGGTCTCCTGCATTTGCAGACAGGTTCTTTACTACAGAGCCACCTGAGAAGCTCCCACAAACTTATATCACTATGGTAAAGTGCACCTGTCTAGGGTGTGGAGGAAGCACCCATAGTTCATTAATTTTTTAAGCATTTTTGGGTCAGAAGTGGCAATACCACTTGTTTTGGGAGTGAACTGCATATTGCAATGGGTTTAGTGGTAAGACATGGGCTTCAGTGATCAATGAAAAGAAATAGAGGAAACAATAGAATGGGAAAGACTAGAGATCTCGTCAAGAAAATTAGAGATACCAAGGGAACATTTCATGCAAAGATGGGCACAATAAAGGACAGAAATGGTATGGACCTAACAGAAGCAGAAGATATTAAGAAGAGGTGGCAAGAATACACAGAAGAACTACACAAAAAAGATCTTCACAACCCAGATAATCACAATGGTATGATCACTCACCTAGAGCCAGACATCCTGGAATGTGAAGTCAAGTGGGTCTTAGGAAGCATCACTATGAACAAAGCTAGTGGAGGTGATGGAATTCTAGTTGAGCTATTTCAAATCCTGAAAGATGATGCTATGAAAGTGCTGCACTCAGTATTCCAGCTCATTTGGAAAACTCAGCAGTGGCCACAGGACTGGAAAAGGTCAGTTTTCATTTCAATCCAAAAGAAAGGCAATGCCAAAAAATGTTGAAACTACTGCACAATTGCACTCATCTACACGCTAGCAAAGTAATGCTCAAAATTCTCCAAGCCAGGCTTCAACAGTTTGTGAACCGTGAACTTCCAGATGTTCAAGCTGGATTTAGAAAAGGCAGAGGAATCAGAGATCAAATTGCCAACATCCACTGGATCATCGAAAAAGCAAGAGAGTTCCCGAAAAACATCTATTTCTGCTTTATTGACTATGCCAGAGCCTTTGACTGTGTGGATCAAAATAAACAGTGGAAAATTCTGAAAGAGATGGGAATAACAGACCACCTGACCTGCCTCCTGAGAAACCTGTATGCAGATCAAGAAGCAACAGTTAGAACTGGACATGGACAACAGACTGGTTCCAAATAGGGAAAGGAGTACATCAAGGCTATATATTGTCACCCTCCTTATTTAACTTATATGCAGAGTACATCATGAGAGATGTTGGACTGGATGAAGCACAAGCTGGAATCAAGATTGCTGGGAGAAATATCAATAGCATCAGATATGCAGATGACACCACCATTATGGCAGAAAGTGAAGAACTAAAGAGCCTCTTGATGAAAGTATAAGAGGAGAATGAAAAAGTTGGCTTAAAACTCAACATTCAGAAAACTAAGATCATGGCATCTGGCCCCATCACTTCATGGCAAATAGATGGGGAAACAGTGGAAACAGTGACTGACTTTATTTTTTTGGGCTCCAAAATCACTGCAGATGGTGACTGCAGCCATGAAATTAAAGGATGCTTGCTCCTTGGAAGAAAAGGTATTACCAACCTAGACAGCACATTAAAAAGCAGAGACATTACTTTGCCAACAAAGGTCCATCTAGTCAAAGCTATGGTTTTTCCAGTAGTCATGTATGGATGTGAGAGTTGGACCGTAAAGAAAGCTGAGCACCGAAGAACTGATGCTTTTGAACTGTGGTGTTGGAGAAGACTCGTGAGAGTCCCTTGGACTTCAAGGAGATCCAACCAGTTCATCCTAAAGGAAATCAGACCTGAATATTCATCGGAAAGACTGATGCTGAAGCTGAAATTCCAATACTTTGGGCACCCGTTGAGAAGTACTGACTCATTGGAAAAGACCCTGATGCTGGGAAAGATTGAAGGTGAGAGGAGAAGGGGACGACAGAGAATGAGATGGTTGGACGACATCACTGACTCAATGAACATGAGTCTGAGTAAACTTTGGGAGTTGGTGATGGACAGGGAGGCCTGGTGTGCTGCAGTCCATGGGGTTGCAAAGAGTCGGACATTACTGAGTGACTGAAATGAAGTGAGCTGATGGGCTTCAGACCCAGACAGATTGGTATTCAAGTCCTGGCTGTCTCTAACCACCTACAGGATCTTTGGACCAGCATTTAACTTTACTGAGTCTCCAATGGGGATGAGAACAAATGTATAAGACTAATAGGGTTGCTTTGAAGATTGCTTGAATTAATACATGAAATGGCCATTATTATAATAGGCCCATATCAGTGTTAGATATTGGTATTAAGAGTCTGTGCATAGAATTAAGCCATGCAATCAGGAAAAAAGCGTGCTCACCAGGGGAAATAGGGAAACTTTAATGATATTTGTGAGCTAAAGAGTATCCCTTCTCCCACTCCCTCATTATTTTCTTGGCCTCGGAGTAAAACTTCACATTGATTTTAACTGAGGAAAACCACCCCAGCCATTTGCTTCACACCAGAAAAACGTATTTTTTCTTTCTTACTCTGTGTAGTCAAGTGCAAACAAAATCCAGATTTTAGTCTGTAACAATGGCCATATGGAGGAGGAACTGATTTCCTCTTAGAAAACACTTAATTCTAGAACATCGAGCTCTTGGGTCATTTCTTTGCACTCTGATGACATCATATCCCAACTTGTTTATTTGCTCATCTTTAGTTGTTGCTCTATGTACATTTAACAATTGGAAGTACTTATGTACTGACTAAATAGAGTATCAGAGAGTTTTTATACTAAGGCAGCTTAGGGTTCATGAGATATTTGACATAATTAACATTTCAATGAATCAGCTAAAGTTCACCCAAATGTGACTCCTGAGATCCTTTGCCCTTTTGAATAGATACTTATGAACATGGTTCTGTTTCTCTCCAAAGGCCTGTCATGTGACCCTCTGGGTATTCTTTGAATGACCCATGAGACATACCTAAATGTGGGATAAGTGCAATTGATCTGGACATGGAGAGAACACAATAGGCATTTCCTTTTCAATGTGCTAAAGAGTTGTTACATTTTCCTTGTTCCACTGTGAATATCAAATATTTCCTTCCCTCCAAAAACTGTAAGTTGTGGCCAGGTTTTCACATATTCTTTTCTCATTTATGCAAAGTCTAGATATAGAGACAGAAATGTACCCTACTTATTGTTAACATTTTCAAAAAAGAAAAAAAAAGTGAGTTTGATGTGTACATTCCAGTCTGTTTATTTTCTGGTTAATATCCCTCAACAGAGCCTGTCCATACTCACACTTTTTAACCAACTGGTTTGATTATTTAGCTATTATCAAGCCAGCTAAAATGGTAAGCACTCACTTGGGAAATAAAACAGTATAACAAAGATGAAATGTATCAGAATTTTCAATATAATAATTTCTTTTCATTTTCAGAGTAATCCTCCTGAAAGACGCCAACAGTTGTATTTAGTCACAATGGAAATATATTTTAAAACATAGTTAAAAACTGTTCTTGAAAACCTGCATCCAGAACAAACTAGATATGTCATTTTTAAGCTCTGCTCTCAGTTCTACAGAAAACATTGTAGAGATTGGTTCTCTGACAAAATTTATATTCTGCAGCCTGTATTTCACCTCAAAGATTTCAAACTAGCCCTTAATGTCCTGAAGTGTACTGTCTTTTGCATTTGCATCCTCCTTATTTCATTTAATGTAAGGCTTGCCTGAATGCTTTTCCCAATTACCAAGTTATAAGGATCACATTTCTCTTGGGCTGATCTTTCTAATCAGACCTGTATCACTCAGGTCTCTTGGTTGCAAATGACAGAATCATGACTTGAAAAAAAAAGTAGTTTAAAGTAGTTTAAGCACTAAAAGAATATTTACTGGCTCACTAGCCAATGTCTGGGAAAAGCGGGGGTGGAGTGGTTCAGGCAAGACTGGATCCAGGGAATCAGATACTCCTATCTCTCTCTCATCTCAGCTTCCTGGTTTTATAGCCACAGGCAAATCCAGATTTATTCTGCAATAACACATATAGAAACACAAGAGAGCTTTACTGTCAGCTCCATAATAGAAAAATTTGGGGGAAGGATGAAGATTGGTGTGACTTATATCATCTGCTCATCCTTGGACAAGTCTCTATGCTCTGAGAGTTTAGCATTCTGGTGGCTATGTCCATAAGACTCATACAGTTGGGTGGAAGGGACCTATCTCCTCCAAAGTTAGAAGAGCTATTCATATTTGGGACACCCAAAATAGTACTAGATCATTCCCTTCCGAATCATTCCTTATATTGTCTCACACCCAGTAATATTGAGAAGCAATAATTACAGTCATGTTCTTTTAAGGAGACTGAATTGAATTGTGTCTATATGAAAAAGACTGTGGGTTTTAAGTCTGGTGCACAAATTTTAAATCGTTATCTTAAAACCACAACTGGCAAAAATGCAGCTTGGTAAGGTCTCACTCTTCCAGCAAGCCCCAGTGAAAGCAGTAGCCTTTCATTAAATAAATACAAGCATTCACAGGAGACCCAGTGTCCTAGTCTGCTGCTCTCTGACCATCCTCACCAATGGAGTCATTACCCACATGCAGGAACCAAATAAAACCCAGTTACACATGTACCTCATTTGTTATCCAAATCTTCACATTCAGAAATTATCAGTTACTTGTTGACAGACCGATTGATAAAAAGTTTCAAAAGGACTAGCATTCTTTTCTTTCAGGTTTTTTTGGGTTTCTTTTTATTTTAATAAAT